>NC_046622.1:5592179-6885107 GCF_900324465.2 Anabas testudineus | reverse complement strand
AACTCCAGTCTGGATGCTTTCACCTGCTCAATGACACTGTTAGCCAAGTGTTTTAACTTGCTGTTGTGGAGATTGCCAACAAGCGTGAGGGAAATGTTTGCCAGTTTGAGGGACACGTTTCTCCCTTTACTAACAACTTTACTGTCTTGGCACCGTCTTGGCATGTCCCCCAGTTAACTTTTGTAAGAAGAAAGAGGAAATTCAGCATTCAGTGACAACTGTGAAATCAACTGCGATGGAGGTAAAGTGTTGGATTAGGCTGGGATCAGGCCAGAGAAGTGAACAGGGAGACAGGGAGAGATACAGTCAGAGGAACGGTTCCCAGCAAAACGAACTGAATAGAGCCTCTGTAATTGTCTTTCTTTTTGCTTGCTGTCCTGAAAATCCACCCACTCCTCCTCCTCCTCCGCCTTTTCTTTTTCTTCCCACTGAAGTTCTTTCAGCTTTAGGTTGAGTTAAGAATGTTTGATAGATGATCATCGATATTACCAATCATGAATATCCCTAAGTATAAAAAAACTTGCCTTGTGTATTTGCACTTTAATCTGTTCCTTCCTTTGTTATTTTATGTCTCTATTGTCACATTGAACTATTTCTGGCTGCTTGTTTTATTGTATCTTCTGGAGGTGTTTATCTCCCTGCTGGCCTTTTCACAGGCACTGTGGTATATACAGCGATGTGTTGTGACATACAGCACACTGTAACGTACTCTCTCCTGCTCTCTCACCTGTCTGTTTCTATTTCTTCATAACGTCCGTTTTACTTAGCCTTTACCCGAGTTGTTTCCCTCAGACTTTATTCCAGCTTCTATTCTGTGACGAACAGATCCTTGGTTCCTTTGAAGCTATTTGCCCACTAACACAGTCCGCTTTCCTTTCAGTCCTGCCTCACCTTCTTTCTTACTTTCTCCAACCTTCTGTCGATCATCTGTCCTCTCTCCTTTTAGTTTTTCTTCTGTGCTCTGGTGTTCCTCTTCTCCCTCTGATGTAGGGTTTCTTGATTCTTGTTGGCATTTTAGCAGTAGAAACGTTTCTTCCTTTCCTTCCAGCTCGACTGTGCTGGATGACTAGAGCCCTTGTTGAGGTGTTGTTGTGATTGTTGGCCCAGCCTGTTTCTCAAGGGGCTCCTTCAGCTTGTCTCTCCTCCCTGAGTGTCCCTGGCCCCTGGCCCCCAACTCCCACCCCTCTTGCCTCTGCCACAAAGCTGCTGTCAGTCCACGGGCCACATGTGTCAGGCCTCAAGCCCTTATTTAAGACCCAGACCTTGCCTGGGCATTACTGTTCCAGTAACAGAGAAAGCACCATGAAAGAGAGGGTGTAAGCAGCTATTCAGCTGCCCGGAAAGACATAGGAAGGCTGGACAAGGAAAAGTGATGGAAATACAGCAAAAGCACTCTCATTGGAACAATTGCTCCCTTCCCAGCTGACACTGTGAACTAAAAAAAAAAAGTACTCTGTGTGTGAAGAGGTAAAGTGACTATTCACCCACAGTGAGTGCCCCCAGTTCATAAGGTTTTATAAAAAAGTGTGAATATGGTAGTTTGGCTGGAGGGGACAGTGGAGTGCAGCCAGACCCATGCACAACAGCCTCTCTGTTAGGCTTTCTCTCCCTCAACAGTGCAGGAGCCCAGACACATTAACAAATACAAGTCTCCAATAAAACACCACCGCTGGACAATGTTCTGCCAGCCCTGCCAGTGGTCTGATAGGATGGAAGTGAGGCACAGAAAAACCATGCCATTCATTCCATTTGAGTGTATTCTAGGGTCTGTTTTTCTTTATTAGGCCTAGGTTAAACAGTGATGACTCATTCCATATCTGAAAGTGCCAGTGTTTTTTTTATTTTTTTTATTATTTTTTAACACATACTGCATTCAGCCATTAGCCTCTGGCTTTGTCCATTACTGTTTATTGGTTGCCTGCTAACATTGTAACTGGGGCTGTGTTGTTTTGGCAGCTCTGGAGACTCTTAGCAGTTTATAGATGTCTAGAAGTTACCTGGTCTGAAAATAGTTTGGTGAGTAACCAGGTACAACTTGCTGGGCCTGTAAACAGCTTCTTAAAGCCTCTGTGTTGGGAGTCACAAAGGGCAAAATAAAGGTTGTGTTCCAAGCAATGACAGTCAAATGGACGTTTATACAGACTATATTTTGTCTCTTCTCACACCCTCAGAGGTGTGCTGTAGTGTGGGTGGTGGGCAGGGTAAGGATACTTTCATTATGTAAAGAAGGACCATCTTAGTGCAGGAACAGAACCAGCAGCACTTTGTGGACAGAAATGAGCTCAGACGCAGACAGAGCAAATGGGGGACAGGGCAAATTAACATTTTTGCCAAAACCCAATTTGACAAGTCGTTAAAGTTTCCTCGCTGTGGTCAGGAGGCACAATTGGGTATGAAAGGCTTGAATTAAAATGTCCAGCATAAATGCTGGTAGATGTTTGCGGATAGTACCTATAGTGGTAGAAATTTTCAGTGGCATATTGGTATTTTTGTGATTTCACATTTCATTACTTCCCAAACCCATAAAAGTAAATTCAAGATTTCATGAGGTTTGAACATTGGATTATAATGCCAACCAGTAATTCTTTCTCATAGTGTATTCTTTTATTTTTAATTTTTTGCCTTTTCCCAGTACAAAGCATCTACACGTACACACACACACACACACACACACACAACATAAATGGCACGCGACAATCTTTATGCTGGATGCTTGTGGTGGATCTTCTTTGCTGGCGGGTATTTCCACACAAAGCCTCCCTTGTTGCCTTCCATTATCCTGTTTTAATTAATATATCTCCCAGGGCACATACTGTGCAGTAATTAAGGGCTAATTTGCACCCAAGGTCAGTTGGTTTATTAATTTATCTGTTCATTTATTTTATAATCAGTCTTTTTGAAGGTAATTTCCCCTCTTTGGCTGTTTGACATTTTAGTCCTTGGCCGTAGACCACCTATTCTCGCCTTCTCTGCAACATAGGACTACCTCAGTGTTAAATGTTCAATGGAGGTGATGATGGCAGTGAAGAGGAACCCAGTGACACATAAAGCCGTTGCTAGTAGCCGGAAAGGACTGAAGGCGTTCGTGCTCCCTGTGGCCCAGTGTAAAGGATCTGACTGCCTAAGGACATGGAATCTCAAGAGGTGGTTTGCGGGTGTAGATGGCATGTTGGGTGTAAACAGTGGTGTGCTCCCAGTGCTGGCTGGGGTCACTGCCTAACAGAGCTGCTAACATATTCCTGCTTTGTTTAACAGATTGTCTCTTTCTCCTCATATTAATCTTTTCTAGGTGAACAGATTTGTTTGCCTCCTGGTTTCCTTTAATCAAGCAGCCCTTTTGTTTGAGCCAGATGAGGAGAGAGTCCCTGTGATCCCTATTGTTCCCTGAGCCGAATGCTTTGTTTTGTTATGCTTCTTGTTAAATTTTTTATTTTTTATCCATGAAACATACTCACACAAAGGCAGAGTCTCATCCATGAAGGTATGGCCAAACAGACAGCCCACATGCCCTTGCACGTCGACAGTCAGTGGGGTTTCTAGTCAGCATGCAGTAGCCCACCTTGGCTCTGTCATGTTTTTCCATATTAAAGTGTCGGTGTAGTGGGTTCCTGCTGGTGGCGGGGCAGGGGCCCTGTCCCAGGGCTATGCATGTGGGCCTAATCCCCTCATTAACTCAGCCAGTACTGGGCGCAGATGGCAGGTTGGCACTAAAGCAGGGTGCACACGCCCCTGTCTTTCTACTGCTGTCAGTCCCTGAGATCCCCCTGACTAGTATATGCTCATTACTGTTAATGGATCGCTGTTGGTCTGTCTCACAGAACTCCCGTGTGCTGAGGGTGCACATACTGTGTGTGTGTGTGTGTGTGTGTGTGTGTGTGTGTACATGTTTTCTGATCCTGTTGTTTCATCAAGGGTGTTGACTCAGTTGTCTATTTAATGAAGACTGATGAGAGACATGATTGGAACAGGGCCTTTGCTTGAGCTGCCACTTACAACTATTCCTCTAAAACCCATCTGCACAGTAAATGCTTCAGCTGCCCATCTTTTCTTCATGATTTTTTTGAGAAATGGAAAATAACATGATAAAATGTATTTTCTGTTACCAAGTGAAGGGGTCAGTTACACACATGCACACACACTCTTGCTCCTTTCCTCTCTGTTTCTCTATGATAAATAATTGGAAACTGAGGCTTTTATGTGCTCCCACTCTCTACTATGGTCCCACTGATTATTGGGGGTACCAAAAGACATTTACAAGGCTAAAACGGACTCTGCTAGTCCATGAAATAACAAACTGTTTAAAACATTCCTATAAATTTTCTACCAACAGACTGGGGGAAAATATGAACAAACTGACAATCGAGAGACAGCACTTGAGGTGCTAAGAGCTATTGCACTGACAAAGAGCAGACACCCTTCTGTCCTTTGAGAACATGCATTTGTCTGCTGCAGGGTATACGGGCTGGCACAGCAGTTAAATATAGCACATGTTTACAAAATGTCCAATAACACTTTTTCATTTGCTTATTTCTAGCAGTGCACTGAGAGGATTTATTTCGCTAATTCCATTTTCCTTTAATAATAAACCAGAGTAGACATGAACAGGACTCAGTATTAACTTACATTATAGGAGAGTGGAGCAGATAAAGTATAGGGTTAGACTTGGGCCAATCGTGGACAGATGAAAGACATGTATATGTTTGTGTGTATTTCTGAGTGTGTGTTTGACTCTTTGAGCATGTGTGTCTGTGGAGGTCACTCTGGGCTTCCTGTTGACAGCTGCAGGCTGTGGGCAGATTTACTCCATGGCAGATGCTGCTGAGGGATACAACTCTTAAGTTTATGTTGTACCATTTGGCTGCATCTATTTATGGACAGCGACTTCACAATGTGTATAGGTAGATTAGGCAAAGCTGCTTTCAGTAGTAAAAATGTTCTGACGGTGTTTTCTGCATGTGCTCAGCTGTGTGAGTGTAGGGTTGTTGGTAGTTGTTAGCTTGGTTGAACACCCTCATTATAAGAAATGCACAGGAAAGCATGGTTGATTTCCCTCTACAAAAGGACATGTTGGGTCTTGAAAAAATTCACAATAGACTCACTGTGACATCCCGGTGCCTCTTTTCATCTTCTCCTTCCTCCTGTCTATGCCTCCTTGCATGTTGCAGTTCTGCTTAGTGTCTTTACAATGTGATGTCACATGCAATTTGTATCCCTGCCTGATATTTTGTGAAAAAGGATAAATCTGGATATTGTCAGTGGGTGAGTGAACACAGTCATGGCTCTGAATCTGGTCAAGTATGTCAAAGACTAGTACCAAATCATTTCCCCTTGAGATGGGGGTATGTTCTGGCTTTCCTCATGCAAATACTAGTTTTCCTTCGTGTTTGAGGGACTTCGTTCAAATCTAGGGAACTTTTAAAAAGAATTGCCAACCAAAAAAAGTCCCCATCATGTCAGCTTTTCTTTACTTGAACTAAACTCCCCAGTGCCTTGGTTTCTTCAGTGAGCCAGCTGAGTGAGTTATGCACTTGCACTGTATGTGTTGGCAGTATGAGATCAGGGGCCCAAATCCAAGCAGAGCACATGATTTTGACCAAAAAGTCAAATATAGGTTTGTCACCGGGAGACTAAATGTGGAAAAAGCACAGAAGAAATATATTTTAAAAAATACATGCTACAAGCATTGCCTGAAACCTAATAAAAAGGCAGATAGAGAAAGAGAGAGAACGTGTTTAAGTTCATATTTGCAAGGGACCTTTTGCCACACTGAAAATCCTTTTGTACTGTACATCCCACCACTTTCCTTTGCTGTCCTCCTCGCTACCCAAACGTACAAAAGAACCAGCCAAACAACGGAGCAGGTTAGGCCTTGCTTTGAGCAATGAACATAGATTGAGTTTCATTGCTCAAACATTTACCATTTTGTTTGCTATGTATCAGCATGCAGTTTTACAAAGGCCACCATTGTACCAGAGGGACATTTTTTGGCTTTTCTTTTCCTTCTCTAGGCTTCAGTGCTGCATACTGGAGGCAGACTACATGAGGGATACATTTCACTTTACGGCCACAACAATCATGACTCTATTGTTCAAACGAGATGGTTTTGTTTTCAAGCCCTTGTCAAAAAAAAGATGAAAAGGAGAAAATAAGTTCATTGCATGTTACACTAAACCAACAAGACACATGCTAGCAGTTGATGTGTTTTCTTCAGCTACTGTGTAGGTTTAATTTTATGTCTTGGCTTGTTCAACATTTCCTTTATTTTTAGACATGATGTTAGTCTTGCCAACTCACACGTTGGTGGCTTCAAATAACAGTGAGTGGAAAACTAGAAAAACTAGAAAATTGAAGCATATATTACCAGATATGTTGCCAAGAAAATGTCAGTGAACTGTACATAGTTTGCTTATGTTTAACAACCCTGCCAGTCTGTGGTGCCTTACTGAATTAAGATTTGGTGCATGTAGCTCTCTTCAGAGTGAGTGCTCACTATTTCTACATATTGGTAACTTCCTCACACATGCATTAACTTTATCTCAATTATATGGAATATAATTAATGTATAGAATGTTTATACTTAAAAATGTTTACCATTTAGTTCTATATCTAATAAATGTTCTATTATGTTCTGTCCATACAGTGTACACATGCATATATAATACAATTTTATCATTATACCATTTTACCTTTGGTTAAATGGCGTTTGAGTCATCCAATCATAAATAACATGCTCTAGACCTAATGGCATGAAGTATGTGCAATGAAGAACATGCAGTATATCAATTGATCTATTTTTTTAAGTGCTGGTGTGCTTGTTGCACTGTCGTTCCACTTGGGGAGACAGGGACAAGCTAAATAAGAGCCAGACTGTTTTCTGTGAGCCCCGTGGGGTTAGTCGTGTTGACGAACAATATCCTGGCGCCCTTGGTCCATGGCTCGTAAGTGCCTCTCAGCCACATGACCTCCTTTTTTCTCAGCATCACTCTGTCATCGTTCTACTTAGGCCGGTCCCCTACTATGACAGCTGTCCTTTCATCAAACATGGCCCTTTCAAATAGATGAAGTCTGAATAACAGTGACATGGCTTCGTTGACAAGAGTCAGGATAAATTGATTTTAGCTGCCATGTTGGATACTCTAGCGTCCTCCCACCTCCAAAGACATGCATGTTAAGTTAATTGGTGACTCTAAATTGCCCATAGGTATGAATGTGAGTGTGGATGTTTGTCTGTGTCTGTATTTCTGCCCTGCGATGGACTGGAGACCTGTCCAAGGTGTACCCCCACTCTCACCCATGATAGCTGGGATAGGCTCCGGCATTCCTGTGACCCTACAGAGGACAAGTGTTTAAGACACCTTCTAGGTGTTTGTTTGTTCGTTTGTGATCCCCAGGGCATTATGGAGTGAAGTGAAACTTTAACCAATTTTTTTTTTTTTTTGTCACCTAGATTCATGACTCTTGCTCAAACTAGATGGACAATAAAAAAACAGGATATGAAGTCATCTTCTGTATGAATCAGACTGAAACCACCACTGTGTCAACTCTTCACCACCTCTTCCCCTTCTTTATCACCAATTGGTTCCTTATCAGGGTAGAGTGGCTCCAATATTGACCTTGTGGGAGAGGCGTTCGGTCTTGCCCTCAACACTAAGCTCACAGTGATTGTAGACCATTGTTTGCCATCCTTTACTGATGTTAAGGAATCGATTAGGGCATTTACTGACTTCATGGCCAGAGGTTAAGTGTTCTAATGCCAACTTGACTAATGCATTCTCTCTTAATGACGATGATAACAGAGATGCCCTTTGAACGCATGAGTAACAAGTGGCATTACTGTCAGGATTTTGTCAGACACACAAGTAGTGGTTCATAATATGTTTAGCCTCCAGCTTCAAATGCAAAATAACCTCTTCAGTAGGAGAAAGAGCTTTTCTTTGCTATGTCATATTTCCCAAGTTGTCTTCAAAGAGGTGTCAGGGCACTTGTCAGGGGATGTCAGGGGCCTTTTGCCATCATCCCCAAGGAGTCCACCATCTTTGTTTCATCATTCACAGACAACTCAGGACAGAAAAATTAGATGCATAGTGAGACATCCTGGCAGGAAACGCCATTGTGAGGAAACTCAAGAAAATTGAGAAAGTCTGTGTGTGTTTAATGAAAAAAATATATCACACCTCGGAGAATACTGTATATGGATGTGTTCGAAGAAGCACCCCATGGCTCTTACAGTAATATTGTTTTTGGTTTATGTTTGCGCCTGTAGATATATCCAGCGCTATAACCTCACAATAATAAGTTTGGGCCAGCTATTTGCTGCAAACTAAGAAAAGCTGTCTACGTATAGTGGGTGTATGATTGGATTCTTTGTCTTCCCGAGATAGTCTGTAATATCAGTCTCTAGATATCTTTTTCTGAGTGGTTCTGTGATTGGAGTGCTGCGAACCATCCCTTTGCAAAAACCAGAAAAAGGAAAGTTGGACCACCTCACACTAGAGAAAGGATTCACTTGGCCAGCTTATTGATTTCCCCCTTTCCTACCCCCCCTTACTCCTCCCATCTATCCATCCATCCCTTTTTCCCTCTCCAATGGACTGGCGATGATCCCTCTCCCAACAGACCCGCCTCCAGCCATAGCCAGTCAGGGTTTTCTCTGTCCATCTCTAGCCCTGCTAGGCAGAAGATTTCTCCTGAGGCCAAGGGGAACAAGGTATATTCTGTTACAGTCAGCACAGGAGAAAGAAAAATGCACTGTTACCAGATGAGTGAAATCAAATCTGTTTGACTTGCCCAGCAGCTAGGACCATTTTCCATGCAAACAGAGAATGTCAAGTTCGAGTAAATGGAATGCAGTTACTCACGGTGTACCTGACAGATTTATAAGACTGTCAGTATTTAAAGTAGATCTGATAAAGAAATCTATTATTTCCACGGGGAGCAGGTTAGGAAATAAGAGAAAGAAACATAATTCTTCAAGGTGTTCAATATAGATTGTATTTTAGTGCTGCTCTTATTGTATTTTTGTATCTGTAGGAATGATCCAGGCTGGGTCAACTGAGGGTCAAATTGGGCAGCAAGTGGAGGGTTTTTTTGCGTCGCTTCCTCATACTCAGTGTTCTATGTCTTGCCAAATGTGTGCAATGAATGGGTGCAGAGCAATCAGAGAGGAGAGCATGCTTACTCTAATGCTGCTCTCAGATATCTAAACTAACATTCAGTTTGCACTTCAAAGGCCTGTGGGCGTTGACACACTGCCCTCCTCTGTGTTAGCGTGTATCTGAGTAAATTGAAATTGAGGAGCGAAAGACAGGGCAAAGAAAACAATCTGCTATAAACAAACCTTGAGTCGGGGCTCCAGAACAGCTGTTGGTGTCTTGTGAGGCTGCATTGTTTGCTCCAGCAGTGTGACAGATGTACTGTAAGACCCTTTACTGCTTTTATTGTCTGTGTGTTTTGTGTCTGAGTGTGTGTGTGTGTGTATTAGTTTGTGTGTCTGAGTTGGGGAAGAAGGACAAAAAGGGGAATGTTACAGAGGAAGAGCTTGACACATCAAGCCATTATGTGCACTTCACTGACTGTCTTCAGCTGTATCAAATCAAAGGAGTCATGTCTCTTTCTCTGTCTTTTCCTTTCTTTGTGTATGACTCTCCACTTTTTTTATCTCACACACTTCAACAAATACACACACATAGCTTAGCCAGTATGCTGCAGCCCAACAGAGGGCCTTTTGCTAATGAGAGCATGTAGCACAATTACTGCATTTTTGCTCAGCGGCTCAGGTTTGACGGAGTCCAACTAGGACAGCCTTCATTTCTTTTCTTTTTTTTCCACCCACGAACATGATGCTGGATGGCTGGCAGCCCCACTAATCAGTGTCCCTCCGTAGCCCTTCATCTGGCCAGATGCTGCGGGTATGGTGGATGTTAATGTGAGATGCCGCAAGCTTCATCATCTGGTATCAGTCACTCTGTAATTGGAACAGCCCTGGTGGTTCGGTGTGGCCTTCCCAGGCCCTGTTATAACTCCACCCACGCTCTAATGGTGGACGGGGTTCTCCATTCCCAACCATGTGTGGAGGAAGATCCTTGAGGGAGGAGGAGGAGGAAGGGGAAAAGGGAGCGAATGAAACGGAGCCAGACGAGGGGGGAGTGTCATCTCCTGCTTCCTGTCCCGGTTTTGATGGTACCTGTCTGGGTGCCAGGTTGCCCACCCTTCCAGTGGCTTCTCTCTTACACAGCAGCTGCCCACCCACCCCTTATTCTGCCACTAAAATGAAGATGGATTGATCTCACCCAGCAGAAATTACTTTAATGCCTACATTTTTTGGTTATACATAAATGGGGGGTTTATTAAATACATTTGTTTGTCTGGTTTGTGCATCTTTTCACTGTATATTTGTGTATAATATATATATATATATATATAGTATATATATAGTACATCCAGTACAACCTAAAATTTGTAATTTGATATGTATGTCTTTGCATTTATTTGCGGGCACATGTTTGTGAACATGTGCATAACACCACGTGTGTGCGGGTGCCTTTCTGTGTGTGTGTATGTGCTCTTTATAAAAGGCAGCTTGTGGAGCTAATTAAAAGGCCTTGTGTAGGACAGAACCATTCATCTTAGTGATGGGCCCAAGCTGTCACTTAACCCACAGTCCTGTGGGGGAATGAACTGCCACTGCAGTCGGCGGTGTAAGGCACACAACACTGTTCCTCTCTTCCTCTCGATTTCAAATAACTATTTGTTGTGTTTGTCAAATATCGATCTTGTTTTTAATTGTTATGCTAAAATATTCCAGGGAGTGGTGTTTTTTTTTTTCTCTCTCTCTCTACTTGGCCAAAATGATGGAAAGATTTTCCCTCCCTCTATCAACCTTCCCCCGCTAAAAGTGACAAGAGCGGTTGAGATGTGCTTTCTTTGATATGAGGATTAAGATATTCAGAAGCCTCCCTCTAGATTTTCTTTGCACAGCAGGATTTTTGATCACAGGGCAATTTTATTAGCCGTGATGGCACTGACAAAGAATGCTGGCAATGGAATTTGTAATTGAAGACTTTTTAGTATGCATCTCAAGTCTGCCTATGCTTTGGCCTTCCTTGCCTGCCCCCTGCTCTTTGCTCTATGTGTGAACCCAGGTTGCCTGTCCCCATGCCCTCTCATTACCATCGTGTGCCCCAGGGCACTGCGAGGGCACTGAGAGGTGACGCAGCTGGGAAAGGTCAATAACATCCAGGTTTATGGTTTATATCACATTTCTATGGATGAGCAAACGTCATACTGTCTGTTATTGATTATGGATGATGAAAATTGATTGAGCTTATTTTCCCTGCACAGCATAACTGCAACCATGTGCAGCTGTAGCTCAGGTCATTATCAGCTGCATGATACACACATGCATGACAACAGCAGTCTGTTCCATCTCAGAGAATTCATATACCCTGAAATTTGCTGAGTTTGGTTTGTAGAGATCTTTGCTTACAGAGAATATTTGGTCAAAAAGTGTCAAAAGCTCCGTGAATAACAGAAGACATTTCCAGCAGGTGAGCACAACTGGGAATACACGCATGACCTGACAGCATGTCACACTGTGAAATATCCTTCATCACATGGATTAGCAAGCAGGCAGAGCAGTGAAATGTTTGGAGATTTAAAGTCACTCTGGCATTTTGACTGATTGTCCCCTGCATCACTAGGTCATCTCAGGTCTCTGTGCCCCTTGCCCTGAAACGCCCTCCCACCAAGCAGTCCTACTAGTTTCTCTTCAGTTGTTGCGCCATTCAAGATCACGTTACGATAATTACCTCCTCTGACAGTTTTTGGCACATTGAGCACTTTTTAAATCCTCTAAATCCACTCATGAACAACAGGACATTACCCTTAACCCCCATTTGAATCAAAGCCTCTCCGCTTTTGCTTGATTTTTTACCTAGTCTCAGCATAGGTATTGTCAAGTGGGGTATTGGCCATTTTAAAAACATGCAGAGTAACAGTAATGTCAGCTCCTATCTGTTTTTGTTCTTTGAAAAGACCCAGTGCCATCAGCCAGCTCTTTCTCTGGGTCTTTGTTGGTGTTCTTAGTGGGTGTGCAAGTGCTGGGAATTTGTATGCTTCTATTTGTGTCGCAACACCTGCAGAGCATGTAAAAGCGATATGTGTGTACCTGTGTATGTTTTTGCTTTTTAGAGGAATTAGGCCGATCCCTCAGGGGGTCAGTTGTACTGAGACACTTTGGGAGCAAAGGGTCACTGGAGAAGGAGGGAAGGTAGGAACCCTCACCTCCACATGACCCCTAAACTGGTAAGAGAAGTGGGGAGAGAGATAGGGGGTTGAGACATGAGCTTGAACATACATCTGCAGACCCTTAGACAAATGATAGGGATTTCCTCTGCCTTACTGACCACGTCTGACAGTCTAAGCCCTTATCTTCTATCTGTCTGTCTGGTGTCTTGAGAAATGGATGTACCATCTCACTGTCCTGCTTGATGCCTAGTAGGTCAGAGATATGATATGCAGAGACCAGGAGACGTAACATTGGCAGTAATACTTATCATCAATAGATGGGACATTATGGCTTTCCTTTTTATTGAGGTGTCACTTCTACTAAATGTTAAAAATAGACAGAAAATAATAAGGAAAGGAAAAAAATACCATGAAACAATATTTTTTATTTGCACAGCAAACATTTACTATTCCAAATCTGATCACTGGTCATTTTTTTACCCATAAAATGAAGAACTCATATGAACCTCTTCCAATGTGGGAACTCTGTTAGGTTGTACAATTGCTCTTGTTGTGAGCTGGAACTGTTAATGCGGCGAAGCAGCATGAATCTCTCCACAGGGTAGGCCTAATGTCGACACTGCTGAGATGTATGTGCGTCAGTGGTGTCTGTGTTAGTGTGTGTGTGCACTGCTGGGTGATGGATGGACACAGCTAGGGTTAAAGCGGGGTCACCCTGTTTGTTTTGTTGTGTTTAGGTGGAGATGGGGCAATGAGGGCCTCAAAGCTTTACCCTGTGTTAATAAGGTCTGTTTGCCACACTTCATCACCATACCTCAAAGTCTGATGGGATGTGTGTGCAACCTCTCCCCCTCCTTGTATATTTATCTCATTCACCCCTCCCACACACACACACACACACACACACACACACACACACACACACACACACACACACACACACACACAAACACACAAACTTCTAGACAAAACGGGCTGTGCTGAAAGATACTTAATCACCATCTGAAGGTAAGTGTGAATGATTGTAGCTCCTGAGAACTAATTGGTTCCTCTTGGTTGAAGTTAGCTGCATTTCAGCAGTGTTCCTCAGCACTTGTCAGTCTCTTCATTTATCAGTAGAAGGTCCTCGCGTCTCCATGCCTGCCTATAGTTGTGCTATTATTTCTATCTGTAATGTCTTACCTTCAGGGAAATTACAAAGTCTCCCCGAAATGGACTCATACACACTGAGCTGTTTTTACTGATGTAGATATATATGGATGTACAGTATAGAGCAGTGGAACTGGCTGCCGAGGTAGACCTCGTGACCTCAGTTAGTTTTACTACAGTAGTACACTATATGAGGATCAGTTACCTAAAATGGGTTATAATTCATGCTTGTTACAGTCGGTGAGCTCAAATAAGTTATATCTACAGGATTTACTCCACGGGAGTGATGGCAATTGCTGACCCATCATCATTCGAATAAGGATCCATCTCTTACTCACATCACCAAGGTTGGGCCCCTCAATCTTATTTTTCCCCCAAAGTAAAAAATTTCAATTTTGCTTCTACTTCACTGCCATCTTCATGCTTTATGCTTTTTCATCTGCTGCTGTTTATGTGAACCTTGCTTTAAGCTACACTGGTGGATCTGGTCAGTGGCCAGCAGCCACAGCCTTTGCAGCAGCTCCCAGGTGTAAATGCAACGCATGGTATTGCTAACATGAGCATGTGTGTGCAGTCATATAAACAAAGGTTCTTGGGTTGTTAAATATTCTAAAACATTCAATCAAAACTCAAGTGTTAGTCACTCTCCATTAATTTTGTGCGGGTGCTGATATTTGCTGTGGTTCCCTGCGCATGAGGGGATGTCAGATGGTGCTGTGACGAAACTAAATGTAATGGCCAAATCTCTCACCTGAAACCAGGAGGATCACTGGGCCATATCCTCACTTTCACGCCAGAATGTCCTGCAAATAAACTCAGTATATGTTAGCAATGGTTCCCTGCAAACACTGTCACATTTATCTTCTCAGCCTGACTGGGCTTATCTAGGTTCCAGCATGTCAGCCATGGCAAATTATCATATAAGGAGAGATAGGCCACACATTCCATGTTATTGTTTGTGAGGTGCAAGTAAAGCTATGTGACAGACATATCAGTGGTGGATTTTAACCATTTCTGCATATTGCACAAACACAATTTATACTCACATGTGTCTTTTTCGTGCTGTTATGTTTCTTCCTTTTTTTAATTAATTTATCTTCTTGTGTGGAGCAAACTCAAAAATGTTTAAGTAATTTTTGTTAATCAAAGCAGCTCTACTCCACACCTCCAAACTAATTTTCTTAGCAAGACTTCAAGTATGCTAGCAACTGATTCCAGTTGTTTTAATTTAATAATTTAATTTAGTTGTTAAAATGTTCTAATTCTTATTCTAAGGGTTCACATGTTTTTTCCACTAGCACTATGAGGTTTTTATAGTGTTAATGTGATTTCAGGCACATCATATTTGTTAATATTTTTGACTTAAGATAAGATCACATTTCATGACAAATTAGTGCAGAAAACCACGAAATTCTAAAAGGTTCACATACTTTTTATTGCCAATGTAGATCCGGTTTGTCTATGTCATCTTTGCACAGCATTAAATTGTGCACAAAGGTACCTGTTATCACCACAGTCCCACAGTCAAGTGGTAGTAAGACGTCTGGATTAATCCCCTCTTTATAACAAATCACCTCCCTCTTAACACTTCAGAAAAGCAGGGCAGAGAGTGTGAAGGATAAGACAAGCAGAGATTATCGCACAAGATGACAGTTTTTGCTTTTAGTAAGTCCTGTGCTATCATCAGAAGTAATGCCTTTCAAAGAGAACAGGCTTTTATTTACAGTATGTCTTTCCACACAGCTACCAATGCCCGTCACCTGCTGGAGACCAGAGTCTTAGCGTGGGCACCCAAGGTAGCGGTGTAATGGTATATATCATACAGCGAGAAACATTGCCATCATATATTTCCCTTGGGATGTGAAGTCAACAGAGATTTTGGAAGTTCCATACGACGTTAAAATCTTACCAAACGTGAGGGAGGGCATTGAAAATACAGCACAGGCAGCGATGTCCATAACAAGCACAAATGTGTTCCCCTCAAAGTGAATATTTCCTCTACGCTCCACGCTTTTCATCTTTTATGTATTTTCTCTGACAAAACACTTCTTTGAGGCTTCATTCTCTGACAGATATGTTGCTGATAATTAGGTTGCAATAAAGGCGCACCAGACATTTGATGATATCCTTCTTTTGAACATTGCCTCTGAAGGAAAACTTTTCCTCTTAAAATAAAAAGTCAGAAAAGCAACTGAGGACAACATATCTGTCTGTGTGTTCTTTCTTCCTCCTCACTTGCTATTTAACTCACTTGTCTTTCCACATGCTTCTCCACACCTACTCATTTTAAAGCTCTGCTCTGTCATTACCTGGGACAGAGGTGGGTTCATGGTGCATTTTGCACTCTGTAGTTTCCCTCCCTTTCCTCTCCTCCTGTTTGGTCCTGTTAGGTTATCTGCTGGCTGGCTTTGTGTTAGCGTTCTCCTTTCTCTCCACTGCACCTTCAGTGAGGCAAGCGGACACAGCTGGGAGTGAATGGTTTGAACGCTCATCTGTGTGCTGTTCACCATGAACGGTTGCATCGCACAGCCTCATTACATGAAAAGAAGCAGACATTGCTCTGCAGCCTGGAAGAGCATTCTCTCACTCACTTAAATGTGGTCCTCATACAGTACAGATGTGCTCAGCCTGCATACTGATCAGCCAGATGGAAGTACTATGTGATTAATGAGTGGTTTATTAATTACAAGTGATCAAGTCTTACTACCTTTGCATCTTGGGAGAGTTGGGGAGCTCGTGTTTGTTTTTGCACCACACTCGAGTTGTCCTGAAGTTAATGGACTTAGAATAATCAGGTCAGTGTGAGGTGATTGTCCTGAAAAGCTTGTTTTATAACATCTTTGCTTTTCAAGCCAGACCAGGATGCATGTGTGTTAAACATATGCCCAAGCTGGATGAGGCTTTCTGGTTTAAAATTCTTCCAATGATCAAAGCACCATCAATGGTGTTACGCATTGGCATAAACAGCCATTTGAATGTTGTGCTGTATTTAGACAGGTGTTAAAAGAGGGGTAAGAGCATCTAGGTGGTGTTTACACACATATTCCACAGGCTATATTCCCCTGGTAAATCATCAACAGTCTTTCCAATGGCATTTTCCACACAGTTGATTATGCTAATTACAGTGTATTCATGGTGGTGTTAGGTGAGTGTGCATAATGTGTGACCGCAAGCGTTGCACATATGGGTCAGTGTGTGCACATGTGTTTGTGTACAGTTGTGTGTTTTGTATTGGAATGAGATTTAAAGCTTACATAAATTCACAGTCTTTTCATCGCTGTGTTTCCAGGACACACATCTAATCTAAACTGTCTTTTTGTACTGCTTGCTAAAACTTAAGTAGGATATAAAATTTGTTTGAGTACTCAAAGTACACCAAGTAGAAGAGGGAAGCAGAATAGTGGCCCAGAAGTGCGAGCTCTGGTAGACATAATCTCTTTTATGCCTTGAATTTGGAAGGATTAGTAACCTACATTCTCTCCTCATCTTTTCGGGGCTAGCCTTTTATGGACACTGCTCCCTTCATTGCCTCTTGCCTATTTATTCGACTCTAAACAAGGGTTTTGCTTATTCTTCTTCACTTACCAGAACTGTAAAATGCTTCTAACTCTCTGTGTTTGTGTTGGATTCTGGAGTTTGCTAATCACCCAAACAGATATACACAAATACGTTTACTGATGAATAATGTGATATCATTTTAAATTATGAAATATACATTAATTGGAAATATGCTGAAACAAAAACGTGATAATCACACTTTATGTATGACTGCGCTCACGTGTGCACTGATTAGTGAGAGGGGCAATTGCCAATCATTCCTCATTTCTTCTAGTCAACGTGATGAGTGGCAATGGGGGGTTGTAGTGGGTTAGAGTGTGTTTTGATTATGTAACACACACACACACACACAAACACACACACCCCAAAAACCACTCGAGCATGATAAATTCCTGTCACCTCCTGCCGTTGTCCTCCATTGATCTGGCAAAAAGAGGCCTTCATTGATTGTGGTCACCCGCAGATCACAATCAGAAAGATGCACAGACCAAGGACACAAAAGACAGACAGTGGGTTGTAAAATTCCTGCATCTTAATCTGTCCTGAGGCCACCCTACACTGCTGGTCTTTCATTCTACGGCCTCTTCCAAGACATCTTGTTTTATCTGTCTCAAGTTTTCATAGTGTCCTTTGAGTGCTGGGGATGGGATTGTAATTATTAGAGCTATTTAGTTCTGCATAAATCATTGTATTTGATGATGAATGACTCTGAGTGAAAGCTCCATTCAGCTTTGTAATTGCTGAAGGAGAAATAGCTATTTTGCCACAGCATAGAAATAGATTGATTTATTAAAA
Organism: Anabas testudineus; assembly: GCF_900324465.2. Classification (NCBI taxonomy): domain Eukaryota; kingdom Metazoa; phylum Chordata; class Actinopteri; order Anabantiformes; family Anabantidae; genus Anabas; species Anabas testudineus. The sequence continues at coordinate 6,867,359 of NC_046622.1, read as the reverse complement.
GCACAGTTCTTAATGGACTTTCAAACTCTGCACTAATTTTTATTGATGTCTTCATTTTGTATCCACATCAGCACATTGAACAAACTGCTGCTCCACAGATGATTTACAGTCGAGCAATTTGTGTTCCTCCAACAATCCAACTCTTTATTTGGTTGACCTAAAATGCAAATAGCTCATTAAATGCCATTTTTATTACAGTATCCCCTATATTATTATACAAAGAAATATATCACGTACTATACATTTAGTGTGAAAAATATAATTTATGTAGTTTCAAGACCAACAAATACAAATTAAATTGTGACGTTTTGATTGATTGGCCAATGAATAAAGCACAGGAAGGGGACTGAGAAAATGTGGAGACAACTGAAAAACAACGGGAAGATAAAGCATTTAAAGAAGCATTTTATGTGATGTGTCTGTGGTTATGTTTGATGGGGCAGAAAAAAATCATAGTTGGTTTGCTTTGTGTGTTTTGTGGTACATACAGCTGCAAAGGCTGCATGTCTCAAGCATTCTCCTCAGAAGTTTCCCAAAGCTTTGAACAAAAGCCCATTTTCTCAACACTCCTTGTCCACCATACCTGAACCTTTCTACATTACTGTATGTGTAAATTGTATGGGAACTGACAACATGCTTCATTATATGCTCATTCTCTCTATGATTTCTGTTTAGCATAATTATACACAAGCAGATATGAAGGTGGCTATGCAAGATGGGGGAGTGGGTTTTCAGAGCTAAAAGACTGATGACTCTGTCCTTTTTCCCATTTACTTCTAATGTCTGTTGCTGATGTGAAGTAAATTGAATTGCTATGCACATCGCCAAATAGCCCTCTGCCATCCCTTCTCTTAGCCGGCACACTAACTCTCCTTGACTCTACTTGTTAAAGAATGACCACTGATCAAGCGCTCGGGGCCCTCCCAGGTCAGGCCAGGCTGCCTTCTTGACCTTTGTCTGCTTAACTCCAAATTATGATGTATTAAAGCACAAAGAACTACTAATGGTTTTGCATGTATTAAACATCTGTGCTGCTCCTTGATCAAAGGACCATTTACAACAGGACCCTAAATATGCTCACAGGAAGCAGTGGTGAGTAAAAAAGGTCAGGGGTCAAAGCAGGAGTGTGAAGTGGACCTGTGGCTAATTATTGGCTTCCAAGACTCTTTGTACTGGGACCACGGCTAGGGGACTGAGGCCTTTAATATCCTGTTTGCAGCTCCTAAATGTTTCTCTGTACTGGAGAGGAGCATTCCTGCAAGATAGACATGGAGGCTGCTGCTTTGATGATGATTGGCCATGTCCCCCAGTCTTGGAAGCAGATGATAATCTGCAGTGCAGGTGTCTAGAGAGGGAATGCCACGCTCTTGATTACGGTTCAGACCATTTTAAGTTATCGCGGTGTATGATAGTAGAACGACAGTCAGACTCCAGGGCAGCCTTACTCTTCGTTCAAAGCAAGTGAGTATTGTCTCAGTTTAGAGTCAAGGCTCCATTCCTGTGGTGTCAGAAATTATACAGTTGGTCTGAAACAACAGAATCCACTGTTTGGACTTGACTTGGCCACAGAGTGCAGTGCTGTTTAGCTCAAAACCCCTCAATTTGCTCAGGCTTAAATGAGACATTGAGAAGTCACCAGACATTCCTGAAGTGAGTGAGCAATCACTCTGTACTGTCAGGGCATAGAAATGATAGAGGAAAGTTATCAAATAATTGAAGGACTCTATGGGTTACCACAAATAGTGACAGTGTTTACTGGAAAATGAGGTTTTATGAGAACTGAGGTGTTAGAACTGTTGCGGTTTTTAGGTGATTTCTAAAAAACGCTGTGTGACTAAATTAGATGAGCAACTTAATTGCTTAATTTCATTTTACATGTGTATGCCTGTGTGTTATGCTGTGAACACTAAATCTGTCTTTAAAAACAGCCGTTAATCTTAAGAATTCAGCATGGGCTTTGAAATTGAACTAAAACTCCTACTATTTATTCTCCTTGCGGAAAATAAAAAACAAATGGACCCAAATTGGAAGATCTTCAAGGAGTTTAACTTCTGTTAACCTGAATAATTATCTATGTTCTGAAAGTCAATAAGTCATCGACTTCCCTAATTACAAAGTGAGAATGGACGATCCTTAATCGTTCCATTTATCTCTGCTCCAGATGTGCTGGAGGGCTCATGTTACAACAGCATCTTTCCATTTTGACAGGGAATTACATATCCTAAGACAGGATGGCATTGTCTTATTAAAACACAGACTTTGTCTTCCTCTTTGTTTACCCCTAGATTTAATCTCCAGTCACAATGACAAGTTTCTTTAAGAGCGAGGGTAATTATAGTGAGCCTCACTGTAAATTATAGTAAACCTCATGAGTACTGGCAGCAGCACAACAAGCCTTTGTAGATGTGGATACGTGACATTATTTATTAAGTAATAACCCTATTAAGTGTTACTCACGCACGGATTTGCCTGGCTGCAGTGTCACTAAGGTTATAATCAACATTTTTCTTGAACTGTCAACAGAAGGGTATTAAATGATAATTATATTCCAGTTTTCACCATATAATATCTTCCTTAAACAGTGATAACCTAAACAGTGAAGTCTTGAAATGTTGCCACGGAATGAAAAACTAACTTAAATTCACTAGTACTATGCAAAAATAAAGGTGATTTTGGCAAAACTAGCCTACAATAGTAAAATATTCTGTAATGTAGGACGTGATAAACTCAGGCAGCACTGGGATCATGCAACACCACTCGCTTACAAAATAAAAACTTCTGTTCATCAACTCTCAAGAAAATATTAGAGAAATATCCTGTATTTTATCTTTTTTTTCTCTTCCTGCTTTTGTCTCTATGAGCCATGTTTCTGTCTGGTTTCCTGTCCAGCTATCTGACTGTCTGTGTGTCGGTGGTAATATATACTAGGCCTGTGGCAGAAGTCTTTCCTCTCTCCCTCTAATTGGCCAGCTACCCTCGCTCCTTGCCTGCAAGATAATTGGACATGCAACCCCAATGCTCGCATCCCAATCATCAGCCCTCTCCATCCCCCTCTGCATTCCACGTACTTCTCATCCCAGTGTGAGTCTCTCTGTGGACCTGTCTTTGACCACTGGATCAAAAGGAATATACAAGCCTGCACTGTCCAAACACATCGCGGCTCAGACTCTCCTCGCCTCACAATGCCAAATATCACTATGAGATGGATTTTTCTACACAGTATATTGCATCCAACATCTCCTTCCAATAGACGAACCCCTCGAGACAAAGTGCAGGATCTCCTTCTGCAGCACGTTGAGTACAAGGTCATTCATTTTGGGCAAGCCCTGCTGGAATTATTCATAAGGGGTTCAATATCAAAATATTCCACCCTACAATGCCCCTTAATAATTCATGCTTAGCATTCATCTTCATTGGTATAGGGAATATCCGTCACTATAGGGAGCCTTGGCTTCACTAGTATTGAACCCTAGTGTTGGTTGTGAGGGTTTACAGAGGTAGGGCAGGAGGGAGGGAACAAAAGAATGAGGCATGTGGCTTTGTCAGATTGACAAGTGGGCCCCCCCATCTTTGGGAAGGCGGCAGCTCGAAGGAGGAGAAGGCTGAGTTGTTGACCTTTGGGAAAGGACCACTGGCTTCAGATTGAGTGATGGTGTCAGCCGCTAGTGTAAAACACCTCAATTAGGAATGCCTGGCATGCTTGGGCGCTTCTAATTATGAAGAATGCAAAACAACAGTCAGGAGAAACAGGGGAGGTCGCCTCGCAGTCAGCCATATGCCAGACTTACTCACCAGCTACGGTTGTGTGGGACCCACCACCGCGTGACTACTTGTCTTACTTCAAACACACCACACAGGTCTGACTCCTCACTGCCCTAATTTTTTCTTCTTTCGTTAAAGTGTATGCATTTTTGAGAATTTTTGTATTAATACAGTTATAACAGAACTTGGTTTCTTGAATGTGGTCTATCAACCTGTCTATTGAACAGATTTTGCAGCCCTGTAGTGCGATGATAGCACCACACAGCCAGCAGGCAAGACAACTGCACTTATATTTGAGCTCACTGAGTGGGAGTTCAGACAGTCCCTGGAGTCCATCTAAGAAAAAACTGAGATCAAGCCAAGACCCAGGACACAGTGAAGAATAACTCAACATTTGTGCTTACTTGAAAACAGCCAATGATATAAGCCATCTGTGTGCAATTTGACTTGTTGTCATCCCGCTCCCCCATAAGGTATCCCTGGGAGGCAAAAGCCTTGTAACATTATCAGCAGATATGCATAGCTACTGGGCAGTCGGTGGTATAGGAAGGAAAGGGCAGGACGAAGGAAAGATGGAAAGAAAAGAAAGACCTCAGCGATTTTCTCACTGTAAGACTGGGGTGAACAGCAGAACGGCAAATAGTTTGGTTTTTTTTTTCCAGAAGCTCTAAGGGAGCAGGACAACAGATCCTTCACCCCCACCTGTACCTTAGTTACGGAGACCTGAGAGCTCATTATAACAGAACACAGAAAAGCACAGTAGAGGTGATAAGACCAAAGGCATGTCATTGAATTTATACCTTAGGTTCAATGACGGCTGATATTTCAACTATATCTATCTTTGCAACTATATATATTACTATAATATAACTATAATATAACTATATATTCAACTATATTCATCTTTCCTTCAGCAATAAAACATATTTTCCCTGTGCATTTTCAGAACAACCCATCTGACTCACATATTTGTCATCTAATAGCACCCAGCATCTATAACATATGTTTATTTATTTAGTGTAAGCAGGGTTTTTCCCTCCAAAGAAACAGTCTTGTGCCCGTTCCAGTAACCTTGAGCCTAATGGAGGAGGTCAATCTGAAGCAGAGGAGGGTGCCTTTTAACAGAGGAACAGAGAAAATAAGGAGGAAATTAAAGACTCAGGATGGCTAATGATAACAGGGAGGAGAGCAACACTAGACGCTAGGTGATTATTCAGTATCTGGAGATATTTGGAAATGCCTTCTGCTCTTTCTTTCATTTGTTTCTTTTTATTTCTGTGCGTCTCTTCCTCACATGTTAATTCTCTCACTTTGTCTCAAATGGTCCTGAAAAAGCTATTCTTGGATTTCCTTACACCTTAGCAAAAATAATTTGCCTTTCACTTTTTTTTCCTAAACATAATTGTTGCCTTGGTGTCTGTGATTTAATAACTGAATACTTTACATGCATGCGTTTATTGCATTTTTATTTCGGTTGGTGAGGAATGAGCAGTATAGAGTCAGTGACAGGAAGAGGCAGAAAAATAGAGTCACAAATGAGGTCCAGGTGTGCGGGTAATCAATTTCATGGAGTTTGGCTTTGCAAGGCTGTATGCTGAAGGAGACTGTCATAATTGGGACACTATTTCAGACAGGTAATGACTTTACAGCATTCATTTTTTAAGACATACACACAGGAGCACACACATTCCTGCATGGACCTAAAGAAATTACAGGACACTGAACACAATTGAGACAGATTGGCTTGTGACATTTCCTAGTAACCCTCATGCCTCAAGGACTCTTTCAGGTTTGTTCATTCATCATAAAGGGAGGGCTGTTGGGAAGAGGTTTTCTCTGGCCATGGTCAGATTTATCACAGAGCACAACTCCTGTTCGGCTTGTTAACATTAGCTAGATGAGCTGTCCAGAGCTGCAGGTGCAGCAAAGTTAAAGGGGCTTTTATTGAGGCTAAACTGTAAATGGATTCATATCACTGAGCTGCAATACACAGATGATTAGTCTACTAATGGATCATCCTACTTTCCGGCTGCTGTTTTCCACAAGCTAGCAGATCACACAAGTGTGATACTGAGGAACTCATTTACAGTTGTCTTATAAATATCAATCTGTTTTCAACTGCATTATATAGAAACGCAGAAAATCTTGTAAAAACAAGATTGAGGGTTTATTTATGAGGTAGTTTTTCCCCTAACATCACAGAAAGATTTCTAAATGGATGTTAATACTGCCAGGAACATTCATATGACTGCCAGAGTCCCAGAGACACACAAAAGACCGTTCAGTACTCCTCTTGTAAAGAATTGCCATTAAAATTACGTGCTGCCTATATGCTCTAAAGAATACGAAATTAAATTATTAAACTTTATCTTAATTGGTCCCAATTAGCTATTGTTCTGCTGCAGAAGCAGAAAAAATCAAGAGGAGCCAACATGTTCTGGCATTTACTCAGAAATTCATTGACACATACACACACATCACACACAGAGGAACATGTGTCTTACAGTCTATTGCATTTTTTCCTGCCTTAATGGATCCAATTACTCTTTCAAAAACTGCCAGCACTGTACCTTATGGTGAGGCTATTGTGATGGTAATTCAGTTGTTTTTAATGGACACGCTCTCAATAATGAACCTGTGGGGAGAAAGATTTTCCAGACAAATTGCATCTCACGTGACAAACGTAAATTATGCTAATATGAGGTGCAGAGGGGTTGTCATGTCTCGTGAGGTAGGGCGTCATATATATTCCCTAATAATAGAGGATTTCTTTGTGTAATTGCCCCTAGTTTTGTACATTAATGGGAAGCAAGGGGTTTGCTTATAGTGCTGAAGTATGTCACAGTGTGCTAAAATAGCACAGAAATGGACATGTTTATGTTCATATCTCCTGCTGAGGTGCTGTATGACATGTTTCACCAATCTGCATTGTTTATTAGTCATGTTTTGGATCTTGGTTATACATTACTGCTTTATTTGAGGGAGTCAAATGATGACAGCACAGGGGTTGGCTCAGTGTAAACTCACTGCAGAACATTCCTGCTGGTCCATTAATTCAGATTCAGTATCATCTCTCCGCGGTGCCGGACAGGCTTATGTTCTTGGCCTGTCTCCAGCCATCAAGTTACCTGCCCCTCCCTCCTTTACAAGTTCTTGATCTCTGACACTAACCAGACAGGAGCTGGGATGGAAACCGCTGGACAGAGAGGTGGTCACTGTATCATGTTTCACCAAAGAGGATGAATAGATCTGGGACAACCAAACACATTCTGCCCCCAGACTGCCTAGGGCACCATGGTCCAGAGAAAAGAGGGAGGGAGAATAAGAAAGAGTGACTGAAGTGCATTCCTGAAAGGAGGAGAGATGGGATTGAATGACTAGGGAGGACGAGGGGCCACTGGTGACACTGGCAGCCAGTAGGATCAAGTTTTCTCTCTGAAAAGCAGGCTCAGAAAAACAATGACTTTGGCATCTGTCTGAAGGGGAAACAGAGGCTGGGATCTTGTGCTGTGAAGTGCTGAGGGTTCACGGGAATGCCTTTAATGTAACCCTGCCTGGGCTCTCATTGGATACTTCATGGCTCTCGTTGTAAAATGTAACATGAATCAAACTGCTGCATCAATTAAAGCGGCACACTCACTGACTCTAAAGCTCACTCTTGAAGTTAAAAACAGAGTGAATGAGGAGATTACAGTGAATAGCAGAGGTTTGTGAGCCAAGATGACTTGTCTTGTCCCAAGGCCACATCCTACATTAGAAAAGGATCAGCATTCGTCCTACAGATGTAGGTCATGAAGCCACAGCGGCGCAAGTAGCATTAGAGTCTTGCTTCGTTTGTTTTATTACCCATCACTGTGTACAAGGAATTGTCCATCTTTGCACCTCTTAGGTCCAATTGAATATCGTGCTCCGCTTTGTTTCTTCTATTTCACTGCCCCCATGGAGCTCAGATGAAATCGAATCAGAAATCTCTCTGTGGGCATTACTCACTAAACAGCAACATAATAGGGCAAAAGTGTGCTTTAAGATGTGGAGGAGACAAATGACCTCATGGATTATTTAATGATTTTTTTGGGAAAAAAGCATAAATAAAAAATGGATATTACATCAGAGTAACATAGAATTGACACTAACTTTCCACAGTAATGGTCTAAAACCTGCAGTTTTCTTTACTGTTTGATTTGATAAATGTTCAGTTCTGGCACATTTGAAGAAGAGTATTTTAATAAACTATCAATTTAAAATTAAAATAGAGATGTAGGCACAGGAGGTCATAGTAGTACCTCAAAAAGAAAGAAAATACCTACTAGCTGCTTCTAGTAAAGATTAGTGCTGTTTGTGTGCAGTAATAACTGAGGGAACATAATGCTTTTATCAAGAGATTGTACTTAGTAAATCAAATTGAAACCAGAAAAGTGTGCGGGTGGGTGGACAAAAATAGGAAGTAAGAATGAGAGGGGTGCATTAAGCCCCTGGTCACACACATACATACAAACACACTAATGCTCACAGACTGCGGAAGTGTTATTGCACCATGTCATCTAGAAATCTAGGAAATGGTCCTTGGGGATTTGGGGGTTAGGGTTTAGGGTATCTCCTCTGATGACTTATGGAGGTTTGCATGAGACTTTATGGTGGGAACCTCACTAATAGACAGAGATGTCTATCAGTGGACCCTGCAATGTGCAGTCAAAAAACCCAGGTCACGTCGTCTGTAGCCATTAGCTCAGCCAGAGGCCCGCCACACCCTGCAGATACAGATACAGTCCGGTATCACACTTCCCACTGCCGATTACTGTTATTTGTTGGTGGTGTTCTGTGAAGTCAACAAGACTATTCCCCTGTTGTCTGTACTGCTGTAGGACAGGAAGAAGCTAAATAGAAACCAATTAGCTTTGATTTCTGGTCAATTAGCTGCTTTCTCTTCTTCTAAATTAGACTGTATATTATCTTTGGCAAGGAAATCATGTGAGGGCTATCAGGGACTCTCGGGTAGTCTGCTGAGCTCATGTTGTCTGTCCAACAAATGCTTGAACACAAGTGTGCTCAGAGGTGTAAATACGGACTGAAAGAGAACAAAGGCAGACCAGTGTGTCTGTGTGTGTAAAAAAAACTGAGCTCATTCCTTCTATTCTGAAATGGCAAATTTAATTGAATGTAGTTTTAAGGTTGCTTCTTGGTACAGAATATTTTTGGCACAGTGTGCTGTGCACTAAGAGGTGGTTGACATGGGAGGAGGGAGCGCTTTGGCTTTGCTGAAAAGAAAATTGAAAACAAACAGAATACCAGGGGTTGGATTTCATGAAATAATAGCTGTGACAAAAATGGGGACAGGCAAGGCAGTACAGAAACCAAGAATGAATTTTGTCTTGGCCCAAAGAAAAAAGAGACAGAAGAAGACAAATATATCAGAGCCATAAGAAATGTGCCATTGTGTAGGCAATTTAACTTACATACAGCGCAGTTGGAAGCAAATATTGCCTCTGTGAGACTATTTTTGTGAGCTGAGGTCGGCCTGCTGGAGCACAAATCTGACTAAGATTTCTTTGACTACAGAGCAGTGTGCTGTTGGACTGTTTCACAGTTTCCTTTATTCCTAGAAGGGAAATTATTTTTTCCTCTTTGTCAAGACAGAGTTCAAACCAAGCATGGCATCCTGGATCAGGTCCATGTGCCTGTGGCCTTTGTGTTTCATGCTGACCTGCCAAGGATCCTGTGCCAAAGTGAGGAACCAACTGCAAGCCATCACTGCAATGTCATACTAGGCCTTCAGGCCACAGGTCAAAGGGCTACTGGCTGGAGCTGTCAACTTTGTTCTTCTTCTAAGTGCAAACACACACAGAGGCGCTCAATATACATGACTAAGTGGTCAATCTCCCTTTGTAGGATACACAAACACATCAGCACAGTGAGTGCGCTCTTGCATGCTCATTCGTGGACTGGAGTGGGGAGTTGTCCATTTTGTCTTTAATTGTGTTGTTCTATGCATTAGCCCAGGGCTCATTATGGGCTTATGCAGGGCGTGGGTGGATGAGGATGCATGCGTGAAGCAGCAGACAGGGTTTTTAGTGGCCAGATGAGAAGGTGGAGGGCCTCTTCAGCCTGGGCATTTCTCTTCTGTCTCGTGTGGAGTGGCCGTGGATTGCTCTTATTACACCATTCAGGCTTATCACTACAAGTTCTTACTTCACCCGTTCCACGTTTCTGTTAGTTTTGGTTACTCTTTGAAGCACATAATTTGCACATTAGTACATTACTGACTGTTTTCACAGCAGTGCACCCAGCATCCTGTTTACGCATGTGTGGCATTTGTAATACAGTATGCTTATGTGTGCCTGGAAATGCCTGGCTGAAACAGGGGGGAGAGAATCATCACATGTGGCCCAGTTGGTGGATGGATGTCATGCTTCGTCTGTTTCTAGAAGTTATTTCATTTTCAGTCTCATTACGGGAGTGATTACAGAATAGAAGAAAACAATGTGCTTTGGTTCAGGAAATGAAGTTTTCATGGATTGTATCCTCCTCTGTGGCCGGCCTGTGTGTACTGACTGGTATACCACAATTGTATTTTTGTAAATCAGAAAAAACTGTGTAGTTGGAAGGGTAAAGGAAAAAACAGGTCAGGTCAAATGACAGAATCATATCTTTGTATATTCTTCATAGCTGTTACAGTCAACATCTGGCTCAGTAATAACTTTCATACTTGGCGGGAGTACACAGTAAAAACTTGGAAACATTACTGTTTCATAAACACATACAACACCACACAACACATTTCCTCTACAACCTAAATTGCAACCCCACATGTGCAACTGGAAGTTGGCCAAGCAAATATTCACTCACTTCAGTCTACAGTTCAAACTGGTACGTAGGCTTTGTCAGATTTCCCATAAAGAAGTTTAAAGCCAAACTGATTCTGTTCAGAGCAATTCTACAATATCCAAGCATGTAAAATGTGTACTTAGAGTGGAGTACAAATACAGCTCTGAAGCTTTCTTCTGAGTTGACAGCCATTTTTCTCAAAACACACACATGCTGCTGATAATAGCACCGGCCCATGGCAATGTCACTGTAACGTCTAAATTATGACAGTACGACTTTTACAGAGTGAGAGTTATACACAAGCATCCCAAAACTGAAAAAGCATTGTAAACATATTGTATTAATTGAATATATCAGCAGTAGGTTATTAGGTTATATCATTAGGAGTAGTAACTGTCTGTTATTCATCTCTTCATGCAGAATGTATGGCTAGAAAACAAGGATGTGCAGTAAAATGTATGTATGTATGAGATGCAGTGAGGCTAAGAGCCCAAGAGAGATCATTATTCATCAGCGTGCAGAGACACACAGTATGGCCTTGTCTGTCACCACTGAGGAAAGATGCACTTCTGTGACTGGTTCAATCCCTAACGGCTCCTATAGTATCACGCTTAGGCAAGCACAGTAACTCACTGTGATGTACAGTGAGAGAGCTATTATTCTAAGGCCGCGTGCTGATGCTGTGTAGTTAAGGAGGCATAGTAAAATAGATGCTGACAGATCCTGTAGATGGTCAGATGCTGGGTTTTTAGCCACATGACGACAGAACTGACACTGGAACTGCTTCTGGCATGCTTCAGATGTCTCTGTTTACCAGTCAAGGTTTCCACTCACTTGACTTTGTTGTAGCCTGTCAAGAGCTGAGGTGTCCACTTTAGCAGCAGTCAGTCACAGTGTTATTACAGTCCCTTGTTTTCCAGAGCGTGTGCCTTAATTTTCTCTCAAGCATCTTACCTCAGTAGTTGTACAACTCATCCTACAGGATGAGGAGCAGGATGTACATAAGAGGGAAGGAGGATTTGGATTATCAGATGGAACAAACAAACATGATATATAAAGAAGATTCTCAACAAATCAATAGTAACAAAGAGGAGAACTATGAAACAGGAAAGGAAGCAGCTAGATGGAGAAAAAAAATATTACTTCTGAATAATTCATAGATTCTTCATAATCGAAAAAACGCACTGCTTTTTATGATGTTATATTTCACAGCTAGTTTAAGCTTAGGAGGCCTCTTAGACAGCAACTAACACCACAGAATGAGAGAAGAGATGTAACATACGGCTGTGATACTCCCAACACAAATAAACCCTGACTTCTGGGTCATCTTCAGCATGCATATCTTCACTGTCTTTGTTTTGATACCTGATGCCAATTACTGGTGCTATGAAAGTTTGGAAGATGTGTCTGCAGTGGATGTGTACCATGGCATGTACCCTCTTCAGACGTCATTGTGATTTCTGCTTTGCGTACGTGTGAGCAAATTGTTTGATGTGGAAAGGCTGGTCAACCAAACACTTTAAGGTCCTTAAAAGCTCTGGTCGACTCATCTCTCATCACAAAGGTGTCCTGAAACCACAGAGTGATGTATGTGATTAAAAAAAGAAAGGCCTGGGGTATTGAACTTGCATCCATCACTACATCAAAGAGCAGCAGAATCTATAGGAGAGTTTGCTATTGTCTATTATGCAGGTGTGCTGCCTCCCACAAAACTTTAGAGGTCTCAGAAAGCCGCAGATCAGCACAGAGAGGGTTTGCTGAGATGTTATCTCTCTCAGGTTCAGACAAAAATGGTAGGGACACAGACAATAGAAGGCATGTGGACTCGTTACTCTGTGGGGGTGTTGGAATCAATGCTCAGTTTTTTGCAGGCATGTTTTGTTTTTAGTCAAGTTAAAGTATGGGTAGTGTTTAGTAAAATGTTTCTTCCAGTTTTAATCCATATGCTAAAAATATGCAGATAAAGTATGAAAACTCACACAGTATGTTAGTGTGTTACATACTACTGGGAATTGACAGGGCAGTGCCACAAAATACAACACTTTCATTGCAGTCACTCATATGTTGCGTCTTCCCAACATGATGTGAACTGCTGTTTTATTTTGCTCTTCTCCACAACAAACCCTCATCTGGTGCATCAGAATCCAACAAGTCCCATCACATTCTGTCCCCGATTTGTTTTTTCCCCTTTGTTGAGCACAATGTAGCTTTTTAGCTACACGCTCTCTTATCTTGGCTTTGTTGGCATATTTGAACCTGGCAGAAACTAAACATGGATTTATTTGCTGATTTGCTCAGACGGGAGGTGGTGGTGGCAATTTTTTGTGGTAAATTGTCTCCACATGTAAGGCAGGTTAGACATGTTTTATCTCAGGAGAGCTTGAAAGAACGAAGATAGTTTATCTGTTCCATGAGTCCTGAGGATGTTCGGTTTGTGGATGAGATACTAAGGATGGAGGATGGTGGTTGTGGGGGCTTCCTCCCTGCTTGTTGATATCATTTTTCTGTCTCTCTTTCTGCAAGGGGACAGTTTGTTTTCTGGCACTGAGAACGTTTCATCTGAGCTTTCACTCATGCTTATTTTACGCTCCAGCTCTGCTGCTCCATGAGTGCAGTGAACCAGTTGGGTCAGCAGGTGCTAATGAGATGTACCACTGACCACATAACCCAGCAGCTCACACACTGCTGTGTCTGTACACACACCTGTTGACCTTGAATACACAGTGAACTCATCACTCCCTCAGGTCTGTGTGTAGAACCTGTGGGATCACACACACCAGCCACCAGCCAAGCATCCAGCAGCAGCATCACCCCCACCCCCCAGCTCTTTTCCCTCCTCTCCTCCATATGAGTTCCTGTTTTCTTTTCACAGTAATCTGTTTATGATGCACTGGATTTTTCAGCTGAGGCTATCCATGTTGAGCAGGGTTTTTTTTTTAAAGGGGTGAAGTAGAGGTTTATCATGTAGACACCTGCTCAGCAGAACAGTGCAGAAGAGGAGGTGAGAGTGAGAGATAAGTCGTATGGGTCAGAGTTTAAAGATTGTTCAATGTACATTTTTGCATCCAAAAGTAAAAGAACTTGGACTGAATTAAAATACAACAGAGAAATGAAATGGAAAAAAGAAAAGAAAAGTAAACTGAAACCTGCCAAATGGTGATCTTTAATAAGTTCATTATATTGTACATTTGATTTGGTTTTATATCATCCTTGCCAGAGCTTCTCTTCTTCCCAGGGGATTAACTGCCAGAGCAAGCTTCTTCAGTGTGATTAGGTGTTCATATTAATTTTCCAGATATCGATGTTTTGAAGACCCATCACCAGCTGTATCTTAAAAGCAGCCTTCTGGGGATGAGACTGAAAAGATATGAGACTAGTATTTAATATTCTCTTTTAATATCACCCAATAATTCCAGCAGTTGTCCATCATCTCATTGTAAATTTTATCTTATTAAATCTTATTTTGAAAATGCCTTCATAAATGTCATCCTCATGGGAATCAAAGACTCACTGACAGTATCTCCTGCAATTGCAAAAGTACTTGTCACAATATACTGTATATACATATCACTGCAGTAAAAATATTTGAACGCACACGGTTGTATGAGAATTGTGAAAGAGTCTTGACTAGCATGGCATTAAAAAGACATAATGGAGGAAGTCTCTTCAAGCTGTTTTTGAAAGATGAGCTTCATGAAAGACTCACCGCAAATGAAAAAAAAATCCCAAAACACAACTGACTTTGCATGAACAGGCTGAGTTAGCGCTGAAGCGGAAACAGAAATGAAAATTACCACACGAAATATGTTAGGACAGAATGCACTTTGACACTCCTCTCTATTCATCAGGCTAGTCTCAGGCTGCCAAGCCTCAGTTGAGGGAGTCTACACAAGAGGCACACCTCAGAGGAAGGAATGATTTCTCTCCCACTTCTATAAATCTAGCAGATATTTTAGAGTCCTGTGAGAAGAGTTGGTGCAGTAGCTTTAAATTTCCCCTGCTGCTGGGCTTGGCTTCTTACCCCAGGGAAAGGGATCATAAATCACCCCACCAGGATGTTTCAGCCATGTTAACAGTAGCGAAGCGTTCCGTAAAACAAAGGACAAAAATTAAAAAAGCTTCTTTTCTTTTGTCTGTGCTTCCATCTAATGAAAATGCAAAGATGGAAAATCCAGGGGCTTAACGTGAGTTTTGAAACCTTACACAGTGTCAATTTCACAGGGATCAGTGTAATTTCTGGCACACTTACAAAACTTTCTCTTTGGCATCAGCCCTGCTCAATATTGCATGTTGGACAACTTGACAAGTGTAGTGAAAAGCTATAGCACCAAAGTGTTTGGCAATGATCACGTAGGAGTGCACTTCTCATGGTAGACGAGTGTTAAAGATGAAATTCCAACTCTCTGTTTCTTTCCGGCACACTGTCTCTGACAGCATTCCCTCGCTCCATTCCTTTCAATATCTATTCCCACTGTAACAGATCCTCCTCTTAGATAGGGCTATGGACATCTTTTCATCTTCTCTGGGTCCATCTGGGAGAGTTTAGGGTCCATGTGGAAACCATTGAAATGGGGACGGCAACTGATCAGAGAAAGATGTGCCCCTCTGGAGCTGTAGCACATGTTTGGATCCCAGTACCCTTATTTGCTTTGTCTCACCCTCTTTAACATTCCTGTGCCCTATATCTCTGGAGGACCCCCCACTTCCACACTTTTACTTAACCTCTACAACCTTTTCCTCTTCTGTCGGTCGTCCTCCTTCCATCCCTCTCTTCCCTGTCTCCCCTGTGCCTGGTAAAGTGATTGGAGTGGGATCAGCATGGTGGAAATGAAAGTGGCCATGACGAAAGGCTGAGGGATCTACTGTAACGTTACACTGAATCCCCTTGTGTTTTTTCCTTCCCCATTTTCTTCTGTGCCTGCCTGTTTCCCCTTCATACAGCCACTATCGTATTACTCTTTCCCCAGTCACCTCCGCAACAGCCGTCAATGTAATCCTAGTTTATGGTCCTCTTCTAGCCAACACAAACTTCTCTGTACTAAAGTCGCTCTCACCTATTGTTTCCTAAACCACTATCATTTTAGAATTTCACTGTAAGTATCACTCCAAGATTTCCATTACACCAGTTTAACATAAAAGGGAGACTTCTAGCTTTTCTGCTTTGCATTAGTTTGTTTGACAAATACTACAGAGACACTGCACACTGCATGTCTACTGGACTTCATTAGAGCCGGCATTAATAAGGCATAACCCAAACAGACGGACAGCATAGTCAGTAGAGGGAACTAAAACACTGGCAAACACACCTGCCCACATGAGTGGTCACACAAACATCCGAGACTCTGCCATATGCAGCGATGTAGCAGTGAAAGTTGTTGTACATTAACCACTGGAAAGTCCAGCTGAGCAAAGGGACGAGTAGAAGCTGTATGATGTTTTTGATTTACATTATTTCTGACATGGAGCAAAGCCAAACCCTGAGTCAGTGTAAACCATCTCACCTCGAGCTCCACATCAGGATTTCATTCCTCCTACCCTGGTCCTGTTTGCACAGCACTGCTATAAAATAACACTCTATCACTCTCTGCAGTTTGCTGGGGAGTGTCTTATTTAGTTTTGAAATCTCACCCTAACAAGTGAAAAGTGTGCTGTGTGTATGGATATTCTTTCTAGTGTACTCCTCCTGTCCGGGATCATGATCAGTCCACCCTGTGCAAACGAGCCTACATCATTCTGCGTCACATCAAATTAGGAGCAGTTATGATGGCTGGATAAATAACTCAGCCCTGACTGGTGCTAAGTAATTTATCCATTTCTGCATCTTCCCTCTTTGCCTCTCTCATACATGGTGCACAGTACCCAGAACAACAGGCAAACACACATTCAGGAACAGACAACCAGACTTTGGTTTCCCTAAAAGAAAAACAAGTTGCCTCACATCCCCCTATCAGTCAGGTCCCATTCAAAGGTCCCGTGGCTGGTCTGGGGTCCTACACAGCGTCTTTGTCACCTTATAGCTGGGAAAGGGTCGGATTTGGAGGAGCAGTGGAACAGATCCAGGGGGAGGGCCAGTGGGGCTCCAGGGGCCAGGAATGTTAATTGGGAAGATTGTTTTAATAAGGCCCTCATCTTTGCAGATGCTGGGAGAGGGTTAGCCAATGGGGCCACACAGATGGGGGGCAGCTCACAGTGAGATATTGTCAGCAAACATAACTGACACAATGTGAACTGAACTGTGTAAAATGTAGCAGGATTTAGGCACAAGTGGATAACGATATTCCACAGCTTTTGGCATGTTTACACCTGCTTTTCTGGAGGTAAAGGGATTTACTGTAATGAGCATTATGTAGTGACAAATGTGCAATCTGCATATTCTCACAGTTCTCTGTTGTTGTAAAATCCTATTACACCGTGAAGACTCAGACTAGCACAATCTAGTAACGCTGAGCAATGGCAGAGAAGACCGAAAAGAATTAAGTGAGAAATAGAAGAGGAAATAAAGAGTGTAATAGACAGGCTTAATGAGAGATTTTTCCTCCACAGTACAAAGGAGGTGTTTGTGTGAAGAATTGCATTTAAAAATTCATCAGCAACATCTCTCTCCTGAGTCAGTGTCCTCATTACTCTGGATAATTCACAAGACACACTGTCAGCTGTTTTCAGAAGTATTTCTTCACTTGAATGTAGCTCCAGTGGAAAAATGTGCAGGAAGGTTCTTGAAGAGATACACTTATAATGAAAACACTTTCTCGAATGTCCGTCAATCATAGATTTATAATAACACACATTGCATGCCAAAAGACAGTTCTAACCAAGTGCAGACTTACTGTTTAAGTCAAGGCTTTCAGTACTTTCAAGAGCCACATTTCAGTGTTTGTATATTGTGTGTATATCTGTATGTGTGTATGCATGAAGCTCTACGTATATTCCCATGGTACAGCAAACAAAAGGCTGAAATGATATGAACAGAGCCCCATTCCCTCAGTCTGTGTTGTGTGTAAGAGGGAGAAAGAGACAGAGAATGAGAGAGCATACTGTACAGGTGTCCGTGTTTGTGTGTCTGATAGTGTTACATCTGCTCCTTTGTGTCGTTTCTCAGAGAGCTTCAGGCTCGAGGCTGTACAGTGAGTGGTGAGAGCTTACTGGGGTTCTCAGTTCCTCCTCTTCCCGAGGGAGTAGGTGGTAGAGATCCAACTATAGACAAGATTTACCACAGTGAGGACAGGTTTTACCCATATAGTTTACATCTTTATACTTAAACGTAGAGCCCAGTCAAACCTGGATTGGCAAATGATGAAATATTATATCATAAACAGAATTATTTAAGTACGGCTATGGCTCTGTCAGTAAGTCATTTTTTGTTGCGAGGGTCGTTCAAATTCTTTACCCTCATTATTATTTTACTGCACTATGAAACCACGAAAACACTATTTGAGAATGGAAACAGAACGAATTCCATTGGCACCAGCTCTATGCTGTGTAAACGGAATATTTTGTTTAACCTGGCCAGCCCCTAATGAGACAAGTATACTTAATGTCTAAGTGCATTTAGTAACTATGATGCTCGACGCTGTTTCCACAACAGGTAAAAGGCTCAAAACAGCCATGAAATCACTTTTATAATCTTTAATCTGTCAGACATTGACAAATGCACAAATGGTTCCACGTTGTTTTCAGTCATTAAATATAAATGTGATAATTCCACACAGATGTTTATAACACAGTTTGCGTTGCGTTGGTGGCTGTTTCTGTCAGGATTTTATTAGATTCAATTTTAAGACTTTTGGACACAGATAATGCTTCTCATGTCGTGTTTCTTTTTTCTCTGACATTCCTGTCTGTGCAGCCCGAGCACTCGAAACACTATTATTTTAGTCCAACTCCTGCTCACCCAGCACTCCAATCAAACAGGCACTGTTTATTGAACTATGAGGTGCCAAGTCACTCACTCACTCAGTCGCTCACATAAACGTGCCCCCCTGCTGCCCTCTGCGCCTTTCGCTGTGTTCGCCAAACGCCATCTCTCTCTCCCTCTCAAGCCTGACGAGAAGACTTATGACCATTTAAATAAACACAAGCACTCAATAGCCTCTCTGTCTGCTTAGCTGTGGGGCAGGGTTTCCTCTATGTGCTGTATGTGTGTCCGCCTGTGTGTGCATGTTTGCATTTCTTTATGCACAAATTACTGTTGGATGCTACTAACATGTAAGGTCTACACGGGTTTGTTAAAGTGTGTAACATAGAAGATGAAACTGAGCACTGTACTCTCTACAACCTCTCTGGGCCACAGCGAGTGCAGACATGCTGCTGAGACACTGAAAGGTCAGCATACCCATCAGTTTTACCAATGCCAGGTATAGACTGCTATTACCTGCCACGGCACAGTGTAAATGCTCTAACACTCCTCTTACCCCATATTCTCTCAACATACACCCACGCTAGTAGGACCAGACTGATTCATATCCCTACATGGCATGGTTTACATTTGTATGTAGTCAGGTTCATGCTAGAACCTGACTAATATAGACTTTATGAAGCTAAGATATGCAACATAAGCCAGTATGGGTCTGGCAATCAATCTGCTCTGCTCTGCCTAGCCCTCCCTCTTCATGCTCCATTATGCTCTTCTACCACCTGCTATGCTCTGCCATGCTTGCACAGCCCTTGAGGTATTAATCATTATCAAATTACAGTAAATAAGAAGCTGCAAAACTTAATAATCAAGCAGAAATCATTGAAATTCTTCCCCTTTGTTGGAAAGGAGAGCCTCACTCAAGGACTTTAGGAAGTACATTTCTCTGCACCTGTGTTAGTCAGACTTCACGAGAGGCATCAACAGCACCTTGATGTGGAGTTTTGGAGCTTATTTATCAACTTATCAACTTTTTTTCATTATTTTAACAAAAATAACACCACTCACTTTTTCAAGCCTAATTACCTGAAAATAATACAACCTTGTGTTTAGGCCAATACATTTACCATTACATCACTTAGGCAGAAAGACGGTAATGCATTACACTGACAGCTGATGTCTTCTACTAACAAACCGTAGCATTTGTAACTTCATGGCTAGATATAAGATGCACACATGCATTTTATAACAGCTGTTGGTGCTATACAAACAAAGGAAAAAAATACTGTTCATTTACTAGAGCTGTCTTACTGTTTTACATTCAATGGTTCAATACAATCTACTGTGCAGCGGTCAGCTGGGCTGCGATGCGTTCAGTGAACAGCTCAATAATGTGATGCCAACAGCAGTTGCAGTTCTCCCTCCTGGACAATACTATGCAATAGTAGCACTGGTAATAAAAAAGCTCAAGCACCTGTTTTGTTTAGTTTTAGTCTTATTTTGGACATTATGAACATGGATGTCAATTAGCAGATGTCTTCAAATCATTTTTAAACAGTGCTTCTCCATTTTTTTCCAGCTACTATACCACAGCAGCTAAGCAAGTTGAGACATGTTGACATGCACATGCAGGCCTGCGTTTTGTTTATTTACTGATGGACTCACACAGTTTATTGTTCAGGCTCTGAATGTTTATAGGAGTTAATCGGGGCATCCTGTCTCTGCTCAGTGACATGAGTCAGGAGGATGACCTCATGGCATTCATGGTTTGCAGGTGCAAACCCCAAAGGCCAGTTGGTTAATGGTCTGTCTGCTCTTGCTGACATATTTACGGTTGTCCACAAGGTGTCTTGCGGTCAACCAGGCTCTTGGGCTGTCAAGTATTTTTAACCAATGTGATCACAGATGTGACCTCATATTGAATGTCACATTTGTCTAGAGACCAAAACAGAATTTGAAAATTAATTTGACATACACATAAATTCTAAAAGAACAAAACATTTATGAGTGCAGGAGGCATGAGGCCTTTATTCTGATGTCAGTTGTCTCTGTACTTTTGTAGTACCATCAAGTTTATATCTATAATAATCTATACCAGGCAGTATTATGAGCATGCTTAAGTGCAGCTTGCATGCTGCAGGATTGGATAGATTTTCTGCAGGGTGGGCAAAGTGCATGAGCTCAGAACTGAGGAACAAGAGCCATATTGAGAAAGAAAGGGGAGTCTGCATGCCCAATCTCATCTCCCTTGTGGTTAAATCAAAGGGTAGCAAGGGCATGAGAAGGAGGAGGGAGGTAAAACTCCAGACTTGCACAGTGTAAATTCACACACATGTGCACGCACACACTGCTGGCATGTTAGCATCAGCAATTGCAATAGAGTGGCATGGATTAACACTATTGCTAAGAGCCTGTCTTTGATGTAAGCTGCTCAGTTTGTGCGTGAGCTGAGGGAGAGGCAAGATAAGGGGGTCAAATGCTGAGAGGGGAGAGAGAAATTTAGAGATAGAGTTTGAGAGATTGAAAGGTGTTTGTCCCACAGGACAGAGCTGGAGGTAAGGTGAAGAGCATCAATAAGGGCTCAGCACACAACAGAGCCGCACTCTGAATAAGTCTGAATTTTGCTTATGGCATAAACAACCGTCATGAAGGGGCAGAGGAATTATGTTGTACAGTAAGTAGAAACAGATTTGGAGGAGAGCTTATCCACTGTAAGCCTTATTTTAATACACATAAATCTGTCATTAGACAAGAATAGGGCAGATTTTACCATGCTCAAGCTACTGTGAATATGTGAATTTTCTTCACAGGAGAAATATAATTGAAACATCCTTTCTCTGACCTTTTTGTCTATTTATATTTTTGCTGTTATTCTGACATTAACTCGTCACAAGATAGCCTTTGATATTATTGCCGAGGAAAAAAAAAATGAATGGGAAAGAAGAGCTGTTTCTACTGCAATCTGAGGCTTTAAGCTGTCTCATTTAACCATGAACATCTGGAGCTGCTTAGCCGTTTGATATTTTCTCAGCGTATGTTAAACTGCATATTCATTCCTAACTTATATTCTAAGGTAACACTGATCGTATTTAATCACAGATAACAGATGAAATTGTGGCAGCAAACATGTTGAATTTAAAAGAAACAGGAATATCTTCAGGAAACCTGAGGGGAAAGAAAAAGAGAGAAAGATTATTTTTCTTTAAATGGAGCAGGTTCTCGTTTTCCTTCTTCAACCTCTCTTTCCCTGCTCGTATCATTCATTCTGCTTCTCTTATGGGTCCTGCCATGTCCATTCTGTTTCAATGAAAAATCCAAAGCCAAAGGCAAGACCCACACTGTGCTCTGTGTGTCTGCAGGATTGACTCTGGGTGCCTTCTGATAAATCTTCAATCCCCTTGTGTGTGTGTGTGTGTGTGTGTGTGTGTGTGTGTGTGTGTGTGTGTGTGTGTGTGTGTGTGTGTGTGTGTGTGTGTGTGTGTGTGTGTGTGTGTGTGAGAGAGAGAGTGTTTTTTTTTTTTTTTTTTTGTATCCTTCCAAAGATTTGCAGGGAAGCTTGTTGTACTCGGTTTAATTTCCTCAGAACAAAGCTCATCTGATCTTCCCACCCAGACTTGTGTGTGGCATTAAGTCTTCATTTTCATTAATGTTGGAGGGGCAGCACAGGGAATCTCATTTTAATTTGACATTTAAACATCTGTTTTCAATTTCCTGAGGAAAAGCGTGCATGTGCGCCTGTGAGGCTATATGTGTATACGACTGTGTGGGTGGATGGGGGGGATCATTTGTCGGGGTGATGAACCTGGGACTTTTCAGAGCTGAGTGCAGCCATCTCAGCTGACCTTTAAAGGAGGGGTTGGATGTAAGAAATGATGACAGCTAATTGTGTTAGCCTCAACAGAGCTTCAGTTTGCTACTGTAGACCTGGGCAGAGATTTAATATACAGTACAGAATAGCGTGGTTAGACTTGGCAGGGCCCAGGAGATGTTTGCCCCTGCAAACTAAACCTCTGCTTTGATAGATATGGTTGTTTTATGCACAGTCAGCTGTTTGTCTTGCAGTGAGGCATGTCAGCCAGATGAGATAAGATGTTTTATTTTTAACCCACTGAAAAGAGGAAATACAGCGCAGAACAAATCTATTTACCTTGACAACGCCTATTGATATCTGTCCTGGTCCCGGTATTCACTCTGTTTCATCACATCATCAGTGTATTTGAGCAAATCCAGGACAGACAAAGAGGCGTCTTCATGCTGGGACCTGTGACTTTGGCCCATTTCCACATATTAAGCCACAAACTGAAAATCTCTGTGTAGACACATAAACACACACACTCACACTGAGTTTTGCCTCCCTGTTAATAGTGCAGGAAATATTATCTGCTAGGGGACAGCTGCAGGCTCACTAGAGAGACAGAATGGTAGAGTAGGCTCATTATCCCAAACACAGACACAGACCACACCATACAAACGCATTTTGAGGGCAGCACACAGCATGAGAGTCTCTATAACTAATTTTTCCCCCAATTCCGGGTCCCAGAACAGGAACACTAAGAAGGACAGGTGAGCTGGGCTTTTTGCGATATGAACACAGGAACAACGGATGCTCTATGTCTTATTTAAACCAGGGGGGGTGGAGGCTAGATTCTACCACAGCTCCGGATCTGACAGCGCTTCTGGCGGAAGGGTTGGGGCTTTGTACCTCGTCCAGATCTGAATCTGTGGGTCTGACAGGCTGTCTGGCTGCCTCTGTCTCCCTTTAGTTCACTTTGCCTCTATCCCAGAGGATTTTGCTTTCCTACTGCACAGATGTTCGGGGCTGTCCGCTGCACTGCACTCAGCTGTGTTTATAACAAAGAGGTGTTGGTTTGGAGGAGGAGAGAGGGCAGAAAGGTGGGGGAGTTAGTGCTGTTGAGGAGGGTTGGAGGTCACTGTGCTGTTGGTGTAAACATTAGAGGATGCCAGATCTCCTTTGGGCCTCGATACAGTCAATACAGCATCCCGTTTTCCTCTTTTTCTTCCCACACATCCCTTTCTTGTTTTCCAGGGGGACCGATGCAAATGCATGTTAGCTGAAAGAGTTAGTGAGAACAGCAGGCGAGGTAGAGACCCACTGAGAAGAGATGAGGTGCACTTAATGTCACAGTTGAAGTCACCGAAGTGTTTATTACAGTCTCTGTATTAGCTATGCAGGGGAAAACTCAAATTCTCTCATACACTCCTTATTTTTTAGGTTTTTGCATATATTCATACTCTTGATCAGCAAGATATTGTTAAATCATGGTCACCAGCTAGTGCAGGATATTTATACATATACATACAAGAGATGTTTTTTGCATCTGTGATGTTGGACTTACATTCATTCTCAAGGCTGACATTTGCAATAACACTCTTCAGAACAGGTTGACCTTGCTGTCACTAATAGGCCTTGTTTCTTCAGATGGAGCTGGTGCTCTAATGGATAGGATGTTTGGTGTTTACATTTGCATGCCTGGATGTCTGTATGTGCTTTTAGCTGCAGCAAATGAGCTCACTCGCCTCACAGCTGCACTACTGAGTTTGAGTTGGGTCACAGTGAGCGTAGACAATTGAGGGGGTTACACACAATCATTATTCATCTGTATACAACAGACTTTGCATACGCTGCCTTTGGATGTATGTCTCCCATCTCATCAGCAGCAATATCAAATTAATCTAGAACATGAAACTAAGGAAGCTACTACAGGCTTGGATTGGATTCCCACTCCACGTTACAAGAAGCAGAGGGCAGTATCTGGACTCTATGCTGACCAATTAAGTGCTTAAGGGGTTTAGTCAGGAATTTGTTGGCAGTCAGTAGGTGAGGGGTCGGTCCTGGGGTGAGCCTGACTTTGATCTGTGACTGAGGTGACTTTAAAGCAAGCTGAGGAGCGTGAGATAATAGATGGGAAAAGCTTAGTTGTATCCCCAAAACACAGACAAAATAACTCACAAGCATACATTCCCATTACTTTTCCATGCATACAAAAGGATTACAATACACATGCACACACTGCCCTGACCATACATACTTACCTTACTTTGTGTGTGGCCTGGATTTCAGGCTGAAATGTACAAGAGCTGTTGCATATGTTTTTATATGTATATGGAGTGGAGCTGGGAAAATGATTACTGGCACTCTGTCTGCAGAAGGGATCTTGTTTCTTTTTCATTACTCCCCCCCCTCAACAAACCTCCTGAGAGTCTAGACATATGATGTCCCTCTGCCCTGCAGAAAATAGCTATGCATTGATCTGCTTTGTAGCACTTAGTAATGATGTTGATGTGATATGCTGATAAGACAGGCAAGCTAAGACTAATGATTACAGGTGAGACAGGGATTGTAGTTTTTCATTTAGTTGCAAATAGAAATCCTTCAGTTAATCTCTGTTAAGCTTCTATTTCGTATCAAATTTGTCCCAAATAGTAGACCAAACAAGCTATAGACGTCTTAGCTCTAAATAATGAAAATCTATCACTGTGTCGTTTCTTTCTACAGCACATCTACCAGTGAAAATCATGCAAATAAGAATTCTAATCTTCCACAATCCTTACCAAGGCAGCAGATGTAGATTGGATGTACTATGAATGTACCAGGACCTGTGAATGCAGGGGAAATAAATATGGAACATCTGGGAAAGAGGAAGAAGTGATGATAGAGAGGGGATAATTAGCATGTACTGAAGTTTGTATATGTGCATGATTGTGTGTAGGTCTGTGTGGTTCTGACAACAAAGAGGAAGGTCACTGCTGGCAAAAACATTGATGAGTTCAAATACTTGAAATAACCTTTAATAAAACCAAAACTATCATTATCAAAACAATTCACAATTATGTTGGCAAAGCTCAAAAATTGGTTGCAGGGAAAGAAGAAAGCCAGTCTGGCATGAACTACAGGCTACACCATATCTCCATATATATAGTACTAATCAGTAGTGATATGTGCCCAACACTTTGTCATCTGTGCGGAACTAATGATGTGTGGGAAACACTTTGACTGCTGTTTTACTACCTACTTTCACCTTCATAAATATAGCAACAGCCTGATGTCTTTTTCAGCAATGCAATCACGTGATTCTTGAAGTTTCTCTAAATACTTCAGGCAATACTTGTAAAAATGTACACAATATTAAAAACACAATAGAATAAAATAACAGAAGAAATAAGAAATTGCTTTTTTTGGCTAAAGTGACAAATATTGAGTGGGACCTCTGTATGTTCTAATGTGAAAATGGACTGTGAAAAGACTTTTGCATTGATTGATTTGTACCTAAATATACTTTTTTCTTTTTTCCTCTTCTGTTTGATTGCAGTTCTACGTGATGACTTCAGACAAAACCCTGCAGATGTGATTGTGGCGGCGGGAGAGCCAGCAGTCCTGGAGTGTCAGCCTCCACGTGGACATCCTGAACCCACAATATCATGGAAAAAAGATGGAATAAATATTGATGACAGAGATGAGAGGATCACTGTAAGTAGACTCAGTTTTGGTTTGTTTTCCTCTTATTGCTCAAATGTATTGATGTCTGAAGACTGCTTTGCATGTGAGGGTGGTATGTTTGCATGTATGAGATAGAATAACCTAGTGATGCAGGTCAAGTCATTACTGCTACTTCAGCATTGAAAGATTGATTTGTTGGACTCATTATTCACAGATAGCAATTACCAAAACCAAAGCAGCCAATTTTTAGTGACTACAACCTTTAAATACTGAGGTATAGAGTCAGTCTTGCTTCATTATTCAGCAGCAGTGCATTGATTGGACATGGCTTGCTGGTAAAATCCACAAGCACAGATCAGGTGGGAGAAAAGAAGAGAAAGTTGTACTCAGCAGCAGGTCTACATTTAATTTACAACCAAACTACACATTATTCAGCTTTAATTAAAACAGCAGCACAACCATCACTGCTGCATCAGTCAGCTCTACATGCTTGCTGACCAAAGGTCCCTCTTGAATAATCCTAGCTCACACTGTTTCAACCAAGCACGACTTTGTGCCTATACTTGTTTCCTTTGAGCAGGAGACTTTTAGTTGTTTGATTATGCTGAGTGGATGTGTGCTTTAAGGAAGTAAAGGTTTTGACTCAGCACTCTCCTAAGACAGGCAGGTTGTGAAGAGGGAGTAGTTAGCACTCAGTCTGGATCCCATTTTCACAGTCACAGTAAGGTTGTAGCTGCACATTGTGCAGTTGTTGAGCAGTCAAATGGGCCCCAAGTGCTGATGATGGCTAATTATACAGTGCTGTCATGGAAAATCAAGCCTTCCCTAGATTATAAATACTAAGTACTAATGAAGATGCTCCACTCTGTATGCCTGTAGCATCGTGTTGAAAGCCAGCCCGAGCTGGTTGTGCTCTATACATTTTCATTACTGGGTAAGTCAAAACAGTGATTTATCACTGTAGGCTGTCTTCAGTGGAGGACTGTGCATGACAAAACACAGTTTTGCTTAGTAAGGGCTAGTTGGGCACATTTTGCTCTGGACACAAGTATTTTCTCTCTCCCAGTTTTTTTTTTCTAAGCTGCACAGGCAGATGATTAAGAGTCTGTGTCTGGCCGCTGAGCAGCATAATTGAAAGAAACAAGCATATAATCTAGTTTAAAGAGAATCAAATCATATCTGTCCCCGAGTTTAGTCAATAGTCACTGATAAGCACGAAACCTCTTTCCCATATAGTGAACCCCTGTGGCCTGGAAGGAACTGGTCTCTCTGTCTCACTACATGTTCTGATCATCCACTTATTGTCTATGCATGGGTCCATGCGCGGTTTCTGTTCTTTAAATCGGCTCTGCGTTGACATTGCCCCCTACCCCTGTGGAAGCGAGGACTTTTTCTCATATGTGATTTTGAGCGGTGGCGGGTGAAATCCTAGTAAATGATGTCAACACTAAATGAGTCAGTGTTGTGTTGTTGTAGCCTGCAGCAGTGTTGGGCTTTTTGTGGAACTGAATACAGGGTCTGGTAGACTTAACAACACTGTACGGACCAGCTGGTGTTGCTCACCAAACGTCCTGTCAAGCACAAAACCTCACTCTCTGAGTGTTCCCAAATGACTGCTTAAAAAGTAGCTCTAGACGTCATGTATGACCATAAGTATGTTTAATCAACTGTGGTGACAGATGGGAGTCTGGATGGTGTCCTTTGAATACCCATAACAGATCAAGATGTATTAGAAATAGGATAATCATGGGGTGGTGTCCAGAATTTGTTTATGGTACAGTAAATCTGGTCAGAGTGAAGTGAATATAAGTTGAAGAGAAGAAAGAAAAGGGTGGAATCTTTATAATGTGATGAACAGCTGAGCTCGTCAAAGGGCCCCCTCTTTCAGCCTGCATTGTTGTGTTTGGTTCAGTCCATTCCAACATGCTGAAACGTGCAGTCTCCTTGGTGATCACTGGTGATCAGAGCAAGGTCTCAAACCACCTGCAGTGGGGATTTTCTCTGCTCTGCACTTCACTGGGATGGGTCGACTTGGCTTTGGTGGTGCGACATAAAGAGGAGGGAGTGAACTTCAGAGAGGAAGACACACCAGAGGGCACCCTTCTGTTTTTCTATCTATTTTGGTCAGCTATGTGTAAACACCAATGACATACTGTGCGCCATCTCATATATTCATGACTTCATGGAGGGCAGTTGTGAAAAGTTTCCTACTGAGCCATAAAAAGTGAGGTAGGTCTATTAACCTGTAATGCTGCTGTGCCACTGAGAGCAGCTGGCCACATTCCTCTCAGCTTTGTCAAACAGGTCTTTCAGTAACAATGAGGAAAGGAAAAATGCCATATTTAAGGCTAGACCATTGTCTGCATAGAGCAAAAGTCTGTCAGCAGCATTGTAAATGGCCAAAATTGTTGTCTTCCTTTTGTGCAATAGTTGTGGGTAATTATCAGCCTGGAAATGAACTGCTGTGTGAATACCAACGGAGTGCATGCTCAATGGGGGCTTTTGCATTATCAGCATTGCCAAATGACATGAGACAAAAGGCAACAGGATAGAGCCATCTCCCTGTAATGCAGGCATAATGATGAGATTGTTGGGGCTTTCAGCAGCCTGTGTGCTGCGCTGTGTTCTGTGGAGAGGATATGCATGCAGAGAAAAAGAGCGCTGCTGCTGCATTCATTTATTTTCGCCAGCCCTCAGAGTCCCTGCTGCTCTGGCTCTCCAAATATGCCTGTGGATAATGGGAAACTGCCACATGCACACAGAGGTAAGAATATGGATAGAGTGGATGGGCCCTTAAGTGGATCCTCATGTCAAAGCCCTGTGGAACCAACCGTACAGCCCCCTCTTTCTCTGCTGTATGGTCTGCCCTGACCTTGGGCCTTTGTAAGTGTCACAGTGTTTTAGCTGTTAAGCCTTTCCTCAAACAAACAGTAACATAATGATACTTCAAACCCTTCCAGCTCCACAGGGTGCCCTAAATAAGCCAGCCTTCCACTGCCTCTTCAAGTTGCTTTGCCTCCTGCTTTGCCATGAATATTAAGCAAGTGTGAATGGCTGAGGAATGCCTCAGAACCAGACGAATGTGTCCAGTGGAACAATTGTCCTTCAAGACTTCCCCCTGAGTATTTTCTAAAAACTTGAAATCCGTTCATCATGTGCAAGTAAGGAGAATTAGCCTGTTCTGGTGGACCGATGTAGATTGGCTGAAATGTATCATGGCTTGAAAGTGAACATACGTGTTATGTGCAGTGGCATGGCTTGAGTTTAACATGCTAGTCACAGGCAAAGAGGAGTTTTGCAATATTGTGTCTCAAGTTCTCTGTCAGGGCTCCTCTAATGAGGGTATCAATTACATGCTTGCAGGTGGTGGTCCCGGTCTCGCAGGCCGATGTGTGCTTTTAAAACGTTAAGCTCCATCAAGCTACAGAGATCATTGGTGCACTATGCTATTGTCTGTGTCTCCACTGACTGGCACTGTTGTCAGCAGAGAGAAGGGCTCAGGGGCCTGTACTGGGGCCTGGTCTGCCTCCCTGAGAACAAAACACCTTCTCTAGCCTGTAATCAAAGCCCTGGGAAATAACAGACATGACATTCACCTGGACAAACACACGCACACTCACTGCGGGTTGTGTGTTTGCTGTTCATGGGGATTTCAATGCAAGTTCTCCGACTCTCACGTGCAGCTGTATGCACACATAGAAAACCTATTCTTTCTTTAAAATAGTCCCCACCCAATAATGGACTAAATATCTTTGAGCACTTTGAGGCAACTGGAAAAGTGCTCATGGTTGTGCAGTGCCTCAGGTGTTTCCTCGGGGACCTGTGGTTGTGTTGGACTGGGAAAGTGTTCTTTGGCTCGGCTCACCCTGAGGAGGAATAAGCTGACTGATAGTGATTTAGACGTCTAGTGGTAGTTGGGGATAGTACAAATTAGCTAGATAGATAAAGTAGTCCAGTTGGTCTCTGTAAGCTCAGATAAAAAACGAATAAAACCTCTGGAGCATCAATTCATGACGTGTTTGCGAGTACATTTTATCGCGGTGTCGTAACAGCCTTTTGGTGAGTATAAACACTCACAGGCGTTCTTGAGAGCAGTCAGGAAATGTTTTGTAATGTAGCTGTGCTGTTTTTGTTTTTCTGTGTGTCAACCCCAGGCCCCAAGTGTCTCTCCGATTCTAACACTGCTGTTTTTCGTCTCTGTGTTGAGCCTCTCACTTCTTCTATTCCTTCAGATACGTGGAGGGAAGCTTATGATCACAAATGCCCGGAAGAGCGACGCTGGGAAGTACGTGTGTGTCGGCACCAACATGGTTGGAGAACGTGAAAGTGAAATAGCTGAACTTACAGTGCTTGGTAATCAACCTTTTTTCTCTATTTGTACCTCAACCTGATGTCTGCTTTACAATCCCACAAACACACCCCCACACATTTTATTCTGTTTATCCACAGTGAGAAACAGAATCCAGATGTTAAGCTTTCATTGTCTGTCTCCCAGAGAACTAAATGGTGTCACTGACCTTTATCAGATCGAGTGTGAAATGACCTCCAATCTCACACTTAAATATGAATCCCACACTGACCCCAGCAGCTTCTCTTGTCTGACCAGCTGAACCCTATTTCGCCATGAGTGACCTCTGACCTTGATACACTCTTGTGTCGATAGCATGTCCAGTCTTTTTGTTTTCCTCTCCTCAGAGACCCTTTATAACCTGTCAGAAGGAACAACAACAAATCTAGTTTCATAAAGATTAATAATTATACTGGTATAATACTGTTTGTCTCTGGGTGAGTATTGTAATACAGCAACTCTGCCGGGGATCATCAATTAACCTCAGAGAAAATAAAAATAAACATTACAAGTGCTGTGACAACCATTAGATGATGCGATTTTGTGACTAGATCTTGGCTTGAGGTTGATGGGGTTAACAAAATGATGGGTAGTAAAATGTCTTGCTCAGGGTCCTGTCTTCACTTAATTTAGTGTCTTGTCTCGTGTCATTTTTCATTGTTTGATTAAATTTTTAATTAAATTTTCACTTTAAATCCTGAAATCATTCAAATTCCCAAAAACAGTATTTGTTGAAGGTTTCATTGCTACAGACTTTAGCTTAGTGAAAACATTATTCCAGGGTGTGTCAGGGTACAATTTGAAATATCTACTGTTTCTATGCAGAACGCCCCAGCTTTGTACGTCGCCCAGGTAGCCAGGTGGTGTTAGTGGACCAAAGCGTAGAGTTCAGGTGTGAGGCCCGTGGCGACCCAGTTCCCACCGTACGTTGGAGGAAAGATGATGGTGACCTGCCCAAAGGAAGGTATGACTCATCAACTGGTTCGGTTTCATCACACAATACCTCAACCCCTCACACTGACTCAGGTTGCATTGTGTGAACCAGTGTGTACAATGTTTTTGTTTTGTAATGTGTTTTGGTTTGACAACATTTGCCACGTGAATACCTGTTTAATCCAGACATGAGATTCGTGAGGACCACACCCTAAAGATTCGCCGCCTGACTTCGGCTGACGTAGGCTCCTACACATGTGTGGCAGAGAACATGGTGGGCAAGGCGGAGGCATCGGCCACACTCACCGTCCACGGTAAGGCTGTCTCAGTGTCACGCTGTTTGGTTTCATTTACAGCTTCTTGGACAGTTTTTCTAAATTCATTTCCATTTTGGGTGATTGTGCAGTGATTTCAATACCATTTAGCCCAGCCACATTGCAATAATAGCCTTCAGCTTTACTACTACATGGTCATCACTTTCGACTATTCTCTCTCAATTAGCTAATTGATTTCAGATAAAAAGAAACGCAAAAATCTATAACAGCTGTAGAGTGGGGCACATGGGACATCAACAGCAATCGATTTCATTTGCCCCATACAAGTGGCATTTCTCCGGAGGCCTGTTTTCATTCATGCTTTAAGATCTACAGTACTATATGTGAATCTATGGAATATCTGAATCTCCTGTGACCCTCTCCATTGGATGTCTTATTAACACAGTTGGAATATAAAGCAGCTGGTCACAGAGTGTGACTATTCAGAAAGAAACCATTGAGAGGAACTGGGGGCTGGGATCACCCCTAAACCCTCATGGGAATCAGAGGAACACAGGGACCATTTAACGGCAAACTAATGGGAATGTTGGGAGTCGGGTGAGCGAAGAAGTGAGGCAAGGAGGCGGAGGCTCAGTTCATGGGAGAAGGGGATTGGATGAAAGGACAGCGAGTATGTTGGCCTTAGTGGCAGCTCACCAGTGATGCAGAACGGGTTGAGGATTGGGGCTGGGGGTGATTGTGGTGAGGAGGATATAGTGGGAGAGAGGTTTCTGTGGTGAGGTCAGTCATATTAGTGTCACTCCCAGCAGTCAGCGTGGCAGAAATATAAAGAGACAAGGCAATTCTATTTCCCTGCCAACCCCCACCCACAAACACAGACACCTAATCTTCACATGGCTACCCTTTGCAATTATTTCTTCATTTTCTCCACAAGACAGCAATCTTTAGATGGGTTTCAGGAGCAAGATTAGGCACACCTGCCAATAAGCCCATCAATATATCTACTTCTCTTATTGCCTTTTTTCACCCTTTCCCTCTCCTTGATGAAAGCTTAGATAATTAAAGGAAAGAGCCGGTTCAATAAGCTGTTCTTCTGGCTTAGAATCATATTTGAAATGCTAAAACATCCCCATGTCCTTAATGGAAATGAAATGTCTTAACCTCAAGCCTTTCCCTGTTGCTTGCATGCAGAAGGAAGGCACTGACCCTCTTTTCATACATTTTATGCCTTATAACCCCACGTGTTAGAAGAGTTAGAAAGGCATGAAGTAAAAGCACTTCAACTGATTACATTTCAGCAACAAGGGGCTTCTGCCATACTGTAGGTTTAAAGGACATGGTCGATGCTTTCTCAGGGTGTAAAATCACGTGAAAAGGATAGTGGTATAACATGAATCATAGGAACTCTTGTCATACTGTCATAGCTAAATCAGACTGATGCGTGAACTCATGTGCTTTCAAAGTTCCTAGAACCACTTCCATCAACTCCTCAGATCCTGAGCCTTAGCAAGACTAGGACATAAGGAGGCCAGGCAAAATGTGGGCATTGAGTAATCCAGCTAATTAAAGGCAAGCAGGCCACAGTCCCACGCCCGGAAATGACATGCTCCTAATTACAGATGCGGACATAGGAAAGACAAGTAATTGTAGGTCTAAACAGGCCAAAGTAGCAGAAAACGGTGTGTAGGTAGTAAGATGCTGCTGTAGTGGGGAAGACAACAGTAATGTGGGGAGCAGGAGTTTAGTCTGTGGGTTTAGTGGTCAGTGCTGTCACCCTACGTCAAGAATCAAAGAATGGCAAGATGGCTGTGCCGGTGGATAAGAATAACTGAGCAGCTGAATAGAATCATTTTAGTGGCAGTAAACTACTGGCAGAGAGAACGGCACCATAAAATGGATAATCCGATATTCAATGCCAAAGTGGAATTAATAAAAATATTATTTAAACTGGAGTTTTTCTGCTAAATCTGCTGTGATGTGTAAATGGGCAATAAAACCAACTGAATTAAATTTTTTCCGTTTTCCCTGCGGCGTCATTATGCAGTTTACTTATCATTGCAGGATGTAATGTATTAGAAATACACCAAGACACACACTATTAAGCATATTGTCGTTCTAAGTAAGCCTCTTTTTGTGGCTTATGAGAAGAATCCAGCTCTGTGTGAGCAGAGGGGGATTTTCACAACTTCTGTGGTCAGATTGTCAGTGAACAATGTCGACATTGTGAAAGTGCTGCCTTGGGCAATTTTTCTTTCGTGTGCTCTGCTCTCGTTACTAACTCAATCAGTGAATTATTGTCTTACACACGTTTGTCAGTCTACTACACCTCCTTTGGACTTATAAATATGTCAAGTGAAATATTTCACTGACTGATGGAATAAACATATAATTGGCTAAGTCACCAGGCTTATATAAAGGATCATCATAAAATCATTAATCTAAGCCACATGAGAATGTAGTTGTGAGACGAACTGTTCGGCTATTAAGTCAGCTGTGTTTCTAAAGATATGTGAGAATAAGACAAAGAACCTTTGATCTAGGTCTGAGGGGATTAGATAATGTTTATGTAGTATTTTGTTAATTAAACTGCACCAGTAGACGTCCACTATAGGAACGTAAAGACATGGTTTCAGACTGCATTGGACAAAATTTAGAAAATCTGTGTTTTTTTTTCCCCTTAGCTGGTTAAGTTTGCCATTAAGAATGATTTATGTGTAGAAAATGTCTTGAATGGAATTATAGCCCCCAGAGCTGTGCTGCTAATAACCCATGTAAAGGGTCTGGAAGGAGATTTGGAACTGGTGCCAAAAGAGAGCGAATGGAGGAACTTTCTTGTCAACAGTCTTTGTGCTATTACAGTGATGATAAATACCAAAACCTGGTTGGGTGCCATATATAGAACTGATGCTCTGTGTCACCCTGTCTCTGTATATCTACATTTAATTTGTCCTAACCATCAAAAAGTGTGTATTACGCGCTGTCACACAAAGTTGTGAGAACCAGATTTCAGCTTGTATACAGTATACAAAATCTATAGGGCATTCAAAGCATGCTTCAGACCTCCCAGTGAGAAAAACTATTCATCATGCCAAATCTTCCCTGTGCAGTCGTGCACTGGTGTTGATGCCAGGACCACTGAACAGCAGCAAGGCTCAAACAGACATTAATATCTCTGCTGTGGTCTTTGGTATGTAGTCTGCCTCCTGTTGGGCTGGAGGCCACATGCTCAGTGTGTCTTCCTCAGTGGCTCTGATCAGCTTATTGATAGAAACTCGCCTCTGTGCTGTAAACTACCACAATAAAGTAACCGGGTCAGTTTTAAGACTCACCTCTGCCTCCATGTCCGCAACTGTGATCACAGCGGCATGGGAAAGATAGGGTTACTTAATTAAAGGCTTAGACACACATGAACGGATGTGTGTCTGTGTCTGTAAGGCTTTGTGTATTTGTTGGTGTGTATTTTAATGTGCCTGTGTGTGCATCTGGAGCCTCTCACACACCGTTAGCGGTGAGTGTCTTTTTCTGGGAGCGTTTGATGTAAGTCTTATCTGCATTTTAAAGGCCAGTGATAGGCGGGGGGAGGAGGGAGCGTCTGGTCATTACTCTGACTGACAGCGTTTATGTTTCAGTGGGAGTCTTTGGAACAGACAGATTAGATAAGGTGAGTGATTGGTCAGCGGAGATTTATGGCCAAAGAGTGACAGTTAACATTCACCTTGTGTTTTTATGGACTGGACATACATTTGCAAGGCTGTGTTTGAGGGACTGTGATCTAGCTGTTCCCTGGGGTGCTCCAAATCTCATTAAGGATACAAGGCAACACCTGGAAAAAGAGGCAAAACGTAAACACAACATGGTGCTGCTAAGAACGTCTGTCATGTGTTTTTCATGGTAGTGTGTGTGTGTTTTGTTTAGTTTAATCCAGCATTGTTCCTGAGTATATCACCACTAAAAATAAATGTTGAATCAAATGTTTCTTTGGTGTATGTACATTTTAATGCATCCGTATCCACTCCTGGTAATTAATCTTTTCTGCGTGTATCGTGTTGTCCCGGGGGTTTTTGTCGACGGTGAGATGTAACATGTCTTGTATTCACTGAATAATAATACCATAATTGTGTGTGCTCATGGACATCACATTGTTATTTTCATTATCTCTCCTCTTTATGTCATTCTGTTTATTATTTATTTATTCATCTTTGCGTTTTTGTTGTTGTGTTTTTGTTTCCTTTTTAGTCATGTCTGGTAAGTTGAAATGTCACCCGTCACCTATTCACCGCCCTGACAGAGACAGGAAGGTGTCACAACCCCCCCTCCATCCACCTCCCTTCACCTCTCCACCCTCCAATCAGCACTCATGTTTCTGTTGTCACGGGCAACAGTGACAAAAGGACATTAATGGGTAAAAATATGCTCAGCTTGGGCCTCCAAGGTAAAGCTGCATCATTTCATTCTATTATTTCCCCCCTTTATGCATTACCAAACACATTCATGGACAAATTATGTGTGTATTTCATATGACAGTTTTCAGATTGCTTTTCTTTATGCATTACACATAACCTGTCTAAAAAGTATTAAAACGTTAGCAGATTTATGACATTTGAGGACATACCCAGATTCCTTTTGATTTAAAGTTGTAAACAGGCCTGTCTTCTGACCTCTACATGCCTTCTCACATAGATGGCCTATTAGACCAGCAAGGCCTTGTGTCACTGTATAGCTGCATGGATGACATTGGGCTGTGACACCACACTTAGTGTGAGATAAAATTTGTCATTAAGATGCATGGATACAGCATCCTGGTTGCACTATTGGAGGGCATCAGCGTGGACAGATGGCTCAAATTTATTCACCATTTCCATGTAAATTTTAATGGTCCATGCCCTTGCCTATGCAAATAAGGGGGCACAGGAGAAGCCCTTGTTTTTTCTATTCATTGCATCTGTAATATGCCTGTAAATTGAATTTGATAAACTTACTCTGCTGTACACACTCTATGCAAAGTTTAAAAATAAAGTTAATTGGAATACAAGCGACATAGCTACAAACATCTTTTCTCTTTGATTCAAATAACCCAGAACACTTGTAACTGTGATATTATGACAACTATAATAGCATACTATGGCACATTTGTCTATTCAATGGCTAACCATTCTCATGGCTGTCCTCCAGTGCCTCCAGCATTTGTGGTAAGACCAAGGAACCAGGTGGTTGGGGTTGGCAGGACCGTCACCTTCCAGTGTGAGGCCACTGGAAACCCACAGCCAGCCATTTTCTGGCAGCGAGAAGGGAGTCAGGTAAACAGAATAAACTAGGATAAAGGTTTTCCTTTTTTTAACATGTTCTTTATCAGTTTGGAAAACATGCTAGCATACTCATTCAAAGCTTTGAAAGAACTATTCTGTAGGCATAATTTACTCAATAGCTGATATCTCAAGACAGATGGTTGCCAGCATATGCCATTTTGGAGTGAAAGCTTGAACATGTTCAATTAATATATTATTGCCAAATAAAAATCTGGCTGCATGTCATCTGTTTTCATCCCCCACAGAATCTGCTGTTCTCCTACCAACCTCCTCAACCCTCCAGCCGATTTTCTGTATCTCAGACTGGAGACCTGACCATCACTGATGCCGAACGCTCAGACATGGGATACTACAGCTGCCAGGCTCTCAACATTGCTGGCAGTGTAATCACCAAGGCTCTGCTAGAGGTCACTGATGGTAAGCAACTTCCTTTTAAACACAGTTTTTACATAGAAGCAAAGGTTCAACAGAAATTAGAGGAACTCTGAAAGAAAGTTGAGTGGATAAATATTGGTATTTCAGATAATCTTTGGCACACAAAGATAATGCTGTTCATCCCAAACCCTGTGGTCATACTGTGGAGCATATTAATATCCGAACTGAGGTTTGTGAGGTTTGGTCTGGCCTGTTCAATGTGTTCCTGTCAGAGGTAGAGACTCACTGGTGCCTGTGCACCCAGACCCTGGCTCAGTATTTGGCTTCACTGGTTTCACACTGGCTAATGTCTCCTTCAGTATTCCATGGCTGGCTTACTTCTGTCTACCGTTGGAAGTCTGTGGCTGTGTGCTGAGGTCTGGATTGGGTCCTCTAATTACTCTACTAGCCAATCCCTGTCGGCCTGGTGGACTAGCCTTGGCTTCATTTCAGCCATTCCCACAGAGATCTGGGCAGCTCTTATTTTGTCTGCAGCACACCTAGATTCATCCCTTCATTTACCCAATGCCCTTCTTCATTTCAGGCCTACAATGATATGGTCCATCTCTCTCTCTCCTCTCCTCTTTCTCATTCTGTCGTGCTCTCTGGATAATAATAATAGTTATTAAAGTGAGCAGGCCACTCTGAGGCCACCACTTCTCCACAGACAGATCTGGTAATTACAGGTCATGCTGACAATGTTTTAGTAATTGTACCATCCCCGGCACAAAAGCAAAGACAAAGCAGGCCAGAGATTATGCAGCTCAGAGAATCTATCCACACACACAGGATATACATCATGTGTTGCCTTTACACTGTGTTTGGTGTTAATTTGATTGCTCCCCACTGAATGTAACTTGCAAGTAAATCAGCGAGGCTGTCGGCACCGGTTATCAATAGCTGTGAATAATAATAATAATAATAATAATCACAGGGAGCAAGACAACCTATAGCAGGAGCATGATGAATTACAGAAGATAGAAAATAAAAAAGTGAAAAAATGATAGGCTACGTGTAATTAAAGTCTCTTTTATGTCTGCTCCATTTGCCTCCTCATCCCCTCCTTTCTCTGTTGTGTAGCCTTTTCTCTTTCTGTCAAAAACATGCTTTCTCTCTGTGTCTTTGTTGTTTGTGTCTACTGGTTGAACACCCAAGGTTCACAGGCCGTGAAGGAGGAAGGGGTAGTTTAAACGTCCTCATGCTAATAATGTTCCTTTTTTTTCTCAAGCATTTTCTCCCTTGTTTTGTGTTTTTGTGTTTTATGGCTGGGGGATGGGCGCTGGGATTGTTGGCCATGTTAATGTACGTAGCGCCTGGCATCTGGTGGAGCTGCAGCGAGAAGACTGAAGCATCTGAGGCCATTTCATTTTAATTATGCTGCTTTTATTTGGCTAAGTTTGACTCCTGCTGCTGAATGATTAGAAAATTGCTTCCAGTTATAAACTTTGGATTTATTCCTTCTCCCACTATCCCTGCAGTTTTTTCACATGCTTATACTGCTGCACTCTGTTTGTCAGATTCTCACCATTTCCTGGATTTGGTGTGTTTTTCCAAACAAGCTGTCTATAATTGTCTGAATCCTCTGTTTCTTCTGTCCTACAGCTACACCACATGACCTACCTACACAGTTTTTTCTCCTTTAACCTCTCCACATAATTGCTCATTTTCCTTCCTTCTTCTACAGTTGTGTCAGACCGCCCGCCACCAGTTATCCGACAGGGCCCAACCAATCAAACAGTGGCTGTGGATGGTACAGTGATCCTCAACTGTGTGGCATCAGGCAACCCCACCCCCACCATCCTATGGAGAAAAGATGGTGTTTTGGTGTCTACACATGACTCCAGGGTGAAACAGCTAGACACGGGTGCGCTGCAGATACGCTATGCAAAGGTGAGACACCAGGACATGTGCAAATGCTTTGTAACACAGCACCAGGTAGTGTTGTGTGGCATTTGGAGTTAATTAAACACGTATAAACTCACTTTGTATTCTAAAAATCTAATTGTACGCTGCTTTTAATGTCTGAATCCATTGAAATAAACTTCAAAGTTGTACATATTACATTCAGAATGTGGTAGGCAGACCCCTGCTGGTTGGTAAATAAGGCATGTGTTCTCTGCCAGCAACCAGCCCGCAATGGGGTGTCAGTCAGTTGTCGTGGGTTTGAAATGGAGTCTGTGAAGTCGAACAGTCTGTAGTTCCTGTCAGTCAGCAAGCACAGTGGGTTTTGTGTGTAATTTTTTGTGTGTGCGTATGTGTGTGTGTGTATGTGTTTGAGACGGCAAGCTGTGTGACGGTGATCACACTCTTAGACAAAGACACGTAGGGGGTGCTTACGTGTCTTCCAGATGGAGACGTCGCAGGGTCAGAGTTCGCGTCAGTTTGAGGTGTTCTGATGAACACTGGCATGTCTTGTGGTGACAGGATTGCTGTATGATTGGGCCACCAGCGCGAGGTATGCAGGGGGGATGCATCTGAACCCCGTTCCTGCTGTAGCTGAGTAAACTCTGCAGACACTTTATATTAATGAAGTTGTCATTTCTTCCAAGATGGTTTTGAAGTGTAAGGTACTGCTTCAATTTAACATATTTATTTTCATGCAAGGCAAAAATTCAATTCAATTCAATTCAATTCAATTTTATTTGTAGAGCGCTTTTTACAATTGACATTGTCACAAAGCAGCTTTACACAACCAAAGAACAGTACATGAACAGTGTATGTGTATGAGTCATAATAATGTGATTGTCCCTGATGAGCAAGCCGAGGGCGACAGTGGCAAGGAAAAACTCCCTGAGAAGGCAACAGGAAGAAACCTTGAGAGGAACCAGACTCAACAGGGAACCCATCCTCATATGGGTGATTACATGCTGTGTAGGCAGCAGTCCAGTATAACAGTTAAAGTATTTTAAGTTAATATGGAGTCCAGTTAGTTCTTGCAGGCAGACTAGTTCCATTCCTTGACTATCGAGCGTTGAGTCGAGACCTCCAAGAAACAGCTTCCGACGTCCGCCGAGGCCGGGACCGACATCATAGTAGCTTGTGACCAATCCAGTCTCCAAACGCATCCCAAAGGGCAAACGGTGGATCCAGGCGACGAGATCTCCAGCCAGAAGTTGGGCATCAGGACGAGTCAGACAGGTCCAGAGGGCAAAGGGTGGAATGACGTGTAGCTCGACAGAGAGACAGGAAGAGGGAAAAGAGAGAGGGAGAGGGAAAGAGAGAGAAGAGGAGAGATTGCAGTTAGTTGTATTCACAGTCAGATAAAGTTTGAGGTGAATGTATATTTAGTGTAGTGCAGCAGGGACTCCGGCAGGACTAATTATGACAGCCTAACTAAAAGGGTGGGTTCAGAAGAAAACACAGACATGAGGGCGCACTGGGATGTAGAGCAACCAAACACTTCACCATCAACAAACCCGAGTGATCAGTGAGAGTTGGGAAGACAGCATCTAAACATACCAGTTCACCATAATGCTCTACGTCCATGAGTCCTTCCCAGATCTATTTACTCAAATGCTTGACTAAATAAATAGGTTTTCAGCCTAGACTTAAACACTGAGACTGTGTCTGAGTCCCGAACGCTATTTGGAAGGCTATTCCATAACTTTGGGGCTTTGTAAGAAAAAGCTCTGCCCCCAGCTGTAGTTTTTAGGATACGAGGTACTGACAGGCAGCCAGCATCCTTTGAGCGAAGTAGGCGTGGTGGATCATAAGACACTAGCAGTTCACTTAGATAATGCGGCGCAAGACCATTTAATGCTTTAAATGTCAAAAGTAGTATTTTAAAATCAATGCGAAATTTCACGGGGAGCCAATGAAGTGTAGATAAGATAGGCGTGATGTGATCGTATCTTCTGGTTCGAGTGAGGACTCTCGCTGCTGCATTCTGAACTAACTGAAGCTTGTTTATGCACCTGGCTGAACAGCCAGACAGTAAGGCATTACAGTAGTCCAACCTAGAGGTGATGAAAGCATGGACTAATTTTTCTGCATCATTTAGTGACAAAATATTCCTTATCTTGGCAATATTTCTGAGGTGAAAGAAAGCTGTCCTGGTGACATTATCTACATGAGCTTCAAATGAAAGACTGGAATCTAGAATTACACCAAGGTCTTTGACTGTTGCACTAGATGTAACGGAAAGGCCATCTAGAGTTACGGTGTGGTCTAACATCTTGCTTCTAGCTGCAGATGATCCTATAACTAGTACTTCTGTCTTATCAGGATTTAGCAGAAGGAAGTTAATTAGCATCCAGTCTCGTATATCCTTTACACATTGCTCAACTTTATTAAGCAGTTTGATCTCATCTGGTTTTGATGAAACATATAACTGTGTGTCGTCAGCATAACAATGAAAGTTAATACCATGTTTACGGATAATGTTGCCCAGAGGAAGCATGTAGAGGGAAAAAAGCAGGGGGCCTAAAACTGAACCCTGTGGAACACCAAACTCCACTGGAGAGCATGTGGAGTAATCGCCATTTAGATCTACATACTGATAACGATCAGTCAAATAGGACCTAAGCCAGGAGAGGGCCGTTCCCTTAATTCCAACAACATTTTCTAGTCTGTGAAGGAGAATACTATGGTCAATGGTGTCGAAAGCTGCACTGAGATCGAGTAGCACAAGCATAGAGACACTACCCTGATCAGAGGCCAATAGGAGGTCATTTACTACTTTAACAAGGGCCGTCTCTGTGCTGTGATGAGGCCTAAATCCTGACTGATAGAGTTCATGTATGTTATTTCTATGAAGATACGAGGATAGCTGCCCAGCTACTATCTTTTCGAGAATCTTTGAGATAAAGGGGAGGTTTGATATCGGCCTGTAATTTGACAGCTGACAAGGGTCGAGATCAGGTTTCTTGATTAGCGGTTTAATAACTGCTAATTTAAAACACTTTGGGACATACCCACAGCAAAAATTACAACCCTAAGGGTGATTGGCAATTTCATTGATTGATTTTGGCATTTCCCAATGACAATACACAATTTTTTTTAAGATAGGTCGATTTCTCATGAACTAGTGAACTTTGAATGAAAAAAAATCTGGCACACGTACAAGATTATTGTCTCTCACTACTGTATGTGCATTTTAATGCAGACCCAGATCTTATGCAGATTACATTTTCCATTATTAAAATAACAAACTTAGCTTTGCTAAAGAGAGAAGTATGAGCTCTTTAAGTGCTGTTCGGCATTTTCCAGCTCTTGAACAAACATGTAAAATAATTAATATTTTCAGTGAACCATACTTCTCCCTACTATGTCATATCTAAAAGCATATGAATAATCAAGGTTCAAACATATGTATTAACCACATCTGTTCCAGGGGGGCAGCGCCTTCCATGCTTGGCACTCACTGGAATGATAGAGAAAAAGGTCTCCAATTAGTGTATGATCCTGTGAAAATAATTTCCATTTGACTAGGTTGTCTGCCACTTTTCCAGCTGCTTTCCTCTAGTTTCTGCTGTAAAAGATATTGAGACAGGCAATGACAGCAAGAGGCAGAATGAGGCAGGATGAGTTAAAGAAACTACTACCAGCTCAGGTGTTAGCTTGTGTCGCACATTTGAATAATTTCCATTTAACCAAATGTGCTCCTCGCTCCCCCACAGCTTGGTGACACTGGTACCTACACCTGCATCGCCTCCACACCCAGTGGAGAGGCATCATGGAAAGCCTACTTAGAGGTCCAAGGTAAGTTTCATCCAGTAGTTAGGCTTAGTGTCTACCACTAATGCTCATTTCTGAAAATAAGAGTGATGATATTGAAGGTTGGACATGTTTTGTACTTCTTTGTTTGCAGCAAAAATGCAATAAAGTAAAAGTCCACCTGCTTCTTTTCTTGTCTCTGTTTTAAATTTAGAGTTTGGAGTCCCCGTCCAACCAAACAGACCTACTGACCCAAACTTGATCCCTAGTCCTCCTTCCAAACCTGAGGTCACTGATGTTACTCGCACCTCTGTCACCCTTTCCTGGAAACCTAACCTTAATGCTGGAGCAACACCCACCTCCTATATCATAGAGGCCTTCAGGTAAAATGAATTAACTTGACAACCAATAAACAAATTACTGCATGGCCTTCTTGAAACCTTTAAACTTTCCTTTGCTCTTTTGTGTGTCTGCAGTCATGCATCAGGGAGCAGCTGGCAGACCTTGGCAGAGCATGTGAAAACTGAGTCATTTGTACTGAAGGGCTTGAAGCCCAGTGCAGTCTACCTCTTCTTAGTACGGGCAGCCAATGCCTACGGGCT
This sequence comes from Anabas testudineus, assembly GCF_900324465.2. NCBI lineage: Eukaryota > Metazoa > Chordata > Actinopteri > Anabantiformes > Anabantidae > Anabas > Anabas testudineus. The sequence goes on along the minus strand of NC_046622.1, from coordinate 6,823,931 downwards.
GAGTGATCCCAGTCCTATCACTGATGCTGTGAAAACACAAGGTGAGAACCATCTTGTCTCCAACTGATAGGACTGATATATAATACAGCAGCATTTTAGTTTAAGGCACAATCTTTTTTTTTTTTCTCTGTGCTTCTGCATTCAGATATCCCTCCCACCAGTCAGGGTGTGGACCATCGTCAGATCCAGAAGGAGTTGGGAGACGTGGTCATCCACCTGCACAACCCCACCATTCTCTCCTCTTCATCTGTCCGAGTGCAGTGGACAGTGAGTATATTTTTGTCTGTGGAACAAAAACTCTCTCTTTCTGTTACCACACCTGCAGCCAGGTACAGATGGGGGCTGGTATAGCAGGTCACCAGGGTCCAAGGTTAGTTTAGTCATATGCTTATGGTCAATTTGTCAGCCAACTCAGCCGAGTTAATGTTGTGGCATCTTACAGAGGACGGACACTGAAGGGAGAAGCCTGGAGCACAGTCAAAGTTCTTAGTGTCCATCTGCCATTAGCCTGAACTGGTCAGTTGGCCAGAGCCCAAAAATCTGCCGCTTTGCCCACAGTGGGTTCACTGTGCACTCAAGAGCGCAGCCTTCTGCAGTAGGCCATGTAGTGCCATATAGCAGCGAGTGGCGTGCCAGCCTGTGCCCTCACAGATTGAAAACACTTGACGGCTGTTAAAATAATACAAGTAAGAAGGAAGAGGCGGCCAATTCATGCTCTTAAGTGGAAATGGCTTACAGATGTTAAAGCGAATAGGTGGGAGAGGAGGAAGTGCAAGTAGAACTGTGAGTTAGGGTGGTGTTTCTGTACTGATACGAGCTAAATATGAAGTACTAATGTACTCCTCCAGCTGCTCTGGTTAATGCATCTTTTGTTTTATTACTAGACAATACAACTATACATCACGGCTGTGTACCATACTTGGTAAATATTAATCTGTGTAATGACTCACTGAAGGGAAAGAACAACCCCTGGTTTGTCTTTTGACACAAAGCCGCCCCTTTATTCCCAGGTATTATTAAGTGCCATAGTGAGTGATTAATGGGACTAAAATGTGAAAAGGATACTGACATGTCAAGAGTGACTTAAAACATCACTGCCCAGTTACCCTGTTTCCCTGGAATGTTTCAGAAAAACACACGACACATGAGGGACTGACACTCCAGTTAAGCACCAGAGTTTTCTCATTTTGTGGGGTTAAATCTGTTCCCAGCGTGGCGTTTCTTGGTTTTACATTTTCCTTTGTGTTGTGGTAAATGGTTGTGCAGTTTTCAGGCTAATGAAGACCACCTGAGCCAGCAGCATATTTTACAGGGGAGGGCTAAAGAAATCACTAAAATCTTTACAAGCCAGTGCTGCTTGCCTTCCACAGGGACTTGTAGGGATATTAGCATCCTGGTTAGTGGTTATTCTTTTCTCAAACCATGCTGGATCACAGTGGAACATTAATTATCCCAAGAATAAAGTAAGAGACAAATCCCTTCCAATTAGAATTATCCTCTTTATTTAGCTACATAAGACACCGTTTGACTTGTTGTACTCTGCTTCTGGTTGTCTTTATAAAGATCCACTTCCCCCCCCTGCCTTTACTTCAGCAGGCAGCCATACACTGGCGAACAGGACAGGATGAGACAGCCTGTTCTGGGAGTCTGGGCCCTATTTAACCAGCTCCAGACTTAGAGGAACCTCTGGCCAATGACCTCATACTGCGGTTTGCACAAATCGCTGCAGCTCCAAATGGCGCATAGACAGACGGTTAAAAAGAGCGATGTAGATGTGGATGGATAAACAGACGGGTGATGTGATGAGTTAGCACCCCATTCCATGCAGCGCCTGGTGAATCAGTTGCATCAATCCATAGCTGTCCATTGATGCTACGATCTATTACATTACTGTATCATTTTCCACTGTGAACAGTTAAGCACATAATGAAGCCAAGCTGACACTGTCTTTGTCTGTGCTCCTGTGCCATTCACTAGGTGGAGCAGCAGTCTCAGTACATCCAGGGCTACAAAGTGATGTACAGGCCTGCACCAGAGGGGCTCCTAAGGAGCGAATGGGCTGTATTCGAGGTGCGGACCCCTGGTGAGGACAGCGCTGTTGTGCCGCAGCTTCGTAAGGGAGTCACATATGAATTCAAAGTGCGCCCCTTCTTCAATGAGTTCCAGGGAACAGACAGTGACGTCAAAATTGGCAAAACGCTGGAAGAAGGTGGGGGATTGTGAATGTGTGTGACTGCGTGTGTATGTGTGCTTTTAGCACTAGCATGTGTGCATGCATGTTTTCATGTTTACACAATTTTATATGCACAGCGTGCATGTGTGGGAGCCTACAACAGCTGTTCACAGCAGGCAGGGAGGGCAGGATTATGTTCTGTTCAAATGTGGTGTATTCAAGCATGATGGAGTGGATGTTCAGCTCTTTAAAAGGCCCTATGGAAACCTATATACAACACTCCACTACAAGTGTTAAACTAATTTCTCATAGGGTGTGGTTGTGGCAGTCCCATGAGGTTTGGTTGAAACCCAAACTGCAAATTTTAGTGTTTCTGTAGCAGTTGGGAGAAATGTGAGTGAGTGTGTGTTGCATGTGTGGGAGTGTTTTGATCTCTTTCTGCTGGATTCTCCTTTGTACACAATTTTGTTGATAATTGTTTTTGGAGCTCTAAACATGTTGTTTGTTCTTGCAAAAGCAGAAAAATACTTGCTTTTATAAACCTCACTATAATTGCGATTATGTCTTTTATGTTGCATTCATAATTATTTCAGTTTAATTACCGTTGAACCACAGGTTGGCATTCAAACGCCACCGTACACTCCACCACTGTATCTCCCAGTCTGTTTTGAGTAAACAATCATTTGCTTTTATTTACCCACAGAAGCACTTTCAGTGAACTATCTCAGTTTTCAGTGTTGTAATTTTCATCAGTGGTCCTTTGTTCTTTGCTTCACTCTCACACAGAGATAAAGGACTAATTTCGACAACTAAATGGGATGAGAGGAGACAGAGAGAGACTGCATGCAGTTATGAATAAAAAAATCTGTATCATAAATGAAGGTGTGTTATTTTTTTAAAATCTTTTGTCTGCACTCCTCAGCCCCCAGTGCCCCACCTCGCGACGTTACAGTGACGGAGAGCGGGGACAATGGGACTGCCATCGTGGTCTCCTGGCAACCCCCTCCAGAAGAGGAGCAGAATGGGGTGGTCCAGGAGTACAAGGTAACAAAAAAAAAAAAAAAGAAACAGCCAGCAGCTACCTCAGGTCTGAGGAAGTGAGACTCAAACTGTAGAGACACAAAGGGGGGATGCAGACAGAGAAAATAACAGAGAGAGACAATGAACAGACAGGGAAAGGTAATGAATTCCTGTTAGGGGTGCACCTTTGTACACTGCTCAGGGCTCAGACAGAGGAAGAAAGGAGTCAAAAGCAGGGGGAGCCCGTGGAAACTGTGAAAATACCGCCATCTAGTGGACAGGATGAAGTTACACACCTTTGTGTGTTTCAAAGGGAAAATATGTTTTTAGGTTTCTTTCTTCCTTCACCAGTGATTACACATGCCATCAATGTGTATCTTAACTGAATATTTTTAACCATACAAAATAAAAAAAGGAGCTCAAAATACATAAAACATAAAATTTAGTGGAGAGCGGCTGCTAATGAGCAAGGTCACGCCAATGAAGAGACAGACCTCTATTATCATTCCAGTCATTTCCTTGCTCTGGGGCTTTGCTAATGCATCTGTCAGCCTATAGCACATCTCTTTGAGTCTAGCTTCCTGCTCCTTACTTGGTCTTTCTCTAATGACCTCGCTGTAGACAGTGCTGTCCTCTCTTGTGGAAGCCAGTATTTTAATTGGAAAACCTTTTTTGTGGCACAAGAAATGTAAGTTAGTGGGGTAACTATGGAGATGAAGCAGAGTCGGAGAAAAAAGTTAAGCCACTGTTAATTTTCCAGGTAAATGTTTTCTGGTGATAGGCTTTAGAGTAATTTCATGGTTTTTAAGTTCAGCTTGAGAGTGTTCCCTGCTCATTACGGAGCCCAGTCCCTAGTGGCACTTACACTCAGCACCATTTTTAAGATACGCAGAGCAATTCAGAGCTTTGGAGTTTGAACACAAAAGTGCAAACACATTCACACATACAGTATGCAGTGCACATCTAAGGAAGTGTGCATGTGTAACCTGGCTAAACGATGGGAGGAGGTGGGGGCTAAAGAAAGCACAAAATCGGGGGTTCAGCATGTGGAGGTCTTCAGGACTCATGCTGAGGTGAAAGTTTAATTCAGTTTGTGGTCCAGGTTTGGGTCAGCCTTGGGGCCTGCTCTTTGTTTTTTATCTAGGAGCGACAACACTTACTCTCTCCTGAAATTGAGTTATGCTGGTAATTACTAATCCCCATTTGTTTTTCATGGGTTTAAGGCTACACTGAGACATGTTATGGCTACCTCAGCTAGTGCTAGCCCTGTGAACAGCCTGTAAAGCATAAAGCCGTGTTGTAAAATGTTTTTCTACCTCACAGATGTAACATAATATCCACAATAAACTAAAATGCTGCAATAGCTGCGCCAGTCAATTAGAAAAACACAGACTGGTGGCAGCTACCAAATTGAATGTTGCCACAAAACCCTCATAACACCGCCTCAATTTCCACTTTCTCTTTGATTCTGTTATGACAGATTTGGTGCTTGGGGAACGAGAGTAGGTACCACATCAACCGTACAGTTGATGGCTCAACCTTATCTGTGCTGATTCCCAGTCTGGCCCCAGGGATCCGCTACAGTGTGGAGGTAGCAGCCAGCACTGGGGCAGGTCCTGGAGTCAAGAGCGATATCACCTTCTTCCAGCTTGGTGAGTACAAGCAACTTTCAGTTTTCTCTCACAGGAGGTCATCTGTTTTTTTTTTCCTCCAGTAGAAACATTGGTATCTTTCTGTGCATTTGTCCTCTGGCAATTCTTTCACACAGAATCAAGCCCAATCATCTGACAAATAATTATGGCATCAATCCAGTCATCGCAAATTAAAATCTTTACAGTAATCTGACTTTTTGCCAAGTAAACAGGCAATTATGTAATTCCTTTCTTTGTAGTAATGGACATGTTCAAGCCTCTGCATGTTTTTCCTTTTATTGTCAACACCAATACTTAAAAAGTGTAATTGAAGTCATTACTTTTAACACAAACATTGTGAAAGTTGCCACGAAAGAGTATGATGAGTTTGAATGACAGGCAACCTTTACTGCTTTTGTGCACTCTGAAATTGCTTTTAGCTTCAGTACATTGCACTGTGATCAACACGGGCACATTAAATTCCTGCGCGGCTGCCCCACCCTGCTCCATTCTCCAGTCAAGGATGCAATATTTTCTGCCTCAGCTTCGCTTCAAACAACAAAGGCAATAATGAATCGTGCACTCAGGGCTCAGACGTGACATGTTATTAATGCTAAGAAACACAGTATAGAACGCACCGGGGCTAGTTGTTGTAATTTACTTCTGTTTGTCGTCCTTTTAGTCTACACGGACAGATATTTTGACAGTTTTTATTCCCAAAAGCTCTGAGCGGACCCACTCAGGAGGGATGGAAAACACATGAATAGTAAGATGAGGAAGGGAAGAGAGAAAGAGAGAGAGCTCCATCTGGTTTTAAATGTGTGATTGAGTGGGCTGGGGTGGGTACGAAGAAGCATTGGCTGTGACTGATACAATTTCTCTCACTTGAAGAGTTCCTGTGGTGATTGTTGCCATGTTTCAACACTGGAGTGGAACAATGTGCCTCGGGGACCAGTGCTGCACCCAAATGCATTTGTCACACTCTGAGCTTGTATGCGTCATCTCAGCCTAGATACCTGTACAGTCCCTTGTGGGCTGCTTAGTCACATTGGCATGCTCCATTCACACGGCCATACAGAGCCACAAATTGAGAAGGCAGAGAAGCAGCCGGTTGGAGACGTGGACTGAGACAAAGGATGTGGAGGGGAGAAGGCAGGGAGCTGGTTTCTTTGGGGAAGTGTTTTTGCCTCTGGCTTAGAGAGCTGATAGAAGAGTGGCTACAACATGAAAGACTTGGGGAAAAAAAGAGATGAAGAAACACGAACATGAAGAAATTTTAGAATAGTGGGGGGAGTGAGCCAACCTGGAGAAGTTTTTTTATGTATCGCGCATGAGGGACAAGCACAGAGAGAATAGTCAGATGAGAAAACCAGACAGAGCGGGTTGTTGTGAGCAGCCGTACAGACGGTGCCTCTACAGCGCGTTTCACAGTAGAAACAGCTTCAAGGCATTCACAACTCCGATTTTCACAGATGTGTCTCAGTTTGCTAATTACTGTGGTGTGTGAATGTTTTGAACGGACCTATTTATGTGATTGTGAAACCGCCGTTTTTTTCAATATAAATGATTCATCTGTCTTTTCCTGTGCGGTTCAATCAGACTGGTGTGGCACACAAGCTCTGTTTAAACGTCTTTCGGTTACTTTTGTCTGCTCACCTGCTACTGTTGACTCAAATGTGCAATGAAAGCCTTTTGAATAATAGAAAGAAACAACTCCATTTTCAAGTCAGCCTCATAAACACCTGCTGAGATGAAGAATCCATTGTGCATAAAGAGAAAGATGAATGTTCATATTTATCTACTGTGCTGACTCCCTATTTCAGGCTTTTACGCTTGGTTTGAGTTTTAGGTTTTCATAGTCTTTGTTGTCTCACCTGTTTTCACAATCCCTTCATTTCACGTGCTTTCAAATTACTGCACAACCAAATACACATTTTATAATCATTTCTAATCCTTCCTCTGCAATCATTCCCTTATTCTTCATCCTCAGATGCATCTGGGCGAATATCAGGGCCTGAGACTTCGCAGAACCCCCTGTCGCAGCAGATCTCAGATGTAGTGAAGCAGCCGGCCTTTATAGCAGGAATAGGAGCTGCTTGCTGGATCATTCTCATGGTTTTCAGTATCTGGTTGTACAGACACAGAAAGAAGAGGAATGGGCTCTCCAGCAGCTATGCAGGCATACGCAAAGGTTAGTATACGAGTGCAACAGTACACATTTCACACTACAAGGAAAATCCATTTCGATTTCTGATTCGCTCTGGTGAGGTCACAAGGTTTTCTCACTTGTTTTGAGATTTTTTTTTAGATGGTTTATTAGTGAGTCTCTTTCAGTTTCAATCATGTTCTTCTTCTTTTTCATCCCAAAATGCTGCCAACCTCTCTGTCACACACAGAAAGATGTCTTTGTAGAGCACCCTAGGTGAAGTCTAACTGAAAGTCCTCTCCAGTAGAGTACTTTAAGCTGTGATGTGAGCTCCTGTTGAGAGTGCTGCATGAAGATGCCTTTTATTTCTTTTTCATACTTCTGTCACGCTGATTCTGCAAGGGTGTGTGAAGAGTGTTTTCAGTAAAGTACATTTTGAGGTCCAACAACTCCCCTTTTGGCAACTCCCTTCAGACTGTGCCGAGAAAGGGAGAATTTCTTGCCATAATGCCTCTTTATCCAGGACATACTGACATTTTCCCATCCTTGAAGTACTCTTGCTGTCCTTGTAGACAGGACTGAACAACCCCGTTATGTCTACTTATCATATGTTTTGAAAAATCCAAGAGTCATTGCTCATGTGTATGTGGGCTGCATTTCAGCCCTCTCGCAGTAGCCGCAGCAAAAACCTAGTGGATTTTTACCTGAGTTGACTCAAAGTGACAGGGTTCACAACATACCCAACCTCTGCCCATAATCATTAGAGTATCAAGAAAGCTATTAGCCTTTCGTTCCGAGTCTCATTTATGTCCGGGCTGGTTTAATGTGTGGCCTTGGGCTGTGCAGCTGCTGCCTGCCAGCACTACCTGGACCATATCTTCTCCTGGGCTCAGGTTTACTGCTGACTGCCAGGTTAAAGGAGATCAACCCTTCAACCTTGAGACACACAGACAATAGACTGACTTAGCTGTTGTTGTTACTAATCTGGGGCTGTCACATAGAAGTCACACGCTACCCCTGTTCTGAATCCACTGCAGGTATGTTAATAGTGGGTTTTGTGAGTTCAAGTGAGAGACCTTTTAAGCTCTATGTTTTTACAAACACCTCTATGGGCTATAATTGGCAGAACTGTTGCTTTTCACATTGTCAATGAGATTACTTTGAAAACACCCTCAAAGAACGAGATCATTTCAGTGTGGCTGTGGGAAGAACTGATTTGCCTGTAGTGTGAAACATCTTCATCCTAGAAAACAGCCTCATAAACAAACCAATGTTTGTAACCTTCTAACTAAAGGAACGTCTGATCATTCAGAGGGGAACTAGTAACTAAGTGTGTTTGATTGCAACCACATTAAGAATTTGCACTTACAGTAAAATAGATTTATTGGTTTTCTAGACTACATATTTAAGTTTGTCACATAAGAAAGTCAAATATATTTTTCTTATGTCCCTGCAAATGGTTCTCTTCTCTTCTAAGAAGCCAAATAATTACTTAACACAGAGTAATTGTTCATTTACAGCTAGATCTTGCCTGGGAATGTGAACATCTGTGGGAGAAATCGGATCGAATCATGTATTTCAGTCACATTTGCATTTCTCAGACTTTTGCGTACCAAGTGATAGCGTCTCCTCTTCAAAGGCCCTGATCAAACAGATAAAAGCCATCCAACCTCTCAAATCTTTACACTCGTGTGAGCATCAAAGAGGAGAGATTCAAACATGATAAGAGGATTGTGGCATTTAGAGGACACGTGTTGGCACAGGTACAGCATAAATTAATTGTTTGAGGAAGTGAAAATGTGACACCGGTATCTGCCTTTCCAGATGTCTCTTGAAGATACTGTTTCAGTTAAGGGCAAACAGCCACAATTCTGAAATGTACATATTTAAAGCAGTACACTGGGTGATGGTGTGGCAATGTTGCATCAAGTGCAGTGAATAAAGTAGCATTCATCATTTCTTCAAAGAGGGCAACAACAAACAAAATGGCTGGTGTGGTCTGTGGGAACGTGAGATGCCCACAGGCCACACCAGCTTTTACAGAATCCAAATCAGCCTGCGCTAGGCTGTCGTTTTGTACAAGAGCCCAAAAGTGTCAGTAATTGAGTCATATGGGTGATGAGGTGAGTGTTAGAGATACAGTAGCTATCAATATCTGCCTTGAATGTGACCCCCCCGACTTCGATGCCCCCAGTTGGAGTCCAGTGATGTCTGATCAAAGATTAGGGGACAACAAGTAGCATTTGAAGGATAAAACCTCTTTTTGGGAAGATGCACAGACCTGGAATACAGCTGTAATGTTTATTTGTGTACTAGTTTAACACTGATTCCAGACACAGCTCATGCACAATAATAATGTTATGTTTTTCTCTTCCAACAGTGCCTTCTTTCACTTTCACACCAACAGGTAAGTACTCTTATTTTTATTCATATAAAGTGGTTTGTTTTTATTGACTCACTGTACTTGAGTGCCATCCTTTTCACTACATTTCTTTTAATAGACTCGGTAGCCACGGTCCTAATAGGTAGGAGAGATTGACTGTAGAGAAGTCAGAGCAGTGCACTGATGTGAAACAATAAAAGAGACCAATCATTGGCATCATTTAAGCAACTAGCTAAAATAAATGTTTTACACTACCGTGAGGCAGTTTGGACCAGTGGTAGCTTGATCCTGTTACTGTTGGCAACCTCAGATGTGATTTAAAGAACAACACACCACCAGGACTGTAAGGTACCAATTAGGAGGCAAGTGGCAGCAAAGCTATAGTGACACAACATAAAAAGAAATCTCTCTATGCAAGTTTGTATTTACAGTCCTCTTCTTTTTTTACCCCCACTCATGGACTTTCATGACATTCATTGTTCCCTTGAGGTGTCTCTGGGGTGTTGGCAGTGCTTATAGCAATTGCAGATGTGTACAAGAGTACACTGGCTGATCCTGTCTGTGCAGCAGTTGTACCTAAACAGTAGGAGTGTTTTTTCTGTCTCCCTCGAGGCTTGCAATCAGGAATAATTTTGTAGTTGCTTGTTTAATGATCTGCTGGTAATCTTCCAGAGTGAAATGCACACTTTGTTTGTGTGTTGTATGTGTTTAATCCTACCCTGGTATCCAGTGTAAAACCATGGTGTTAAAGGGCATAATGCAGATTTTAATCGAGAACCTAACTGTGACACTCATCTGCTGCATGCAGTGGCTAAAACAACACTTCCTGTTTTGAACAATAGACAGGGAACCGACATAGCTAAAGCCATACCTAGCCCCCTTTCCACCTTCTCTCCTCTCAGGGAAAAGATTGTAATTAAAGTTGGAAGTTTATCTCTCTTTCACATGCCGGCAGCTTCGAGCTCCTTGAAAGAGTCCAAGTTGCAGCAGACAAAGCTTCAAACACACTGAACCTGAGCGAGACAACCAAAGAGCTCTGCATCTCTGTTCTTCATAAGCCTCTTACATATCCTCCTGCTCTCGTTCTCGTGTGTGTGACTCAGCCGAAATGATGTTACACACATTCATTTACATGCTCACTTGAACTGATACAAATACACACACACACACAGATGCATTCCCATCTTTGCTTGCTAAGCTAACCGTTCACATTATATGAATAATGTGCTGACCTTGTATGCCAGTGGCAAACATGATGATTTGATGACAGTAGTGACACGTATTTTCTATCTTCTCAGTGGCATATCAGAGAGGTGGAGAAGGTGTTAGCAGTGCTGGAAGGTAAGACATCATTTATTTGTTTTAAATGTATAACAATTTCAAATATTAAAGATGAAACAACATTACATATATTAGAAAACTAATACAACAATAGGGAGAAGGGTTGGGCAGGTGTATTTTTACTTGGCAAACACTAGGGGGAGTGCTGTGCCTTTCTAAAACACCAAGGAGCTGAGGGGGGGTGAGGAGGTGCATTAAAAGTATGATAGTAACAGGAACAAAGCCCCATCTAGTCTGCCAGGAGCCCATCCCATACAGTGGAGAGCCAGATCCAACCACAAGGCTGTGCCATAGCATCACCATAAAGCATTAATGGAGACATGCATGTGCAGCAGGAGCAGCACCCCACTTTGTGTTGTGAAACGATGCATAATGCACAAATAAATGTTAATACTCTTTGTACATTCGCTGGATGACACTTGTTTTCACACAGCTGGGAAAACAAATACATTGAGCACACAGACAAAAAGAATTAAATATGTATTCATCTGTGACCCTGTCTTTGCACAGTACAGAAATGCACACAGTAATGCACCGTAAGTGTACATCTGTATGTTTTGTTCACATGTTAGTGAATAGTTAGCTTGGAGCCATCAGCAGTAAATCCATATTCATATTCATATTCATATTCATTATATTATTCGGTTGTGTAATTGAATCCCATATGCGGCATGGCTGTGTCAGCTCTGCACAAAGACAATGGCCATTCAATATCAACATACCACTGCTGGGGTGATTGAGGAGCTATTGTGAGATTGTATTTGGCTGTAAAAGATAAATGTGTTCATTACCCAATATGCATCCAAGAAATGAGTCATTTGAGTGGGAATGAGGAAATGTAATTCACTGTTAATTCAGTGTAGGGATATGTAGCTAGGAGTTGTTCTTTGGTGATTTGAAACAATATACAGTATGTCCCTGTTAGAGCAGACTTTATTCTCTTTGTATGCCAGATTGATTCATTTCTTGAGCACCAGGAGGCTATTCATTCTCAGCTCTTTTAACACTCAGTCTTTGGCCTGAGGTCAGGCTTAACAAGTGATCTTCTATTGTACTGGGATTAAAACAGAAGAAATAGGAGCAAGACATGTACACAATAGAGATGGATGGCCATACACTGGTGCTGGTTTGCATGGGTTACACTCATCTGGTGCTTGAGTTTCTCTTATTTCCTTCTGTACAAGTAAAAAAAAAAAGTTTTAAGTGATAGAGATGTTGTGTGACACAGTAGAATCTACTCTGGGAGCGTTTGTGGTTCACTGAATGATCAGGACGCACATTTCGCAACACTGGGAGTAAATTTTATCTGGCTGTCTAATCCAGGCAGATCGCTAATGCTCACGAGGGCTCAGGGAAAGTGTCATTGGCTGTGGGCAAGTCAAGCTCACACACAATCTATTTAGCGGGGCTTTTTTTTGTAATGTTTTCCCCAGGCATGCGCACATGTGTGTGTGTATGTGTGGCCAAAAGGCAAAAAGTACTAAATCCGGATTTCTAGTTTTCCTATTCTCAGCTGGTGGATAAATAAACTCCCCATAATCTTCTTTTTCAAATATTATGTTACTGTGGGTGTTTTTGTTCATTCACATAAATGTCATTGTGGTGTTGGCTTAGCCTGTTACTATTGTTAACCATTTGCTCCCGTATTTTCAGGCCTGGTTTGCTAAACATGGGGGAATCTGCCACTCAACCCTGGCTGGCTGACACATGGCCCAACTCCTGCTCCAACCACAATGACTGCAGCATCAATTGCTGCACTGCAGGCAATGGCAATAGCGACAGCAACTTGGCAACATACAGCCGACCAGGTATGTAGTGTTGAGCCTGCTGCAAGTAGGCAACAAGAAAATCAACACTCCTCTCAAAGGAAATGATGTAGTCCTTGACAAAATAACTGTAGAGATAAGAAATGTAGGAGCTCGGGGAGTCTGCAGTGCTAAAGGAAGTAAAATCTGGGTTATCTCCCCGGAGAGTTGTTCTGTGTATTTCTCCTTTCTGTAAAAACCTGGAGAAATATTAGGATTAAGAGTGGCTGTCTGCTTGTGTGTTTGATTTATCTGAGGTTAAAGTAGAGCTGTTTTAGGCAGGAAATAAAAGGAGCACACTGAGAGGCCCTCATGGCTCTACTCTGTTGCTAATCGAATTGCTCTGCTGATTTCCATACTGTTGTTATAGCCGGTAATGTAATTTCCCCTAAGTGCTCAGTTATTTAAGAAATGTGCAGCGGGCGAAGAGGTCAAGGCTGGACTGCAGACAGTGGCCAGAAGAAGGAGAAGAGAGAGCGATAGAGAGAAAGTTGTGCCAGGAAGAACAGATGGTAGGCTGAAGAAAGGAGCGGTGAAGAATAGGTTTATGCTAAAACATACGCTGAGGTGTAAAAGTGGTGGTAGAGAGTGTGAAAGAGATAAAGGAGTAGAGGTAGACTGGGGCGGTGGAGAGTTATACGGCACTACTGCTACAGATGTCAACAAAAGCTACTGCTATACAATATAAAACTATTAGACATAAACACATTCACACAGTGACATATCTGAAAAGAGAGCAGAGTAAAACCTGGAGCCAAGAACTACATCTTGGATGATGCCGAACTTAAGGTTGTTCATTTTCACCTATGGTCCAAGTCTTAAACAACCCTATCCTTGGAAATTTGGACTGCAATGAAATGCTTTATGTTCTAAATTATACACTTTGGGACTATGTCTTTAAGGGCAGCCCATAATTCCTATCCAGCTGTTCGGCCATTATCCTTTCAGCCATTCAATAGTTTCTCCTTACTTCAAGACTTTCCAGTGAGGATTAATAATTCATTCGTTGTAGACTTTATAGTCATCAAGTTCAGTTTATTCTTTGCGCTAATCACCCTTCTGAGGTTTAACTCTACCCTAACATGATGTGAGGTGTTTAACAGGGAACAACAGGCTAAAGGCAGCCCTCACTCCTCGCATGACACCCCACTGTATGACACTAAGGAGCTTGCCAGACGCATGCTTTGTGTGTGTGCCAAACCTAAACTCTGTGAACATTAAGAGGATCACTGACTAGGTGACAGAGCAAAGAAATAGAAGTTAATGTCCCTTTATCTCAGCCATAGGGGCGCTTTCACACATCAACCTTTGAAGTGTCGAGCTGTTCCATGCAGCTGAAATGTGAGGCGCATGGCACTAGCAGTGTGCACCTATGGCTGTCCTTGGTATTTACCGCAAGGCTGGCTCTCAGATCTGCTGGAGGATTTGAATATTTTATGAGCCAGGGAAAATTGGATCTGTCAGTGGAGCTGTGCTTTTACTGCGCGCCTCATTCCAGGTCTTTGATACAGACATGTCTCTCTGTCCCTCTCAATGAGCCAAGACGCTCCCACCGTCAGATGGAAAAGAACAGATACGACACCCACATTGAGACTGAGAAGAGACTGAAGGGGAAAGGTGTAATACCACCTGTGTCACTCACCTAAACTAGATCATCGTTGGGCAAACAAAACTGAGACTTTAAATGGAAATAGAGATGATCACACTGATCTTTCACAAGCTTGAAATTAACATGTAAATGTCTCTTGCTCTTCTCAAATAAATCCTTTCAGCTGTGTAGTAGATCACCTGATGCCCTGTTGTTTGAAACATTTTACTACACTGGCATATCGCTGTAAGGCCCATCAGCAGTAAAGAAATGAAACTAAATACCCTCCTCATGTTCTCCAGCTGACTGCATCGCGAATTATAACAACCAGATGGAAAACAAGCAAACCAACCTCCTGGTGCCAGAGTCAGGAGTCTATGGAGATGTAGATCTGTCCAACAAGATCAATGAGATGAAAACCTTCAACAGCCCCAACCTGAAAGACGGGCGCTTTGTGGGTCCAGGAGGTCAGCCAACACCTTATGCCACCACCCAGCTCATCCAGTCCTCCATCCTGGGCAACAACATAAACTCGGAAAGAGGAACCGGAGGGAGCGGAGGTGGACTTGGGGGTGGAGGGGAGGTTAATGAGAAACACTGCTGGAAGCCCACCCCAGTGCAACAGCAGAAACAAGAAATGAGCTCCCAGCTGCAGTACAACATCATGGAGCAAAACAAGCTAAACAAGGGTGAGTGTATGGAATAGCCAGCAGCCATGGTTAGAGGTCAGCTCCGAGCCATGATCTTCCTCCACTTGATTTTTCCTCTGTCCTCTTCTCTACTGGCTTTCAGCCCCACCGTGGAAGCCTGTAGAAGTATTTCATGCTCATATTTTCCTGGTTCTGTCTTGTTCCTTTTCAGTCAACATAGACATCATCACTCTTTTTTTTTCTGGCTGTCTGTATGACATTCATGTAACCCCTCCACACCCACCATCCAATCATGTGGGCCAGGTCTGAATTGCTGTTGTACAAAATCTTGGTTGTCTTTTTGTGATGAAGGCAGGTGTGAGGGTTTATCTGTAGTGTCAGATTTCTAAAGGCAAGACAAAGATAACTCTTTGGATCTTTGGACGCTTTGAGCGAAGCTATCATCACCTTTGTTGTACCTGCAGAAAGGAACCACATCTGGGGTGATAGTTTTGAGAAATTTTCCGCAGATGTAGCATGTGCTTACATATTTATCTGATCATTAAAAAGCATGAACTGCATGCCTCTTGTCACGTGTAATACTGTACACTGTGCAGAGTGAAACACTATTTCTTGGTATACACCACTTCAAATTTCCATTGTTCTTAATCTCCTTTACCAAGATCATTTCCATGTTCATTACCAAGTTTTTGCTTGAATGTTTTTGATCTTATATAATGTCTACTGGGGCCACACTTACCAAAAACTCTATTCTTACCACCATCAGACCGCTATAGAGGAGGTGACAACCCGATGCCAGCCACAATCCCCTACAACCAGACCCACGACAGCCACACTGGAGGCTCCTACAACAGTTCTGACCGAGGCAGCAGCAGTACATCCGGTAAGGTTGCGCGCAGTAGGGCTAGTTGTTTATTGGTTAGTAGGTCCAAATACTGGTTAGGAAGAGGAAGTTTATTCTAGATCAGATAGATATAGATATAGATTTCAAGTGCTGAAATATTTCCCCAATTTATTATTGTTGTGAAGGATATGATCACATACTTCACATCAGCTCCATTTGAAAATCCTAGCTGTCTCAGAAGCAATAAATCACTTTGAGATGCTAATAATGCATGCTTTAAAAAGATAATTTGATTAATTTCTACATCAGCCTGTATTGAGGAGAGGCTGAAAGTGATATGATGGAAAATTGCAGAATAAAAAAAAAAAGAAAAAAGAAACTGATGATGATGCCCCCACACAAAAGCTTGAGCAACATGCAATTTGCCTGTGCCTTTTGTTGTCTTGGTGCCATTTAATCTAAGACATGTTTCAAGAAAACTGGATAAATAATCTTCTTGTTATTGCTAATTCGGTTTTTGTTTTCTTTCCTCCTTTTTCCTTTGTCCTTGCTTATTTTGCATTGCTCCTGTTAATTGGCTTTACTTCAATTCTGGCAAGGAACAGCCTAATTTCATCAGGGCCTCAATGTCTATCTGTGGACAAGGACAAATGAAAACACATTGAAGACGACATGCAACACTGCCACCTTAATGCCATGTATCCATTCTGATATTGCATTTGAAGTTCAAGCCATTAAGTAGAAGCTTTTAGTGCTCACTGCACCTCACAGCTCATTGGTTCACAATTCTCATAGTTGGATATTAATTGGACCCTTTTCTGCAGTTTTCTTGCTACCATTTCTCTTGGTGCTAGGTAATGTCCCTGTGGGGAAATGACTGTTTTAGTGGTAGCAGTATTTCTAGTATCATTTTAGAACTGAGAGGTATGTGTGCACACTTGCATCAAGTGGAGGAATGCATTAGGCTTTGCACTCTCACATATAAAATATTTTCTTCAGCCAGTCTTGTGAATGCATTTTATCTGCTGTCAATGTCTGTGCTCATTACCTTGCGATTTCTCCAACATTAATAATTTATGTGTTTTTTTTAGAGTCAGATAAAATATATGTCTGGGTGTTATGTGACTGATGGAGTGCTTTTTTTTTCCCCCTCCGTGTTTTTGAGTAGGAAGTCAGGGTCAAAAGAAGGGAATGCGCACCCCCAAACTACCCAAACAGAGCACAATGAATTGGGCTGACCTTCTACCCCCTCCCCCTGCAAACCCACCCCCAAGTCGGAATGCAGAAGAATACTCTCTATCGATGGAAGAAAGGTGAGACATGTCTGCACAGACACAAAGACACAGACAATCTGACAGGCGCACACACACACAGACACACACGGTATTTAAATGCTAGTTCATTCTTCCTGCCTTCCCTCCTGTTTCGTGCATTCATTGCAAGCATTTGCCCCAAGGGCTTTTTATCTATTACTGCTAGTCATGTCAAACCTTGATAGAAGGATTGCATGAATATTTAGTGCATGTTTTTCTGGCTTCAATGTAAAAAAACATTCATGTTTTCAGTGAGTGATATGAAGGTAACGAGGCTTGTTTCTCTCTGTTGGCAGCTGTGACCCAGACATGCAGTGCCCCATGCCCCCCTCTCACATGTACCTGCAGCCTGATGAGCTAGAGGAGGAAGAGGAGATGGAGAGAGGGCCCACTCCTCCCATCCGTGGTGCAGCATCTTCCCCTGCTGCTGTATCTTACAGTCACCAGTCCACAGCCACACTCACCCCCTCCCCCCAGGAGGAGATGCAGCCAATGCTCCAGGACACTGACAGCCATGAACGCAGGTATACCTGGATGACATCAAAATATTTCTGTAACAAGTAGCAGCCCGCGGTAGCTGTTGAGAAAATATAGCCGTTCTTTAAAGCCTTTGAGAAAAACATGATCTACAGAGTATTTGAAATTCATAAACACTTTCCATGTTGCAGCCCATTAACTCCAAGTTCTGGTACTGTACAGCACTGCTGAGTTGTTGCCTCCCAGGGAGCCATTTGTTTCAGGTCATTTCAGTACAGCATAAAAAACCTGCAACAAGATTTCATAGTTGCTTATCACAGTCTATTTAATTTTTTGTCAAAGTAAGATGATGAGCATAAACGGAATAGGTGCACCTGAGGTAGGTGCATCATTAAGATTTATATAAAGCACACGTGACTTTTAGTTTGACAAACATGAATGTTGACTTACAACTTTTATGATTAATTTATTTAAAAGACTCTACCTTCGAAAAGATGCTGATACTGTGTGCTTGTCACTTCCTGCAGACGCCATGCTGTGAGCCCTCCACCCCCTCCAAGGCCCCTCTCTCCTTCACACACATATGGGTACATCTCCAGCCCATTGGCTTTGGACACTGATGGAATGGAGGAGGAAGAGGATATATTAGAGGAAGAGGAGGAGGAGGGTGATGAGACAGATGCTGAGGTGGCCAAAATGCACTACCATCACACCCACCCCCACACACACCCTCACCATCCCCAGATGCATCCGCGAAGGTTGCTGCTACGAGGGCTTGAACAGACGCCTGCATCCAGCATGGGTGACCTGGAGAGCTCAGTGACTGGCTCCATGATCAACGGATGGGGCTCAGCCTCTGAAGAGGATAATGTCTCTTCAGGGAGGTCCAGTGCAGTCAGTTCATCAGATGGATCCTTCTTCACTGATGCAGACTTTGCCCAAGCAGTTGCCGCAGCTGCAGAGTATTCAGGCCTCAGGATGGGGAAGTACCCCAACACACATGGCCCGGAAGTCGGAGGAGCGTCTGGTAGGTTTTAGGAATTTGACCTCTCTCACTCTCTCTGAATTTGGAGAAGTGACATGACAAATAACATGTTGCGGTTTCTTTTCTCAGCACGAAAATACCAAATAAACCCATCGGGCCACCGTCCTGGCAGCCCAGTGTCTACAGACAGTAACATGAGTATGGCAGCTGTACACAGGAGGCCTCCTAAAAAGCAGAAACAGCATCCTACAGGCCTTCCAGGAAACCAGCGGCGTGACGTCTACAATGAAGGTACGCACATTCAAATATTTATTACTGCGATGTAAACAGTTCACAAAATACATTACATCATGTTTTAATTCCTTAAGAGTCATCAACGATATGATTTTGGTAACTTCATACACAGAGATAGGCAGCTTTGGAGCTTTGGGTTACCTGTACCACCAAGTACACAGATGGTCAATGACTGATTCTCTCTCCAGATATGGAAGGGGAAAGTGCAGTTTACTGTGGAGTAATGTCTGTAAATGACTGGGTATGTGTGCTGTGAGAGTTTTAATCACCTTCTCTCATCTATTTATGCACATACATACATGGCATCACTCCTAATCTGTGGTGGTGCTGAACAGATCGGGCTAGTGGTGGGCTGGAGGCCAGGGCCATGGAGGAGGAGGGAGAGGGGAGGCGTCTCGGGGGAGTTCTGCCGAGCTTGGCTGTGCTGACACTGGGATGTCTCTCCACTCTAGCCACTAATGAAATTGATCCAGGTGCTCTGGCTCACACTGAAGTGCCACCTTTCACTCGGCAGGGGCCAAACATAAACCAAACAGAGGCTAAATACTGGAGCAGCTGTACACCGAAGGAAAAGCTTTAACCTTGTTAAGTAAAAGACCAATTGACTTTTTACGGCATCATTTTTTACAAAACACAGCCTACCAGTATAAAAGCCCCTTTTGCTGGTCGTCTCCTCTCCACTAGAAGAAAGATCATTTTTTTAAAATTTATCTGTGCATGTATGTGCACACGTTCACGCTGCTGTGTTCACTATGTGCCGTCCCAGAGCTGGCTCTCCTCTTAGTGTCAGGTGTCCTTGAGTGTTGGAAACACTTGACAGGGACATTTAATATCCAGCTCACCGGGAGCAGGACCAGCTATATCACTGCAGAAAATCCTGCGCACCCACCCCTCTACGAACTGCCGCCTTCTGTCGTCATCCTGGCTTCTTCACAATCCTCTGCCCCTCCCTTTGGAGTGATCTCTCCATGCCTCTCCACTCTTTCCTCTTCCCCAGTGCTCCCCTCTCCTCCGTCTTTGTTTGAGCAGTGAGGGGGCGGACTGTCAGCTCTGCAGCTCTGTCTGTCCATCAGTCCTCCTGCTGATTACATTTGATCTGAATGGATTGTTTTTCATTTGGAGGTTATTGCCTACCCTCCCCCCTATTTCTCCTTCTACCTCCACCCTTCATACCCCATCTGTGGTCTGGAACACTAGTACTAAGGTGATAGGTGAGAGAAAGTGATTTAATGACAATTAGAGGACAGAAGAGACAGAAAACAGTCCATGTTTGCTGCAAACACAATATGTAGTGATGTGCTTTGTAATGTAAAGTATTCCTGTTATTTCTTTTACAGTGACTCTAGACTGAGATAACTAACAAGGCACCATACGTATAAATACCAATATCATTCAACAGAGAAGTAAAAGACAACAAGTGAAACACCAAGAGCCAACCACCACCTGTACATCACAGCTTTCCTCCCTCCCCACCCCCTCTCTCTCTCTGTGTGACCTACTCATTTTGCTCTTGTTTGCACAGTAGATGTGGAAACACCCAAGTTATATTTCCCCCCATGATTCATATTGCGTTTGACTCTAGTGCCTTTGTCTACCCCCACTCTCTGAACTTAACCCTTTCCTGTCTCTTTTGATCCGCCTCAGTCTTGTCTGCCTAATTAACCATCAGTCCCTCCAGTCCATCCTCCTTGGCAAGCCCAGAGACACTTTGCAGACTTGAGCTCTGTCCTTGCTGAGATTTCGTCATAAATCTACCAGGCGCTCTGCTCCTCCCTTGTAGTGAACTATATCTCACAGACTGTGGCATTGATCGGGCTCTGACTGAGGCAGGACTCAGGAGGCAAGAGAGATATTAAAAAACTGCCGATGCCTCTCTCCTGTATATGGATATTGAATGGCCCCCTTTTGTATTCAAGAGGAAGAGTGGACAGAGGTGGAGGATAATCAGAGAAGTGTATTGAAGCTGCCTGATTCCCCCAACAAGACGCAGCAAAGACATCACCAACCCCATTAGGCTTTAGTGTTTTAAAAAAAACTGCAGAGCACAATCTCAAGTATAAAAAGCAGCAGTGGGAAAAGCTGTAAGAGCTGACACATGCTACGTTTTTAAACTCCTAAACTCAACCATCCTTCAGGTTGGATGCTGATTAGAAGATGAAAAGCCATTGATCAGAGGCAGACAAACCTTTTCTGTCAGTGTTTTGTTTAGACGGCTGTGAGAAGCCGGGCGGCTCACTGGCTGGCCTCATATAAATAATGGCTCAAGGACAAGCAGCATTGATTCATCGACAGGGGAAGTCGAGCAGGTCGGGGGAGCCAGCTGCTGACCGCCACGCTCCCCTCTTCCTCCTTGCTCAAATCTCATAACTCTGGCCAGATTCGGCCTCTCTAATGTCATCTGTTCTGTTTACTGTCTGGTCAGAGGAGTTTTCGTTCAGCATAACCCGATGTACAGCTCTGCGTGTGTGTTCATACACTGCAGCTGTGTTTGTGTATCACCTTGCAGGTGTGAGACAACGGAGTGACAGATGATAAACACCGAAGAGCACACAGAATCTCCTTGGTGTTAATGTTAATGTTCTTATTTCTTGTGTTTATCCATCAGATCTCCCACCTCCACCCATCCCACCTCCAGCGGTGCTCAAGTCCCCCACACACCCCTCCAAGGTGGCCCTGGAAGGCCGGGGGGTGATTTCCCCTAAAGCAGGTGAGGGCCGAGACAAGAGAGGAGGAACGGGGGGCTATCGGACTCGAGAGGGCTCGGATCCCAGAACTAGCTCATCTGAACGCAAAGATGTTCAGGAGAGACAAAAGACTGCTCATGGAGGGAAAGGAAGTAAACAAGAGGGCAGCACTGCCCACAAGGCACGCCAACACACAGGTACGAACACAGGTACTACAAGAAGTACAATGTGATGGAGGTTTCATAAGCAGTGATCATTCAAGGCTGAACTCTTACAATTGTTCTCTGTCCCAAGGTCCAGAGGATATTCTGCCCTATAGCCGACCACAGTTCCCCACAGTCAACAGCCCCCGAGACCCAAGCTCCTCCAGTTCCATGTCCTCCAGGGGTTCAGGTGGTCGGCGGAGAGGAGAAGGAGGCCGTAGGAATCCAGCCGACATGGGCCACAACACCACGGGAGCCTTCCAGCCAGGAGATGAAGAACTAGAGGTACAGCCTCTTATCAAGTACACATACTATCCCTCAACACATCTGACTGTGGTAGATTTACCCATATGAATGTAGATTAATAATTATTTAGAAGTAAAAATACAGCAACAGTACATCTGCTTGGGATCCAGGTATAAATATCCTTAAAGCTAATGGTTGTCCATAAGTCTATGTTACTCTTGACTCATTGTAAACAAGTTATCAAATGCAGTTTGTACCAAATCACAGTAAATTAGGAATTAAAACAGATTAAGTCAACACCAAGATGGGAAACTCACTTACTTCCAAGATTCACTGGAAAACAAACATACGACCAAACTAAACGTGTAGGAAACAACAATTCAAGCAAATCAGATACTTCATCAAAAGGGCTGAAGCTAAATAACCTGCCACAGGTTCAGCAAGAGCCAATATGATCATCTTGATTTCAGCGGAAACCAAAGCACAAAGTTAGTTTACGGCCTGACATCAATGAATTTTAATTATAACAGAATAAAAGCTGATAGTATAGAGTCGACTTCCTGATTATTTACTAGGACACAAATAAGAACAGCTTAAAACACATCGTGCCACTGCTAGACACCAACAATGCTCAACCCCAACGCATGAGGATCACACTATACAACACAACCTCGTTTAAATTATAATTAACTGATAAATTGTCGCTGTACACAACATTTTTAAAAGCTTAACAAAAGTTTGGTTCTGTGTTTTTTTCCCCCTCAGATGGTTGAAAGCTGAAGAATAGCAGACGATGAGGAGGAACTGTCCTGATTTTTTATTTTTTCCCCCCCAAGAGTGGAGCACCATTGTTTCTCTTGCAATTTTAAATATCTCAGTATTTCACCATCATGTTGGCTGCCATCATACTGTACATCAAGTGTTTCTTTACATCTGGAAAATAAACCAATGTTTAGTTTTTTTCCTAACTCTTCATTTTCTATGTTTGTGGGGAAAAAAGGAAAGTGTGTCTGAAGATAAAAGAATGGTGCATTCAAAACAACACACGCTAGTATATTTATGTTTAATTCCAATGCAATATGGAGTGAAATCCTACTCCAGACATTGACAAGACTCGGCTTGCCTTGACAAGACCTTTGGAGAGCCCGTACAGTCAGATGTTACTGTAACAAAATAGCTGCAAGAAGAGAGGGTGGACTGTCTGTAAATATACGTGTATACATGATGTTCTCTTGTTTTACCCGCTGTGGTACCTCAAATTTGTCTTCCTTGTTTTATTTTGCAAATTCTAATTTTATTATGCCAGTAAATATAATTATTATTTTATCGTTTCCATCCATGTTGTAAATTGCAATATTATTTAGCTGCCCCAAGAAAGTGCCACTTTGGGATATTTCTCTTTTTTTTTTTTCCTCCTTTTATTTTAAATTTTTTTGTAATGCACTGTTATGTTTCGTGTTGTCGTCAATGTTATTTGTTTTACTTTGGTTTTAAAAGCACAATCACTAAACTTTATTTTAAACCATTCTATCTATTAACCTTTTTGTCTTACTGGAGGAAAACAGGTACGACAAAAGAGTCTAGTTAATCCTGATGATGACGATGATGATGATGATGATGTAGGTTGCCGTTTACGAAGGCTGTGCTTGAAAGGAGACTCCTTGTGTTGTGATTGTCTCCCTCTCCAGTTCTGACACTAGCTCAAGTGATGAAAAAGACAGAAGAGTTAATGTGAGTCATAGCTGCAATGTAAATATCTTTTCGCATTGACCATAAACTCAGCTATTGCACATTGAATGGATCGAAATGGTGATGTTGTCTACTAATGCACTTAAATGAATGTCAAATACAGGAATAGGAGTCACTTTGGGAATCTGGAGAGGTTGTAATTGGACAAGAAGAGTCTCTTTTCTTGATAAGACAGGGGTAATGGACCTCTGTTTTTAAGGGGAAAGGGTGCTGTTGTTTATTCATAGGACATCTGCAAACATTTGTTTCGTAAAGCAAAAAAGTGAAAAGTAAAAAAAAAAGATGAATAAAAAAAGTTCAAACTATAAATGCTCCTTTGGTCATTTGTCTTCACTGTGTACAGAGATAAGACCGTATTCTTCCAGAGATTTAATTTGAGCAAATCCCACAAAAAACAGCCCCAAAGCAAAAAGCATTATTCTGTCAGTGCCACTACCCTGTAGTGTGGCACTCAACCCCGAGCTCACTCATGCCTACAGAAGACTAAACAAACAGCTGTGCACTGTAGGTTTCAGCAAACATTACTGAAATAGGAGTAAATAGAGCATTTGTCGGGGACTGTTTTCTGCAGTGGATCAATACACACCAGTCAGTTGCGGCACCAGTGGCTGAATGCACTAAAGCATACAGATTCTACACCGCTTACGATCAAGATTTACGATTTAAAAAATAATTTATATGCATAAATTCATCAGGTTTAATAACTGAAACAAGTCTAATTTCCACTCCCACATTTAACCACTAACACACGTTACACATGCCCTTAACATTTTGCATATCAATACTTGGGCCTGCTCCACCAGCCTTTAGCGCTTTCAATGAATTACAAAGAAGTAGTTTGTAATTTAACTAGTCACATCTCTACAACTATGCTAGAGCAGCTGTACAGCTATACATGATTACACACATACAGTATGTGGCTTTGTACAGCACCCACATTATTAATTCAACAAGTGTTATCTTAATCACCATCACTAAAAGTAATGATATTGTTTGTAAAACTACACAAGCAGACAGTCAATTGATTGTACAGACAGTTGTTTAGAAATGTACCGCTTGTTTAGATAAGTTCCCACAATTCACACTGTCTATTACCACAAAAACCAAGAGTTGAAGTCCAAGAAATGCTTCAAGATTCAGACTGTTCAGCACAACGGTGACCTGACACACACAACCAGGACACAGCTGGAGAGTCAAAGCTCTGACTGTCCTTCAACCAACATCCAGACTTAAACTGCATCTATTGAGAGACCTGAAGACAGTTCATAGACCTTTCCTGTCTAATCGGACAGAGCTTAGGAGGATCTGCCAAGAAGAAACTTCCAGGTGTGAGAAACTGTAAAACACAGGATTTACACAAAGAGAGATTTTAGTTTTCAATTTTATATACGTTTACTTTGTCATTTTATGTTTTTTCAGTTTCAAATTAAAATGTGAAATATGAAAAAAACTGGAGAAGCTTTAACAGTGTTTCATTACACAAACAAAGAGCATTATTCGTTGTTAGTTTTGGTCTCGTCATGCGATTTGTAAATAGAAAATATTACTTCATGAACATGAAAACAACCTCGATTTCTATTGATTTAGCTTTATTTAACTCCCAAAAATAGCAAATCAACTACTGTATGTTTACATACAAATATAATCTAAATGCATGATAATAAAGCCCTTTATCATTGCATCTATTCGATTTTAATGAAGTCATCTGATGTGGGTGTACTCAGGACACAATATACTTCAACACCATCAAACAGGGAACTGTCAATATACTTTTGGCTGGGCTCAGACGCTGAACAGCTATCTCTCTTCTAGCTATTCAAATGTATTACCTAATGCCAATTCCATTAGTGTTCTCCATTACTCACAATATTAGCATCCCATGTCATTCAGTAAAGGCATTTGGAGCCATAGAGGGAAGCTAAAACCAATGGTGAAGGGATTATATTCAATTTGACAGGCCTAGATTGCTGCCAATTAGGCGTAAGGAGGCTTCAATGAGGTTACATAAGAGAGTGAATTCAGTACTACAGTATCTTATTTCTCATCACTCCCTAGCTGGTGAAATAGCTGCTGACGCGGCAAAACAAAATATCCATTAAATCAGGAGATGACACTGTCGCCACAGAGCGACTCTAGACAGCGACTTATCCTAATTGGAGACCGAAATACATTTGTTCCACTTTATTACATCTAACCTGCCTATTGCTTGTTCTCACTGAGGCAATAACCCGGCCTATGGGAGCCTTTAATGTCAACCGCTGTCTTTCTGCCTTATTCAAACATCAGTGATGAAGAAAAAGAGACGGTTCCTCCCCTTCATACTCCCCCCTGAGCCTTAAAGAACTGCAAAGGAAGTCCTCTGTTTTTACAAGTTAATGACTAGAGCTGCCCACCTCAAAATGCTCGAGTCTTAAAACACCGACCATTTCATGTCTGTGCCTGAAACTATCAGAGCAACAACAGATGCTACGTCAAAGACTCACTGAATCATGGACTAATTTTCTGCAACAATTCTTTTTTTTTAGTTTTAAAAAGACAATTTGTCTCTTGGTCAATTTTTAATGTAGAAAAACAAGAACAAGAAGTGTATATAATGCAAGTTAACCTTTTAAAAAAAACTATAAATATGTACTTATGCTTATTTAAATAATCTAATTTGTGCCGATATTATATTTTGTGCAGAGACAAATTGGAAACACATCATTAAGCAATGGTTTTATAATGGCTTGCCTACAACAATTCCCACTGTCCCCCTCCTCAGCCTCAGCTCTCTTGGATTTTGGAGCTCCCTCCCCCACATTCAGCCTCTCAGGTGTTCTCTAATAAGCACCTTTCTAAACAAGAATGTATTTGGAGCCGGGGTGAGCATACACTTCTGCCTCCATCTGTCTTTTTAATGAGCGGAGGTGTGTCCAGGCGCCACAATGAGATCCAGGTGATTAAGGATCTTAAGTGGACACACTGGCTGCCAGGGTTATTCACCCCTTAGTGGCATGAATATGCACAATGAGCCTGGATGGTCCCTGGTCTGGCCCTTAGAGTTACTCTACCTGTGTGCTCAGGGGAGAGCTAAGAGGTGTAATGGCATGTCTGTGACATTAAATCTAGGGAGAATGGAGAAAGACAAAATGCAAACAGGTTTTTTTCCCCTCTACTCCCTCAGATGGTTTTCTCATTTAATGTGTTAAAAATAGCTGCGCCACTATAGCTATTGTATGTAGACACATATATACATCACCAAATAATTAGTCGATCCACAGGGACACTGCTGCAAAACATTTTCTGCTTCCTAACTGTGAGGATTTAGTGATTTTTCATTTTATGTGCTAGTTAACTCAACATGCTAGAGGACACACCACCATGGGCACAGGGAAATAAGAAAAGAACATTTTACAAACCAAATATTCATAAACAACTAGCAGGTTAGTCGAACCCTAAACCTCACAGTAATGTCCACCACACTGTTTTACAAAGGATGGATGTCTTCACATCCTGGACACACAACTTTGAAATGAATGAGTAATTTCTGAGGACAAAGATTTCCTACTAAGCCAATGTCAGTATGAGGACTAATGTAAGAATGTTAAATGTGTAAATCTGTAAAACACACCAACTTTGAATACTGTTTATGCTTCCTTTTTTTCCCCCTTTCAGTGTTTCAGTTTTGGCAATCAATAATTTAAACAGTTGTTTCTTTCAAGCTTGTCCCGGCAGCCAGAAACTAATTTCTTTTGTGCACATTCAGGCTGCCTCTCATTTCTAATCGCCAAACTGCTTCATTAACCTCCTTCCCAAACTAGGAGGTAATTAAGTGAACAGCTGTGCACTGTCTGACAACTCATCTTACTGTCGCTACCCTCCGTGAGAACGCCAGCGAGGAACCCGTCATCACAGGTGCACAGTGTTTAGGCGGATTACCAGCACCTCTCCACATCTATTTACAGTACAGCTGCAGGTCAAACGCCAACTCTTCAGAGTTTCAATCAAAACTCATTTATGTTTAATGATTTCACAAACCAACTCATCACAATTTCACATAATTACAAAAGTAGTTTTTAATCAATGTTAAACACTTCAACTTGTTTCAACTTGTGAAAATTGAACTGAGAAGAGTTATTGTAAAAAGACAGCCGCCAGAGGAGAGACTGCCAGACGTAATGAGAAAGGCAGTGTGGAAACCTGCCAAACCCAAGTTTTTTTAATAACTGGGAAGTAATCTGGGTGATTTGTACATCCATTTGTTACTTAGCCAGTCATTCCAACCACCCTTATTTAGTACCGACGGGGTCCGCACAATTAACCCAGAGGAATATAGCCTCCTCCTGCTGTCCCCTGGAAACTTCCCTCCCTCAGCTTTTTTCTCTGCTCCGCCTGCTTTGCATCTTTAAAGTGATCTTAGCATTTATCATTTATTATTACTAATAAGTCATGTCTTTATCAAACATAATTATTGATATTGTTAGAAGTCCTGTGGTCAGATGAAGAGGACACTTTAAAGACGCATGTATGTGAACAGGTATAAACAGTGATGTGTCTCAGCTGTCCACTTATGATCTGATCTCCAAAGACTCATCTTTATACCAGGTGTAAACACAGTCGATGAAAAACACTGCCACAAAATCATTAGCACTGATATGAAGGTCAAAAAAAAGCACAGAGATAGAATTAGTTAAGTTTAGTTATCTATGTTTCAGGTGAATCAGTCAAAAACACTGAACAGTGACTTTCATAAATTCATATATTAACATAAACTGCAATAACTGAAACTGTGGTCAAAACATGATTTATGCTAAATGATACTGTTCAGTGTTTACTGTAGACTAATCCTGTCACTAAGTGCTTTGCTAATGTCTTATACTGTACACGAGACCAATGTTTAAAGTGCCCATATTATGTAATGAAACATTTTCTGTTTTTTTAGAAAACAATCCCTGATTAGTCCATTCTAAGTTCATGCTCATGCTGGCTGCAGCAGACTCGCAGCAAAAAGCAGCAGTAGCAGAGAGGAAAACAAAGACACAGTTCACCTATAGGTTCTCCGGACGGATCCAAACTGTGGATTTATTCATTCGTGTATTTTCAGTTTCAAACAAACCGTGGATTCTGGATTTATTTCAGGACTGAAGCTTAAAGATAGACTGATTCCTTAATCTGGGCCTCATTCAAAGTTTTAACTGCCTCCATTTAACCCTCTCCTCTGCATCCTGTTCTCTCGCCAACTAACTTCCTTTCCTCTCTCACTACATCCATAAATCTCCTCCTTGGTCTTCCTCTAGACCTCTTGCCTCGCAGATCCAGCCTCATCATCTGTTCACCACTACAGTCACAATATTTCCTCTGGACATGTCCAAACCAACTCAAACTGGCCTCTCTGACTTTATCTCCAAATAATCTGACATGGGCTGTCCCTGTGATGGACTCACTCCTGATTCTATCCATCCTCATCATCAACATATTGAGCTCTGCTGCCTCCAGCTCTGCCTCCTGTCTTTTCTTCAGTGCCACTGTCCAAGCCATACAGCATCACTGGTCTCACAACCGTCATAACATCTAACATCTTTCCTTTCATTCTTACTGATACACTTATCGCACAACATGTCTGACACTTTTCTCCACCCGTTTCATCCTGGTTGCACACGCCTCTTCGCCTCTTTTTGACACGTTGTTCTGAACCTTTGACCCCAAGTACTTCAAGTCCAGCTCCTTTTTTACCTCTGCTCCCTGTGACCTCGCTGTTCCACTTGGTTCCACTTGCTGTGGCAACGGTTTCACTGCTTTCCAGAGGAAACCTCCACCTCTCTGGATTTTCCTCCACCTGCTCCCTGCTCTCACCACAGATCACAAAGTCATCTGCGAACATCATAGTCCATGGAGATTCCCGTCTAACCTCATCTGTCAGCCTGTCCATCACCAGGGCAAACAAGAAGGGGCTCAGAGTCAATCGTTGATGCAGACCCACCTCCACCTTGAACTCCTCTGTCATGTCGTTCTCTAACTACTCCTACTTTAATAGCTCCTCTCCCAGCACCCTGTCATACTCCTTTTCTAGATCTACAAAGACTCAATGCAGGTCCCTTTGCCCATCTCTGTACTCCATTAGCATCCTCAGAGCAAATACGGCATCTGTTGAACTCTTTCAAGGCAGAAAACCATATTGATGATCACCAACACTCATCAGCTTTATTACTCTTTAGTTGCTGCAGCTCTGCACAACTCCCTCGGCACCAGTACACTAGTCCATTCCTCGGGCATCCTCTCACTCTCCAAGACACTTCCTTATGAGATACCTGTGGAACCAGCTTCCAGTTTAGGTTTAGGTTCAGACACCCTCTCTACATTCAAGACTAGAATTTAAACGTTCCTTTTTTTTAATAAAGCTTACAGTTGGAGATGGATCAGGTGATTCTGAACCATCACTTAGTTATGCTGCAATAAGTTAGTCTGCTGGGGGAACTCTATTGATACACTGAGCTCCTCTCCTCTCATCTATCCATTAAGATGCTAACATTGCATGTCATTAACGTAGTCTCTCATTGGATAATTACTGCATGGATGATTATGTTTCAGCTAGCAACAAGTTGTTTAACCCTAACTGATGCAGTGAGTAGCTTCTCATTTCTTAAACTATGTCCAAAGACAGATCCTGTGGTCATGGAAAACATGTTAATCTGTTTCAGAAGAGTCAAGTTATTGTTAAGTTATTGGCATGAATCAAGCAAAGAAAACATTTGAGGAGATTGATGAAACTACTAAAACCGGGTTAAGAACAGTCCAATGTAAGAAGGTCATGTGGTCTGATGTGTCCAGATTTACCCTGTTCCAGAGTGATGGAAGCATCAGGGTAAGAAGAGAGGAAGGTGAAGTGATGCACCCATCATGTCTAGTGTCTACAGTACAAGTCTGTGGGGGCAGTGTTATGATCTGGGGCTGCTGCAGTTGGTCAGATCTAGGTTCAGCAATGTTATGGGTCCAAAGAATGAGGTCAGCTGACTACCTGAATATTATTTCTTCAATGTAGAATGTATTCTGTAATCAAAACTAAAGGCAGTCGAACAAAAAAATTAGAGTGCGAGTTTTTTTTTTTTGTTTTTTTTGAGCAGGCAGTGTCCTTAAACCTTAAACACTGTAAAGTGCATTGAGATAACTTTTGTTGTGACTGGGAACTATATAAATAAAATTAAAAACTTAGTTAAGGGGTTAGTTAAACTTGTAATGACTGGTTTAACTCCTCCTTAAGGTCAGGAATGCCCAAAACAAACACTCCATTTAAAAGTGACATGTTTTCATACCCACCCGCTCAGACAAACACTGACACAACTAATCATGGAGGTTAAATGTAAACGATGATGGACAAAAGGTCTGGAGCTGCTTGATGTTCAGTGAGGGCGGAGAATAATAGAGCTAAATTAGACTGTTTTCTTATTCAAATATGGGGAGTGCTGGTGATTTGAATGGCGGGTGGTCCTCAGGCATTGATAGATGAGAGGTGAGGACAAGGGTTGTGAAGGCGTGAAGGGAGGGAGGAGTGTGGTGGTGCAGTTTAAAGGGGTGGAGATCGTTGTGCCTGTATTTTCTGCTCTCTCTCCTGTTTCTGTCTTTCCTTCGCTGACAGGCTGCTGACTGGCTGAGCGAGGGAGATGAGACATGGGCTCATCACGCTTTGTGTGGCCTTGGGGTCCCCCCCCCCCCTTCACATGAGATGGCTGATGTGCTTGTGTTGCCATCTTAAGCTGTTGTTTTACAGTCAGGTCATTTTTCTCCTTTATGACTGTGACCTACTTGAAAGCAACAGCTACACCCTTTCACCTCCATTTATCTTCTTACTTAATACGTTTTTTAATTTTAAGTGATTATTTTAAGTAGGTAACGGACGCAATTGCTAAACACGAGGCTGCATCACACTGGCTTGAGGTACCATGTTATTTGACTGCTGTGTATTTCTAGATCGTGTCCAGAGCTTGTTCTATCGATTATTATTTTTCTCCCCCTCAAAAAAAGACTAATGAGCCCAGAGAATTCCACTAGAAAGGTTAATACAATATTGAAATGTCAGGAGATTAATGATATTGTTCTTTCTACCTATGGTCCTGTAGAAGAGGGTGACAAATGTCTTGCCCTTTTCACTCCGTTCCTCCCTATTTGTGATCTTTTTCTCTCTCCCTCTCATTGTCTTTGTCTTTGTGTCTGTTTCTCTTTTATTCTCCATCTCCCTCCCTTTGTCTCTTGCTTGTTCTCCTCCATTGACCATGGTCTCCGGGACTTATTCCCACTACTGTGTGTAAATGATGTGGCTAAAGGAGGTGGCTGTGTTGTACAGTATAGTCTGTGCAGTTGTCAGTAAACAAACGCACCGATTTATCTTCATTATGACACAATGCGATTTTAACACAACTAGCTGGTTTCTGCCTAGAACACAAACTCTTCTTTATGCCCCACACCATCAAACTGTACCATGTTTCTTTTCAGCCTAGCTGAGTGAAAACCTTCTGTATTACAACACATACAGAAATCCTGTTCTTTGTTATGCTCTTCATGGTGCGGATGTTAACTCGTCTTACGTCTTCGGGTTTCTATGACTCCTTCCATGCTCTTGCAGCATGCTGGCATGGGGTCCAAGTTTTAATCAACTCTGCATAATTGGAGTGATTCCCTGTCTTGCTGTATATTTCAATCCATCTGTATAATTACAGTGAATTAAAGTCTTTGTCAGAAGGAACGGGGAGGGAGAAGCCTCACACAGACCCTCCCCTGCTAGTCCCCTCCCACCTCACTGTAGTTCACACATTTCTAAACCATCATGAGCGAAAGAGGAAATTACCTCTTGTGTCATCTCATTTTTCACTGGTGGGGGCTAAACAAGAGTGTCAACAATAATTAATGCATCACAACAACCTGTATGCAGAACATGCCCTGTATGGATTTCAGTGTCACGTACTGAGCAATTATCTTTATATTTTTAGACATTACTGGTCTTACTGGTGTTTCCCACATCAGAACTGGTGGTAAGAGAAACAGCAGGGAATTGTGGTCTTCCTCTTTGCTGAGGGGGCTTTGGGCCAACAATGCCTCGATGCAGTAATTGCATCGATGAGGAGGAGAGCAGTGGCTTGCAGGCGAGCATGGGTCATCATTACTCTGTGTGAGCCTAGCAGCCCTGAGGTAGGCCATTACTGTGTCTCAATAGCTGATGATGTTCAATGGTAGAGGCCAAACGTTCGACCTCCCAGGATCATGTGACCACTTCGTACCTCCAGGTTAGAGGTTAAAGGTTGAGGCAATTACAGAGATACCAATTTATCTTGCGTCTATAATCAGTGATGCCCTAAAATGGTCAAATGAGATCACACTGCCAGCAACAGGAACAGAAATGGATATCCAATCTTTGCATCTTTCCTCTAATCACTGTTCTTGGCATTGTTCCTTTGATACTGTCATTGGTATCCTGGTGCTAGACTGGTCCCTGGTCTATGCCTCTAATTTCCTCATCTCATCCATCCTGGAGCAGACAGTTACTATCTCTTCCTCTATATGGCAGGCATCTGCAGAGTTTGGCCAAATCACTTTAATATCCCGCAGGGGGAACAGCCGTGCAATAACTTCCACCTCCATCCAGGAAGTCCTGCATTAACCATGAAGCTAGTTTGCCAAGTCATAAGGTTTCATTCATTTTATCAGACCTGCCAGATCCCTTGAATAATTGCTATTCTACCGGGTGGCTCTTTCCCTTATTGTTCTGAATTCAAGCCAGTCCCTGTTCAGCTCCGAGGTTGCTTTAGTGTTTAGTTCACAGGAGATATGGTGCAGAAGTGGGCACAACAACATACATTTGATAACAATGCTATGTGCGGAAAACATCTTTATCTTCATTTATTCTCCTGTCTCTGCACATTTTTTACTCTGAAACAGTTGTCTCCCAATCTCCAGCCATTTATAAGACATTTAACACTGACCTTAGCCTTCTCCCAATCTTCAGCTCACTACCTCCCTCCCTTCTGACCCTCGCCTCATCCTCCCCTGCTTTTCATCTCTCCATCATTGTCACTCCACCTCCACTATCCCAGCAAGTGCCGCTTTTCCTTGCACAATGCTTCTGACAGTCAATTTATACAGTGGCAGGACGCATCTATCTCCTGGAAGGCTGAGGAGTGCTGCTCTGTCTCCGAGTCGCACCTGCAGCCCTGGGCTCTGTGACTTTGAACATTTTTACCTCATGAAAGTGCGCTTTGAATTCGGCAGGTGTGAACCTGCATACGATGAAAAGTATGTCGCAGAAAAAATAAAAAAGTTGACATGTTTGTTCAAGAACTGTCAAATTTAACTTGAAGCAAAAATGTCTTTTGTTAATTGTCATTAGTTGTAATGTTTATTCTTAGCAGAAATTTTAATAAAATAAAATCATTGGGTTTGGGGCTGCTGTATAGACAAATTCAGCAGCTCTAAGATGTCTCATTGGCTATAAAATGAAAGTAGGTGAATTAACTATGACAACAACAAGACCCATATGAAAACAAAAACTTTATCCGAGACCTACAACACCTCCCATCAATCCTCTTGTGTCACAGTTTCAGCTTCTGTAAGTTGGACCGGTCCCTCAGTTACACTCAGCGTTAACAAAGCCCCCATTGGATGTGACTTCACAAGTTCACATGCATTAATGTTGTATTCAACACTACTGGTTACACCACAATCGACCACGACTCCCTCGCTACCCGTGTCCTCTGTGAGTCCAGGCATGAGATGTGTGCAGCCAGGAGAAAGAATGAAAACTGCAGTGAGTCTGTGCAGCAACAATAAAAAGCAAAACAAGCTGTAAGTGCAGCGCAGAAAGTCCAAAGTCTGCTCCAGCTGCTTCTCCAGCTTTCAGTCTTTGTAGATTTACACAGCTCTTCAAAGCACTACACTACATTCGATAACCCGAGTGTTGAGTCTTTATCTGTATATTCTCGTAGTAAATCAAGTAATGAGCTGTGCTGGTCATACCATTTAGATTAATTATGCATCAACCCAATTAGACACAGTACATTCATGCTACAGCTTTATCTGATTACAAGCCCAATAGAAAGATCAGAAACTTTCCACATTTTACATAAGTAGGACTTCCGTTTCTCAGAGACCAGTTATCTCCTTGAGGACATAGAGTCGAAGTAAATTAGTGCAAATATTCTTCTTGGAAAGAAGACAAATCACATGCTACATTTTTTTGTCACAAGTTGCCTTTTTCCAATTTGTGTTTGTAATTAGGGTGTGCAGCACCCAGACATCCAGCGGATAATCTGGCCTTTCTGTATTAGATGGGAAGTGGACCATGAAAGTAATTGGTGAGTGTAGCACAAACTGGATCCAAGCGTGATGTGATTTTTATTCCTCTGAGGCAATATTTGTAAAGTGATTAGAACAATGCTGCTGCTGCACATTTTCAAAAAGCTTTTTACACACTTGTAGCATTTATGATCAAATCTTAAAAGGTCCGCTAATCAACTCAGAGGTGGGAGGTAGCATGTGAGGCTTACTCTCATAATGGGAGGAAGGATGGTTCACAACCGCGGCTTTGGCTGCTTTAAACGAGGAATAAATAATGAAAATAAAATCCAAGTGGTTTTCATCACTCAACTGTTTCAAAACTGTTCCAATTAGGACTCCTTTTAGAAGCCTCGGAAATAAATTGCCAAATCAACCACAAAAAATATGGAATGAAGAGCTGTTTTCTGAAATAAATCCCACAGAGAGGTGTTTTATTTCTGCTCCTGTCGAGAGAACTGTAACATGTTCCACCCAGAGTTGTGTGAGACACTTACAAACACTGTGATTAGAGACAAATTCATTAGCAAGTAACATCGCTTGATAATGAGATCTCGAACTTGAGAGGGTAACCACTGGAGGTTTGGTAAGCCAGCCAGAATTGTACAGGTGTGACCCCGGCATCAGAACGCATACAGATTGGACACATTTGCAGTCTATGGATGCTTCCAGCTGATAAATAGGGTTTTATCACTTTGGTGGAATCCTGGCCAGCGCGCCTGGCTGAATACTGAACAGGACTATTGTGTGGCTGGGAAGAGGTTTTACTTTAAGGAGATGTGGGAGAACGGATGGCACCAGAAACATATAGGTGCTGCGCCAACAGGGAGATGAACACGAGTTCCTTCTACACAGAAACACAGCCAGCGTCAGAAATACACTGCAGGTTCAGCATGAACCAGTTTCAGACAAAAGGGGGAGACTGAAACTAAAAGAGGAAGAATTACTTTCAGATTCATCTTTTTTTAGTGTAGTCTGGAATTTCTGCACGCTATATAACTTTTATATTGACTGTGTCATGTAGTCGGACAGGTGGTTAATCTTAAACTGAACTCACTGTATTGAATTTTAAACTTTAAATACATGATGATTAGATTTAATTTAAGTTTCTCAAAGATACAAATTAAATGAACAAAAACCAAACACTGACGACTGTTGTACTGGTTTAACTGAGGTGTAAGAAACAGTGAATGGTGCATCTGTGATAAACCATCAACAAGTTTGCGGAGCTCATCTGTTTTTTGCAGAACTAACTGTTGAGGAGTTTCTGCATCACGTGCCTGTGGCAGTAAACCCCCCCCCCCTCCCCATCAATTACCTGCTACACTCCGTTTCATGCCGAACACGGGGAAACATGTCAACACCCCAAGATCCTACTGTGCACACACATGAAAGCCTGGCCATCCAAACAGAGGAAAACCTCTGACAGCATAAATTACTGGGTGGAACAAGGTGACGGCACCGTACATGTATCAAACCGTGTCTGCTGTCAGAGACAGGAGACAGGGAAACAAAGGAGCCGGGCAAAGAGACGGACGGAGGAAGCAGAACATAAAATAAGCAGTGGAGAGGAGAGAATAACAGAAAATGTAGATAGAAGGGCACAATGGCCAAGAAACTGGGCACTCAAATCCTCCAGTAGAGTCTTCCAGGGCGCTGTCAGCTCCCATAAGAGTAACGTGGTAAACAGGAAGCAAAAATAGCCTTCAGTCTCGTGTGGTGGTAAGACAAACAACCGCTCGCACAACCCAGTGTGCTCATTGTGCAGTTTGTGTTCGAGGAGCTGTGGAACTATTTGATGAGGATGTGTCTGGGTGCCTGTGCTATTGTTTGGCACAGTTGAGAATCATTTATCACAATAGGAGCACCTGGTGTTCAGAGAAGCTTCAACAGAGCAGAAGCTGGAACCCCACAACCGGAGCGCCTCCGCTAACAAAGAGGGTGAAAATAGCAACATCTTCCGCCGCATCTCTCCTCGTTCCCCTTCACATCTCCATCACAGCCTCCCCCCCGCCCCCCCTCTCTCTGCTGCTTTTAACATGCCTCCATCTCCTCATGTTAATTTGCTGCTTCAGTGACACGCATCATTGGGGGAGTCATTTCTAATAACCCTGCCAGCCCTCATACAAGTGCCTTTGAGTCATGTACTGAGATGTCATTCAAATTATTAAGCATAATGGTGACAATGATACATTTCTAAAGCCTTGCTGCCTTCCTGAACTGACTGCGGTTAACCCAACACGCCCCTCCCTTCACAAATGAACCCCATGTCCCCATCTCATTTCTTTTTTTGTTGAGGAAGAGCACGTACCGAGCTGCTGGGGTGAATCATTTCATTTCCCTGAGCGTTTTGCCACAAGAAAAATCTTTTTTATTTCTGAAGTATCTTAGCATGTCACTGCCTCCTCAGTGTCACCGTCTTATCACACGTCATGACGCGGGGCCTCCTATTTGACAGGGTTTCAAGGTAAGAGCGTTAGAGGTTTCTTTACCTTCTTTTTCCTGACCTGAGTGAAAGTAGAAAAAAAAAATATTCATTCAAGCCGGGCCATCAGGGATGGTGCGTGGATGACATTTTCCCTCAGCTGCTTTGTTGTTGTAGATCCAAGGCAGAGAGGATTGTCAGAGTCTAACATCTGCTGTTTTCTCCCTTGGCCTCCGCTTGGTACAACACATCCCAGCAGCTAAGAAAATAAAATGAACCGAGCCATAGCGCTGCTGCTTCTTCTTCTTCTTCTTCTTCTTCTTCTCCTCTCATTTGCAGATTTCAAGGTGTAAGCAACACATGCGAGGCAGATTGCAAACGAAAACATCCCCACACAATCATGGTTATTATTTTAGTTACGTTTTCATATTCAGAGCAACACAAGCTGAGGTGTAGGACGAGGTTAGTGCAGCAAACTGCGATGATTATAATCTGTCCTGCTACATAAACAACCTACTGTAATTTGCAGACGGATTCATCGGCAGCAGCGGCTCTGATAGAAAAGCTGTTTTTCCTTTTGTCCATGTTCATTTTCTAATTTCACAAACATGGTCTTCACTGCCTGGAAGATGCCACGGCATCCTGGACTGAAAAAGCAGAAAGCAGATGCCTCAGTAATAAAGACAATTAAACCGGCAGCTGCACCATCTGCTATTGTCTGTGACCAAAGTAATGAGTGGCACAGGAGTCCAAGAGGAGTCTTAAGAAGGAAGCAGCGTGCAGGTACATCTTAAGTCTGCAGGCCGCCACTCGCAACCTATATAATGTTTATGACGCCGCCTTTTCTATGCAATTAAGTGTAATTGACATTTAACTTGAGACCCAGATTATAGATGCATGATAATATCCCTTTAACATAATCTCCTGCATTATCCCTCCCTCCTCCTCCTCGTTTCCATTTACAGCCTCTTGTGTGGCCCGAGCTGCACAAGATAAGTGGTGGAATGAGGTGCGTCTACAGTGACCTCGACTGTCTTCGGGTGATTAACCGATTAGGAGACGTCACTTTATAGAAACATGCAGCAGGTGAAGAAAAGAACGGACGAAACCTTCTCCACCAACGAGCTCAGCTTTAAATGAGCTTATTAAATGTTCTACAACAGGCAGTGAACGAGTCCCGTCACAAAACTATTAAATGTGTGCAGTGAACACAGCTGCAGCCTTGCACTATTCAAAGGCAAAGGAAGATTTTTCAGTTCAGTCCTTGGCGAAGACTCGTATCTGCGACGCGCTGCACATCAAATGTGTTCGAGTGCAACTGTGAGAAAAACATGAGCAAGCTTTCAGAAAAGTGAAAGCAATGAAATAAAATAAATCTCAGTCTTATGCTTCATCCAAGTGTTTGTCAGAGACAAAAGCTGGCCTTGGTAAAGACACCCCCCCCCCCCCCCACCACCACCACCACCATCACCATCACCACAGTGTGGTTTTCAACAGAAGATAGAAAGAGGGTTTAGTTTTATTGCATTTAAAAGGACAGAGAAGGGCGTGTAGTGTGAAGAGTCAGAGAGTGGAACGCTGCATCTACAGGGCGACAACCAGCTGTTCAGTTCCTAAAACTGAAACTGGACAGCGTCACATTCACAGCAGGAACCGGGATCTTTGTCTAACAAAGTCTAGATCAACTCCCGTCAGGTAGTTGTGGCAGATTCCCTCAACACATTTCTGAAACATCCATTCAGCAGATGAAGGTGACGTCAATGTTACTAAAAAACTGACTACCGGTAATTGTTGCCTAATTTAAAGGGACTCACTCTAAGGACTCATTAGATCTAGTGCACAAAAGAACTAAGTGGTTATGGGGATGAATCCTAAAACATAACCTCCGGTCCCGACTATCTCCAGTGAGGAGGCTGAAAAACAAAGAAAGAAAATATTGAACTGTGAACTCACTCATGAGGCTCCTTTGTTTCCAGTGACTTACAGAAGATCCCAACAACCCTCCTCCTTTAAAAATAATAATTTATATCCGTCAATAATCAGACTGACGATAATATAATATTCAGAGATCTGTGGCTCCAGACAAACATTAGTTAACCTCAGGATTTGTGTTTTTATTTCCATGACATTATCCTGCATAATCAGCCTCTACTGTTGGACCCAGCCTTTAATTAACGAGAGTCAGACATGGTTTTGGGGTGTCTCCCACTGTGTTCGTTAACACACATCATTAATCAAGGGGTGGGGGCGGGGGTGGTGGTGGGGGGGTTCCATTAAGCAGGTCACTCAGGATCATGCTAAACAATTAAGCTTTGATTAAGAGATTGTTCATCAAGTCATCCCACCAGCAGCCAATGGCACGTTAAAAGCCCACTGGAGCAGGATGCTTCGCACATAGAGCTTGATTTTCAAAACCACTCACGATGTGACAGCGAGCACGAGTCATTTCAAACATGTAGCAGGAACCCGCACATTGACACAAACTATTCATTAAAGGAAAATCACACGTAGATTTTACCTTCCCTCCCTGGATGACATTACAATCCATGACAATCAATTACTGCTTATTTCGGCTAACAAAGTCTTTTCTCTTGAATAAAATCTCTCGGCTTTCATGGACATCCCTGCTCTCAGTTTGTATGAATAGTCCCTTTTGAAAAGACTGCAAGGTGAAATGTAACGCCCCCTCCCACTCCACACAAAACTGAACCGCAAATCTCAAGGAGACCAGATAAGTGGAGAGAAAAGAGAAAGTGTGGGCAGGCAAGGATGTTGGGGAAAGTGAAAAGAAGAGGGAGGGATGAAAAATGAGCCAGAAGAGCCGTATAGAAAGAAAACCTCACCGTCACCATCGCAAAGAAACAACGGAGCCATGTATCCATGAAGAGAAGGCAGAAGAGTCCTAACGTGACAGAAAGAAGAAGCAAATACTACAAAGAAACAAACAAACAAAAATTAATATGTGAAAATCAATAAGGCTTAAACATGACGACGTCAACCACAGAAACTGCACTGATGAAAAGTGGAGAGCGGATATTAAACAGCAGAATATGACACGACGGCCACAGTTCACACTCCTGTGAGTTTGTTTTCTCTGAGAGCATCATGAGCCTTCAGCTTTGTTCAGTGGAAGGAAATAGTACATATTCTGTATTATTTACTACTACACGACAGTAAACAAAGAAACATTAGAAGTCATCTTAATCTCTGAATAACTAGTACTGACCGTCAATCAACAACCATCAAATTTACAAATGCACAGAAAGACTCTGAGCAGCATATTCTCACATTAACGTCATTCCATCACTCTGTCATGAAGGACCACTAAGGAGGAGAGGATGAAACCGGCTGCACTCGTCTGTTTATGTGGCACAAAGCTCAATATCTCCACATGTTGCTCAATAACAGTGTTTTCAGCCAAACGTGGAAAATGATGTTGCTTCTCGAGTCATTTATCAAACGTGGAACTACAGTACGATGGAAATATATAAATAGGAGCTGTTGCTAAGACGGACAGAAAAGGAGGGAGGGAGAGGAATTAAATGCAAATTTGTGCCGCTTGTCCTCAGCAGCTGGTCGAGCTGTTTGACATGTGTGATGAATGGTGTTGCACTGGTACTGCTGCCCTCTCACCTCCGCTCATTGTCACCAGTCCAGAGACAAAGAGGAGGAGGAGGAGGAAAAAAAAAAAAAAATCCCCGAGTACGAGCAGTAGATGCTTCCTTTCATCAGCACACACACACACACACACACACACACACACACACACACACACACACACACACACACACACACAGGCACATACTCAGCAGCTCATTTCTCCCGGCACAGACACACTAGTAGAGACATCAGAGCACACACTCATTCAAATGCACACGCTCGCTCGTAATCTCACACCCTGATAACTTGCATCTCACTGCAGTGGGTATTTGCTGAGCAAAGCTTATTTCCGTCTGCCTGGCCAACTAGTTTCTGCTCCCTCCACAGACCACCTCCCACGTCTGATGCAACAATTACACAGCTGTATGAAAGCGCAGGCTTCGGGGGATTATGTAGATAAACAGGTACAACTCCTGCGAAACTACGTATCTGCTGCACAGTCTGAGCGAGGTGAGAGATGAGGAAGAGGTGGGAGAGTGCACACTTGTAAATAGTTGGAAATCAAAAAAATGGGAGTGGAGGGGGGAAAGTTGCTTTGTTGGCAAAGAGCAGGGCAGTCATTACTCGTCCTGCCCCCCAGGCACCAGCAGAGGAAGAGGTGTGAAATGAGAGCAGCTCCTGCCTGGTCTGAACTGATGGGTTTGTTTAAAGGGCCGAGATAGATCAGTGAACCTTTTCCATTAATATGATGCAAAAACCCCCCAGTCGTTCCAAAGAAATATCATGTTACCCACATGACATTAATCTTTGACTCTGTGTGGGGTTGTTTTAGGTTCTATGCATTAACATCTCTCACCGTTGTAGTAATCTGGTTTCTTAAATGTCAAAATAAATTCCTGGGGTTACCGATTATGAGCAACATGATTTCTGATGACAAACACTTCTGACTGATTAAGAATCCCAGCGCTGCGACGGGGGTAAAACATCATTACTCACTGCAAACTAGAACCTGAAATAATCATAAAATTCAAACTGATGCTAACGTAAACAAGTGCAAATAAGCTGGTTTACACAGACGAAGAGGAGGTTATTTTTAAAATCAGACATGAGCACAGTAAAGAAAAAAGAAACCACGCTCTCTCATCAGCTACAGAGCACTCGGGCTCACTGCATCAGTCCAAACGCCCTGATAAACAAACAAGTGCAGAAATAAACTCTTTCATGTCACTGACATAGTCATAGATTTTCAAAGAAGCGGTGACCTTTAAGATCTTGATCAATCATCACGGAGAGAAATAAATGACATTAACTTAATGCTTCAGCAAAACAAACGGCAAATTTTCCAGGAGGAGACAACGACATCAGTCAGTGTCCAAAACAAACGTTTAGGACATTAAAAATGTAGACGTTCACAAAATAATGAGTCATAAATAAAATGTGCCACAGATAATGTCCATGACAAATGTAAATAAGACCATATTTATCTTATTCTTATCAAAACTGGTGCCTCACAATCAAAAACGCAAGGAAGCAAAACTTTACAGTAACATTTCTACTGATCTTCGACAACAAGCTGCATGTTGACAGCAAACAGCAGGAGAGTAGTCTGGACTAAACCAACCACATCAGTACTGATCAGTAAAAGACCAGAATCCAAACGACAAAGCCAGGACAGCAGAAACAGGTCAGTGTAGAAAGGGGACTTACGATGACCAGGGATTGGACAGGAGAGCGGGTTCAGGTGAGCAGGTCCAGCCGGTGATCAGGTTTCAGGCCCTGAGAACTGACTTCATGGCAGAAGTGGCAGAATCCAGCAGCAGGCCGAGCTGCTGCAGACCTGCTGCTGTGAGGGCGGGGGGAGCACAGGTGAAGCTCAACTGCTAATTGGGGCAAAGGAGAGTGGCCAGCTAATCAGCCCATATATGGGCATAACAGGAAGTGGCCAGGTGAGTAAGAGAGAGAGAGAGAGAGAGAGAGAGAGAGAGAGAGAGAGAGAGAGAGAGAGAGAGAGAGAGCGAGAGCAGCAGCATTAGAAAAACAAAACAAACTGGGGCAGGATTAACACGACTCAGTACAAAACACGTTGATTCTAATATTTTAGCTTTATTGTTTAGAACAAACGCTTCGTTCCACCAAACATCTGGTCACAAACTAGGTAGAAGGGGCGGCTGCACAGGTTTCTGACTAAAGGGCGCCTCGCCACAACACCCAGTAAGTAGACCCATGTGTGGTGCAGACTGCACTCTGGAGCTGCCCTTCATCACTTGGCAGGAAGTAGCTCTGCTGGGCTGCTGGTTTCTAGTTTTCCTTTCTTTCATCTTAGGAGACCACAACCGTGTGAAGTGGCCGTTTCAGCTCAAAGATGTCGAGGGGTTCAGTTGGCTCGTGCTGCACAGCTTCCATCATCATTTCCAAAGCCCACAGTCAAAGAGCTGGCCTTCCGCCACAAGGAACATCTGCAGCGTTTCTCGAAGAAGCTTGGACAGTTTAGTGGGCTGTGCAACGTCGGCCACGCTACAAACAACGAGGTTCAGGTACCGTCACAGTGCAGGAGACCCCACCACTGCAGCACAGAATGGTG
Source organism: Anabas testudineus (assembly GCF_900324465.2). NCBI lineage: Eukaryota > Metazoa > Chordata > Actinopteri > Anabantiformes > Anabantidae > Anabas > Anabas testudineus. The sequence goes on along the minus strand of NC_046622.1, from coordinate 6,780,495 downwards.
GTTCATCTTTAACTCGAGTGCTGTGTCCACGTTTTCTGCTCGTTTACATTTACACGTGATCTGTGCCATGTTTTATGAATTCAGTTTTGCACCAATTATCTTACTCTGAATAAGAGGAAGCGAGTTCGAGAGCGAGCGGCCCGTCTCAGTGATTTAGAAGATTTAGATTTGTGTTTGAAGTTGCTCGTCTGGAAGAATCGAGGTAGGGATCGGTTTGACGTTAACAGCAAAGCTGAGTCAGGAGCTCTTTCACAAACACACGGCTTCCAAGTCCACGTCCCTCCTGCAGATGTACACACACACACACACAGAGCACAAAATAACAGCAGACATGTTGCTGAGTCAAACATGTTGTTTTAGACGCAGTAGAAGAAAGTGGCCCAACAAAAACCTTAGAGACAAATAATTACATTTCTTTGACACTCAGTCTGGACCTGTACACTTCTCTGCAGCGGGGCCTTCGTCTATCAAAGACAAACCATTTAAGGCATTTTTCATTTTTCAAAAATATTTTATTTCATATTGTTCCAGGTACAAGGAAATAAAATAACATGGATTTATCATACAGGACATGGGAATGAGACTGTAAAAGTTTATTTTCTTGATCCACTCTCTTCTTGGACAAGGACATGCAAGTGAATACAGAAGGTGGTTTACAGGAAAAACAAAAGAAGCAGAATGTACTGTACCGTAGAAATGGCATTGGATCTGGGGTGTCGCCTCACCCCACGCTGTACAGAAAGACGCGACAACTTTCTCTTTTTTTCATTTTTAATCCTCTTTTATAGCAAAAAGGCAACACACAGATAGGCTACAAAGAACCAACGATATTGAGAAAATGAACAAAAGAGAGGGAAAGCCAAAGTACTTTCATCCTTCCAAAAAGACGTTTTCTCTATTGTCTCGACAAGCAACTTGTATGCGCTTTTACTCCTTGTGTTCAAAAAGGTTTTGGAGCTTCTTTAGTTTTGACATGAGAGGAGCAGTGCAGTGAACATGCAGGACGAAGAGTGATTCAGACGACTACTGACCCGGCACTTCATCATGCAGTGAGCACAGTGTGTGCCTATCATCTCCTTATGGCCTCGCTGCTCAACTCTGACAGCAAAATTTACAAGAAACACAAAAAAAAAAAAGAAAGAAAAGAAAAGAAAACACATTTTATATCTCACGAATCTTTATGCATATTTCACAATATACTTTTATTATCATTTTAATAAATACAAAACGACACCGTGATTTAAAAGAAAACAATGAGTATTAAAGAGACACTAGAATGCATTAGACATTAGAAATATTAATCTTAATTTGGTATGTTCTTTTAGTGACATCTTGTCTTAAGGTGGATGAACCAGCACAGTATACTCAGAATCAAAATCAACAGCAGAAATAAAAGAGGAGACGACAGAATCGGACATGAGAGGGATATTTATGTCAATGAAAACGGAATGGTATAATCGAGTGGAGATGCATATGGGTATATACACATATATACACATACATAAACACCACCAGAATGTAAAATAACCTGAGATACTCTTTGCACCTCATTTCCAGAACACTGGCCACTGGGTGGATGATATAAAATGACGATGGCATGACGACAACAGCACAACAGCATCTGACGGCCTTTAGTTTCCACCCCCCATTTATCAACATTAGCAGTACAAAAAAGACAAAACAAACAGTCATTGAATCACAAAAATCCTGAACATTAATATTGAAAACATTGTTGTAAGCAGCGTTTCTGAGTCCATAGAAGGCATACAAAGAAATAATAATAAAAAAAAAGGACAACCAACAAAAACATTGTCTGAAAAGACAAGAATCGAGAATCAGAGGCTGAGAAGTCAAAACGGCAGATGATAAGTGTGTGTTCTGTGACGGTCGGGCAGATAGAAAGTGGCTATAGACGTGGAGGCAGTGGGACCTGCTAGTTATCTACCTTCTCCGTTAGCATTCGACTGTTCGTCAATCGCACACGCACCACTTCTTCTCAACGTTGCTGATTATAGTTATAGTAGAGTACTGGTAGAAGAGGTGCCAAACCTTTAAAGCAACAACTGGTTTAATAGATCACCTAACTTAACAGCACTTAGCTGGACCCGACGGGGCAACAGGGTGTCTTCTTGGATGATAGTGTACCCTAGATAATTTAACAAACATTACACAGTAAGTGCTTTAAAAAGCAAAACAATATTAAAAATGGATGACGAAAAAATTTAAACATAAACAATGTAAACAAAGTAAGTCGCTCCCCTGTTTTCGATGTAGATTTGGGAGTTAAACTGCCTCTAATAACAATAAATAGTCCTTTGTCTGTGATGTCTGTTTACCTGTTAAGGCCTTGTAAGAATCATCAATCTGTCTTTGTAAGTGCTACGACTGAACTACACCATGTGGACTGATTTCACTGACTCCTCCTCGTGCTTGACTGTTTTATCGTCGGTGTGCTGTTGTGCCGAACCGGAGCGTAAACTCAGCGTAGTAAAATTATTTAGGCAGTAAATCACTCGAAATGCTTGGATAATAAAAAAATAAAAAACTACACTGCCTCAGTCATTTTCTGAAAGCAAGACAATGCTGGAGCTGCCAAAAACACGGAGCACTAAATGTTTCTGATATCAAACTGTTGTTGGAGGACAGAAATTAAATATTCAGTTTCCTGATACAGTATCCGCTGTGTACAATTCTTCCAGCCTCGTATCTGCCCTTCAGGAACCTTGTGTGTCTGCCACCCAATTAGTCTCAACTAGGGAAACGGGCGCCTTATTTGTTGCCGTCTGTGAGCAAAGCCTTTCTCTTTAATATCTCTCTGTACATTAGTTATATAATTTTCTTCTCTTTACTTTACAGTACAGAAACTCCTCTTCACATATTCTTCCGGTTCTTCATGTCAGCAGGAGCTATGTTTTTGTGCTTATCACCAAAAATTGCAGTGCAAAACCAATAATTAATAATAATAATAATGATAATAATTAATGGTACCTATTAACAAACAATGGATTATAAAACAATTATTTTATGGCACAACAGCCACTCAATTCACATATAATACAAATTACCAGATAAAACCAACTGTTCCTGTATATGGAAATAAAAAGCTCAAACTGAATTAGGCTTGCATAGCAATGCAACAACAAGTTAAAGAATATATTTACAGGAAAGAAAAGTCCCCTTCCCCCAGGGCAGTTACCAGAAAATCTGTTCTCTTATAGACGTTTTCATTTTTTTTTTAACTTGCCTTTTTTTAACAAAAAGAAAATTACAGCAAGGTAGGAGGTGGAAAATATTTTCTTGAGGACGAAAAAACATAGTGAGATGTACAGTATGTCTGTGTCTATACATCACATTTACAGTTCTGTGACACTGCTTTCTCTGTAGTGTCCTCTGCTGCACTCCTTCCCTCTGAGAACACACAGCTAAGGACAAAGTTTATTGCCCCAACATGGAGGGCGTCATTCTTGGGAGGACACGCTGGGTTTTCTCCTGTTCACACCCCAGGCAGATCACTCTGTGAAAAACAAAGAGAAAGAAAAGACAAGTGTGTCAAAATGGAGAAACTGGAAGATATAACGTCGAAGTACAGATGACAAATCATGGTTTTATAGTGAGCTGTGTGCAGTAACTAGTAAACAACATCTACATCCTCGCTTCACTGTGAACAGTGTAACCTTGAGAACGGTGGACGAACTGAAAAGTGATGTTGATCTGCTCTTATATAGAAATGTTCTACCCTACTGATCTGAGGGTCTCATTCACACACACTGACGCGACAGGAGGAGATGAGAATCGAACATCAGAAAATAAACTACTCACATAACTCTCCTGAGTACTGTCCCTGTCCGTTGGCCCCCAGAAACTCAGCATGCTCTGTGGCCGTCCACTGCTGTGGCTGTCGTGGACCCTCAGCCTTGCGTGGCCCTGTTGAGCCCTTGGAGGAGGCGGTGCCAGAGGAGCTGTGGCCCCCGGGGGACGGAAAGGTAGGTTTACTGTATGGCAGGCACCCATCCTCTGAAAATCCAAAACATACTATGAGTTTGAACAGTAGAGACACCGTATGATTTTTATTGTTGCAGTGAAACACGTGTAGCATCTGATGCATGCAGACAAAGAGCAGTTTGCAACTCCCCCCCCTCCTCTGACATCTGCAGAGCGGTAGTGCCAACAGGCAGTGCCAGGGCGTGCCACAGAGATGACTCTCAGCCTCACACATGGCCTTGCAGCTATGAGCCTTATGAGGGGGTAAATACAATAACAGAGGGACTGCTGGCTGCTGTTGGACCCCCTGCTGCAGGGCAGCATAACATTGACCCTCAGCAGTTTCCGTCGTTGCGTGAAATCTCATCAAACTGCTCCCCACTGCTCTGCTAATGACTATAATAGAGCTTGCCCCGACCTCGGTGGATTCTACTGTGAATCAGTCAGCACTCTGACACATATGGGAATTCACCTATGGGGTTTTTGTATGCTGATTGTGGCACCTGTCTTTGTCTCACAGCCTCAGATTAACTGTCTGAAAACATCCTGGCACAAAGAGGACACACTGCACAGAGATCTGTAATGGTCACACACACACACACACACACACACACACACACACACACACACACACACACACACACACACACACACACACACACACACACACACACACACACGTACACAGATGGGGCACAGAGTGGCTGCTGAGTGAGAAAAGAAAGCTGAAGCGATTAGAGTGCATTTCAGTTGCTCAGGCCTCCTGTCTTACTTGGACTGAAGCAGGCCAATATTGGCAACAGTTACAGGGGCACCGGGGAGGATGAGGGAGGGCCGAGGGGGGCATTGTGCAAACCAGAGCAAGTGGCAGACAGTGCAATCTGTTCATGGGAGCCCAGTCTCAGCGCAGCATGGAAGCTAACTTCAGTACAGAAACTTAGAGGAAAAACCCCCGAATGCAACAACAACACTCCTGTGTCCTCACTGTTGGTCTTGATTCCAATTATCTTATTATCAAAATAAATACTTGCTCAAGAAAATGTTCACTTCCACCAATATTCCAGCAACTGAACTTTTTGTAAGCACTCGCAGTAGCGTGGCTCTGATGGAGTCATCAGTGTGTTCACACATCTGTCAGTTCAACATTTGTTACAGATTAAATCGTCTTGACAGCCGATGGACGAGCTGCCAAACAACGATTCCAAGGTTTCATAATCCCCAACGTTAAATCCACCACAAACGAGGAAGTCAACACTGTAGTTCATGACAAGTGTAAAGTACTAACTTTAACTGCACCTAATGTACGGCTACAGTCTTCAGTCTTAGTCGACTGTACCTGTTTTGTGGCCCCTGCGTCCATCGTCAGCTCGGTCCACGGAGCCCAGCCTGTCTTGAGTCTGGCGATGATGTTCCAGAGAAGTGCGCGTCTGTCTGTCCATGGAGCTCTTTATGTCATCCGGCCCACACATAGGCGGACGCTCCAGAGAGGAAGCCTTCCTATCCGTAGGGGGCGCCATGCTGCTTACACTGCGGGCCCCTGGGACACGCCCCTGACCCTGACAGGGAGGGGGCTCAGGGGGTGGAGGTAGGTCTGTGTGAAGAGAAAGCCACAGTAAATCAAATGAATTCATAAATGACTCTTAAAATATAGAGTTCTAGTACATATTAATAAAAAATCCTTGTTGTTCATAAAACAGCAGATGTTTCGGGGAACTTCCCACATAAACTATTTAAAATGTGTTTTCACTCGCTGCCTCACCGTCTGCACCAGCATCTCTCCTGTGGGGTGCTGTGCCCTGGCTTCGGGGTTTGCGTGTGGGCCTAGTGGCCCTCTGGTGGCCCAAGCTGTGTGTGCCGACTGTGCTGCCATCTGTTGAGAATGGACTGCTGGGACGGGGCCTGTGGGACAAGCCTTTACCTGCAAGAGGGATATGAGACCACAGGCCAGCTGGTTAATAAAGACATTAAGGAGTCAAAACATAGTCAGACCTAGACTGTGGAGCTGAGGCTGCCATCAAGAAAGTTAGAGGATATCATCCCAGTAACCTATTAGAAACAAAGGTGAAGGTTTGCATTAGAAGAGAAAGCACTCTGGTAGAAGCCTGAAAAAAGCTGCAACATTCACTGAGTTCTCACCAAGAAAGTCAGTTCAAGCCAGATGAGTTATAGAAGAGCTGAGTTACATTTAAATAAGTCATGCAAAACCTAGGTTCCATCATTCACAAGCAGCAGAGAGGAAATCACAAGGCAACATTATGGGGGAAACACCAGCCAATGGTTGACAGGAGGAACAATTAGAGCAGGAAGGAGTAAATCATGTGCCACTGGTAGAAGCTCCAGTCCAACAGCGGGTAGCTGGTTTTCCCACACACCAACCTCTCTTGCTGAGGCTAGTGCCCTCCAGGCGATAGCCTGCCTTGTCTGCCGCGGCCACCAGGGCCTGGGCAAAGCTGCAGTGTGTAAAGATGGAGCCATCAGACGAACTGCCCAAACTGGACCTGTGGCTGGAGAAATTACGGTCATCCTCCGAGGCTGAGCCCCAACCATTCACCATGGACCCTGAGAAACACCACAGGTTTCAGCAAGTGCGTGTGCACGTGGGTGTGAATTATTATATTTGTTTTAAGACTTGCACATCATCCCATCATGTTCATACTTTTCAAGTCAGTGGCCATACCCTTTATGGAATATGATCTGCCAAACAGAACATCTGTGATGTGATTCTAAATGTCTGTACTGAGTGATCTTATACAAAAAAATAATATATTAACATCCTCTACTTTAATGATCTTGTATTTGCCGTGGGGCATTTCTCCTCTTGCAGGTGAGTACTTTTGTATAGTCATTCTGTTCTGGCCTGCCCCCTTTTATCTATTCCAAACATGCAAAACATACACTGCGTACACACACACACACAGGTGCACACAGACACACAGCAGAAAGTACACAGTGGAACAGCAGGACTGGAACTGATTTAGTTCTTCTTTTGATAAAGAACAATGAGCGCACCTGTGCAGAGCTGAGTTAGCTACAGAACTGCCTCAGGTGACACAGATGAAGCATCTCACAAAACAGTGTACTGAATCAAACACCTGGTGGTACAGCATGCATACAGAAACTTTTAAATTCCTGTATCAAAATGCACAGCCACCTATGTAAGAGGTGCTCTAATTAAAAGAAAAGAGAATTTTAATTTTAAATGAGGTTATTTCACTATAGTTTTACATATATACACTCCTATATATCACTTTAAAGGTGATTAAAAGGCACACACACACACACACACAATGGAGATGTGTACAAATCGTATTACTTTTGGCGTATATATACTGTAAGTATTTCTTCATGCTTTTTTTCTTCAAATAGAAAGCTAGGCCAGCGCTTTAAATATAAAAGTATCAGTCTGCCAATAAAAATATGCCACTTTGGCAAGCAAAAACACAGAACAGTCGGCTAATGTGACAGCTTTCAGTGGGACTGGTTTGGCAGACTTTCCTAAAGTGGCACAAACCCAAGTGCTCTGCTCACACACACTATCTCTCCCTAACACAGAACACAAGAGTGATGTGATTGAACAGGCTGGTAGAACAGAGAACTGGGGAGGTGTGAGGGTAAAGGATGTTGAAAGCACAGTGGGGACAAAAAGTTAGCAGCAGGATTTATTAAAAGGTTAGCGTGATACAAAAAGTGTCTCAGTCTCTGCCAGGTTGGATGAGTTTGGAGACTCCAATTAACACAACTCACACGTCAGCTGCAGAGTTTGGTCTCTCAGATGGTGCTTCTCTTTGCAAAACAATTTAATGCATTTTAAAATTGACACAAAACTTTGTAAAATGAGGGTGGGTTATTTATTCAGATACACTGAGAAATCCTATTCAAATAGTTTTCCAACTTTAACCGTGCATCTGAAAGAGGTGGTGATCAGTCACTCGTCGTGACTTCAGGGGATTGCACCTTCAACAGCTGAAGTTGCAACAGATTTTCACTCTTACTGCAGTAAAATTCTCTCAGATTAATGGAAACTTCTATAAAATATGAGCTTGCATAAGGTTGAGTACCCCCCTTACACAACCAATTTCTCCAGCGCTAACTGAAATCCAAGGCAGTAACTACTTCGAGCCCTCCATCTTGCCTTGCTATTTTCTTTGAAATTCCTTTCGAAGAGTTTTTCTCTAAGAAAGAAAGACAGCAATTCCACTGGGTCCAATCCTCCCACAAAGAATAGAGCAGATAATGAAGTATAGGCAGTGCCAGCCAAAGCACTGAGGCTTCCAACTCCTGCGGCTCAGAGAAGGAACACTGCCTCAGCAAATCACATCACAGAATGACTTTTCAGTTGCACTAACTGCCACTTTCTACTGCTGAACCTCTGGATCACTTCTATTCTGAGAAATAGCAGTCCAATCAAACTGTGATCATTGTAACATAATTTGATAAAAATTCAATCTAGTTTTCTTTTTGCCCTAGAAATGTGATTTTTTTATATGCTCCAGACCAAGGTTTGCACTATGAGTCTGTCATTTCATCAAGTCTTGAACCAGAGCAATGAGCCAAACCATGTTCTCTAAAAACCACTGGCTGGCACCTTCTGTGCTCCACGCACTGATAGAGCAGGGCCAGTAAACGGGAGAGGGCTAGGGGGCAGTAAAACCCGGCCGGGGTCCTTCCTGCCATTAAAAGTGATTTATACTGACGGAAACCCTAATCTGCATGTCATTAAATGGTGAAATCATTCCCCCTGACGAGCAGGCGTCTCTACCTGCCATCACGAGACGTGACCCTGCTCCTCACAAATCTGGCAAAGCTTTATTGGAGAATAATCGCCCAGAACAGCCCGTCTTTTAACTCACCGCCTGTTTGCTGCCCCATCTCAGCTTTCCACAACATATACTGCCTACACAAAAGCCAGGTAATATTTACTGTATGCATTCACTTCATCTCTCCGGCTCAAGCAAGACACAGTTGTTCAAAACCAACCTCCACATCAGGATTTACAGTTGCACATTTATCTCAGAGCACAGAGTAACACATTAGAAAGCCTGTGCAGACAATCTACTGGTGAAAAATAACCAGTGCAGAGAGGCTGGCTTATTTCTGGGGCATGAAAATGTTTGATTTACTAGCTTTTGGTGTAACATTATGAAAACAGACCTATTTCCATATTATTAAAACAATGGCAAATCTATCAGCTGAGTCTTGACAGGAATCTCACTACTACCCTCCCCTATTTGTACAGCCTCAAAATGGTGGCCATAATAAATCTCGGCGGTTTCCCCTATCCTCCCTCTCTTCCTCCCGCTAACCCCGGAGCTGGTACCGTGTCTGTGTTGTCAAACGATGGGGTGCGAGGCAGACTTGCGGAGAGATAAGAAGAAATAGTGCTGTCTTCAGAGTAATACAGTGGAGGAGAGATGCAGCAGATTAGAGCCCAGTTGCTGCTTTATATTCCTCTAAATACATCAGCAGTAGCATGTGTCAGCGCTACCAAAACCACTGTTCCATCATCCTATGGAAAACTACTCTTTAGGGCTGCCACTGACAGGGTAGACAAACAAGCAGCAATGCCAACCCTCTTATTCTCTCTCAACTGGCTGAGCTTTTTTTGTGCTGGGACTCTCTAAATATCTCTATATAGACTTAATTTTTTGGTAAGACCTGATAGATGATGTAACAATAATGCAATAAAAACAGAAATAAACTAGCATCTTTTATCAAACCTTGAGCCTACAGTGCATGAAAGCCCAGGGTCACACATTTTTTATGAATACTGCTCCAGTTTTACTGTGTAGTTTGCAGATGGAGAGTGTGGCCTGGTCAGTATGAGAGCAGCAGTCCAGCTCTGCTGCTGCAATGTCATGCCCTTCATATGCCCCCCCCCCCCCCTCCTCTGACAGACGGCTGTAAAAGTTTCAGTGAGTTGTAAAAATGGAAATGGTGCCGCTAGTCTGGAATGGAATATGCTGCACAAGAAATTTATTTCAAATCTCCTCGGGAAGATAGGGGTGGTGCTGGCTCCGGTGCTGTGCGCGACTTAAATCACAGTCACTTTCGCCCAGCTCGCCTTGCCTCTCCCTCCTCTTAATTTCCCTCTCACTATCCTGTTTAAAATTCATGGACTTTCTTATCTCTTTTTTAGAAGTGATAATTATAATTCCCCAGAGTTTGCAAAAAAAGAAAAAAAGGTTCAAAAATTCGATTGCGTGACACTCTGTAAGCATGTTCGCATAAAAATTAACACAACAGAATCATGAAGAACATGTCATGAGCAATTATCCATTTACTGTAAAACAAGATGTTAGAACAATGGGAATTAAATGCACTTTTAAAGTCACTAGAAAACATATGTTCATATATTGAAACCCATAAAAATAAACTGTAAATTACAATATGGTGACACATACATCAAAGAGAAGCCCCAGTTCAGAATCCAAGTGCCTTACCTGTTAAAGAGCTGTCCAGGTTGTCCATGCTAGACCCTGGTGTGTGCTCGATACCCCGGGGATGCCTTGCTCCATAGCCTTCGTCTTCCTCCTCTTCCTCTTCCTCCTCATCCTCATCAGGCAGGTCAGTTTCCAGGTCAGAAACCATTGTGCTTGACACGTAGCCCACTGGAGGAGCTGGAGCCTGGGGAGGCAGAGAACCTCCCTGCATGTGCCTAGGGAAGAAAAAGAACCAGTATATTACCCTGGTGGTATGTACAGGCAGTATACATCAAGCAATGCGTAGCAGGGAATGAATACAGAGAGGATATAGGGAGTTATTTTGTAGATTCTGTGCCACAGGATGGAAAAAAAAAAGCATGTACGTGGAAGGCTAGAGCAGTTTTAGAGGCATCTTTAATTTGTGGAGTGCTGAATAAATCTGGACAATTCCACGAATTCTACTGTGCAGCTTGCATGCAAACACAATGACCTGCTAATTGCTGCTGTAGATGGTACAAAGGCACGCTCTCCAGGCCTGTCGACACATGGCTGTCACCTCAGTGGCAGCCTGCTCTGCTGACAGCCACGTTTGTTTGAGGAGTACAATGTCTTTGACGCGGTTTGCTGTGGGAATTGGTTGTAATTACTGGCCCTCTGGTGTTGTCAGAGATGCTCTCTAACCAACATAGTCATTACTGGGTAACATGACATCTCCTTCCTTGACAAGGTTTCCCTGCCACCACCACCACCCCCCACTTCACTATTATGAATGAATGCCAGAGTCTCATTCTCTCTGTGTTGCCGACAGAATGAAGCATGGCCTTCATCTGACTTGCATAAGCATAACAACAATGGAATGTGCTGTATGGGTGTGGGGGGAGTAAACAACAACTGTGGGTAGGAAATTGTGTCTCAGAGTGAGCAAAATACAGTGGTGGTCGCCTAAGTGGTAACACAGGCCCATTAAAATGGAGTGATTAATGGGTTTATCTCCACTGCACACACAGTTGACATGAGGAATACTGCAGGACCAAAATAAATCCTGGCAGCGGAACATGCAGAACAGTATGTACAGTAAGCATTTTAAGATGACAACAATGCAGAAGTTGCTACTGTAACACAGACAACCAATTGTTGGTAACTGTATCTCCTTTAACTATATTAACTATGGGAATATTAAAGACCAAAGATCAAATTTTAAATCTTTACCATGTCTGTTTTGCCATGTCCAGTTGGTACGCTCTAGTCAGCTCATCTAAATGGGCCTGGAGCATGGGCTGCATCTCGTCCCTCGGAGAAGGGGTAAGAGTGGCAGTGGACTGCTGCCCAAAGGACACCGCAGCTGGGGAAGAGGCAACCCCTCGTATGGGTGGGGTAGGAACCCGCTCCTCCTCTTCCTCCAGCTCGTCCTCCATACCCTGGTGTAGATAAGTCTGCACGGGCATGGGCGGGCCCCAGCCATCACTCTCATACCTGAGGTAAGAACACATGTTTACTGTAAAAACATTATCATGATAAGTGTGTGAAACCGTCTATGCAATATAGAATTGCAGATATTATTTTTTAATATAGTCTGTAAAGTAATTTTCTATATTCCCCCTTTTTTTCTAGTTGTTCTTGTTGTGCTCAAGATGGTATCGTCAGTCCAAGGAGACATTACTTTAATAAATGACAAAGGTGTATCATATTGTCACTGTCTCCACATACTGTTGAAAAAGGTTACTGAAGAGGAAGAAGGCAGCAAAGAGTAAACCATAAAAATATAAATATATTTAAAGTCTCCTACATACTAACAAGTAACCTTGCCAGATTTATGTAGGGATGTGATACCCAACAGTACTGAGTAGAATTACAAAGGTAGTCGGGCTGCACTTTCTCCTGGCTGCGCTTATACATGCTGAAATAATACTGACCATAAAGTAAATGTTCATTAAAGAAATTTGTCAGTACACACTCCACAGGACATAACAGGTTTAATCTGCTGCCATTAAAAGGAGTCTCAGATTTACAGTGCACAGGACTCTTCATTTGCTAGAAAGCCTATTAAAGCAGATGACTCTCCCAGATTGGAAACAGGGCTAAGAGGCTACACTAGCTACTGGACCAAAGATGGTCACTATCACTTAAATAAGCTTCTGTAACACACATCATTTCAAACATCCATTAGAACTCTTGTAGCTTTTTACTTATCAGTGTCAGCATAGTTGTATAAATCGCACCCTCTCCCCTCTCCTCTTATGTAACAATGCAATTATAAGTTTTCCCACTATGGAATTCAGCAAATAGATTAATCTGAAACCATCTGTGTGTCTACACACTAGTAGCAGCGAGAGATAGCTTGAACGGTTTTTCCCCATTTCTTTTTTTAATTTATTTTCCAGTCATGAAGTCACCCCATTGATTGAAGACAGGATCAGCAGATAGTTTGATCTGCAGCCATCTGTACACAAGCTTTTGTGCAAGAGTCTGTGTAAGTGAGGATGTGTGCCAGTAGAGACTATACACACATTGATCCTTCACTTTTCTCCAGATGTACAGTAGTACAGTAATTAGCTGCGGAGAAAAACAAAGCTGAAGCCTGTTATCAAACACAGCAGTGTGTAGGAGGTGCCCATGTTGGAAAGCACTGTCTGATTTCTTCCAACAAGAAAGACATTAAAAACTCCTTAGGTGATCAGGTGGGAAAACACAGTATACAGTACAATATCTGCAATAAGAAGAAATAATACGAGTATTGTGAGAACAACAAAGCTGTACAGCTTCATTTTCTGTTTTCAATTGAAAAGCCTGAATTGTGTTTGCCATAGAGTATGGTTTTCCTTTAAAGGCTGAAGGATGTGTATATGATAGAAGGAGATCCAGATGAACTTAGTTTGAACAGAAATGAGAAACATAAAAGTTAAATAGCTTTTTGCATGCAGACTGTCTCTGACTGCAGCGTGTCAGCTTCCTATCTACTTCCAAGTTGCATGTCACAGGCTTCACAATGTGATCAGGAGGAGTAAAAATAAAACCTGTGCAGTTTTGGTAAAACCTAAATATTACTGCAAAATGTGAGTAGTGTTCAACCATATTATCTTTTAATACTCAAGTAATGTTTTTTGCATTTGTTTCCCCTAGTATCTCTTGTAGACCTACCCTCCTCCTTCATGATGCTCATTGGGATAATGGTCCATCTCAGTGCCAGGGAGAGGGTGAATTGGGGGAGGGGGGAGAGGGACATTGGCCCAGTTGGACCCATTGGCTTTAGTGGGTTTAGATCCAGCCTTGGTCTTCTTCTTCTTCCCTCCCTTTCCACCTATAGAAGGATGTATTGAAGAGATACAGTCACTGAAAATTTGATTTAAAAAAATCAATTACAAACTAATTCACAAGTGAGACCACGCTGAAAATTGCTGTAGTTGCTTTTGACATGTGACAAATGTTTATTCTAAAGAAACTCAATTCAGACCCAACATGTTCTTAGATTACAGATCCATTTGGCCTCAGTTTCAACACACTTGGACACAAATTTCACAAGTTTTCAATGGGCTGCTGCCTGTCAGTGCTTACTCTGAAACACTCTAGGTTGCTTGATGAAAAGCGTACTTCCAGTGATTGATAGGTTGAAAAGCCTCAAATCTCCATAGAAACAGGAGAGAACGGCAGTAAACGAGGCTGAGGTGGACCTTTGTGCTCCATCCATCCCTCAGTGTCCCCTTTTCACGCCAGGCTTTGGGTTCCACAATGAAATATCTCACTTCACAGCATCATCATAATGAATGACTTGTGTAGTGTCAGTGTGTCCCTAATGGAATTCACTGAGAGTCTATTACTACTTTCATTTCTTTTATTACACGGGAGAGCCGCTAACCCCATCCATTTCCACTCATATCCCTGCAACACCAGATTCTGCTCCGTCCCATCCATCTTTATAAATCTGCCAGCCGGGTCAATACTGAGTTTCATATGATTTGGTCACTGTGGAAGAAACCTCTTTTCTTTAAGACGGGGTTGACTTCAAGCCAAATTTGTTTTTTGAAGTTCATGGTATATACAATATACACACAGGACCTCTTGGATCATAAAACAATTTAAAATACAAATAAATCAAGCTCAGAGGCTTATAAACAAAACACAGTTATCGTTTATAGGAAGATTCAATGATATTTACTCCACTATCACAAAAGAAGACTAAAAGTAGTAAATCTTAGCTGAGAAGCAACTGAGAAGCTGAAAACAAGGAATAGTGTACATTTATGATTAATTAGTCAATTGCAGATTACTTTTCTATCAACAGAGTAATCAAGTCTCAATCAAGTAATCAAGAAATACTATACTCGTAAACATGAAGCACACAATCTGTTCTTTAAAATCTAATTTTGCCCCATGATATCAATTAGGTTTACTGCTTACTGCACACGATCTCCAAGTTGTGTAACCCTACGCTTACCATTCATTTAGCTCATTTTAAGTTTTATCTTCTCATGCTTCCTTCCTTGTGCATATGGAAAGACAGTGAGGAGACATACAGTACTGTGCATTATTTGCATACACAAATCCAAGTGTGGCAGGCTGAAGTGCTTCTCCACCAGTAAACACCTTAAAATTCAATCCAGAAAATAACTCAAGCTGACGTCATCAACCACACATACGAGTGAAAGCTGTCTTTGGGAAACTCTGCTGAACACATTTGTATCTGTCATCTGTTGGTTAGCCTCCTCTGCCAAAGGCCTGTAATCACTTTTCCCAGTGCCACAAAAAAAGCTGCCAATATTGCATCTTGTGCAACATAACATCATGCACTCTAATGTAATCTAATAAACTAAGTTCACTTGGGCACAGTAAAAAGTATATCACTGTCATCAAAAGAAACTTATAGATGAAATGAGATATATATCTACGGATATTCATGGAAGCCAGATGGAAGAGAAATCCCTGTATAACGTATTTCAAAATTGCTCTAAAGTTTAATATTTCACTAGGAAGAAAAACAAAATTGTGTCTAAGGAGAGCATGGTAAAAACGTGGAGTGCAAATATATGGCACAGAGAGAGACAATAGGTGTCAGAATAAGATTAATAAAGAATGGAAGTAATAAAAGAAACAACTGTAAGCCCAAGGCAGGCGGCACCACAGTGTAAGTATAGTCTGAAAGTAATTGGGTTTCCTAATCGTACCTCTGGGCGACGCTTGACTTTTACCAATAAATGGTGAGCTGACGTGATTGTTCAATCATCCTTAGTCTCTCCACACAAGACCAGCCATCAATATTGTAAATGAGCCTCTTCAAGGGAAGGATGGTCTGGCACTGGAATTACAACAGCTCACCCCAAATATGAAAAATATAGAGAGAGCCGCTGTGGCTAGGAGCTATACAAGAATTACACAGCAAACCCATCTCCTCTGACAAAAACGGGCCTCTCTTCAAAGGAGAACTTATCCTAAATATAGATTCAGCGTTGGGTATTTATACCCAAGGTTTGGGCGCTCCCAGCCTATAACTGTAGGGCTGCATAGCCTTGAGCTTGCTTTGTTTTCACTGGGTGCGTCAGTGCTGAGGGGCAAAGCCACGGAGCAGAGACTGCAGGAAGCCTACGGAGACAGATATATAACTTAATTTCAAAAAGCAACTAAAAGGTATAATCATTTTTATGCTTAGTTTTAGAAAAATATACGGAACACATTATTTAATAACGTAAGATGCAACATATATGGGGAATGCAGGAGAAAACACAGATCACACACACAACCATGGACTTCACATGATCATGGATTTGGTACTTTCATAGACCGGCTGGTGTGAGTGGAGGGGAATGGAGAGTCTTGAGGGTCTCTAACTGCTACAGAAAACACCAGCTACCTCTTCTCCTCTACACTAGGAAAGGTTTTAATGAGCAGCTTCGTGTCCCCAGTGGAGACCCATGCTGCCATGAAAGCTGCTCTATTTCTGTTCCTTTTCATCCTGCTCTTCTCCTTCAGACCTGACATACATTATTCCTTCCATCTCCTCAGAGGGAGAACAAGGCACTGTAACTCTTTCTCCCTTCAAATGAGAGTCAGTCTACTTTGGTTGAAGTCTGTATCAAAGCTGAAACTTGTTCGGATTCAAATTTCCATCACTGGTTTATGTTGCACTTCTCAGAATGTAACATTACAGTATATAGAAGACATACTGTACAGTAAGAAATAATACATCCAGAAAAGTATAATTACTGTACTCTGACAGCATTATCAGTGTGTATATGCATAATTTCATCCTTCATTTATTTATATATGTTACAGGTGTCTAGTGCTCTGAAATATGTACTAGACTTTCTTTACATTGTACTTTATACATTTCTGTAATTTTATTTTTCTTTTCATTTCAGGAATGTATATTTGTCACTACTTGTCTTTGTCTTTACAGTTACAAAATTTTAACACAGCATATTTCAAACTCAGTCTTCAGTAACATGTTTATGGGAAGAATGTGTCTGTGAGGCATGACCACTTCACATCTCTTCTCTAGCCTGCCGTGTAACAGAGCATTGAATTAGAGACCAGTCAAGGCAGTGGCTTGTAACTAGATAAAAGAGAAGAGTAGAGGGGAGGTAGGCAGAGAGCTGCCTTGGTGTCCTATAAATGACATTGTAATTCTCCAAACATGGGTTTTAGTGTAGCTGGCCAGCATTAGGGAAAGAGGGGAAAAAGGGAGGTATTTTTGCCACTTTACCCAACCAAGCATCTCTAATAGTGTGTGTGCGTGTGTAGTCCACTCTGTCTGAAAGACTCCCTCTGCCCCTATTCCCATCTGCTCTCTCACAAAGTAAGAGACAAAGCCTTTACAAGGACTGGCAGCGACAGCAGAAACCCAGCATTAGCACTAGCAGCTATATTCTGTCAGGAGATCATAGTATTGTTCTTTCTCTCTAATTTAAACGCCCTGTTTCTTTATGCTCCAATAAGCTGCTGACTGCTATACTATATCACAGCAGGGCTACGCACAGCAGAAGCTATTATATTAACAACCCTGTATAACAAAAATAAAAAACGATAAAGCATTTACTCGTAATGAACCGCAAGTAGGAGGAGCTGAGTAAGCAAAGTGTCTCTGGTGAGGGGACTGTGTGAATAAAAAATTCTTAGATGTCATGTTTGTACATGCAAATAGCAATTAAGACATCAGTCAATCATAAAGTCAGGCGGCAGAGAGTGTGTCCCAGTTTGCGTTTATAAAATCCTCTGCTGCGTAAACCAACCTGAGAGACTGCCGCTTCGCTCTGAGCTGTTGTGAGAGCTGGTGGTGCTGAAATCTTGTGATTGGTTGTGTGGTATTCTATTAGACAATCCTTCGGCCAATCGGTAGTCAGGAATGAAAAGGAGTGCTACAGTGGGGGTTAAAGGGCAAAGATCACAGTGGCATCAGGTGACTGGCAGTTAGCACAAGCACATGCAAACATGCAGTTAAAGCATCAAGCAAGCAGGACATATTTGGGATTCACATTAAGAAGCTTTGCTAATTTAACATCTCACTCTTTGATTTGTATGCAACACACAATACATATGCTGGAAAATACTGAACTGTAGTTGATTTAAAAAACATAATTTTTAACTCACGAAACTGGATAAATGGATCAATACAGTAAAGATTTTATTCCAGTATTTGTTCTCCTTCAGAGAGATATAATCATACATAATTATATGCGATCATACTTAAAATGATTTCACAAGAACGAGAAAAGTGGTTCTTGAAGATTTATTGCATTTGGGGGGCTATGTATAAACTATAATTAATCTGTTTTAGACTGTTAGAAAATTAGATCATAAATATGTATTGGAAAACATCTGAGGAACTCATTACACCTTAAGTATGAAACTCCACTCGGCTTTAAAAAATCCAGCATCAAATCCACAGTAATTAATTTGGATTATTGTGTTAAATATTAGTCAAGCTAAAATGGATTGGCAATTAGGAGTGTTACCATCATGAAAACCCAACAGAGAAACGGATGGATGACTTAGCTCCACTACTTTCATGAGATATTTATTCAACCTTGGAGAGTAAACCAAGATGATGTATATCAACGGCATATCCCCGTCTCCACTACATTAGGGTAAGAAAGGTTTCAAACGCTGTTTGTGGAAATGTTTAAAAACCAAACGGCTTGATCTTGTAACAGCTATAATATTGTGAACTGGTTTCATCCACTTTGTCTGTAATGACAATAATGGCTCTAGTTGATACTTTATCATAAATAATCTATTAAAAAAAATAACAGAACCGCCCACAAATTGCTAATAGCATGCTCACCTCCTCAGTATAACTTACTGTTGTTGCAGGAGTTCTTGTCAGGCAGGGAGTAGCCTAGGTTGGCCATCTCCTGCTTGGCCTGAAGTGAGGCTTTCCACTGGGCCTCAGGCAGATCCACAGCCAGCTCGTGGATGCTGCTTGAGTGGAGAATCTGGGTTGTGGCATAAGGGGTGGCCTGGGATGTTTGGCCAGGGCTGTTGTAGTTGGCTTTGGTAGTGAAGTCTATGCTGCTGTAGATTGCTCCATCAGAGAGCATGGTGCCTGTCTTATCCCCTTGCCCAGTGGGGAGATCTGGGGAAGAGAAAAATAAGGAGTTAAGCAAAAGCTGCCCTCACTGGTAGCTATTAACCTTACTGGTAACCTTGTGATAGAAAAAAAGACTATCCAACTACATGTTTGGAGTTAGGTGATCTGGGAGTCAAGTACAGGTGATTGTTAGGTGCTTTCAGGTCAGCTCACACCTTAAGAAACTGTACTTAACAGGTACATCCAAACAGAAAAAAATCGGCCCTGTTAAGCACATATTCCAACTCTCAGCCTTTCATCTGATGGGCTCTGTGTGGATATCTCACTACCTTCCCTTCTCTGCTCATATATGAGCAATAATGCTGCTGCTGTGCATGTGTATGTGTGTGTGTGGTAACAGAAGAAGTGAGCCAGAGTGTGAGATAGGAAAGAGCAAGGAGACTCATGGTTGGTGCATGGTTTGCCTGCCCAGTGAAGGGGAGATGATGTAGAGCCATGGCGGAAGTGTCCGCATCTGCGCTAGTCAAGCTGTGCCTGTCCTTCACGACTGGCTGCTCAGGACCATCCTTTCGAACACCAATCCATCCCCTGCTCTTCTGCCTCCTCTGCCCGTCTCTCCCCTCACATTTTCTTGTTCCGTAGTATGGGCAGTGACACTAGGCTGGGCGATTTGCCATTACTCAAGTTGGTGACAGTAGAGGCCCTGCTGTTAATGCTTTAGCTGTCCTCTGATGTGATATATACATATATAACCAAAAACACATAATATGCATATATGTACATGATTAACAACATGAGCTCTGGAAGAGAAAGGTATTATCATCTTTCATCTCTTGTGCCCTCATTGTTAAAGCACTTGAGGGAGCACCAGGGCACTCACCTCCTCGGCCAAAGTTACTCAGGTCATTTGGTCCCCCAGAGCTGCTGTTGACCGGCAGGCTGGTGGCGGGCCAAGAATCGGCTAACCAGGGGTAGCCCGGGTCACTGGCATTCAGAAGTCCTGGCCGGCTGAGCAGAAACACAGGATCCAAAACCAGATTAAATATAGGCTGTGAAATCACATTTCTACAGTTTTTTTTTTTTTGTACAAAACATCCCCAATTACATTTTATGCTTAATTCTGCAATTAACTCTGGCTTTAGAAATAATAATTTACAGAGTGACAACAATCAGCAAGACAATGTGAATAGAAAAGAACAGCAACATATGTTTAAATGTTAGTATTAGTGCAAAAATGTGTATTCGACTGAGATAAGCTTGCTGTAAGCCTCTGAAACTAATGAAACATTTCTGAGATAGGGAGAAACACTGTACGGATACATTTCTTCTCCCACAAAGTTGGAATTCCTTCAGGCAGCCCTTTATCTCTCTGTTTCCCCTGCTGTGCCTTTGTCACATTCTCTGAGTCATTAATGCAAACACACACTGTGGAGACACTAATGCATGCATTTGCTCTCTGCACACATGTGCAGCAGTGCATGCAGATACGGACATGTATACGTTTCCTTATTCATTAATATCTAGTACATTCTGCTGTGTTTTCCCATCAGCCCCTTGTGGTGATGTCCAGACAGTCTAAATCATGTTTGATGACACGTCAAACCTCAGCCCTAGCCTCATCACAATGCCTCAGCCCACTTGTGGGATGCCTTAATACGGGAGAGGGCATCTCCATTTAACAGGTGTTGTGCCCCTCCTGAGGGGGTGAGAACAATAAAAAGCAGCCATTAAGACTTTAACCTGTCATGGGTGACTGCTGGGAGGCCGTTAAGGCCACTTTAGTGTACTATCAAGTCTGAGGCTTGTTATTAAAGGTAACACAGATGGAGTTAAATGAGAATGAGATATGATGTTAAATGCCTGTGTTTATGTCAATCGACCAACGAAGTATACTACACGTGTGAACAAAATCTAGGAATGTGTGACTAATAGTTTACTTCTTTAAAAGAAGAATATAAAATGAACACATTTCAAGTTAACCAAAGTAATAAATAAATAAAATACAAGCTTTTTTTCCACCTGAGAAATGTAATCCTGCAATGATAAAACGAGCACCACGTATGGTAAAGAGAAACAGAGAACACTCTGATGTCAGTGTCCAGCTGTGCTGTATATAGCATGCTACAGAAACATGTGTGCTGCTAGAAACTGCAGAGCACAGTAGTTAGCAGTCTGGCTGCCTGATGGGGCTCTTTGTCTCAGCTCCAGTGGGGTGACATGTTGGCTCTGAGGGACTGGTAGAGAATCAAGCCCTGAGGACAAGGGCAGGTAATGGGCGTACTGCAGTCAGTCTCTCCCTCAGCCACAGGTTCTAATGAGAAGAGCTGTTCCACAAGGAGTGAGTCCAAATGAGCTGCAGCCTTGGCAAGCTAAGAGCCCTCGCCGTGGTTCCTGAATGCCAAAACAGGCCCTCAGGGGAGACAAGTCATTCAAATTGATGGCTGTGCATCAGACACATGCACTTTTATAGGGTAATACATCTCTCCCTGTCCTTCTACCACTGTTTCTGGCTGCTATGTTCCCCCACTGCCATCATTCTTTCACACCATACCATCTTTCCCAAAACACTATTTTCCTTTATTTCCACCCTTTGCACCTCTACCTTCTCCTTTTTTATTGCTTCTCCCTGCTTCTTCTGTGCTTAGCATCTGTCAGACTAAAAGCAGAAAAGAAGATGTTGACTCCTTTGTTGACTCCAGCAAGAGTGCAGAACACAAATGTTCACTGTCTATAATAAAAGACCGTGCCTTTGTCACACTTGTCCTGTGTGCTCCAGCAAGTCTCCCTCCCCAGCCCACTTGAGAAAGACCATTTGAAAGACAAGGAGCTGACAGTGAGAATGGCTGCATTGTCCTTGTATTTATCACACAGCAGTATTCCTGCAGAGGATAATTAGAATAAGACTGATTTCTACTGGGGATATTTGTTTTATATATGCGTGTGTGTGTGTGTGTGTGTGTGTGTGTGACTGTGTGTATGCGAGATTGTGGGGAATTGGGGTGTGAGGTGGACACTGGGTCATACATCTAATGAAAAGTTGACATATAACTTTTAATCCCTGCCCAACCTAGGATGGATGGCAACCTTGGCAGATAAAATTTGATTTGGAGCATTTCCTCTTCCTGGTAGACATTTCAGTTACTGGTGATGGGAAGGAATCCATAAATACTGCCTAAGACGCATGACACTGAGCTTCCCATAAATAAGCCAAGTGAAAGACATTAATTCCAAAGCAACTTCATAAATCAGATGTTTATGGCCCCGCAGACTAGTGAATGAAACTTGAACTTGCACGAGACATTAGTTAACACTAGCATTAGGGAATGTAAATGACTTTATAGGTTACCTCCCAGGAAACATCCAGTCATTTAGTATTCAGATGCAAGGATGTGAAGGAATCTCCATAGCAACAGAGTTAGTGAAACCTGTTCACTACAACATTTAGCCCCTTTTCACTGCCTATAGGAGTGAATCTGATTTGCTAAAATATTGATCAGTGCCAAGATAGGAAGTTATTGCTACCTCCTAATTACCATCTCCCTATTGGCAGCGGGATAAGGAACGAGCCTTTATCGGCTTTTATCAATTTCAATTGAGCAGCCAAAGTCAAACCGTCCAGGTCTACCAATCTGCAGCCTATTCATCTTCCATGAATCATTTATTTTGTGATCGATTAAGTGTAATTGTTCAGTCAGGGCACTTTGGCAGGAGCCAATGAGAAACTGGAAACAGACAAGGAATCATTTGCTATCGTCTAATTAATGCAATAAACATATCATGTAACAAATGAACACATTTTCCTCTGATACTCTGCTACACATTTTCACTCTCAGGGCAGATGGGGAAGTTGCAACATCTGGGGTTTGATGGCACTAGAGTGAGTAAGGAATCAGAGGCTTGTGTTAGAATAACAGCCTCAAACTGCATCCTATCCCAGTGTGGAGAAAATTGTAGCAGTCGTTGCCACTGACTAAAGGTATGACAAATATAGAGCGCCACAAATACAGACATTTCAAATCCCATTCGCTGGAGTGAGAATCAGAATCACTTATGTGGAAAATTGAAGGAAAAACACTACAGCAGAAAGTAGATGAGAAAAGGCATGGCAAGTGGTGTGGCTAATTCATTGAGAGCCTGCTCACAGCACACAGAACAATACAAGCAAAATTGTCCATTGTGCCATCCAGTCGTATGCACACAGTAGGGGAAAAAATAAAATAGAAAAAAGAATGAATATAAAAGTGTAACAGACTACAGAGCAAACACATTCCCAAAGCTCAGAGACACACAGGGTCAGGTTTAGTTTGCAATCGCTTGCTGAGTGTTTGAGATCTGGAGGCTTTACCTAGTCAGGTGTGATAAGCAGTAGATAGACAGAAGCCCAGGATTCTCAAGGGAGTCTCTTGAATACTCACAAAGGCTCAGTAACTGGTGTCATTGAGATGTGCCCTATTCTCTGTAGCCCTTCTCTCGTTCACTAACGCACACTGAAATAGAGCAGGCTATATGGGGGTGCAAGGGGGGTACCTCAACACACCTCTCCCCTGGGTAATTATTTTTACATTATTACATGTGCTCAGATCCCAGCCGCCCACGCGAGGTGACAGGCAAATTTATCACTCTGGAGGGCTTCTGGGTTGCCTGTAGCCAGCAGCGGAAGATAAATGACAAAATAAAAGCACTCCCTGCTTAAATTGTTTCTGTTAATTCTGTTGAAGAGATTTATGAGTTCATGTATCGATGCATGAACGGAGATGTGGTAGAAATGTATATGTACGCGCCAGTATGCATGGTAGGCACACAAACAGGTATTGGTTATCTATCAATCTATCCGTCGTTTATCAATGTTAGAATCACTAGCAGCTTGCTGTACACATGTGCGTGCGTGGCTGTGAAGGAAAGGTTGTGTTAAGACATGTTAAAGCTTAGGACAGGTTTTTTTTGTGTCCATTTATCTTGTGACATTTCATTCAAAACCTGACACAGTTGGTGTTGTGGTTTTGTTTCTGGTGGGACACTCACCTTCCATTGCTCATCAGACCACCATCGACTCTCTGGAATGTCACTAAAGTCAGAAAAGAAAGGAAGAGGAAAAAGACAGAGCGGAAAAAAAAGAAAGTCAAGTATTACATTTTTTCTGGTAAATATAGCAAACAACCAGGACTTATTTCCCTAAGGAACATGAGATACATTATTTCTTCAGTATTGTCCAGTTCGCCCTTGTGCTTTAACAGATATGTTTTCTTCTGTTCACTTTTTTTATACAAAGCTGGATAGTCGATGGATTCACTAAGGGATGCAGATGTCCCTCTGCGCCCATTGTCTTTCATGGAAAAAATTAAAAACAAAAAAAAAAAAAAGAAGTGCAGTGAGGAGGATTAGATATTGCCTTGCTCTGCATAAGTAGAGACGTCATGTGTCCTCAAGGACACGATGCCTGATGAGAGGGAAAACTCATTTCATCTTTCTTATTTTGCTGCTGAGTTATTATCAGATTTGTGATTAAATCTCAGCCAAAAAAAATGATTAGAAAAGGCAGAAGGGCTCATTAATCACGTTGAGTTTTCTATCTGTAAATGTGGAGGCTGTGCTACTGATCCTTCATCTAGCAGGGCTCCCCAGTAGCCATGCATGTGGCTTGTTCCATTACCGTGATCTATAGATAACAAGGGCCACTCTTTGTCAGGAGCTAGTAAAACTCACGGCTCAAAGTGGAAGACGGCTGTGAAGGATCCATGTCATCTCTGTTCAAACACCATGATGACAAAGCAGCATCGAGAGTTCTGAGCATGTTAGAACTTCAATTGATTGCAGAAACACAAAAAAGCAGGAAGAGTTTTGGAAATCACCTCATACCGATGAGAGGGGGGAAAAAAGAGAGCTGGTTTACTCAAGAGAGAGCAGCGCTGTTAGTAATTTGGCTCATTTGTTCCACAGATGGAGATTAAAGAGAGAAGGAGCCTGAACATTCCTCGTTTCTTTTCTGTTTCATTCAGGTTGATTTCACAACAAGCCCAGACATGGGCGACAGAGGGGGCTTTTCTGTGGGTGACGTAGCAACATAAATGACAGGGGGAGGAAACTCCCACAATGGATCACAGAGGCTGCTAACAAGACGTTTTAATGCAGCATTAGAATTATCTAAACTTATTTAATCCAATTTTTTCTCACATGTGGCACATTCTTGGGATTTTATACATAGAAACACAATTTAAAATGTGTGAGAATGCATGTTGAGAGCAATGAGAGTTTATTTATTACATTATAGTTTGAACAACTGAATATCAGCAAGAGGTATTGAACTACTTATCACTGCCAAGATAAAATAAACCTCGCAGGTCTGTCTAAATGAAATCTAACAGCTTGAGACAGACGTGGCATTCTTTATCCAGTTATAGCTGAAGCCATTCGTCTTTGTTCCACCACCAAACTTGCACTAGAGAAATTTCTGTCATTTGAAAGAGGACTGACAGGAGAAGGAGGCGGAGGCGACGGGAGGCTGTGTGGCAGGAAGGCCTCTGAAGTCCCTATCAGTGCTCAGGCACATTTCTGGGCTGCTGTGGAATACTTTTATGTTGGCCAGAGTGACATGGTGGCATAACTGTGCTTCTTGCCGCCGTCTTCCAGATAAGCACTTTCTCCAATATGAATAGAGATTAATCCCTTTTAATAAGCATTAAAGGGGGGTGGACATAATCAGCATATAAAAATTCCATCAAATCACTTTCTTGCTGGCCACGCGCCTCAATAGTGTAGTGATTTACCTCTAGTACACCGACAGCTTTAGGAGGCTGGGACAGGACACTCTCGATACATCAACTAATTGTCAATATAGAGAAGAGCAGCACAGTAAGACTCTTCAGCGACTTCAGCGAGGGTGTTCTAAATATCACCTCCCTCTAATTCTATAATCTCTACAATATTTGACCTTGTTTTGTGTTCAAAAACTCACTCAAAACTAATTTTAGTAAAATAACATGATTCTTCTCAGGCTGCTCTCAGGTGTGTTTCCAATTTAAAACCAGATAAAGTTTCACCAACATATTAATCTTTTCTATAATCTGTTGTTACAGCTGCTGTGGAAAAGCTAGAATAAATTGAGTTTTTGGCTGCATGACCTACAGGGACCAAACAGCTACACGCATATTTTACAGACTAAATATTATTAGTTAAGGTTGGCAGATCCAGGTGCAAGAGAAAGGCACTGTGCTGACCCCTGACTCGTACCACAGTTATCAGTTACACTGAAGCAATATGATACAGAGGCCTTGATCTGTAATGTCTTTTCTTCTCTAACTTGTTTTAGGTTTCTTAATCACTCTGTGTCTTTGATAGGCCACTCTCTTTCCACTCTATACACAGATGACTGACCTGTACAAGGCTAGTGCTGTTCAGGTTTAATTCAGAGAGCCAGTGACATATAAAACTGTTATAACCATCAAAATGAGAGTAGTTTAACATTTAACAAAGGTAGACACAGCAGTTTCATGAAAGACACAAAAACTAAACATAAGGAAAAGGAAAACTAAATGCTCCACCCATTACCTGACTGACACCTGCATTATAATGAATACAAACATAAAATACAACACTATTTGAGATTTAAAAAGAAAACAAAGAGGAATATGATTATATGAGGATGAGGACAATGAACAGTCTTAGCCTGCACAACAAGACTGCCACAAAATAAGATACACAAGACAAGATGAACCTTCATTCAAAAACAGCCACCACAGACTTACGCACATATGACACAATATGTAAATAAGGCTGCAGGTTGGGCAGGGACAAGGGTTTATGTTTGCAGGGCCCTTTTCATGGCCAATAACAAATCTGGAGTTTTATTTGTAACTGACTTCATCAGCATGAGGTTTGGATTTGCATTAGCCATGATCATCAGGCATACTATATATACTATAAGCGGGCAGGGGATGAATCTGCGTTGAGGTGGGGTGGGGAGACAGGACAAATGAACAGTACCTGCAGGGGTGAAGGTGAAGGACTGAACTGCAAAACAAGAAGACAGAGAAGTTGTGTGTTAAAAGCCTGCAGAGATAAGCGGTGCTTTAGGGGTATCTGCACACTGGGGACGGGGTCGAGCCAAGAGATGCTGAGGGTCAAAGAATGTAAAACCACAACGTCACCCAGTGTGCAGAGCGTAAGCCAGGAAAGCAGCCAGCTCAGAGATCACAGATGTGTAGAGACGGTGGCAAAAACCAAAGAAAACACACAAACACATGTAACAAACAGAAATAAAGAGCAAATTAAACAGGCCAGCTTACAGTAGCTGTCACTGTACACAATGTTGTTGACTTAATAAAAAGAAGATAAAGGGCTACATTATTATGTATTTCTCATGAATCTCTGCTTGTTAATAAGACAAGAATTAAAGTTTGAATATTGTTTTGCACCGACTGCAACAATGAGTCAGTTCATTACCATTTTCTGTTCTTTAATTAAATCCAGTACCCTTGGCAGTGTATGTGGATTTGGTGGTTGCTAGTATTGACTGGAGGTCACTGAGTAAGATGTCAGGGTCAGTGTGTAGGAGAAGAACTGGGCGAACGCCAGCTTCAGCGACCAGCAGAGAGTCTAGTCTGGCCGCCTGGCTCAACCACCCTCCGCTATTAACCAACACTGTGGGTGGATTTGTTAAAAACTCTAGCCCTCTGGACATGTTTCACGCTGACATGTGTCTTCATGTTGAGCTTTAACACCACAGTCTTTAAACCTCACTGCCTCTACAAAGGTTCATCAAAACCGTTATAATGAAGTAGTAAAATATTCTTGTTTTGACAGAGAAAAAGAATAATTAAGTGTTGATGGAAGAATTTTTCACGGTTACAGAGCAAGAGCAGAATGTCAGTACTAATTTGCATAGCTGACTGTGAGAATATGATCAGTCTAACCTGCGTAGTTACTCAGGCCCTTTCTCTTCTTCCTCCTCCAGTAGAGCCAGATGCTGAAGCCCATGAGGATGACCCAGCAGGCTCCTCCAATACCGGCAATAAAAGCAGGCTGTTTCACCACATCAGTGATCTGCTCTGTGATGCTGTTATTCCGGTTTCCATGTATGATCACGTCTCGGAACTCCTTACCTGAAGGCACAGGGGCAAACAGACAATATTAATGTAATTCTGGTTGACTAGTTATGAGAGGGAAACAAGAAGTAACCTTGCTGCCAAGCCTGTTTTCCCCTTTTTTAAGTCCATGTGAAATAACTCATGCAGTGATAATAAACGTGAAAAATAAAAAAAGACAAAAAGCATAACAGCTTATAACCAACCTCCTCGGTAAGAGCAGGTTCATATCTTAGCTCTCACCCTAATTCACTCCACCGAGGGTAAAACACACCATGTGAAATGAGAGGATGGGATCCTGGTCTGTATTGATCTCCAATCGCAGCTCACCCTGACTAGTCTGCTTAACACTATTTCTTGGAGCATGATAAGACTCAAAGCACAAACAGATGTTGTCACACATCGATACACTCTCCCCTCAGCAGCTTGTCCTGAGGTTTTTCACCATTTGTTAATCATTAAAAGGTTTTTTGGGCATTTTACTTATCTGATTGAATGATCAAAAGATAAGAGGGTGTTGTATACTCTACAGACCGTAAAACCACTTGAGCCAAATTTAGTGTTTGTGATTTTGGTCATACATAAAAACACACATTAGACATGCAGTATGTTCGTAAATACAAAGGGCTTCATCTTTTATCTTATATTACTGTATAAGCACATGAACACACCCATTTTCATATCCACAGACACACAACATATTATAAGTGCTAGCTTAGGGCTCTGCTCTCTGAGATGGATTATGTGAGTGACACTGGGGAAATAAGAACATGCTACAGGCCAAGCCATCAGTCATGGGTCAAATCAGGCACAATCTGCTTCAGCCCCACATAAATCATATGTGGTCGGGCCACATCTCAAAACAACAGCATTTTAACAATATTATCTATTCAGAAATTCCTATAGTTTAATGAAAACTCACAGTAATAACACTGATGTTAAACTGGATGTTGAAAAGTTGTGAATGCTTTTAATCAATCAAACTTACCAATGACAATAGACTGAGGCTCACTCTTGACACCAACCCCTGCACTTGTGCTGGCGGCCACCTCCACTCGGTACACCAGTCCTACCTGCAGCCCGCCCACCACCACAGACCGTATGGCTGCATCCACTGTCTTATTTACATGGAAACGTGTCTCATTCCCAAGACACCAGATCTAAGGCAGAGAAGAGGGGCGGACAGAAAAGAAGTTGACTGCATGTTGCTTTGCATCAGTTAAATAAGAATTCATGACAACTCGTTTCGACAAACCTTGTACTCTTGGATGATGCCATTCTGGTGGTCTGGTGGAGGAGGATCCCAGGAGATGCTAATGGAAGTGCTGTTCTGGTTTCCCACAGTCAGGACTGTTACCTGCTGAGGAGGAGCACTGGGAGCTGAAAGAAGGGGCACAAAATAACTAGGTGAACAATCAATTGCACTATCCTGCAGTTTAGGCAGCAGAGAAGTATTAAATCCTTAAAAAGAAGAATGTTTGGACACAGAGTAATGTACATTTGATGCTTTTGAAAAGCAGCGTGTAAATGTACACATATAAAAGCACATACTGAGAAACACACACAAACACAGACATTTCTGCGAGAAATGTCATTCTTTTGGGGTTGGAAAAGGTTGCTGAAGGCTGTCAAGATGTCTCATTAGAGAGGGGATTACATGAAGACCAGGGCAGCACTGACATGGCTATAGCCTATCTTTAACATTTCACTATGATTTAATATCTCATCCTCTGTTCTAACCTAGTGGATTTGCACAGAGAATACTGGTATTGATTTGTTGAATGACAGCCTGGCACAGTGAAGCAAGTGCTCTCACTGAAGCTAAGACTCCGGCATCGACTGAGCCAGGGTGGCATCTGGGTCAACGAGCTTATACGATGAGGCACGGATGAGAAGGAAATATGAAAAAAGATGAAGAAAAATACATTTTAGAGGAAGGAAACAAGGTCTCAGTAAACATATTGACTGATTTCATCGATCAGTCAGATAAAACTAAAGCCAGTAGGTGAGGATCAGAGGGAAGGTCCACAGCGAGGCACATCTAAATGAATCGGCTCAGACAGAGTGGATAGAAACAAGTCCGAGCTTTCATAACCCTCGCTCTGTTGTTATTCTGATGGCAACAATCCTCTGACCCCACAAGGGGTAACAGAGGAAAAATAAATAACAGTTGGCCCAACTGGAAATAACGTTTTAAAAATAATGTTTTCTCATTTCCGCAGCGGCTGGCAGGGGAGCAGCACCACAGCAGAATACTGACAGGTCAATTACTTCTGGGCTGCCTGTCCCTCACCTCACCTCCATCCAAAATGGCACGTGTCACCCTGTAAATCTGTGCTCATCCTTCAGCGCGATTGGACGCACTGTCCCCCAGAGAGCCAGAAGGCCCTGGCATGGTGGAAGATGAATGGGTCCAATGATGAACCCAACACCTTGGCCAGATTAGAAGCAATCTACCAAGGGAGCGTCTGATCAACCATCATGCATGGGGCTCTCCAAGTCATCCAGGTGACAAAGTGCTGGATTGGTCTGTGGCAGCCGTCAGAGACAATGTCATTCAAAGTTAATGTTATGAATGATTTAGCATCTTATTATCATTCATATTTGTGCTAAACAATGTACATTTTTCATTAGAGGCCTCAGAGGCTGTGCTAATGGAGCCATTAACAGAGTGATGTATGGCAGGCATGAATGTGACCCTCCGTCACTCACCCTCACACAGCAGTGCTGCTCTGCATGATGAAGAATACAAACATATTATATTCATACCAAAAAGAAAAAAAAGATAGGCAATGTAAAGCAGTAGATGGAAGCTGCGGCTGTTCCTGAGAAAGTCTCATCAACATGGGTGGAGATGAATCCCTTATAAATTACCATTTATGCAAACACTACTGATTTCATTTCCCCTTAAACATGCATCATGTTGCACAAAAGATGGGGCTCCTTAATGACTTCTCCGACAATCATTCAGAGGGAATCAGTTGGCAAGCAGAGTAAATTTATTAGCCATGACATGAGTGTCCAGATGGAGTGAGAGAATGTGTGAAAAAGGAGGAGCGAAACTACAAAGATGGACACAGCATTTGAGCACTGAGCATACTGTAACACTGCATCCATGAGGACCTGCTCTAGGTATTCTCCAATTGTGGTAGCTAGCGTACAAGTAAGTTTTAATCAACCTCTGAACTATACTTCTCTATCCATCTAGCTACCCTTGTCAGTAGTCCCTTGGTGTCTGAAGAGCCTAGAGCAGTGTGTTTGATGGTGTATCAGCTATGACCAGCCACGGCAGTGGGGCTGTGACACAAATAGAAAGTGGTCGAGCTCTCTGAGGAACTGGGATGCAGATAGAGCAGAGCAGGGAGCGTTATCAGCATTGGTAATAGCTGTGCCATACAGGTTCTAGAGGCCTAAGGGGAAGGAGATGAGCTGGCATGTATGTGTTAACTGTGTCTGTGTGTGTGCATGTTAGTGTGAGTGTGTGCTGGGGACAGCTGTAATGTGATGGCAGTTCTACTACAGCACTGCTTAGACTGGCTGGCCACAGGAGATATGGTCCCTTTGAGAAAGAGAAAATAAATGGGCCTGTCACCCCGACAGGATGTGAACTGTCTCCTATACATGCAGGCCTGAATATGTTGTGGCAAGATGGGCTATGTCTCCAGTACAAAGACTAATATTTGTCTTTTTGTGCTGTTGTGGGCATATACTGTGTGTCTTTACTTCAGATCCCATCATGACTTAATCTCAGTTATTAGACTTGAAGACTGAAGCAAAGCAAATGCAATATTGTTCAATGTCTTTCTGTTTTGGCATAGGTCAAAATAGTAAGTCATTCAAACGCAGACCTGTGTGTGTGTCTGGGTACGATATTGTGTCACACTGCTCTGTGGCCTTGTCAGAGCCTGTATGAATCAAGCTTTGGGCGACATATAGTCTTTGCAGGAGGAAACGTGTGCTGTCTCCAATCACAGCTCAGGCCTGTGGCTGCTGGGTGATGGATTAGAGGAATACTGGCACTAACACCACCATTCATAAACAAAAAAAGCACAGCAGACAGACAGGCACAAACATGCATGCACATGCACTTCTTTATTTGCCCCTCTGATGTTATGACACAGAACAACATGAAATGACATGTGTCACCTGTCATCCTACATTTTTGTAGACACAACAAAGTTTTAGTAAATGGTAAATGGTCCGCACTTATATAGCGCTTTTCTACCTAGCAGGCACTCAAAGCGCTTTACACTGCATCTCATTCACCCATTCACACGCACAAGCACACACACATTCACACACCGATGGCAGAGCTGCTATGCAGCTGACCTGACTCACCGGGGGCAACTAGGGGTTCAGTATCTTGCCCAAGGACACTTTGGCATGTGACGTGGCAGCCGGGAATCGAACCACCAATCCTATGATTGGCAGTCAACTGCTCTACCTATTGAGCCACAGCCACCCCACAGCCACAGTCACTATATGTTATTGTTTTTATATGATTTACAAATACTCAG
This sequence comes from Anabas testudineus, assembly GCF_900324465.2. NCBI lineage: Eukaryota > Metazoa > Chordata > Actinopteri > Anabantiformes > Anabantidae > Anabas > Anabas testudineus. The sequence continues at coordinate 6,747,977 of NC_046622.1, read as the reverse complement.
CAGCTTCTCTCTTTTCCTACCTTCTTCGGTCGTCCTCGCTGTCCTGGATTCACTGTCCATGCCTTGAAACTCATTGAAATAAGGCCGGACCTTGATTTCATACACAATTCCCTTCTTGAGTGCAGATAGGACCACACTGCGCTCAGAAGGGATTTTCACATCCTGGGTCTGCCAGGGTCCTGGTGAAGGCAGTCCTGATGTCTGCCTGTACAGAACTCTGTAACCCTGAATGAACTGGGACTGACGATCCACCTGAGAAAGTGAATGAAGACAAGATTACTGCTGTATTTCAGTGCAAAAAGAACTCATCAGTGGAGACTGGCAGCCACTAGATGGAAAAGAATGTTTTTCTGCAATCTACTGTTTCCTCAAAGGATTGCAGGCATGACACTTTAGAAGCTGTTACTCGTTTAATGGCCCTTTTATCACCAGCTATGACACACTTAGCTCAATTGACATCCTGACATTACCTCATTCACAACTCCCAAATCAAAGTGGTAGCTCCTCTATTAAGGACTTTCCTTAATGCCACGTTAAAGGACATTTGCATGTTTCATATGTATTATAAATACTAACTAGTGACATGAAAGCAAGTCTCGCCACATCTACTATGGGCTGGAAGCATCAGGATATCAACCAGCAACAAATACAGACACTCTGGGCAAATGAGGAGAATACACAGCAGAGGTGATAACAGCAGATAAGGCCCATAGAAAAGATGTAGAGACTGGAAGTGTGATAGCCCCCAGCAACCCACAGAGGACCCCTACTCTAAAACTTTAGCCCATTCAACTAGACAGAAAAGGCTGAATTTATGCAGCAGAGGAGAGGGCCTATAACTCATAGTAATGGCTTGTTAACAGTGGAAGAAGTGAGCTGGGCTTTCAAGTGGGATATTAAGCAGCTGTTTTTTGCCAGTGTAGCTCAAGTAAATCAGCAAAATGGATTCCCTGCTTGGTGCGTGAATGTTATTAATGGAATGATTTGGGAATATAAAAGCTCTCTCAGAGTGGCCCCTATGTTTACTGAAAACCCCCGGATTGATTAGGTAGCCATGTTTTATGTTGGGTGTACATTGCAATCATAAAGCATTTCTTTAGTATTAAATTAGCTATCAAGTCTTGGGGTGAGACTGATTACAGAGGTCAGTAAACATGTCAACAGGAAAACTGCTAACGTGGCACATTTGAAAATGGAAATGGGCACCCCGTGTAACTAAGCGATAGGTGTATACTGTAAGTACCGTACCTGCATTTGAATGATTTATAGCACAACAATCAAAATAAACAAGTGTATATGCTGTATTAAGACTTTAAAGAATATAAATAGCCATTCTGTTTTCATTATCATACCATTAACTAAAAACCCTTAATTCAAGTGAGCATCTGTTTTACATGTTTCACATCTAATAAATCTGAATCTAAATCTAAATCTAATTCTGGGAAATTGCTGATTGTTGCATCGAGGCAAACCACAATAAGAGCATGTGTGTTAAGTAAAAGCAGTTTTTCTGCATGTATCAGTGTTAAAGACGATGAATGCATCATCTCATGGGAGGAAAACAGGGAAATTATTCACAAAATACAGTTCAACCTCAAACATTAATTTTAATTTAACTTTATCTTTGTTTATGAGATGAGAAGCTGGAAACATGTAGAAGACTGATGAACAACCAGATGTCTGTGATGTCTTTTTTTGATGTTCACCATGGTTTAAAGGAGCCATTTTTCCAACTATTTGATGTTCAGTTACTTTTAAGTCACCAATTACAATATTTCAAAGCTGCAAGGAACAACCTGACTAAAATTTCCTAACATAAAACAAATGGTAGCCTCGAGGAGTACAATTCTGGCTTCAAAGACACATCCTATGTTTAAATCAACTATTCTGACTTTATGACTCATCTTTTCTAAATCAAAGATGTAAAAGAATGCAGAAAGATATGGAAACCACAGACAACACCTACTAATTTAATATCTCAACTGTAAGTTCTTCCAGTGTAAACACTTGATGTAACAAATTAAATTAATGTAAGTTGTAGTATGCAAAATGACATTTTACACTTACCGTCCATGTGACCTGAATAGTTGTGGGACTCATCACAACTGGGTTGTGCAACCGTACTATGACCTCTCCAAGCTCCTTCTGTACATGCCTGTGGTCAACACCCTGAGCTGGAGGACTGATATCTATGAGAGAATAAAAATGAAAAATAAGAAAAGAACAAAACAGAAGAAAAGATGGCTCGAAATAAAATAAAAAATTGCCGCTCTTCCACTTGATCTTCAGAGTTCACTCAGTTTCTCATAATAAGCCTTGGTTCATCACCATCAGAAGTGGAACGGTAAAAGAGTGACTGAATAGACCAATCAGACTTAACAAAGAAGCGTTCACTTGGTGATCACGACTTCATTTGAAAAGGGGCAACTTCATCTGCATTAAAATGACCTCATTCCATTTTGTATTAAAGCACTTGTCTGGTTTGGAGAAAAGAAAGGAAACTTGTGCTGGCAAAGTTGTTTAAATGTTTGATTTGTGTGCACTTACTGGAGCCTGACTGAACAACTAAATCCACAAATGCACTGAAAGAACTCCCAAACATATTGGATGAAAGATGAACGAACACTATGACACTATTTTCCAGTTCACTTCCCATTCAGAACATACGTGTGTTTTTAGTTACAAGCAAAAAATAGTGTAGCGTATGACATACTGAGTGTGGTTAATGTGAGCCACATTCTGAGTTATTTATTGAAAGAAACCTTGCAGAGCAAACGATATTTAAAAAAACTTCATTCAGAGAACTCCACATAGATATGACTCATACACAAGCTGTACTAACAGGGCAAGACAGGCCAAACACAGTTAAAAAGAAGTGAAGAATCAATTTGTTATGCACGCAGGCCGTTGTCAGTAAACAAGTCTATATCATCTCAATACCTTCACCTCAGGATGAGAGAGATACGCTGAAATTTAAATTGACTACTGTGCTTTTTAAACATAGACTTAGCCTTCATTTGGCAGAACTTGGGCAAAAGTCTCTGTTTTCTTTTTGATGGGGACTTATCATATCAATATAATATGGAGACTGTGGTCTGTCTGGTACCATAATCAAATCTTCTTTGGGTCTGCAGTCATTTTCTCCTGTTATGATCATTTACATAGCAGGGATAGCACTAACTCAGTTAGGCCTTCCAAAAGTAGAGATGCTTATTTTATATAATTGCTTAACTGTAGACTTAATTAGCTGGCCTGAGATGGAGAATGTGACCCCTGGAAAGTTCTGCAGTGATTCAGTACATCACTGCAGATTGCAGAGGGGGATAAACTGTGATTCTTACACCCAGCGACCCTTTACTATTAAAACAACACCTACAGTTCAAGTGTTTATGAAATAACTATACATGTATATAATGAACACTCTCAACATGATTGAGCTAGTTTAATATTGTTACCTTGTGTTCTCACAGGGTCTGTCATGGGACTTGGATCACTCAGACCCTGGCTGTTGACAGCTCGAACCATGAACAGGTAGATGGTGTTGGGACGGAGACCTTTGACAGTAAACTGGGTGGTTTTGATGTGATCTGCTACTGTCTGCCAGCTGTTGCTCACTGATTGACTGTAATATAACAGAAAAAGGTGATTTCACATTTTATTTTCATAAGGTGCCATAAATTTGTACCTGCAACCCAGAAAGGCGGCTTATACCCAGCGAGTGACTGCTAAAACAAACCTGAAAGCTTCAATGACATAGGAAGAGACCGGTGATGCGCCGGCCATTCCAGGCTGCCAGGACAAGGACACACTGTTCTTGGTGACGTCGGTGACCTGAGGTTTGGATGGTTGGCCTGGAAGCTCATTTTCATCATGGCTCTTTGGGAGTGTCACTGCAGTTGATTCTGAGAGAAGCAGACATAAAGACACATTTTAAACAGGTGAATAAACATTTTTTTCTGTAAATAAAATACACTGAATAATTGCACCATATTTTACCTTTGACTTCCAAGAAAGCACTCCAGGATGTTTCACCACTGGAGCTGGTAGCCACACAGGTGTAGATCCCAGAGTCTGAAAGCTGGTAAACAACAAAATACCCATGTATTTATGAATAACGACACATACACAAACACACAAACAGCATCAGTGCAAACAGCTTAATGACTCCACTAACACTTTCAGCGAAAGGGCCATTTCATTTCACACGTTGTGAGAGCTGTAGCAATGACTGAATACGTGTTGACTTTCAATCGCGGAAGCACTGTAAAGCGATGGGGTGACTTCACAAGACAGTCTTGTGTGGGCCAAATTGTGTGTCATTTGTGAGTGTTTCCAAGCGCTGACGCTAATTTCTCAGTGAATTCCATTTTCTACTCACCACCCTTCCATCACTTTTCCACTCCCCCTTCTTATTTCCCCACTGTCCTGCAGACCACAATGAAGCCAGGCTAATTAATTTAGGGTGGGCTTCTGGAACCCCCTGGACTGATGACAGCTGGCTCTTCTCTCCATCCCTCTTAGGAACTTTGTTTGTTGGTTATTGTCCATGTGCCTCCCCTCCATTTATTGAATAACATGTCAGTGGTCTGCAGCTTTGTCATGCGTAATAGATATTCCACTGAGGCTTCGGTGTGGGGAAAGGACGATGTGAGCCTTTTAAATTTAATTTACTCTAAACGTGTACACATGTACACACGTGTGTGTATATATCTGTAAGTGCATACATGTTTCTATCCAACAGCTGGAGCCCATCCAGCACGGCACAGCTGAGCTGTCGTACCACTAAGTGATACTATCAAACAATTAAGAAGAAAAATCAATGCAGCGTATTTATTATTTAAGGTATTACAGTGCCCTGTTTAAGCTTTTAAATGCCAAATTCTATAAAGCTTAATAAACATTCAGATGCATAAATGAAAGTGACAACTTTGAGAAAATAGAGCAGTGACACCAAAGGTCTGTGCATAACATCTAATATTGACAGAGTAGTACATATTGTTAAGTTGTTATTAGGCCCAATTAAATCCTTTACCTTGATGTTCTTGATCTGCAAGCTGCCTAGCTCCTGCAGGGACATGCGGGGGTCCTTTCCCAGCAGACTGACACCATCCTTCAGCCAGCTGATGGAGGGGATGGGGTCTCCTAAAGCCTGGCACTTTAACAGTGCCACACTGTCCACCCCGAGTGTCTGATTGGATGGGCCTTGGCGAATGATGGGTGGCGGTCTGTCTGTGAGCACTGTGTTACAAAGACAACACTGTGAAAAAATTGTCTATATGGTTCTGAAGTTCACAGGGATCATGGTTTTCACATAAGGCATCTGACTGTAAAATAAACGGAGTGACAGCATTGATCATAAAATGCAGTGGGGGTGGATGTGGGTATCTATCATAAAGCAGGCTATTTTCTCTGCAGGTCTTATAATTGCACCACAGAACAATGACCATATCCTGTATTTCCAGGAAGCAGGGAAAAAACAGCTGACTAGTGTTTTCTAGTTTTATTGATGTGGCAGACGGATGCTAAGCTGTTTCCAGTTATGGCCTGGGTAACCTTATTTTTACACACTACACTAGACTCTGTGGTACAGTTTGGCAGTGAGACTCTTGCCTATTGACTCAGTGTGGTTGAGATAAATACTTCATTATGTGCCGTGTGGGGCACAATAAAAGGTAAATTTTAAATACTAAATGTAACTGAAACCACTAAAAAACAGTGAAGAATCTTAACATGAAATAATCAGAGAAGACAACCCTTTTATAATTTGTTTCAGTTTCACTTTAGATAAATGCTAATGCTGTGATGAATTCATTTACATGAGCAAAATCATTTGTTATAATGTGCAAAAAAAAGCCTGTGGCTACCTTCTATGAAATAGTAGGTGTGTCAGAGGTGATCTCAGAGAGACTTAGCACTCTAGCACTCAGGCAGTTTATATATTTAGAGTTGAATAATGTGGAGTCCCCCTGGCATCACAGAACCCACATTAATTAGAAGGTATGGATTAATGATGTCAGACCTACAGGGGCTAATTACCAAGTCTACCTCAGTAACCTTTCAACACATTATCACAACCTCAATTCAACCCCTATTTTCTCACTAGCAGCTGTATCTGAAAAAAGAAAACGGTTCCATGTAACACACTCCTGATGTGTTTTAGCTGCTCCTCATTTCAAGTCGCCTAAGAAGTATCTTAGCTACCACATGCCGAATGTGGCACATTGATTTAAATACTAATATCTCACTTATGTTTAGCTCATCTGCAATGTTTATAATATGGCATTGCAATCATAGGAATCAGAAGTGAAAACGTGAACCACAGAAGAACACAAAGCGCCTGCAACAAGCCAGTGATTCTCATCAACACAAACAAGGAGTTGTCTATCTGCCATTGCTTTCACCTACACAAACATGATGAGAGAAAATGAAAGCCCCGTGTTTTAATACTACACCCAGCGATGTGAATTATGTGCCTGATGTATGTGTTGATGGCATGTAGGAGTGACAAGAGGAGGAGGTAGGGCTCGACTGAGGCCTTGGGTCTCTGGATCAGGAATTTCTCATTACAGATCTCCTTGAACTCCACAGACCGTTGTCAGGGCTTGGGACAGTAAATCACACAAAGACTGCATCAGGTATGGCCATGACCTCACCCTGACTCTCCTTTTGTGACATTTTTGGCAGCAAAAAAACTGTCTGGTTTGAATCCAAAAACACAGGAAATGCTTATGAAAACTAAATAACAGGGTTGACTAATGATGACGGTATTAGGCTGTAAAATGTGACAGGCATTTGAAGGACATGCCAATGTTGTTGCTGTATCAGACAAAATGGCACAAGAATGTTGCTGTGGTGCTTTTAATCTTTCTGCTAGCACATACTCGCACGGCACACCAGATGGCTGTCTATCTTTCCATCACAACAGTTGAGGAGATTAGATGCTCCTACACCTTGTAGGACCACATAATTCATTCCACAGCAAAGGCTCATCATTAAGTCACTCAGTCATGTCCCCTCTCTTTCTCTATGTCTCTTTCTCTTGCTCCTTCACTCATACGCATACTTGCATCTTGCCCACACACCCAAACCCTGATCATTAAACTTGAAGGAACTCAAGGGCAACGCTTTATTTCTTTTCCAAAAGGAAAAGTAAAAAATTTTAATTAAATTGTGTCAGGTGGAAAAAGAAATTAAACAAAGAGCGTAGAGCAAAACTCAGCAACTGAAGGTCATGGGCATATTGGAGTTTCTCTAGCCAAAGCTGAATTCATTTTTTACACAAAAAATCTTATTAGTACTTGTGTAGCTAAAGGTATATTTTCAAAGGTGTTTAAGAGGAAATTACGGTTAAAACTCAAAGTGAAAAAGAGGCTGTAATTAAACCATGGCAAACTATGATCAAATATATTGAGTATAAATAATTGTTTGTACAAAGGTAAGCGTCCAAATGCATGTAGGAGAGAATCAACCATACATCTGTGTTTATATGCACATAAAAGTATATATGCTGCCAGCTTCACCACATTTGCAGTGGTTGCTAAGGCGTGGGCTACTAGGCTGTAGTGTGCTGGCATGGAACAAGTTACGTGTCACTTTTCCCTCACCATCTGTGACCTCCAGTTGAGCCTTGGCAAGGATACTGCCTGCAACGGTCAGGGCCTGGCAGATATAGTAACCAGCATCTGCCCGCTGCACTGATGAGATGGTGAGGTCTCCGCTGGGCGACACTGAGAAGCGACTGTTGGGCTGCTGGGGTTGGTTAGGAAAGAGCAAATTCTGCAGCAAGAGGAACAAACAGCCAATTAGTGAGAACATGGAACCAGTACAACCTGGAAAAAGTACCCCCACCACCATGTGCATGTACTGTGCACACTCGCATACACACAAATCAGACTGTTACAGCTATAGTATGAGCAATTTCATCTCTCACTTGGTTAACCAACCTCACAAACTGCACAACATGTATACAGTTTGATGATTTGGTTTCATACTTATTCTTGGGCCAAGCCAGAGGCTCCACTGTGTTACTGCTACGTTTGCTCTTGTTGGCTTCATAACTGCTTTTCTTTCTGCTGCAATTCCACAGTGGTTTCTTTGCTGTCTTTACCCAAAGAGACCACCCCATATGAGTTGAACCTACGACCATTATATAATATACTGTATCTTCTGAATACATAAAGTTAGCTAAATAGTTAAATTTTAATACCCTTTAAAATTATTCTAAATTTCTGTTTACACTGTAATATTGTCTTTAGTTGCTTTTAATACATTATCATCACTTCGATTTTGATTTGCTGTCACATTATCCCAGCTCTCTCTTTTTTGTATTTATTTATTCTTATGATCCCCAAAGGTAACCTGCAAATAACACCGATTGGAGTTAATTACACTTAATCACTTTGATGCAACAATTTTTTTAATTAGGCTTTACACATTTCTAGCATGAGAGATGAACACTCCATTATCCTCAGATGTGAGAAAAAGGCCTTTCCATCATCAATTATCATACTTAATTAGCTTCATTTGTTGTCCCAACAAATGCCTTCATACCTTTTAGACAGTGCCTTAGTGCGAGTGAGGTACAGAAAGTATTAATAAACACAGTGGCAGAGACAAGTGTGGAGATGGTGTAGAACATGCAACTGCTTGTACAGAGTGTTTGTAATGCGTTTATGTCATCTTTAATGACAATGTGAAACACAAGGCGGATATTAATCTCAACAAGTTCACAATATTAAGTATGACTGAATCATATGCTTTAGGTCACACAACCGTAAGAGGTAAAGTGGGTGAGTATTACACCAAATATTTGTGTGAACATGTAAGCAAGTGTCTCACTTCACTCTTATAAGAGAACTTTGCAGTAATTGTCGGCCCGCAGGCTATGTGTATGTGTGTGGATGTGTGCTTGAACCTTAGCCAGAGCTGAATCATATCTCTGGCTCATCTACAAGTCTTAACAGGCTGCTAATTGGCACTGTTGTTGATCGTTGTGAGGACACCCAGGTATTTGAATGGGTTATCTGCTTGATTGAGGGATAGGATCATTCTTATCAGTGCAGGGTCACAGGAAACCGTTTAGCACTTTGCCAAGCACACTGTCGTTTGGCTCCTGAGAACAAAGGTGTATCTGTGTGTCTATAGTAAAGATACCGATGAGAGATAGCATAGTTTGAAGTGCTGGGCATGTGTCTGCACAGTGCAGGAAAATCATAAGCACTTACCAATTGTGCATACAGCAAAGAGAATTCAAAGTACTGAGTGATGATAACACTAACACAGTAGATAGTATGAAATATTGTGAAAAATGTTTTATACACAAAATATTGTGTGAGATTATTTCCTCTTACCTGACTTCCCTCCTTCTGCCAGAAGACAGCAGGCTGAGGGTTTCCTTTGGTTTCACACGGGAAGGTGGCAGTGCGCCCTTGGGCCACAATTTGGTCCCTTGGACGGATGACAAACTGGGGCGCAGCTGAAGAACAGGGCAAAAGCACCAGTGTTAGTAGAGTGAAAGTACACAGTGGGGCCAAACATCAGGGCTGGAGACTGCCAGGGCTTAGGGATTTCAAGCAAAAACAAGCAGTAAACCACATGGTAAAATCAAAATGGGAGTGCCGTACAGATCTTCCATGCAGCTTTACATCGGTCTCTCGCTCTTTAATGACTTTGAGGGAGGAAAAACACCAACGACTCTCGTTGCCATAGCAACCAGTTTGGCCATTCATCCAGGTGAGGCTGAGGCTGAATGAATGACAGTCACAATGGCATTCACACGAGGAAGTGCCTCAGTCACAATGGCATTTAGATCTGAGACAACACAAAGGCACACCTATGCCTTGGAAACATCCAAAACTATGAACAGGTATAAACATATAGGGTTAATTATATCTGACTTTTCATATGTAAGAGATGTAAGAAATGCATCACATACACAAAAGTCAAGATCTGAAGAGACTAAATGCTTCTGATCAAAACTGCATCAAAAGGGACTGTGAGACAGAAAATACTTTGGTGTGTTTACAACACTTCGAGCTAACACCTTTCCATCAAAGAGAGAAGGGGCTTGAAAAGCTATCAAACTTTGAAATCACAGTGTGAAGGTTTCTCAGTCAATATTCACAACTCCAGGAGCCAGACCAGTTGTCACACACTTGCAGGCAGGATGGAGTGAGACATTTCTGACTGACAACTTGACAGATGCAGTTCAATATTAAGCAGAGAGGGGTGTAGAGATTAAATAGACAAGCTATTTTGGTGTCCAGTGTTGCCTCTCTCGACTCTCTGACCAGTCCCTCATGCCAGGTTAGGAAGCCATGAATACACACCACAATATCCTCACATTTCTACTTGTTCAGGTGACGCTTATCATTCATTTTTTACAGTGCTATTCACGCGCAGAGGCTGACAAAGTAGAGAGCGTAGCTAAGATAACAAAGGAATATAGTGTCTGCTTGTGCATTGCAGACTCCTTACTACTTAACATGAGCAGAGGGGTTGCTGACGATACAGAAATCAATTTAACCTCCCTTCTTTTCATTCCAAATAATCTATTGCTGTAGTGTTGCATATAAATGATGCAGCATCTAGCGCATCAAACTTACCACCCTTGATATACAGTAGCAACATTTCATACACGAATGCCATATGCTAATCAAAAGTGCAAGTGTATAATATTACTATAGTCATCACAGTAGAAAAAGACTCATCTCTCTAAACTTTGACAAGTACCATGTTTGCCAAGATAAGAAATCAACAACACACTCGTTATAATAGAAGACATGGTTCTCGCACAGACAATGAAAGGCAACAAATTAAAGAACGGCTGCCATAACCTCAAGTAACTGCTGAGAATGGTTAGTAGAGGAAATAAAACATACTGGAAAATGTTTACAGTTTGTTGTAAATTTCAATTATAAAAAATCTGAATTGTTGCAAAGCAACATCTTGCACCATTTCTGTTTCTTTTGATTTCTTTGTACATGTAAGTCCTTTCACTGACAAGCCAGCTGGTTCCAGTAAGGCCAAACTCTTCCCATTTGGCTGGTATGTCCATGTAATCCCTTTTTGGGGGATGTGTATTTGTCAAGGATACACACAGTTGGGAATGGTACAGATGGCTACAGATTTACTGCCTTCCCATTTGGCCTTCTGTAGCTTGGATATCTTGTGGCTCTCACAATGCTGTGCCCGATACTGAGATCCTAAATCATATTCTGGCAAGGACTCAGTTTCCTCCCTTCTCTTCCTCTGCTCTGTTCCATCCCACACATCGCATTACTAACAACTCACTAAATATACGGTCTAACACCTTACAGACTGGGCCCTATCACTGTGCTGCTTGGCCTTGTCCTTTCTTACACTCTCTTTATCAGTGTTATGTGTTTTCCGTTCTTGTAGGCTTTTGTGGAAAACTGAGTTTCATTTATAGAAAAGAGTTCACCTAAGCTTTTACATATTTATGATACAGTTTCGCATTATTCCCATTTTTATTAATTAAGCAATCATTTACATTTAGTATCTATCAACTGTGCAACTGATCGTCATCTGATTAATACTGCAAGATTTTATTTGTTTTTTAAATACAAGACCAAAAGTGCTTGTTTTTGGTTGGTTAGCTTTTCCTGGAGATTAACCTTTGGCTCATTCTATTCCCGTGGCACTATTTTCAATCCTGTTTCTATTTTTTAAATTAAGTTTAAAAAGAATAAAATACTTATGGGAAATACTAAGTGATTGGGATAGATCTAAAAACGAGAATAAGGCTCACAGAGAAGCACAAATCCAAAACTTCGGACAAATCAAGTGGCAGTCAGTGAGGGACAGTTTCATAACATGGATCAGGGCTAACTCACACTGGCCCTGTTTTGACTCAGATGCCCTTAATGATATGTGAGAATCTCCTTCCTGTCCCCACCTAAGGAAACTCATGATTGGGTACCCATATTTAATTCATGACAAGTCACATCTGTCTGGTTTGTTGAGGGCTCAGCAAAACAGCAGTCAGGGTGAAAAGAACAAATGGACAGAAGGATAGACATCTATTCAGTACAGTGAGGCACACAAGCTCAGAAGCAATTCTTCCTCCTTTAAAATCCCACGTTCAATCATATTTTATTCAGAAGTCAACGGCAATTACTGTCTCTTCCCACAGGCAGAGTGAATGTGTAATTTCCTCCATCTTCTTGAAAGCTGACAGTTTGACAATTGTAGAACAGCCACTGCTGTTTTGGCAACCCAAGTCCTGCCACTGAGGCAGTGTCTGGGTTTTTCTGCCAGTCAAGCTGGTCTTGACAAACACTTCTGCCATTCTTTACCTCTCCCTCCTTTGTCCTGCTCATTGTTTCTTGCTCCTACATTCCTTGTGTTTTTACTCTGAGAAAGCACACCTTGCTCTCCATACGCCCATTTTCTCACTCTCTCTATTATGTTTAAATTTATCATATTAAGTGTGTCAAATTTGGTTCTGTCTGACCTTTTCCCGATCTATAGGGAAATAAAATGAGATTCCCCTGTCTGTGTAATGGGGTTCAGAAGAAAAGAAGCTTGTCCAAAACAAACAGATCTCTGCGTTGTGTTCCAGAAATCCACAGATGGCACAAAGACTTGCAAGTTAAACATGTTCTGGACCATATGAGATGACAATGTCTGATACTATCTGACTGCCAGGACACTCACTTGTTGTAAAGGACATGGTCTAAAGTCTATACAGCACTCAGATCAAATCTAGACTGGTAACAGAAACTATAGTAGGCGTACTATATTTTTAAATCAGTGCTGTAGCACAGAGGCATTACACCATTAAAGAACATGCACCAGCGCGATTTCTTATGGACTACATAGTATTTTTATAATGTAACAATATATATATATATATATATATCATGTTGAGGTTATTGTGGAGCAACTTTCATAACAAAGCTACAGATTATTTGCTGTCGCATCATTTCACAGTAATGATGACATCTGCTGACTTCTTTCCAAAACAATAAGGATTATCAGCACAAACAAAAGCCACAGTATGGCAGTAAGTATTATAGTGACCCTGTGCAGCTTTGTCCATTTTAAGTCCTGAATATGCATCATGTTCAATCAATAGATAGACCCACTAAAACAGGACATACGTATTTTTCTTCTTAGTTAATGTGGTAGAACTGTCTCCAAAAACTATTATCAGTAATTTGCAAACAAATTCTAGACAACGTGATGTAACACTGGGGTTAGTCAAAAACAGTAATAACTGATTGTCAAGCAGTCAAATACAGTAGTGTGTATGAAGAGGGCATGCAGGATGGAATCAAATCAGAAGGATGAGTACTTACCAACAGGGCGAGCTGGAGACACAACAATGGAGGAGTGGATACACAAAAGAAACAAATTAAGACAGACACAGAAACAAACAAACACATAAAACAACACAAGAGGAACAAAACAAACATAATAAAATAAGACAAAAAGAAATAAAAGTCAGAATGAATGACATGTTGTGTTGGATTCAACACATTTCTAACACAGGGAAACATGACAGAGAGGATCCAGTAGCTTTTGTCCACTGTCCACTGGGTGGTTTTATTGATAGGCCTCTGTTTCTTAAAACCCTGAATGAAAAGGGTGTCTAGGTGTATAGGCTCCAACTGGTGGTAAAAAAAAAATAAAAAAAACTACAAATGCTTTCAAAGTCCTGCGGGGGGGGGGAACCACTTCTGTGCTTCAGAGACAAATACACACCTGGACCTTCTCTGTCTGCATTTATGAATTCTACAATTCTACGGGTGGTGTTTGTTTGTAATAGCAAGGCAAGGGTGTATGTATCAGTAGTGCTGATGGATAGAGCAGGGAAATAAAAAGAGCAAGACAAAAAGATCAAACCGATCAGAGCCTGTAACTTGTGGAGACTGGAGAAGTGTTTGTGTTGGTAGTGGTTCCCTAGTTTTCCTGATGTATTACAGTATGTGTGTTTGTTGTCAGGTAAAACACTATAGTTAAAAAAAACAAAAAAAAAAAGCTTCCAAATGGTGTAAAGTCAACCCAGACCTTGTTTTACCTCCCTGTGTTCCCATGTGTCACTGTAAAGCCCTCCACATGGGTTTTAAACACTTGGGTTTAATGTGAGGAAGATTGGTGAAAAGAGGGAAAATTGTGGTTACAGTGTTTTTATTAACCTTGCAAATCCCAGGTGTGGAACTGGTAGTGTGCACCAGCAATCTGTGAAATGGCTTTGCTGACTGGGTAGTTACAGCATGGAGGGTAGCATAGCTAGCAGACCACCACGGCAAGGGGAGGGTGGCAGAGTGTGTCGACGCTGCACTTGGAAATGTAAATAATTAAACAGATTCATAGACTTTCTACATCTCTCTTGGCTGCAGCAGTCAGCATTCTGGATTTCCATTTGTGTAAAGGGGACCCTATAGAGTCAGCTGCCAATCTCAGTCTCATATTGGTGTACAAGTAGAATAACCTCAGTAGTCCATAACTTCTCTTAGTGTTGTTTTGTGCTAGCTGATAGGAGGAACTAATAAAGAACAAAGGTGTTTCATACCTCTCACTGTGAGAGTGGCAGAAACCTCAAGCTTGCCCACACGGTTTTCTGCCACACAAGTGAACACGCCCTCGTCATTAATGGAAGCCTTCTTCACTCTCAGCACGTAGTCGTCCTTGTCATACTTGATCTCATACCTGTCAAAAAAGATATAAAATCATCAAATTCAAGTTGCCCCATTTACATTAAATGGAAATGCTACAGATACAGGTAAAACATTACCCATGTGACAAATAAGGCATGCTTTGGTATTATATATGGTATATGGTATTTTACCAGTGCCTGTTGAGTTGTGTGGCAGTAGGAATGAAAAGTGTATTTCCTCTTAGAGAGGTATAGAGAAGACAAATGAAGATCGCAAGAGGGTGGATCAATTATTCAACAATGACACACAGTACACAGAGATGCGTGCATTCAGTCGGAACCCTGAAAACCTGTTCAATATTTATAAGGTGTGTCTCTCTGTGTATATACTGTATGTTTAAACTACATTAGGAGCATTGTGTGTGCATATGTTTAACTGTGCCACTGTGTGTCTACTACAAATGCACAAATGTACAGTAGCAATTAATATGTATAAACTATACATTTCATCATATATTAATTTACCGGTTGAATTAATACAACAACTATGTTAAGACAAAGTTGGCCCTAAATTCACTTCCACAGAAGTCAGAACGTTGTGTTTATGTGTGTTTTTATATGGCTGTACGTGCTGTATGCCTAGACCTGCATGAATTGTATTGCAGTTGACAGGTGCATGATGCTGGTCTGGTCTGTTGTTCCAGTCTGTAATTGAAGAGGATGCTGGCCTGGCGGTGTGTAAATATAGTGTGCTGGTGGGGGTGGTGGAGCTGTATGATGGTGGTCTGTCAGCCTGACAACCTTCTGCTGTCCACAGTCTGTCACTCACAGACACAGAGTTTAGATGTACAGATACAGAACCACTGTGTTTTAAATCATTTTCTATTTGATTATTTATTGCCTTAAATGAATCCTGGTGACACTGGTACAGTGTATGTGCTAATTTTAGTAATTTTAATGAGTGCACTCTCACCAGCCTTTATCTTTTTTGATACTATCACTTTGAATTTGTCAGATTTGCTAAGCTAAGCCTTAAAGAAAACGGCTGTATTTTTTTCTTTTCATTAACGTTTATGCCACTGTGCCATAAAATGTGTAGTCCAACAACTATTAAAAACACATTAAACGACCAAGAGTAGCTCCAAGAGCTAACCCTTCAGAGACTGCAAATGTAGTCACAGTTAGTTGTTTCTGAGCAAACCAAACTGTCCTGATCATGTTAATGAAGAAATATGCCGCCCAGCCCAACAGTACGGTGATTATCTGCGTTTCACAGAGACCTATGGCGGAGGAGGAAAAAGCTATATTAGGTTTTGGCTACACAGATGATACTTGTTGGAGGAATAAGTTAATGTTTGGTTTTGTTCCCTCCAGGGTGTTGATGAAGAACTACTTATACTTCTAATTGTGTGGCTACTGGTGAATAGTTGTTTACTGTAAGATACTGTACATTGGGAAACTACAACTTTTATATATATATCTATTTTCTGAAGTGACTTTAGATCAACAGCACACTACGGTCCATTTCCCCTGGAGTGGAAAGGACCCCTTTGCTCGACCATCAGGTATACTGATGGCTGCTCTCCGCTGGCAGCTGCAAAACTAATCTGTCCTGTCTATCCATGTCTTATTTTTTTCGCTTGCTGTTATGACATTTTGTGAGCAAGAATTCAAAGGCAGCTTTATTGAAGCACATTCCTCAACTCTGACTGCCAGTTCCACCTCTCCACACAGGTACTTTAAGAGCCATAATGATTATTTGACTGAGTCATGACTGAGTGCTTTGTTCTAGACAGAGGGGATGTACAGTTCAGGTTATGGTGGGGAACGTGAATAAAGAATTTATTGTTGAAATTGAATGAGTGGCATCCAAAGGAAAGAGACAGCACCTTTTGGGACGGGCCTGCTGTCAGATAAAAAACAAACAAGCTAATAGAAAGAGTATCTTTCCATACACTGCCCTCAGGCTAGGATTGGTAGCTCAATGCAAACTCCTAACTTGCAAGAGGAGGTGGAGATGAGCAAAACTATGGCGTGAACATACAGTATTTGGCCCTAGAAGAAATACCATGACTCCCTAATAAAGCTCAAAGAGAGCAAGTAAACAAGTAAACTGGTCTCAGTGCTGACCTACAGCAGCATTTCCAATCAAATATTAGGACTAAACGCTAAGATGCTGATATTTAGTATGATTGCTACGATTGGTTTGATTCACTTCATGTTACCAGCGTGTATTTGAGCTACAGATATTACCATTACTCACATAAACACAAACAGTTCCACTATTCATACAGGTTCCCACAACCTGACATTTGGATTAGCTGAGGTCCTAGAGTGTGGAGAACCCATGTATGCACACGTAGGACAACATGCTTATTGTTCTCAGTACCATCTCAATGAACCTCTCAAAAAAGAACCTCAGGCTGGTCCATGACTTATTAGAGAGAAACATGAGCCCAATCAATCTGTAATCAACTTCCTATATGGAATCAGCCTAGATGACAACATGAGTGGAAATACTCAGGGATAAGAGGTAGTTGTGGCCACACACACGTGTAAGTACACACAGAAAGAGAACAGTAGCTCTTTATAGCGACTGGATTGGGGTAGAGCTCTGTTCTCTATTAGACGAGGAATGTAATTGCACATGTACTGTAAAAAGGATAGGAGTGCCAAGTTCAGCCTGCTGTACTCTCCCTCCTTTTCAAGCAGAGAACACTGTACACACACTCGCAGAGAGAACAAAGTGTTCAATCATCCAACACATATTCACACATGTGCAGAGTCACTCGCTCAAGCTGGAAAATGAGGAGTGATGGGAATGTAAGCAAACGCCTAGCCAAAGCCGTAAGACGAAGCAGTTTTCTTGGTTATCAAATTCACGTGTTTGCAGCACGGAGAAGACTAGTCATATAAAAACAGTACTGGATACAGTTTAAAAGCATTTCATGTCAAAAACTCTTCAGATCATCATAGAGCCCTTGCCTTTAAACTGTCTGTCAGGAACACAGTCACCCATGTTGAACCTTCAGACTTACATTAACTAGACTCACATTAAGAGTTTCTTATCTTCGGGTTGTGTGGGCGACTGAATGTGTGTGTCTACAGTTAAAAACAAAATGACTCAGCCCGAGAGCACCTTATCTCCTTCGTGTCTGTCTACTAGCAGTAGATATGGTGAGCCAGATCTCAAGGTAGGCTCAAGGCAGAGTAGAGGACTAATTCCAGCCAGCTCATTGGCCTGACTGCTCTGAAACGAAGTTCTGTTTCTGCTCCATTTCATTCTGACAGTTTGATCAATTTTCACACCACCTCAACCTGATCAGAGGAACAAGAGTCTACCTGTCCATGGCTTGTCAACCATGAGAGGGGATCAATTAACCACTACTGCTTCTGCAAGGCACTTGGCCAGGGTTTCACTCCCTTTTGGCACCTCTCATGGTTAGCAGGGTAAGGGCATTTCCAAGAGTCCAGCTGACATTCATCACCTTATTCTACATTAATCAAAGATCACTTTGGCAAGATTTCAACTGTTATGGATAGACTGGGGCTTTGTGGAGAGCAGAGTGATCCTAAATTTGCCTTAAGTTCTGCTCAGTACCCCAGCAGTGATGGGAACAGCAAGGTTGCACTGGAAAATATTGCAGATAGAGTAAGGAAAAAAAAAAAGAAACTGCAAAGTGACGTCCGTTGACCAATGTGTGGAAGCACACATTTTCTAAGTGCATTCATATGAATGTGTACGTGAAGAACAAAGGATACAAAAACACCAAAGGCACTAAAGACGTCAGAAGTTTAGTGTTATTCTATAAAGGTGAGTGAGAAGCACAGACACTTTAAGAATAATAAACTTTACTTTTTGCCTAAAAAATACTACATATATTTCTACATTTGGCATGGTGGCAGTTTTTTTATTATTATTTCACCAGCTAATGTACCAGGTGTCCCAGCCGATTGCTCAGGCAACTCAATTAGGTGTATGGTGTGACAGGTCCACACAGCATGTGTGAATCTGTGTTGTTAAACCTCACCATGCCTGTGTGCTTTTATGGATCAATTCACTGTTATATGTGTTGAATATTAGTGGATTTCCAGGCTTTTACAGCATTATATTGCTATTTACACTATCAGTGTCCATAAAATGATTAAATTTACTATATATATATACACACTACATCCTGCTGCTGTTCCACTCACCAACCCCTATTCACAGGAGCTCTCATAAATATCAGATGTATCCAGTTATATATCAAATGAAATAACGGAGACAGGAACCATAGCCTGCTGTCTGTTCATTCTGCTGAGTTGCGGAGGTGAGAAATCAGTGAAACTGGATGGTCAGCATAACACAGTCGCTCCTGTCACACCAGCTTTAACAGCTCTCTCAAATAGAATGACCCATACACCTCTATCATACACAAACCCACACACATACACACACACACACACACACACACACACACACACACACACACACACACACACACACACACACACACCACAGAGGGATTGAGTTGGAAAGAAAGGCCTTTCTGCTGAATGTTACAGGGACTGTACTGTGGAGGTCAACAGGGACAGGGGGCCAGAATACAGATGTGCTGCAAGACCAAAGGGGCTCTGATAAGGCACAGGAGAGGGCATAAGGGTCTAGAGCAAATGAGTAGGGAGAGGGAAACCAAAGTAGGCCACACACTGAGCTGGTAGGCAGAGCACGATATCACACACTGCCCGAGTCTTTTCACTGGGATTCATGGACTATGGCAGAATCTCTTTCATTTGGAGACACAGAGCTCTGTAGTGCTCATCTCTTGGCTTCCTGATGCGGGAGGAGCTATTGTGTGCGTTCCCAAAGATTCTGCAGAGATGCCTGACAGACGGAAATTAATCTGATACTTACATTAATCCAAATTAAGGCACTTTTACAAAATAGTAATTTGATAAGAATGGAGTAAGCATAATCAAATACGGATTGTGTCAATTTAAGCCACTCTACGGACAGGCTCTGTGGATATAGTATGTACTGTAATTCTATCGGGTGTATGCTGCAATTCAGCTGCTTACCAAAGACTTCCCCCAGGGATGACACACTACTCCACCATCTGAATCTAATCGTATGTATATTGGTAAAAAGAAAGGGCCCCATTTGTACTGGATTTATTTCTCTAGGGAAGGTTGGGTGATTTTAATATTACATGTGCTGGTCAGTGATTTTAATCCTGCCTTGGGAACTTATACTGTATGTGATTTTTCTCCTCCTACCCTGGTAATAATTAAAGTGGCAATCACCAACAGTTTTTCAGCACACTTATTTACCTTATTTCAAAAATTGGGTCCTTAGTCTCATTAGCTTAGTACACAGTTCAAAGTTTTGTGTAAAATCTTTAAAAAGGTTTTTGTGACGTGGCAGTAACATGCAATTCTATTTAGGAGGTGAGTTGAAGAAGGAAAAAAAGCCATCCTGGAAGAAAAAGCAAGCTCGTAAAATGAGCAGATCTAATTTCAGCTACAGGTAATTATTCTGTCCTGGCTAGTCTACCTTCCTATAACTCATTTTGTGTGCAGTGTACTACATGCATTGAATGCCATCACCTAACATTCTTCAGTCCTTTCCTTGTTGTAAAGGTATAATATGAATTTTAGAAAGAGCCACATGATAATTTAACATATTAGTATCAGTCAATAAATATCATAAACATTTTAATTGTGTTAGTTCTCTCTAAAGAAACAGATCCTACAATTTGGCCCTGAAAAACTAAAAACTACCTTACCATACTCCTGAAACAATAATCCTGTCCAAATGGGACTCAAGTGTTTTCTTCTGAAAATAAAAGTAATTTGTTGATCTAAAGCATGCAAACCAAACAGAAATATAAAAAAACAGTACTTGTCATCAGCTTATCTGAGTGTCTTAGCATACAGTAGATAAGCATATGTAGTGATTTTGATTTAGTTATTTTTACAACCACAGTACACCCACATCGGAGTAAAAGTCCAGCACCATTGTCTTTGTCCTCTAACTGAAACCATTCATGTGCCGTCTCTAGCTGCTGTTCTAGCCCACAGAGACTGAGGCCGGTGCTGTGCTGGCTTGCTTTATGTGCTGTATATGTGTCAGTATGTGTGTGTGTGTGTGTGTGTGTGTGTGTGTGTGTGTGTTTGCCTAGGAGGCTGCTGAAGCCACTGAGCATATTAAAGACCTGTTTACTCAGCTGAGGCTCCATTTCCCTTCTTTCTAGTATAAAAGCTGCACACACACAAACACCCACAGAAAGACACCGGCATACACAAAGAGTGTAAAGGGACCAGTAAAGACAAGTTGAAACAATTTGATGGCAAAGGAAGGAGTGGTCTTACTAAGTCTCTCTCTTTCTACAGCTTATCATAATAATAAGGACAGCGTAACCTTTGCATTTAAAAAGCGAACAAAGACGCTCCCCTGTGCATATACAAGTGCTTGATCTTTAGTCGTCTTTTATTCCAGTGGTGAAGACCATGACTGATATAGCTACAGAGGACCCCAGAGTAAAGATACAATAGCTGCAGCTACTGTACAGTAGCTGATTTTACTTCATCAGAGTACTTGGCAGTTATCAAACTGAAAACTATTCTTGCGTGGGATTTTAAACAATTCCTCTGTCAGTCAGAGAGAAGCTGTGTTTGATGTTTATTAAGTGAGGATAAGAAGCAGAGAAAGCGGGAACAGATCGTCATTTAACAATATGAGGAGTCTTCTTTCTGGCATGTAACAAAAGAAGCAGGAAATGTCAGAATTTGAATATCGCAGCCTTCATGCTTGCTTTCTGCTTCAAAGCAAAAGTGGAGAATTAAACACAGCAAGGAAAACAAAAGCTTCTGTAATTAAAGCACTAGGATATTCATCGGATTTAATTTTTGCTGTCTTTTTTTTGCGTCCAGGACTTTTTCATGTATACAAATAAGGCCAAACTTCAAAGGGGCGATATAGCTACTACAGCAAGGATGCAGGAACGTGACACTGATCCTACCTACTTCATTATAAATCTGTTTAATTAGTGTAAAAAATGAACTAATTTCCAGAGCCAACTCCCTATCAAAGACACGAGTGAAATACTTTTATGTGTTTGCCTTGGCATATCACTTGTGTTCCAGTGCCCAGTGAACCAAGTGCTTATCAGACACAAACAACCCACCCACGCTCAGCTCTGCAGCTAGCCTTGAGATATGTCAGGTCCACTGACTGTACGTTTTATGAGGTGATCCAAGCAGTGTGTGACTGGCCTGTTGGCTGGGGACAGAACGCTGGTCTCTTTGATGTCTACTCCCGACAATGACACTGCTGTTGACTGTGAGTCCAATGACTCACAGTGAAGCAACAGGCCGACACGCAGGACCCAATGAGAACAGTATCACTGTATCTTGTTTTCTTCCAGGAAAAATCATAGTTGGCAATGATGCTAGCATGCTTCTGTAAATTACAGACTTTTATAGTGTTTTCTTACAACAGTTGTTGTGAGTCAGTGCATGCGTCATGTCAGTGAGTCTAGGCAGTCAAAGTAGGTTTAAACGTGTTAGGAATGGGTTGATTATCTTCCATGTTTCAGAGGTGTCTGTGCCAAAATTTCAACTGAACAGCTGCAGCTGTGGGTCATGTCAGCTGGTATACTCTGTCACCTCTTATCTCCTGTCATTCTATCATTACCTGCGCCTTCTGCAACATCTCAGCTTTTTCTGCTCCTCTTACGTCTACCTTTCAGCCTCCCTGCCCACCCACCTGTCACTCACTTTTAATTGTTAAGCTCCACATCTGCTTGTCTTACTGCAGACCTCTTCCTTGACATGACACAGCATCTACACCCATGTGTTGACTATGGGAACTGTCTTCTAGGTCACGAAAAGGTGGAGTCATTCCACCCAGTGTCATTTGCACTGTGTACAGCCTAATAGGGCTATTTATTGCCCCCTGGCAGCCAAGCCAGGTGGGAGCTGGCAGTGTGAGTTATCATTAGTTTGAAACAGTCACTCAGACTGACATCAATGCCTCTACAGCTCCTTTGCATTAAGGGCAGCCTGTCACATCACTCCTACACACACACTGCACAGAGATGCACACACACACATAAACTGGTTGATCCTATAATGTAACACAGAGGATTTAGGAGAAATTATCTCATCACTCTCTTAAGAAACCTTTCTCCTGTGAAAAAAAGACTTTTAGAGAATATCTTTGTAGATGTACATACCTCCCACGAGGAACATCAACATCATCTTTCCTCCAGCGCACATTGGGTTGTGGATCTCCTTGTACCTGGCAGCGGAACTCCACTGTCTCTTCTTCAAGGACCACCTGGTTGATTGGCCTCCGGAGAAATGTTGGTCGCTCTGCAAGATGGAAAGAGAATAGAAATAGATGACAGACAGATCATTTCATTATGTGATATTTGTTCTTTTAAAATCATTACATTACATTACTAAGAAACTAAATTAACTCATATCAGGTTCCCTTGCTAACAGAGGAGCTGAGCTTTGTTCCTACCTATTCATTATGTTTCACTTTGACTTTGTGTAACCTCATGACAGCTTAATAGCGAAATATCAGATATGATTTACAGCATACATGCTCCACATTGTATTTGCTCAGTGGACAGTGCAAAGAAAAAAATGATTATAATTCAAGCGTGAAAATACTTGTCCTAAAAGTATTTCCACTTTTGAGTTTGACATACACGTATTAGAGAGACAAAGGCTGAGAATTATACAGAAAAGCTGTAACTTGTATGGACATCGCTCTGCTACATCACTGAGGAGAAGTTTCAGGTGCACTGAAGGAACAAAAGCTTACCAAACACAGTGACTTGTGCTGTCTCGCTGTCCCTTTCTCCGACCATGTTGGTGCCCACACAGATGTACATGCCAGCGTCACTCTTTCTTGTGTTGGAGATCATTAGCTTTCCTCCTCGAATCTTAAATACATAGATGATTTATTTTGAATTTTTTCCCCACCATCTTTTCCGTGCACTTAGTAAACCATGAAGTGGTTTTTTGAGTATTTTATGTAGTTCAGCTATTAAAACAGATAGTAATCATACTCACAGTGATCCTGTCATCCTTGTCATCAATTCGCACTTTGTCCTTCTTCCAGTAGATGGTAGGTTCAGGATGGCCTCTGGGAGGAACACACTCGAGGATCGCTGGCTCTCCTGCTGCCACCACCACATCTGTAGGGTTTTGTCTGAAGTCATCTCGCAGCACTGAAGAAGGAAAAGGCAGGAAAAAGTTAAAAAAGTGTACATATTTGCAGCACACTGCTCTAAATGTACATTGAAATGCCTTTTTTTATGTTGTCTTGTGTATTAACAGCATTAATGTGTGACTCATTCACTGTGGCTATTTAAATGAGAAGTGCAGCTTCATCTGACTAAGCAAGCACAAGTAAAAGCTAATTGGAGCTAATGGAGGTCCCCGTGGAGGGAGAAGAACAAACAGAGACAGAAAGCCCTGAAGCCTGGTGTCATTCACATGTGAGAGCTCACCGGGGTGCAACACTGCCTCACTTTCCTGGCATGTACACACACACACAACCAGATATGTGCTAACACACGATAAAACAGCAGGTCGCCTGATGAACAACTGTGGCCTTGTATCTAATCACCCTCAGGTAGCACTTTAATCACAGAGATAGCCCCTCACATTCAGTCAAATGCGTATTCAGAGCAAATTGTCCACTATACAATATACAGCTTCCACTGCTACGAAAGATAATGTATAAAAAACGACTTGAACAAACAGAGTGGGGGTCAATTTGGGCCTCCCACTGTGTGTCATCAAACAGTCTTTTCTCCAAGTGATCTACATTTTCATCCATCTATTGCAGTGGCAGCAGTCTAAGCAGGGATGCAGGAACAGATCCTCCCCGGGGCCTCCTCCTGGTGGGATATGTCTGGGACACCTCCCCTGGGAGGCATCCTGGGGGCATCCAAAACAGATGCCCAAGACTCAGCTGGCTCCTCTTGATGTGAACTGTGGACTAGGTGGCGGTCGTAGGAGGGTTCCACGACCTAATACCTGGACAAGGAATCTAGCTACAATAAATCTAATCCGTGGAATAGCTCTTTAGGAATTTCAGCTTCAGCAGTGTCGATCTATGCAGAAACAAGGAACACATGATTTCTCTGATGGATAAGAGCACTGAGCCTGTTGGAGGATGTTTGAAGATGCTTAAGGAAGGCTAAATTAAGGGCAGCACCACAGGACCTTATGTAAATTCCACGCAGCACAGGGGACAATGGCATGGAGGGCTAGGATTATAAGAGAGGATAACTGGTTCAATCGCTGCAGGCTTCTCTCATCTCTTCATTCACTCTTCTTAGCCTCCCTACAAAAAGCTACACAGCCATTGTCTTCTTATTTATTTATTTAGACTAAGGGGAAGCAGGGTGGAGGAAGAGAGGAAGCTTTCAACCCAATTATCCTGGGGATACACAGGGGTACAGAGTGGGACTTTTGTGTGACATGAATTCAAATGAAACCTTTACACAGGGGAGAGAATACAGAAGAGATAGAAGTAGTGGTTTTCTCTCTCGTGCCGGGCTGTCCTCTAATCTAAAAAGCCATGGTAATTAGCTAGCTCCAGAATGGTACGTAGACCCCCCCGGCCAGGATGGGCATAACAGTCGCCACCACCTCTTAGTTTTCCATGTGTGTATTATAAATAGAAGGCCTGCTGTTTAAAAGCATAGCCTAGTTTGGACCATACACTCTAGTTTGAAAATCAGGTTGAATTTAATTGCTCCTTTTCATTCACTGCTGATAGCACTCGGGGGATTTGGTCAGAATCAATTTCCTTTAAAACAGAGCAGTGACAAAAGAAACACACGTTAGGTGCATCACTACAGCTTCTACCTCATCAATCTAAAACTGCACAGTATCATCTCTACGTTGCAATCTAAATAAATATACAAATGTAAGAACAAAAAAAAAAAAAACAGACAAGCCACACACACAGCAAATAAAATACAACACAAACACTTGTTGAGGACAGGATAAACACCGAGTTACAAACAGCTACAAGCAAACAAACAGATGATACAACACTGGTGAAAGGATTATGCCCTGTGTGTTGGTTCAGGGCTTGCTAATACCAAGACAACACTCTGAACAGATACATTCACTAAGTAAATGTAGGGAGGGTAATCCAAATACACTTTAGTACACTACATAATCCTAACTATAAGCCTCAGTCATCAAGGTCAACATCCTGTAGTTAAACTAACACACACAACTTAAATATGTACTGTCTCTGTGTAATAGTTGTCTTACTTCATTACAGTATGAGCATGTAGCCGTTGCCTGCAGACGTCTCCATGGGCTGGACTGAACTATGTCAGAGATCATAAGGCAGGTGAATTATTTTATATTAGAACCATATGATGATAATGTTTCCTCTGTCAATCTATGTGATCTGTGTATCATTAAGTGGGTAACTGCGTATTTGCTGTCAGACACTGAACTTCAGCTCCAACTCTGAGGCCCCGTAGGCATTGAGCCCCGAATCAACCAACAGATGTAAGGTAATTGCCTTTCTATCCCCTCGAAGCACTCCGCTCTTCTTCCACTGAAAACATCTCACCTCCCATGGAGATCCAGCAGGCCCAAAACTCTGCTGTCTTGCTTACTTGCTTATTAATATTTATATATTTTTACATTTACACCCCTCTGTTGGCAAGTGATGCATCTGTCAATCCGGCTTCAGGCTAAACAGAATCCATATCTGAAAAATATTAATCTGCCTTTGTCTCTCATATTTTATTTATTTATTTACCACATATCAGAGGAGTGGACTGATTTGAATCAAGGAGCATCAGGCAGGGGGGCAAAGCATAACAAATTTGCAGCTCCTTCAGCTGGCACTGTTTCAACACCTCAGACTTAAAGGGGAGAGAGTCAGGTTGCAACTTGTACTGTGAAACAGCCAAGGGGTTGAGAGTAGAGGTCTCTGCCAAAATAAAAATACAAACCAGACACCCACACAGTTACTTTGTAAACCAGATTGTCCTACATTGGTGCCTGCACCCATTTTGTGTATGTGTGTTTATGTTTGTTTTATCTAAGATAGACTCGCCATGCACAAAATCAGTCGGATGCAGATACATGACAGCACAAACACCCAGCATCATAGCACAGAGGTGGCAGGACAAGGACAGGATGAGAAGAGATATTTTGTGCAGTGCACCTTCTTCTCCCACCCAAGATATTACTCACTGGAGGGTGACACTGCTTGTCGGTAAGATTAGTGGGGAGCCTTGACTGAAGCGTCCAGCCTGCATACTGAGATAAGTGCTGACAAACACATTCACCTACAGGAGCACACCTAGCTTTGGTTCACAAAGGTTGTGCTCACTGCCACAACACCACACACTGATGTTTAAAAAACTAATTTTTCTCCCGTTTTGACATTCACATCACTTTGACAGACATTTAAAACACACCCGCTAACACACACACACCCGCACACAAAGATGACAAACTGCAAAGCTTTCTTAAAAGCTGCAGGGCTTGGTATCTTTTTGTAATACTGCAAATGTGAATGTTTGTGTGGTTGTTAATACCCCCCCCTCCTATTTACTGCAGAAAAAACCCTTTGTGCTTTCACAGATATTCTCCCGGGTCAAGGGCTAAGAAACAGAGAGAGATTACAACAGCTAGAAGCCCGGGGCCATACCCCGGCACCCAGACCCACCACCTTCTATCCACACTCTGATTAGAAAATAAACCATGCACACATACACACAAACTGGGAGAGCTGTAGAGAGGTAGCTCCAAGCCATAATATCATTTCATTCGAGTGCTTTTTGCGCTTCATCCGGCAGAGTGCTATTACAATACCACCATTTTCAATTCCACCCTTAGAGAAGAGGGACAATATATATGTCACTTGACAAAACCAAACCTACTCTTTGTGCTGTCATTGACATTTCATATTACTGTTGATGCTGAAGGCATGAGAAGGATAATGCCACGCTATATGATAATACATTGTGGAAGGAGATGTGCCCCATTTGTCTGGATGCAAGCTTTTTTTTTTCTCTCTCTCTGACTGGCTCATTTGCCCTCCCACCAGCGTAGGCTAACCTTTGCCCTTATCCAGATGCAGATATTACCCCCTCAACAGGCAGGCAAGCAGCAGGTTCACACATATCCCCTACATTGCTCCACAGAGGGGCTGCAGGTCAGACCAGAGAAACAGCTGCAAAAATATGTCTGCCTGGTGGTGCCCAAGGCCGTACCTCCTCTGAGAACTGAGTAGAGAAGCTCATCATTAGCACAACTCATCACCATCACTCTCTGTCTGGCTTATTCTCCCCCACCATCATCAGGGGTCTTTCTCTGTCTTTCCCCCCCCACCTTTCCAGTTTATCACTTTTTTTTTTCCAATTTTATAGCGTTCCATGCATTGCATCTTGCCCCCTCCACTCACTATCAGTGGCTTGTCAGTGCTCTCTCTGCACTAACTGCAGATGAGGTTCTGCAGATGAAGCCATACACATACACACCCAATCATTTTGCTGAGACCATGGCCAAGGCTGATATGATCTCTACCACCATTCTCCCTATCTGCAAATCCTGAGCTAAGAGACTGTAAATAACACTGTCACTTTCACAGATTAGATGCAGGAAATATGGAAAACAGTGAAGGTAAAGAGAATCATATGGCTGGCAGTGATAGCATAGTGAGAGGGAAATCACAGGTGGTGATATCATATGAAATGTGCATCTTTAATAGAGCCTTGCAGAGAAAAAAAGAGAGAGCATGTGTGCTCTAGTGAGAATGCTGAGTGAAAAGAGGCAAGACATAACCCAACACAACAGGGGATGATGATAGGATGTCTGATCAAGGTCAAACTGAAGGGGTGGTGTGAACTACAAAGGTGCTGAATATATGGGGCTGACTGTACATGAATAGAGTGCATTCCATCAAACTCATACCACACACTGTGCCTTTACCTCTGATTCAGTAGATAAGCCTAAACAAACATCCTTATTTAAACAGCAGCCGCGTTCAAAGCTCATTTTTCAAACAGCACCCCTAATTTGGCCTAACAAGCCCCTGGGCAGCACAGTAATGACAGTAAGACACACAGTGGATAATTCTGCTGGCCAATTCAGGAAAAATGTGTGGTGCTGCTCCTGAGAAACAATATAATTAACTCTTAATGAACCTCTCTCCTTTATATCCTTTAACAATACCAATACACACACACATCCACACACATCCACACAATTCAATTTAGCCTAATCCATGCTTTATGGTAATGTATAGCTCATTAAAACGTTAGTTAAAAACTCATTAAAATTCACTTGAAAAAGTAATGGCTTCATTACAGTAATATGCTGAAAAGCAAAGAAAAAGACAAGTAAGGACAAGGAGAAGAAAGAGAGCAGAGAGCGACAGCTTTCTAATCACTTAATTGTGTCTAAAATGGAATACATTTGCATAATAAATAACTATGTGCTTTATCCTCTTTTCTATCTTTTTCTATTCTCGTAGCACTCTGTAATTAACAGGCGCTATAATTAAAGATGTATTTTACCCGAAATGATTTTGGTAGCCACTCCAGTTTTCATTTTGTTGTCTTGTTTATGGTCACGAATGGGTTTAGGTGGCTTGGCAGATGCAGACAGTGCGCTGAAACTGGAGCTGGCTGATACTGACAAACAATGTGCCCATGGGTCTGTGTGCCTACTCTGATAAGGCATAATGTTGTGCTGATGCTTGTGCTCAGTCTAAAATGGACACTTTACAGCTGGAAGGAGGAGTAAGACGTGAAGGAAGAAGAAGGAGAAGGGGAGGGGGGCTTGTAGATGAGAGCGGTATTGATTTCCTGCCAATTCCAGCACAGAGACAGTGGTAGCGAGACATGATGATGGAGCAGGTAGATCTGGTTCTTGTATTTGGTAAAGGTAGAGGTGAGGGGAAGTAAAATGAGAAAGAGGAGAGGAAAGGAAGTAGTGCACTCAGGCAAAGAGACTAACAAACTGTCACCTGCTTGTCTTCTCTCTGAGTGGTGCATTTCTCCTACTGCATCACTCCTATGTAAACATGAAGGATTATTGTGTATAGAAGGTGCTGGAGTTTTATGTTTTAACAGTGCAATGATGCTATGCAAAGGAATAGCTGAGTGGAGAAGGATCATATGTTGTATTTCTGCTGCTGCGTCTACATTTAGCTATGATTGAATGAATTGATTCTTATCTGTAATAAAGTTCCTAAAATCAAGTTGTCCAATGTAACTCTAGTGGCCTCTGTGCCTTGTATGCGGAGACTCAGGCAGACATATTACTTTGAATCAGCTCTGTGTAACACCTCACACACGGGATAAAATCATGGATCTGTCATTAACTCTAGCTTTTGGTTAAACACAGCTCTCAGCCTGATATTTATTATGTCTACAAAAACCCACAGGTCTTAAAGTGGAAAATTCAATACATACTTGCTGAACTTTTCCCTACTGATCAAAAACTTCTTTTTCTACACATACAGCACTAAATACCAATCTGTCATCTTGTTCTACACTACAACAAACTATTTCTCTATATCTCATTTGTCATCCTCGCCATCTCTGTCTCTCACCTGCAGAGATTTAGTTAATATGTTAAACCTCCCACAGTTCACAGGTAGCTGTTCAAGTGTCACACATTTCAGAAGTCCAGCTGTGGCACAGCGATGAACCCGAGTTACTCCACTGAAAATAGGAACATGTACAGTTAGAGGCCAATGCGAGAGAAATTTGCTTCATCTGATAGCTTGGTCTATAAGTGTGTGTTCAGCATATTTGGTGTCAGCTCTAGCCTAATGACATTGTGGTAGTGACCTTGCACAGGGAAAGATAATCCCTCTGAATGCTGCTGAACTGTGTCCAGGCTGGATTCCCTCAGAGGATGTGCACACACACACACACACATACAAGCAAGCAAACACACACAGAAGCTGAGTCGCTTATCCGGTGTGGCACAGTTGCACGGGTATTTCTAGTGAAAATTAAACCTCTGCAGCCTGGTTCAGCAGTCTGCTGTGTGAATCTTCACATAATCTTTAATAGCTTTCCCCTTTTTTCTTCATCCCCAGCCTATTTGCTGCAGGTCCTTCTGTGTCTATTTTATTGTTTTGGTCTATAATTGGATTGGCAGTAACGGCGAGCAGAGAGCTGTTAGGAGCTTGTAAAAGGTGTCACTCTGCGATGGCAGCCCTGTTTTAATTAAGCTCCCGGCTGGAGTTGAGCAGCTTTTATCTAGCTTGGTCTGATGAGCCCCAAGTGCAAGTGTGCTCTACACCACACTGCAAGACAAGCAGGAGGAGAAAAGGAGGTTTCACAACAGCTGTAGATAGTGCAGTTACTCCACTATTCTCCCTAGACACCAATCTACAGTACATGCCTGGACCAAGAAGATACTTGGGAGATAATAAAAAATCAGTGTGTTTGTGTGTCTGCCATTACTGTGTCTCCTTGTGCTCATTGTGACAGAGCCCCACCCATGAGTGCAGCCATGTGTGTACTGGTGCCGATGCAGAACCAGCCCCAGAACATGGTGCAAGCAAATGATCAGCGAATCTGAATGAACACAAAAGCAGAGCAATATCACGCTGCTGCTGTAAATTCTAAACTAATCCTACTTTACTGTCTGGTTGCTTGTGTGTGTGTGTGTGTGTGTGTGTGTGTGTGTGAATGTAGATGTGGAACTAATGCTGTATGCAGTTATGGCATAGGCATAATGATTAGAAAAGTGTTCATCACAGCCCTATCTTGCCTGTCCCCCCTCCTCAATCCTCCTAATGGCCTCCTCAGATCATCTTTCCTTCAATCGATACTGCCTGAAAGGAAGAATCCCACACCTAAGGACACTTTGTTCCCCACTGTAGATTGCAGGTGACATATTTTCCATGGCAGGAACCGTCTGGTGATTGTAGATCAGAACCTTACAGAGGACTTTTAACCGGTTCTGATATACATCAAATGTGAAGGTCTGGCCATATTCTAGGTGGGTGGTAGTGCAGTTAGATTTGCAAGCAGAGGAAGGCTGGAAATCTGTCAATGAGGCAAACAGAAATCAGGCAGAAAATCCAAGATGCAGGAACATTTACAAAGATTTATTGATCAATTTATAGACCTTAGAGCTTGAGGAGGGGCAAAAATTAAACTGGATATGGAGATGACCTTTACAACAGCCTCACACATTGAAAAGGGAGTTTTTTTTTCTCCGTCTCCATGTCCAGGATGTATATGTGTGTTTGTGTATGATTGAGGGGTATGAAGCATCTGATTTTTCTTCCTGTACAACCAGCAGTATGATCATGAATCTGAGCTGTATACTTTATGTGCATCTGCTGAAGCGTAATAGAATGCTGCACATAACATCTAAATACTTGGAATAAATTGTTGCAGTGCTGCTGCCTGCTCAGCAAATCACTGCTACATTAGGCTCACCTAAGCACCAAACACTCATACACACACAAATTACACTTTCAAGTGTTGGTGCTACAGTCTGACAGTTTGTATGGAAAGCAGTTGACCTTCACGCAGCAGAGCAGTGCACCAATAACATACTGACCACCCTATTCTGCAGTGAAATAGCAGATGTTAGACGTGCACAGATAAAAGCCTACAAGACAACAACCTCTGACATGCTCACGGAAGATTTACAGTTCAGCTGATTCACGTGTTTTATCCTGAAATCATTGCATTTACATTTCAGGGTGTGTGCTGAGATGCTTTGACATTAACTAGCTTAGCAGGGCATTTAAATGATTTAGAGAAGCTACAGCTTCTCTGGCGTCATTCTGTGAAAAAGCATTACATCTTGAGAGAATATGCATGACAGTCCGGTTGCTTATTTCACAATCCAATTCGTGTTAATTGCATTACAGAGGAGTAATTGTGTTAGTTCCATCTGTAATCAGCTTATTGCCTCAGTGCAGCTGGATATACCTGTGCACCAGGCTTATGTAACCCGTATGCTAATGCAGGGAATTTCATTCATTCTGGGGCATGGAGTAAAATCCTGGATACTCACTTAGATAATCTGGCCTGCTGGAGCCATCAGTCTATATGTAATAACACTGGTGTATATGTAATAACACTGTGCGCGTCTGCATGTGAGTCAACCCATGCTCTTATTATCATGCAAATAGAAACCATCTGAAACACACCACTGGCTGCCATGCTTGGGATCAGTGCAGAGTGCTGTGTCTAAACCATTTCTGCCCCTTGGCCTGTGCCTCAAAAAAACAAAACAAAACTCTGTTTTTTTTTTTTCCTTCCTTGTTTATGCTCGTCCAACACGTCTCTTAAGGCTGGAGATGTGAGGTTAATCATTTAGGCAAAGAATCAAAGTTAATGAAGCAACTTCTAATCCAAAGCTATTTGGAGTTCTGTCAACAGTATTGACTGCACTGCAGATAGGAATAGATATCGTTGGAGGGCAATGATGACCTACATAGCAAGGACAAGACACTGGCTCAACAGCAGTGCAGCACTCCCAGAACTCTCTGGGGCACACATTCAGCTGCAAAGATACAATGCTGAAATGACTCTGTATGTGTGTGTGTTTCTGTGCATAGGGAAGCAATTCTGCTTCCACACAGACATCATGCTCTATCTTTTCAGTCCCCAGCCTTCATATTGTGCAGTATTAGAATCCAGTTTGTGATTAGCTATATACCACTGTTACCATTAGCTGCTGTCCAACACACAATCAATACTGATTTCACCTGGCAATTAGCTAATAATTAAATTATCTAGAACTACTGAGCCAGAACTGCTAAAGATAAAAGGTGGGAAGGGCAGTGAAGGGGATATGACTATGGTCTGCCACGTGTCTGCTGATAATGATAGTGAAGCTTTGTGTAAAAACAGCAAGAAAATATCAAGAGATATATTTCATATGAAAGAAAGTATCCAGTGTTCAATTTATACACTTTCAATTTTAGTAAGACAGCAATTAAGAATGACTTTGAAGTGTCCTAGTCAGTGGACAACTGGTCAACTGAACATGAAATGAACAAATGTGCTGATATGAAATAAACTACCTGATTTAGAATAGAGGCTATGACTCTTGCATTTATGCATTATTATCCCCAAAATGCTACCAATTTCATGACAGAGACTGTTTCCAGTAAACGTGAACCTCTAACAGTCCTAAAATCTGTTCATTTCTGGAAACAATTCCATCTACTACTTGGGTCAAAGGTGACTATTTCTTGCCATTTAAGACAGAAGGTACGTTTTTTCTCTGATTAATTCCAGATCCTTGAAAGGTCACTGTGATACAATGACATTTGAAATCGTCATGTCTAACCTCAGAAAGCAGGACGCCAGAGAGCCATTAGGAGGGACTTCTATAGTTGGGGTGGAAACTCAGTGTGGCGGGAGACACCCCTGGAGTTGTTGTTTTTACCTTGCAATGCTTTCGCTGATTGCACACAGGCACTGGACTCAGATCATTGAGAGCAACACATACAGTATCTATAATACAGGCACACACACAAAGCCCTTACTCACACACACATATCAATGCATACACCCCCCGTATGTCTGAACATAAAAACAACCAGATGCACTGTCCCCTGGGTAATAAAAGAGCACTGTGAGACTGTGGTTGCTGTAAAACCCAATTAGTTTGTGCGGTTTTATCAGTTCCCTCAGTTAGAGCTACACATACAGATAACAGCCTCAAGATTGTGCTTTGCCTGTCTGATGGCCTGCCCCCTGCTGGACACACACATCCAAGCAGGTACATGTGGAGAATTGCTGTGATCATACTTTCTGTGTTAATGCGTTCTCCATAGGAGGCTTAATTAAGATAAACGAGTGTAAAATAGGTTTGAGTCTGTTTTAGCAAAGGCTAATTCATGATGCTATATATTTAAAAAAAACGGCAAAGCCTTTGCTAATAATTGATGATCTACTTCATAATGAGAACCACATGTTGTATGTGTGCATCTTTCAAAATAAATAATCATGCAGTTAGATCTCAGGTGATGCAAGTGAATCGATTCTCTCTGTATCACGTGTAATTAAACAAAGATTATGGCTGGTTTCTGCTCAGCTCAGGGATGGATTTCTTCAAATAACTGTAGCTGATGAATGAAGTGGTGGCTGACAGCATCACAGCACTAGACTTATCCCCATCTTCAAACACCTCCATCTCCCATAGCCACATAAAGGAGCCAAGGAGAGTGGTGGCAATTGCAGCTGCCGTGCTGTGCAAGCCCCTGCTCCACTGCAGCCGTCAATAGAGCTACTTCTGTTTTCATGTGCCGCATCACTCTGGGCCCTTTGATGACACAGATCACTGTCAAGATGCTGAGGCTCTAAGCAAACCTACAGTATGGCTGGAAAATGGTATAAAAACAGAGGATTCTGCTTTTTCTAAGAACACACATGGAGGAAGGTTGTGTGTTTGTCTTGTATTTATAGTATATTGGCAAGACTTAGTGACAGACAATTTGATTAGTATAGACTATGTAATCATTTACAATTTGCATTAGCATTATTGAATATCAAATGTCACTGTAGTGACTTTTCTTTCAATATTATTGAATTTAATGACCCTGCCAATGCCCATGTCCAATAGGAGTCAAGACCTAAGTAACAATCAAGTCAAGAGAAAGATGGAGAGAGAGAGGAGAGAGAAAGTGAAGTTTTTTTTTTAACCATCTTTTATTATTCAGCCTCAAGCCATGAATAACTGAATAACTGAATCCATGATAGCAGGGATGGAGGGCTGTATTTTCATATAACATGTCTAAATGTGGGGGAAGCATAACAAGCCACAAGAAAGCATCCTCCTCCTTCCTCCAAAAGAGGTCTTTAAATGAAGAGCTACGAGGTCCGCTCATGCATGAATGCGTCCTCTGCATCCATTTCTGCAACCCCCCACTCCTTGACTGGATAGTCAGGACAAAAAAAAGAGGAGAAATGTGCCTAAAATGTGTTTTACTTCTAAGCTGTATCTTACATTAATGAGCTATTTGAGATGGTTTGGTCAATGGGTGAACCGTTGCTATTACAGCTATTGTTAAGAAAGGGGCCAAAATATTGCTTCACTGCTCCAGTCCAGCCAGGGAGAAGTCACCCCCCCTTCAGTGTTCCAGTTCCCCAGACTGCTACTGAATTAAATATGCTGGCAGCAGGGGAGAGGCGTAGAAATGGGAGGGGAAAAGAAGAGGGGAGATAAAAGGAGATGGGGCAAAGAGTCTCTGTTTAAAGAGCAGAAAGGTGACATGTGAGCACTCTGGTGAGGAAGAGCACCCCTGACCTCACTGTGCCACAGTGACAACCAACACTTAGCATTCTCCACAGGAGTCTGATCTCACCAGGTAATTGGTGTGTGTTGTATATCAACATGACCCCACAGAATTGTACAACTGGCAAACATCCTGAAACAAACAATGCCTGTATATTTGCTATGTCACATCATTGTGGCAACACCCGTGGACTAAAACCTGCCATTACCAAAGATAATTCATGGCCACTCTTCCCTAGAGCACTCAGATGATTGAAGTCGATCAACTCATTTGAGAAGTGAGCGGGAAAAAAAAAAACAGCAGTTAAAAATTGGCTTTTCGGCTGACAATACTTTGTAAATGTGTGTGCTATTAATGCCAGCAATTAAGGGGGATAAATGCAAATGGGCTGCCTGTGTGGACGTAACCATCGATCTGAGTAGATAAAGCACAAACAGACCCAATCTTACATTTGCTTTTGTAGAGTGACCCCTCCTGCTCACTTCATTATTATACTCTGAGTTTTGTCCAAGCAATTGAGGAGGAAAACTGCTCGGATTTCTGTGCTACACACTGAAAATGGGTCCTAGGCCAATTTATAGAGGTAATTTTACTGTGAAAATTGATTCATTCTAAGTTCACACTGAATGCCTTCTTGAAATGTAATGGCTGTTCTACTCTACACCACTCCAGCATCTGCCTCTTGACTGTGCCTCAAGCTGTAGATCACTCTCCCGTGAGCCCTTATTTCACTGTCAGGCCAGCAACTTCCACCTTCATTAATAGCAGCCACTCATGTCTGACTTAAATTAACGTACAGGCTATCAATTAGCTTGGACAAGGCCAGGCATAGTGTGCTCAAGGGGAAAGGAGAAAGGCATCCTGGATAGATGCTAGACAGCATAGACAGATGATACGGTATCTTTGCTATCATTACATCTTTTCTCCCTCATTATATAAAATTATTCACCTGTTCAGACATTGGTTTATTTTTACTCTTATTTTGACATTCCCCTTCCCGCTGGGCTAGCTTACCTTGACACTGCGTGGCTCTTCTCATTTGCATGAGTGTTTATTTTCCCACACAAGTTAGGAACAGGTCAGGTGTAGGAGGTTCATTTGTATTCGTGCCACAGCCCAATCACGCTTCCATACACAGAGAAGCAATCTTCTCACCTTTTAATACCTTACTAATTTATTTTCTACATAACCTAACAATTTTTTCTCTGAATATTCATGCATCCATCCATCTTTCCTTCTGCTCCTCTTCCTTGATGAGTTAATTTCTCTCCCATTGCCTCTTGTCTGAGTGACCCTGACGACCCAGGAGAATCTCCTAGCAGGCTCCTCTTGCCCATCAGGATTGATCGGTCCACAAAACCCTGTCAGACGCGATCAATACATCATTCCTTCAGTAACGAGGCCCTGCTCGCTTGCTGGCTCTTCCTTCCGTGCATCACTTTACTTCCATTTTATTATTATTTCTCGCAGCGGATCGATGCAGGCAAACAGGCCCACTGTAAACCACACCACAATTAGAGCAGCATCTAATCTTCTTGTTGACTCCATCTCCTTCACAACAGCCAGAGAATAAAACACAAATGATAATGAAATCTAATGGGATTTTCTAGAATTAAATCACTTAAACAATGAATAGAGCCCAACCACAGGTCTGATCCAATAAACATCCTGATAGAGGTATATACCGGTCAATATTATATATGCACAAGCTCTCCCTGTGGTGATGCATCATTTGGACTGGCAGCTTTTAACACAAAATGCAATCAAATAATAATAAGCAACATACTCCTCAGAAAAAAACTAAATGCATAGAAGCATGTGCATCAATACTTTATATATAGAGACAAACGCACATTCACATATACCAGCCCACGTCAAGACAACTGTGCCATCAAGTGATGACACACTTGAGTGAGCAGAGTTGAGATTTCAGACCTATTTTCATCCCATTAAGCAAATCTCTGCAGAATAAAATTACATTTCTAATATCGAGTGAAGTAAATGACATGCTTTGTGGTAAGATCATTTAATAAGGAACCCTAGCCTTAATTAGGCTAATTTTATTAGGGGAAGCACTAATGACATATTTAATGTTGAGATGTCAGCACTTTTTCCAAGAACGACTTCATATTTCTTAGTCTCTCTCTTTAACATTTAGGAGTCTACAAACGATGCTATGTCACTGCATTACCAGCTGGTTTAAAGAGACAAAAATAGACATAGAGCTAATTCTGTCATTGAATTATAGATTTAACAGACTGTGCAACTTGGCTTAGGTTTGAGGGTAGATCTGTCTGAGGGCAGTGCTGGCGGTGTACAGGCGGTGTGCAGACCAGTAGCGTGGAACTGCAGGAGTAATTAGCGAATCGGGCCCCCAGCTGCCTCTG
The DNA here is from genome assembly GCF_900324465.2 of Anabas testudineus. NCBI lineage: Eukaryota > Metazoa > Chordata > Actinopteri > Anabantiformes > Anabantidae > Anabas > Anabas testudineus. The sequence goes on along the minus strand of NC_046622.1, from coordinate 6,709,687 downwards.
AAGTCCAGCCTTTGAAGGAAGGAACTCCGAACCAATCAGTGGGCCCTCTGATGTATGTTTGTGAATCTTTCAAGGGAGTGAGAGCTGCTAACAAGGCCTCATCTATTACCATTTGAAATGTAATTAGCGTCATTGGAGGAATGGAGCACGTCCAAGCAACAGTGGCCCAATCTGGGCTCTGTGTGCATTGGAGTCCCACAGGGTAGCAACAGCACGAGGATGAAGTGAGTGAGCGGAAAGAAACTCCCAAGAGAGGAGACAGGGCCTCAGCAGGTCTGACACAGAGGCCAACCAGACACACAATCAGAGTGCAACAAGGCTGGCAGCACCAGGCGCTTTATTGGAGAAGAAAGAGGCCTCTAAAACAAACATATGCACCTGTTTCTCAGTCACAGTGAAATCTGTTGTGCTCACTAATCAAGGATTCTGCTGAAAAGAGAAACCAATGCCATCATCCCAGAAATTATAATAGATCGACTTTGTTTAGTGTTGGTATAACCTGTCATGTATGTGTGATATCGCTGCTTCCACAGCAGTTAAGGATTTTGATAGCCTCTACAACCCAGAGGGAAAGTGAGGTGACAGTCTTTCTCTCCCTCTCTGTCTCTGCCACAACACACCCTACACCACAATTTCTCCTCCACGCTATCCACAGCAGTGATTCACTATAGCCTTTCTACAGTGTTCACTGCCATCTATGTGTGTGTGTGTGTGTGTGTGTGTGTGTGTGTGTGTGTTGGACCAAAATGGGAGGTCTGAAGTGACAGATTAGCAGGGATTTTAAGTGAGGGACAATTTCAGGTCACAGTGGGGTCAGGTCAGGTGTGGCTCTGGTGTCTGTTTTAGTCAACATTTAACCCTTAGGGTTCAGTTTCCTGAGCCCCTGGACATGTGGAAGTGCTATGAGGGTCATGGTTGTTTTCACTACACATCAACAGTGATTTAGTGGAAGTTAATGAGCCATTAGTCTTCATCAGGAATCACTCTGCAAATGTACCACCAACACATTACAAACTAGAGTTATTACATGCTACATGCTGGAGACACCTCTTTGTTATCAGGTCTTGTGTCTAAACACAAAACTGAGAATCACTGACAGCTTGTGAAAACTTAAGAGACCAAAACATGGACCCCTTGCATAGTGCAGTCACCTCTCTGGAGAGCGGTGGTGTAACTGGAGTGGGCAGCGACAAGGTTACTCAGTGGAGACAGTAATCTGTGTCAGGCCAAGACATTTTTCTCTCTCCCTCACCCTCCCTTTACCCACTAAGGTTGTTGAACTAGGGCATTAGGCAGGGCTGCTTGCATCAGTATGCAGCATGGAGACAGTGAATCAATGGAGCCTGGAGGACTTTCCACTCTCTCTCTTCCGCGACCCCACTATTAATGAGCAGAAACCAGGGCTTGTCCACTCCACTCGTGGTCACACGTTAAATTACCAGCAAAACACAGCATTTATGGGCAACCGCAAATTAAAGTGGCTAAATCTGCAAGGACTACTAGACCTTGTGTTAACAAGAGGTTCACAGGGATGAGAACAGGACCTGAGGAATCCAAATAACTGTGTAAATTAACAAAGAAAAAAGATATAGTATATAAGAAAAGTGGCTTTCTCCAGCTCTCAGGGGACATATTTAGTCTGATGTGAGTGTGAGGATTAATGGCAGACTTGTATAAATGCCAGGCCAAGCATCTGGCTAGAGACTTACTCCCAACGCAAAAAAACAGCCCGATATGAAAACAGAAAAATGAAAGATAGAATAAAATTGTAACAGACCGTATAAATGAGAGGCATAGTAAAATAATAAATAGGTAAACAAACAGTAAGGCTGAAGGGGAATAGGCTTTTAAACATTTAAGCGCAACGGCAGGAGATGCCGCAGGATGACCTGTAATGGGAGAGAGGGGGAAGCGGAGGAGTGGTAAAAGCCTGGTAAAATAAGAGACTGTAACCTCACTCCACTTAGCCGTCAGACAAAGAGATGCTTTAGGGAGTGCGTGAGCAATATCACCATAAAGTCACTACATGCTGTGAGTCTGCAGTGCCTTCTAAGCTCACTGCCTGTTTTTGTGTGTACTGAATGAATGAGTAAGAATACATTCACAAATAATTCAGTGAGTTCGAAGGAGAAAAAGGAAAAAAAAATTAAAAGTTGTGTATTAGATGTCTACAACATAAAGAGCGATGTGGAATGCCGACATTAAGAGAAATAGTAAAGTTTGAAGATTACCTCTATGGTAATTAACAAACCTTATAATCACAAGCTTGTGAAGAGAGAGGGCGGGTTTCAGATTAACCTTGAAATTCATGTGGCAACACATGCGTACATAACCATCATAATCACATCTCTGAAACCTAGGGATGTAGAAATGAAGTTTTACTGGCAGATACAGATGTTTATCCTGAGCCTTCTCTAAAATTATAACAAAACCTACATCGAGGAGTTACTTCTTGGATATTTATTCACTTAAGTAACACATAAGCCTTAAGGAGCGAAGGTAGTAAGGCCATCGCTCTATAATTTCACTAAAACCTCACTCAAATCATTGTATCTGAGTAACAAAGGGTATTGTCCCCACAGTGTTGGTCAATCTAACAAATTGGCTTACTGGAATTTGAGCAGCCACTTTCTGAGTTGGTGCCAAAAAGAGGCGTTCAGATAAAATAAAGAGCTACTGCTTGCCTGATTTAATGGGCATATGACTTTTGAGTGTGAGGGCCTATGTTGAGGCTTTGCCATACCTGTTTGATGGAGAGTATGGCTGTTTGTAGGTCATTGTGCTTTTGACAGTGTGTCAGAGTGTGTCAAACATTAAATGCTTTAAAATGGGCCTCCACTATAAGTGCCTTGGGACCAAACCACTCACCCCCCTTCCATCTCAGTAGTGACAGTCCACCACCAAGGGAGAGACAGTCTAATTTCACTGCTGGCTGACGTCTATTCAACTTGAGTGATGAGGGAGCTAGCCCTCATGCACACGTATGCACACATACTGTATGTATGGCCAGAAAAACACACTAGAGCAAACAGTAAAACAGTAAACTCAAAGCAAGGCTGGCTGTGCTGACAGGCCATCAACTGGCTTCTGCTTGCCATTTCAGCCCTGCTTCACATTTCCAAGGAAATATACTAAACTGTAATGGCCAAGTGTATGCTCCAGTGCATACAAAACCATTGTTACTTACATGCTGTGTAACAACAGCCCATTCCCCCACTTCATTATCATGTTGAAAACAAAATGACTTCATTGTAATAGGTTGCTATTCCACCTGCCATCAGGTACTTCTCAAGGTAACGGTGATGAAAATATGTATGGACCTCTCAGGGAAAGTTAGATGCAGTGAGTGAGACATGGCCAGAGATGGGGGACGGGGGCGGGGTCTGAGATTACAGAGGCCTCCACTGTGATAGACTCTGATGAAGACAAATGGACAGAACCAGTATGGCCTCCCTGCGGTGGGGTATCATCTAGAGAAAAGGGGGTAGGGTTGAGAAGGCTGGTTGGATGACGGACATAAAGCCTAATTGGTGACCTGCAGGGTTAGACGTGGGGTGGGGAGGCCTCTCCACTGACTGAGTGGTAAGAGTGTCAATCTCTTCTGAGCAGGGGTCAGAGAGCAAGTGATCTTAAGGGGGAGAGGTAAATGGATGCAACTCTGAGATTTAGTGTTTGGACTGGTTGTTAGGATTGGATTCCCTTCTCCACATAACCTGAACAAAGCTCTGTAGCACTTCTAGTAGCAAACACTATTACACAAACTCCTGCCTACTAAAAGTATTACAGCTATTGATTCACCCTATGTGACGGTGTAGTGGCCATATGACAGTACAATGCCAGCATCGCTGTCCACTGTTGGAAGGAATAAAAGATTTTGTTTCATCCTACAATCCAAATTAAACACTAGTGTATCACTGTAATGACCTGAGGACATGAAGACTAGTGTCAAAACAAGGGAAAGTGAAGAACAAAGAGTATAAAGTGATGAACACAAGAGAAGGCAATTCTTTGTTTGCGTGTGGTCTATCTGGTCAGCTCAATGGATATGATGCGCCCACAGTAAAACAGGAAAAAAAATGTTGAACACTAATCCGAGTCAGAGTTTGAACATTGCCCTCTGTACTCTGTTCTTTTGCAGCAGCTGGAGGGAAATCGATCACACGCCTGAATTAATACTTAATCATAGCACCCCAGATGCTCTTAGCCCAGGCCTGTGTCTATGGCTGAGCAAACATAGGCAGCACAAAGAAAGAGGGTAGGGTATGGGCAAAGGGCCAAAGTGCATTACAGAGTGGACTACACTTCTCTTTACTGTCAACATGTGAAAAAAAAGAGAAAAAGATGCAGACATGCATCAGCCTGAACAAACATATCCACGCCTATTGAGATCACCATCACCATAAATAGTTGTCAACACCACACACATACAATATACTCTACAGTACACACAGACATCAAGAATGTGCCCAAGAATCGGCTAAACTGAAATGGCCTGAACTAGCTGCACTTGCCAGTGGACTAACCCGAAAGCCTGACATTTTCTTTGCTTGTCAGTTAAAGCCCATTTCCATCAAAGAGAATCATGTAGCAAGCGTGGGTGCATTGTTATTTGCTCAGAATAATGCGCAGCTCAGCTTTAATGGACAGCACAAAGACTGACAATAATCCTGTGGAGAGGAATGTCAACATGTTTTACCATACTAAAACTAAAAGTGAAGTGACAACAAAAGCAGATGTGACTATGGATGGTTCAAGTGTCCGGGCTTCAGCTGGAGACCTTCCTCCCAAGTCTATTCAGACAGAAAACGGCAACACCGGTGTGTATGAGGGGCTTTCAGTGACTGACATAGCTAATCACACTGCACTCTGATTAGAGTAGAATAAGACAGAGATAGCCATTAAGGGAATCTGTGTGAGAAATCGTTTTAAACCCTATTATTTGCTACCAAGGCAACAGATGGAAACACATTTATTGTTGTGCCCTGCCACAGACAAAATAATAGTTGGCCAAGGACAATATCAATGAATAAAACACACTAGTATGCAACATATCAGAAAGATGATAAATTGTTCCTTTTTTGAAAATAACCACACTTTAGAAAGTTGGGTTAAGTAAGGCCAGAAGTGACCGTTATTTCATTTGTTTTTAATCCACTGTCAAATTCCACAAACATGTTGTTTTAATTTGACAAACAATGACTTCCAGTAAACATTAATCAACAGTCAAAATTAGCATTAAACCTCCTTTAAAAACCGTTTTATCACACTATTTTCATGCAATGATTTAGAAGCGAATCTGCTTCTTCATGTATGCAGAAATAACAAAGAGGTATATGACAAGCTTTATTCTGCCCTCTGAAAATACATAAAGCAGTACTGCATTTGCTGGGAAAACGTAGAAACAAAAGAGAACTGAGATGGACAACAAACACATGTGAATCAAAAAGGCTTTGGGGGCTTTCTCTGGCGCTACCATGTGGGAATAATAATGACCATCTTGGAACTAAAAGGACAACCATTCATCTTAACCCTGGTCTGTCTGGCAAAACTCCTAATCCCCCTAACACCCTCAACCCACCACTAGACAGACAGCAGGGGAAAAAAATGACACTTTGAAGGCGAAGGATAAGACAATACCACCCATTTCTCCCTGTTCTCTCTGCATGATTTAAAATTCCCTGGAATATGCTCCATCTGCTAGCCGGCGTTAATTCCTTCTTTTGCCAAATCTTCACCTTTATGCCTCTAAGATTATGTCACTCCCCCTGCACATCACCCACCCCTATTCACCCCTCATTCTCTTTTACTCGCTTTTACTGGCCCTTCAATCAGACTAATACCTTTTTCCCCAATAGTGATGAATCATTTTATTCAGTTTTTTATTCTTTGGTTCTGCAGCTACACCGCCATCAACTGTTCTTTTCTCTTTAAACATCCCCTATCCATCATAGCGGGAAGCCTGGTCTGAGTCTCCAACTGTCCTCCTCTCTAATCCAGCTTTATTTTTTCCTCCTTTCTCTCTTAAACCAGCCATCAGGATGAACGATGGTGAAGGTTAGATGAGTCCGTTTTTATTCCCCTGACTCCTGACCCCCTCCCCGCTTGCCCTGTGTGACACTACTAAATAGTGCTGTCTCAAGGGGAGTGAATAGTCTCTCCATTTATTGCAGAGAAGACTTGATCCTGCATTGTTTTGCTTATTTTAGAGCCCCTTACTGTAATCACTAATCATGTCAAATTTTGCATCAAACCCCTTGCTTCTTTCTGTATTTGCCATAAAATTAGTTGTAAGTAGTAGTAAGTTGTGTACTGGTCTTTTATTTGGCAAGTGAAGGTCATAAACGTCAACCGTACACTGTAGCCCCTCACCGCAATCACTTATCATGTCATACAACATTGGCATATAAATATTTGTGCTACTTTTTGTAAAAACCCATGCCAGTCAGAAATTAATTTTAGTCTCTGTGCCTCCGTGAAAGAACTGACAGCCTCCAGGGTCACTGTTCCCTGAGTCAATCCCAAATCTTTCCAAAAGGTATACAGCAAACAGCTGAGAAATATTCTTCAAGCATCTAATGTATCAAAGAGGCCTGAATTTGTGACCAAAATGACACCACTGTCACTCAGAGAGTCACTAAGAGGCGTTCAGCAGGGTTTAAAACCAAAACAAAAAAATTAACAAAAAAAGGCACACAGAACAAAATGAAGACTGAAACAGTCCTAACTGCGTGGTAAATCTGATTAAACATCAGAGCGTGGATGGCAAGCGGGGCTAAGTGACTCAATGGATGAGTAAGTGAATAAATAAAGGAGAGAAGATTGTGGTGGCCGCCTGCCACAGAATCACGTTATTTGAGCAGCCTCATGTGTACGCAAGCCAGGTTGCTACAGGCTGATTTTCCACACTCAGCGCAATTACTCTAGCTGCGTTCTGTGTCGGTAAGCTAATTAGACCTTGGTGAACTCGAGACTGGTGGACTAGAAGATGAAGTGAGTCACTGGGGATGGACATAGAGGTGATATCCTCTGTTTTTCACCTAAAGCCCTCGCACATGAAAGGAAGCAGTTCCCTGTTTACACCACAGCCTGGAAATGAGAAATGGCCCTGAAAAGAGAAGGCGTAAATGTGGCAGGGAAAACAGCTGTAAAAGTGGCTGTGCATGCTCCCTTTTTTGCTTCCTTTCTCTCTTTTTCTGCGATTCCCTCTTGGGTACAAACACTTAAACGTGCCTAGCCCCTTCCTGTGCCACCAGAAATACCCAGCTGTCCGCTCTCTGCCCCCATGCTAATCCAGGCCCACTGAGTCTACTCCCACCCCACCGGAGTAACCCAATAACGCTGTGTGTACTTAAACAGCAGTGTTGGCAGGCCTCCTCTACTCCCAATCTCCTCTCATTGCCAACAAACACACAGAGCTCTCTTTCAACAGTCCTCTACCGAACTCAACTCCTTCTGAGAGTTGCTGTTAAAACAAACACTCCCCACAATGCAGCTTACTGTGATGCATCTCAACAGGACAAGAAAAAAGGACGATTGCCCCCCTCTCTCTCTCAAGGCATTATTAGGCAGTATGTTATAATTAATTGAATTGTGGTCTTGTTGGTACATGAGGGTTCTTGGCTGCTGAGCTTTCTCATTAGCTACGCAGACTCTGGCCCTAACCTAATGAACAATAATAATACTCGCTGGTTGAAATGTGTTACAGAGATGAAACCTGATGGCCTCCGCTGGTAATTGGGCTCCCTTTCACTCATTAAGGGAGGAAAGCAATAAAAAAGCAATAACGCTCTCAAAGTGCCATCAGAGGAGGAATGTGGCACTTTCTTTTTGACAATTCATCAAGAGTGAAGCCCTGCCTATTAGCTGAATGAGAGCCCAGGGCCAAATAAACATGTCCCACTCCATACAGACTGTTTGATGGGTAAACAGTCTTTGATGTGTTTGCTGCCAGGAACTGACATTCTATGTGGACATGACCATCAGGGCAAAGAAAATGCCATGGGAGGACTTCTAGTGTAGTTAACTATTACAGAAATGTGGCAATTCAAGGTTTGTTTATTCAGAGTGCTTTACTGAGTCCACCTTTGTGTGTTCTCCTTCCCCTGCAGGTTAACTTTTGTAAACCAGACGTGGAAATGTGTAAAGTCAGTAATAAGATTAGATAAAATCTTCAGGTCAGGGCAAGATTGCATTTCCCTTTAGGTAATGAGAGAAAAAAAAAACATCCAGGCTGTCGGTACAAGTGTGGGGATGAACTGCAGGTTTTTCTGCCAAGTTCTGTGCACAGGGACTTTCAGCTCCATTCATCACCCAATTTCTCTCAACAGCGCAGCTCATCGTAATTTGTTTTCTGAGCAACTGACATGGGGAAGCTGTCTTTCACTAGAATATTCAAATAAACAATTATCTCTGACTGGCTCAGGCAACAATGTCAGGAATGTTACTCTCCGCATTGTGTGTTTCAGCTTGCCTCCTTACTAAGCCTGTGGCTTTCAGGCAGTGAAGGCAGACGATATAAGCCAAGAGTGACACACAAGTCATCCTCAGGTCTCATTCCACCAGAGTCACCTGTCTGGTCCTGACAGGGTTAGCAAGCAGGCAGTTCAGAGTTTCACTGCAGCTTGGCTAGTGAGATAAAACCTGTCTAAATCTTACACTCTCTCCTGCCCTCTCAATTCACTGAGTCAGAGAGGGATGAGGAATCAGAGCTAGGGGGGGAAACACAGACTTTTGGAAAGTTTTCCAGTTTTATTCCAACAGTAAAGCTGGAGTGGATTAGAGTATAAAACAAGTGCATGGTTGAGTTACTATATGTCACCAGAAAAAGAACATTTTTAAGCGTAAAGGAGAAGAAAGTGTGACAAAGAAAAAAAAAGAGAACTGCAGAGCCTATGTTCCACCTACTTTTATGTGGTGCATAAGCAAAATGCATAATAATATATACAAAGATACATATATGCACATTAAGGTTAAACCACAGTTGCAATACTGAAGTCTACATACATACAGTATTGTCAGTGCAGAACTGGGCAACTCGTCATGACCCTTAACTCAAACTCATTCAATGACATTTGCAAATTAATTTAATATTTTTACTATGTTAATTACTGTAGTTGTAGTAAAGGCCAAAGTGGACAATTGTAGTTGGTGGAACATTTAGTTATTTATTTTTTTAATGCACTGCATCACAGACATGCAAATCAAGTCAGAGGCAATTTTCCAATTTGAATACCTGCAGTGTGTAATTTGAAGCACTGAGTATGAATGTGCATGAGGTGAAACACACTGTATGAGTGTGATTTCACAGTTTAGGTGTTTCTTACTCAGTGTTGATTCAACATGACTGCTGGTTGTCCAAAGTTTAAGATTTGTGAACAAGTAACCACACAGACCGATTTGAATAAAATCCAAACAATTCAAAATATTAACAGATTAAGTTTTGATTGCTGAGTATTTTGCCATGCAAAATGCTATGATGCTTTTTACATGCACATATTCAGAGTAAAACACACACACAGAGTGGAGTTAAATCTTTCAGAGATCCAGGCTGGGAGAATCCCTGCTGGCAGACTTGGACAGCCTCAATGAGACAGAGGGTGTCAGCCTGTCCAGAAAGTCACGGGAAAAGAAGAGATGGCCATTAAAGATGTTCTCCAGAAAACTCTTCTACAATAATCACAACAGAGCCGATAAAACATGCCAAGTTTATGGATGGTCACTTCCTCTCTCTTTTTGCACTCACTCTGGTTATGTCATCAAGTGCCTCTGGAGACATGTTTAAAAAAAGCCTGACTACATAAAGCTTCCTTTACGTTTTCCATAGCTTCTTATTGTCAAACTTTTTTTTTTCTCCCTATTTGAGTAATTGTATTTTTTAATCTTTTCCATCATAAAGCCCACATATAAGGTCAACATCAATATTCTTGAAACTGACAATAATTCAGTGTCTTTTTTTCGCATACACCTGAGCCGGGCTGTCACTGTGGTTTGAACTTGAACTCTGCTAAAGAAGAAATGTTTACTGACTTATCAACTCCACCACTTTCCTGCCTTCTTATCGGTAAAGTGCCAGCACACAATCTTTTCTGGATTGAAGTAATTCATATATGCTTCACAACTGCCCGGTGAACTCTGGGCAGTCTGTGTAGTTGATAATGGCAAAATAAACACATATGAGGTGAAGTGGGGAATCAGCAAACGGCAAAAGATGCAAAGAGCTTTTTGTATAAAGCATCACATATTTTATATACATTATATCCTACATTGTGTTTTTTTTTTGTCTGCTCTCTGTTTTTCTCCTTTTGCGATAAAGGAGAACATCATTCTGCAACTATCCAACAGTGGTCCAACAAGATGCTGCCTGTCTGAATCACTTCCTTTTACCCCTGACAATGACCCTGGGGAGATAACACTGCGTGAGTAGGAATGTTGTTTACTGCTAAGAAATGAAGACAGAGGCAACAAGCAGTGTGATACTCAACATGTGACGCGGACAGAAGAGATTTGTATTCTCCTCTCTACATACGGTAGGACTGTTATCACAGTATAAGCAAAATGTAGCTGGATGAAAACCAAACAAAGCAATATATTAAGGGGAATCAAAATGTGTTTGTCCAAACTCAGAATAATCGTGTGAAAAAGGACAATCTGCTAAAGTGTGCAGTGTCAAGAATAAAATATCGGCGGATGGGAAAATGAAGTAAAGGAACTTCTTATTCTGTGGGGGTGATGTATGTTTTATAGCTATAGAAGGGTTGGTGACCTTGCCTCTTTGGGACCACTGATATGGACTGGACCAGCTGTGGAGGGCGGGAGGACGACTGCAGATGAAAGTTTAACAGCCCTCTCAAGGCCTGTATACCTCCACCCCCCCTGATGGAGCTACATGTACAGAGGCGGGACTTCTTTCACATCTCTTCACAGGGCCTCACTGGGGCTCATCAAACTCCTCAGCTGCTCCTTACTCAGGGAGCCCATCTGGTGCCAAGCAACCCGGAGGAAGGAACTGAGGCAACACTAGCAACTTGCTGTGGTGCCCTCCCACACATACACTCGCATATTTGTACAAGTGCACCGTTCCAGATAACCTCACACCACATCCGCTTCAATTTCTCCTCTGCCGTTTTAATTTAAGCCAATTAAGCGGATTTTCTAGATTTTATTTTCTCTTCAGTGTGCCGCTCTCACTCCCTCTGCACTCACCAGGATCCCAGCTGGGCTTAAACACACACAGACGGGTCCTCAGAACAAATATTAACTGCTGAGCCTGGGAGGACTGGTTAGGATCCTTGTTTAAGTGTATAATTTGGGATGCATGAGAACATATGTTGAAAATCCTGTTACAAGCATTAGTGCTACACCTAGTGATTGCTCCTCTTAGGCTTATGCTAGCTGTCATGATCTCTGTATCTCTATCAACAAGTTCACCTTTTAATGTTTAGGTTCTGTCTACGTTCTGCATGTGACTTCCACGTGTAAATACACAGTAAATGCATATCTATATTTTGCTAAACATGTTTTCACTTACCTGTGCAGGGCAAGATCATTGTTGAGAAGGACACAGCAGAAGAGAATTCAGGGACAAACATGGGGGAAAAAGAGAAAAGAACTGGTTACTTCAAAGCCAAGTAATGTAAACCTTTTATTTAATGTACAGCAGATCTAATAGGAACCAACCAGGTGCTGGGGTAACTATTAGAACCCAGTTTGAGACCACGATCATATCCCCCAACCCCAGTTTTACATGCGTTCCTCCTCCTCCCTTTTCCACCCAGCATCACCCCATCTTCCCAGCTTTCCTTCTGACATCTGCTAATCCCTAGACCTCTGACCCCAGGAAATTTACTCTCTCAACCTTGACCATTTTCTTTCTCTTTTCTCCCTTTATGCCTGGCCGATCACCAATCCATTATCATTCCATTGTCTGAGGCCAAGAAAAACAATTTAAATTCCCGTGAACCAACATCCACTTGCAGGCTAAAGGCAATCAGGGTATATAACGGGATGTAGGGGCAAAAGGTGCCGTGTGTCTGTCTGATAATAAGCTATGTATAGTGCCTTTAGCCTACCAGAAAATGCATTTTTATTCCATATTATATGGTTGTCAAAGACATCTTCTACACTTCCAGCATACATTTGTGGCAATTACATTTTCCTTAATACCTACAGACAGCAAGAATTTTCATATGAATAATGTGCCCAGATGCTTATGCTGTGTGTTAGCTTTGGCCGGACTGGGTGCTAGTAACGTGTCTAAAATTTGGTGAGACACCTGCTAAGAGCAGACTGCCTCTGTATTTCTGTCATTTTCCACTCACTCAAGGATCAACATGTGGATTTGTTATGACATAAACATCCACATTTAGTACTGAGGATTCCATTTATTCTTTGGTGTGAAGTTGTGAACACACATTAGAAATACAAAATGCAGAGATTTGCACCTTAGCTTTCTTTATGTAAAGAAAAGAAAGCTGTCAGTGGACTAGAATTTGAAGAGATATTCCTCAAGTGAAAGTATTAAACATGCACTTCCAAGTAAAACTGCAGCTTTATTTGTGCAGAATCCATTAACTAACTGATTGCTACATAAAAGCCAATCCTATACAATCCTGAGAATCCTGCTTTTAGACAACTTTAGTTTTGTGCAGTTGTCCTGTCCGGTCTAACAGGTATGAAGTCTTGTTGAGTGGATTAGCAGCAACAGCTAAGATCCTCTTTAAAACATGAATTGCAAATTCACATCATGCAACAAGCTTTTTGATATATCAATGTTTCAGAAAAGCAAATAAAGTCAGATGCCTTTCCCAATAATGTCTAAAACATGGTTTTAGTGCCTGTGATTGTCTATGATATTTTAAGTTTCAGTAAAATCCTGCTATAGTCACCAGTTTCACTAAAACCAGATGAACACATCAAACAAAATGTGATTTGCACATACAAATTGGTTTAAATGTCCATTCACTGCATTCAGCAGAAGACCCACACGACCCCACCAAGACCTAATGTGACCAGATCACAGAAGGCTTCAGATGCTTCTGTTGTTGATTTGCTGTGATCTGCCTTCGTTGGCACACATCCAACTGTGTGGACTGTGACCCCGGGGCAGAGAGGCCCCCATACACCCCACTGCTCCTGCCCACCCCAGGATCCTGGCACCACATGGCACACTCCCACATTTATTATTCATCTGCTTCATTACCCCCAATAGCTGTTTACCTTCAGACTGCGGCCCTGATGCCGTGACCCTGGGGTGGGCATTATGCTGCTCGTCAACCGAATGAGAGCTAAAAAAGGTGGAGAGGGAGACGCACCACCCCAATCTCATGTCATGCATCTCCTCTGGTAGCGCAAAGTGAATAGAAGCTGTGAACTGAAGTTGAGAGCTGCAGTAGAGTAAAGTGAAGTGGATTTGTGTGGAAATTGCCAAGAGGACAGTGGCCTCATCTTTCTTAGGTCAGCATGCTAAGCGCTTAGAGAAGCTCAGTCATTCCTAAGTAAGGATATCCAATCAATTCCAATAGCCCCCAGGGCAGTCACCATCCCGGGAACCCATGCAAGTGCTGTCTTTCTAGCTCCCAAATCCTAGGAGCAGGAAGCTTATGCATTGGGCTGAGCTCATTTAATTGCTTGAGATATGGCCCTGTGTAGTTTGTAGGAGGGTGTTTTAGGGGTGTTGTGGTTTGAGAGATATTCTCTGGCCCATAAACTAGAGATTAGCCTCACAATGGGAAGGTATACGGCACAACATTCCTGTGGGACTAAGAAGATATGAGCCCTCCATTAGCACAGTAGGGGAAGGTGAGGATTTAGAGTCTCTGTTACTGCTATGTGCACCAGCGAGTGTGTGTGTGTCTGTCACAATTTTTCAGAACAGAGACAGAACTTGACTAGGAATTATTGGACGACTGAACAGCAACAGTTTCAACAGTTTGTCATTTCTTCCAGTAAAGTCCGAAAATAGATCAATTCCACACGTTTCCTTTTTATATTCAACACTCCATCATATCAAGTATTTTAGGGCGCAACTGCCAACTCTCTTGGCTAAAGAGCTAAATTAGAACCAAATTAGACAATTACAGATTGCAAAAGGAAAAAAAATGATGCCACTTTTTATAATTACACATATTTTTCGATCTTGATTATTTTTCCCCTTTTGTCATGAACCAACTTACTGTGGTGTGCATGTTTATTTTGGACACCATCATAATAATTCAGTGTGAGCACTAACCCAGCCCCATAATGATTTCCCCTTTCTTTGCTGTTATTTCTGTGCCACTAGTCTGTGCCAGGATGCTACAAGGCTGTCATGACCACAGAGGAGTAACTCTGGTCTGGTTGTGGTTCTTGGACCAAGCCCTTGCTCCCAGGCTTGCAGACCATTTCAAATCCAGCCTTGCTTCCCTAGTTTCCACCCTTCATTTCACTGGGGCAACAAAACGGCCCCACTTTGGAGAGACATTCTGTCCCATTTCCTTTGCACTGGGATTGTGGCGACCAGGCTACATTGTACTGCAAACTAACAATGTAATTATCACAGTGAAGGGACAAGGCCAATGAGGACACAAATGTATACTCTGTCTGATTCATGCTCTGCACTATTTGTATTTTATAGACAGTATCTGCTGTGCATATCTGCTTCTGTGCTGATTATTGAGTTGAAATACACAACATAAAATAGGCAGTCAATCTGTGAATAATCAAACAGCTGTGGTTAAAACACAGCTAAAATGCACAGAAAGACATTCAAAACAAGTAGTTTAACCTAAAGTGACACAGAGATAAAAGGGCGAGGCAGACAGGACAGAAAGAACCTTTTGTTACCTTAAGTTGTGATGATTTTACAGAGCCAATCAGATATCAAAGGCAATAATTCTACTAATAATAATAATAATAAGTCACTTATAACTCATTTATATCCATATACACGTTTGAATGTAGCTAATAAATGTTTCTGGGAGATTCCATGTTGGCTTTAGTTCATTTCTACTTATCTAATTACAATGGCAGAATGCACTTTATCTTAAGGCTGTGGTTAAAACATTGCCTAAATGCCTATGGCTGTATAAAATGCTTATGGCTATAAAAAGGTCATAGGGGAGAACATGCATAAGGATGAGAGTAGGCTCCTAATAATTGCACAAATATACATTATCTTACTGTTAGTCAATATGTGCACACAGTTAAAAGATCGGTGTACACTAAAACTACCATTGACTAGTGCAGCGGCAGCCAAATGACGAGTGGGGATATTAAAATGATCCACAGCTGCATACATCTCTCCTTGACAGTTAAAGTGATTGCATCTACTCGCCTTCACATCTTTAACTAGGTCACAGTACAATGGCTTAACTAGCTGTACAGGAATGATTTGCATTACAGCTTATTTGATGTTACACTGCCAACACAGAAAAGATAATCTTGTACAATTGTCCTCCTTCCCAGTGAGGTTCCTCACTCTCTATCCCAAAAAGACCTTATGTATTGTGATCCTGTGGTGATAAACGTTAACTTGTTGTGTGGCACAATGGCAGTCTTTGCTAAAACCCCTCAATTACCTCCCCAGCCCCAAGTGCCTTAAACAGGATGCACGGCTTTCTCAGACCATCAAGCAGAGATAGGCCGATAGAAACCCTCAACATGCAGTCACACTGTCACACAATTATAGCCCACTACCCGCTCGTCTGCCCTCTCTGCCCCACCCACGCTTGCACAGGGGGTCATTACCTCAACCCTTACCATCAGGCTGCTGGCATCCAGTTGGCCAAGCAGTATGAGCTGTGGTGCATGGATGTGGTGCAGCTGAGGGAGAAGCCATGTGCACTTTGTGAATCTACAGCAGTATCATATAACACCACAGCAAAATGTTCCAGCAGTTCTGCAGGCTGGAGAGCCAATTAGATTAGAGGAGGGTAAAACTGTGGTTACAGGATGTCCCAATTCACTTAACATCTGCTGAAAGAATATGAAGCTGCATATAGCTGTAAACTTCACCAGTAATCAACTGATGACTAATCCATAAAATTGCCATTGAAGTCCACAGAATAAACAGCGTATAAGCTGAATAGTAATGAGCTCTACTAAGAGCTCAGCCTAAAAATATCCACCTTGAAACAGGGAGAGAATAGCACAAAACGCCCCGTTATTCACTCCGTTTGGCTTTTTTACAGCTGAACCCTTTTCCTTGGCTCCAGAAAGAACCTCCAGCTGTGTCTTGTGCCACCATATGCATGAAAAGGGCCCATCAAAGAACATATTTCTTTCATTCCAGGCAATTTCCCTAATCCCTGATGAGCTGCAGGGGAGAGGAAAACATTATGGGTATGGGTTAGCAGGTGGTGGAGAAGGGATTTTGTGGGTAGCGTGTTTTAATGTGTGCATGTGTGTGTGAACATGAGATTCTCTGAATACATTTGCATTATTGCAAAGACCTTTATTTTGAATTTTTGTGCATACTCACACAAAATCTGTCTATAGTGTGTATGTCTGAGCATGTGCGGATACTTGGTCAGTGTGACACACACAGGCCACAGGAAAAGAGACTGGGGAGTCTTGAAGTAGCTCTCAGGGATTAGTTTATCCAATCTTCCACTAATAGCTGATAAATTCTTTCCACTGGTGAGTCCTGCTCAAGATCCCGCCCTCTTAAGATGCACTTCAGCCTCAACTGATATAGAGGCTAGAGGAAAAAAGGCATGCTTCCTTTCTCAAACAGTCTAAACACCAGCTACTGTAACTGCGACCACTGGTTAATTGCAATTGTTTCTCCAAGTACTACAGCAGGTGATGGTCCAGTGACTAGTGGCCCTCCTCTCATATTTCAGGTCAGGGTACAGCAGGGGGAAATGCCCTCCAGAAAGCAGTCAGTCCAATTTCCCCACGTCTCCACCAGCTAGCTTTTGACAGCTCTAAGACGTGGGCTGCACTAACAAGGAACAGCAGCAGCCCACGACATCAGCATTTTTCTCTCTGAGCTGTGACAAACCTCTGGGTTCTGGAAGGAGGTGGGGGGCATGGGGGCAAATATGATGTGCCTAGGGCAGGCTTGTTACACCTTAATAACTGTCATTGTGGGGCATCATGTCAACTGCAAAAACAGGTTGCAATTTTTGCACCATGCATCTTCTGTTGGTAATGGTGCATGTTTGGGAAAGAGGGAGACATTTTTTTTCACTGATTTATGCAGGAAGGTCAACTGAGTACGCCGTTTCTTCAGCAAATCTCCGCCTCGCATTCACACATGGCAGCTGCCCAGTCTACCAATATTTGCCAATGACTGCAGTTCCAGAAACAGTTAAAAGGCAAATTGGGGACCTGGGGATCTTCGATTCTGCGCCGTTTTTGTTTTTTCAGGGATTTTTAATGGCCTCATGTACAAAAAAGCATAAAAACATATCTGAAATTCCACTGGGTTTAGTCGTTTACAAGAGTTGCACAGTGGACAGCTGAAGTACTACTACTGCATTTACCACAAAACAACCTTTTCAAGGAGTGTCAGAGAGGAGAATTGTATTGACTCTATCATAGCAAAAAAATATATACTGTACATGTTAGACAACCGTAATCAGAAGTGGTCTTTCCTATTGGAACTCAAGCTACAAGGGAGTTTCCATTACTTTCTGGCAAAAGATCTTGGCATTGACAAGAAATAGGGGGAGGAAAAGGGGGAGTAAAAAAAAAAAAAAACTGTGAAATCTGACTGGCTGACATCCAAGTCTCCTATTCTTCTTTTTATCTGAACCCTGCCCTAGCACTCTGCCTGGCTGCCTGCCAGAAAGACTGTTTTATTATTCCTACACTTTACCTCCCATTTTTATGCATACTCTTTATCCTTCCTTCTCTTTGGTTCTCGTCTAATGCTCTTTGCTACTGTGTTCTCTGTAGAGCTCTTCTATTCACTCAAACACACCTACCACAACAAATCCAGTTCTTTATTAGTTACTTTAAATGTGCATATATACAAAAAGCATCTTCCTACCTGTACTCATATGCATATCATTACAACAGTATACACGGCATTTCCCCACATGTAATAACAGAGCCATTAAATATCTGACAGGGAAGGTTTAAACAAAATGTAGTCTGTTTGATGGATTGGTTCAATTTGCACTGCCTCAGTCTTCACATGTGTATGAGGAGGATCCCAAGTGTAGGACAACTGAGCAGCTGGGGGTGCTTAAAGAGCGCTTTTTCACTCCCTGCCAGTTTCTCCACTACATCAACCAATGGAAAAGTTGATGATTTATGAAGCAAACAAATTTGTAAATGAGCATGCACCACTTCAACATGCAACACCACAAACCTGCTGATGAGAGACAAAAGAGCAGAACGTGCAGTGCACAGCTTGCAGGCTAAACTCATAGACACATACACTTCTGTCTCCAGGGGTCCAAAGCTTCTATGTACCATGTAATTCTCCATTAGGAAGATGAAGTTCATTCAAGCCTGAGATAAAGACTTTATTGCAAATGCAGAGATGATGACTGAATGCAGGTGTTAAAACAAGAAGATTATTATAAAAGTGTGTTGAGTAATGATAACAGCAAAAAACAAAAAGTATGAAATGATATACTAAATGTCTCATTTCATTTAATCGCGTAAGGTTAAGCAGAGCTTTTATAATTCTTGCATTTTGTAAATGTGTAAAACATATAATGACATTACAATAAGGAAGGAAATGAGTGAGGAGCAGGAGATTGACTGGTGGATGGTAGTGCTGAGTGGGAGGTTGGAGGAGGGTGGCAAGATTATTAGTTATGCTCCTCCCCTGAGGGGCATAGATATGTGGAAGCAGCGGGGACGAGAGAGCAGGTGCATGGGAATTCAGAAATCACTGCATATGCATGGTGCTCAGACTCATAGAGCAAGCTATGGCTTGAGGAAAAATAACTCTCACTTGGGACAGCAAGCAGTGGATATGGAGGATTGGAGTGGAGGCAATTTGTATGTAGCATTTTTGACCCTGTCTAGGATTTCAAATCTGGCCTGTCTTGCTCTACAGTCTAAATGAGGTGTTATTGAGACCAAAATCAAAGTACGGCCACCCTAATCCTAGTGAGCTGTCCCCAGTCAACACCGGAACTAATGTGCTAGAACAAGACATCTAATGGTTCCTGTGGGTATCAAAGGCCTGCTTGTGGAAGGGCCTGTTACAACAGGCTCCTCACCCCCTGGGCAACAACACTGGGTGACAACAGAATTGGGGCTCCCTGTGTGTTTAGACCATAGTCCAATCACACAAAAAACACAATAAGCTTCTACCATGACAAGAGCAATACAACAAGAGAAAATGAGACTACATAGACCCCACATTGAGATCAATGCAAGACATTGTAAGACTTGACACTTAAAACCAACTGTAAGAGTTGTTTTGAAGCACAACACCGACACATTGATTTTTATGTAATAAGTGAAATATGTTTTGATTCATAGAGCGTTTGTCTCAGAAACTAAATTTTTGTTACACTCATCAAAATGTTGGTAGGATGACGGAGGCAAAGCAAAAATATAGATATTATAGCTGAAAAAGAGAAAAAGAGAAGGATGTCTCCTCTTTCTCACTAGGCAGTGTAATAACCTTTTAAATCATGTTTGAATTTTTTTAAGTTGGCACAGTGGAGATTCTGGCAATATCTCAGCTACGATATTAAAACCAGTTACTGGCAGTAATCTCATTGCTTTGTTTGATGATTTGCAATATGACACCCATCCCCCCTGTCCTCAGCCATCATATAGTCTCCTGCTTTCCCCCTGGAGACCTTCCATTCCCGCCCAGATTTGGCCTTGCCCTGACACCGGTTGCTAATAGCGCTGCTGTCAAGAGAGGGCCATCAGCAACAAAAGACAGCAGAGACCCTTCTGTTGAGCTTCTTTTTGCATATTCACATGCTTGATGATCTGATGGTTGTAGATAAGATGTCCTTTTCTGTGTACATTTTGAGTGCAGTGATAAGAGCACTGTCAGTTTTCTAACAACTGCTAGACATAACTTTAGTGACTGTATGAGTATCTAGCCGGAAATGTACACACACCCTGATTGGTCATGGTGCTGCATAATCAGCCAGCATAAAGATGAATATCTGATCAAAACAGTGTCAAACAATCACACAGTCGTGTTTGACACGCTGCCAGTCTGCACTGATTGAGTGTCACGGCATTTCTGAGTTATCGTTGTTCTTGATGAAGGTGAAGTCAAATTAACTGTCAACACTCGGGTTGAGGAATCCAGCCACAGTGCGAAGTCTACAATCTGGTTGCTGTTACGGTGCAAGGGCAAACGTCAGGCTGTGGAGCAGGTGAGATACCACAGCCTGAACTTCAGCAGGGACATGAGAGAGAAGGAGAGAAGAGGTTGAGAGGCAACACAACAGACTCGTTAATTAGTGTAGCACAAATGTCTTCATAATGAGGCCTAATCACCTAAGCATGGCAGCGACCATACGGCGATGGCCGTGCAACCATACTGTCTGACTGGCCCTCAGTGCAGCATGTACCACAGGGGAGAAAATGAGGTGAGAGATAAACCGAGGCAGAGGGGAGACTGATAAGAATGCAAAAATTGAGTTTCTGTGCCTGAAATATGTATGACAGCAGCCGGTCTGTGTTGTGTATGATTCTACTCTCTAGTGGCATAGTTAGGTGTTGTACCTTGGATTAGAAGCTGGTCTAATTGGCCCACTGGGCACCAGGGAAGAGGCTGGGAGCAGGGATGCTGTGACAGCGATTTCCTCCGTAAATAAATCATCTAGTGGCTTTCTTCAACATACTGCTACATCTCAACACTTCTGTCATTACTGCCAAGCTTGCCCAGCTCAGGAGACATATTTACTGGTATTCATTTGATTATGGTTATTATAGATGGAAGCACTCTGCAGCACCCTCCTTACGTGATACACAACTCCCAAGGTAGATGTTACTATGCTCATAGCAGTGGTATGGTTGATGTTTAATAACACAAAGAACAAATAATAAACCAGGCTCTTATAGAAATTTGTATTTATAAGTGAGGTATAAAATATGTGGTGTAGTGATAAACAGCTTGTCTTGCTTTCTGGTAAACACAATAAAGTAGTAACACAGACACCTGCTATTTCTCCCACAGGTGTGTGTTGCCATAGTGAAATAATTTGTGGTGAACTAGTGTGAAGCAGGAACAGGAGGAAGCTTGTCCTCATCTGCACGCAGCAATTGTGTTTGTCCCTGAAAGTAGCTGTGGCACAAGTAAGACCACAGGGATATGCTGAGCTTCTCTCATCCTTACACTGAACCCTCTCATCACTACTAGGCAGATAGCTAAGCTTTAAAGAGAACATCCCCACTCCCTGCCACTTACTCATTTCCGAATTGCCCGACTGCACAACCACCAGCTCGATGCATGGGACGCAAGAAAGAAGGTCAACGCATTATGTCATCAGAGAAAAGCTGCCACGCACAGACGGAAACTGCAGTCCACAACCTACCACTTAGTGAAGAGGCATGCTGAGATTTAGATTGGATGGGTTCAAATTATACCCAAGAGCTGGCAGCTCAGTTAGAGGGAGGATTAACATCTACTTCACATCAAGAGCTTTCGGGTTGTAACATCCACAAGAACATACAAACACACACGCAATTACTTTAGTTATCCCCAATGGAATCAGTGCAGGGACAGTGTAAAACTGCCATCCATATTAAGACTGACACTCATTTTTTAAACCCAACAAAACCCTTTCGTACCCAGGTTTTTGACATCCCAGGATTCCCTAGGAGCCTGGTGGATAGTATAAAGTACACATTCCTTATGATCATTGTTAGTTTGGAAAAAATTACAAACCTCTTAAGGAATCAGTAAAGGTAATAAACTCCAGGTTATGATAAGCTTTGCTCTGATGGAGTCAAAACGAAAGCCTAATCTCCACAGAGTGCGAGTGACAGGAGTTAAAACAGTGAGTGGTAAAGCCTGGTAAACATCTTTGGCTTCTTCACTAATCAGCCCCCACCCTACCCCACCTCCTCCCCTCTGACTCTCTCTCTCGGAGGAGCTGCCACTGCCTGGGCCACCATATTGTCATTAAAGACCATGGCATGGCGAGGGAGCACAGGAAACCTCAGAGCCACATCTCAGGAGGCCCAACTGCTCCTCTGAGGCACTCGGTCCCAGCCACACCGCTGCTCACACAAAGGCACAAACAAACAGAAACACAGACTGCTGAGCAGACGGACATATGTGTGCATATTCATTATAATGCATCTTCAAAAGTAAAGGGGTAAAAAAAAAAATCTTTTTAAGGGTTTTTTTCCAATCTCATGAGACAGAGTGGGGGAGTGGGTAAGTATTCTGTTTAGTTCTTCGTAACACCTAAAACTGAATTCTCTACTGTGTATTTTCTTGGAAAAAAATCAAAATGCTGGTTTCAACTAAAATCCCTCCTGCAGGCTTTTTACCAGGCAGGCTTGAGATTAATTGATTCCAAGCTGAATAGTCCGCTAAAGAGAAGGGTTTAAGCAACAACAGAGCAGAGCCTCGGTCTGCCTTGAACTATCAGTGGGATCTGCCTCCAGTGGATACTAAAAAAACTGGAGGCAGGGCCGTAAGACAGGGAGGACTATAATCTTCCCCTGCATATGTGTGATGTGCAGGAGTGGGGAGATGGGGTGGCGGCAGTGTCTGGGTGGTCGAAAGGGAGGAGAGAGGAAGATACTGAGAGACTGAATCCAAACGAGGGGTCTTTTCTGCAGACTGAAAGCGCCTGTGTGTCTCCAGCAGATGGACTATTGTCTGTTGAGTCCTGGGGAGTGGGTGCTAAGAGCTTTCCTTGTGCCCAGGGTGGCCCATTCTTTATCCCATACTTCACCTCTCTTTCTCCTCCCAGCCTTGGGCTTTGTTGCACTCTGTTTTGTTTGCTGTTGTTTTGTGCCTCACTATGTATCTCACTTTTGGTAACCTTTTCACATACAAAACAGAGATTTTTTTCTCTCTCTATGTCTTTTTTTTTTTTTAACATGGAGGGAGTCATTTTTCTCTGTACGGGTTGTTTTGTGTTGTCTGAGGAACAAGTTGGAAGGCTGGTTGTGACAGGAGAAGAATGCTGAGTCGAGCTGTTCCAGCCTGTTCGGTGGCTGTCCCTCCCTAAGGAACGAACGTAAAGACCAACTGCATAAATCACCAGCCGCCCAAACAGGCAGAGAAGAAAACAACTGTCAGACAATGCAGTTGATTAGAGCAGGGACCATCATCCTTATGCACTGTTATCTCCCCAACATAAATGACTATCTCAAAAACCTTAAAAAAAAATCTGTTCCTGTGAGAATCAAATTTCTATAAAAAGATGGGGAGAGACTGTATTTTTTTCACCACGTAGAGAACAGACTACACAGCAGCTACAAAAAACATCTTCTTAACAGTGAGTCTTTACCTCAGCCATATGGTAACATTTTCCTGGCCTTGTGTGGTTTTCTGTTTTGCTCTGTTAGAGTCATTAATTACATCACTATTCTAAAGACAAGTATATCAGGATCATTCAGAGGGATCCCTCACCGCACTTAGAAACATTTCCAGGAACACCAAAGACATATTAAGCCAACATCCTCCAACCCTTCACACACCCGAGTCAAAAATCTTAAATACTGGCACGACTTGACAAGATGTTACTGACGTAATCTTGTTGAGTAACCCCACGAAATCCCCCATACCAGTCAGAAAAAGGTTTTGAGGTTGTCTGCATCAGTGGGAGGTTGTAGGGTTGAATAAGGTGGGTGGCTTCAATAATAATCCCAGGTCTCCCCATGTTACCCTAAAACAAACCCAGAGTAGATGAGCAAAGAGCAGAGCAGAGAAGTTAGCTTTATAAAAAGGGCCTGCCATTATTTATGACTCCCTATAAAAGCTGTAGTTAATTATAGTGTTTTAGACTTATAAATTACAGATTGTGGAACTCCCGTTATAATTAGAGCGGTGGAGGCAGGGCCTGGGCTCAGTCTCTGGCTTAGGAGGTGGAGAGGAGCTAGGAGGCAGGGCTGCTGGATGAAGCCTCTTCTATTGATGTGGTGAAGCCAGGCCCAGAACACGTTCCCCGGACAGGGTCCTGACTGCAGCATGTGGCAACATTGGGCTGCTCTCTGCAAACGCTCTGTAATGCTTATCCTCCCTATCCTTTACCAAACTGGGACCGCTACAGTGACCAATATACAGCATACTTTACATCCGACTTGATATTTTTATTCTCTTTAACATATGCTATATTTGTGCTATTGATTGTAGCTCAGCAAAGCCAGGAAGACAATGGGATGCTTAAGGAGCTTAATTCTGCTCATTCCCTCGTTCACCCAATAGCTGAATTACCAATGCCCTTTAGCAAAGCTATACTGCAACATGTGTGGACACAGACTGCCGTCAGTGTATCATGGGAGATCTGAGGGCATGCCCTGAGGATGTTCCTGATGTCAGAGGTCAAGTCAATGGTCTGCCCTGATGCACTAAATGCACTTTGTATTGTCAAAGCTGAGTATATCCCTGTTCAATATCATTAAAATGTTACAAATACATATCTTGACAATTAAATACAATTTTATTTGTTTTGAAATCAAGTAATTTGAAAAAAACAGAAATGTTTTACATAAGAAATACATCTTTGTTATTAGGATTTCATTTATTTCCTTATATTGTTTACATTCAGTGTTTTTGTTCACATTGCTATCCATAAATGTCAGCTGATTTACCCCTATTAAACTCTAGCACATCTCCATGTTTCACGATCAGCACTGTAGTGACTGTCATGTTCCTCACCAGGTCTATTTTAAACATGCCAGAACCCATCTGATCCAAATTACTTTATTTTGGTTTCATCTGACCAAAAAATGTGCTGCCAGTATTCAACTGGCTTCTTTTTATTTTCTTCAGCAAAGTTTTATCTTGCAGTTTTGTGCCTTTTCTTGGACACTGTCCATGGAGACTGACTGTCTGATGAGTCACTGAAACATCAATTTCCGCAGATAATCTTTGTGCCAAGTCATAAACACATGTGGGCCCACGCTGCATTAGCCATAACTCAGGCCAAAAATGAGAAAGCTGTCGTGTTTACAGGTTATTTAATTAAATTGAGATGCACGTAATATTTTATAACAGCAATTAGCTTTAATTGGAAATCAGAGGTGGATTCACTTTTGTATAATTGAGGTTATATTTTTGTGTCCATACGTTCAAATACCCTACACAACAACTTAATTATAGTAAGAAGGTACAATTTTGAATAATTTAACATTCTAGTGATGTGGCACAGAGGTGTACTCTATTTTGTTGTGTGTTCTCAGCAAGTAGAGTCTGTATGTGTGCACTTTGTGGGTAATGGAGTCCAGCTAAGTCCATCTGGGGCACAACAGCCAGTGGGGAGGTCAGACTTGCCATTTCTGGTTTGAACACATTTGGCTTGAGTGCCTGAGGTAGAGAAATAGGTGTGATATTACACCAGCACCTCACACTAATGCATAGCTGAGAAGAAAAGTCCCTGAGGTGGAAGCGAGTTTAGAGAAACTAGTAGAGGTCTATAGGGCATCGTTAGAGGCTTAGTATAAGGTTTAACTAATCCCTGGGATTCTGTCTTGTTTGAAGCACACACAAAAAAATACCTTCACAAAAAACTGTTGATTGTCTCCATTTGTTTGAAATCAATAAACAACTACTGGCAAGTGCCAATAAATTATAAACATTACATGTCACTCCAGATGCTTGATTTTACTCATTTATATTTTTTCAATCCGAAGCCAGTTATCCAGCATGGGGTTGTTACAGCTGAATTTTGAATCAATAAGCAGCATAATTTAGCAGAGCTGAGACAGCGGGAAGACACTGTGTGCCTGAGTGAAAAGGATTCAATCCTTGCAGAGTCTAACACAGCCCTAATCAGTAGTCCTCTTCAGCAGGAATTCAGGATGGGTGCTGTGAATTAGCGATGAGGGCATTGTCACCGAAGACAGATGCCAGCCTCTGTCGCCTTGAAGCCCCCCTCAACTACTCAGTGTGACCCCCACCCACAGTCTTCTCCCATCCTTTACCCCAGCCTCGGGCTACAGGCCCTCTCTCATTAAGGGTGCTGACAGTCCCTGTCCTCATCCTGATCCCTCATCATTAGAGCATGTAAATCTCCCTGTCACATGCAGGTACACATGCACATACACACATATGCTTCAGACACACATCTGGTAGGTGGGGGGTGTCCAGCCGTGTTCACCTGAGAAATAGGAGCCACTAACCCCAAGACCCAGTAGAAAGGCTGTCTGATGCATATGATAAACTAGAATGAGGGAGGTACTGCAACAGAAAATACACCACTACTACACTTGTACATACACTACTACAACTACAATTCTGTGCAGTGCAGTGTCATTATACTATAAATACTGTGACTAAAATAATTTAATAGGGCCACACATAAAAACACACAGAGACAATAGAAAAATCACAGAAACAACAAGTACATGCAAAGAAAGGCAACTGAGACTAAAGTAGAGAATCTGGAGGGCAAGCATCTGGTGGGTCCCGACTGGATTGGTGCACTACTGCTGCTGCATGTATAATTCAGAATAGCCCTCTACTCGCTTTTCCTTTCCTCCAGCCATGTAAACGAGCCCAGACACAGCATATGGAGAAAAGGATAAAGGGGAAGAGGAGAAGAAAAAGAGGGAGTAAGAGAGATATATGAGGGGAAAATATGGAGACAGGGATGGGGGAGGAGAAATGGGATGCTGCAGGCAGGTGACAGAAGGAGAAGAAAAAGCAGAGGAGAGAACAGGTACCAGAGGTAGATGAGCAAAGTTAGTAAAACAAGAAAGGGAATTGGGTATGGAGTGTGGTGGAAAGAAAAGGCTAGCCTAAATCCCTTCTTGTTCATTTCATTGTATAACAATTTCACAGCCCAAAATGCAGACTCCATGCTGAAAGTGTTCATTACTTTCTGCTCTAAAGGGGCCTTCAAAGGAATATCACAGTTATTTCACCCAGATCCCTTAGGACAATTCTAGTGCCTGTCAGCTTATTCAGAAAACAGCTGTGGGTGTAGGTGTGATTGAGGTGTGCATGTCTGCGCGTTCACATACTGTATGTGTTTACAAGTGTGTGTGTCTCAGTGTTACAAGTGTAGAGCAAACTGAGGAACTCCGTTTACACCTGCTCTGTACAAAGTATATGGAGCGCAGGTGAATCCTTACTCAGCAGTGATTCATGAAATGAATGAAAACCTTAAACAGGATCAGATGCAGAAAATAACAAATGATGGATACGACTTAAAATTACTCACCTTAAGGATTTGGGGAAGAGACAGCATCCACAGGCAGCATGACAGAAAGGAGAGAGAGGAGACAAAAGCAAAACATTAGAACGTGTACCATGGCTAATTAATATGAAAATTTAGTCTCTAAAACATGTGCTGCCTCTTAACCAGAAACCAGGAATGGATTTACAGGTAATCTAAAACATGTAATATTGTTTACTATTGCACTACTTGGCATAAAATGGAGATGAAAATTAAAGATAATATTCCTAATAAGAATTTTTATGACAGTTTTTTTGTAGCTACAGTACATTACAGCCATCTATGTGAAGCTGTAATTGTCGGATACACTTTAAAAGAAGATACACATCAGCCCAGATTTCCAGTGTATGTGAGAAGAGAGAAACAAAGGAGCAGAGGGACAAAGCGATATGGGCTGGGAGAGTGAATGAGGAAGGAAGAGAAATCATTAATGCAAATGCACCTCAGAAGCCCGATAGACTAAAGTTAACGGAGGTTACTGCTGTTTTTGGATGGTGTTAATTGTTATTCATGATTCTGCCGGCTCTGGAAGGGACTGGGGCTGGTTGTTTTTCAAGTGCTGGATCAGGCGGGGATTTATTGACCATCGCTGCTGGGGGTACAGTCCCATAGAGGGATGTCAGTCAGCATAGAGGAGCTGACTTGAGTGGGCAAGGTGGAGCTGCTGGTTGTTAGGTTCATCTCACACCTACAGAGTCCATGCCTGTAGCTGCGCAGAAACACCAACAGTGTAAACAGCAGACATAAAGGAGCATCTGTGTCTGTGTGTTTCTGTTTTTCCCTCACGTCTTTATCACTTGATATGTACCAGTAGAAAGCAACAACAGAAACAAAACAAAAAACATAACCTTCAAAAACTTGAAATAGATGAAGATGAAGAGAAATTCACTGTTTTCTGACACAAGAAATTTGACCAACAAAGAATAAAAAATTGTGTTGTGGTTCACACAACACACACTTATTCTTGATCACTTTACTGAAATAATAAACTCTTAGTCAAACTAAACTGCACGTCTGTCTAAATGCTAATGCACTCAGACTTGCGTTCCTTTGCTTAAACACACAAATGGTCTGCATGCCTATTTATGAATGCACGTGTCTGTGTGCACAAGCAGATGAAAATACTTTGTCCAATCTATAAGCCCAAGTGCTGAAAGAGCGACAAAGCTGGGCTGCTCCCCTTTCAAAACAGACGCATACACATATGTGGACAGAGTCTGTCAACAGCAGAGGACCCCTGACAGTCATTCATGCACCAGAAGAACAACCGCACAGCGATAACTGTTTCATCATTGCTTTCCAATAATAGTTTCTCTCTTAATCTCCCAACGATCAACTAATAGATAGATCAATAAATATATAGACAGACAGGGGAGTCAGAAAGAATTAACTTCTCCCGTCTATTAAATTATCTAAGTAAACTGACTCAGGGATAAAGAAGTCATGAGTCTTGAAAAGCAGATGGATAAATAAAGAGTCCTGCTGGATGATGACATGACATTGGCCTCTGTGTCTTTTTAACCACTAAGCAATTATACATAAGAGCAGCCAATGTTGGCTGGCAGGTAACGCAGAGAAAGGTCCAGATCAGGAAAGTGTAGTAGATGGTATCTGTGTATATAGTGCCTCGGCCCGCTAACAGTATTATCCCTGCTAATCTCTGTGATCCACTAGTCTTAACAGGGAATTTTGGTTTGTTCGCTGTTCGTAAAGAAAGTCTAAACATTAAATCTTTTTAGGTTGTGTGTGTTTGCCTGCTGTGGTTTATAGAAGATAATGCATTTGTTTAAAAAGGGTTAGTTTAGTTTCTGACAGTAGGAAGGATCAAACAGGCCAGCAAGATGTCAACAGCTTAATCTGTGATGACTCCACTGTATACTGCTGATGCCATATGTTCAAATCACAGGTGTAGACTTCCTTTGTGATGTGGTATCTTTGCATATAAGCTGTCTGTCTCTCCGCTCTCTTATCCTTGTTTCTTACCCTCACTGTGCCCCTCTCTCCACATGACCTTGCATAACCCACTGGGTTATTCTCTGATGGAGGGGCAGCCAGGCAGAATTTATCCGTCTGGGATCAAAAGGGAGAAAGAAAAAAAAGAAGCCAACGGGGTCTAGCTGAGGAAAGATTGCATATCCAGGCGTGAACCCTAGGACAGGCACACAGGTCAACAGACTTCCAGCACTGACACTAGATAGCTGCTAGTCAGGGACATGCCAGACAAATAGATCAATAGTAGTAGCTTTAATTTAGGAAAAACAAACAAAACATCTTGGTGGCAAAAGAATCTCAAGATTTCATACACATTTTCCCCGTTTCTAATTCACATTCACCTTCTTCTACATTTCCATTCATATCACAACACATACCCATGAATGAAAATAGACAGTCACATACATGCACATGTATGGCTCTCCCTCCTATCTGTATGACACTGGTCTTATGGGAACACCAGCGAGGTGTGAAGAGTGTGATAGGATCATAGGGAGCTGTGGCTTCTCTCCAACAATTACCGAACAATATCGCCTTGTCCTAATCTTCCTCTGAAAACACACGGGTTGGAAATGATGCAGAAAACAGCAGTTTGCCCCACAGGCCACACAAGCTAATCCCTGTGCACTGGAGTGTGTTTACTCTCTTGATTTTATACATACTAATACATTTTTTACACCAGGAGGTGTAGATGCTATCAGTAGCTTTGTCCATACCTGTGTAGATGAAATCTAGCATCCTCAGGCCATTGCTTAATAGGTCAAACACAGCATCTGACATTTAAAAACACTACATATAACACCTAGAACATTGTGAATGAAATTGAAAAAACGTTTTTACAGAGTGCTTTCTTTAAGGGGTATGGCACCACTGAAGATGTCTTGTCTTGTGATTCAAAGTGCAACTAGTTTAAATGCCAACGTCAGCAGTATTACTTCATAGGACTGCAGTATGTAAAGTATACTTTCATGTATTACATTACCAAGGGCAGAAATCTAGCATATTGTGTTTATAAGATAATGGAGGATCCGATAAAATTTCGGCCAACATCATTGTGCCTTTGCATCAGTCATCGTCCACCCATCAGTAAACTAATGAGAATTAACGTCCTCAAAAAAAGCTTTTGATTTCCGGATTTTACATGACTGATGGCTCTAAAGGCAGAACTAAAAATACTGAGCAGCCCAGAGGCCTGACTTTGATCCCAAAGCTCAAATTAAATTGATTCTAACTGTTTCAGACAGCTTCCTCTGTGTCCTTCAGATTCAAACAATGATTTCATCAGGCTCTCATCACACGGCTCTGCCTAAAGCTATCTGGATGGAACCCCTGTTTCTTGATCCTTCGTCTGCCTGCAGGAGGGAAATGTCTCTGTCTCTCTGTATAAATAAGTGAAGAGTGAGGTTAGTCCATTCAGGAGTAGAGCAAATAAATTAATAATAAAAGGAAAAGTGAATGTCAGTCCGCTCCTAACATTGACGCTACGGTGTAACATGCTTCAGTTGGCTGCTGTTGACTTGGTGTTGCCGGCTGTTTGTGCCAGTCCTGTCCATCCATGACAAATCGTTCTCATCCCAAATTCTAGACTGAAACCTGGCCCTGCCCAAACTGTTCTAGCCATACCAGCCACTGCATGCTATCGCCATAGCCACTGCACGTCACAGGCAAACATGCAGAGTATTTTTACCCTGGCCATACCATTCCAACCACACAGCAGCTGTTCTTCATCCTGTGGCTGACACTCACATCTGGTGTCAAGGCTCTGAACAGACCAACAACAAAGGCTGTTCTCTTTTGAGCTGATGCTACACAGAGAAGGATAGGCAGCTTTTGGCATACAGTCATTTTAACATAGCCTAGGGGCACCAATGACCTCCATCATTCTCTCAGCTGAGCACCTGTCTTTAATGTATCGAAGGTGCTCCCCCACACTAAGGTGAAACGGTATATCTCTTTTTATAGTGAGGATTAAGCGCTCCTCTCTCCTCCTGCATTTCTCTCAGCCACCACGCCTCCTGCACTAAATTACTCCACACAGCATCACCCTGGCTCCCATTAGCCCTCTCAATCTGCCTTCCTTCAGCATGACGAGCCCTGGAGCTATAGTAGATGGTAATGATCTGTGTACTTGCTACATTGTACCCCCCCCCCCCTCTATACCTTCTACAAGCTCTCAAATATCTACTCTCATGAGATGTATCCCACCTCAGAACCTTAGTGTTGTATTCAAAATTTGTTTCAGTTTCTTTAGTAACTCGCTGTGTGGACTAGGCGTGCACCAAATTGAAGTGGGCTTTCTTTATCTGCTGCAGTGACGGAGGGGAGTCTTCAAGAGGCAACCCTCCAGTCTATCTCAACGCCCCCCTCAGTCTCCAAGCAGACACTTCCATCCATTAGTGACGGAGAGGGGTGGATACCCTGTAAATTATAGACAAGTTCCACACAGTGAACAATGGTGCACCCACTCTGCATTCACCACCACATCTGCATTCCTCCACAGACCCAGACACAAACTCAACCTTTCAGACGATTTTCCTATATATCAGAACCCAGTGGAGATATAAATAAAAGATACATGGTTGAGATGTTTTACTCTCTTTGCTCACAGAAGATCAATATTTTATGTCTATTGATTGACTGCAGACATAAAAAGCTTTCTTTAAGTGTGTTCTGCACCGAAAATAAGTGTGGGACGTATTAACATGGATTCTTATAAGCATCCAATTGTAGGTGACATTAACATGCAACAAGACAGATGGACTCTGTCACTACACAGGCACAGGTTATGAGAACAACACATTTGAATCATCTTTGTTCCTATGGAACCATCCCTGGCTTTCAGCACAGTGAAAAATGAATGGTGATAATTAACATTCCTCTCTCAGCATCCTTTCCATTAAACTTGCATTAATGAAAGCGCAAGATAAAGACTTGAAATATTCTCTGTCACCCTCATTCTCATTTCCAGAATGAGGCCATTCAAAAACTACCATTAGCAATTATTCTTTGTGTCTCCAGCATAATATTTTATCTTGTATAATCCTCGAAATGATTTGAATCTGCTGAATTGGAGTGTTGGTATTTGCACTGACTTTGAATCCGTGTGTCCAGTAATGGCTGTTTGAGATGGAGCTCATCCTCTGTGGCCTAAGCCTTGCTGCTTTAGTCCCAGACTGTGACCAATAGATTGTCTCCCAGGGAAAAGTGATTTTTAGTATGAGAAAAGTGAGAGTGAAAGGCGACATCCCTCCACCCAGGCTCATTCCACAGTTCATTTTAAGCTCTCTTTGCATCAGTATGCCTATATTACTCAATACAGACATGTTTTTATTCTTTAATAACCCCATTCTCTGCAAGCTTTTCACTGAAAAACATTCTGTTTTTGCTTTTATATGTATAACATTAATCTCGATTAAGCACTGTAAATTCTGTGACCTCCAGGTAAAGATGTGGTGGTGACTTGAAATAAGTAGAAATGAGATGCCTTTACTTTCTACAACCCCCCTGCTATCCAGGATTTTATTCCCTCTAGATGGGCTCTGGTCTAATCCTCAAACACCGAGTACGTGTGTATCCATTAGCAGTGTGGCCTGGAGGCCTTTCTACCGCCCCTAGCCCAGGCGGCATCCCCCAACTCTCCATAGGGGAGATGAGGTTAATATTATATTGGTGAGGGATACAACATTTCTTATTTATTGAAAGGCAGTCTAGCATGAAAGAATGTTTGCAGGCAGGCCAGTGAATTACCTGACCCCATCTCCCCCTCTCTCACATCTAGGTGGACCCCAATAACTTCATGTACCATTCTGCTATTTGGGGGGACAAAGGAAAAACAGAAAGCAGCTTTCTTAACCCCTCATCCGTGTCATTGACTACTTTAAAACACTGCTGAATTTCAGTTCAAGAACATCAGTGGATCTGCCCGAATGCTTTGATGCATGATAATTTAATACAAAATACAGATACTGCAAAGATCAAGTTCATCTCTGTTTACAACAAACTGTTATAGGTCTACAGCAACATCTTTTCTTAGAAACTGTTTTCTGTCATCCTTTTGGTTCAGATGGCTCCCATTTTTACATATATTTTTTCTGTAGGAGATTATTTGCTGCTATTGTATTTTTTCCACGTCAGTTATTTGTATCTACTTCTCCACTGACACTGTAATAGAGAGAGCAGTGCCCTGCGTCCGTGTTGCAGCTTTTAAGACGTGAAAACATTGTAGGCTTTCGTGGCAGCTTCAAGGGTCATTGTGGATGATGTACTGGAGACGCACAAAGACAAGAACTACTTAGTCCGACTATCCACTTGTGATGGAGAAGAGTGAAATGACAAAAGGAATGAAGAAGGACAATGGGGACATCAAAATAGATGAAGAAAGGGGGACTGAGCAGGGAGAAAAAAAAAGGAGGTGGCAAAGTATATGGCCATGAAAGAGAATAAGAAACATGTGAATCTGGGTCATTGTTTAGATTAATTTTTGATGTTCAAGGATATAGGGAAACCTGTAGAAACATAGTCCCTGACTTCCTGACTTTTTCAAAAGCATCTCTCCTGACCATGTGAATGAGGAAAGTCTAAGTGGTGCCAGCACAAGGACTCTCTGAATGAGTGTGTCGTGGTGCTCCCAGTAGTATAGATGCCCAACAGTGCTTAAAACAGCACAAACAAGAGACTGCAATGAGATCTCAACAGTCAGTGGGCATTCAGAAAAGGGGAGGAGGACTCTGGTGGCTCTCATGTTACTATGTATTATGTAAAAGCACTTATTCTGTCCTTTCCACTTATTTCACAAGCACTGCTGGACCCCCTGCCCCCCCTTGAGGGTCACCAGCCTCACAGCTAGCCAGTGGATGTGACTGCAGTTTGACCCGTTTCTGTTCAACACGAATCTTCATCCATACTGTATATTTCTGTGCATAGGGTCTTTGTTCGACACAGCCGCTCAGTGGAGAATCGCTACTGAACACAGTGTGTCTGGAAAGAAATGGCTCCAGGAACACTTTCATATTAAACACCCTCTGCCAATTAGATGCTGTTAAGAATTAGCATTTTGAATTTCAATGTGCTGAGCAGGACCTTAGGACACCAAGCTATCAAAGCAAAAGCCTGTAACGCTGACTACCACAGTGCCACATGCCCTGGCTATATTTCAGCTGTTTGCAAGAATTCAATTTTGATGTTGATAGGAGCAAGGGCATTATCCACTTAGAGTTATTAATTTGGCTGTTCTCAGGAGGGGCTGCGGGATGCTGATGCTTTCACACTGCAGATCCATAGATATTCACAGGATCTAATTGATTTGGCTAGTGTGGATTCTCAGCTGATAAGATATTGTATTGCATGAATAAGCAGCTGTGTGGTGTTTGTTCTAACGGGTGAGAGACCAGTGGCAGTGGTGGTCAAACACTTCTCACTCATGACCCATATATTTACACCCATTTTGACAGAGCCTCAGGCCAAATTCAATAACAGCCACTATAATATTCAGATTGAAGAAATGGTGAAAATAGAGAGCTATTCTTAGTAAAGTAATTTGTAATGTAAAGCCTGTTGGAAAGAAACATACAATGATAAGGAACGGTCAGAAATATAGTAATGCCAGTCAAATTACAAATGAAAAACTACAAAACTAGAACTATTTTGGTGAACTCAATACTGTTACAAATCTAAAATACTTTTCTTTGGCTTTGCAGCAAAGCAAAAACCAAGCCAAATGTCTGAGGGTAAAGATAAAACAAAGGCCTAATGAACTGACGATACCACTTCTGTCAATGCCTCTCTGTACACAAGAAGGGGGTCTTCTCTCCAATTAGGCTTGTGTGTGTGCACTGCGGCGGGATGATTATCATGTATTTTTCATGTGCCCCCTCTGTCTTTACGCTTGGCCTGCAGGTCTAACACACAACAACACAACATCAGCCTCCGCAGAGCCTCACTGCAGCATGTGCAGTCACACACATAACCACTTATGCAGAGACTCTTTCACAGACTCCATTAACACGCAGAGAAAAAAAAAAATTGAGTCACGTCACATAATATCACTTAATTTCAATTCAGCTGTCAGAGGATTAGTGACAAAGAGTACATAGTGTAGATACACATCCTAAATTGAAATAAAGAAATAAATCTGGATGAGTGTATTTTGACAAGGAGGCAGTAGTAGCACAGAAGCATAAGGTACTCCTGAATATTTCAACAGAAAACAAAAAGGAGGAGTTGAAAACGTGCTGGCAAAGGCACGCCAGATGTCGGAGGATTTAATGGGGGGTAAATGGAAATCAATCCCTTTCACTGCTCAAGACGCCCAATCATAACACATTGTTTTAATGGTCCCACCGGATTACATCCACATTATATGTGGAAGGAAGATGACTCCACTGCTGACTATTATTATACCCAGTGGTTACAAGCAGAGACAGACAGTTAAATGGGGAACACTGTGGAACACACTTAGTGGATAACAGTAAGAGAAGACAATGTGAAGGTTTACTGCAGGTCCCGTACTTTTAAGAATAGGTCTATTGTGTATAGTTCTCAGGGGGGACTGAGGTATTTATTGTACAGATTTAGTGTTTCTGTTTTATCTCGTCTTTGTAATCAGGAAGTTGACGAGTTTACTGTGAGAACCCTGTAAGAAAACTGCAGTGCACGTTAAACAACGAGAATCAGATAAAAAAAAAAAAAAAGTCACTTCAGTTATCTCATTTCATGTCACCTCTGGTCATCTCTGAACATGAAGTCATGAATGCAATTATGAAAGCTGTTACTTCTTCTAATATACCAACATATGGTGTGTGGGTGTGCTACAGAAGTGGCTGTGCTTAGAAATTCATTGTGACTACCTGAGTTCTTTACACCATGTGTCTGAATAAAGGAGTCAAAGCAGAGCATTTAATGGGAGCCGACACTATGGGGAACTTCATGTCACCAGAGACAACACAGCAAATTAGTTGATAATTAAATTTTTCTCCATTAGGGAAAGAGCAGAGTAATAACTCACGCAGTAGGACTGCCGGCTCCATTAATGTCTCTATTCTCTTCATGTGGGAGTATAAAGGAGAGAGACAAGGATGTCAACATCTCAAAAACACATAGAAAGACTAGAAGAGATGGAGGAGGTCACATTCTCATACAATCTTAATGACTGCATGAACAGTACGAGTCAGAGAGGATCTCTTATGTTCACTGTTTTGTTCATGGAGTGCACAGCACTGTCAAGAAAGAGGGAAGTCGTTGGCAAACTGTGCCTTTGATTATCACAGCACTGGCCACTTGTCTCTTCTGAGTGCAGGTGAAGATAATTCTTGTGGACTGTGTGCATGTGTGTGTGTCTTGGCACTTGTGTGTATGTAATCACCCAGCTGTTGAAGGGGCTTTAGCCTCCAGCTGTTAGCCCAGTGATGACAGCGGTCCATGGCCCCACCTTCATGCTCAGTGATCCGGGTAATTACCTCATCCATCTGACCCCCTCCTCTCTAGACCCAACTCCAACACCACCACACCACTATGACCGAGCTGGCTGTCACACCACCAATGAGGACCGGTCTGAGAGAGCGTTATATGGACGACATAGTTACATACGACTCTATTAGCTCTGGTTGGTTGTTGTTTTTATCATAATCTTTGTCTATCGTGGGTAAGTTCATGAAGCATCTGTACTACAAAAGGAAAGAGAAATTTAAAGTGAAGTCACCCTCAGCAGCCCCCACTGTAACCTTAAAGGTAAAGTTCACTGTCTCCATGTGCCCCTTTGACAATTTTAGGAAATGCAATAAGCCTCAGTCCTCAACAGCTGATGACAGCAAAGAGAAAGATGAGAGACAGGGAACACATGCTGAGCCAAATATCACCCCATCCTCTCCTCCTCTATTGCACCTCTCAAACAGTCTCTGTGGCTGTCTCTCAGTGAAGAGAAACAAGAAAAACCCGGATGATCAGTAATTTCACAGCTGACAGACTTTCCTTTCCCTGATTTGATATCATTTGTAAAAAGAAGGTGAATCTCACTGCGCTATCCTCTCCCCAGTGGGATATAATGCATTCTGTTCGTTTCATTTTCTAGAAAACTGGGAGAGCGCAACAGCAGGCCAATCTCAACTGGGCCAGCCAGGAGGGGTAAGGGAGAGCAAATCGAGCAAAAGTGGGGAATGAAATTAAGACAATAGATGTTCATCTGCCCCCTGAGCTCACCAGTGTGTGTATGTGCAGTATGTGTGTGTATAAAATGTAATGGAAGGCAATGGTCTCTCTGCAGCTCATGAGAGCATAATTAAGGTTTTACTATCAGCAAATTTGGAAATCTGGCCCTGATTTGCAACATTCTCTCTCTTACAGAGTCCTTACAGCTCAGCACATTGTGTTTATAGTAGTGAGTGTGTAGATGGATGCATTTAACTATGTGTACATTTAAACATTCTGCAGAGCAATGAGTGATTAGTACGTGCAAGCAACACTTCACATCTGTGCTTACCCTTGCTTTCCCACCATGTACTTGACTGGGTAGGCTGGCTATGTCCCAGTTCTGCCAGCAACCCCTCCCAACTCCATCCTTGAGGGGCTGCGTCAGCTGGACTGGACTGGGGATCAATGCTGGGGAAACAGCCTCATAATGGCCCAGATTAATGATGAAAAATTTGGTGTCATCCAGAGAGCTCCTGGATATTTATCACAGGGGAGGGTTGGGTTGCCAATAGGATACTGTTTGCACCCTCCTGACCTGGGAGCCGGTGGCAGGACAAGAGTACAACTGTGGTTGCTACTGTCTCCAGCTGGAGTCCTAATGGAGGTGCTCTCTGGGGCATTCGCACAGAGTAGGATGAATACTATTAAACAGATACTAAAGCTGTTGGTGCGGGTTTTTATAGGCCAGAGCTCCAACCACTGCTGCCACTGTTTCTATATGAGAAAAGCTCACTTCAGCTCACATTAATGCTTTGCATTTCAGGTTTTTATTCCATTGTCTTTGACTAAGGGGAAGTAGAATTTATAAATTTGCGTGCACTTATCAGAAAAAGACAAATGTCCATCCATGGCAACAACCCCTTCCTAGTTCCTCATTATTAGAAAGATAGATAATACACATGAAGTCTTCTCAGGTACAATCACGTCTCCTGAGAGAGGTCAATCACAATGCTTAGGATAGGTTGGGCCAAGTCTACTGGTCTCCTGGTGACTGAGAGACAAGGCTATTATAGTCCTGTCAAATGTGGAGTAGGC
Organism: Anabas testudineus; assembly: GCF_900324465.2. Taxonomy (NCBI): domain Eukaryota; kingdom Metazoa; phylum Chordata; class Actinopteri; order Anabantiformes; family Anabantidae; genus Anabas; species Anabas testudineus. Next base: position 6,671,195 of record NC_046622.1, on the reverse strand, counting down.
CTGAGGAATCATCAACCACACAACCTCACATGGTTCTCCAATTACTTTCCATCTACCTGGAGTAATCCTGTTACTGTTGCCTTGGAAGAAAAGATCTCGACAGAAGCTCTTTACGCTTGTTAGCCTTGCACACTCCCCATAATGAAACAATACAATAGCTGCAGTGGTCTTCACTGCTGCCATGCCAATGGCTGTTTTGTTCTTATATACATATTATTATTCATATACAATGACACAACATAGCAGTTTGGTGACTCCCGTGTTCCTCAGAAAATGTATGAGTAAATATTTATACGCACACACAAATGGAAGCACAAGATGTTGTGCTGGAAGGACTCCAAAGCATAGTATGTTTTGGAAACCAGGGCCAGATGTCCAGGTGTTTGCTAATCAAATATTTACTCAGCTGAAAGTAAATTCAACATCTGACAATTACAGCCATCTTCTGCAAAATGACTGGCAGTAACTGATTTCAACTAAGCACTGAGGGATAAGAGCAACATATGGTAGACAATGAGTCATGAAGAAAACAAGAAGATTTATCATTCTGTTGGAAAACAGTCTTCAGAGTTTATTGTACTCCAAGTTTAAATGATACAAATCTGCCTGTCTGAATGTCTGCAAATACAAAGAATTGTGCATGTTAATGGCACCTCCATGAGGCCTCGTATCTGCATCCACCTGGTTGTGACCGTCACTCTAGGACTGTCTGTTTGGCTCTGTGTGGAAATCACTTCAGTGCTCCTCTGTGCCTTATGTTGTTATTTGTTTTATACTTTCCCTGAGCACCAGAAATCTGTCTGTCCAAGAAAATCTAAAGCAAATGTCATCACTCCCTCTCTTCAGCATGTTTATTCCAAAGGGGAATAACAGTGCCCTCTTCGCATACTCCTCCTCCCCTTCCCAGACCCTCCTCAGCAGTTCACCAACAGCATCCCTTGCCCCACCAAGCCTGAAACGCTGATCCCTTCCATGCTTTGCGGCTATAGCAAAGCTATAAATCCCATGCAGCCGTGGCACTAATGGACATAAGGCCTCTATCCAGGAATGTGGAGCATAAACAGATATCAGGGCCTGAAGCAGGGGTGGGTGTAGGGAGGGCAGTTAAGTGTGTGGTGCAGGGAGGAGTGCAGGTGTGTGGACTGGTGATAAGGACAGTGGTGGTGCCATTACTCATCCCCCACCAACAACAGCAAATAGACTGCCAGCAGATGACGGGTCTGCTCTGGCAGCCTTCGAAAGCTTTTTCTCAGCCGGGGAGAGGAGTGTGTGGCGGAACAGAGTGGATAAGGAATAGATAGCAATGAAAAGCGCATTTCATCATGCCAGCAAAGACAGGGGAAAAAATGGTTGTATGCAATTTTGTTGAGGGAAGAGTCATTTAGAAAAACGAGGTGATTCTGCAGGCTGGCTTGTTTCAAAGCAATTAAGATTAATTAAGTGTTGCTGGTGGCACTTCATATTTGAGCTACTCGGTCTTATTATTGCTAACACACAGTATTAAAAAGGCATACACAAACATAATTTTAAAACAATCTATTTACAAATCCAGAGAATATGACAAAGATTACACCATTAGACAATAAATCAAACTTTTTAAGATATTACCTGTGAAAGATATCCTATTTATTACCATGGTTATAGGATTTCAGTCCAAGCTGGCTGACAAACGATTCTGGCTATGATTAAACATAGGCAAAACAGTGGTAGAAATATAGTTTCTGTTAAATTAAAATGGAAAGCGACATAAATGAGAAGGACAACAGTAAATTCATTAACCTAAAAGATGATAACACATTAAAGAAATAGGGGTTGTTACATAGCAAAGCTTCTGGCTCACACCTAAACCCAAAAGATGTTTAATTAAGTACAGGTTGATCGCTTTATTGATTACGAATTATCTGTTTGGGTAAGTATTAAAGCTTAGAAACATGCTCTCTGCCTTATAAAGGAATTCTCATCTATGACAATATTATTAGTATTATAATCTACATTTCTATGAGAAAGTTTGAATATCGCTCTGCTGGTGTACTGCTGAGGGAGTCTACTTTGTCAGCTATATCCAGTAGTTGATCTAGAGTCACAGCAGTGCATCAGTCTGTCCTGAGGACCTTGGTGGCCCCCTTTCTCCCAGTCCACAAATCCTATGTTGCCTCACTGGCCTTGGGGCTAAGGACATCCTGTCTGCCTGACTACCAACAAGCAGATGCATGCCGTTTCTTGTGTAGAAGCATGCATATGGATGTGCAGGTTCGACCACTTAACAAGGGATTGAGACCTGTGAAGAGAGCATCTCTGCTGACAGGAGTGAGAAAAGGGCATCTCTCTACTGTGACAAACTCAGTGTCACTGGTGACATTTATCACTGTTCCCTTCATATCTCTGTGCTACCATTTCACTCCTACATTTAAACATTGTGGTGGGTTAGTGTTATGCCAAATGGATGCACAGCTGAAGATTTGTACCTGCTCCTAAAAATTCATAAGGGACATTGAAGTTTGTGAGGGAGAAATTGTGGGGAGGAGATTGCAGGCAATTTCAGTTTTTACAAAAATAAATCCATAAGCATTTTTTTCTTCACCCACTAATATGGCTTTTGGGTGCTGATGTCAGCAGTTTCTTATCCCCAACTGCAGAGCCTTGAAACCCAGCTCTCCTCCCTCTTGCTGGCCTCTGGCTGTCCAGTAGTGAGGGTGAAGCAAAATAAAAAGTAGGTCTATTTAACCAAGAAAAAAAAAACACAACTGGGCTATAATATACTGTAGAAACCTAAATTCAACAGTATTACAATGGTACTGTAATAACACACAAACCTAGACTGTGACAGAGTGTGACTATTAGAGTAGAGAGAAAGGGGAAAAAACTATAGCAGTGAGGCAGAGACTGATGCCACCTCACTGTTCCATCACCTGCTTGGCATCCCCTCTGTTTAATTAGCTGGTAGTAATCAAATGGTGGGAGATTAACACCCCGAAAATACTGTAGGCAGATGATAAATCCTCAAGAGGCAGAAAGGCCTCGCGGAGGAAAACAAAGCACTGAAACTGTTTATTATGTTGGGTTGGAGGTAAGATTGAGTGAGACAGAGGGTGAGAGAGAGAGGAGAGACTACTTATCTCAAATTTACCAAAAAAACCCAGTGGAGAAAAACAATGTGTAAATCACCTAACCAAGCAGAGGGCTGCAGTAATTAGACTAAACACACCCTGCACACACAAAACAAAAGCACACACAATAAATTCACTGCCTTTATTCTGTTTTCTACAGACTACATAGAGTTCCAGGAAATATTTTATTGCTATAAGGTACATAGTATGGTAAATACTGGAAAGATGTGATAAAGGTATGCCTACAGTTGTCAGCTGGATTCCTTTGGGGAGATCTAAACTGGGACTGGAAGCCATTACCATCAAATATTATTAATGTGTGTGTGTGTATCAATTACATAAAATACACACCAATATAGTATAGTCACGTCATAAATAATTTGAGTACAAAACAATGAATCAAAGTCAATGTCTCTGTACCCATCAGTGTCTGATGCTCTGTATCAGTCTTAGGGTTGGGTGGTGTAAATAGGTCCCTGTGTCTCTTCCCCCAGTTGTCACCAGAGCTAGAACAGGTGTAGCTGGGCTTACACACACCCTGCAAAGTTTCTCTCTGTATGCTAACCACACACAGCCGTGTGTGCTTGAACACACATAACCTTGACCTTTTCCTGCAAAAATAGGAGGTGAAGCAAGGATCACGGCGAGACAAGGGGGTGGACAGCAGTGACATGAGGTAAAAATGTGAACCTAAAAGTGAGGTGAAGTAAAATAGAAACTGATTGATTTATGCAGACTGTAAGATTTAAAAGACTTTTCTGTATTGTTCAAATTGGTTAAAGTGAACTTTAGAGTATTTATGCCCTTAGACCACAAATTGTTATAGCCAGTCAGTTCTACACAGAAAAATCTGACTTGTAGTCTGTGTTCTGGCAGAAGACAGAAAAAGACATAAAAATGATATTGTGGTTTGTAGTGGTAACTGTGGTACAGTAATATGGAAAGAGAATTAAGCTGTGGTGTTTTTGCTCTGCCTTTGTTTTAGCTAAGAGTCAGTGGGCGAGACGGGTCTTCCTGGCTTTGATGAGTGTAATTATGCTTTAAAGAGAGCCGCAGGAGTAAATTCATTACCCAGCCAGCTAGCACTGGTCTCCTCGTCTCTGTCTCCCCCAGCTCTACGTACACAGACAGGGCCTCCAGACATGCATACACACAGTAAGCTCCCCACAGACCAGCCACTGCTATAGGGCTACAGCTCTGCAGCCACAGCTTGCTTCGCATCAGGGCTGTGGAACTCTCAATACAACTGATACTGAATGAATATGTGGAAAGAAAAGACAAACGCACACGGTGTGTGTAGTTGTACAATACAACTACACACACCATCCGAAACATCCACCCACGTTGCTTTGGGCTGTAAACGCTGCTTCTTCCCGGAGGTTCTTTGTAGAAACAGCAGAATAACAATGACCCCAATTTCCTCCCACACACATCAACACTTGCAGAGTGCACGATGGTGATCCTCATGACCACAGCAAAGAAAACATACATGAACCACGGGCTTGTAAGTATCTAAATAAGACTTAGCTTTTAAAATCTGAGCTGTGAGGTCAAATCCTTACATATGGCGAAGCTGGGGTCAATCCTAAAATTGACAGAATTGATCCTCTGGACCACACTGTCTATTACAATTCGAAAGGTAAATGTGGAATCAAATGGACGGTCGCTGCAGATGGACAATGACAAGAGGCAATTGACCACTACAGTCTTGGATTACTGCAAGTGTGAAGTACCCTCAACACTCCTATAAACAACACATGGACAAGAGCTTTGTGAGCTCGTTATAGTATTTGGGTGTGCGTGTGCATGTGCATGTGCATGTTTGTTTATGTTTAAGTTCTAAGCCATGTCTTATCACTGTGACCCCAGATTTATGGCTGAGATGGTATTACCCCCTCCTCTTCCTGTCACTTTTTTCCACTCCAGGGAGCCTAGCAATTTAAGACCACACAGCGGGGGCATATTGAGTATTAACAGTCCATCTATACGGGGGCACTAGCTACTTCCATATTCATTGTGTGTGTGTATGTGTGCACATGTATGAGGGAGGGGACGAAAGGGAGGAAGGCATGTTTTGAACAAATGTGTCATTATCTATGCTTCATATGCATAAATCCTGCACTTTACAATTATTCTGTTTCAATCTTTGATCCATTTATCGGTGTGTCAAATTATGTGCCTCTATAAAATGCCACAGCCATTTAAGACCACGATTATGTCCGTCAGTCTTTCTGTCTTGGGGAAATATGTCTGCAGCCTCTCATCTCCTCCCCTTTCTCAGCATGTCAGCCTGTTTGTCTGTGAGGATTCATCATGCATCCTTAGGAGTCGATCAAGGGGAAAACACCTCCCTCTTTCTCCCCACTCTCCCTCCTCCAGCTCCTCTTGCCCTCATCTAACATTAATGGCTGTTGGTTTTTTAATGAGGAAGTGGGTGTCCCTGTGCAGTGTGTCCATAGAGGGCTTGCAGAGGGGGGACTGGGGGTGAGCGGGAGGGAGAAGAGATGTACTGGTGCAAAACACATCCCCCGGCTGTGAGGCTCAAACGCCAGCCTAGCAGGGTGGGACGAGGGGGGGGCACTCTCTCAGTAAATATTGCCATGCCCTCCTTCAGCCTTCAAAGAGCAAAACGAGCCAACCGCAGCATTATGCTTCTCTTGCTCTCCTCACCATACTGTGAGCAGACAGTATGCATTATAATAGACGTGCCTGTGTAAAGCTGCTACCAAATGTTTTGTGAATCAAAAAGGCCTTTGTAAGTAGTACATAATTGCACACTCTGTTTTTTTGCTTCCCTTATTGTTGCAATGTGAGAGCTGTCTCTAATTAGGAGCAACACAAAGCGCTGTGTAGAGAGTATGTTTTTTAAATTAGCATAAACAACAACAAAGAACTTTCTGACTAGGCATTTTTGCTTTCTGCCTCACTAACACTTATCTATCACTTGCCTTTTAAAAGAAGTTTGATGTTATGTCATGTTCTATGTCTTTTTAATAGCTTTTTATACATCTGTGATTTTTGGCTATTTATATGAAACTGTTGACTGACTGCTAAATGTGTGTCAAACATCAGGTCAGTGCAGTATCTGCTACTGTGAGCAGCTCAGCTTTTACTATTAGGCCTGCAGTGAGTTCTACAGCAGCAACCAGCTGAAACTAGAACAATAACTAAATAAAAACACAAAAAACAAACAGTTAATAAATGTGTATTTCAGACACTAAAATCTATTTTAGCACGCTTTAAGTAACACACATTACAACAAACACATTTTCTTAGAAGTGCTAATTGTATTTATATGTATTGAAAACAGACATACAGTCATACTGTTGTAGGATTTTCCTTTGTGTTTATGTGTGAGTCACAGTATTTGTGTATTAAAGCTCCTAGGTTACCCCTCAGTAACCTCTACTCTTTAATTGTAGACACAGCTATGCATGTACAGCTACACAAACTCAATTGTGGAAAAAAAAATGGACTTTTCTTTGCTCAAATTCTTTTGTTATTAATGACAATAGAAACGACCGTTCCAACTGCAACTAAATGAAATAATATAGTGGATGAGAAGGAAAAGGAATTTGGAACATTGTGGAGAGGGGGGAGGTGACGGTAATGAAGTAATGTTATTTACATTAGATCAGATTGCTGTCTGTGGTTAATCCTTCATCTCACACATCTTCAGTCTGAATCTGTTTCCCCAGTCTGAAAATTATTGTTGGTTAATGAAAATGTGAATCTGTAATTGCATTTTCACTGAACTATACTTCGCTGAATGCTGATACATTTTATAGAAAAATTGCATGACAGAAATCGAGTTTTGTTTTCAGCGTTATGCTACAAACAGATACAAAAGACACTTGTTTGATGTGTCTGAAGAGCTCTCAGCCATGCCCCCATGCTGCACTCTGCAAGCTAAAAGAGTGGAGCACACACAAGCATATTGTCAGTGAGAGTCTGAAATGACGTGCAACAAAGACACTGAGATACTGGCAGCCAATTAAATAAAGGAAATGGCCTTCATCATTGTATGATTAATGGAGCACACCATTAGTCCATAATGTTGCCTCCCCCATCTCTACCTGTGCATCAGTGTGCAGTATATTCGTATGTGTGTGTGCAGAAGAGAGACGGGGAGGGGCAGGGGCAGGGGATACCAGAGTCCCCAGGGTGTAGTAGCTGGAGGTATTCATCGCTCTCTCTCCTCCCTCTGAGTGATAATTCTGCTGTTATTCAAGCAGGAGTGGGACGGGCAGTGCTGGCCCGTGATGAAGCACCATGGCCTTTAGAAATTCATTTTCACCCAGCATTCATCTCATTCTCATTCAGCGTTGGTCTACACCCTACACTCACACCCATACAGCTTGAGAGCATCATTACAGAGCCATGATCCATACTCATACATCCATCTCTATCCACCAATTATAAAAAAAAAGCTCCCCAAAATATGAAAAGCAGCTCCAAGCAAGCAACAGAGCACTTCTCTCTGACAGGTGAAGTACAAATGTAGCCAGAAATACAGTGCATCAGGATGATGGAAAAAAGTGATAGAGATTAGAGGGAGAGCTTTTCTAGGCTTGGTTTTTCTGTTTGCTTCCACTGTATCAGAGCATATGTCCAGATCAAAAGCTGTCACAAATCTGACAGTTTTTCTGCCTTAATGAAAACTCCAATCTGTTTTTGCTCTGTAACAGAGAAAAGCAAATCATAACAGACAGCCAGCCTAGGGATGAAAGGAGCGCTACAATTCATATACCAAATCAATGCCTCTCACCTCAAGGCGGAAGCAAAACATATATGGTGTCTTTTGACCCAATGGCCACATTAGGATCTTCATAACAATATATATTTGCAACAAAGGGTAATATTTAGCTCTGACTGTGCAAACTGTAAAGTCATGACTCCAGTTTCACCTTTAACATTGTTCGGTGAGTGGCCTCAGAGGAACAGCAGGCCCAACAACAAATGTCCTCCCCATAGTCCCCTGACTGCCCTTGAATGACCATGTCACACCTCCAAGACAAACATACATCCCTAAAGCATCTGCTCAGCAAGCAAATCCTGCATTTCCCATCTGTACAGACTATACCCTCGACCACTCTCACAAGCGGACACACCCCTATACCACTTAGCAGCCCATCCACATCTAAACCCATCCTCCCCAGCAGCCATTTGCACACACGCACAGACCGTGCACTGAGCGGGCCTGGCCCAAGTTGGCAACGAGCCCTGCCTGTCCGTCTGTCTGCTCACCCCTGAGCCAGCGCATCAGGATAGCCTTCCCAAAGGAGTGGGAGGAGGAGCTGTGGCATAACACAATGTCCATAGTGCTTCTATTGGCAGGCAGGCCGATGGGTCCCCAACCGCTGGTGGGTGCCAATTGGTGTGCCCTACTCCTACAACAACTATGCGCACAACTACCACTCAGCAAATCCTGTGAGACATCATTAATATGTAAGTGTTAATAGGTGGAGCTACACACTAATTGCACACTGGAACAGGATCATGTTTAATATTAGAATCCATTACGCTCCGGCTGTTGCAAGCAGAGGCAAATGAATTAAGACAACACTTTATTTACCCATGCACAGGGCAAATGGAGACTGACAGCACAGAGAAGGTTGACACTCAACATGGCAGCTGTTACTCACATCTGTTGGCTCCCATATTTGCAACGCTCAGCGGCCCTTTGATACGAACTGCTCCTGTAATTAGTTGACTTTCCTCTGTTTCTACGTTCAGCCAAACCTAGCTGCTGTGGGCAACACAAAGACATGACTGCACAGAGCAGTTCAAGGTTGATGGCAGTTTCTCTTCAGCGGAAGAAGGAATAAAGCTCTTAGCTGTGGCCTTTAAACAAGGTCAGCAATATGGTTAACATAAGAGAAAGATCTGTCGAGTGGCCATATGCAAACAGCACGCCATTTGTCACACTTAGTACCCCATTGTGAGTATACTGCAGATATATGATCAGGTTCAGCATAACTAAATTATAAATGTTTCGTATGGAATTTAAAAAACCTGATGTTGCTGATAGCTGACTATATTCTAAGTCTAGAAAAAAATGCAATAGAAATTAATAAAATACAACAGTGACACATTTCTCCCTCTCTCATCTCCTTTTCACCAAGTCCCTAATGAGCATGTTGCTGGCAGAATTAATTCCTTATTGTTTAATTGATCCCCAAACAGCTCTCATCCATCATAGGGCCATTCAATATCTTACTCTTTTAATTTCTGTCTGACCCTCATCATAATTCTATAGCACAGGCCATTACCCACAGAGAGAGTGCTCACACTGTGCTGTGGGCATCTTTAACAGTGCCCACATACAACTGCTGACACATCAACACACAGGCTCACAAATTCACGTTCCCATTTCTACTAAATATGCATCCAAACAGGCAGAGGCTCCAACACTGTACCAGGAGAGTGTCTAACATCTGTTTTACACTGGTGCAGCTCACACACTACTGTAATATTATATTATTAGTAAGAGCTAGGAGAAACAGGATTAATTGGGATATATTTAAGATGTCTTACCAAGTTAACAGCAAGGCTGCTTGCATTTACTTATCTTAAGATTCACCAAATATGTACTGTGTTGAGAAGAAATTGCTTTTGTAGTGGAAAATAAATTAGCTTAAATGATTGTAACAATATAATGTAATGAAAATGTAGTTGTGTAACAGCAGTAAATAATATTTCCTTAGCTGTACAGCTGAAATGAATAATGCTTACTTGGCTGGCTATATGACAACAAAGTAATGTTGATTTGGCCACACAGGATAGTGCTTGTGCAACAATGGCTGTGCAACAGAGGCTGAGTCTTGTTTAGATGCAACAGCAATTGTGAGAGGTTGGTTATGTATCAACACCCATTGATGTGCCCATCCTGGGGCAACCACTGCACCATGTCCCGTCCCTGACACGCCAACATAATGAATGGCCTAGCTAATTGAAGGCTTACTAATCGATTATGGAGAAAACAGAGTATTACTCACCCAATGATGGCAGCTCAGAGGGGTGTTGAGACACTTTGTCAATGCTTTGTTTTTTCAGCTTGTCCAGCCCTGAGGGTCTTCGTATAGACCCTCTCACCAGCATGGACACCAAGTACAGGATGAAATATATTACTTCTATAATTTTTTTTATTATCCTCTTACATGGTTTATAACACAGAACATTGCATAACTTTTGTTCATGTATGCATTAACATTAATTTAACAAATGAATATGTTGTACATCTTGCTGCAGGCATACACCAAACCCAACCAGGTGTGTCTGGCAGTAAATGGGGATTTCAAGGCTTTATACTCTGAGCTGTTGTTCAGTGAAGCAGACAGAAGATGCTAAGGTGGGAGGTGTATGTAGAGGGGCCATTGTCTTTGATTAACTAATTAGCAGACATTATCAAGACTAAACAGAAGTCATTACGAGTGGGCTTTGGTGAGGAGACATCATTTCCCCACGGACCCTCCAACCACTGTCTTCCAGGCTCTGCCCAGTCCGCCACAGCCCAGGTCACTTATTAAATCTATAACAACTAATTTTCCTTTTTAAATTAGGCTCTAATTGACTTTCGTGTGAAGAAAGCAATGTGGCTGATCCAGCTTGTATTATTTGAATCGCTGATTGAATCCCTGATTGAATGAGAATCAGTGATGTGGTATTGGGTTTCCAGACAATGACGGCCAAGCTGACCTGTCGGCTTATGCTTCCCTCACACTTATACATTCACTCATTATCATACATACATTAATTTAGTTAAGCAATAATGGCTTTTAATAATGCCGTGTTACTCATTTATGATTTCACTCTTTACCTTTAGAAGTGCCTTTTTACAAGTGATGTTGAACCACAAATGAAAATATTTCTATATTATTTCTACAATATGAATAGAAAAATGTCACAAACATCTGCCATCTTGTGCTACAGAAGCAAATAAAGACAGAAATGAACCAAGTACAGTTTGTGTTTACTGCATATCAGAGGAGGTGTTTGACACTGCAGATCCAGTGGGGTTTTGGATGCTCCCCATTCCATCTTCCCGTTGAGCCCAGGCAAGGAGCGTCCTCAGGCTCACAGGCAGGGGCCAAATCATAATCAAGAAATTATCATAATTCACTCCAATCATAAGCGAAGGAGGGAAGAATGACTGAAATTAAATCCTGGATTACTGCCTCTTACTTCAGGGATGTTTCAGCAACTTGTTATTTTCTGCCAGTGTTTGTAATATATGTTTACCGTACTTGTGCCACCAATTAAAACACTAAGTCAAGAGAAGTGCCACAGGTTTACTGGGTAGCAACACATACAAGCACAGATACACACATCCTGGTGTGGATTTATGCTGTTGGTGTGTAATGAGAAAGGGTAAAGGCTGAGTGATGTGATTGCTCAGCGTGCTGTATGGCCATGTTCCCAGTCTGGGGCATTAGACAGCTCCAATGCAGCGGTAGCAACATGCTGGGAGAGGGAAGGAGGCAAAATAAAGGCCCGGTCAGAAAGGGCCGTTCTGGTCTAATTGAGTCCTTTGGGTCGAGGCTCCACTGATCAGAGACTTGTTACAGGAATCCAGTTTCATGGTGTCCAAACAATGAGATTTCAGAGGAGGGATTTGTAGTCCTTTGGGATTCCATCCTAACCTTTCTGTGATTTTTGAGGTTCTCTGCCCTTGTGTTCCTCTGTTTTAAATCCGATTACGGCAAGATGGAAACTCTGCACTTCATCCCAGCAAGAGCTATTTACATACAAACCACTGCAGTAATGCCTCTGTTTGATGTGTACAATGTGGGTTTTTTGTAAGAACTGGTGTCTGCTTTTACAAGTCTGGGGCATGTCTGGCTCCCATATGCATATTCAGCTCATGATGCTTCTCTGACCACTGGAGAAAACCTTAATTCAGGTGGAGGGATGACAGCGCTTTGTTCTGGTACTCTAAATTCTCTAAACATTATTCCGATCTGCTTCTAAATGATTAAATATTGATGGGGAATTCAGTCATGTCGATAGAGCAGGGTATTAGCTAAGTTTAATTTATCATACTTAAAAAAAGATATATACATCATTGCTAATTTGTTCAGAGTTTTAGAGACTCCAAGTGAATATAAAACTCATACTGACAGAAAAGCTCTGAGCAACACACTTTCTGTACAATGACCCAGATCAGAAACACTCACACCATCTACAAAGGTATTCCTGAGAAATAGGCATATTTTCTCCCTCGCTCTTATTCCCTCAGTCTTTATCACTCTCGCCTTCTTTTCTCCCGAAACAATCCCTGTGAGACATAAAACAACAAAGACAAATGACTCTGCCCTTTTAAAAGGAGTGTCAAAACTCTCCCTTAAGTGGGCAGAAGATCCGCAGAGGTGTCCATGTTTCTCGCTCACCCCCTGCAGTGGTATTAACTAGAGGGGGCTCTAGATGAGCTTCCTGTGGAGTAGGAAAGGCCAGGACAAACACAGGCACTGTGCTGGTTTTAATAGGCACAATGCCCACTCAAGTGTAGCGGTTCATAAATTACAGAGGAGAGCAAAGAGAGGAAGGTGGGAGACTGAGCAAATACAAGCAGCAAACACATGACACAGGACTGCCTGCCCTCTGGATCATCACTCACTTCAGTTCAATCTAACAGAAAAGGAGAAGAAAGAAATATGAGACTGAACAAAAAAAGAGAATGGGAAGATAATAAAATGATATTTGCCAAAGCTTTGGTCTGATTAGCACAAAGCAATCCAAGACTCAGGTATATGCTTTGTGGTCAAGAGAGAGAGGTGGAGTAGACAAATGGAAGACAAGCAAGGCGCCTCATCCACCTGATGCCACAATGCTGCCTCGCATGGCTTCCTTCTGTAGCTCAAAGTGCTGGGCAGAAGAGAAAGGCAGACACAAAGAACAGACAGGACGCTCTGCAGGACACTCTTTGTGCCATCGCCATTCACAGGCGGCAGGACAAAGCCGTCAGCTGCCTGGACACCTCGTTAACCCGCTCCCTGCAGCTCTCACATGGCACAGGGTTGACTACGGCCCTCCTGCTGGGCCTGGCTCGCTGCTACAGTGGAGATTCAGCCATTACAAACTACACACACACACAATATGGGACGGTGCAGCATTAAAGACCAAAAGAGAAATACAGTGCTATAAAACACACCTGTTCTACAGAAGGTCCAGTCCCTCCCCCTTCACAAGCCTTTTCATGGATGTTTACTTAGGTTGCTAAAACTGATCTTTTCAGATGCAGTCCACAACAAAACCACCTCAAGCCTGGTGGAGATGGCAGCAAGAAATGGATGAGCTTCTCTTTCCTCCTGCTGCTCTTTTGTCTTTCTGTCCCTTTTCTTCCCAAGCTAGATGCAATCAAGTCCGAAAGATTATTAAGTTAGTTCTTTGAATCTTCAATGAAGGATGAAATAAACATGAAAGGTTTATGTGAACAACGACAGGTGCATGAAGATCTGTGTTTGTAAAGTCAATCTAACGGCAAGGAAAGATTTATGACATGAGAACTACCTTTTTTAGGTTACGTTGATGCAATTAGTAACAGCCACTACACTGCTATGGCAGGATGTATTATCGAGTGGACTGCTATATTTTGAGCATGTTAGCATGGGTTTCAGAAATGAGTTTGGGATTAAATATAACAAAAAAGAATTATAGTAAGCAAATCCTAGCACCATCTATTGACACCCATACTCATTTGCAAGGGAATAAATTATTCTGACATTCTGAGGCTGCTGAATCTTTCCACTTACAAAGGCTGTTTGAGGTTGTTTTGCCATCTCCAATAGGCTATTCCTGTTAGCACACTGTGGAATATTAAGTAGAGTTAGTGCTTAGCTTGCTTAGACCAAGCCAAATAAATATGCAGGAATTAGTTCCAGATTCATACACCCTCAAAATAGGATCCACCAGTCAATGCACCAAAACAAGCCCATTCAACACACTTTAACTCATCCTGGCTACAAAGAAAAGCAAAGCAAATTTCACATTGACTGAATAAATATATATATGCCAGGAGATTGAAGAGCAAAGTGAAAGAGCTATACATGAATGCAAAGCATAATAACAGGCCAAATCAGGGATAAGATACATACAGCCTGCACAAATACCCAAAAATGCTTTCAAACACAAATAATTATACCTACCTACAATATTCACACCTATAAAAATAATATAATTTTTTATTATTGCAGTAAGAAAATTAATGTATAATGATGAAATATAAGTGAAGTGAATACTGTATAAAAATAATGTGTGGTGAGTCGTTCACATATATATATATATATATATATATATAAGATTAATTATACTCAAGAGAGTTGGATAGATTCTGAAGTACCTTCACAGAATGTGCTTCTTTTTTGGGGACTAACTAGTCATACTGTAAATAATTTAATACGTGTCTGTGTCTTAAATACCATAATATTTATACATATTTTTTTTACATGATGCTGGTGTGTATGATGTGTGCACAAACCAAACAATCAACTGCCACTCACTCATAGCAGGCATTAGCATTGCAGCCCTTACTAGGCATGATGCACCAGAGGATAGCAATCAGTCAGGCTGGCTGTTAGCACCTCCCATGCATCAGCCTGTACATCCCTTTCCATTCAACAGCTGTGGACTCATATGTTACTGTTCCTCTAGCTGTCACTGTCCATCCACAAGTACACCAACCACAGCACACATCAATCAGCCCACCACTGCTGCTTTTCAATCTGTTCCCACCCCCAAGGACCAAGGACGCTTCAAAATTACAGTGAAGAAAGGTCACCCCATCCAATTAGAACATCATCAGGGATGCACACTAGAGGGTCATTCCCTGAACTCTTGTAGCACATTGTAAATCTTGCAGGGTCCAAGAAGGAACTCACACTTTGGCAGGATTTAGAATGGGTGAATGATTGTAGTGTTGGAAAATGAGGTGCCGGGATGCATCTTCAGCTGTAACGGTGTCGTGTTCATATTAATTGTTGTTTAGATTGATATGAGGTGTAATGGCATGTGAAAGTGCTGCGATAGGTTTATTCCCAAAAGATGAACTGTGTTATCATCAGTCCATCTATTGACCTATTGATGACCTCGTGGCCTAGATCAATCAGGTCTCCAATCAGGATTACATCAAGTTGCCCTCTGCCCCCTCCCTCATCATTCTAGTAGCCTACTCCTTACAAAGACTTGGCCCCATAGCAATATGTACATGCAGACAAAGAAAAGTGACAGGTCTGCAGCAAAGACTGAAAGATCTCGGATGAAACAGTCCAGTGGAAAAGACCATGTGGAGATCATTGTCTAAGCTTGGCAGGGGAAAAAAAGCTAATGAGAGAAGGGAAGCGAGGGGGGACAGAAAAAAAAAAAGAGAGAGGGTAGGTCAGTGAGCTTTGAGACTCTTGTGGGTTGATCTAAGCCAATTAGGAACACTGACAGCTCAGCTACATGCTCATGACACAACTAGACCACAGCTCTGCCTGCTCTGAGGCCCAGCACCCCACTGTATAAGGCTGACTTGTACCCCAGCAAGCCCTTAACACTCCCCACATGAACACTAAAATACGCCCCCCCCCCCCACTCTTAACTCTAGTTTTAGGCCAAAGCGAAAGGAGGAGGATGCATAACAAAAACTCCGGTATCTCCCCTACTTTCCTGTTTCCACTGCTCACCGTACAGGAGTGGGGCTGGTGAAGCAGAGCTCTCTGCCTGCCTCAGTCATTGTTGGACAAGTCTCTTGACATCTGATGTTGTGGAGAGTTGCCGTGGTGACCGGGCAAATCCACTGGCCTTTGCCCTGGAGGTTCAAAACTTGCGAACCCGAGAGGAGACAAAGCCAAACACCTTAGTGGGGGATATATGAAGTGAGAAGTTTCAATTGAAAAGGCAGGGGGTGGTTCAAATGACCACTGGCAGCTGTCAGTACTGTTTTGCCTTCTTCCTGTGAGCAGATAATACTGCAGAGCCTTCCCCTTATACATGAGGGGAGGTGGAAGGCCACCAGGTTGTGGGATGTCGGGGTTCCAGCACAAGGCTTGTGATTAATGAGACAGGGCGTTGCACCACAGGGAGCTCAGCAGCACGTGCCACACTGGTGGTAACAACAAAAACTCCTGACACTGAGTGGTATGAACTCAAAACATTGAAGTACCCACAACCACACATACACATGTGAATAGACATAAATACCAACTGTGCACATAAACGTCAACAACAACAGGATACACCCACAATACTGGAATTGGCCTTTGGCCATTCATGCACCCCTGACTGAGCATCAAGTGTATGAAATTAGTGGATGACTGAGAAAGAAGCAAAAAAAAATTGCAAAGACAGAGGATGACAGGGAGGAGTGATGAGGGTTGAGGGACACCCAGCAGGGGGTGGGACAGGACAGCCCTCTGCACGTCTAACGTCTGCCACTCAAGGAAGCTAATGATGCCATGTTCTTGGGCCAACCATCCCCCTGCTGGGGGGAGAAGGAGGACCGATGGTGGTGATGCTGGCACACAGATGCAGATACAAGAGGTGAGATGCTGTTTGCGAAGTGAGCTGGGGGGTGGGGCATGAGTGAAAAATTCAAAGTCCAGGAATATTTATGACAATCAACACCCCAGTTGGCACCGTTGAGTGATTTTGAGATGAATGATCCCCCTCCCCCTTCTTCCCATTCACGTTGCTGTCTCCTTCCCTCATCATCATGTCTTATCGAGTCAAGTTACTTATTAAGGTTTATGAAAAATTCAGCTAATTTGATTTGCAGACAGTCACTAGGTCGCTATTTGATTTTCCTTACGAGGCAGGGGGATGGGAATGGGCGTTTTGGCTGTTGGGCTGAAACTGTTATCATCTACAGGCAGCGAGGGAACAGCAGTTTAGGGGATAAGGAAGAAATGGAGCAGGGAGGGGGCTGAAGACTGGCAAGATGCTGAGAAGAGATAACACAATCTGTTCTAGCACTCAGCAAATGTAGGAGGATTGTGCAGGGTTTAGTTTCACAAATGTCTTACAAAGCAGAAACAGCCTTTTGTTGCGTAAAATGTTAAAAACCAGAATAAATAAAGGACGATAAAGGTTCATAGATGTCAGAACACCAATCTGGACTCGATTTGTCATGAAGCAGGTAATGACTCAAATGGCTTTTGAGGTTACTGCAGTAACAACAGAACTTGAGTAGTACAAGAATGAATAAGCTGACAGATGCTCATATCCCTTAGCTTGCAATTGAATTACCTGTGCTTTTCTTCCTCTGACACAGGAATAACCCTGACTTCCATGGCTATTTCTCCTTTCATAGATCTCCCAATAACACTAGCATAACTGTATTAGCAGTGTATACTAGAGATGCTCTCCAGACTGCCGAATGGACCTGTATGCAGCTCTGTTTTCAAGCCATGGGGTCAGATGATGGTCAATCAATGGTCAGTCAGAGGTCACATACAGAGCTGTCCAAAGGTCAGTCTATCTGGACTCAGAGGTACAACCATCCTATCAACCCCCTAAATTGCTACGAATTGAGCTAAATCATGTGGACAACTGCCTTCTGCTTGGAGTCTGACAATCTGATAAACAAAGCAATTTACCCTAGCTGCAGATTTAACCATATTTAGTAACCCCAGTGATCATAAAAACAATTAACTATCAAAATTATAGTTTGCTTTGAATGTTAACAAATATTCTCAAAACAAGGTTGTGTGAGAGAGGATAAGTGAATTACAAAAAACAGGTAATTAAACTAATAGCACATTAGTTACATAAACTAACAGCAGATGCAGATGCATCTCACTCAACATGTTCTGAATAATATCACTTTCCATAACCTCCTGCACAGCAACAGCAGCCAAATCGATATTCATGAAGTGTCAGAGTTGTAATTCATGTGTCTGTTCCACATGAACACCATAGGGACCTTTAAAAGGGGAAAAAAAAGCTAACATGTAAATTTCACAGTTAATGCCTGGGCATGGCTTATGTTGGCCAATTAAGCTGTTCTTTTCAGCTCCATTACAACGTGGTGTCTTGGGGTTCATTTTTCCCTTACTGTGCCATTTAGGCCTCAAATGGGCAAACGTTTACCGTGCCAGTTGGATGACAAAGAGGGAGTTTGGAGCCTGTTACAATGTGTGGGTATAGGCAGAAGTGTGCATGTGCATATGTGGCTTTGCAAACCCTGCCTTGTGTATGAGTTGCAAACATCTATGTGCCCCTGTGCCTGTGTGCCTTTGTGTGTGGCGGCTTAATTTGTGCATGAAACACGAGAGCGTTAATGGCTTTTAAAGATCGGTGGAGTCAAATGAGCATGCTCATCAGTTAGCCACACACCCCTTGGTGATCACTCAGGGTCGTTAGATTTCATTTCCTGTGGAAGAAGATCTTGGTGAATCTAAGACAAATACCTGCAATTATAGCCACACTTGAGATGATTCACTGACTTTATTTCTTTTTTGCTGGGTGGTGTGCACTATTGTGTATGGCATCACTGAGTTTTGACTAATATATCAGTAGTAAGCAGTATATTTATTTTATTCAATAATATCTTCCAAAGACTCTCACGTCTGACTTTCTCTTCAATCCAGAAAGGAAAACAAAACATATAGATATCTGATAACACACCCATCTAAACACAATCACAGTGAAATACAGGAGGCACCTGCATGTTCGTTAATAGCTTTGCCCTGGATGGTGTAGAGCATGAGGGCCAGCAGCAAGAGGCACAGAGATAAGATTCTGCTTAGCATTTGAATAGGGTGTTCTGATTTCTATTCAGTTGGCCTTTGGCCACGCTAGTGCTTAAGTGGTCTGGGCGAGACTGTCTGGTCTCTCCTGTGCCAGCCAATATGCAGGCTCATATCTGGCCATGTGCAATGTCTGTCAGTGTCCCCTTCTATCTGTCTGTCCGTTTGGCTGGTTAAGTGTCTGGATGGTTAATAATCAGCCTGGCTAGCTGCTAATCATCCTCCCAGCTGCAGAAGCAGGTGGCCGCACATACCACAGCTCCCAGTCTCATTCACCATGTGATGTCATTTCACTGCACCTGGTCACACTGCATTACACATAGCTGAGGTAGCCAGTTTCCCTCTATGAAATCATGTGTCACTGGCTGTTGAGAAGCTGAGAATCTTAGCTGTTTATTTCTCTACCAAGTGGACGCACTGGTTCATGCAGTGAACTGGTGGCTTGAGAACGAACAACATGAAATCACGGTGTCCTCTCCTTCACCTCAGCCAAGCCTGGGACTGATCCCAGAGCAGTCTAACAGGCAGAGGCAGCAGTTAGGACACACTCCACGACGAAATGGGAAACCATTAACTCTGCAACACTCAAGGTCACCTTCAACTAGACACAGCAGCCACCCAACTTCCTCTGCTGATATGCCCAATAGATGAGGCGGCACAGTCATGTAAAGGTCAGGCTGTAAAACAGAATGGAACCGCAGCTGCCTTAGAAACCCCTCTCCTAAACATTTGATCTTATCTCCTTTTACTTTTGAAAGTGTTAAAAATGCTTTAAGTATAGCTTTCAAACAGGAGGAAAGGAAATGAGAGAGGGAGGGAGTGGAAAAGGAGAAAGAAGAAAGAGGGAAAGAGAAGGGGGAGAGAGGGAGACAGCAGAGTGGATGATCAGGTTTCAACTCTGATCTGCAGCTGTTGAGGGCTCTGGTGGCTGATAGGTGTCCTTTACAGCAAATGTAATCCAAGCTAAACACAATATCTGTCTCGTCCATCAAGAGATTGCCAAGTCATAACACATCCGGGCCCACAATAACTCAGTCATGGACCAGGGCCAAGTGAAGCCTGGTAACTGTTTAAGGGACTAGAGGAAAAAGATTAAAAATTCATTATTAATGAACAAATCAAATCCAAGTTATGACGTGAGAAGGGAGTTTGATTGGTTTTCCCCTGCAAAACCAGAATGCTGGCCAAGCTGTGCAGTATGAACTCTAGACTTCCAGTTGGTCATTTGTGCACCATATATTTCCCTCCTCCCTTACCCCAATTTCCTTCTTCCTCTATGTTCACACACTTCAGTTCCACATGTAATGAAGCTGAAATGCCGTGTCTCCTGTGTTCCCAGAGGTTTACTTTAAGGAGGGACTTTTCTTACTGTTTGCACAACTAAAAAACAGCCACAAAAGCCTTAAACATTTAGCATAAGTCTGCCTGTGTGTACTTGTGTGTATATGTACACAACAACTTCCAATGAGACATATCCATCAGAGTGTCACTGTGCAGTACAACAGTCATAACGCAAAATAAACAGGCTGAATCGTGGGTCTGGTAAAGTTCTGACCCTGTGACAATCTTCAACAACACTGCGCACCCTACAATTGTGCAAAGGCATGTGTGCGTGTGAATGAATGTGTGTTTAAGGGTGTGTGGGAAGGTAACCAGGGAAATAATGGGCATTTGAACCAGCAACATCAGTGCCGAAATAACACACCATTCCACACACCAGAGGGTGAATCAATTTCAGCGACATTTGATTCAAACCCACACCAGCTAGCGTCTGAACTTCAGCCCTCAACCCTGTCACCTCCTTCTCTGCTCCATATGATGGATTACCATCTCTGGCAGAGAAAGAGAGGAAGGTGGGTGGGGGAGGTCAGTCACTACAGGGACACATTCATCGGAGGGGAGCGCTGGGTTAAGGAATTATGGTTTGACAGAGATCTGTGGTGGATAGGAGAGGGCAAAGGGTTCTCTACGGGTCACAGGATCCAATCCTGGCTGGACTCAATGGCAAGCCACCCTCAGAACGCAGCGATCTACAGGGATTTCACTCTGGGGTCACATTTTTCGATTAATATTATCATCACTCACTTGTCCCTTCGCCCACTTGTCTGCAAATTGAGAGGTATCAGACATATTCATCTAATGCTGGTAAATAAAAAACTATTCAAATAGACACAGACCTGGTAAGCCGCAATGTAAGGTTATCTACACAAGCTGAAGAAAAGAATAATATACTGATAAGAGTAGGGTACATTCTGAAAGATGTTTTGATGATCAAATAAATCTACTTAGTGAAAAACTGGAAGCTACACATGGCTAGAATAAATTACAAACAAAAGTCAATATTAAAAGAGAAATTCAAGAGCAATTCACCAATGCAAGCAAAAGACTCTGTCTATGTCTGTGCTTGAAAGGTGATCAATAATCGGCCTGCAGACAGATTTCAATAATTTACATCTCAGTCTACACCCCACACAGTCTGATGAGAGGGGAAAAAAGCAACAAGCAAGGCAAGTGTATTTCATAAAATGATGAAATATAAAATAAACAATGCTGCTAAGTTTACACAATTTAGCAACCCAATCTTAATGCAAAGCATCCAGGATGTGAAGCATTGGTGATGAGACACATAGGAGTAGAGTAGGCAAGGAGAACAAGGAGAGAGGAGGCAAAACACAGGCAGGCAGGAGGGACAAAGCAATATCATCACTGTCAGAGTGGAGAGGCCATCAATTACAGTGTCACTTATAAAGAGAGAAAGAGTGTGAAGCAGCCAGAGTAGGGTGTATAAAAGAAACACAACAAAACCCGGTGCGACGGGTGCTTCATCTTGCCGGGCACTAATGGGCGTGAGAAGCGGCTGGCTCAGCATTCTTCGCCTGATGGCTCACTCCTCTGGTGACGGGCCGTGGCATCAATGACAGAGCACCACACACTTGTTTAATCGAGTTTACACACTCGATGGTCTCACAATGGTGGAAGTAGAGAGGTAGAGAGTGAGAGAAAAGGAATGCGAAAAAGACTGCAATGGATAGTCAAAGGTCATCCCACAGTTGGATTTCATTAAGTACGCCACCTCTTTGCCACCTTCCTGCACCTTCTCACCACACTGTGTATTTGATCTCAGCTTAAAGTGCCACAATGTCGGTGTTCTTATTTCCTATCTTCAGCACTACACATGCTTCCTAACACAGACGGCTTATGTCCCTTGGTGGAGCTGGGGAGGTCAGAGCTGGGACACAAGGCCCACTGAGAATAGTAAAACTGCAGTCTCAGGACATACTGTGGATGTGAATGCGCTAGATTTTGTGTGTGACGGTAAAAGGTCAGAGTGCTGGCGGTGATTGCAATGTATGATTTATCTCTCGGTGAGTTTATTTTCCATTTCTTTTCGGCAGGGCAGTCTCTTTCCATGCATTGCACAGAAGTTGAGTTGTGGCAGGAACTCCTCATTTACTGCAGCCATCTGTGGCTGATAAATGAGATAAGAGCAATCTGCATGCTGGTGTATGTGGCTGCAGAGAACTGTGTGTGTGTGAGGGGGGGTTCTGTGAATAAATCCCTACAGATAACAACACCTCTTTACAGAGGTCAGCAAACTCCAGCAGCACAGACACAGAGCTGACACATTGAATCAGGGATTTTTCCTCTCACACAGTTTATCAGGGGAAGATATTTCTCGCACCCTTGCCTGCACTCACCATCCCTCTTATCACTGGACAACATTCCCACCTTTTCTGCATCTATACTTTTTGCTTTTCTCTTTCATATCATTACTTCTTCCTGGACACTCCCAGTAAGAAATATTAACAGTGCCGTGGAACTGAACAACAGCAGGCACAGCAATTGTTATTTTTCTTAATATCATGGTTTCATAATAGACTGGCCCCGAAATCGGTATTCTACGCATCCCACCACAAACAAACATCCTTAGATGGCACTGGGACAGTAAAAAATATTTAAATAGAAATCATAATGTGCTCCAGTCTTGAGACTGTGTTTTATTTCCTAATGGTAGCATGCTTCATTAATGTGCAGTAATGGTTGCATTGTTGCTGCTTCCTTCATTACCCTTCATTATTTCTCAAGGACTTCAGCGCAGATTAAGCCTCAGCCTACTGGGGTTTACATGAGTGTGAGGGCAGGTGTTTGTGTACACGTATGTCAAAGTGTGTGAGTGTCTGTTGTGCACTACATTTTCTCATTTCTAAAATGAAATAATGAGTCCAGATGAGCTTCAGCAAAGCAGCTCAGCCTGACTCCCCACCTGGCCTGTCCCTTTATTAGTGGCCCCTCATGCTGGACACAACAAGAACAGCTTGGTACCTACCTCCCCTCTTCACTATTCACACCTCTCCCAACTCTATTTTTCTGCTAATTACCTTGTTGTACCAGCACCAAATGCTACCTAACGATTCACTTAATTGCAGAAGTGGTACATTAGATGATATCAAAGGACCTTTTTAAAAGTCATCCAATCCCATTCCAAGTGGCATTTAGAATCACCCCAAGACATCCGTTTCATTTCTGTGTCATTTGCATATTTAAGTACTACAAACTGAACGAAGCATCAAAGAATGCAATTCCACACCGCAAGATTATGTATCTTCATTCCACTGCACCCAGATGATTTTCTAAATTTAATTTGCATTCAACTACATACATCAGATGGTCTGAGTCTCCTTTGACACTCAATGGTGCAACTGTTCACCCTACATTCTTGTATCTGGAACACTATGTCCATGTGCTACCCATCCACCTGAAAAGATGAGGCTAATTAACATTTTCCTTGGGCTCCTATCGCCCCAGGTGTGCCTTGTCACACTTACATATACACAGATATCCGCAGTGCTAGCAATTTATTCAGCAGCGGTGGCTGCAGCTAGCATTTCTGACACAGACTTCACAATGATTTATGAACCTGCTCATTGACCTAGTTTGTTCTGAATAGAGAAAACGGGGCACATCCCCTCTTCTATGCGGCATATCCATCCCATAGAACTGACCTGCAGTCATTTTTGGAGAGAATGGAAGAAGGAATAAGATCACAGAGCAGGCTGCTCAGATAGCCTTTAGGCAACACTTTTACAAGTTTTCTATCTTCCCAAGTAGAAGAAAGTGATGAACAGCTCTAATGAATTCCTAAATGCCACAAAGTGATGCCTAAGCATTATTCTCACACTCTGTTCATGCATCATAGACTTAGATAACACTAAGCAGCATGCTCTTTTCCATCCATTTTGAATAATGTGTTCTCCACATCTAATAGTTAAAAGAGACAAGGGTGTAGGACTAAACCCAGTAAAGGCAGAAGTCCTACATTAATAATGCAGAGGCACTTCTCAGAGGCCTCTTGCCCCTCACACTCTCCTCTCTACCTTTCTACCTCTTACAGACAGAGTGGTGAGTGCTGCCCAGCTTGATGTCCACCATGCAGCTGTGCTACTGTTCTCACTGGACACTGAGTTTAATCTGTTTCAGAGCTGCAATTCTATTATCTCACCAGGGTCCTGCTCAACCACTTGTGAATGGAGGGGGGGCAAAGGTGTGCTCAATATAATGGAGGGAGATGGGGGGTGGAAGACAAGGGGGAGGGAAGACATATCATAAACACGAACCCAGTTCAACACGGATATAGATTTAAATGCTGCTTTTTCTTGAGCGATTAGCTTCGGCTTTACAATCACTAGACGGATGTCAGGACCTGATAAAGCTAATCACTGCAGTAAGCCAATGCAGTGAGATTTAGCACCCCCACCCCCTTCTGCTCCCCAGCCCCCTGAAGACCTGCCAGAAAGAGAAAGCCGAGAAAGCAAAGGGTCCAAAACAAACCAGGCATGCGGTGCTCAACAAAATGGCCCTCTTTCATCTTTGTGATATTATTATAGCCTCTTTTCTGTGAAATAAAAATGACAAAGAAAATACAGCAGTTGTACTTTTATGAAACTAAGATTATATGTATAGATCATTGATTATCACTGCATTTTTGCAGACAGTGAATGCTCACAGTTAATAAATAAGTATTTGAGCTGTCACCTGTATATAAAAATATTACTATATATTCATGAGGGGGGAACTAAAGTACACACAACAAGAACTGAGCTATAGGCTGGATGAGTGCTGTGCTGATTCTGTCCACTGTGTTGCCTTAGGTTAGACACTTGATTAGTTCAGACACCAACCAGCTTCAGGACATTCCTACTCAATATCCCTTAAATTACTTGTCATTAAAATTGCAACAAGTCATTAATGTCTTAATAGAATACCCTACCTGCATATTTCAAACTCCTTTCTCTCTCACCATCTCTTCTATTTCCTATATAGTGCCCTGCTCTGAGGGCTTTGATCTAATTTATATTAACAATATTCGACTTTAATAAAACTTAATTCCTCTGTCACATCATAATCAAGGAATATAAAGTAGAAATGCACTTGACATCAACATTACACCCACACTCCATCTCAGTAAGGCCAACACTGTAGTCACTCTTTAACTGAAGTAGTGTAGTGAATTAAATGTAGATGGGGAGTTACTGTTGCGTCTTTCGTGAAAGTGGCACTCCAGGAAATTGCTTATTTTATCTGTGGTGGTTCTGGTGAAGTATGTATGAAGATGACATGTAAGTTAGAGAGTTCAGTTAGAAGATAAAGGAAACATATTCCTTTAAGGTACTATTAAAGTTTTCAACTGTGTTGGTCTGACGAGTAAAGCGCTACACTACAATTAAAGATATTTGGGTATGTGTACATTTATTTGGGCAGCACAGTGGTGGTGGTGGTGCGTTGTGAGCTAAAGCCACAATCAAAGATTTTGCTATAATGGGAGCTCAAGGTATATTTTTTCTTTTGTCACGACTCTACTGTTAAAGCGTGGCTCTGTACTCTTCTTGTGTGTGGCCTGAGGGTTTTGACTTGAACCTTCTCTCAAACCTCTCAAAAACTGTGCTGTTATTTCTTCACCTTTCAAGCTTTTACTTATCCCCCATCTCCTGGTCTCATGACCTCTCACCCATCACCTTTAAGCCACTGAAGCAGTCAGTGCTTCTGTTCCACCCCCATTGCTGCTTAACCCATATTACTTGAGAGAGAAAAAGAGAGAGAACAAAAAAAATAAAAGCTATGAAACTGAGAAAAATAAAATAATGTGGAGACGCCATCAATTTTTCATGAGTTTTCATTTAGACAGAGGAGAACCCTCTTACAGCAATCAATAGATCAAGCTGCTGTCACGCAGTTAGCACCTGGGGGCTGCTGTAAGGCCCCCGGGAAGGCAGGGGACTAGATCAGAGGCAGGGACCAACCCCCTACTCTCTAAATTCTACAGCGTCCATTTCCCAAGGATCACAAACCCATTTTCCATCCTACTACATTAGAAACAGTATTTTTTATTATGTGAAACATATGATTCCTTCAGCCTCTTAGCAATTTGACAGATTGCTGATTGTAGTAAATTACAGCAAACTCTGCGATACTTCATGACATATGTCAATCTCTAAAGACTAAAGTCAACATGCTTTCACTGCCAAATCACAATATCAAATGAAATGAATCATTCAAAAATAGTGAGAACAACTAAAAACACATAGTTAATCTTTGTCTCATAAACATAGCACTTGTTTGAAGAGCATGGCTATGTTACTCAAAGTATCACTGGTTCAATGACATACAGCCATGGAGACTTTCCACTTGATCTTCTGGGCACTTTGAGGTCCCTGTGAGTCGCTGCATAAGAAGCGTATTCTGAATCTGCTGGGGGTGGGGGGCTCATCTTCAAAGGTAATTCAACCCAGAGCTCAGGTTCTGCCTGTCAGTGTTCACCAACACCGACCAGACAACCTGTGTCAAATATCTATCAGGACTTTGATCTGTGCCTGTCGTTCTACCCCCACCCACCTGTGAGAGACTCATGACTGCCATCCCATTATGTCCCTCGCATATAGTCTGAGAGAAGCTTTATGACCAGCACAAAGGCCTCAAGACAATTTCAATAAAACTCCCTTGAGGTAAAAATATATAAAATTGATCTCAAGTCTTGGATGAAAAATTCATTCTCTACAAATTTCCCCACCAAACAACCACACGTTGTTTCTTTTATTCCAACAGGACATTATTAGTGTTTGCAAATAGAGAACATCAAATGCGAGATGAAATCAACTCTAAAAATAGTTTAATTATAGTTGCCTCAAATTAAATGTTGATGTGTTTACCGTTGTTCTCTTCAGCAGAGAATGTAATTTCCCATTATGTATAAATGGAAATAAAGATTTTATAATGTTGTCAGGTAATTTTATGCATCGGTCTTTCCATCATCTAGAAGCTGAGAGATCATGATTCTTCTTTCTAAAGCAAAATGACTTAAATTATGTTGGCAAAATAATTTCAGCAGGAAGATGCTGAAATAAGGAAGAAAGGTGATGCCATTCTTACTTACATGCTACTTCCAGAGATGCGTTGCGGCTGACAGCTTCTCCCAGATAGTTCCGGGCCACGCAGACGTAGGCTCCCTCATCTGGTTTGCTTCGTCGTCCATGAACAATGCGCAGGAAGAAAAGCGAACCAGTGGGTAGTAGCATGCGGTGAGAACGTGGGTCATCTTTGTCTGTTTCCACCCGCTCTCCATCCTTGTACCACTCCACTGTTGGGGTTGGCCGACCCTCTGCTTTACAGTTGAGAGTGGCCGGCTCCCCTTTCGATACAATCAGATCAGAGGGGTGCTCCACAATCCGGGGTGGGGAGTCCTCCTGGCGCAGACGGGATCCTGGAGTAAAAAGATGAGATACAATTAATCAATTAACACGACTTTATCAAGTCAAATGCCTGCAGTACAAATAGTGGAAAGAAGCAACAGATCCCATAAATCCCCTGGATACCACAGAAGGAGTTACACACCAGCAACCAGAAATTATTGTCAATATAACTATATGATATAAAGAAGAATATGAAAAAAAATAAAAATAAAGATGATTGGTTGTTTGCCTTTGAAAGTGCCATTGAATTTTACTGAAGTGGGTTTAGTTAAGATGTGATTGTATTATTTTCCCCCCTCATTCAAGTAAACAGGGTTGCCAAAACATTAGAAACATCTTGAAATATAATGCACTCCAGGACAACTCTATCCACCCACTATGATGTCAATGTTTAACCACAAAATAAAATTTAATTAAAACTTTACTAAATCTATTAACGTTTTACCATGAGTGCAACCAACTAGGTGCAAAAACAAGCTAATAAGAAGGACATCTGGATCTGGAGTAAATGGATGGCAGAGTAACTATTAGTTACCTAAGCTTGTCTTAGGTTAGAAGCATGTAAAACATACATTGAACTCTTTAATCACCATTGGAGCCTGTCAAAGAGCAGCCATCTGTTCTTCTCAACTATATATATGCAAGGGTTTGTGGGTAATTGGACCCATGGGTGAACAGTGAATGGAAGAAGTGCAGTCAGCTAACATCTGAACGGTACATACACACCCAAATTATATATCTGGCTTTCAGTGGGGCGCAAACAAGTAAAACTGTTGAATTCACTGCTGTAGGAATATATATGTAATGTGAATATGAATGCTGAGGTCCAGACTAATGTCAAATGCTAATCCCCTGTGGCTGAAAATCCCGTCCTACTTCTTTTTATTAAGGCTTCCAATGGGTGAGCTCTGGAAGTCTGGCAGCCAAGATAATGCTACGCAAGTCAGAGTGCTCTGTATGTCTATGACCAGGTCTTAACCATGAAGATAAGATGCTGCAGGCCACACACAGACACATTAACATCACAGAGGCCCTGGGAACCATGCAGCAATCAAAGAGTTTGGTCCAGCATCAATTAAAGACACAGTAAAGGGAATGGGAAATAAGGCAAACTTTTTCAACAGCCCATTCTTTATCCTCTTTTATTCTGAACCACATTATGCACCCCATCAATAATTCTAGTTCAGTTGTTACCTTGTCAGTGTTTTAGCGAGTCAACTGCTGGGTTCATTGTCTTAAAATTAGTTGTTGCAGGTGTGCATGTGATTGAGCTGAGTTGACGACTGTGCCCTTCCCCGAGGCAGTGCAGTGGGTTAATAGAACGATGCCTGCTGCACAGAAGAGCAGTGTACCACACAGGCCTTTGTGCTTATCTAAGGACTAATTTCAACATGGGATGAGGGCAAAACTGTGGAGGTTCCAGCTCTTTGTTTGGCTGGGTCTGCACATGTTCCACCACCCCTTATACTTGAATCTCCCAGGGGAAACGAGGACAAGCTGTACCCCGGCCTTTTCTGCCCTTTGAGTCTGCGGGTAAAATGGCAGGCGCAAGTAAAAATCCACTGATCAGCACAAAATACACTTCAAAGGCAGAGTTGTGTGAATGTGTGTGCAAACGCACATACATACAAACACATGCATTTAGTTTTTGCAAATGTGTTCTAGTCCACAGTTTGTCTTAACAGGGATCAACCATCAGACAGTGACATATTGACCCCTCAACAGGAGGTAGTCTGTTCTCTCTTCTTCCTAATTTGGGCTAATTCCCTCCATTTCCCTGTCATTGATTAGTGATCAGACCTAGTGTCTTGCTCTAAGTGGGGCCACAGACATGGGTTTGTAGTAGAGGGGGGGGTGATATCCTGTTCCAGGAGTCACTGATCTAATCTCACTGGCATTATGTGGAAAACTGAACATGGACTGTTGGTGGAACAAAAAACCTACAGTAAGCTAGTAGTAGTTCTCCAACCGATCACCAGTGGTAGGTAGCAAAAGTCTAGCCAGCAACCAGCTTCCCTGATAAAGCAGGGGCAGAGCAGCAAGTTTGTATTCTGGCAGTAAGTCACTTTATAAATGAAGCAGTAATTAACACAGTGACATTGATAAATGGAGGGCAAGATAAAAGATGGACATGGAGACCCCCCCCCCCCCCCCAACTCTCTCAGATGAAGTGTCAAACGCACATTTATTCTTATCTCATTGGAGCATCTGCTTCTCTTATAATCCATAGGCCCTGCAGAGACTTTCCACTAAGGCCAGTGCACACGCGCAACGCTAAACTGCAGCAACTCCATTCGATTTATATCAGTCTAATTTATTTAAATCCAATTTGTATTCCAATCTACTGCCTTCTAATCACTTAAACACTGAGTTTCCATCTGCTCTCCTCTTTCCTGTGGAAATGAACACAGCAGATGCCTCTACAATTGTCCTTTCACTGCCAGGAAAGGCTGAGCTGGGTGCACAGAAGGCCAGACGTGACTGGTCAGTGTCCTTCCCGAGTGAAGGTAATCAGGTGTAGAGGCAGAAAAGTTAAAAGCACCTTTATATGTTATGGAATATGTTTTAAGAGTCCCATCCACCTCAGTACTGTGTAATATCAACAGATAAAGCATGTCTGTTGTTCAGTAAGCTTCACATTTATAACCACAAACCAAAATGTTTGTTCTAGCCTAACTGTGTATTTCTTTTACTTTGCCCTCATGTGGCTGCTGTGTGTGCTGACCAGGACTACTAAATGAATAACCTCATGTACATCCTCACCACCTAGCCACCAGACCAAGCTCCTCACAGAAGTAAAAGTCAATTTTTTGCTTCCTATTGGGCCCAGTTTCTCACTCTCTTTACGGTAAATGGGCTTTCTGTTGCCCTTTTGATGCGATCATTGGTGCTGTGCAATGAAGTGCTCTCTGAGCTGAGGCGAGTGCACTTCACTGGGTCTCAGGGCACACGCTCCAATCAAAATGCAGTGTTTCCCCTGTCTGCAATAACACCACCATTACTTTTTACCACTGCTAGGCACTCATTCTCTCCGGGTGGAAAGCAAGAACAAACAAGCAAGCACACAGACAAGAGAATGAAATCAGAGCGGGATTACTGAACCAGAAGCAGATTCTCTTCAGCCTTTTCTTTCAGTCTACTTATGCTCACTGAAATTGCATGTAATCGTGCAGTGCTGCTATCCAAGTAATGTGCACTAGCAAAGAATGTTTTTCCCCTCCTGTAGTGTTTTTTCCTAATATTTAACCATGTTCAATGAAATACAAAAGTACGTACACTTGCGTAGTGTAAGTACTTCCCATAGGTTAAATTTGTTGGTGAAATTCAAGGTTTAAAACACCACCACCTTATCTATTGCTACAGCTCATTCTCCCTGATTTTCCACTGACCACACACATAGTAGGGGTCTTTTTTATTATCTTTGTAACATATTTATTCATGTGTGCAACAGAAGGTCAGGCCTTTGATGATCTTTTTGTAATTATTTTTATTAGCTCCCAAGAGAAATTCTAGCCCACCAACCGAATCAATACCCACACCAGTCTCACCCTGAGCATAAAAGGAAGGGCTCCCCAAAGAGATATTAGTTATTCTGCCAACAGACATGTGCGCTGATCACAGGTAACCAACAGCAACCTCGGACAAAAGCAAAAAGTCCAGTCACTGAGGCTCCATAGAACATCAAACATGAAAATCACAGTCCAGGCCAAGATGCGGCAACTCTGTAATGTGGAGACTGAAATCATGAAGGTGTTTCAGTCTGGGTGCAGACACCCAGAGAGCTGAGTGAATATAAAACTGCTAAAAAAAAAGACAACCTCAAAGAAATTTCAAAATGAATGAATTATTCATTAAATCCATGTTGTCCACTCTGAAATATAGTCTCCCCTGCTTCCCACTTCTGCTTTTCTCCACCTCTCCTCAACCTCCCACTCCATCTCCTCTCTATATATCTCCGCCTCTCCCTTCCAATCTCCTGCCGTCTCCTTCACTGGTTCCCTGTCCTGTTACATCCTAACCTCACTCTGAGGGTGACGGAGTCATATCCGTCATGTCATCACAAGGGAAATGTGAGAGCGCGGCAGGAGGAAACTGGGGGTGGCAATAGAATGATGTTGTTGGCCATCCACGCCTCTGCACTGGCCTGTTGTGACACTCACAAGCACCCTGTTCTGCACCCAAGATCCATCTTTGTTATGGAGGGCTGTCAGCGGCGTCACACCACATGAGTTCTAGTATACCCCAATACCAGACACAAAGCTCACCTCAGTGAGGCGTCACTAAAGTTCATTCCAAACCACTGCATACAGCCAACCACTGGATATATGGATAAATCATCACCGCAAAGATACAGAAACTGAAATAATGGGTGTTCGCAAATTCTTTTTGTGAACACCCTTTCATTTTCAGACTTTGAGTTAGTTAGCTAGCAAGCTCATATGATGGGCTCTGTTCCACCTCAGTGCTCTGCATACTGCCCCCTCCCTTCTCCTGAGAGGATCTATAATCTGGAAGCAAACACAGGGGTAATTCTAGGAGGAGCTCTCAACCCCTCACTACATCCATGCTAGCCTCCAACAGATATCAGATAGAATTCCACTCCGAGTGTATTTTGGGCAGCGGTGTGGTACGGTCATATTGACTTTGCATCTGTATATTTGCCCTCTCACCCATGCAGTTGGAATATATAAATAGATAACTGTGGGAAACAAAATATCTGATTTTGCTGTAAAGGGCTGATTCACATAGCTTCCATCCTGTTGATTTCCGGGATCCTCTCATTCTTACTCTTTATTACTCAGTAACCATGAAGAAAAATTGTGTTGCTATCTCTACAGCCTAATTCAGAAGTGCTGAGATTGCTAAAGGGGGAAAGGAAGGAGATACAAGAACAGTATATAAGTGAAGTGCAACGTGTTGACAAATGGGCTGTTTAGTGTAAGGAGTGGAGCACCACCTCTATGGGACTCTCAGGGCAGTAGTAGGGACACTAAACTGTGTGATGCAGATTAAATGATTTCCAATGCCAGGACCACTGGAGCGTGTAGCTCGCTGCACAACCCCACCTTCTTCAGCCCCCTCTCTCTTTTCTTGCAGATCTATTTGAGCATTTGCTTATCTGCCTCTGCTTGGTACCATAGCAGAAATCTTGATAATAAAGATGGATACTTGAGTGTAGAAAATCCACGACTCAAACCCCAGGACTAGAAGCAAAAATTTGTAGGGGTGAATTTAGTGATTAACAATATCCTCTTCCATTAAAGTCTATTACTTTACAAGAACCCTTGAGTTAAGTTCATGTCCACTCGTTCATAGTCATGGTGCTAGGGCAGAATTTTCTTTGGTCATTTTAATCTTGGTAAATGTGCTATAAAATCAGATAAGCTAGCAGCAATGTTTAAGTCGATGCTCTCCAGATGTGCGTGTGTGTGTGTGTGTGTGTGTGTGTGTGTGTGTGTGTGTGTGTGGTGAGTGTATGTAAGTATATACACAATTCCCTACATTCAAACGTGGGCTCCTCTAAACAGTTCCTACTGGGGGAGTACAATAAAATGAATGGCATCAATTGATTCTCCCTCAAGCATTGTAATCTATTTACCTGCATTGCTGAGCTGCCCCTGCACATCAAATAGGGAGAAATAAATAAGTGCTTTATTGCTTTAGAAATGAAGGCCAGGGGGAGGGAAGCATGGACAAGAAGGCCTTCAGGTGTCTATGATACACTGTGTTGAAAGATGAGTGGATAATTGGAGGTGTGCCGTGGGTGCTGACCTGTACTGAACACACTGCAGTGCCCCTGCAAGTCAATGAGGATAGCCGTCACCTCCAGCCACTCCAGTGGTCCTTAGTCCCACGTGTGAACGTGAGGAATAAGAGCTGTAACCACATAACATTCAAGTAACGGACTGTGATAATCAAATGGCCCTTACAGCTCACTGTTCGTATTTTTAAGGTACAGCATTGCAATTCCAGATGAGATTTATTAAATTTCTATTTCATGGGACACTTCATCTGGTCTGGCTTATGGCTACACGGTCAAGGGTGCCACTAGTAAGTGGATGAAGGAGTCATTTAATTTACTCTGGTCCCTATATCCACGCTAAAACAAAAAAACAATGGGCTCTGATGGTTATGAATTGTGCTCACAAAAACATTCACACACAGAAATTCACTATATTTCAGATTTCTACTTGTGGCTGGGAGTAAGTAGGCCTCTCAGTGACAAATGACGGTGAGCAGTTCTCCAGAAAAATAATCATCATTATCCAGCAAGTGAAACTGGAGAGTTCAAACGTTCAAGGATGCGATTAAGGCTTTCTTCCTATCCACCTCAACGGTTTTGACACTTGACTTGTACTGTGTTCTACACCGAGACTTAAACCACAAAGCCAGTGACACCAGGAACCATTATATACTGGAAACCAACTACCCCCCTGGTCATGTTGGCTCAGTTTACAAAGCAGCAGTAGCACACCAAGAATAGACTGCCACACCAGAGACACAGAGCACAGGCCAATTATAATTATTATCAAATTATTATTAATGTAATAATGTGATCATCTTCCAAAGGTCTTAAAATAAGTATGCAGTTAAACCAGCTGCTTGGCCCAGCAACTGAACTGTTAGTAAGCATAATTTAGTATATTACACCATAAACCGCATTAGCATGTACAACAAGGTTATTTGGAAAGACACTGCCAACAAACACTGTGTGTTACCAAAAGGATTAAAAAATACAGTAAACAGTCAAAGAATAAAAACAGTAGGTTGAACAATATTTATAGTAAATACAATAGTCTTTATACAGCATTTACAATTCATCATCACGCACCACTGGTTTGGTAAGTGATGGTTTGTAGTTTGGAGTCTATGTAGCTCTACAGTGTTAGATACCAAAGCCTGTTACTGGGAGAAATAGGCAGCAAGCTGTCATGGCTCAGTGATCCATAGACCAAACCGGGTATGGAGATGGTGGAATGAGACACTTATTCAGTGGCTCCACCACTCTAAGCAGCATTACATCTGTGCTGGACTACTGCTGTGTGTGACGGATATGTGCTTTAGTGTTGTGCTCTTGCTGTCCATCTTCACATTTCTCACATTGAGAGACAGCTCATGCATTTTTATCACCAGGTCTGACCCCATCTCTCAAGACACTGGTGAGACACTCAAGCTCAGGTACAACTGTCATACAAATCCTGAACAATGGGGAACCAAGAAGGTATGTCACCGACTGAAAACAATAAGGAAAAAAACAAGAAACAATGTGTCAGTAAATTGACTAATGATGTAATGTATGTTCAGTAACCAGGATAATTATTATTTTACAGTATGTGTATTTTTTCACTAAGCTCATGTGCATTTGTCTCCTGACTTATCCCGCTTGACAAATAAATTAATGCGTTCATGTATATGACTGCAAGTCTGTATTTGTATGCTTCTCAATGTGAATAAATATTTGCCTGGTTATACAGTTTTAAATACTACACTTGTACATACTTGTAAGTCAACTCAACTTTGAAATCCTTCACTTCTATTTGAAGGTTGCTGTGAGACAGCCAACTAAATGGCAGCGTGTGGGTAATGGAACACAGTAATTAGACGCTTCCCCAAACACACCCTTTTCAATGCAGCATTCAACATACATTAAAAACATGGATGAGGGAAACATGTCGTCTATTCCAGAAAGTTTATGGCATTGCAGGCTTGTGTTACACTTAAGATAATCAAGTTCTGTAGAGATAAGAATGCTCATCACATCCACGCTGTAACAGGGTAATCTGTCCTACACAGATGCTGTTTGGGTTATAATCGCTGGCTGGGTATTTGCCATGAATCAATAGGTGTTTTATTCACAATCCTAAATCATCAGGGATTACATAACAGTAATTAGATCAACATTTTCTGTCTGTTGGGTTGCATTAAATTCTTAAACAGTGAGGGAATAAAGCAAAAATTATGTCTGTGCATTGGGGCCCAGAAAGGTAAGCACAGGTGTGTATTTTGTAAGTACAGGTGTGTGAGACAGGTGAAGACCCTGACCGCCTGCTTTACCTCAAAGTCAGCATGCTCCATTCATCACATTACTCCTCCCCTATTCCTACCTTCACATACACTCTCTCTCTACTGCCCTCACAGGTGTGCAACAACCCCCCCTGTGTTGAATTCCACCCTCATGCCAAAGACAGATAGTTATATGAAGATAGTACGTGTGTGTAAGAAAAGGAGGATGAGGCTGTGGAAGTTTGGAAATTTAAACATATGCGGAAAGATACTTATCCTTTGTCGCCACACTACCTGTTAGCATCAAACCTCTATCTCTTCCTGTCTGAATCTCTCAACCTTTTTGTGTTTGTTTCTTTAAGCAAAGGCATCAAGGCATTAAGCCTTTTTCTGCTCTGTAAATGTCAGGGGAATGCTTGGCTGGTGCTTAATAAAGCAAAGGTAAAACTGGGAAAAGTGGTATTACCTCCACTCTATTCCGCAAAATCAGCCATGTGCATCATCTGCTACTGACATTTCTCTTCCACTTCTGCATTACGAAAATGTTAAACCAGCATGAACACGGAATTTAAAACTTTTTTGAGATATCACAGAGTGGTATTTCTGACTTAAAAGATGCATGCAGAGCTCAAAGTCCATTCTGTTCTGTTCTTAACATGCCGAGTGATGACTGCTGAAACGTGATCTACATGGTATCTAGACTTAGCTGTTAAAGTATCAGGCCCATGTCACTGATCACTCACAAAAGGGTCTGTAAGCTGATTTTTACTGGACAAGTGTGCACCTCATCCTATTCCTTTGTTTGCCGTTCATTCACTTCCTCTTATGATCACCAGCTCAGAGTTTTGTTGCCTTTACTCTTTGCTCATTTTTGATGTTAATCAGAGAATAAACAGTAGCACTCTATAATGCAGAGGAAAGTAGCTTCCTTGACAGTGATGAGACCGGGGGAGACAGTACAGAAGTGCTTCCTGTGGATCTCAGATGAAGGTTCATCATTACAGCAGCCCCATTCAAGCAAATGAAGCGCAATTACAATAACGCTGCCTAAATGCTGCCAACTCAAGCAGAACAATCACATTTGGGGCAAGACATCGCAACGGCTCTTTCACAATGACCTCAGCCTGCCTCATCATTCACCTAGACTATTTTAATCGGGGCTTACTTTCCATTATAGAGCAGTACTTTAAACCTCTCTCATTCAATCACGACCATCAACAGAGCTGTTATTCTCCAGGGTGCTTTCGTAATAAAGCCTAATCCTCGCCATTTCCCTTTAAAAGATTGTGTTGTTTAACAACTCTTCTCTCAATTTTTCTATTTGATTACTCCATCTCTCCCTCCCCTCCTCCTTTCTGTCACACAAACACTCTGTGGGTTTAAGTTTCTCTTGACTCAGCATTAGTGAAACCACAACCCTGCTAAAAGATAGAGAGTTGTGCACTGTCCAGGGCAGCCATCTCTATAGCATTATAGACAGATTCAAGTTGCACCATATTTCAGCACCTCTCAGTGTACGTGTATTGCCCATGGTGGACATTATGTCACCAGCTCATCCATCAGACAGAAGCATGCAGGAGATCTCAGAATAGCACTGGGTCAGAAGTGCATGTCCACTATGCAAAGTATGTTCTAATCCAGCTTCAAAAGCAGCACAGCAGAGTTTTAGAGATAACCAGACAGCTGCAGACAGGTTTATTCCTGGAAATATCTCCTACTGCAATCAACCTGATTCTTCTAAATGTGTGGTAATCCTGTCTCCATCTCACCTTTTCTCTTCTGCCCCACACACTAGCAGTATTAATTGCAGCACACTAAACAGTGACTGACGCCATTCACAAGCCTTGGCTTTGTTGGCCACGCAGCCTGGTGAATACAACTCCAGACCTTTTTGTCTGCCTAAGTGGACTCTTAGAGGCAGCACCTCCCTCTCCAAGGACCCTCACATTACCTCTGAAAAGGGGCTGGTTGATGGGTGTGATCTGGTGGGATGGAGGGGGAGACCAAGAAAAAAAAAAGGAGGTGGGGGGTGAGAGGCAAAAGGCTAGGAAGATCCACTGCTTCGAGGAAGATGTGCACCCTCACCCTCCAGGCAACTAGCAATGCCATCAGCAACTGCTTAGCAACCAGTGGATTTGGCTGAACAATGTGAAGGACAAAAACGTAAAAGAAAGAAAAAAGGAACTTTATTTGCTAACTACTGAAGGTTTGACGATTAAAGTAAAAAGCATCAGAACTGAAATTTGCAGCAGTGAGGAACAAAAGCAGCAGTTGACAGGTGAAAGCAAAGAAAAATGAGGCCTTGAAGGCTCTTGTATTCAGTGACAACAAAACCTTGGCTTTACATACTTCTAACTTGTACAAACAATACAATGCAAACATGTGTGAATCATCTCTCAGAACACTGTGCTGATATAATGCCTGTAAGGATATAAGGCTAGGGGAATCATTACTTGTTCTACGACTATGAGCTTTCTCGGCGTCTGAGAATTGCACACACCTTTTCTCACACAGACATTGACCTGTGTGTGAGAAAAGGTGTGTCCAACTAAATTGCAGCACTAAAATCTAAATCAGATCTCAGGTTTATGAATATCTTGATCCTTTCATGACTCCACCATTAACAGGTTGGATCCAATTTCATTCCTGTCACCTAAGCCCTCCTGCTTTAGTGATTGATGTGAGTCATCATATTAACTTTAGTTGAGGCCGTTTTAATTCTCTCATTAAACCACTTCTCTTGTTGGCCAGTGAATCCCAACAAGCCTCATAAAATCTCAATAAAATGCTGACTTAGCTTAACTCAACCTGCACCATTTGACAAAACAGTTTGGGGATTTTGGCTGCAGAAATTAAACAGTATCAAACTCATCTGCAATCGTGAAGGTCATTCTCATTATGATTTAATCAAACAAATGGGAATAATAAACTGGGGCAGTGCCCTTGGTTGGATTTAAGCCGGTTTAGACAACAATGCACAATTTCAGCACTACAGTCCTAAAGCAAAAGGACCACACCAGTAATGTGTAAAAGCTGCCATATACTACAGGTTTGTGGTATCACAACCTGACAAAAAAACCTATCTACAAGTCTATTGTGTTGGCCTACTTAGTCTTTAATTTGTGCCACCTTAAAGCAAAACAAAAAAGAAAAGCTTTGGATCTTCAAAAATCCTGCACCTCTAGAGAACCTGTAGCCAGTGCAACAGAGTCATTCATATTCATAGATCTTTGCTTTCCACAGACTGTAGATGAGTCGCTAAGAGAAAAAAAAATCCAACTGTCTCTTACTATGAGTGCGTCATTCAATATAAGACATTAATTACATGCTGCTTCATCAATCAGATGCATAGGAAGGGGGAAAAATCAACTGATCTCTGCCTTAATTTAACCACCTGAAAGGCGATAATTAGCTGCAGTGGATGAAAGTTTTTTGTTAAACTCTGAGTTTACTGAATGGAAAAACTGTTAATGTAAAATAACTGGTGAGAGGATGTAAGACACATACTTTTAAATCTTAACTCTAATATTTACAGATTGATCAGCATGAGGTGTTGATTTAGGAATAGGAGCCGACTTAGCACTTTGTTAATAACCAAGAAACAGAGTAATAACCACATATTTCCTCTGTAAAACACTTCTTCAACATGAATATGAATATTAGTTAGAATCCAACACTTGTGAAACTCAGGAGAGCCGTATCACGCCGTGTGTCTGAGCAAAATAGACCTGAATATTTGTAACACATGTAAGAAGTTTAACAACAGGTTAGATAACTTACCATCAACTTGAAAATATAGTAATCCACCCACAATGATGAACGCTAGCGGACCCATTCTCGCATAGTAAACATCCACGGTGGGCGCGCAAATCCTCGAATTTAATGCAGAAAGAATATGTCCAAAATGACCAAGCCAAGTCTATTCCGTGGTTTTAGAAGTTCTGGACAGGTCCTACTTACTGACAAAAGCCAGTATCACTGTCCAAAAACAGAAAGGATCCATTTAACAGTGGATGACCCGGAGCTGCTCGGGGTGCATATCCACCAAACCCTGACACCCAACTCTCGCTACTGTCCCCGCTTCCCCCGTTAGTTCATCCGCAATCTCTGGTGTTTTTCAAACACAACCTGCTTCGGAAGCTGAAGTCCACAGCACCAGTGAGATGGAAAATTCAAGTCCACACTGGAAAACAAGCGTGAAGGCTGTGCACTTCGCCGCAGGTCCTCGGTTCCTTGAGACGCGTCTTTGGCACCTTTCAAATCTTCAGCGATGTCTCCACAATTCAACACATGGTTCGACTGATACTCTGACTGTGAACCAGTCTCCAGCTCTCATGAATTCCCAAAAAGTTGTTTTATTACAACGGGAACCAGCTCCCAGAAGACCCATGTGCTTAGCCTGGGATATTTCGCTGTAAACGTACAGTCATACTACAAGTCAGTTCAACATCCTCCTCCCTTCCTTCCCTCTCTCTGCCTTTTAGTTGGAACTGCGCTGCCGCTAGGAGCGCACGGTCTCTGCGCACCCGGCACAGCCTGGAGCCGAGCAAACTGAAGCTCCACACACTGACACAAGACACGGACCGGAGCGAGAAGACAGCAGCGACTAGAGGAGGGAGCAGGAGGCTGAGGAGAGGAGAGGGAAAGTCCAGGAGGGTCTGGATCTCTCCAAATCTGACTAAGGTTGTGAACAAATGAAGTAAGAAGAGTGTCACACAACGTGAGCACTGAACTGCAAAATAATGGAGAATAAATCTGGAAATATCCTAATTGTCATAATATTGAATAGATGGTGCATTATCGAAAAAAAAAACATTTTTTTATACATAAAGATTTGTTCCATAATGAAAAATCATATGGAAAACGAGAATAATGCAGTTACCTCACAAGTCAATATAATTAAAATCTGTATACAGGTATTAAAAGATGCTGGGAAAGAAGATACGGATATTAACATGTTGAGCTAATGAAGCTGAATTGTAAATATAGTCAGTGACAGACTGAACAAGCTGCTTACACGTCTCATCCTCAAGTCAAAGTGTGCAGAATCACACAGAAGACGACACTACAGCCTCATTTTTAATTATTGAGGTGAATTTTGGTGAAGGGACTGGACACAGCAGTACAACAGTCAGGACCCAATCTTTGCTGACCGTCAGAAATAGAGAGAGGCCTTGTATGTTGTCTGCACTACTGCCCAGCAACCTGATTCGAGTTGTCACCAGTTTAATGCAGTCTAAGGCATGAGCTGTGAGCTCCCCCTACTGGTGTAAGTTATAGCAATGCTCCTGACGCAAGGCTTTTAAATTCTCTCCTATCAAGTGGTATAAAGAGGAGTGATCTCTAAAAGTGATATTTTCTAAAGCAAAATGGCTGATATAACATAAAAATTGCATGTATTTGTGTTATATTCAGCAACAGTATTTAGCAATTTGGCCAATACCACAAGCACAGAGCTCATTCAACATATGGTAATATACAAAATAGTAAAATTATGGTAAATGTATTATCTGTTTTTTTACTGTCACTCTTAGGGCTTTATAATAATCATCCTGACAAAATCTTCCTCAAAAAACTAATACATATTGTTCTCAAATGCAAATCAGTGTCTTGTTTAATCCAAATAACTTAATGAATGTCATCACTGCAGCTGTGTATTAAACATTTTTAGAAATAAAAGAAAATAATGTATGACCACATGAACCAGGTGTACGGTTCAATCTAACAAGTTATTTAAACAGACTCTACCAAGCGCACGACCTTAAAGTCTTAGATTTCCCATTTTATGATTTACATCAAAGTCAGCCATAGAACAAAGGCCTCAAATTCACAGTATGTGCCCTGAAGGTGTCTGTGAAAACCATACTCTCGCAATAAAAAAAAATAGAGAGGCTAACACCATGACAGGATGGCTTTGGCAAAGGGAACTGCTTCTGTTGCCTTTAATAATAGTGTTGACTGTTCATGGGTTTTCTTTCTTCTATTTGTTTGTCAAGCTGCATGTTCAAGCTTGCCCTATAAAGGCCTTACAGGGAACTGCGACATGTTGCAAGTTTGCTAGCTTGCTCTCA
Source organism: Anabas testudineus (assembly GCF_900324465.2). Taxonomy (NCBI): domain Eukaryota; kingdom Metazoa; phylum Chordata; class Actinopteri; order Anabantiformes; family Anabantidae; genus Anabas; species Anabas testudineus. The sequence goes on along the minus strand of NC_046622.1, from coordinate 6,629,544 downwards.
TTGCAGGCAGCGCTGTCAGCTGGCCAGACACAGTGATTTGTCTTCATATTTTAATATGCTTGTGAGCTGCATGCAAATGCTGTCTTCTCAGTGCCTCCATGGTGTCCCAGATTCTAGGAGATGCGTGTAACCCCACACTCACAAACACAAAGAGCCAAACAGAAATTTATTGTGTCATCAGTGTTGCTGAAGGTTCGAGGCAACTAAAAGAGAGAAAGAAGGGGAATTGGAGAAAGGTCATTTACTAAGAAGAAAAGCTCACTTCAAACATAAACAATGGAGTGTATGGCTTCATTGATGGAAAAAGTAAGTAGAGTGTAATTCTTCCTCAAGCCCAGCCTTTTATTCCCCACTTTCAATCACTGTATCTGTAGCGGAGGCACTGATATTCCCCGGGTTTCTAAATATCAGCTGAAAGTGGATTTATTTTAATTAAACTGGAGGCTGTGTTTACTCAGGACAAGACATGTTACATAGAAAAGGAGATGGTGCTGCTAAACCGCAGACTGATATCACATGGACACTTTAATATGAGCATACGCTTTATTCTACTGTTGAAAGAAAGTCACAGATCTTTCACTGCATTAGGGTGGTATCTACACTCTAGTACTGAGAAACAGGGTTCTTTGTGTCGATTAGCTCTTTAATTTCAAAAGCAGCATGCAGATAAGTTGTAAGTAAACATAAATGAGTGTCAGAGGAGAAAGCAAATCATGAGTGGTGGTTTGGAACAGCTACATCAACAACATACTGCTGATGGAAGATATTAAATACATGGAGGGAAAACTGTGGCTATTTTTTCACCTCTGCAAAGACAATTTGAGTTTACCACCAGATGCTGAGGTGGATCATTTGTTAAACTAAACCAATCATGTCGCCATTACTGTCACATTTTTGTGTTTGTAATTGGATCAAAACTAATAATCAATCAGATAATTCCTAATTATTGTCCCCAGAACATCTGCTCATTGATGGATCCTGGGTGGAGCCATTCATTAGGACGGATGTTCGGCTTGACCCACATCCATCGTCATCCACTTTTCAAGTGACATGACTTTAATCGGTCAAGTTGATTTACCAAGTACGCTGACTTTAGTATAAGCTTCTATTAATTTATTATAACACACAAACAGCTTACAATTCAATAAAGGAGAGAAACATTTTAGTTACTGCACCATCTAATTTTTTCCTGCCAATGATTAAGAATCGAACATCTTGTGGCTCGGTATTAAGTGAAGCAATGTGAACATGAAGTGCTGCAGTGCTGTCGTATTTTGTAGAAAAATAGCACAGCTGAGGATCAATAGGGGGTCCCTGAGTGGAGAGCGTGATATCTACGAGACAATCAACACTGTGTACAACAGCAGCCAACACTCAGGGGGTTTGAAGACTACAAATTCCATCAGAGACATTTTCTGCATTTTAATTGCACATAAGTAAGGTGCAATTCAAACTATGAATTAAATGCAGACAGTGACTAAATGTGTAGGTTCAGCAATGCTACTTCTCTTATGTGTCTGAGGGATAAAGAGGAAAGTGTTTTTAATTGTGTGCCAGGTCAGAGGTTCAGGTAGCAACATCATTCATGATCAGATCAGAGTGGTATTTGGGGAGCTCTTAGCTGGATATCTTTCATGGCTGAGTATTCCCTTACTGGGTTTGGGTCTCTGTGTGGGGATGATTAGGGGCGGGAGTTGGGGGGGGATGCGGTATGAGGAGGGGGAATGATGTGTGGAGGGTGATTAATGTAGATGTCAGTACCAGCCTTTCCTCTTCTGCTCCCTCCCAGGCATCCGTAATGACACCTGGGGAAGGCAGAACGGGCCTACCTGCAGCCCAGGCTCCCTCCGCTGGGCATGATTCTTCCCCATGATCCTCCTCTGTCAGCAGTCCTGTCACTGGGCTCGGATCAGGCCCTTATTAATGGGCCTCTATGTCAAACATAGATATTAAGCTGTGCTCTGCTTCGCACTATCCACAGCTATAACACCCACATAGGCGCACATACTGACAAGTATTCCAATACAAGACAGAGGAAGACACACAAACGCTCAGCAGTGTACTACACACACACATAACTCATAAGCAGGTCCCTACACGTGTGTTATCACTGAAATATTACTTTCTTATTTAGCAGGTTTTACAGATTCCACTCAGCATGACAGAGAGTGCAGAGATCTATTAGATATCTCTGCCCCGTCCCTCCTCTCCTTCGACTCCGTAATGCAGACAACCCGCGACCACATTATGTTGAAAAAGAGACTAACCCTTCTCTGTGATGCACTATCCAACAATGCAAATCACTCCACTCAGGAGTGGATGAGCTTCAAGTGCTTACAAAAGGGTTATATGGCCCAAGTCTATGTCCAGGAATGTGGCAGGTTAAACATGAATAAAAGCTAAAAGTTGGCCGAGCCTCACCAACTTGGACTGCTTTTGCTACTTAGGCTTGTGGCTTTATTATGATACAAGGAACGGGGAGACATTTATAAGAACCCACGTTGTTGGAGACATAAAACAGTGGATCTGGGTTTACTGGCAATAAAACATTTAATGGAAGTCAGTGAAACACATGTTAAATTCTGTACTTTCTGATACTCCCTCAGAGGGGCTTAAGGCGGACACTGAGCAGATGGATAAAGTATGGAGGAAATGACACCTGAGCTTGGTGTGGAGAGAGGCTTCTATCAGCAGGACATGAGCTCTGTATGTAATGCATCGCTCCATCTTCCTCTGCGTTCACTGAAAGGCACAGGAAGTGAGATATTGTAGTGCCGCCCTATCAGGTGTTACAAAACTGAGGATTATTGTATCGCGAGTCTAGTTTTTCACATCAAGATCAGCGTTTTCTTATTTAAACTTTTATGTCCCACCTTCAAAATGAGTGAATCATTAGCTAAACTTTATCAGTTTAGGATTCTGTTTGCAAATGTACACAAGCAAGCAACAACTGTAAAGGAAATTATATGAAGAGAAGTAAAGCACATCTGTGTACCAATGTTTACAAATATGTAAAAGTGGAACTAAGGAATTTTATAGGTTTGCACTTTCAAGAGGAAAACCGTAAAACCCCCTCAGAGTTCAAATGTGGAGTATTTCTCTATAAAATATTTATGACTAAATAAGCAGTAATCAAAGATTAAGTTTAAAAAGCGTCCTTGGATCTTTTTATGAAGAGTCTAATGCTTAGAAACACAAGTTTATCAGTTTGATCAGAGCTTTGTGTGGTTTGATAAGATTTGACTGACGGTGGTTTGGGAACATAGATAAACAAGCCCACAACTGGCTTCGCATTTTGTTTCAAACACTGCTGCTGCTGCTCATTCAGAGACATACACAACATCACCAATTGAGCCACTTCACACCAGTGAGAAAAACAAGGCTGGAACACAAATCAATAAGTTAGAAGAAATAACAAAAACTGCTGGCAGGAAGTTTTGTGTTCACTCATTGTAAGAAACATACTGAGAAACTGTGTTTTCAGGGCCTTTGATAGTGAGTATTTTGTTTTCGGAGAATCCACAAAAATGCAGTAAGAATCTGAATAAGTTCAGCTCCAAAGTAAACTTTACAGGATGAGAGTCTCCTCTTCCATTTATTCTATTTTATGTCAACTTTTCTTTGCCTCCCACTCTTATTAGATATTCCAGCCCCTCATCTTCCACTTTCCTGTCATTTATGGAATTTGCCTGTCAAGGTGAAAATCAGCCCACTCCCAGGGTCCTGAGAGTTGCAGCTAATTAGCTGGCCTACTTTTTCCCGAATACAGCTGCTTAATCAGCCTCTGTGAAAACTCATGACAACTGTCGTCTCCCACCTAGAGCAGACCTTGATAACAGGGCGCTAGTCACTGACATGACAAGACACTGTAAACAGTCTGGTCCAGTGAGTGATGGGTAGCACCCGCTAATGACTGAGAAGTGAATACTTGAGTCCTGACGAGTCAGAAGGGAGGGAATGAGAGGAAGGGAGGACAAGAGCTTCTCAAGTATCTCTCCAACCTCCTTATCAGCTGGGACGCTGCCCTTCCTCTCTGCAGTCCTCCTCCTCAGACCCACAACGACAGACATCATTAGCATGGCTCTGAGCAGGCTCTGCTTCCTCTGGTTTTCTTTTATAAAGCTGTAAAAATAGGAAGCTATTTATTTTCTTTACCGCTGTAGGAAATTCTGAAAGAGCCACAGTTAGTCTCATAAACACCCAAGTTACCCACATAAACGCAATTGTTTAGGCTATCAACATCATTTATTCATTGCCATTTCCAAAGCAACACAAGTTTTGCTGGGGAGGATAAACTTTAGAGAACAAGAAGCAGAGGACTTTTAAAAGCCTCAGTCCTATTATATAATAGTATAAATACCATTATTAACCTGTTGAGTTTCTCACGTGATGAAAAACAGCACACTTCACACTATTTATTTTGGCAATTTCACTGAATAAATGTGTTTATTTAATGAGAGCAGAATAAAATTATCTTGGAAATGTTTCCAGCTCAGTTGGTAGTGTTATGTTTGGTATCACTTTGCCTCTTGCCAACACTGTCACACATGCATTAGCACATACTGTACAGCAAATCCATTATGTCCTATTGATAACTGCTTCTACTGACACACTATTTTTAATTGTATCTGCATTATTACTCCTAAGCCTTGTGTGTTACTGCAGCTTATATGTAAACATAAACTTGTCCATTGCCAAATAGTTATTTTTTTCATATTGTGTACCAGCTATTCAAGACATAGTGTGAGTTGTAAACAACTGTAGTAGCCCAGTGGGCGTGAGCCTCGACGAAGAGTTTAATTAAACCTCTTTTCTAATTGTGCCATGTAATCAATAAACAATATTGCAGATTGCTGGACCATCCAGATTGGAAATTACGTCATTTATTTTCTCTGTTAATAAGTGGCAGATGAACAGTAAAAATAAACTTGTACTTTTTAAACAGTTTCTCTAGTAAAATAACGATAAATTAAATTGTATTATAATGTATATTGGATGGCATTATGTTGTACAGGTGCTCAATACTTTCTTATATATGTATATATATTAAAAATGGAAAATAACTTCTGTTTTGCAGAGCACCTAGTTATAGGAAGGTTAGACATGTAGTAGTACTATGTATAACCTAAAGTCCAGTACTAAAGTCCATCTAAACTATAATATTTAACATGATGACGTACAGTGAATATAAAAGTTGTCTACTAAGAGATGATGATGAAGATTTCTTTTTGCACAGTCAACATTACACTCTACACTACTATACTCTCTCTATTGGAACAGAGGCCAGAATTAAAACTGTGTCTCAACACTTCTCTTTCGTCTTTACTCAAACCTTTTTAATCTCCCCGTCCCTTTTATACACCGTAAACTGACAGTAACCATAACTAGAAAAACAACATTACTCCCTCGTTTTCATCTGTTGAACATCTGTTGTCCCCTACTGTCAGAAACTAGAATTTGTTGCCTTCATCTTTATCTTTCAGTGTTTTTTGTGCAAAACTCCATAGAGTTGTATGTAACATTACAAAGGTTGACTGACAAAACTCAGTTTTTTAAGTCAGTGTTTTAAATGAGCAGTTGAATTACAACAACAAGCTGCCTGGACATTCACCTATAAGACTCTTTGACAACAAACAACAACCAAAACAAATGAGGATTTTAGCTGTCTAGCTGTGTCCAAGGCAGACTAGACGTTTGGAGCTCTTGTATTGACACCTTCTGGATTGCTCTAGACCAGTGGGTTGAATAAAGCAGCCCCGCCCCTGTATGTTCAGTACTTCTGCTGGAATCAATCGAAGGCTGTACACATCAGAGGTTCAAACTTAATTGTCCCCCAAAATGGAAAGTGATTTAGAGCCCTAGGTCAGAGTCAATCCCAAATGACACATTAGGGCACCACTTCCCCATGCTTGACCAGGGACACTATGACCCTTTTGGGGGAGAAAAATATCCAGACAGTGGGGCCCCCCAGGCACCACAACTGCCATTAATGTTTCAATGTCACCAATCTGAGCTGAGTGATAGTCTGACACAGATGATGCTGGACAAGACCAAGCTGGCCTGTAATTATTTTTAGGCTTGAACTCACAGACGCACAGAAACACAATAAATGCCTACAAGCAGCAGGTGAAGACGATTAAAGAACGACTGGCAAGAAATCATTCAAAATATAGTTTATGTTGAAGCACCTTATGGGAGGACAGACTGCATTGTAAATGACATTTGAGGTGGTACACGACAAGAGGCTGCAGCTGAGCTGTATCATCCTCTCAAACCACTGATCTGGTAATAAAACAATGGAGGCATGTAAGTGGATTCCACAGGATGTAAGTGGATTTCACAGTGAGCAAGTGTCCACAGCTACTTCTAACCTGTGACCTCTTTCTGTGTTTGCTAACTGTCTCCCACAAATAATTCGAACCCCGCTTGGCTGAATGAATTACACAGACAGTATGGATTGTCATAGTCGCTTCAGGTCCTAATGAAACTGGGCTTGTGCCCCTGACATATCCATCCCCCAGGGCCAAGCCTCGCACGGCCACAGCCTCAAACCCCAGCCTTGCCACTTCACACTCTAATTGCTGCCTCATAAGCAAGCACCACAGCAACAAATCCAGTTAATGACAGTGGCATATTGATCGCTGGCAGGCAGGCAGGCAGCACTACTGTCCCTAGGTGTGGGAGGAGGGGCAGTGTGGCTTTTACAACCTGAGCGATGGCCCTGCACCCTATAAAGAGCAGGTCTCTGTGACAAAATAAAAACCAAAAGAGGGTCAGAGTGATACAATTACAGCTTGGCAGCCCTGACCCTAACAGTAGGTGAACAAAAGACTGCAGGATGACGATGGAAGTGTGTGTGTATGTGTGTGTGAGTAGAGGGAGGCCTTCATTATAGAGGTAAGCTAGGAAAACTGTTCAATTTGCTCCATTAATGAGCGCTGAAGAAGCACTTTCACACTGTCCCAACAGAGCCATTACAGGCCCAGTCTGTGCACTGAGGAAGAGAGACTTTGCAAAATGCCACAAATACAGCCGGCAGTACAGGAACATTAAGCCAAACAGACCTGAGAGCTATGAATTTACAACAGCCGGTCAAAAGGCAGTATATTCATCTATGGCGTCATCAATGCAAAAATGCTGCATTGGTACTTAAAATTCTTAATGAGTATATTGCACGTTAATAATAATTTCACCTTATAGTGTTTTTTTCGATTTAAAATTTTGTGAACTCTAAATGTGTGTGAGCTGGTACTGCAGAACCTTGGGTGTTTAATGCAGTAAACAGGATGGCTAATTGGAAAAGGACACAAGGCATATTAGACTGCTCATTTACATACTAAAATGGCACAAAGAAAAAGCAAAGCTGCATTTTCCTCTAATTTATTTGTGCGGCAGAGCACAGTAAAAGGTGATAGAATGAGGCCAAACAATGGGAAGCTTAGTGAGACGGCGCTTCTGTTGAAACTAAACTATCAAAGATGTTATTTTTTCACAGATACTGTACGGTTGTACGTTAACTGAGGCTGGTAAACATCAGTGTGGTAAGCAATCATCAAAGAGCACTTTTGCACATTCTATAATCTGTTTTAATGCAGCACTAAATTACAGTTTCCCATCACCTTTGTTGTCTAATCTGGCTTACTTTCAAGCCACGCTGGATCATACTGCCTCTCCCTCCAAGAATAGCTCTTTTTTCTCTTTCTTTCAGTTGTAAAGACAGACAGTAGATTTTCACTCTCTCTTTTATCAAAGCCACATTATAAAGTCTCCCTCAACCACTTGTTCTTTTTACTACAGTGTCTGAATCCACATTTTTCTAGTAATGTTTACAATCACATGTTCAACTGCGGTAAAAACCTTACAGTGCAATCACATCAGATTTCACTAGCGGGTAATAAGTAAAGGCAGAGCGGTATTGCCACATTATAATCTTTGTCTTTTGTGTTAATAAATTAGGTTAATGGATCTCTATGGAACTGGCTCACATACTGTAGAATTACCATTAGAGGAAGAGTAAGAAACAGACATCTGGTGTTACCACAGAGCTACAAGATGGTCACATCTGGACTGATAGAAGTAGATGCTGATTCCTTCAGATCACTCTCCATTGTTACAACAGAAAACCGACTGTGCGTGATTATGGTTTCTGAGCCCATGTCTGTGTGTCATTCTCACGACTGCGCTTTTCTCGAGCTGACCCAAAACTCTAGTCTCTAATGCCCTGTGGGCAACTCTGACCCTGTATGTATGACCTGAATAAATTCATCATCCTGAAAGTTTTAGGATATTAATGTGTAGTGGGTTTGGTTATTGATAACCAATAGGGTGCAACAACTCTCCAAATGCAGGTTGTTTTTTGTATATTATCAGCAGTTTGGAAAACCTAACGCTACAGGGCTCTGAGCACAATCAAAACACAAATGACCTACAGTGGTCTATGTAGACAGTGTTACTGTCATGTAAAGCTTGCATACAAAATAGGACATGAAATACAGATACTATATTGAATTTGTAATTGTCATTCAGGTTTGGGAATCTGGAACAGCAACATGAAACAGTGGACGATGCTGTCGAGTGTGTTTTGGCCTGAAAATTCACTACCTTCTGCCATCATCAACAACTTTCCCCCTCCTCCTTTATCATCAGTGGGTTTTTTTATAATCGTTTTCCCCACAGAGGCTTTAATGTTGCTCAGTATCTGAGGCTGCGCACCAACCCACACACAGATACAGTAAAGTGTAGTAAAAGCTGAAAAAAGGTTAGTGTTCAGAATAAGTTCATTATCCATCACATTATATAAATGTTTCACAATAGCACTGGAAAGTTTGGTGTATGAATAAAGACAAAATAAAGTCAGATAGAGACAGTTTTACAAATAAACAATGATGCAAGGAGAGCTGCTTTTGTCTCCTCTCCTTTTCCACCTCATTATTATACTTTGCCACCTACTAGTGTCTGCCTTCTAATCCACTATATAGCCTAAAAAATACCTAATGAAAATTTCTGCAGACAAAAACACTTGATTTGATGATTTAAATTCCATAATTTAATATAGTTACAGAAGAGGTACAAGAGTTATTAGAGCACTTTTAATTAGAAAATCTTGTTACACGCTTGTTATTCTATGGATGGAAAGAAAACATGTTTTATTTTGTTGACGTTTCAGGAACAAACTTAGCTATATAAAAAATTTGGGTGCATACATTAGTTTTGTGCTTGGGTTAATTAATACATCATCTTGTCACACATCTCTCCTTTCTATTTAGATTCGCAGGAACATGTTTTAATGTTACAACACACATCAACAAATTATAAAAGCATTTCCTACAGAAAATTATTATAAATTCTGAATGGAAGTGAAGCCAAACAAACAAAATAACAATGGAGCCTTATAAGAGTAAATACGTTCTGCAGTGAGACTGACTCAAATGACCTACTTTCAAAAAATTATCATGGAGGAAATTAACTGCTTGAAGACTCATGACAGCCCACAGGGTATTGTTATTTTTGCTGTGGTCACTGTAACAGCCTTCTGGGGCGTAAACAGAATGAGTGTGTGGGCCTGCTGGGTCAACAACATTATTTGGATTTTACTACACTGGTGTTGCTGTGCTGTGCTTTGCCACTGGCCTTGAGACTTTAGTGTGTGCCATTAAGGTCTAACACATAAAAAAGTAAAGGTCATCTCTGCTCTGAAAGTGTGAGGTTGTTACACTAACAGCAGAAATGGAGACAAAGATATAAACGAGAGAGAGGGAGAAGGTGATAGAAAACATTTAAACCTACTATGGATGAAAACAAAGGGATGTAAAAGATATAAGATAAGAAGCATAGAAATAAACATTCGTTGCAGCATCAGTAACAACATAAATCACTGTGTGCTGTTGTTCCTGGTCCTCTTAAGTCTTTTGTTGCTGATATTTATTGTGACTGCATTTGTATTTGAGCTAATAGAAGTGTTCCAGCAAATAATCAGGAAATTTCATGTCTATACTGTCTATGGTGTCACACTATTACAGCGGATCGAAACTTTACTCACACTATCTTCAGAATCAAAAAAAGAGGATGTAAGAGAAAACAAGAGAGGATGTGCGGGTCAAAAGGGATTGTAACAATTTAAACGCGGTGAGCTGTTTGAGCCGAGCTTAATGATTTCGGTGAAACAGTGCCATCCAAACACCTCCCAGAAAAAGGACCTGTTTTAATAAGGCCCCTTGTTCTGAAACTACCTATTGATTTTCACTGTGGCGGGTTGTGGGGCAGTGACCTGCTCTGGTTCCTGGCTCACACAAATGCTAAATTGAGCCATTTAGAAGCTGGGTCTGTCTTTAGAGACTCCGGCTCAGCAAAGACTCCTCCAGCCAATTTATTTCCATCAGGTGGAACTTTTTTTCTGGAGCTGCAGAATTTCACCACAATGGATCTGCTGCTGAAGTTCTTGGCACACAATTTCCTGCTCCTTTCCATCAGCTTGTGCTGAGTTTAGGTCTTACCCTTTTGCTTTATTACAGTTTAGATTTTAGACTATAGAACTCTGACTCTAATGCTGCAAAAACAGAGCTGAGGTTTCTTTAAAAAACACAATAAAGTGTGGCCAGCATGAAGTAGGAAATGCATTGACTGTCACATTTATTGATAACCAGTGCAGAAAGAGCACAAACAGCCAGCAACATCAAGGTGACAATGCGAAGAAGACAATAAGGGAATGCACATGCCATTCACACACACACACACAAACACACACACCCCTTGCATGACACCAATAGTGCTAATTAGGGCTACATACCGAAGGGCAGCCTTTAATTAGAAACTGTGATAGTAGGAATTTCCAGTTTTACTACTGATGCATTTATTTCCCCCTACACATACTGTAGCTGTTTGCCAATGATGATTCATTCCTTGTTAATGCAAGACTACATTGTGTATGTGTGTGTATGTGTGTCTGTTCTGTGGCTATAATATGTGTGATATGAGTGACAGACTGAAATCCTCCAGCTCAAACTATGTGGATTCCATAACGATTGGGATGTTTAATTAGAACCTCATGGAACAACATGTTAGGTGTTTACAGTGTTTTGGATTTTCTGAGCAAAGTCGCTGCTGCTCCACCATCAACAGAGCCAGTTCACTCGTAGGTTGGCAATATGCTCAAATGCTCTCAATGATCCTAAGGTAACATAAAAAATAATTAACTTTTTGTTTAAACACTAATGTGGGTGGTCATACTGCTGTGTATATACAGCAAATCTCGCTCTTAAATGTGGTATATAGCAAATCTTCCAATGTTACCTTGTTTTCAAGTGTTTTTCATCAGTCTTCATGCAGATATTTGCAGTTGTTTCTGTACCCTTCACTAAAGTGCATTTATTCACCCTGCTAATCTCACAGGCTGATTCTCTCTCTTCAACAGTGTGCTATAATCTCTTATGAAAGAAAAGAAGCACTGTTGTGCAAAATTAGAAACTTTCAGTCCATTAACATTACATGGGTAAGTACTGATATCAAGTATCCATATTGATGCTGCCATCAATTAAACATTGGAAATATCCATTGCTAGTCCTAAAAGCCGTAAACTACAGCTGTGACCTTTAAAGAACAAAAGGATCTCAGTGAAAATATTCAGTCACAGCAACAGTTTTTAATTGTTTGTGCCAATTATGTTAATATGGGGATAAAGTAACTGGAAATATTGTTGATTATTCTACACAGAGAAGAATGTGTTTACATGTACCGGCTGAACTGCCAGGGTGGTGAAGAAATCAGGTGTATTTATATCCAACCATCTCTGCATGCTACATTTCCTATCACCAAAGCATACTGGATCCTTAGTGTGTTGTTAGAGAAGTGGTGCACTATACTATTGAAATCCTGGTCAAGGATCACATACAAGCACATAACATACTTTCCATTTGAGTGAACTCTTGCTGAAAGAGCTAAAAAAGATGAAAGGAAGCAGAAAAACTGTCCCATAAATGATCTGAACCCAAGATCAAACAATAACTGCCTAATGTCCTTTCCTCAATCCAAGTCAGGAACAAATCCAAATATTTTTCTCTTTTGAAAAGGCATGAATAGAGAGTGTAATTCAGGTTAAGAGAATGTGGATACTGTGCCATAGGTCACTGGAGTGAAAGCATACGCGAGGATATCAGAAATACCATGAAGCGGTGCTCAAAGGCAGAATGGGAAAAACTGGTATGAAAGTATGAGGGGGAAAAACATTCAAGGTCACCCTCGTTCTTTTCCCCGACGGCTACAAAACATTTCAGTGTACAGTGCTGCAGCACATTCATAGCTCAAACCAATTTTACCAGAGGAATCAATATGGTTGAAATATTGGGCTTTTATGAGTTGCTACATTCAGCCTGGGGCCATGTGAGTGGAGTAATGTGTTCGGCTAGATTAGATTTAAACAGCCTGGACATGTAGAAGGGGTGTAACAAACTTACAATGGAGGACAAAGAGGAGCACAAAGGTTATGATTATTATAATTATTGCTACTAGTATTATTGACTGTTACATCAATACAGTTGTGGAGCTTATATGCATAACATATAACAGTGGCATAATGTGCAAGGAGTGGCAACTGGTAGTTAAAACCCATCTTGATATTAGAGAGCGAGTTGCAAATTGTAAATTATATGGCTTGAGAAAGACGTGTCCATGTTACAGTAGTGGTGTTTACAGCCTATAAGCAAACCATAATTGATTGTCATTCATATTTTATGTTGTTTAATTAGATAAACACATGGCCCATGTTTCCTTTTGCTTTTCATTATTTATTGAACTAGTGTTTCATGTGTGTCAGCATGTTGCTGCAAGGCACAGGCTTAATGATTCCAAGAGTTTGCTATGGTTTTCCTTATTGTATTTATTGGTCCACGCCTCTATAACAGAGAAATAAATAAGTCCTGTATAGGTAATTATCATAAACTAGTATAATATAGTATGGTATGCGTAGGTATACAATATTTTACGTCGCCGTCTCTACTGTGTCTGTGCTGTCTCCAGTCCAGCTGGGCCATTGCATCTATATATGACGTGGTGCAGGTGGTTCTTGTGGTTTCTGACAGGAGGCTCTTTGAGACCTCAAAGTCTCAGAGGTGCTGAAAAGAACATCATGTCAGCCATGCGTCCATAGAGTCGCTGCTCAACCAATATCTAAAAAGAGCAGCTGAGGAAGCCATTACACAGCCATAGTGCCAGGGAGAGGGGTGGGCCCCCTGGCAGTGCTACAGTCATTAATGCCCTCAATTTGCCTTAATGGCTTTCTCAATCCCAGCCCTCAATTCCATTCGTCCCCACGCCAGACTGTATTTCGTCTCCTCTCACTGCCTGTAATTAATCCATTCATCTCTAAAAGATCCGATCAATGTGGTCTGGAATGAGAGCTGCCATGCCATGGGAATAGCACAGGAAAAACATGTAGACCAAAAAAAAAAAACAGTATTACTGGACTGAAAATGAAAGTGTTGAAAAACACTATCACTATGAATATCAGTGAGCTGTAACCGCATATCCTAACACATTTAACATATAACATCAATAACATATAACATAAAAGTAAATGTTGCAGAAAGACCATATCAAAACCCTTCAGCGATTCAATACATGTCTGAGCTCCAACCGTGAGCTATTACAAGACTCAATAGGATCATACAGTGAGCATTCCTACTGGAGATGATTTTTCAATTCCAGTCCCATCGTATTACTATCCTGAGCTAAATGTCACACACAGCATATATAAAAAAATCTATTTCAATTTATGTATTTTAAGGGGAAGTTATACCTGGGGAGTATTTCATACTACACATTGTTACTATCAAATCTATTGTGACGTTTTGTGAACAGAAATCTTATTAAAAATCCATGTTTTAGCTTTAATTGATTTATTTTGAAGGGGAACAAAGAACAACAGGACAACAAATACTTGCATCTGTATATATTTATGTGTTTCTCTGTGTGTGCAGTTGTTTTAAAAATGCTTGCTGGCAATCAGGCTATGTGGGCCCTCCCACTGACCCGGCCACTAAATCCACGTCCTTGGTCTGGCCTGAGATCAATAAGTAATTTTTTTGTAGCTGATTAGTTTGCAGCAGGAAGGTGGTCACTGTCTGATCTGTCCTAAGGATATAATCAAACACTAAAAGCAGCATCATTGCCGCTGTAATGTGAGCAGGGTGAGTGTAATAGTGTGATGTGATGCATGATTTTTTTGGAGATGGTGATTATGGGCTGTAATGCAGAAGGCACTATGTGGATCTGACTTGGAAAAGACACTTGCTCACAGTGGAAACACAAATGGCCATTACAAGGGTGAATAATTGCATCTTGAAATTAAACAAACTAGTGAAGGAAGGTTTTGATTGGTTGTTGAAAATTGAAAATCACCCATATTGTCGCTTGGGTTGTGAGCAGTATTATCAGTGGGGAGCAGAGAAAATAAAGTGGACGGAGGAGAAGACTACAAAGGAGTCATTTAGGGCCTGAAAGACTCCAGTTAGAGCTGCAGTAAATTCTGCTGTTTTTATCCCTGAGAGACTGATCATGACACCTCTAAAATGAGCATAGAAGGCATAAAGGAAATTTGTGGCTTGGATGAATTTTCACCTCTCTATAGATGGACCATGCCCATAATTTTTATATAACCAGACTCGTCCAGCAAAACTGTTTTATCACTGTTCAGACTTATGTGTTAAGCTTCCCCATTCCATTTTTTATCATATTAGGTTTGCAAAGTGTGAATAAACTGTTACAGTATTTAGAAGATGGCAAAAGGCTGAACTAGAAGTTGGACACAGACTCTCATGAAGATATTTGTATACACACCTTATGTTGTTGTGACCTAATTCAAATAAATAAATTAAAAAATGCGGCTTTGAGACTAACATCAGTAAATTTATTCTAAAAAGTGGTGCATTTGCATTTGTGTTTCTGACACACTTCAAATGGTGCAATCAGATTAGGCAATCCAGATGAGACAATGAAATACTTCACACCTTTATACCATGGCTGGATTAAACTGACACAAATCAGTGGATATGAAGCGTTGATAATCTTTACAGAACTGCCAAGAAAACAAAACAAAGAGGCTGCTGAGAGGCATTCGTGCTAGAAGCTCAATGTGAACAAAATATCCAATTTAAATAGTAAAACTGTATTTTAACTGTATTTAAACCAATAAAGGTTTAAAAAAATAAATAAAAACAACAACAGTAAGTGTATAGTACATATAATAAATGCATATTTGTGCTTCCAGTTACAGTATGTTCCCTTAAACACTCAGAATGAAAGGACCATTTATAACAAAACATCTATTTTCAACTTTTTCTATAATACACATTCGATTCAAGCTGCAGCTTTTGGCACCACTTCCATTGCTTTTTATTTTTTTCTTATTTCGTACTTGTATCTGCTCCACTATCTATTCCTAACAGCAGGTTGTCTTTCATGTGCTACATCTCACAGGGTGTGGAAAAGTATGTCAACAGTACAGGCTACCAGACTCTCTACTACTGTTCACTACAGACATCTCTGTCCCTGTCTCTACATCCATTATATTGATATCACTGTATATTATTAAATAATAAACTCTTTTCCTCCTACTCTAATTGTTCAGCTTTACAGAGTCTATATTGCATTTTAGAGGATTGACATCAGCTATAGTAAATGTTCTTGGCCAAGCTGCTGTTGAAGTATTAACTACAGAAAGTCTAATCAGGATACTTCGTTTGTTTTGTTCATGACAGAGAACATACTTTTATACATCTTAAGCAATATCCTTAATAAAAGCAGAAATAAGTGGCATTTCCAACCTATGGTTTGATATTCCCAGTTGTACCATCTAAGCATATGGCGAGTAAAGGTATTTAATGCAATTGTGCTGCAAGCTGCTCCAATTCAAAGAAGCAATCCACACAAATATCCCTGTAAAAGGCCAGTGAATCTTCTCTAATGGGTGCCATGAACTCTGAGTACCATGCTCTCTAAGTGACACGTCGCTTCTACCAAAAGCAACACAGAAACTCTAAAAGAAAGCAGATGCACAGCTTATTCAAGAAACGTTAAAGATATATTTGGAGGACTTTAAAGTTCAGCACCCAAAACACTTTGAGTACTGAACTTTTAGGCCACATTACTGGGAGGGCTATACGCTTCTCACTTCTGTGTAGCTGCAGTGTTGAGCTTTTCTCCCTGGAGTCTCATGATGGTGGTCATAAATTGGGTGTGTGTTTAACAGAGAGGTGGGCCAAGGCTGTTGCTATGCTTCTCATATTTTACTTAAATGCAGGTATGCCATAAATGATTTACAATCTGACCATTAAAATGACGTCTAAGGAAAAGCTCTACGTTTAAGAACATGCTGTAAGTCAGCCTGTTGGGGCAACCATTTGCTTTAGTCTCTTCTTTTTCTCCACTTAACACACATACCAAGTGTCTCATTCTTTCAGCTTAAAACATGTGTTTGACATGGAAGAGAAGTCGTGAAAAACAACAAAACCTGTTGTGACAAATCAACCAGCTGTGGGTCACGTGAAACATTTCGAATCAATCTGAGTTTAATGTCTTATTCTTGTTTGTATATTCAGCCACAGCAGAAGGGGGAACAGTATAGTGCATTTAAAAACAAAGTGATTTAAAAAAGAAAAGCTGTTGGCACAATATGCCCTCTACTGGATTCTGACAGTAATGTTTACAATAGATGAGAGTTAACATCAGTTTAACAGATAGTAAGAAATGTCTTCACTTTAAGAATATTTGTCAGTATAAAAAAAGTATTTTCAGCATTAATGCATTCGTGCTTCATAGAATCATATAAAATGTGCTTAGTGAGAAAAATAGTTACAGCACCTGAGAAAAAAATGAATACTACAAAGAAAAACAATAGAGAACAAGAACCCTCCTGGGTAAACTGAATTGTTTTCTGAATGAAGACAAATAGCCAGCCTTTTCTTTTCTTTCCTTTTTTCTTTTGACAAAACAATCCCACTCGATCAACCACAAGAACAAAGAGGCCTCATATTTAGTTATAAAGAAAGAGTAAAATCTGTGTCTTCTCAGGCCAAGAATCAAGAGTTCAAATATGTTAATCACAAGTAAATGTGCTGCATTAACAATTAAGTATGTTCATGCTGATAAATGGTGCAATTTGAAGGCTTAAAACTGACAACTGTGAAAAATGTTTAACATACTTACCAGGTAATAAATGCGTTATAATTATGTTGCTGCCACCTTTAAGGTTTGTCACAGCCCTACACTTAAGAACAGCTACAAGAGAAATATTTTATCCTTTGACTAATGGAACACATCGTGTTGAAGAATGAGAATATTATCTTTGTCCAAACATGACTCATTGCAGCTGCAGCCATATTAAAATCTGAATTTAAAGATGAAGTTGCACATTCTGGCTTAAGAGTTGTTTTATGTGCATAACTACAGAGATAAAAACTGACTTGAAAGATAAAACCATGAATTAAAAAAAGACATGCTGCGCATTCTAGATGTATGATGTATTGTGTTATTCAAGCCAGCAGTTCGTCTCTGCAGGCTGTTTCTAAGAGATTTCAGAACAACGGGAACCTGCAAGTTCCTGCAGGAAAAATACTTTACTAAGGGAAATACTTTGAAACCTTCTTTGGTGTTGCTAATGTTGGCTAATTTATCCATGGTTTAACGAACACGGGACTGTAACACAAGCTACAAGGTTTGCAACAAATTAGAAGGCAGTTAAACACTCAGACCTGCTTTGTAGCTACTGGCTATATATTCAGAGCAGCAACAGAGGTGTGGTGGGAATGCACTGCACTGGTATTAACCGACTACTGTACCACTTACCCACTTGCTCAGTGCAGCACACAAAGCCGTCTCCTCCAGTGCTCAATTTATTCTATGTCACAGGATCACACCCCAAGAGATCAAGGATACAAGTTGTTTTATGTGGTAAAAGCACAAGACCATCACACACACGCAAGCTTATACTCAGGAGAATGCATAAATTAACATTTCTTCCATGAACAACTATAGAACAGATGCAAGCTGAGTTTGGAGAGAAAAAAAAGATTTTGTGACCTATCCATCATGAATAATTGCAATCTAGTGCATACAGTAGCAAAGACTAAAGGAAAGGAAGTCCTTCTTTGTGCTCACCTAACAGTCTGGTGCAGTAAACAGGAGGACAGGGAGGGATAGATGGTTCTTAAAGTGAGATGGCCTGAATCACCACAAGTTTGGCTTTATAAGTGGGATCCAAATAAAAGCAATTACAACAAACGGAGCTCCATACAGCTAGAAATACATTGACAGAAATACATTTGCACGCCTATAGCTTTAAAGGAACTTCACAGTATAGTGAATGAGATAATGACGTTATAAGGCCGTAGCTCTGAAACTACACCTTGAACTCTATATTTACAAAGTGTTCTAGTACCCCGCATGTACACACATAAATACACAAGCAATCATACTATGAATCACCCCTTACCAGTTATACCACAGGGGGTCTAAATGTGACGAAAAGGATTTCAAACAATCCATAGTGCCATTTCAGGAGGTTAATTGGTTGGTCTGGTGCCAAGCTATGAACACAGAATCAGAGCCTGGGCTATAATTCACACTTCAACTAATTTTGACGAATGCCAAAACACTGCCGCTTAGCAATCAAACACTGGCACATTTCCACATGACTGATCAAAGTACGCACTTCTGAACTGGAAAAGGATGCAGGACAAAGGTCACTACACTGAAGTGGTGCTATGAAGTCAAACCACATCACAGATAAGATTACTGATAACGGTTTGTGATAACAAAGCACTGCAGAATTGTTGGAACACAGCTGTAATTTTTAACAAGCCAATGAGTGATGGCCAAACAGAGGTTGTTTCCTTTCTGTGACCTCACCTGGTCCACTGACTAAATGCAGCCATAAAGAAGACAGACAAACTAATGATGACAGGGTGAGCCAAAGGCAGTCAGGCATCTTGCTGCAAAGCCAGGCTCCTGCGAGACTGTAAAATCCCGAAAAGCAACTATATATTTCATATCTATTATATATATATATATACACACAAAGGTACGTGTAAAACGTGTTTTATGCTTTCGAAAATATGTAGTGATGCTGTTGTAATTCTACAACTAACAAATGGAGACACATGCAGCATATGTCCTCAACCCTGTCTTAGCCCAAGTTACTACATTATGTACATACATCGCAAAACTCCTTCACAGAGGTATTACATTTCCTCTAGCCCAATCGCTCGCCCACACAATAAGAACCATAACAGATAGGGGCCACATCTCATCCATGCCCCTATTCTGCACTGGACCTTATCTGCAGGGAAACACATTTCAGCTCATACTTGTCTTCATGCAGACGACTGTCCTGCTGACGGTGGGCTCTCAAGGCTTAACCTGGGCTTACTGCAGCTCCTCTCCCTTCACAGATACTCCCGATCTCGCCCAGCCCCCTACTCAGCACAAGATCTAGCACCTGGACTGGTCTCTCCACAAGGAAAGACACTGGCTCTACACAAAGGAGTATTTACAGAGCCTGTCAAGTTATTAAACTTTAATCCCACCAAGAAGAGCATATTCTGACAATGAATTATAGATGACACAGGTCAGAGTCTCCTATTTGACCTCCATTCCCTCAAACCAACCATGGTGGGGTTTAATAAACTGTATTATCAACTGAGTGAGAATGGATGGAGTTTTATATATATATGATGATGGAATACGGTGAAGGCATAAGGGGAAATCTAATCCTGATATGAATTACAGCTGTGGGGAGTCAGGCTCTGCCTAAATCTGTGTGCACAAGATGGCAGGGTGTATCAAGTTCAACACTTACAGCACAAATTCTAAAGCAATTTAAAAAAGGTGGCGTTGATTCAGTTGCAGCAGCTCGTCAGTGACCCCACCGCAATTTAATTTGTTTAGTCTTTGGGGATCTAAACAGAATTGCCACTTTCCCATCTGTCAACAATTTGCAAAAGACAGTAAATGAGTTTTTAAACTCAGTAGAGACCAATTGTCCTTTCTTAAAATTATTTTATTTCACACACCCTTGTGACAACACCATGCACTGTGATTCACTTTGGGAAAGGTTACTTCAAAAATAAAATTAAAAACTTAATCACAAAAACATAATCCACTGTTTTACTACACATCTTCTACCAGTAAATAAATTATTATACAGCTATAGAAAAATCACTTTACTTGATTTCATTTCATTGACATCATTGGGAAACTTGAACCAAATAAATTAGCATTTTTCAGCTACCAAATGATGACCTGGCTGAATTATCTAAACTATTATTAAACTACTGTTTACAGACAGTTGATTTCTGATGGTTTGGGGTTAGGGTTTGGATGGTAAATCCAAACGTTAGAGAAATTTATATGCTATTAAGGTTTATATCATAACAAATCTGAACTGCTGACAGTAACTACTAGTTTAATCAGTAGGTCTGACATTTATTTTTTGTAATTTTGAATCACCTACTAAACTATAAAGATTTCATAAATGGTGACATTATGTTAAAAAAAACATTCTTGACACCAATTGTCTTGTACTCTGAAATGAAAGTGTCTGGATACACATTAAGATTTGTCTGTGTACACTCTAAATGTAAAATGAATGGACAGAAAGTCACATGAAGCTGTCAAACTGAGGTCAGTGTTTGTTTCCCAGGAGCTGGGGTGACTTCCTGTATCACGGGGCTATCCCATGTACTTCAGAGCAGGGGCCTCTCATTACAGACTGGAATCCTGCTTGTAAATTGTAGGGCATGGATGTTGACTCCCTGATTCTGGAGTAATGGGATCCAGGGTCATCATTATCAAGTACACAGGACCTATATCACTGAATCTTTAACAGTCTTCAAACAGCTGCTTTTTACTCCCTAAAACCACATTCCACTCCCATCCCCATTTTGTAGAACCTCCCTTGTCCTCATTGCTAATCCCGGCCAGTTCTAAAACCTTGTATTTACAAAAAGACCTGAAGTAAACATATTACAGCTGTAGCCATGCTGGGAAAAAGACAGGCCGTGAATCCCATCAAAACATTTTGGACTGTACCATCCACCTGAGGAGTCGAGTGTTTTCCAGCATTTCAAATGGAAGAAGAGTTGCTCTTAGTGTTTCACTGGCTCCATCACCCCAGCAACTCTATTTACACAAAGAAATGGGATGTACCATATGGGTTGTTCATAACAATACAAATAAAAATGTGATACATGTTTGTCTCTTCAGGGTGCTTTGCATTCAACAAAAAGATAAACAATATTGGAGAGGCGCATATGGCACATAGCTGTAGTGGCTTTGGAGAAGCAGCAGTAGCTGTCATCTCTGGACATGACTATCAGCATGGTGGAGACACAACAATGTGGAAGCAAACACAGTAATTACCCAGACAGAGAATAGGATTGTGTTTGTGGGTAAATGGCAGGTGGTTATGATAAGTGGTGAGGCTATTGTGCCAGCAGGCCTTGCCTATCCCAGTTAAAGGTGGGAGTCATGCAGGAAAGAAGATTACAACTGTAACTCTGTCTCATGGGCTCCCTGCATGTGGGGCTGGTGGAAAAAAACTTGATAGCTGCCATTATCTTTGCTGTAGTGCATTTAGAAGCAAAACACACCTTAAGCAGTACCCACACTAAATAGTAAAAGAGAAGAAAGTCAGCATCAGTAATTGCATTACCAAAAATGCATGTTTGACATTAAAAAGTCTCAATTCTCTCATCACAGTGGTAGAGTTTCACGGGGGGTTATAATTGTACAATTTCCATTTAAATGAGGTTCATAGAACACTGTGGGGGCTAGAGTTGCTTGTGCTTTGACAGTGTAGTGCATATTAACAAAGGCAGAGAAACAAATATCATATGAAATACTGGAGTAAAGTCAAAATAAGCCAGACTCTAATGGTGTGACAAATACAAAAATAAATTTTTAATGCCAATATTGCCAGAGCATTTTAAAGCGTTACGATCTAATTCTTTTTTAATATTGTATTCTAGTAAATCTGACGTCTTGGCTCCTATAGAAATGTAACAGCAGGTTGAGGCAGGATCGTCAACAGCTCTGCTCACAGCATGCTGTGTGAGAAAGAGCTGGGCAGTGGGGCTGCTACAATTGGTTTTTGATCTAAACCCCAAGGGGGGAAACCAGAGTGTGATCCTTAGGTCAGTCAAGCTTTGCTCTCTGGTCTCTATTCTCCGCTGTGCTCCTTTCATCCAGTTCTCTCAACTAGTCATTACAGGGGTTCCTCTTCCCCTTAGGTGGAGGTAGCCTTTATGACCCTGTGCTGTATATATGTCCAGTGTCACTGAAACCGCTGCGGCAAACTAGGAAGGCAGGCAGCTCACAGTCTATTAGGTCTGCTTAACTCAGGCAGCACTGGAAAGAGGTTTGCTCTATACCTAAGTGAATGATAGGATGCAGAGGCAGCTATATTGTCTTGACTTCTACAACAACATTTGTTTTTTATAAAAAGAAACAGAATTTGCAACACTGCAAAATACTGCAACCAGGCAATGTAATAATTTACCTTTGGAGACCTTATCAAAAGAGTGTTTAGTATTGTGCTATATTGTGCTGATTGGGACAAACTGTGTGTGAGTGTGTGTCAGTGGGAGTGGGGGTGAGCATTTACATTTTATAGTCAATCCATCAGGAACATAGTGAGATGAATACAAATGCTTTTGCATACTGACAACATGGTGAGATCTTCTTTAAAATGCATGACTGGTTCAGGATATATGCAACAACAACAACAACAATCTCTGTCTGAACACAGCACTACTCTCACCGCATAGATTTATCACAGATCTTCACCACACAGTGTAATTGATGCTTTAAATTTACAAGGTTGAGCGTACTAACACAATAAAGGAGCTTTGTGGATTCATGAAGCTGTCACATTGTTACAAATCTAATAACTATTAAAAACAAGTGTTCCCATTTTGGTGCTTTCAGCTCAACAGTCTGACAGAAAGATTAGAGAGTAAAGGGGAGATGATAGAGAAGGGAGCTAGAAGACCAAATGTCCATACTGTTAAATTAGAGAGAATTATTTTTAAGACATTAGACTGGTTATTTGTCTCATTAATCATTCCATATGTGCAACTTAGGTGAGATGTGGAAAATGTCTGTCTTTTCTCAATATTATTTTATCAGAAAGCAATAAGGCTGCATTAGTCCAACTCCCCAATGCCGGCCCTTTTCTACAATATTACAACCTGTGGGGGTTTCATCTGCGTCCAGGGCCCAACATGCAAGTGAGCATACACCATGGACCCCTTGTGCATTGCTTAGCCGCATTACCCAGCACCCACCAAACCAAATTTCATTACTAACTCATTACCAAGTCGAGCTCAGCCATGGGAGAGCAGCCCTGAATCATAAAGCACTCATTTAGCACCAGGTCCAGCTATATTAACCCTTTATATTGGCCTGGGTTTCACTGTAAAAAACTGGTCATTGTTTCAACTCATAAAGCACAAAAGTGATAAGATGTTACTCCATCAGTCCTAGAGGCATGTGGTTTCTGTGCTTTCTACTATCGACCATTAAATACACATATCTAAAACTGTCAATTTCTTTCCGCATTGTTAAGGCAGGTATGACATTGAACATGGTGTAACCTCACGTACATAGAAAATATTTAGACTTGCTTTTACAGTGCTAAAGGAAAAAAAGACCAAACAAGCAGATTAACCTATGACAGCCGGTCAGCAGTGACTCATTGGATTGAGAAAGAAATTTGTCCTCATGACCGCAGGTCCTTCCCTCTTTCCACTGTGATATTTCATCAACTGACAAAACGCTTCCAATGTTTCCTTTTTTGATTACACATATAAATATGTATCTAAATATAAAAAATGATCAGAATGTATTTGTGCACTTACCTAGTTGGGATAAGGTCCACCAAAGGAAGCATAAAAGACAAAAAGCAAAAGGAGAATCTGAATGTTAATGATTTTGCCAAATGCGCCTGACGACTGATGTTAATACTGTATGTTGATGACGGTGTGATAGGCAGCATTATTCAAACAAAATGTTCACTAGTTTCCAAAATGTCTGGGGGTATTTCAAGATAAACTCCAGATGATGTAATGCATTAAACTCTTAAGAGGTGTAATGTTTCTAGACTGCATGTCTAGAAACATTACACCATGTTTATATTCATGTAGCTCATAGATCTTTATCTGACAATATCTACCTTATTATGACAGGAATGTCATTTTATTTTTATGTCTTGGCTCCAGAATTCAGTCCAATACATAATGATAATAACACAGCATGAATGCATGGTCAAAATACATATGCCACATGTTTGATTTTACTATGTCAGCACAGAACAAACAGCTTCAAATGTGTTTAAGAAATACAAGCAACTCAGGCTAATCTGATTGCAAAGAGGTAGGTGTCCCTAGTAAAGTATCCAGGGACTACAGAATAAAAAATAATACTGTCATGGGCTAAATTGATATCTAAAAGATGAACAAGACACTTTTTGTCAACCTCAGAGGGGAGGTATTGATGTATTCAGAGAATGACATATCAGCAAAGAATGAAGAAACAATCCTCTTTTATGTTAGTGGCCATTTCCCATTTTCATTTTTATAGCCGGAAAAGATCTGTTTAAGAGCTACTGTCTGTTCTAATGAGATGTCACTTGATTTAGGGTCAGGCCGCTTGAAGACTACAGTGTTTCACACAGGCTGCTCTGACAGTCAATAGAAATCAATACAGCTGATGCAATTATTAATACAGTCCTAGGCAGTTAGATGTGAATGAGACAGATGACATTAGGGCAGATTGATCTACAGGGAAATGGATTTCATAAAGCACTCAATGCCTTCATTATATTCCACACAATGGAGAGTCTGGGGAAGCTCAAAAGCACAAGCACTGCAATTCTATGCTTCCCACTGCACCAACATGAAAGGAAATTACAAAGCTGAATCTAAATGTTGTATTACAGCACACGGTTGTAAAACACTTGTTACTTTTTTATCTGTAATTGTGTTCTTGTGACCTAGAGAGTACAGTTATATTTTAACATTTAAACATAATATATTTCAACTTGCCTTTCACTGCCATGTCACTTTTTAAAGCATTTCCTAATTATAAAGCACTTTCCTACAAATCTAGACACACAATAATGTGGAATAAACACAGTGTTTATGTGTGGTTTATGTTGGATATTCTTCTGAAACAATGCAGTCAATACTGTGCATGCATCACATCTGTAATGAAGAATGAGGATGTGCTGTGCAGGAAGCTTATGGGTCTCAGGTGTCAGTCCCAAATGAATATTCACCCTGCAGACAAACCCTGCTCCCTGTGGGCCTGTGGTACTAAATAACAGAGCATAACGCTGGTAAACAGAAGCTCTGTGTGTGGTTTAAGAGGGTTTGTTTGAATAACCTCTAATTTAAGCATACCAATAAAGCCTGCCTATGGTCACCAAATCCCTACAGCTTTATTAACAATAATAACGACCAATATATATTTTCTTTTTAGAACCTCTTTCTGTGGAATAATGAGCTGTAGTTTATTTGATTTATTAAAGGTCTTGTTATATCGTCAGAGTGGCAACTGATATAACCAGCAAAACCAAAAAGTAGCTTCACAACACAAACTCAACAAATGAAGTCTGAGGTTCTCCAGTCAATTAGAACCAAACCTAGTTCTCCAGTGCAACATTTAATAATCAATAGTTTTTATAGCAATGGAACTTACTACAATTTGTGTAATGTGGGTGTAATCGCTTGTAGTGACAAACCTTTAGAGAATTATCACTCCACTCTGACACTGAGCCTCAAGGCCCCATGAGCCTCTTAGTCTGCTTGTATTGTGGTTTTGGTTTTCCACCCCACAACACTGCTCTCAACACCAGAAGCACTAGCTTTGCTCTGACAAACAACGCTGACAAACACAGCGGGCTACTTGCTCAGTTCCAAACAGCAAACAGAGATGAAATGTAGAATATGATAAATCACCCCAAAAGCTATAGAGTCAAATATTTTTCCTAGGGCTTGGTGGAAACCAAAATAAAGCATGGAGTGTATGCTGAACTTTCATTTATCATGTGGACACGAACACTACTGGGAAAGAAAATGCTTAAATGGTCTGTGTTAGCTGATGTGTAAATACTGTTTAATACAATTCTAACTTTGGAGTTCCCTGCATCAGTTTCAGCGTTTTGCATTAATAAAATACTATTTATTTTGATAATTACTTTCCTCACTTGGTGAGATGGCGGTTCAGTTCAAATGTTTTGCTGTTATGAAAAAATAAAGCTTGGCATTCTACACTTTTTTCTAATCTTTATATTCAGTGATGTCCGTTTGGTAGCTCATGAGAGCAGAAAAGCCTGAGGTGTATGGGCAGTGAAGGGTATAAACCGAATGAGTCAGAGTGTGTCCTGAAATGTGACAGCAGCTGGTGTGTGAGCCAAACAGTGACTGCTGCGCTGCCAAGGCCAAGCAAACAAGAAGCAAGGCTGACCTGCCCCCCCATACAGGTACAGTGGAGACGCAAGGCCAAACATGCACACACATACAGAGACATTGGTAAATATATTAATGCAAACAAATATACACACATTAAAAATAGGAAGAAAAAAAAACAAGACATTTAACATTTTCCCTTTTTTAATCCAGCGTTTGAGATAAGAAGAACATAGCAAATCATGTCATGTTTAAGCACTAATAACACTCAATAATCCAGTTTCTACTGAGTCTATTAGCCTTGTTTGGAAAAAATATCCCAAAGTCTGTATCACCAGATGGGGAACTCACAAACAAATAACTGTGTTTCACACACTCCATATTATGAGTTTATATTCTAATCTGCTTTAAAAGCCCTTTGTTTTTAGAGTATCGTGTCACAGGGTTTTAAGTCTGATCAACAGTACACGTCTATACAGTATCTACCAGATTTAAAGTGTTTTAAGGTCAAAGTTTACCATTTATCTGTGTACACTGTGACTGAAAATATAATAGGTCAAGTTAAACAAAGCCAGTTTGTACTAAACTAAACTTGGATCTGACATTGGCAGTATTTAAATGAGATGTCAGCAGAATTCTAATCTAAATGATACCACGGCTGTAATTATGTATCAGAGCTCAGCTTCATAGATTAGAACAAAAAAAGGCTGAACACAGTTTTTCATTTTAATCACCAGCGTCTGACTACATGTGGAACAGTGCTAATAATTCTTTAATTAACATGTTGACTAGGAATAGCAGAGGGCACCATTACTCCCCTCCCCCTGTTCAGGCTTCGGCTTGCACACACACACACACACACACACACACACACACACACACACACACACACACACACACACACACACACACACACACACACACACACACACACGAACAAAGCGAACATAAACTTAATCAGTGTTGATGTAACTTGTGAGTTGAGTACTGAATGAGCACTGTGCCTATATGTAACCACAAATATAAAAAACCTATGTAGCCATGCTGGGGGACACAACAAGGGTAAACCCTAGCTATTGGTTTTTAGCAAACACCCCCCTTCCTCCTAGTTTCCATTGCTGTGGGACTTGAGGTCACTCTGACTAGTTTCTGAGTGTTTTTTCAGGGTTAGCTCAGCAACATCACTGTTGAACTGCATTTCAATCTCCTCCCCTACAGCCTCTACAGATGGGAGCAGAGAGCAGCTGGTGAGAAGAGATAAAGTCCTGTTTTGAGAGCTTCACCCTTCCAGTCTTCCTTGCATTGGTCACCTGAGTGCTGGGAGGACAATGACAGAAGCAAGAGAGGCAGAACGTACATTAAGGAAAGCAGAGCCTTGACCTGATGAGGTTCCAACCAGTTGTGATTTCGGTGGCTGAATCATGCACCATTTGATTTCACTCAGCCAGGTATCCTGCTCAGTGCAATTGCCTGCAGAACTACTGTAAATGCTGATCATCTGTTCCCACTCTTAAACACTGATAAAGTCTATAATGATATAATGTAGGCTCAACTTTGAGGCAAACATAACCCATCCCCCATATCTTAATGAAATTAGCTTTTGCCTCACCAGAAACATCGCCACTGGCACAGAGAGGCGACACAGAAGATCATCTTCAAAGGTTACTCCCCACTTCTTTGTTCTTATTGCCTTTTCAATCGCAATCAGTACAAGTTCATCTATGTCCTAAAGCCATGCTCAAAACATTAGAGGGCAGCTTAAATTACATCAATAAAACATTTTTATATAATTCCAGCACATGAAGTGAAAATTGAGAATGGTATAATTCCTCAATAATCACTTTGCTGTTTTTAATATTTCATTATTAGAAGCCATAAGAGATTTATTGTGCCATCTAAAGCCTTATTATTATGTGCAGAGATGCCTGGTCTCTGGGACAAATTATGACATTAACCATGAAATATAGCAAGACTAAAAAAAAAGTGGAGCAAGTCTGTGTGCTGAATCAAAAAGGTGCATGAGACTCAATATTTGTAAAACTGATTAAAACCCAAAACGGAAGGGTTATACTTCAAATTATTTAAAATGATATGCCATTCACCCCAACGCTTTTTCAGCATTGAAAATAAAACGTTTAAAAGTGGATAGGCTACTTTTTCTACTACATAACTCCAACCTGATAGACGATAACAGCACTCATCTACTCCCCCGGACCTTCTGATGAGGCCAAATCAAAACAGTGAACAGCAGAAAATAGCGAAGAGCACAAACATCAATGAACTTGACAATGTCCAGATCTCAGTTGTAATTCATATATGAACACTGGCAACAGGAAATTCAATCATCCTATCATCTACTGAACAAATCAATCAAAATCAAATAGAATCTTGGACCAAATCAACGTGATAAACATGTTAGAAAGACAAACAACACAGCCTGAAAATCCAAATGCAACTGAAATGGAAAGAAGAGGCATTTTTATAAAACAGCAAACTACAGCATCCTCTATATGTTCTTTTATTTTATCCGTTAATTTAAAAGTATTTTTAGTTAAAATACATTTTACCTCCTGTAGCATCACTACAGTAAAGTAGGGACACAAGCAGTTGGGCAATTAGACCATAGCAAAGCAATCAAACCTTCAGCTACATTCTCAGAAGTCTAAAGTCTTTTAGAGACAAAAAAAACATACAGTATGCACACACAACTTAAGTAAGCAAATAAGGTTAAAAATAGGAAGCTTGCTAAATTAAATTTACATTTTCTACATGAAATGGAACAACACCATCTACAGCCCTTATTCTTTTGTTTATGTTCCTTGTCCAGCTGGACTCTGAACTATACAAAAGTTGCTGTACCCCAGGTCCCATCACTGATGCTGACTTATGTTACAATATCTGACAAACTGAACAAGACCCAAAGCCAAGGCCGTCCAAAATACTGAAAATGTTTACTTTGTGCAATACAAAATAACCCTAACTGTGTAGTGGCAGTGGAGGAGAATCGGTTATCAAACATCTGGTCATTGAGCTGCCATGTTTGGACTCAGTGGACTCTAAATGACCCTGTGGGAGATGCTTTTCCAAATATAGCCAACTGTTTATTAGGAGCATCCAATAACTAAAGCAATTATTTCACAAATTTGAATCCTGAGGTGTTATTGAAGTGATCAATCTTGTCCTGGGTGCAGCGGTTTATGTGGTCACCTGCCGGCCACTTGGCAGCCGTCCTGGACTAGATGGCACATTTGCTAGTGTGTTAGGGAAGCTCCTCTGCAGCCAAGGCAGCAGGTTAATTAAGCAGATGTTGGTAAACAAGCAGGTCATCGGTGAAATGAATATCCACCTCGATATAAAGAAATAGTATCTTAACTGCTGCTCACATGAGCTTCATAAGTCAGAAATAAGCACATATGGCAAAAGAGCCAACATGTGGTAAATGGGCAATTCATCTTCAATAGCCTTCGCTGCACTGCCAGAATGAAGGGTTACCATGGCAACAAAGTTAGTATTAGGGAAAACAGTTCACCCCCCCACAATCATTCAAATAAGCCAATATTTTATCCTGTAGCATGGCCAATAAATAGTTGATAGACTATAATGGCCTGTCTCATTTTGGTGAATGAAGGCTTATTTAAAAAACTGTCAAATACATGACTCACAAAAAATTAAAATAAAATAGAAAATCTACTGCAGCAGTTAAAAGGACTCATGCCACCATAACAAATGTACAATGGGATGACTTTGTAGAAAACAATAGTGTACCTTTAATAAGTCGGTGCCTATGGAACTGTACAGTATTCAAATGTTGTATGGGTCATATGGCAAGTTTTCCTCCATAAACTCAAACTTCTCAATCTAAGTCTATAAATCTAAAATAAATAAAAGATAAATATTCTATATATCACAATATTTTTTAAGCTGTCATTATGGCTCTGTCATATTAGAACACTTATTTTAAATAAAATATCATATTTGTGTTACTACTATACATAATGAAACACATCCTACACTAAAATATGCTTCTACAGTATCAACATGCAGTAATATTTGACAGTATTTGTTTTTTGTCCCTCATGGATGGCAGTCACCGTCTCTTTCTCGAACCAGCTGTTTGTGTTAATTGCTTCTCCTCTTGCTACTGTCAATCTAACATGGCACCATCCTAACTGCTTATGAATTGACGACAATAATGGAAATCAGCAGAGACAATGGAGCGAGATTACACGCTGAAAAGGCCAATTTCTCGTCTATAACCGCAGCATACAGAGGGATCAGAAAGGACGATGTCACTTAAAACAGGCAGAGCAGTTTTGTTATATGCTAAACAAACACAACAGCTGTAGAATTAATCCTAAATGGGGAATATAACTTGCACTTAGACCATCTGGCATAGTGGGGCATATTAAAATGAAGACTGAATTGGTCGACTGAAGCTGATGTGCACAGATTGAGGATGACGCTTTTGTGTTTGTCAGCTGCTGTTTGGGCAGATTGAGATATTGACCAGAAGTTCAATGCTGAATAATGGAGGCCTTCATTGTGGCTATATTAAGAGTGGTAACGATAGTGCCGTCTGTGTGGCCCACCCACACTACACCGTGTCTCTGCAACAACTGCTGCAAAAAGCTTCAAGCAAAACATCAACTGCACAACAACTACAAGCAGGAACTGATCCACCCTCGTCCTCTGTAAACACACAATGAACAAAACAGTGACTGAGAGGTCAACGCATTCTCAGAGAAATGTTTAAAAAGCATAAACATGTGTTTTTAGGAGCGATTAATACAAATATTCAGTAACATTTACAAGTGTTCGTCTTCAGACTGGTGTTTGACCTGTCTTGCTTCTCAACAAACCCACAGGATAAAGAAAACTCCTGATAAGTTGTCTCACAGCCAGTAGTTGAAGTCTACTTCATAAGAAATGAATGTTTATTCACAGGGTTTCTGCTCTGTTCTTCACCCTACCAGGCAGACACAAAGAAGCCAAAGACAGGGTTTGGCCCATCAAGGACATAATGGTGCTGGTGGAGTAATATTAGATCTCAGCTACAGCTGGGGTACAATGAGCATGTGGCTCCTCCACAGGGACTAACTCCTAGCACCTAATGCAATCAGCCCCACAAATCACGCATTTGTGTGTGTCAGGAAATGTATCCACACGCACACTCATGCAACACAGGACACAAAGACTTCTCAGCACGTCTTGCCGTAAGTCAAATCATCATCACTCAAATCTGATTTGGGTCCAGAGTGTTCAGACTGCAATTCCCTTTATTAAAGAGTCAGATACGTATTCAGTCCTGTTCAGTGTTTCTGGGTCACACAGCACTTATGGACTGAAGGGCAGCTGATGGGGGTGAAATGTAGGAGATCTGTAATTGGCAATCTGTTTAATGACAGTTTTAATGGGGATGCACATAGCTCTGGAGGGCCACAGGTGAGCACAAATCACTGTTTCTACTGGCAAAAAGAACAATAAATATTTCAGTTTGGAATTGAAAATTTAGTTACGCACAATCTAACAATGAGAGTTAAACTGTCTTACAACGGTATCTGGCACCACACTCACGCTGACATTATAAATCGTTAATGCTATTGGAGAGTGTGCTCTTAAATGAGTAAATAAGACTGAGTCAATGCAAGAAGATCCAGAAAATAAGCTACAGAAAGTCTGACAAATCCACTAATGTAAGACAAGAAACTGTGACTTTCCTTGATAATTTATGACCAATGACCTTCAGAAACTAAATTTGCACAACCAAACACCTTCTCCTATACTGAGACAGTAGATCATTATTAGGGTAAACAAAACAAAATGACCCCATCAGTTTATAATCATACAAAGCACACAGCATGCTCTGAAAAGTGACAGCATTTCTTACACATCCAATCCCATGTGCCAGAATGCCCATCTGTTGTTGTTAATTATGAATAAGACATTAAATTTTTTATCTACATTAAATGTCATCCATTTTTTAATTATGAGACTTTGGAGTATCTCACCCTCAGAAATTAGATTTTTAATTTCTTATATCAAATGTGTAAAATCCTGAACCATATCACTGCCGGGATATATGGTTCTATGGAGCAGAGTGCAGGAATCCAGATCCACTGCAGCCCCGGCTTATTCTCTACATAAATGCTGCCACCTGGTGATATATCACAGGCACCCCATGTGCATGCAGTAAACCTGCACTGTAAATCAAAAACCCAAGCTGCAGCACCATTATCATCACATGCAACATTTCCACTTTTAACTGTAATGCTGACCAGCTGCAAACAGATTAGAAAGGTCACAGCAATAAAGTCCACTGTTGGTTTAAATACACATACATGCACATACTCCATACACTTTCGCTCGCACATCAATCAAAATGACTGCTTGGGGAGGTAGGGTTAATGGTATTATTTGTCATGCCAACCAAGGACGTGAGCATGCGTGCCCATTGGATGTAATGTCTTTATTAGCAGACATGACAGCAGCCAACTCACTCGTCTCTCTTTCATTTGGAGAAATGCCAACCAGATGAACCCTCAGGGTTGTTTAACCAACACAGATTGTTGACGCAGTAACTGAGACAATGCGGTCGTTCACAGTAAAATCGAAATTTCAAACTACTTCACTTCACAAAACTGAATGTTGGTGTGTTTCATGACACAGAGAGTGATAACAAATCATCATGTCCTTGAGGCTTAAGAACACTTTTATAACTACCCACTTACATTTTGTGAATTTCGCCTGCATGTGCATTGTGTAAATATGTTTGTGTATGAAAATCAAAGCACACGCCAACTGTGGTCTTAATCATATCAAAGGTGAACAGGGGAAGAAGAGAGAAATATGAATGAATAAAAAGATGTTGTAAATAAGCTATTTCTGTGGATGATAAAGCTTTCTGTGGTGGAAAAAAGATTACACTGTAGTTATTTACCATCATACCAGTCTGTTTTATCAGGAGTGTGGAGATCCATTTGATTTCCAGTGGAAAACTAAAAATAATACATTTGAAAGGACTCTGGTAAAAGAAAAGCACAATTTGTCATTGGCTTAATGGCTAAAATGGCAAATAATAGATTTTATACCATTTGCGTAAACAGTGCATTACCATGGAAATGAACCTGTATATCCACACGTGAGGGACAAAGTGGGTGATTGGGGGGTGGAGTTGTTAATCCTGTTAGTTTCCCTGTTCCTCTGAGCAACTCCTGCCACCAGCACAGGACAGGCACAATAATAACCAAGAGACACTCAGCCACTCATTTTCAGGAATGCTCACTGCTGCAGGCTTAAAAAGTCAGCATGTGAAACTTACATCTCATTCCTTCTTGTTAATATGCAACTCTGTATTTTTACCTTTCCCTTTTTAATGGTAGTCTAGTGCAGTACAATGGATACTGCTGATTTCAGGATCCTGCAGTGAGAGAAAACCAGAATGTCATTGCGTTGCTGCTGTCAAGAAGGGGGAAATAAGATTTCTGGCAATTTATCTACAGTCAAACAAGTTCATATATTACAACTTTGCTCCTGAGAAACTTTAGTTCTTCCAACTTTCCTGTAGATGCAATTTCAAGAATTCAATCTACCAACATAAAAAAAAATAGGATTTGTGGATCAGCACAATTATACAGAGCGTAACTTTGCATTATAAAGTAGTGGTGGTAGGAACATTCAAGGATAAATACTAGAATGTAATCGCCTTCGTGTGTCATATTTAAATCACTGACCTCATTAAATTTGAACATGTATGACACCAGTAGATCCCAGTATCAGGAAAATACTAGGATGTAGATAAGAACCAATAAAACATGTCACTCAGGAAAACTGGAAGGATATATTTTCATATTTACCATATACTATATAGAGTAATACATTTGACTACTGGCAAGACGGACACACACAACTCATTATACTGCTCGCCTTTTTTGATGTCTGTCACACACCAAGCAAGCTATTAAATGCTATTTTGCATGTCTACACTGTCCAATTTAAGACGAGAGCCAATGGAACCTATTTCATTATATTTTTAAGCCTTTTTTTGCATTTGATGCCTTACAATCATTTTTTTGCTGTGTGTGTTTATATATATATATATGTTTTTTTTGTTCCCCAAGCACCGTAAGTAATGTTATTTATATCAGCATACACATTTGCAGTTAGATGGATGGCAAAACCAAAGCCATTAGTTGATAATACGCTGTCTGTTTCTCGCTGTTACTCATCTCTAAATTGCATTAATGTGGCATGCTGATCAGGGAAACTGTTTGTCTTCCTGTCTCATTCTGTGTGTGTGTCTGTGTGTGTTTAGGCATTGTTCAGACCTTTTTGTTTTCCCTTGGGAATGGCTGTGTTAATATGTCTCACTTGTCAATTTTATGAAAGTTTATGTCAAACTGAAAATCCAGTTGAATATTAAAAGTCCCAGCATGAGTCATGACTCCACTGTTTGCCAAATGCGGTGTTTACATTTGCTCCCCCATTACTCACCTACCATACAGCCTCAGGGTACAGTATAGCACCCATGATGGGATATACTGCTAAATAAAAGGAACACACAAGGCTATCAAAACCTATTAAATCCTAATGCATGTCTTTTAGGTTTTATAATATGTCATAAATGTTGTCAAACTCGTCATTTGCCTTGGAGTAAAATGTTACACAAAGCTTTCAAGGCTAAACCTTTATCATTTATCAATTAAAAACAATAGATAAATACGATCCCATAAAACATCATTAACTCTAAATTAAGGCAGAGATAAAGTATGAAATAAAGCTTCTGAAAACAAATGAGATCCATGTGTCCATTTGTACACAAACTGTGTGATGCATTAGGCCGTATTCCCATCTCCCCCCACGGCTGCTGTGCTGCTGAGTGAAGACATATGGCTGGTTATGTGTCCTCCTACCCCACCCTGTGGTCTGTCTTTGACATGCTCTTACCGTCTCGACAGAAACAGAGCCAGGGAGAGGCGGAAGAGAATCGCAGAGAAAGGAGAAAATGGGCTGACCCTGATCACACCTAGTGACACGTTCACGGTAATATCTGCCCATTTTGTGATTTATAAGGCACAAGAAGGTGAGTATTTTTTTGCAATACATCTAGGTTAATATTCCAGCTTGAGGTCCAGAGCATTAATGCAAGCATGAATCTACTGAGTTTGTTTTGCCAGGCCGTAATCAATCAAGGCATACTGTGGGTGGAACTCCTTAGAAAAGAGCTCTGTTCTCATTAGCCAGAAAATCATACATTACATATTATAAATGACACACCAAGCCTGGGTTTCATTCTCCCTATCATCACTCTCAGGGGTCTGTAATAAATATGTGGTTTTACATTCAAATGTGAACAACAGGAATAGCTTAAGAGGGGAAATTGTTGGTAGAAGGCAAGATGAAAATGTAGATTACTCTCTTTACCATTATAAAGTCTTCATTATGAATTCAGAAAGCTTTGAGATGAGAGAGCCTCCAGAGGAAAAACCAGCATGGCACATCATCTAAATGTTACTATATGAAGGAATACAGAATTCCAAGAATTGAATTACATTTTCACCTTTCAGACTTATTGCTTTGCATCGGCTCTGCAATCAGTTTGACAGGGAAACATAATTTTATAGGCATAGTCCTTCAAGCAATAATAATGATACCTTTTGTTTGGTAAGAACCAATAAAAGTCCATCGTGTTTGCCTCTGTGTTGCTAAGAGGCTTATGTGTGTTAAATTTAGTCACTGACAGGACGAGAGACAAAAAGCTGGACCTGTCATAAGCTGAAGCTCATCCCACGTTCACATTTTTCTCCCAGAAGAAGAAAGAAAAAATGTGCTTTCACATGAAAACAAAAAAACAAAAAAGTTTCTTTTTCCCCCTCCAAAAAAAAACTGGAAAATTCAGATGTCCATGGGCTCCAAACTACATGACAAATTACACCTGACAGAAAGTAACAGCAATCTAATCAATAACTGAACAAAAGCTAATACTTCTACACAACAGTTCACCCACACCATTCTCGCCTTGACATACTTGGCATGTGCTATAATTGCACTAAAACAGTTTAATTTAGCCCCAACATCCAAGCACCAGTGTCTTATCCTTCCCAAAAGACATCGGACATATTTTGTCAGGTTTACTCTTCTGAGACTGACACGTAGATCAGGTGAAGTGCACTCCAAAGTCTAAAGGGTCAGACTCCAACACTAACTCTTTCATGTACTGTAAACAGCTGCCTGCTATTATTGTTCTGCCACATCTACTGCATCACTATGTGTCTGTCCATTATTCCCAGACAGTAACCAAGCCACAGTTGTATTTACATTCACAGCCAACTAAAACTGGCTCAGGCGAGATGACACACAGGCAAAGATATTAGTTAATGCAGTGACTGTCCAAATACCAACTGAACTTCACAAGCATGCTCAAAGCCATAGGGCAGCTGGTTTCATCATATAACACGATGTAATGCAAACTACTTACATGACATTACATTAATTAATCGCCTAATGTATTAAACTGTGCTGTGTTGAAATGTTTGCTTAACAGTGACTTTCTAATCCTCACTCTCCACATCCCTACATTTACAAGGCACAGCAGTTCAAGCTCAGCACTGTGGAAACAGGGAATCAAGCCAGGGACATGAGGGTAGGAAAAGGACACATATCAGCTGGTACCATCGCATCAACATCATCAACATACCTTAACTAAATTATATAAAAAATGTTGTTGGCTAAGAAAAACAACTGTTTTGGCAAACATTAAAGCTTGTACAAGTGTTGTTTGATATCAAAATGCAAAGCCTTGATGTAAAGTACATAAAACCATGTCTGCTTAATGTGCAAGAGAGTGTGTGGTAAAAAGGCGTGTGCTCATGAGTATTCATGTGGTTGTGTATGTCAGTTCAGGTTTTTTTTTTCCTCTACTGTGCCAGTCAGGCAGCAGGAGCAGGAGGCAACTGTGGAGGAAGGGAGCTTGTCAGAGCTGTCTCACTGGGTGATGTTAATATGGCAATGCTAAGCTGGCACAGGACTTAAGCAGCTTACAAAGTACAGGGAAATAAACTTGATGATTCCACAGCAGTTTGCAAGACTTTTTAAATCCTAAAGAGTTTAAATACACATCCCACCTCATGCTGGCCACATGACAACTTGGTTGATCAAAAATCCTGCACACTTCAAAATGTACAGTTTGCATCATATGTTATTAAATATATTTAACTGTTCTGGACATTGTTAGAAGCTCAGACTCTCGTTTTTTTACACCGACTGCTTCAGTGACCTGCTTCACCTACTCACCAATTGAAGTCTGATTTCCATTAGGAATCAATATTCATCTGGGTCATGGCAAATCCCTCAATTAACTGCAGGAGAGAGGGAAAAATCAACTCCACATCACTCTTTCTGTGTAGTCTGTTATTATCGCATCTCTGGATAGGGGATAAAAAGAGAAGTGCCTCACAATACATGATCAAGGGCCAAAGATTTGATCAATAGGAATTGGCAAACACATCTAAACAACCAGCGCTGTTACTAACCAGTCAATCTCCCCCACAGACCCAGTCGTGCCAGGCCATATGTTTTTTCAGAACATAGATCAGCTGGCATGCCATGGGTTCATACTGATTGCCATTAAGGCCATCAATCTCTCTAATGGCCCCATAGATCTCATGAAACATAATTCCAAATGTTAGATACTATATGGAAAATACCATATGTCCATCATTGTTCAGTGATCTGATGTCATACCGGGCTGTAGGAGCCGACGTCTTATTGTTTAAGCGTTATGGTTTTATGGATTTTGTGTCAGTTTGTTGGATATCAGCAGTGACCTGGAGATCAACCTTGTCAGAACAGGGGTCCGGTGACAGCAGTTCCCCTCAGTCGACAGTACCTCTGAATACTCAGCCCATCTCCCCTTTCTCACTACACCCTACATTCCCCAACCATCTGCTTGCATGTGAGTGTCAGTAGATTCCAGTTGCCCACACTTTCACCCAAATTTCTTCTGCAATGATAATACCCCCAATAACAGCCCTAATCCCAGCATGCCGCACTGCTCAATTACAGTCTTTAGGAGGATGGGATTAGGAGCAGAGATGGCGAGAGAGGAGGGGAGGGGGCAGTATGAGGATGGTGGAATGAGTTGTGCTGAAGGGTGAGGGGGGAAGAGAAGGGAGGAAAAGGATAAGGGGGAGGAGAGACTGCTTTTTACTGCCATGAAAGGCTGCAGATGAAGAGACAGGCACAGCAGCAGTGGGTAAATCCCAAATAGCCTGTCACCAGCCGACAGCGCACTGGAGCGTGTAGAGCACAGAACAGCACAGCAGACTGGCAGACTGGGTTGAGCCAGGCTAGGGGAAAGGGAGGAGGTTGTCTGGTGAGGCTGCAGGAGATGTTAAGGGTTGGCCAATTTGACTCTGGCACAGACACAGGAGGTTGGAGAAAAATACATCAGGTGACGGAGACGTGGGACAGGGTGGCTTAGGTCATGATTTCAAGCTTGGCTCATAAACATTTCTCTCTGATTGTGGCGGAGGGACTGAGGAAAGGGAAGCAGAGCAGAAAGCTGAAAGAGAGAGAATGAGAAGGAGTGTCAAAGAGAGGGAGTCAGAAAGAGAAGCAGAGGAAGTTGAGCTTAGAAATAAGGCATGGGGCTTATATCTCCACACTGTCATTTACAGAATCCAGGCCCAAATAAACATCCCCCTTTCTCATCCCTTTAGTTGTGGATGTTGATTGAGGATGCTGGCAGGCAGATGAGCCATAATCAACTACCCATCACAACAGCAGCCATCTCACACAGTGACACTGCCAGCCATGCAAGGGATCCTGCAGCCAAGTGACAAATCTGGGTTTGCAGAGCAGATTATATTTACACACACATCAATGTTCACAGTGTTTCTGTAGTCAGAGCACGTCGGTAAACTTTCAAAAGGTAATCATCATTTGAATATGACACTAGTAATGATCCTGTTGTACTAGACAGGAACAGTCACAATGAAATATTAGGAAATAGAGAATGATATTCAGAAAGCCTGTCATATTACAAGTCGCAGTACAGTATAAAATATTCCCAAATTATAAATGACCATGCTTATCAGTATAAAGCAGAGTTGCTCTAACAGTGGCAGTATGAATATCAATATTGTAATGCCATTTTAATATATAAATGATTTGTGAATTTATTTATTTGTTAAAGCCCCCACAGGACTTTAATGTGTTAGTTTAAACAGTATGTTTAAAGAATAAAGTCTGAAAATACATTTACATTAAGTAGACATGAATTTATTTTATAGGAGCGGATTTTTCCCTTTTTTATTTTTGCAAAAGCTTGTTTTACTTAACAGAGCTGTCAGCATCTTCAAGATAAGCTTTCAATCATTTAACTGCTGTAGGGAAAAGGCGAAAACAAAGATGCTTATACATCTAATCTGACTTCAGATCCAGTTTGCCGTTTCTGGTTTCTGTTCTTTTCTGCTTTTTCACCATAGTGCTGCTGAGCTCTACATTATTTTACCATTGTTCTCTGTTTTTAAGCTTATATTAGTTGGCAAAACTAACTGAACTACTATGAAACTGCTGTATAAAGGATTACAATTGCTGATGTTGATCTTTTTCTGTTGCCTGACAGGTCTTATTTTTTGTATGTGGCCAAATATACTTGTCGAAGCAGCCCCTTAAACCAGCCAAAAAGGTTGGTGAACTCATGAAAGACACAAACAACAGTCAACAAGAGGCCGATATATGACCTCTTGGTTATAATTTAGAGGAGGTAATGTCATTAATCAAATGGCATAATTATTAGGAAAGATAACACACAATATATCACACTGACTTTTAAGAGGTCACCTGTAATCAGGCATCAGGACTCAACTGAGGTAAAACAAGAAAAAACACAGGTTCAAACAAACACGTGAATGAAATGTTTCCTCTAAAGAGAAAGAGTCTTCTTCTGTCTAACCTCCTCCAGAGGGAACCTTCATGTTCTCTTGTCAAGTTCTGTTCCACTGATTCTCCCACTGATCCTGCACGGTCCTCATGTCAAGTCCAAAGTACACATACAGACAGACTCTGGTCAACAAAGCCGTGGCTACCAAAGCATGAAGTGAAAAAAGAAAACAACCACACCCCCACCAAGCCTCTGTGAAACAGCACAGCACCTGATAGAGCTGATCAAGTGGTTGATCAGCTACCATGATGGTCAGTGGTCCAGAGTAGCTACAAAGCTGTGGAGAGGGAATGTAGACACAGAAACAGCAACTGGCAAAATAAATTATACAACTACCGGTGACATAAATTTACACAGAGGATAAACAGTGGAACAATGTGTGTTATGTGCTAAGCAGTTTCTAATTACCAAAGTAAACCTCTGATCTATGGTCTACATTTTCATACACAGTCACTCCACAGTCTCTCCTGCGCTCTAGTAATTATAATCAACACAAATACCCTGCTAGGCTTTCTTTTACATATGTTAATGTAAAGCTTCAATTTTTATTAAATTTCAGGTCTACAATAATGTGTTAAAGAAAATGTGAGACAAATATTTATTAGCTGGGACAAGTAAACAAATGAAAAATAATATAGTAAATTTGCAAGTGAGGAGTTAAAAAGGTTTGTGTGAATAGTACAGGTCCAACAAAGTTGTTATTGCAATAGAAGAGGACAGGGCTTATTTATGACAGACTTATGATAGGTTTGTAAAAAAAATACTTTTAAATTAAAAAGCTGTCATCTTTAAATTAGCATAATAAAATATAATGATAAAATGCAGTACATTACATTTATGAACATAAACAACAGTCAATGTCTTTACGAGGAAATTCATTATAGCTTTCTTAAACAGACCAATCAATATTTTTTGGTTGTTCCATTAAACAACACATTTGTCATTTGTCCTACCGCTACAAAAGCGAGGGATGGGTCGCTGTATAACCAGAGGCCAAACAGGAGCCTAGCATTAAGATGGTGATGGGATGATTCATACCAGTCTAATTAAACTGCTGATAACTTTGAATCTACACAAATGGGGTACAGCAGATTGTTCTCTCCCCATAAAACAGCAAAGTGTGAAGAAGTGTTAGAGTGTGAGGAGCAACTGGTGCAGCATCTGGCTCCCACGTTCACATACAAGGGGACAAGATTAATGGAAGGGGATTAGCATATCTATGTAAGGACCTAAGAAGTGTGCATTCTAATTACTTCCACAGTCAACACTGCCAAGACCAACTAACTCTGCTGAGTTGAGAGTGGAAGGAGAGGTGGTGTCATCCTGACAGCAGAATAGAAAAAAAAGGGAGCTGGTCAAAATGTCAGCTGTCTGGTTTAGTTTCGGAGCGAGAACATCATGACAATTACCTCAGAGACCAACAGGAAGCTTAACACAGGCCCACAGACTCAACACACTGATGACAGTGCTATTCTTATCATTCACAACTCCTACAGGCACAGGGCCCCAGCTTACTACAACAGACACAGAGAGACACATCAGTGAAGTTCTGTAGATACATCAATCTCACAATACCATCTGAGCAATAGGTTGTGTCGCAAGTTACAGATAGGAGCCTCGTAAATGGCAGACAGATTGATATGTTGTCTGTCACATCAAGGCAAAATTATGCACTTTGAATCATTAAATTACTACATGTGGAGTTCTGCGTTTGTGTAAAAAAGGGTGATGATAACACAGTGTAAAGCTCATAAACAGATTGTTAGAGATACAGTCGTTCCATATGAGACATAACACCTGTTGTTGACACGGGAGGAAGTGTCACTCTTAAGAATCACAAGACAAACACCAATTCTCAAAGGTGGTGAATGAGACATAGGTGATAACGTGTGTGTGTACTTGTATTCCTACGGGTGTTGAAAATATTTTTTCAACACTTATGTATTACAGTATTGTGAAGACATTTTGAAAAGTCCTCACAATTTCAAAGGTAATTTGAGGGTTATGATGAGACTTGGTTATGATGGATTATGTTAACGCATTTCTTCACAAGCGTGGTAAGACCAATACATTTGTGCAGCATGCATGTGAAGGTGGTGGGTGTTTCACGGCAGCAGGATGTCTCTATAGAGAACAGAAAGCAGCGCCTTCACATGTGATGACATGGCTCATTACTGGGGGATCCAGCAGTCTCTGATGGGTGGAAACACTCAGTAGGGCACTTTACAGGAGAATGGTGCCACAGTGAAATTAAAATGGGTGGAGGTACCACTCATCCAGATACTGCAGTTTAGAGGGTAGCATATAAAACACTGAAAACGCTTAAGGGAGGGCAATACTGTATGACTGACACTATAAGAATGATTTGATTTCCATAAAGACAATATGTTAAATGTGTTAAATGGTGTATTTCAAGTGATCAAATTTGGTTCTAAAAAATAATTGGTAGTATTAATATATTATTAGAGTAATTTACTATCACAGAAAACTCAGAAACCCTATTTCTTAATTAGTTAAATATTTATATTATATTATATATATTGTATTGCTTAGAAGTGGGCGATATAGACCTGCGGTAATCATATAAGCAATGGTATGACAATAGGACACTAATGTTTTGGCCACATGTCACATCAGCATACAGAGTTTATAGCTGCAGTGATCAAAAATATAAAACCGAACCTAGAAATACTAAACTAAGTGAATAGCTAA
This sequence comes from Anabas testudineus, assembly GCF_900324465.2. NCBI lineage: Eukaryota > Metazoa > Chordata > Actinopteri > Anabantiformes > Anabantidae > Anabas > Anabas testudineus. Next base: position 6,586,434 of record NC_046622.1, on the reverse strand, counting down.
AAATACAATCTGAGTGGATATTTCCTTACAGCAGCATCTGTGATTTGATTTCTCATTTATATATGTCCTCGTCAACACTTTGGCTTGGCATTGTGCTTTTGCTCTGCATCCCACGATGCTTATTGTGCTCATATGCTCATGTGATGTGAAAACACATCATGCAGATATATTGTCGTTATCGCGATATGACCAATTCTGATAAAAGGGTGGAATTATTATGATACATTATGGACAATATGATATGGCATAGCCCTTATATTTATATGTGTATATTTTATTATTGTAAATTCTCTAGCCCTTTTTTATATACTCACCAACTGATGTAACACTGATGTATGGCGTGACCTCTACCAACTGCTGAGACATTTACACCTGCTCCACACCCAGTTGGTGCAATTTTTATTAAACCAATTCAACAGTAAACTGGTTCTGGGAATATTCACTCCGATTTAAAAGACAAAACAGTATGACTCAAAAATTCAATATAATATTGAATGTTTTATTGCTCTATACGCTATAACAGTGACCACTGAATTGTGAAATGCAGTTTCAAATTACCATAATAATGACATGACATCAACACAGGAATCTAGATATTTATCTGTTGCACTGATGAAAACAATAAAACATACATGTGAACACATGTGGGTGCATGAAATAACAGCCTGAACATTGATGAGGGTTGAATGATTCATTTGGCTGTGCAAATGACAGACTGCCTACACATTTGTGGATGGAGGAGTAGTTCTGGGAAACATAAAATCACAAGGTTGATCACTGTCGAGGTTTTAATAGTTTACTGTAGCACTTACAGTAATGTGCAGGATTTAAAGGCATAAAACCAATCATGACAGAGAGAAAAGCAGTAAGTTCCAGAAATCTGACGAAATACCACATTGTTGTTTCATGTCATTTCGCCCTATCTGGTAACAGCACATATTAAAAGCTATCTCACACACACATCTCTACAGCTGCATCACACACACACAGAAATATGAACCACACAGGCTTCCAAACCTGCCACAAACACTGCTCGGTACAAGCTGTGCCTTTAACTTTCCCAACATTGTTGACAACCTCCGTGCTCGACTGAGCCTTTAAAGGCCTCTCTACATTATTGAACACCTCGGATTTTAAATGAAGCGCTGAAGCATTTTTCATGGTTCTACCTTCCCTTAGTTATCTAACCACTTCCTCTGTACAGTTCAAGTCTTCAATTATCCATTAGTCATGAGCTCATTCATATTGTATCCCTGTAGCTACATTAAAGCATATACAAAAGCCCTATAGAAGGTGTGCATAGTGTGTAGCACGTGTAATGCATACATTTATTCATCACATAGAAATCGCAGGAAAAGCCCTGGGCTTATCACTAAAAAGTGTATATTACATGTACATGCACAGTTTGTATCTACATATCTGCACGCATGTGTGGTTGTGTTGCAAGTGTGTATATTCATTCTTTACAATGTGGAGCTAAATTAAAATAAATGACGTCTATGCTTCTGCCCCACCCTGTCCACATATCAAACACTGTAAGAATCCAGTAACTAGGTCAGCAACATAAACATGCTTAAACACGAGCTGGATTCTCCATTTTGCTTCCACAGACAAGATGTAGAGTGACACAAGAGATACAACTCTGAAATATGGATGCATTGGGACATAGTCCATAATCCCAGTACCCAGAAATGGTGTGTATGTGTGGGGGTGGGAATATGTGGAGTTTTTTATAGCTATAGCAAGACAAGGGAGAAAGTACCAAGAGTAGAGGATGTTATCAGGAATGAGAAAGTGGATCAGGTGACTCACTTGAACATAAAAGCATGGCTCACTCTAAAAAGGAGGCGGGTCCCAAAAGGTTGTTAGCATTTATCATAAGATTCATCTTAGACTATTTTTTAATATTCTTAATATTCTCACATTAGAATACAAATGATTTTAATTAAATACATACACTTCTGTCTGGGGTCACTTAAATTGATATCCAGAAAGGCATATATCTTTGAAAAATTAGCCTTGTAAATAGAGTGCCATAGGGTTGATGTTTTTGTAGGCCAACGAAGGGCCAAAAAGTTTTTGGATTATTGTACAAAAGCTATAAAATAACTACATCTTAGTCAAATTGTTTGAATGTCACCACCAATAAGCTTCCAAATGTAATCTGATTCAGCCGGCTACTCTCTCCAACAAAAGTCATCCGTGAGTGCCCTGATCTAGAAATGTCTACACTGCTTTTTTGTTGTTACAAAATCAGATTTTTCTTTCATAAACAAGCATCTCATCGTCAATATAGTTATGCAGTATGAAGATAATAGGCATTAAAGCTATAGAAATAAACACAAAAGCTAGTGACAGTTTGTGCACCTGAATTATTCAAGATTTATTTTAAACCTATATTTTCCATGCTTTCTAAACGCATTTCTTTCCTCATGTAGTAAGGTAAAGTGCTGGTCATGCATTTATATAAAAATAAGACTGTGCTAATATTGTGTTTTCAGATTAACCTTCACCACCAATGATGGATATCGGGGTTCAACTTTTGCCCTCTGTTTACATACAGTATTATTGTCCTGTAAACTATACAAACATGAATTTAATATTTAATAAAAGTGTACAGTCATAAAATATCAAAAGACAATTTCATTATTTCCCTAGGCAATTTGATTAATAGCACTGGAGTCCATGCATCTAATATCACGTATAACTATGAAATCAATAGTTGCATTAATCAAATCGTACAGAGTCATTACTACACGGCAGTGTGGGGAACATGATGAAAAAAAGCACACGAGAGGATGATGTGAGCTGGGTGTGGAATGGGAATATAACAGCCACACAGCAAAAGCCCGACTGTCATGCAACAGAGTGAAATCTAACAGAGTGACAAGTTCAGTGTAACTTTGAATCAAGTGTTTAATTTGGCACAAGCCAAGAGAGTAAATGGGGCTAACTTGTTTGTAATGGGACTTAGTTTGCCTGCCACGCTCAAACAAATTTAATTTGTTAGGATTCCTTCAGAGCAGAACACAAACAAGTCAGACTGTGTGGGCAGGAGAGACTGGGTCTAAACAGAACAGAAGGTGAAACAATAGACAGAAAGTCCTCAGGAATATGTAAAACCTTCACTGAGCATCACATTTCAATATCCTTTATGGTTATTTCTGAGGTTAAAATAGCATTTTAGCTTGTGAAAGGTAAAAGTAAACTGATTAACGCCATTTCACCACAAATCCACAATAATCATCCTTCCACTGGTGTGGGAATGTTGAGGTGGGAGAGAGAATAATACTTCTATCTTCAAATATCTCCCAAAATAGTCTGAGATGTTTGAAATGTCAGATTGGCTCCAGTTCTCAGCCACCAGCCTTCAAAGGGAGAAATAAATGTATGAAAAGTAGACAGTCTGACAGAGGTATTTATAAATCATTTTCTACATACCTACACACAGTATGGCAGATTTACATTTTTATTAGCTTTAAGGTAATAGCACAGGTTTAAGAATCACAACAGGAGATGGAGCTCTGAGGTCCACGTTGTAGGTGTAACATTGTTTACCTATGTTAGAAAAAAAGAAAGAATACTATTGTTCATACTGTGTAGGCAGCACATCGTTCTGTACAGAACAAAAGTTTGCTATTAATTTTGTCATGGAAAAAGAAATAAAACAACTCCTCTCACTCCATAACTAACCACATCTGGTGTAGGGCAAAGGGAATGTTCAATAGGTGCTTTCCAATTAGGCCTTAATTTGTCACACAACCTCGCACTTTAATTAAATGTAGCACATCAAATGGAGATGTGAAATATGGGGTTATTAATTTGATGACCGATAATGGGTGTTGCCAAGCAGAGGCCTTCATAGACAGCATAAGCCTGCACCCTCCGAAGACTGGTAGCATCACAGCTTAGCCTTAATCCCTCTGCCCGTCAAAAAGACACATTTTCCTAATTGCCTTTTAACGTATATGAAATTAGCACCTACGTAAGTCAAATTATCATTGCATGATGTGGATAATGGAGATTGGAGAGGGAGGTTTCTGCAGTGATAGGCTGGCTGAGCTCATTAATTATTGTGTTGCTGGGGACGGCACCAGGGAGAGCAGAGAGCTCTGCAGTAGGGATGCGAGGGTAACGCCTCTCATGGGGGCGATCTGGGGGCATTAGCCCTCTCCTCGAAGGATTATCCATGCAGAGTTCAATGAACTGCCAAGGGAAAAGTAAGATGAAGAGGATTTTGGATCAACTCCATAGAAGGAATAGGTGCCATGTGAAAGTCTACTTAACCTAGAGGCCATTAAAGAAGTGGTCAAAACAAAACTGAATATAGCTGAACACTATAATTTTGAGCTACCCCGCTACACAAAAGCACGGTTTTCTAATAAATGACGATGACCCAATTGATAGTAGCAGATTAAGATTAGGATTTTTACATCATTTGGGATTATAACATAGCAGAATTTATCATAAATACCAGTTAATAGTCACTGAAATGAGCCAAAAACTAACAATTCTCAGAGTGTGCAGCCAACACAGCACTATTCATAAGTAAATTATTTACAGTGAAGTACTGTAGATACAGTATACATCAAGTATTAAAAGGCTATTAAGCACAGTGTTTAAATGTCATCGGATTGACCCAGATCAAGTGACTCGTGTTCTAGACAACATATTTTTCCAATGACAGATGGCAGAATTCCCAAAGCAATAGATCAGTTGGCCAACTAAAACTCATCAGTGAATGGAACGTATTAATAGCCTTGATTTGTTTTGAACAATCTGTCAGGCTGCTGCTAAGTACGACTGCAATATTGCTACTGCAATGGTATATTTAAGTATTTCAAAAGCAATTATCCATATTAGTATATCACAAATACTGTTAGTTCTACAATCATTACATAAGAGATATGTTTTCTTATGTCAACACATAATTTCTGATGCTGGCAAGAAAAACCTTGTGAAGAAAATAATACATAAGAATAGCATTTAGATTAGCTTTGTTGTATACAGTGCCACATTGGACTTTTATCACTCCAGGCTTATCATCGTTTCCTTCATCCCCATGGCAACTACTCGTCTCCTTATCCTAATCACTACAAGTTAACCTTGATATGAAACAGTGCCCAAGGGACCACTCACACGTTTGTGCCTGCTTCTGAAGACAGGCACCATTTCTAATAATAGCCATAAAAGACATCACTGTCGGAATATTATGGGATTCTTAAGATAAATGATGAGCTTAGCAAGACACGTTAAAAGCGACATTCAGTGAGCAAGTTGGTAGTAGACAACAGAGAGCTGAAGGTTTGAAAAAGATGTGGTTTCATTAAATGTGCAAGCTTGGAAATTATTGGCATCTTTGCCACTGCTGTTGTTAAGTATTGTTAAGTTTCGAAGGTTAACCACGTTGGTGGAACCCCGCTGCCCTGATCCACTGACACCAAGAAATATTTTGACCTCAACATTTTGACATATAGAAGACATAATTATAGCCTGTATTTTATTCTTTGCTGCCATTTGTGTAGCCAATTTATATTGCTGAGCCCATAATCCTCCAGTTTAAATGCTGTAAATTATATTAACACAGCAATTAACAACAACTCTGCTCTAGCTTTTGTGCAGAGCTTGTCACATAATAATAATAATCACAAATGCAAACCAAGACTCCCTAGCACTTAACCCAAAGGAACAAAGTTAAACTCACAAACCATGAAAGGTGTTAGTCACAGTGTTTTTGTCTTATAACCTTCATTTGCTTCTTTATTTGAAGCCTGCTTTGACACTATCAATTATAATTACTTAGATATGCAGATTTCTAATCAAGATTAACTACATTTTACCTGTGTAATGAGGGAAACATGACTGTGCCTGGATGGTCTGTATTCAGAAAGAGTCCAGGAGCTAGAACTGATGACCAAGAAGACACATGCATGAGTGGCTTTGAAAATATTCATAGAGGAAAAAAAACATGACTGACTCCTGACTGCAGGGACACTGCATGGTGTTTTATGAAAGCATTTTGTTGGGGGTCGCTGAACACATTTAAATCTAGCCCAGGAAAAAGCTTGGCCAAGAGGACCGGAGATTGAGATGACCCATCTCATTTTTATGAAGCCCTCTGGCGGCAGGCTGGCTAATTATGACTGACCCAAGAAATGTGTGGCCGCTGGTCACCTCTGGCCCTCAATGGTCTCTAGTGGCCCTGGCACTTCCATTAAACAAGGTCAGGATGGAACAGTTTACGAGACAGAGCATGGACACTGTACAGTATATAATAAATAAAAGGGTTGCCACAAATAGAGCATAGACAGCGTGTGAGAACTGGCCAATGGCAGCTCAGTAGGTTCTGCACATACATGGAATACTTCATTAGGGCTGCAACTAACGATAATTTTAATTATTTATTCATTTGTTGATGAATCAATTCATCATTTAGTTGATTACCACAAATGGGAAAAATTACCATCATAACTTCTAAGAGCCCCGCATTATCTTTAAATTGCCCCCCAATCCATGATTATATATTTAACCAAAAAAAAAAGAAAATGAAGAAAATTCTTACATTTGAGTGTACACTACAAACCAAAGCCCCAACTTTTCTAGCAGTAGGTAGTAGTTTGGCATTTTGGTTAAAAAAATATGTATTAAAATGCTTGTAATTTTCTATTATGCCATGTTATGTAAAGTAAATGACATGACAAAGGTAGTAGAGTAGCTGACACTTATCTATAGCAAGACACTATATAATTTACATGTATTTACAAGTATTTTATTTACTTTAAAAGAGGTCCACACTGCACTTTTTTTGATGTAAACTCCATAAAAAAAAAAACTATACTTTAGGGCTATGGTAACTACAAAATGGAGACATAAAGTGGAGACGTGAGGTTTTCATGGTTTCACATGTTTCTGGCCCGATTACAGTTTTGCTCTCTGAGAGCCAAAATGTCTAATACCTGGACACAAGCATACAAGGTACCAGAAGCAATTTGAGAAGTGACAGAGTTGAAAGTTCAGACAAGTCAAGCAGATTTCATTTTAAGAAAATTGTTAGCCCACAATATGTATCCGAATATATACCTGAACTTAATTCTAAAATAATAAATAAGCTATGTTTCATCACCCAGTTGAGTACACAAGGTTCTATTGTTAGTGCACAACGCAGAAATAGATCTTTCAATCATTCATGCACATTTGTCTTTGAAACATATATAGTTTTAGCATCTATGACTTTACATTAATGCTGAAAGTGAACGATAAAGTATATATACGATTGCTTCGACTATTGACTGTATAGCTAGTCTCCTTTATGTGGCTAGTCAAGGCAGACATTTCCAGAGTCACTTTAAACACAAAGTGAATTAAAGACTGTAAACACTGTAACTGTGGGGAAGATAATTAAACACAGCACAGCATAATCATCTGTGATATGACAAAATCCAGTGGTGAATAATAAATCCAAACCTACACAATGAGTATCTGCAGCACAACTCCACCAATCACCCTTGTGGTAAGTATATATCCAGAGTACTAATCAACATGCATAACGTTTGTCAAGTACATAAATGTCAGCATCTATCAGGATCGAACGACCATAACAAAATCAGGTTGAAAACAGAAATTGGTCCTTAGTAATCTGCAATTATCCAGTTCTAAATGTTTATTTTGCATGTTTGAATAGGAAACATTTCAGTGCCGTGTTCATCTCTATGATCAGTGGATGTAATAATACAATGGGCTGACCTACTGCTAATTCAGGGAAACACAATTACTCTGAAACAGTAATGGCTCATGCTGGACGTGATAGTATCATTTAGTCCCATTACACTAACAATTCAAAAGCACATAAAAATTGTGAAATCTTTTCTAGTTGAGAAACAAGAGACAATGAACGCTTAATCACCACATTAATGAGATCAAACACCCACGACTGCGTTCTCTGAGACAGGAAAAGGAATATGATTGGGATGAAAATGATCTGCCACAATGTTTACAAACTCTGCAACTATTCTTCTCAACCCACATTTCGTAATTATTCCACCTTAAACATGTAATACATGTACTGTAATATAATTCCAGCAACGCAAGTTAATGTACCCCTCTGAAACATAAACACACATGTCAATCTGATATATCTTAGATGTTTACTAAGTATTTGACCTCAAAACATAATTTTCAGCAACTACGTTGTGTCCATCTTAATTGCACCCACAGCACAAATTCATGTATAAAACCAGGCTGCTAAACAGCAAATAATCATCCAGTAGGTTATAATATTACCCCAGAGTAAAACAATGAGTAAACATTTGCACCAAAACATCCATTTTTGATTTAGAATATTATACCTTCAAGCAACTTAACAGAAGCGAAAGGCGATGGTGTGCTTCCAAGGCAAAATCATTAACGCTGTTATTCAAAGTAGAGGAAAATAACTCTAGAGAAGGGAAGAGATAGGGGGAAAAAGAAAAAGAAGACGGGGGAGGGGCTGTTGAGATTGAGAGGAAAGAAACAGTAAGGCATAGATAGTACATGTGAGAGTGCATGTGCGTGTAATAGAGTACTGTGGATATAGTAGTGAGAAGTGGCTCTCCATAAGGCCATAAGGTAAACTCTATGGGAACTGTGACTCCACGCCATAGGTATTGAAAAGGCAAGTGATAGCAGTAATGAAAGAAATGCAATAATAATGCAATAATGCTGGTTGGGTGAGTCAGCTGGGCCTCCGGCACTTTCTCCATTGTGCAGTAGATGACCTGGTTTTTCTCCTGTTCCTTTCCTCCACTGCAAACACAGGGCCAAGGTGCTAGCCATCAATAATAAATACACACAGTTACTGTTGCCACAAGCCCCTGAGCTGCTCAGGGCTGAAATGGAGGCTTATTAAAGTAGCTCCCTTCTGTTATTGTTTAGCCCTGGAAGAAAGTGGTATTATGAAAAATAGGACAACAAAGAGGAGCATGGCTTGGCACAGTGTCAGGAACAGGCACTACTAAATTGCAACTATGCTTGGATGGAAAATTGGGGTAGTACATTCAGACTGCATCTGTCCTGCTGCATCTTTCTTGTTGCCAAAGCGCAAGTGTAGCTATTGCCAGTGATTTGCCTTCTGTGGTCACTTAATTGAGCTGAGGGACAGTGTGTGAAAATGCTGTGCAAAGCAGCATCCAGTCCTTCAATCTAACATTTACAGACAGAAACCACACCTTTGGTAAGGTTCTGAATAAGTGTTTGTAATAACCAAAGTAATTAAAAATAATAGTATAACTTTTGGTACAGACAGCAAAACTAAAGTATCACGTTCGAATAAGCACTAGAAATATGTCAACCTATATTCTGTCCAACATCTGTGCAAATACAATTCTATATTAAGAAAACACATGTATGTATAATCACACAGAAGACTTTATAGAGTGATGTTTTTACTAGCTCATCCAGCTCAAACACAGGCACTTTGCTTGACTGATCTCAGAAGGAGCCATGGTGTTAAACAGACACACTAACATCTGTTCTCTGAAAGGGATTTCTGCTTGTTGACAGATCCCTGCAAGAGTGAAGCAGACTAACATGTTCAGGGTCTGCTGGACTGTGGCTTTAGCACATCATCACATCAGGGAAAGACAAGGTCCTGTACCGGACTTGACAAATGTAACTTTTGCTGCCGACTTCCTTTCCTGACCTGCATTGTGTCCTGACGGTAATCATGGTGGCTCAGCTTGCTGTGGAAGGAGTGTCTGTAAATGGGGCATCTAGTGAAGCTGTTTGTCCATGCATCCGCTGTGTAATCACTGCCATAAAAGAAACAAGAAGCAACGAGAGACAAGCAACTGGCAATAAATGGCACGCCTTCCCAGAGGAGTAATAACTTTCTCATCCATCAGTCAATCTGTGTTCACACATCCCTATTCCTTCACTGCCATTCGACGTCCTGCTCCTACAGGCTCACTACAGTTTTCCTCTCTAGGGAAGAATTACTTGGACAGACAAAAGGGATTGATTGAGCTAGGGCACATTTGATGTTTATTTCAGCTCAAATGAAAGTCTCTTGTCTCCTCAATAAACCTAGACTAGACTATTGCCACATGATGGATTACAATATCATATCACACCTTTAAACTGTATGTTCTCTCTGTTTCACTGAGCACGTTTTTTACCAAAAAGATTTTGAAATTAATCTGCTGCCCTCCCTCCTAAAGTTACTGTTGCAGCAGGGTTCTCCATGACATCGATTTCACACCATATTCCTGAAAATGATGGCTGGCATGTCAAAGTCACCAACTCCCAGCTGAGAGAGGGGGTAAAACAAAGACAACCAAAGGTGAAAGATAAACAAGGTGTGAAAGGCTCGAAAGGTACATGGTATTAAGACAGGAAAAGTAATGTAGAGAATATGAGCAAAGAATTAATGAAAGCAGTGACTGAGAAGTCTGGCAGAAAGCTGAGAGTTGTCTAAAAGACAAAAAATAAAAAAAAAATACAAGAGCCAGAGCTAAATCTGTTCTTTCACAAACATGCAGGGGCGAGGTGATGTGGGGCCCAGAGCAGCGCTTATTTATCAGCAGGGAAAGTTGCGTGTCACCCTTCTCTCTGCCAGCAACCGAGAGGTCATAAATTACCTGTCTGTAAGGCATCAATCTACACTGGGGGCGACAGCTAACCACAAGCTTGCACTCAATCTCACACGCAAACACACATGTACAGATATGTACAGTACACACAGACCGACACACAGGGCCAATCCACATGCACAGGAAACTGTTTTCCATTTCACCTACTGTAAGCTCTTGCACAAACTTTCCTTACTTGTAGTTAAACGCTCTCTCAGGTTTCATAAACAGCAATACAAATGTTCTTTTGAAATAACCCTGAAAAGAAATGAGGCTCACTTTCTGCACAATTGAGTTTAAAAATTCATTTTGATGCATTTAGTTCATTTCACACTTTCATCCTAGGAAAAAAGCACCTATCAAAACAAGGCTTATATTTGAGCTATTTTTACACTATGCAAAACAGGATAGGACTCAAAGATTCAAATATTGTATCATTTCATGAGGCAGTGATGTGAGAACACATATACACACGAGCACTTTGATGAATTTTTGTTTTTCTTCAGGAAGAACCAACTGAAATTTCCAATCAAATCCAGTTACTGTAGATCCCTTCAACATTAATAATGCAAAGGCCTTTATCTTCCTTCTCTGACCTCTTAAATCACTATCACAAAGCTGCTGGTCATGAAGTTAAGACCCCCTCCTACTTTCCTCTGCCTTGCCTCATTCCATTCCTCTTCATTACCTATAATCTCATCTTCCATGTATTTTTTCAGTAGAGCCAAGAATCACCAGGATTATTCATGGAGAGTTTCTTTTCTCTTACTAGTGGTAAATACCTTGTCCAACAGCATTAGTTAGAACTACTGAGGAAGTGATTGATTTTTTAAAAAGGAAATCACCACCTTAGTGTGGATATGCAGAAAAATGAAAAACAACAAAGCCCCACTGTTGACCAAGATGCAATGTCATGCTATTTGAAATGAAATGAAATCTCCCATTTTTCACGCTTGTGTTTTTGTACATGTGTATGTGTGTTCGCATATGAGTGCGTGAGAGAGCCTGCAAATGAGAAAGAGAGGGAGAAAATCTGATGAATTGTCTCATATGTGGCATCTATCAGCAGTCCAGTGATTTATGGGGTTAATAACAGAGTCTATTCACAAGCCTGCAGTGCTGTTGTTTTTCTGTTTGTGGTGGGATGACAGAAATACTACAGCCAAACCAGCCATTTGCTCTATCCCATCCTCATTCAAAAATCCATAAACCCGATCCACACTCGCATCTGTACCATTTGGCACTATGGGCAGGACTGTGTGTACATATGTGCACACATCCCCTCCAAATTGTGGCTCTTTTTTGCACAGGCATATACTTCCTAAGCAAAAAAACACAATTACAAACCTAAAATAATCCTTCCAACCTAATACTGAAAGTCTGCAAGAGTGAGACTATCAGACATGGAATGAAAAAAATGTTCCGAAGAGTCATTTTAAGAAAAATACTGTTTAATCTGAAATTTGCAGGGCATGTGTGCAAAAAAAAAGCTGCCAACTGACAAATGCAAGGACTGCAAACGCTTTTAATGAAATGCTGACACAAGGACTGTGCACTGACTTTTGTCATGTTAGTCTTTTTCTCCTGTGATCCCTCAAACGTTTTAAACCTTCAGTCAGGTAACCACTGCAAACTGTATATTCTCTATGTTGTTTTAAATCATACATCACTAGCATGTAAAGCAGGAATACTATTGATACAGTCATGTATGGTAATCTGTTTACTTCTTAATGCCTACCGGCTACATCTATAACAGATGCTCAACCCTCATATTGAGCCCTCATATTTTATTCACCACTAGGTCTCACTGTTTCTCAAAATTACACATAATTCACAATATGGTAAATACAGCAAACACCTATACTCCAACAAAGAAAATTGCATTCACTTTGTTTCAGAAGCTACAGTAGTGCACAAACATGTTGTACACTGTATGTACAATGTTAACCACATTAATAAGTAAATGCCATCTGATGTTATTTGCAAAATACCACATGTTTGACAGTCAATCAGTCATCTCAAATGAACAAGAAATGACCATGTTATCAAAAAGATATCAACTGTAATGTATAATAGATGCACCTGTTTCAGCTCTGTCTGGGGTAATGTAATTGTGTACATCATCTTGAGTTTTATAATGGGGGCAGTCATTATACATGCAGAGTAATAAAAAGATAATTATGAATCCCCCAACTGTGTTCTGTCATTTGGCAAGCTCTTTAACACAAAGCATACGTTCCAATGAGCCTGCCTCAGCTAATCTTCGCAAGAGACGAGGAAATTGGCTCTCTTCAACCGACTCCATTCCACTTTTCATTTGTGGACTTGCCAGTTTTGAAATCAACATGAAAGATTTGAGGATGAGGGCAGAACAAGAGCAGGAGAGCACATGAAAGCAGAAAAGTAAACAAGAACAAGGGGCAGAGCAGAGGAGAGAGACATGGAGCCAAACAGAAACTAGGTGTGGGCAACTATAGAGAAATGAAAAGAGGAGGAGTCTGCACAGCGGCAGCACTAATGTTTACCTACTTAATGCAACAGTAGTGCTGATTGCTGTATCAACACAGCGAGCCTGTATATGAGAACGGAAGAATCGCAAGTAGGAAGATCGATGAGACCAGTATGTGGGAAACAATGTAACAAGAATATCTGCAGGATGTATTATGAAAAACAGAAACAGAAGACTCACAGGGAGGGAAATGGGGCCGAGGTAGCTACTGCCTGTCTACTGAACACTGTAGCTGTCACAGCAGGCTACATGTTACAGTATGTGATTGTAGCCTGAGCTGGCAAAAGTTAATGGGAAGCTGCAACCTCCACAGCTCTCTAATTGTGGTATTAAGTGGTGGGTAGGAAGATAAAAGGAAAGGTGTAGGGCTAAATGTGTGAGGACTCATAATGTTTGAGGTGCAGTGGGAGACAAATTAGCCTGTTGATAAAGGCAGCCATGGAGGGAATGATGGTGTGTTTGGAACATTGTCGCAGAATGATTGATCACCTTATCACAGCCCTTATGTGTGTGTGTGTGTGTGTGTGTGTGTGTGTGTGTGTGTGTGTGTGTGTGTGTGTGTGTGTGTGCGTAATAGTGCGTCTGCATGACTCTACCTGTGTTTTATAAATCTACTCACAAAAGCGGTGTGTGATTAATTACCCCTAGCTTCATTCTACCTGGGTTATCAGGATGCAATTAAAACTGAGGAGGAATCAGTCGCTAACAGTGTGAGAGCTTTACAGTTGCACAAATGTGTTTGCTTAAAATTTTGCAATATCGAAGACACAGTCACTAAATCAAAACCAGGCACTGTGAGCAGCTACCTGAATACGCATCCATCAAAAAAGACTTCCATAGAATACAGGCAATTCAAATAGCCACACACAATATGTATTTTTATCAGTTTTGATAAATAAAAGAGCACAAGAAAGGTGTTTGCATACACTTTTTACAAAGTGCTAGCTTGGATTAGATAAAAGATTCTTTATTCTAGTGACTCTGCTCTCAACAAGCCTTGAATGTCTGTTGTCAAACTAATGCAATTCCTTTTGACAGACTCTTTTAGCCTAAAATAGATCCATCAGCATTCAACATATTCATTGCTCAAACACATCTTCCCTCACAAGCTTGTGCATACACACTCAGTACATTACAAAAACATGCACCATGACGTTGAACTGCAATAACTATGGGCACGTAATGTACATAAAGCATAAACACACACACACACACACACATACACACACACACTAAGGTTTATAAAGAATCTGCAGCTTGAGCAAAAGGCCTTGATATGACAAAGACACAGCTCAAGGATAGAAAAGCACTTTTCCCTCACCAAGGCCGATTGCTGTGAAATGGAATGGAAACAATGATACCTATAGCGAACAACAAGCAAGCAGACAGACAAACAGAGAGCGCGAGCTAGCATCACATCAGTGCCGCTGCCACTACCTCGTTTTATCGACAGTCAAAGCCATTTAGACAGAAGCTGTTAGATGCCCAGACCCAGGGCTGCTGCAGCCAGTCTCTCCCAAAGACTTCAGAGGCATATTTATCTGCATTAGGGATTAACGTGCTGGGGACAATCAGATTGGAGATGGCTAATTCCACAGCTGTCTAACTGCAACATTTAGCAACACAACAGTTGATTATTCCTTAGACTTATCTTTGTGTGGGTCTAGATGAAAGAGCTTGTTGTCTTTTTTTCTCTTTCCCCTTGTGTCTATCCATTGCTTGTTTATCACCCAACCTTCATAGCGCATCCCAAGTCGAAGTGGCTGGGTTCAAACAAAATGCCTTCCTGCTAATTATCTGCAATTCCTCATCTTCATAAGACCACGCTCCCCCCACTCTTGCAATTGAATGAATTTGCATAATAATGACTACTTGGCACACTGCAGTGTAAATAACTGGCTGGTGCCGGCTAGTTGTCCTAATTTCAGTACTTGTTGGGAGACAGGTTAGGCTCCTTAAGGAGTTACAGTTGTTTATACAGCAGTGAGCTAAAGAAGGCCAGAATCAATACAGCTGCAATTTGTGACTGTTTAGTGCATCATATGATTTTGATGTTTTTATGGTTAAATCAATTTATTTAGCCAATACAATGTCCCAAAATAATGTTAAATGACTGTGAAAGTACAAGATTACTTCTGACCAACAGATGAAATCTAAAAAATATGAGAAAGAGAATAAAATTCAGCACTAGGTGAATACTAATTATTAATTTATACTAATGTATTAATTTTATTACAAATGCCTAAAATAAATTCTGGATATTCATCAACCACCAGCAACACATCCCAACAAATACATATTCAAAGAGTAGTGCAAACAACATTCTCGCCCATGCACTTCACCCTAATACCTGCAGCACCACACTCTTCAGTTACTCAGCGTTGACCCTTGTGCCTGCTACCACACAACCAAAGCATCCTGTACAGCTTTCTACCCACTTATCTCACTCACGTTGCGCCTCTCTTTAGTGATGGATCTGATGGTTCTCAGCATGCAGTGTGCTAACTTGTACACAGCCATAAAAAGCAGTGCATTCTGACTGGGTTTAATGTGCTGGTGACATGAGGATAGCACTGGCATGCAAACACCAGCCCCTCCCAGACCCTGTTATTTTTTAACCTGACTTGTATTAATGAGTGCAAAGAAGAGTGATGGACTAAATCAACACATAAACACAAATGACTGATGTATTTACCATTGTGAAAGTTCATCAACATGTAAATAACACTGGTAGTGTTCTTTACTCCTTCTTGACAGACATAACTGCTGTATGAAGCAGAGTGCACCTTGGTACAAGTGGTTTTCTAAGAAGACCTGCAATGGTGAATCTGTGACCAGTCATTAACTGTAACTGTAAACTGATTATTAAATAAAATCCTACAATACATTAGGTATTATAGTTTGTTATCAATATTTCACACATTCGAGTGGTGTTTAAATCCAACAAGTTTAGGCAAAACTACTATACTGAAACAAATCAGTACATGTATAGCAAAACAAAGCAATAAAGAGAAAATATGTGTTTAAGTGATAAATGTTATATTTCTTTTTTGTGTCAAACTGATGATTAGATTATCACATATGTTGTAATTATACTTCTAGTAGCCTTGTGGAATATTTAAGAACTCATCACAGTAATAATATATGTTAAATAGATTCAGAGCAACAAGAAGGCGGCTAGCTTTAATGAAAGTAAGAGGAAAGAAAACTGAAAGGAAGGGAGAATATATCTTCAACACACTGACAAATAATATGCCTTTTATGAGCTTTTAAAGTTAAGTGCCACAATATATCTCAATATGGCACTCTAAAGCTCATATAAAGAGACAAATTTGAGAACACACTGACAAGTCAGCATAACTTCTGACTAAACTACACCGACATGAAGGCGAATTTGCCTCCTCCATGAATGTGGCAGCTTTCAGATAGAACACAGAAGATAAATTGGTCTGCTCTGGCACCAGCAGGGATACTACAAACTCTGGAGGCTGCCGCGCTCTCACTCTTCCTTCAAGGGAATCCTTTATTAGCCCCAAAGCTCCATTTCAATAGGAGAAGATTTAAGTCTATCCTTTTTCGGATTTCAAGCTCCACATCTCTGTATTATTCCTCTATCCCTGCTGGCCCTGATGAGAGCTGTCCACCCTCCCCAGGAGCCCGAAGCCCCATCTCACCACTGTATCACCTCCCACCCAGCCCCACTCTGAACAGTCCCTCCTCTGCTCTAATCTGTGATTCAAGCTCCACTGTGGGTTAATGCCATTGGACACACTCCCACACAATTCCAAATCTCACCTCTGGAAACAGATGAAGAACATGTGAGATGGGTGGGGTAATATGTGAGAGAAAGGACGAGTAAGGTGGCTCTTGTTGTATGCTACAACGCCACAGCTATTGAAGCAGCAGTGTGCAGGCTGTACAGAGGAGTAAATCAGGATTACTCTGAAAAAACACCCTCTCCCAGTGATACAGAAGCACTAGGGATGAACACTCAGCATAGACCAAGGAAGCTTTGTGCAAAACATAGAACAGGTGACTGATCACAGCAGTGTTGCAGGATGAAGCGGAGAATGCAAGGAGCCCTCTTGAGATTAACTGTTGCAGCCTACACTGTGAAAAAAGAAACAGTCATCTCATGTAAGTCAAATCAAAAACACTTTAGTTGAGGCTTCAAACCAAGTCAGGATGGCACCAAATGATAGGATACATTTGAAATACCCCTTAATGCAGAAGGCTCAGGTGTGTGCCAGGTGGTCTAACTCCCAGCCTAAACCCAAAACTAAAAAATAAGCTAAAAATAAAGTTTAAAAATATGAGCTCAAACTCTGCCGGATGCATACATAAATCACTGCACATGAGCAACAAGCAAAACACAAAAATGTAGTGTAAAGCTTGCAAGGCTTGAGGCAACTTGCAAAGGGACCTCACTTTTAGTTGTTGTTGTTCACTTTGGTGTGAGTGGGAGTTTTGCCCAGAGGGAATGTTTCCTACCTCTGTTGGGGACTGTAAGTTTCATATAAATCTGTTTAAAACTGGGACACCTCTGTTTGGAATATAAGACCAGAAACAACACAAAGTACTCTGACTATAGTGCAACTTCCTAATAGAGGAATTAAAGGATCAGGGTAATGATATTCTATATGTTTTTATTGTTAACAAATAACTACAGTATAGCCTGACAATCCAAAGCCTGATGAAGAGTATTTGCTTTGCTTGTACTCCATTGTTGTTCCAGAACTACTAACGACACAAACAAGAAAATATTTGCACTAGGTGAAATGATCCCTTCTTGAAATAAGTATGGCCACTGTGGTTTATTATGAGTCACTCCTACATCCTCTGTCCTGCTGCCATAAAGACTCGCCAGTGCAGCTAATCTGCAGCTAAAAATTGCACCATTTACTCCCATTTTTGTAAATTCTGCTGGAAAAAAACAGCTAAAACAATGTAGTTTTCTTTTATTATGTAGCCACAGAAAGCCTGGGGAAATCAGAAAGTGAATAGAAAGACAAAGTTACTGTGGGTTTGGGCGTTTTTGTTAGATTTGTTGACAATACAGAATATCATTAGTGTTATCCTGTAAGATTTTAGAATGATTAGTAGTCAATTGTCATGGCTTGAGTTCTTACACAAGTTGAAAAAAGATTTCTATGGAATTTTTTCCAGATTACTTTGTTGTAAATGTCATATGTTGTATAAAATGTCCTAAATTCTCAAAGGCCAGGGTAAGAGCTGAGATAAAAAAAAAAAGAAAAAAGGAATCTGGAAGACGATGGAAAGATACATGCAAAATGAGTACATGCAATAGAGATCAGTCACTCCACTCATAGTAATTGCACATGACATTTAATTGTGAGAGTGGTGTGTTGTTTAATTAGATGTATCCTCAAGCATCTAATTAGTCTTTGCCAAGACAAGAAAGAATATTCAAGTGCAAACAAACGCTCATTTGTTTTGTGGTGTTTAAACACCGTTCATCCTCATGTATTTAATGTGAAGTAATGGTTGACACTTTGGTTTAACCCCCCCGCCTTCTCTGCATTCCTACATGCCACACAGGAAAGATGCGTGCGTGACAGTCTTGGTAAATGCCATGGAGAGAGTGTTTTATTGACATCTCAACCTTGCAAACAGAAAACTTTTGACCTACCCACATTCATTACCAACCCCGTCAATATTTAACTCTGCCTCATAAAATGACACTCGAGGTTAGAAAAAAGATTTTCAGTACTTGAGAAAGGCAATTAATGTCAAGTGTAAAATTGTCAACGTCATTGAAGCCTGGAAAGTATGGCTAATATCCCTCATTAGTATGATAAAGGTTTTCACTCTCCTTCAATCTCCATCAGGGCTAAGATGCTCTTTAATGGCCATAATGTACGTATATGCTCCAAGACTTTATTCTCATTAACTATTCAAGTCAATCATGGCATTTTCTGTAAATGTTCAGGGTAAATTTTAAACAGAAGTATCAATTGTTCATATTATATGGCAATGTGAACTGCCAACTTGCTAGAAGGTTATAGGATACTAGACCCACCATATGCACTGAAAAGCCATGTTTTCCAGTTCTTTGCTTTATGATGGTGTGAGACTAGAGTCCCACTTCAGCTATGTCTTCCCTACATTAGCATGCAGCTCAGTGTAGAAAGTGCAGAGGCCCATACCTAATGAGTCATGTTCCCTGTCCTCCCGGTAGCAGGATGATGTTCCCAATGAGCTGTAGCTCCATTCCTACTCCTTTCTCCCACACCCACACCAAGGACTGCAGCCCCTCTCTTCCACAGACAGCCAGCCTTCATCCCCACTGCTCACCTAGAGCCACTCACATCAGCATCACCATAATGGCGTGTGAAAACATTTAACTGAGAGGCAGGCTCATTTGAGTTGTATCATTTCCAACCTGTCCAGACAGGAGAAGTGTGGCTTTCATTACACTTAATGTCCAAACAGACATGGACATGCAGGTGCTGCGTGCCATTTGTGGTTTTCCTATTTATGTTTTACCTCCAGATAAATGAGAGCCAGGGGGCTCAAGAACTACAGGCGTTGTGTATTCATTGGATGGTTTGATAGGTCTGCAACCTCCTGCCATTAAATCGCCTGCAGTGAATTCTCAAGTGTTTATTATATCCCTACCTTATCAACAATGACCTCTCGAACCTCAGGGTGTTTATTTAACTACCTTCCAACTCCACTGCGTGATGACTCGTGCTACTTCTTAATTCTTAGGAGGGTGTGTTCACAGAACTTGATTCTGCAGTGTAGCATTACACTACTGGCTAGTGATTGTTTAACTTCCCGTATCCTTATCCCCTGGGAAAACCTTTATTGTACATTGCTGACCACAGGGACATTTTCACTGAGCATAGCAACCTGGTGTCCTATTTGCTTTTTAACAAACAGCATGATCAGCTGTGTCATAAAGACTTCACATGAGCCCTCCGATTATGAAAACCCCAAACTCTACGGTCAGCACCCTTGCCATTTTTTTCTCTTTTGATGATGTCATGAGGTGAGTTCTCCTTTTATCACCACTCTTTTGCCATGGTGGCCAAGTTCCATTGCTGCACTCAGGAGAGCCCTTCTGTCTAATCACTGCTGCCCTGTAGAGTCTCTTCTCTGCCCCCAATACCAGCCGTATGTCCTTCTCTTAAATTACCCTGGCTAAGCACCCTCTCCCAATCCACTCAGGGCCATTACGCCTCCTGCCCCTCCCTGTTTGACTGCCAGAGTTCCAATACTGTGTCTGACCCGTGACTTGTCACAGGTCAGACACCCAGCACCTTCTCTTCCTCAAATTACAGCAACCAGCCAACACAGCCTCGATCACAGGTCTGACACTGTAGCATCAGCAGCACACTGCGGCTTTCTGAAGGGGAAGCCTCTCCTTCAATGGTTCTTTAATATCGCAGGTTATCGCAGGTGGTGGCCAGTGCTTATGGAATATGTGGTGAACTAAACAAAACAAACAAACCAGTGTAGAAAAGAACAGCAGTTGAGAAGAAAAGGAGTTTACAAAGATACGGAAACAAGACAAGTCAGAGGGAGAGGTTGTAAATGTTATTGTAAACAGGTACTTGTACACAGCCGTGTCATGTGTCTTTTTGTTGTCACAAAACACATGGTATCTTAATCTAGTGACCATTTCTAGTCAGATTGCCAGTCATAGTACATACTAGCCTGATTATTTATAACTATTAATATTTCAGTCCCTCATGGAGTGATACTGGCCCTCCATTATAACTTTCCAAGCCACGGGTGAAGGATTATACTTGGTGGGATAGTGCGACCTACGCAAACCCCTTTTTTCTGCCTGCCTTCCTTCAAGCTGTTCCTGGACTTTAACAAAGCCTAGTGTTTTTCCTGTCACTGTGCTAATTTATCTAAAAACATAGCACCCTAACAGCCAGAAACCCCAAGCTGCCTTTATGGGTTAGGAGGGTGATTCTTATCCAATGCCACTTGGCCCATCCATCTGTTTGGCCCTGGAACCCAGGCATCTGCTCACTGCTATTGTTAGGCTTTGTCAGATGACAGGCCAAGACCCTCATGGGGAACCTTGATCAACTCACATGCACAGTAATGTGTGTATGCACACAAACATGGGTGCACATGTCTCTGTGATTGCCTCCCAGGGCCAAAGAGAAAGGCCAAGTGCTGGCTCAGGCCACTGTCTTTGTTATGGTGGCCGGTGGTAGAAGCAGCAGTAGCCAGAAAACATGCTGGGAGCCCTTGTGCCATCCCAACAGACCAGTCTGGGTGACCTCCAGTCACAATAGCAATTCTGTCCTAGGGTTGTGGTGTACAGAGTCACTATCAGAGAACAGAACATTCAGTGTTTTGTTCCACATTTACCTTAGAAGGACCCTTCAGAATACATAAACTTAAAAACCATTTTGCAGGAGATGGAGAGAGTGAGGTTGTTAGCTGAAAACAAACACAATGTATATAAACAGTACACAAACAGAAAAACCCTACACAGCATTAGCATGGCCTTGCAAAAAGATGAAAGGGATTGTCTGTATTGAAAAACGGCCTTTCATCTTCTGCAACCATTTAAATGAATTAAATGCATTCATTTTTATTCTCAACATGTGTCTCAAGAACTATAAAGCATAGGTTAGTTTCCTTCTTGTAAACGATGCATGGAAACTGGACAGATACAAATCACAAGGACATTGTAAAAACATTAACCTAATCTACACACTATGCTTTTACTAAATTTTGAATTTCACTCTGGTCCAACACAATTGCCAAATTAAACACGGCTGTCCCCACTGGTTTAAGTTCCCAGTGTGCCTACTGTTACAGGTCATAGATCTCTTCTCCACCACTTAGGTCAATCTTTTCCTCTGCCCTGCATTAACGTTTTAATCAGGTAATTAAACCCTGTCTTCTTCCCTGATGCGCATTTTTGACTGAATGAGATGAGTTGAGGGAAGCCTAGCTAGACAATGTGTGTTATCAGACCTTTACTTCACCACCTCCATGTGCATTTTGTTATGCTTATTCCTGCATTCATCTGTTCTGCCTTTTCCACATTTAACTTTTCTAACATTTTGCAGTTTTGAATAATTAAGAATGTTGATTCCCAAATCATGAAAGATTAATGTGTGAAGGATGCATAATTAAGTCCTTTAATTCTAGGCTTCCTGATGCATTCCTCATTTAATTATCATTTTGGGGTAAGGGTTGAATATAATGGGAGGAGACAGACACATTTCATCTAAGCAATGATGGTCTCAAACATCCAGCACTCCTGAGAAGACAATGTGAGTAATGTGTGCTTGTGTGAGTTCTCACAAATCTCTCCCATTACCAACATCACAATATGTCACTGTATAAAGGTATTGCATTGTTAAAATGTAAATGCGTTCTCTAAAAAAGGCAACATCACAAAGCTAAAGTTTATCTTTTCTTATTGAACTAACAGACAAAAGACTTTGAAAGATTCTTTTAGAAAAGCCTTGGAGCCAAACACCATGTCCAAACAGCTAATTTACCTCATGTTTTCAATGATGAATGGAAGTCATTATGCAATGAATAATAGGAGTCAAGAGGATTTATTACTCACAGCATGGTAAAACTTCAATAATATATCCAGCACTTGCTATACACAAACATTAGCAAACAGCTTCTTTTATACTGTAAGTACCTGCATTCTTCATAGTCTATATGATGTTGGCTGAAGCCACCACAGAATAAAAAATATATGTCCATAATTCTTATTCAGTGTGATTAAATGTTCATATGTGTGTCAGCCCTGTGACCTCAATAACATTAAGAATAATGGATCAGTGTGTTTGCAGATCAAATCAAGAGTCATGTGAGGCTAAATCATTTATACTTTCGTCCAATTCCATTTCTCATTTGCTACTCCCTTATGTTGCCCCTAAAAACATAGGTATAAAAGGATAGTAGGTGAACTCTTCCCCTTTAAGCCTTCAAGACGTTTATGTGTTATCAGTTTCTGACGGCTGTGGGTAGATTAATACATAGATATGACAAGTTGCAGGTGAAAATTTCACAGTCTTCAGCTTTTATAGGAAAAATACAAACATGCACAACCTTAAAAAACAATAAAATAGTTAACATATATGTAACAGGCCAATCAATGAAGAAAATACTTGATCATTCATAATGCATTCTATATATAATTTCTCATACTCTCTTTTCCAACTCTCCCTCTGAAAGCCCTCAGTTTGTAGAGATGTGTCTGAGTATTAGAACGCACATGAACAAAGGTTTAGGACTAAGTGTTGAGGGCAAGGGGCAGATTGGGTTTACTTTATCATGGGGCTACACTTGCATTCAACATGTATATTAGGTTGTTTGCTGAGGTCACAAAATAGGCATGTCAATAAGAAAGTATTTGAACTGTATATTGAATTGCATAGCTTTTGTTGGTAATTATAAACATATTAATCAGTAGGATTAATTATGCAGGTGCTTAAAATCCCCTGAAATATAGAAACACATTTTAGCTCAGTTGTGTGCGGTAACTTAGCATGAGATGTAAACAAGCCACATTATTTTATCATTACTTATTCACAGGAGCTAGAGTGGAAAATATAAATTTAACAGCTAAATATGAACCAATTTGGACATGAGACAGCTTTAAAAACCTAAAGTAATAAGTGTCCCATTTGTCAAAAAGAGTGTCAGAATGGCTTACAGTAGCATTTGGCAAATCCTCTTTTGAATTGTATCATATCCATCATAAGATTAAAAGTAAGTAAGAGAAAGTTGAGAAACAAGGGTAAGATCCATGAGTGAATATCAGTGTCTGTGCAGGGTATGAGTGTTTATGTTCAGGTGGTATCAAAAGTAGCATCTTCTGCCCTGAGAGGAGCCAAGGAGACAGATAGATGCTGCTGTAATGTGGCAGCCTCCACCACACATTAATTAGCACCCAAAGGAAAAAGGGAGGTGGAATTGGGACAGATGAATGGTGAGGAGGATGACGTGGGGGGTTGCAATGGGGATCTCCTCACCACAGGTACAGCATAGTTCATACTCTAGAGAACACACTACTGATATACTGATACATAAATGAAGTTCTCACTCTAAAATACTGTTATTCTTACTGCTTTTGTTACTGTTACTGCTCTGAGACAATATGGCCAATATGTTTTTCACAAATATTCAAGTGTTCAACTTCAACAACTAGTTTGTTTTAGAGAGTTATGCAGGAGTAAAATATAAAGCAAAGATGTAGTAGAAAAAAAGAATTATGTTCACACCTGTCCTCAATCAAGTCAATGACTGATGAGGCCCTTTGTTGCTCGTTACCATCACTTACCACACAAGTACTTAATGATTTGAGTAACTTTCTGTAAAAGTACTTAATGTTCTGGGGCCAAACTAACGCCCACCTCTGCTCTGTTTCTGTGTTACAAACCTTTTAAGTTGTCTGGAGTTGGCCTTGTTTCTCCTTTGAGGATTAAAACAAAGAATAGCAAAGAAGCTTTCAATTTCTGTGCACCATGTTCCGGTGCAAACATCCTGAAGAGATTACATCTGGTCTTTAAAATAACAGCTTTGTCACTGCTGTGTATAACATGCTGGGTTTTCTATTTCTACTCTAAAAGTACACTATGCTTTTATTCCTAAATGCTAAAGTTGAACTGCTCAGCAGACGGGGCTATGTTGGGTGCTGAGTGGGAGATCGGGTAAATAAATGCTAGAACACTTCTAATCACCATTCTCAGTCAAAAAGGAGCTAATAATCTCAAACACACACTGAATATATTAAACAAATCAGTCTAACAACCGTTCTTAAGGCCAATTTGTGCTTTCCGTTTTTCCTTTTCACAAGTCTGTAGTGACACTATAAACATGCATATGCTTCCATTCATACTACAACTGGGGGTGTCTACTATGGCATGTTACACACCTATGTATAAAACAAGCCCTTGTTTACTTTTCTGGCACATGTACAGTTGGTGTACTGGCCTAAATGCAGAATTCAGTAGAGAGTTCAATTCAAATTTTACGTCACAGAAACCATAGCAGACACGCAG
Source organism: Anabas testudineus (assembly GCF_900324465.2). Classification (NCBI taxonomy): domain Eukaryota; kingdom Metazoa; phylum Chordata; class Actinopteri; order Anabantiformes; family Anabantidae; genus Anabas; species Anabas testudineus. The sequence goes on along the minus strand of NC_046622.1, from coordinate 6,561,295 downwards.
ATCTGAAAAGTACATCATTCACAAAAACAGGGACCTGAACAAACGTTCCCCACCCTTAAGACTGTCTTATCATGGTCTGATGATACTTACAGTTAATACTTTTGTGAAGTTAGGTTCACACGTTACATAAAATCAGAGGTGAACATGTGTTTACAGGCCAGCTGGCAGTGAAACGCCCAGGTTCTTTATCATGCCAATACATCAAATAAATGTAAACAAGCATGTTTTTGTATAAGGGGTTACAAAATGAATTAACAGAGTTAATAAACTGTCACAGACTGTGTTAAAGTGATAATGAGAGAGAACATCCTGACACAGATAAGTCTCAATGCACCAATGTTGTCTAATATCAGAAAGCTTAAAAATGCTGAATTAAAGCCATTACACACTAGAAAAATCTAGATACAGCTTAGATGAGATGCTGTAGTTGAGATCATCAACACTTCTTTTCCTAAAAATAATTAAGCCTTACATTATTACAACCAAGGGTGTTTCCCCCAGTAATTATCACCCCTCAGCATTACATTCAGCACGACTGCATGAAAGCATTTTGCCTAATTTGTTCATGTTTTAATAATCTGCTGCTTTTTAAAAGACACCCAAATGGCAAGATGAGCTTAATCCTGTCATGCAAAATTGACACCCTCATCTGCCATCTGTTTAAATACAGTAAATCTGGTTTAACATAACCGACTCATACTGAAAAGATAGTAATCCTGTAAATTGGGGCAATGAGAGAGACCACTATCTTTAAATGAAAACTCCAGCTCAGCCTCACTGCTTCTTATTTCCATCTTGGCAGATAGAGTACCAATGTAGCCTAATGATGCTTAGGATAATTTGTTTGATGTGTTTCAGGGATTAAGGTACAGTTTCCATTAAAGTTTGTCGCTCAACGTGTAGCTGAATAGATATGCTTATAGTTAAGCGATCAAGAGAGGTGGCAATGACTGATTATTGGCTTCCTGCTGCCAATGAGAAACTGAAAGCAGAACAGTTGGAGGTGAAGGTGGAGGTTGGAGAGATGTTGGGGGATTCTGCAATTTATTATCCTCGAGCAATTAGCCAGGAAATGCTACAGGCTCTTTGATTGTGGGATGTTTAAAAATGGAAAAGATAAGAGCGAGCCACAGACGTAGCAGCCCTTCCTCATGGTAGACACTGGCTGCAGGCGCAAGAGATAGCAGAAGCTCTGATAGTCTCCCAGTCAAACGGAAAGGCCTAGATAGGCAGTGCTGAACTGATCCACTGCTGATAACTACTGTCAATCAGGCCTTAGGTTTGATTAATAAATGCAGCTCATGGGAAATTAGGCCAAATGGGAGGTTTTAATGTGAAGGGTTACAGAGAATTGAGTTATGGAGAATGAGTGGAAGAGATGCAGTTAGGCAGTGTCTCAGCTAATAACAAAGAGTGAAACAGAAACATGCCAGTGAAGTCAACTGACCGAGGGCGCAGAGCGCTTGTCATGGATGAGGCACTTTGACTGGCTCATCCCGGTCACGTCAGCAAGGGTCAAGGTCACTGTGAATCTGTCACTGTCTTATGGTTTCAATCAAAATTCTGATGGGAGACTAGGTACTGTCCATAACCCCTGCCCTTCACTGTCATGTTAGAAGTCCATCTTTGTAGATACTAGCAGACAGAGACAGCGACACTGACTTTTTAATGCAACATCTGTTTCCCGGACATTATGTAAAACTGCCTTGAAAATAAATATACTGAATCAAATTCCACCTGGTATTATAATTATCTGTGGCTGAAATCTAAACTGTGTCTTGGTGTTTTACATAAATAATTATGTAAAATCATAAAAGTTTACATGGGTCTTCCTATGTGTGTGTTTGCAGAACTCAATATGCAGACCGGGTAGATAGAACAGGTGGGTTTGGTGGCCCCACGTCAAGGGCAGTCAAACTATCTGGTCTGCTCCTATCAAGCAACATATTGCATTCTTTCTCTTTATAGCACATTCCATTCACTTTAAACAACTTCAGTTTTGCTTCAAATTAGGACTGGGCAATAAAATTATATCACAGATATTTATCACAAAATTACTTTTCCTTGTTAGAACTTTAAAACACAACTGAATCAAGATAAAAAAAAAAAAAGGTATGCCATCTATGCTTTGACAGACAACATTAAAAGCCAATGTTAATCAGAATAGTCCAATGCCAAACCAATCATATAGCTGGAACAGTTACAGTCACTTAGGAGTAAAATGGAACCTTTCAGCTTGACAGAATTTGTGATTTGATTTATATGCCCCTATATATATCAATAGACTGATAGGATAAAAATTATCTGAATTTATTTTTTCATTATTACTAATGCTACTTCAATTTCCTGTTATGGTGAGGATGTCTGTTATGCCACTGGTTATACAGGACAAGGAGTGTGTTATGCGTGCACTGCAATTCACTAAAGCCAAATGGGAATATTCCTGCACATGAACAAATGTCACATAAACAGTCTTGTTCACCCACAGTAGTATCAAGGACATGGGGGGAAAAAAATGTTCAAGTTATGAAATTGACACTTGATAATAAAATGGAACCAACAATACACAGATGGCATTCCTCAGGAGCCCCTTGACATCAAAAACTGTTAAGCATCATATTGATTCTTTTCATGCGTACTCTGCCATGTTTTACCAGGTATTCAATTCACAACTGTCCTTGAAGCCTTGTACTTCAAGTCAGAAAACACTGAGACAAATCTCTCCTACATCCCATCCCTTTTTTACAACGTTAACCCTAATGACCCCAGTCAGAGAAGAGAGAGAAAAAACTAATTCTGTGTAACTTTTTAATGTCTTCAGCTGATTAAGATAAAGCCAGGCTGTCTTGTCTCCTAGTGATTCCTTCCCACTCCCCTCTGGAGCCAATTTTATTTGGTGGGGAACAGTGGTAGATAAAGCTAAGAGCTGGCGAGTTCTCTAATCTGAGCACTAGTGTTAGAGCAGCGGGGGTGATGTGGAGGAGTAGTGTGCTCTAAGAGCATGGACAGATAAAAAAGGGGCTATGATTGGGATCGGGAGTTTGATGTCGGGTGTAAGATAACAAAGACAGCACATCATCCCAATGGGACGACATTGAGGATAAAACCGCCCCCTCTGCCTCTTGTCTGCTTTTTCAGGGTTTTACTGACTAGAAGGTTTAAGTCAACAAAAGTATTGTGAGGGACATAAGAATTCACTACAAAGGTGATCTCTTCTCAGAATATTCTATTCCGATAATGCTATTTACTTAAAAAGATCACTATGTCAAATGTACAGGTATTTTCTGTTCGTTCAGAAATTTTGATCATAAATACCTGAGAACTGTTCAGGTAATTATACCGTTTTGATTCTACTTGAGGACTTTTATGTCCTTGAGCTCAGTAGCAGTCCACGCAGTTATAAAGCGGTCAGGCTACTCTCTAATTATCTACAACTACAGTAGGTGCAAGCACAACCAAAGTCTCAAATCTGGTGACCAGAGAAACAAACCCTAGCATGCAACAACTCAATTTACTGATGCAATCAGTATAAACATAGTTACTTCCCAACCATGAATTTGTAAATTACTTTTTTAAAAGATTTTAAATCTGGTGAACACATACTCAATAACAGAATCCAATACCCAGCAAGCCTTCATCAAACTTCATATTTATAATGCATTTATAGAGACACAATTATATGTTGTGACTAATAGGTAATATTTGTGTCCTAATTGCTCAAAGATTTTAAGTGTTAGCAGTCATTATTATTAGTTTTATAATCACAGGAAAAAGGATTATTTAGAAGTAAACCTATTCTACTGGTAATCTATAGTATTATTGCTGTGTGCAAGGAAGTCCAGTTTAAAAATTGCTCTTCCCTCAAGGATCATGGAGGTAACCCATTACAGCACATACAATAAAATATTCATATGCAACTGTGATGGTCTATTTACAGTAGCACCACACCTTCATTCTACCATACAGTGCTGCTAAGAGGATAAAGAACATTTGGGCCTCATCTACCACAATGCCCCACTCAGTTACCATCTGTTTGGAAATCTGTAGTCAGATTAAGCCATAAGCAAAATGCAGTTACAAGTGAAATGAATAGCAATGTGATGTTGCAGTTGCTTGACATCCAACATTGACTGTACATGTAGGGTACAGTTTGAAGCTGGGTGTAAGAAAGACAGGATGTCTTATTTGTAAATTTGTATTATTATATAAAAGTTCTAAGATTACCTGAATTAAAGTGACCAATTTTAAGATGAACATCCATATCAAATAACGCAATATAATCAAACCAGACAATATAATAAATTCAATAATCTGGCTCATAAGTACCTAATAAACATGTTAAAGAACTCAGGTGTAAGTAGGTTGTTTTCCATAATACCCCAGTCATTAGATTCACCTGTGGTTGCAAACTGTCAACTCACATCTGCTTATTCATCTGTTTGAGTCAAAGCCTATCCCCTCAGCTGTTACTGTAGGCTGCCACCAAGCACAGATTTAGGGCACGTGTGGGCATGGATGAAATTATCTTCTTAATTGAAACGGTGCTCCAATATGCTAATGGTGTCTTCTTAATCACGAGTGCATGTTGACTGCAAAAAGATTTGAGTATGTCCAACCCAGTGCTGGAAATATGGCATTATTAACTGCACAAGTGTGACCATTAGAATTTGGTAGTTACAATACATATGGTGAACACTCAAAGTCAGCAGCTACTTGAGTAACACAGATTGAAACTGCTTGTCAAATCACACCTCTGCAGTTTTACTTCTTGGCTGTTTGCAGTGTACAACACTCCTGAGCTACCGTTTATAAGCAGTGACACTTTCCACCAGCTTTTCATGGCTCCTTGGAGACCTTTATTTGCTATGCAAGTGTAGCAGACCAGCGAGTTCAGCCTCCAATGATTCTGCATGATATTAAGTGAGGTGCCCTCCTGTCTATTGTATAAACAGGTGTTATTCAAACTAAGACTGCCTTGCCAGCACCTAAAATAAGATTTGAGAAAAAAAAGTGTTGACAGAATACTGGATAAAAGGACTATTTATAGACAAGAGAAAGTTATACAAACCATCAACAACAGACCAGAGAAATACAAACACTTTAATCTCCTGCCAAAGGGTCCAGTTCAGGCAAACAAACATTTATTCTATTGCACAAATGTACGAGTTTGTCCAAGTGGTACCTTATAGCGCATTAAAATCTTCGAGCTCTATTCAGCATTGAAGCTACAGTAAAGGATAAGAGCTTCTTAAGGAGCGAGACAGACATTCTTCTTCTAAATTTGCATATCCTTCAGAGACAAGCTTGGCTTCAGTTTCAAAAGGACAGAAAAAGAAACTAACACATACAAAAGCAAAGCTCATTCACGAAGCTTTGTATTTGAATAATCCAAGGCTCTCTGTCACAAATATTTTACTATAGCAAGTATGTGTCCATATTCAATGTATAGAAATATTTAATCTAGCTTGTCTAGCATACAGTTTATTGTGAACGAATGAGAGATTAAGACATGGCCATTTTAGTAACATGCTTAAGGTAACATTGGCTCCGTCTCTCCTTACTGAAGGTAAAAAAAAATTGAGCCAAGAGGTATTTTTGCTGACTGATTCCTAGACTCTAATGCTCTTAAAAAGAGCTTGCAGAGTTGCATGTTGTTGCTATCATGGCAGTGATGCACTGGTGCTGATCCCTAAATAAGATTTCATCCCCTGCTCCATGGATTAGAGTGGTGAAAAGATTCAGCTGTAACATATTATCTTCTCCACATGTGGAAAAAAAACTGGAGAGGAAGCCATGGCTTTGTGACTTTGATATGTCTGTTACAGTCTTACACTGCTCTTCACACAGTCTCTCAAATTTCAAGGTCTGTTGTAACAAATGAAAGCACAGGGGGGAAAGAGTGAAGAGCAATGACACATAGAGCTTACTTACAGTACTTCAGTCAAGTTTTGAGACTGGGTAAGCTTGCTTCCATGGTCTCCGCTTTCTCACACTGTCAACTGGAGCTGACAGAACAAAACAATACAGTGGTACCTGATATCGCGATACACACTGGGCTCTTCTAATAATAGTTTTCGTTGAAAATAGCCACCTAACTATATCCTGCATTGTCATCTCTATTTGCATTCCCTTGGAGCAAAATGGGATAAACAGTTTTTATTATTATTGTCCATATCATGCATGCTTGCACCAATGGCAATATGCCAACACACTATAGCCCTTTCAGGAATGCACCCACACATAGATGTATACTTTATTATTCCCAGAATGGAAATTCAACACTCTTTCTTGTCACCACTACTTTCCAACTACCACTGTTCTGAAGCAGTGTCATTAGTCACTCGTCACTTCAAAAGCCAAACATCGTTCGTCTGTCATGTCTGAATAAAGGAGTTAAATATATATCACAAGTCCTAATGACTAAAATCCACTAATTTAACAGTTGAAGCTGGTAATTTTACATGTGCAAAAAGGACTTAAGATTAAGCACCAAGTAAGATGTGGCGACTCTTCCGCTATTCATTCTCACACCTTCTAGGACATTTCATACAGGTAATGGCGAGCTGGTTCATTAAACTTAGCTGGTGGTGTAGCAGTAAGGCTTCCTCGGCTGAGTGGGAGACAGCTCTGATGGGTTCCCACACTGTGGAGCTGGAGGCGAATGGTCAGGCAGTGAAATTTTCAACAGCCCTGTGCTGCTGGTTGCCTGAACTGTCATCTGTGCAGAAACAGGTGAAGCCATTCTTCGTTGCACCTCCACACTTCCTTAAGTGTGTTAAACTACAGTTATATGGTTATTGGAGCGGAGCTAAGTCACAGAGTTGAGGTCAATAGTGTGAACTTGTAAAGGAATTAATGGTGGTTACTTAGTGGAAGAATTAATGTACTGGAGTAGCAGCTTTCATTTACAGGAAGAAAGAGGACTTTATGGCAATTTTACAATCTTTAAACCACAGTGCAAACCGTTATTCTACCCACAAAGTAAAGTTTTCCACGCTCATATAAGCAGAGAAATTAATGCCAATAATGTCACTGGGATCTCTATTTCTAGCTCACTTGAGCCTCTGGTGCTGCCCTGCCTTTCTCTTTAAATTAGCTTTTCACCTTTAATTATCTAGTGTCCAGAGACAATGTTGCACACACCCATTAACACAAAAAACCTGTTTGAAGAAAACAAACGCCTTCTGCTCCCGTTTTTGAAGTTCGTTTAACAATGTCCTCGAGCCACCATTTTCCAGTGTGTGAGGAAGTGCCGGCAAACAAGACATCCATCAAATTGACAGACAAAACAAATTACAAGGCAAACAGAACCTTAATGTGTCACCAGAGCTAATGGTGTCAAGGCTGGTTGGCAGTAGACCCAGACACTCACATACTGCTGCTGTCACACTCATATGGCCATGCTCTTCAAATCACAAAATTCTCAACTAAAGATGAGAGAGGGATGACTTCTGGGTAACACTCACATATTATCACCCTACATAATAATAACAATGCATCAAATCTAGATTCATAAAAGTCCATTAAACCACAGCAAGTCAGAACAAGAAGCTTTCATGCAGGTATGATGTATCTGTACTGTGGCTTGTGAGATTATTCTTTAAATGAATGATGCAGTCTCCCTAAAGCCAATAAAAGTGTAATTACATGCCTTGGGCCTTGGTGACAAAGCCTGTGTTGGTGACAGCTATCTGGAAATGAGGAAGAAAGGATTACCTTCACTTTTCATTTAGCTTTGGAATGATCACCCCTCCACAGGGGTCACCTTGGACGAAATGCCACAATTTTACCAGTCATTAAACTCTTAATCCAGCCTTAGTGTGCAGACTTCCATTGCATCTTTCAAAGCATCCATGGTCTTATATCACTTCATATTGCCACTGCATCATGGCCACCCATTGCGACAGAAAGCAAAGGTGAGATACCTCTGTTAGAAAGAAACTGTAGACAGAAGTTCAGTGATTCAACATTTTCTCATGTAATACATTTTATTGGCTTAAGCAGAAAATGATCCTTGGCAGATAAAGCAATATCCTGAGAATTACTTTGTTTTACGCTTACTGACTTTAGGTTAATATTCAACGAGTTATTTTGGTCTCTGCAGGAAATCGTGCTGTCGAACCTTTGCAGGGCATCAGCTGGAAGATTGCAAAGACCACTTGTTAATATTCGTCTCGCTGTATTTGCAAAGCAGAGCCATTACATATTCAGAGATCGGGAGATATTTTTCGTGGCAGGGAAACTGAACATGATAAATTGGACAATAAACAATCTAATCCAGAAACACAAAAGTGCACAGAGGCATAATGCTGCTCTAAACACGACTTTAGAACAGCAACCAGCAAAGCAACACTAGCAGTCACAGGGCCACAGCTCTCAAACAATATCACAGTCACACTGTGATTTCACAAGTGAAAATTTATGACACAACAGCTGAGTTTAAGTCTGGACAGTTTTTTTTCTGTGACAAACATAATAAAGGAGTTTCACTTTAGTCATTACCTTGTTTTATTACTTTGAGAAAAAAGGAAATAAATATATTTTAAATATATTTTCTTATTGACAACACACAATGTCAAACTGACAATACTGTATTAACAAAGCTTGAAGTATTACAATTCACAACTATTGCAATGTCTGCTCTTCCAGCTTGACTGACAAGCATACTTGAGACCTGAATACTTCACTGCTGAAGTTCACTGCTGGTGGTAACTCAATAATGGCAACTCACTGATAATATGGTCATATTTAAACATGACCGATAACATAGCTGCGATTTTAATCAATCAATCTTAGTAATGAGACCAGGAAGTTAATCCATTGTTATGCATTATTCGTCAGTAAATTAAGGTCTTGGGGTTAATTAACTACTGGGGTAAGGACAATGTTAATAATGCAGCACTAATATAGGGCAGGTAATAACACACTTCTGAATGTCCTTCTAAACTCCAGTTTTCGGTTAATCTGAGTAAAATAGATATACCCAGACAGTTCTGCTTTTCTATAATGTCTTCTTCTCAACAACAGGCATTAACTATATTTTATGTCACTCTGCATTAGTGTACAGTGTTGTGATGACACTACTTTCTTTGTTGTAACAGAAAATACTTCTTCCACTTGAAATGAGAAGAAAATATTCCACAAATTCTTTGAAATGTAATGAATGACAGTCCTGTCTGATTATTAGATTTAAGCTTAATTATGCAAAACACATTTTCCAACACCACTGACCGATTTATTTCTTCATTATTGTCGGGGTGTAAAAAAATTGTATTACTTTGAAATGACCAAAAGGATGACAAGATAATTAGTCGTCATTACAATTACTTTACTGATGAATAAACCACATGAAAGAAGAGAAATTCCTACTGTGAAGTTCAGTAGCTTCACAGAAGCAGCAAATCCATTTTACTTAAAAGATGGAGTGTTTTAGTTTTGAATCCTTGCTGAACTGTGCATGTCTAACTTGAAAGATGATTGAGGGGGTTTAACCCAAAACAACGTCCAAAAATGATTAAATATTTAAATGCCAACAAGCATTTTATCCAATATTATTATTGCAGCTGCAAGAAAGTTAAGCTTATCCACAAAAATCATCAGAAATTCACAACTAATGAGGAGCTAACGAAGAGCACATTACTGCAAAAACAGCTACCACTATTCAGCTGCTTTGTCAAAAATCAACATTAAGTGTGCAAATTCTGAGCTATTTCCTGAATCAGTTTTTATCTGTACTGATGAGACTTTTATTGGATATTAGTAATTTAAGGCAGGGTGACAACTGAGAACTAGTTGAGACTTACAAAGACTATACAATTCATACTTAAAAACTGATTCCACCAACTCTCACAGAATTATAGTCTTTGACAGTGTGGAAGAGGCACAAACTGAGTGATTTATCAGTAATGACCAGAGGTAACTGCAAGAAAAAAATCATGCGTGATCTTGTGGCAAAACAAACATGGATGGCAGTGAGTGCAGTACAATTTGCACTGGGAACCCCCCAAAAGCTGTAGTGTCTCCCCTAACTGTTTGAGCCATCCAACCTAAAATGACATGAAAGTCCTCAAAATTAATTTTTTTTTGATTAACTAAGAATTTTTATTTTTATAAAGGCAAAATGAGGGATGTGAATAAGATGAATGCTAATTCAACTGTAGAGAGAGCCTTTAGATATACATTAATCTGGCAGTGCAAATAACTACTGCACTAACATATTCCCCACAAAGCCAGAGGTTCTCTCTGCATCTCCTGGGGCCCAAAATGATATTCAGTATCTAGCTGGACATAGTTTCTACTGCATGTGCAAGAGAGAAAATACAGTCCTCTTTAGTTTCTATGGACCCAAAAGTAATTTTTTTTTTTTTTTATTATTTCTTTTTAATTACAAGTAATCATACTAATACATTTCTACATTTTTGCTATTACTGGATGTTATTTTTTGATTTAACAAACTATACAGGGTGTACCACATTTTTGCTCCTAGTGCCATTTTGTTTTTAATTATAATTCTTCTTTGAAATACAGCCAGACAGGTATACAGTAGAGGTGGCTATGTAAACCTACATACATTTTGGCAACTTGACATTTCTATATTTACCTTGTATTATTTTGTGTAACACCCATAGCTTCAGATATTAGAGGTTTTACATCCCTGCATGCAGTGAATATTCCCACACTGAGGTTTAAAGAAAAGACAATTCATAACTCAGGGTTCACTTAATAAAGAAAGATTTGTTTACTGGTCAGCTGAAAGTTGAACACTGTCAACAGACGCGCCACTGTAAAATATTTTAAATAGTTTTAGTAATCAATTGCTCCATTTTTACACCCTCATCTCAAAGACCCCTGAGCAAAGAGAGGGACGGTTTCTGTTAATGACAAGATGTCAGAATAACATCTGTATGTTCCTTTAAACTATGTCCCTGAGTTTTACCGTTACCATTTTTTCATATACACCTCCATCCTACACAGGCGGTCTTATCTGCATCCCAGCTCTGTGCTGGCACAGGAAGAGGCTGTTGCTTGACACACAATATTGGACAAGACAGTAACATGGAACATTTAGAGGAGGATGGAGAGGGTACCGTCGCACCAGGCTTGCCAGCTGTGATAATGATGTATAATTTAATTGAAGGCTGTGCTTCTATCCTCCACAGAACTCAAACTGCTCTTCTCTTGTCAATGTATTATTCAGGCTAATGGTGACCCTGAAATAGAAAAAAGCTTCTTATCTCTTTAAAGTTTTATTGCAGAGAGCAAAGAGAGGTAAGGAGGTATATAGAAAGAAAGCGAAGAAGAGGGAGACGGAGACGGAGTCACAGATAAGGTAAAAAAGCATACTGAGAAATACAGTAGCTCTTTCTACTGACATGCTTTGTGAAGGATTCATGTTTTTGACCATGACAGCGTCATCCTCCTGGCAACAGAAGAAAAATCCAATTGGGCAGAAACTCTGATGTTTCTCAATCCTTTGCTGCTGACATTTCCAAGGGAATAATAAAGATTTCCCACAAAATGTCTTGAATAGCAAGTTGAATAAGGAGTTATACCCACTCTCCTCTGTAGCCTGTTCTTTAGCTGAATTATAAATATTTGAACCAAACATTTAAACAGCAAAAGTTCCATCAATGTCATTGTTATGATCATCATGACCATCATCGTCTTTAGTGAGCGAATGTGAGAGAAGCAACATGGGAAGATATGGAGTGCAGTGAAGTACTCATGCATACGCTATTACACGTGGACCATCTTCACATGTGATCAAGCAGTTATTCTCCAACTTGGTTACAGGCGTCAGGGAACGACAGGGTGAAAAGGTCCCTGGCCATAAAATGCACCCATTGCCATCTATCATAATAAGTTGTCATATTTACAGTCTAAAATTCACCCATAAAACACTGTTATTGTAAAGTGTAATTTCCACTGCAATTACAAATCAGCTTCATTAGAGGACGTGTGACTGGAATGTGGCAATTAAGCTGCACTGTACAGTACAGCAAGTTGATTGGGAGGTTGCAATATCCAAGGATGGTACTTTACCCATTTACTTAATCAGTTATTTCACTACCTCAGTGTATAACTGCCCACAATGTTTTTCCTTATAATATCAAGATTGCTGAACCTCATATTGCAGATTCAGTATCATTATGTTTATGATGATGTGCAAAATTGTATGTATGTAAAAAATTATAAATGGTACCAAAAATGTTATTAAAGAAAATATCTATTTATAACCAAAATTGGACAATAGACATACAGTAGTTGTACACTGTATTATACTATACAGTGGCAAGAAAAAGTATGTGAACCTTTTGGAACTATTGTGATCTGATCGTCATCTACTGTAAGTCAAGAGTATTAACAAATGGAATGTGCCTAAAACAATAGCATTTATTTACTTTATTAAGAACAACCATAAAAACCTCAGTGCTAGTGAAAAAGTATGTGAACCCTTGGAATAAAAACTATTTCAGGATGTGGGCTAGAGCTACTTTGACAAAAACCACTAACTTTTTGCGTTTGCTCCGCACATGAAGAATACACTTACATGAACCATGCCTAGCCAAAAGCAGCTTTCAGAGGATCTACAGTTAAGAATTGTTGATTTACATAGAGTTGGACCTGGCCAGAGCCTGGCCAGCTTGCAGTGATTATAGGGAAGATGAATTTCCAAGTATATAGAATGAAACTTCAGAATAATGTGAGAATGTCTGTATGTCAGCTGAAACTCTGTAGAAGTTGGGTGATGCAACAGGACAATGACCAAAAACACACAACAGAATGGCTTCAGAAAAACAAAAGCCGCCTTTTGGAGTGGAGTCAGAGCCCAGACCTCAACCCAAAAGAGATGCTATGAAACAACTTGAGGAGTGTGACACACAAGACATCCAAAAAATATGACAGCGCTAAAGCAGTTCTGCACCCGTTTGAGGTTATTGCTGTCAAGAGGGGGGCAAAAACTCACTATGAGGTTTTAATGGTTGTTCTCAATAAAGAAATGAAATCAGAATTTTTTTGTGTTATTATTTTAGGCACATTATATTTGTTAATACTGTTGACTTAGATGCAGGTTAGATCACATTTTATGGTAAATGAATTCAGAAAACCATAAATGTTTTTTTTCTTGTCACTGTATATAAGTATATAAACTTTTTACAATACAGAAAAACACAATAACACAATCATACAATTATTTTCCTAGATTGCCCCTCGTGGCTCTAAATTGTGGAGGAACAAATGTTGACTCAATCCCTTTACCACTATATCAGTAATCTCGCCCACACCTTTCAGCTTGTACACATTATATTAATTTCTAACAAGGCGTAGGCGTTCAAAAATTAAGGCAAGTACATTTGGGAAACTCATTCTTCTCAACTTGCACTGGCACAAAGCTCAATGATCTAATGACTGAATGAGAAACAGCAGGTTGTTTTCAGCATTTCCAGCTTTTTCCCCATCATGTTTGAGTAATTAAGATGTAGAAAAATGTATTTCATTATAGACATACTTGCTGACTGCCTTACATTTTGTTTGTAGAATCAAATATTTTGCAGAACTGAAAATTCATTTTCATTTTTACATTGGCAAACATGGTATGCTAAAACAGTTTGCAGAATTCACATTCACAGCATGTCAGCAAAATGTCACAGGAACAGAGAGTGAGTGATTTTCCCCTTGCTTTATGACAGCCCTTACTTTGGTTGCTGCCCTAAAAGACAAGTCAAAACATATTAATTGAAAGTAATGACAGTGATTTAATTTTGTCTGTAAGGCTCTTGCTTAATTTTCCCCCCATTAGTTTGTATGTTATTTCCTCCCTGCAGCAAATTCTGCCTTCCTGGTAGGGTCATAGAATGAGTAGCACATTAGGGGGGTGGGGAATATATCCAATAATAGTACTACTACATAATAGAGAAAGAGTTCATAAAACAATAACTTTATTCTTTTAAAAGAACATGCAAAATCGACTCAAATAACAGTACGATGATATGCTGGAAGTGTCATTTTTCCCTAAAGGAAACAGGCAATAAAGAAGAGGTCCCAAGTAAAACATGCACTACATCAACATTTGTCCTCTAGCCATCAAAATAAAGGAACAGCTAATCTGAGAAGAAGCTATTAGAGCACCAACCACTGTTACCAGTCCACTGCTGGGGAAATACAAGCTATGAATATGAAGTTTGATATAAAATATGAAGAATGACTCCAGTCTGTTTAAACTCAAGGCATATTTTAAGTAGCTCCTAGTGCTCCATATTACTAAACAACTCTGAGCCACACAAACAGTCAGAAAGAGTTTAACAGAATTATCTACAACTTGTTTAGATTGTGAAAGTGAAAGTAAAAACTGGTATAACATTAGTAAAAACCTAGCACTGCTGGGTACAGTAAAAAGACTGTATTTACAATGGAAAGTTTGGGTAACAGTTTTGTCTTTTGCCTGCATCTTCCAAAATCTGGCTAACTATTTGTCTTTAGTGACATCTTAAAATATTCATTAATGAGTATAAATTAACTAAATTATAACCAAAAGGTTAAACAATACAAGTCTCTCTGCATTGAGGTAGCCATTTTATTTATCATTCAATTAGAATGAATGCTTTATTTTTTCTCGAGGTTTGAGCAGCCCTGAATAACACTTACTATTTGTACAAAAGCAATAGTGAAGTAGACAGTTTGGGATGTTAATGTGGAGTAAGCTACACTACTCCTATCTGAGTAGGAAGTGGAAATATTAATTCCTCCTCTGCTTTCCTAGTCTTTAAATTTGATACTCTCTCACTCCCATCTGAGACAGTCAGATACACTCTGCTGTGGGAGATAGAGAGTGAGTGGTATTTCTGTAATAGGTGTTGGTCACGTGTTTTTACCATTACTCTTTGACTGACTGCCTCAGCAGGCCCCTGTTTAGTAAAACGGCTGATGAAGATATTACAAAAAAATTACTGCTACTGAACATGGCCTACTCCACATATCATTTGTCTCTCGAGCAGTGATGACAAAGCCAGCCTCCTCTCCACTCAGTACTGTCTTCACATTACCATTTATTGTAGTTTGGTGTGATCATAATACATCCAATTAGATTTTCCCCCTATTGCGAGGCTCACTTCAATATCTGCTGCCCCTGATCTGGGCGCCTGTGTGATATTAGTGATGGAGTCTCTCTGCAGGGCGGTATGAGAATATGAAAGAACAGCAGTTTGTGGGATTCTGAGCAAAAAACATGGAGAATAGGAAGTAGTGAATTGTTTCCTGATCATGGGACTTACAGAACTAGGGCTCCTCTTGGAGATGAGAGGACAATTAATAATGTTAGGTTGCAACTTTCACCATCCTGCAGCTGCTACACCTGGTGTTAATCCACTGACTACCCACAGTCAGCATACATCAGTGTGAGGATGGCTGAAGGTCAAAGTGAAACACAATTTGTACTTTTTATATTTTTTCAAAAACTAATACATATGAAAATTACTACAAACTAGGCAACATGATGAAGGAGTGGTTAACACTCCTGCCTCACAGCTACAGTAAAAGGTCATGGATTTCAACCTGCCAGCCAGCTTTGTATTTTGTGTTTGCATGTTCTCTCCATGCCTGCATAAATATCCTCCAGTTAATTGCTAATTATAAATCACCCATAGGTGTGAATGTGTGCATGAATGGTTGTCTGTCTTTGTATGTGTCTAAACGTCTGTCCTGTGACAGACTTGCACTTCCAAATACAAAAAAATACAAAAAGAATAGGCTTAGGGTTTGATATTTCCAATCAATGTTCAAAAGAAATTTGTTTTTCAATGCTCTAATTTGATAGATGTGTGTGCACTTAATGTTTTCAAATCCATCCTCTGTAATTCCAAACGGGAGCAATTTTTTTTGTACATCAGTATTATCAGTATGTGTGTGTATAATCTGTTTTTCAGTTTCTACCCTTTATGGAATACCCCCAGCCCAAATAGTTTGAGTATCAAACACTCAATACCTGAAGGTTTGAAAGGTGGAGGTAACATTTTTCTTCACACAGAATAACTGCTGTGGTGTTTCAAAAAGAGCTTAAAAGCTTCAGGGAGGGTGATAGCACAGCTCAGGAATCAGTCTATTCAGACCGTAGAAGTGGTCTGAGATATTTCTGGCAGTTTTGCTCATTTTTGCACCATGACAACTTGTCCCTATTGGAATATATAGTGATTGACGTGAATTCAAGCCACAGATTTCAGTGAAAAAGCAAATGCAAACTTTCCAGAGCCACTTTTTAGGCCTACAGGGAGCAAGTTTGTATTAAGAAGATAGATACTGTGAATTTTCCCTTCACTGCATGGCTCAATTTTATGTCAACTATATGCAGCTCATGTTAATGTTTTGTTTGTAGTAATGACTCCACTGCATAATGTTTGACCATGAGGTGACCTCCTACAGACCCTCCAGTCAGATAAAGTAAAGTACACTGCTCAAATATGTACATAAAGCTCAGTCACATAATGTATAATACTTTAAGTAATTAAGATTATTTAAAGCTAAGTATTCAATGTGCATATTTCCAATTAGCTATCTAAATGGTGACAGCAGAGAAAATATTGATAATTTGTGCAATTTTAAATCACCCATGCATGAAAATTGTAATGCTAATGTAATATTGAATGTTGTATGTTGAGTGAAAATTAATGTTGGTGAGAGAAATCCAATGACACAATGCTGGCAGATAAATTAAATGTTAAATAGTTATTCTCAACCAGTATCATCTACATATCATCACAAGACATCCATAGACATCTGTCAATGCCACATATATCCTATCTTAATTAAGGAATATATTAGTATTTCTAAAATGTGTAAAATCTATAATTTAAAAAAGCATGGTTACAATTCAGAGTATGGCTGCAGAATAATTTGTTATAACTGAAAAGATAGTGATGGAGTCTGTGGCCTAATTACATAGAGGGAAGTCACTGCACTCCATTTCAACAGAGGTCAGTGATGGCTGGGATTTTATACTATATCTGCATTTACCATTGGTTTATAGGTTGCTGACTCATTTTGATCCAAACCCATCATATTGCAACCTCGAACATATTTGAATAATCTTGTCAAGTGATTCAAAACTGGGATGAAAACGCATGGTGTTTTTCAAAAGCTAGAATCAAAGACAGAATCAAACTTTATTCTCCATCTCCAAATTTTTCATTAATCACAATGACAGAAGTAAGTAACTAGTAAAAATTAAATGGCTATTTCATATGTCATCCGTAATTTACCAAATACACATACACTGATTAAAGCAAGAGAAGTACTGCACATGAGAGAGTAATGATATAATTATCTAATATTTAAGAGCATGTAAAATCAATCTGAGAGCTTGGCCAAAGTCATTAAGTTGGAACTTCTGTGTGGTAATGATGCATGTTGGTCATATGAGCAAGAACATGTTACATGGAGGATGTTAAAGAAATGCAGTTTATGAAATTTCAAGTAGTGGGTGGGTAAAGCAGAACAAGAGCAAAAGCAAAGTGGCAAGCAATCGTTAAATAGATCACGGTGGTTACACTGCCTCTTTGAAGACACACGTCCCACTGAGTGTGAGCCCCGAGTGTTAACAATGCCAATAGGCTGCAAGGAGCATCTCTCAGGCTTCTCACTGAGCACCAGCAATAAGATTAGAGGTTTCTTTAATCCGACAAAAGGGATTAAATGCTACAAGAGAGGCGAGAGGACCGCTCCCACGGAGGGGCTGCGGTGAATTCTTAACACCTCTCCTCAAGACCAGTTATTCAAGTCTTTAAACCAAAAATCACCCTTATGAGACACTGATGGCATGTCCTCTCTAACAAACATTCAAGGGTCCACAGATAAATGTGATCTCGCACAACAGCAAAACGGCACGGTCTGAGTGTCTATGAGAGTGATGAGGTTTCAAAAGAGACCATTTAAACACTGAAATGTCTAAACAGGATAGAAAAATAGTTGTAAAAACAGCAAAACTGTGAAAATTGTTAACTCTAAATTGGTGAGTACTGAAAAGTTAGTCAAAACCGTTGAGAACACAAGTGGTCCTAACTTCATTCTGTCCAAAAAAAAACTTATTTTAAACACACCTCAGCTGTTACCTAATTGTAGAGAAAATATATGTCACAGTAAGATCATAATGTATAAGTCCAGACTGTTACACATTATTGAATATGTGGCACAAAACATCCAAGTCCAAGCTTCAGGAAAAAGTCTGTGATGAGAATGTGTCATCTAAAAATGTTTTTCACTGTCCCACCCAAGATCACGTGCACCTGTACATCTAATCATTTCAAACTTATCCAGATGATGCGTCAAAAACCAAACGTACAACTTAATTAACAATATAAACTAAAAAGTCAATGGCCATCACTTACCCCCCTTGTTCCATCTGCTTTTAGTCCTTGCTTGATAGGTGAGTTCGGGCCAGCCAGACAGCACCAAAAGAAAAAAAACAAGTTCAAACACAGAAAGAAATCCAGACTTTGCCCTGGAAAACATGTCCAAGAGTTGCTGGCAGCCGAATCACTTTCACATGGCTGTGTTTCCTCCTAGAGCGGCGCGGCTGTGGCGCATGGTAACCCACGCGTGGGCTGTCATCATCAGTCACGCTGGTGTCAGCAGTGGGTCTCTCGTCTTAACATGCTGCTCTGTGATACCATGGCCGGGTGCTGGTTTTCAGTGATGCTGGAGCTCCGAATGAAGCCACATCTCCCCTTCGTAAGCTCTGCCTCACCAGAGCGCACAGGAACCAAACAGGAACACACAGCTTGCCACGCGACGGCACAGCTCAGCTACGTTCGGCACAGTGCATAGGAACTCACTCTCACTCAAGCTTTCACACACTCCCTCTCTCTCAGTCTCTCTCACGCTCACTGCTGCCACCGCTGTTGATGTGGAGGCTGCTGCTGGAGCTGCTGCTGAATTATTTCCATCTTCTAACTCTGAGTTTCAGGGGGAATTAATTCCTCTGGGCTGAGTCTTTTACTTGGGGCTGTGCATCTTGGGGGAGATGAGAGTTGGGAACACGGCGTTTTGTAGAGGTAATGGAGTAAAAAGAAAAGCAGAAAGAGAAGGCAGAAGAAGTGCAGGACAACAGAAAGTATCAGTATTAGCACTTACAATAATAAGAGACCTTTCCAAAAAAGGCTAAATGTGATGGACAATGCAGTCCGTGCCATCAGTAACAAGATTGCTACAGTGGAAAGAGTTGTCTATAAGTGATATCTATAGATCCCAACTCCAATAAATCAGCAGTACAAGTTAAACAAGTTGTTTAATAAAACTTAAATGGTACAAGAATTATGCTACTCCAGTAGCACCCCACCTAATGGTTCGCATCCATGTCAGTAAATCTGGTAAACTGATTAATTGATCCATAAAAAGAAGATAATAGTGAAACCAGAATTTTCCATATCTTAAAATGTTTTTTCTATGGTCAACACTCAACTAAGTTCTGGGATGAAGCGATATTTGTCGTTTTGTTTAAATAATTACTATTCACCAATTAATGAAACAAAATGAAGAGATTATCAGCACAGTTGACAATTTTCTGTTGATCAGTGTTATTGATTAACTAATCACAAGGAAAACAACTGTTCAAAATTCTGCCATCAAACTTAAAAAAGAATGTGGAAATAATGAAAATAAATATAGCTGCTAAATGAATGAATGAATGTGCTTCATTTACATGTTATACAACTCAACTTTATTGGCCGTCAAATCACAAAGAACTTGCTCTGAACCAAACCATATTGCTAAGTTCAGTACATGCCTCATGTTTCAAGTTTCAAAAGAGAAAAAGGACAAGCTAGGACACAAGGCTGCCTGCAATGACATTGACACCCTGTGCAGTAAGCATGAATCCACCCTTAAACAAAATTGGTTTGCTATGGCTAAGGTTAAAAACTTAGCTTAAAACCTTAGCTCCTACAGTACGTCATGTCAACTTAAACACAATCAAATAAAAACATTATAAAAATAAATAAAAAGATATATATACTAACTGATAAGTAGATGCATGGTTTTGCAGAAGCTTTTTTGGATGTCACACTGTTTATCAAGATACCAGCCACATTTCTCTAACAAAGCTCCAAGGTTGTTATGTTCCCAAGTTCATAAAACAGGTACTTCACTAGCGAGGAACAGGCTGTCTCGTACACACACACCATAGCTTTAATGTCCTAATTACAGCTTCTAAGGAAACCCATGATCAAGACCATAATTTTTTATACACAGTGCAAATTAACATCCTTAATCCACACATAATCTTCACTAATTTCCTACCTGCGCTCCCCATTCTCCAATTCCTTCATGCCATTTTGTTTTTCCTTCATAACAACCTGCGACAACACCAGAAACTATAATTAAGTTTTCTGCACAAAAGGAAAGAGAAGTGTATTTTCTCTAAGACACCAGCCAACAAATTCAGGAGCACTTGTTGGCAATACACATTTCCAGTGACAGAAAAACAAGTATAATGTTTGCTCCTCTCTGTGCTATTAAACCAAAGGTAAAGTACATGCTTCTAAAATATCACAGTTCTCTATTACATGAGCTATAAAATGACAAGAACAACAAATCTAGAATTTTTCTAGATCTAAATGATGGTGACAAGGCTAAATAACTTGCATCTGTCTGTAAGATACTGTAAGAGGTAACGGACAACCTGAAAATACATAGAGCACGTGGCACAGTTTGTGCTAAATAGCCTACAATGACATCTTGTTGAAGTCTGTGTCACATGAGAGAGCCTCCTTCATAAATCACAAGTGTAGAGCAACAACCTTGAAAATACCAATTGCTGCCAAGTATTGCATTGTGGCAGTAGCTTTGTTAGAACTACTGAACAGTTTTCATTTACACATTAATAGGTAAAACTATTACTCCCACACTGAGCACTGAATTAATTGCACTACATTATCCAAGACCTGAGAGTTATTTTACCTGTACCAAATCAAGGCTAATATTAAAAGGTGTGGATGCATCACGATTCCTTTCATAGGCATCTTAATGACACAACAGATGAATCCAGCAGATATATTAACAATTATGTGGAGAATGATGTTCTGAATACAAAGTCCAGAAACACAAAAACAGCACAGATGTTCAAACAAACAAACAAAAAATAAAAAATAAAAATAAAACTGAGTATGTGCCATCAGTGGATGAAAAGGACAGACTTTGATGTCTGCTGCCTCTTGTGTAAAATGAGTTCATACAGACAAATCTGGTGAAGTGTAGCTGGAATTAGAATTCACAGTGTCTTTGTCTAAGGTCCCCATGAACCCATTATACTAACCATTCAAAGTTTTTGCTTCAAAACCCTTTCTGCCTCTTTAATACAGTAGTACAAAAAAAAGAAGAGTGAAGAAAAAGAGCGTATAACACGGATGAGAGAGAAACCTGTGCTGTGTGTGATAGTCAAGGCAGATGTACAGAAAAAAAGTCCAGTGATGTATTGTTGAGTAGGGTAGAGCCACCTAAACAGTCTTAGAGTAAAGAGTAGAGTGGAGTGAAGTGGAGGGAATACGGGAACCCCTATATCCATACTGCTAAGTCTGACAGCTTATCACCCCCAGACAAGAGCCCCCTGGATAAATGTGGTCAACAAGAGAGGAGCCCAGCTTTAGCAGTGATGGGGTGCAGGACAGCGATAAGGATGGAGCTCTACTGGGCGAAATGGGGGAGCGAGGCAAGGGGCCCCAGGCTGAGAAACTCCGCCAACAGCGCTGCTCATTCCAACTCTGGCTGGCTAAACCTCTTAAAAATGTACACATAGGCATTCATCATACTCACAAAAATATAGGTTACAGCATACTAAAGTGTCTAAAGTGTAACTGTGCATACGTGCATGTTTGATTGCACATCTTGAAGAAGTTGAAGAAGAGATTGAAAAAGAAGAGTGCAGAAAAAAACAAGACAGAAAGAGAAACTGTCATCATGTTTTCCCAATGCCAGCCTCTTGAAAACACACCATGAAATTTGCTTTTTCACAGGAAGTGACAGAGCAAGCACCATGAATTGATCCCCTGATGGAGATCTGGCTCTTTGTGTAGTTGTTTTCTTCTCTTCGCATCTGCCTGCCCAGATACAGGATAATCTACTCGCTCCCGGCATTCCTAATCCAACCATCCATCCTTATTCACTCCGCCCATGTGTGTCCTAGCACAGGACAGGAGGGTAGTTTGGAAGTCTATAACGGCATAGATTTGGTTGTTTGTCTCTCTTGCAATGACTGCTGTGTTGCACTGAAATGATTATTTCTCCTGCAATGCTAACGTCTGGGTAATAATTAATGCTCTAATTATAATTTACCAGAATCAGAGCCCAGCAGATTTCAATCAAATAATCAGCAGTGGAACCTTTGTTAGCAACTGTCCTTGACAGTGTCTTATTTGTGGTTTTGTTTGGATTTACACTATAAATTGAGTGAAATACTGAAATAGAGCACTGCACCCAGTATGGCTCCCGAAAACAAATGTTAAAGATCACAAGCTGATTACAGTTCTGTCAGTCAATTCAAATAAACAATTAAAATGAGTGTGTAGAAAATGATTGATAACTCCGATTGCAATGTACATGCAATGCAATGCAATTCTTTTTTGATTAAAGGTAAATTCTGATTTACATTACATAAACTTATTAAATCACATGGGGTCGAACTGAACAATTAGCAAAAAGCAAATGTGGATTATCTAATAATATAAACTCATCCTAAAAATATTGTCTTCCAAATCTCAATAACATGCTGTATTAAACAGCTCCTTAATCAAATTGCTCATAGTGGCATCTATATGTAAATTTTAAATGTAACCATTCAAAAACAGGCTGGGCTTGTAATGTTCATGAAAACAGTAATGTCAAAAGTATGGCACCAGCTGAAGGTGCAATTACATCAGGAATAAATTCCTTTACAATCAATCCTTTATACCGCATAAACTTGTGCACAGAATGTGTCTGTGAACAGTCCCGCAAGTCAAAGAACAGAGAGGTAATAAGAATCAGAATGAGTTAGTGATGGCTGTCATAAAATATGGCAGGGCCTTCTATTTACAACCTGTAATAAAACTGCCTGTGCTGCGATTTATGGAGATGCTTGCCCCACAGAGCTAAACCATTTTTGCCAAGGGCATGTTAATAACCTCTGTGGTGCATTCTGAATATATTGGCAGATGGACATTTTGTCTAATAGAGCATTGCAAACTGGAAAGCAGACGCTTAAAAAAGCAACAGCATCTAGCCTCTATGATATTCTGGTGGCAGCATGGGTCCAGCCTGAAGCTTTTCTTCATCTCTGAGACCCACCCAAAGTGCTACCATGTGCTGAAATTTTCCTTTGTCTCCCTACTCTTCAATCCCTTGTCCCGCTTCACACCACAGAGGTTATATTTCTGGCAATAATACAACCTTATTAACAGATTGTTAAACTGTTAAATAATAGACGCAAGTGTTACATAAAATATGGCATCAATATTAATATGAGGTGAAGACACAATGCAAAATCAAATGCAAAGTGTAGACTAAGGCAAAATCTTACAGTGCTGGTTTTTCTAATTCATTTTAACTCAGATTCACCTCCTAGCTTTTTCAAAGCTTTCAAACATGTCTTGAAATGGCTGGAGTTTGCTCAACTGTGACAGAAGCTGAGATGATTCAACTGACAACATATGATCACATCAGAACAAGTGGTTGTATATAGATGTTGATGTTTGAGATGTGGGAGTGTAACAGACTGTCACTGTTTGCTTCAAGATGCAGTAGCTCGCTGCTGTTTTGAACATTATTTTAACAACCCTATTCAGTGGTCATGGCTTAATCATCAACACCACACATTAACAATTAACCTTTTGAACCTTTTCAAAACTTGAAACAACACAGAATTTATTAAACTAAGATCAGCTAGAGGGAAAACCCCCAAAATAAATATTGTCATTAATTATATATAAAGCAAAATGTATAAAAAGTATAGGTACCATTTATTAATTCTTTCACTGCATTTCACATGAAGTAGGTGGTCTGAGAATTAACAAAATCTTCACAGAACATCATAAGACACAAAAGTCCATATAATAGGACAATGCAAACTACTATAGAAGTACTATAAGCTTTTAAATGTCCCCTACAGTATACTACCACACAAATTATAAAGGTGTAATTATCACAATCCTAGTAAGTCCAAGCTGAGAGGAAAGTGGCAAACACTCACTCTCAATCTGTCCTAATAAGTCAAAAACGCCTGTGTAAAAGTGCCATACGTACAACACGTAGGACCTGTAATACTGGGATCTGTTAAGTCTTATAACTGTGCAAACAAAATTGCAACATCTTATTTTTGTCCTATTGTGCAGCCATGAGCTACACTGGGTTTACGATCAGATACACTTTTGTTTCCCAAAGCTATTAGTTCAAACTCTCATGTGTTTACACCAGCAGCTCAGGAAATGAAACACCAAAATCCTGAACACCACACATACACATACAGAAAAGCTATAAAATACAAAAAAGGGTTTTAACAGGTAGAATGAGACTAAGACTACCAACATACAGGTAATTAATGGTACAAAAACTAAAAATAAAAAATACGTTTTGAAATACCATAAGGATGACAGTGTATTATATTAGCATAATGGGTTGTCTAACATTACACAACAACAAGGCTGTAGCTCTGGGAGCAGATATGCGATGCAGATATTAGCAGCATGTACGATGTATATTTACAATCACAATGCACAGACTGTGTCACGATGCAAGTGCATTCTGAAACTGTAATGGGAAACATCAATTTATTGCTACTCTAGTTTCCATTAGTAGGATGGAGGGTAACAGTACATGGACAGATGTGGGCAGTGCTCCTATCCCCATTTTGGCTGAAGAGTTTTATCTTATCACTGGTCTCACTGGTGAAGGTCACTAGCTCTTCAGACCAACAGCACTGTACGGTCTATATCACACACTCAATTAAATAACAGGTTTCAACAGTCCAGCTCTCAACTCTCTCTCCTCCACTTTCCCTGTGTCTCTCAGATCTGAAAACACTATAAAATCTCAATTACACACTCGGCTGTGGTCTGCAGAAGTAAATGTGTGTTTTCTGGCAGTGCACATTAGCAGGATGTAGCAATACTAGTTTAAAGTTACATCCTTGTTCATGGGAAATTTCTGCAAGACTGCAAGCTGGTATAATGGTGCTATTAAAATTGCAGTGACACACAGGAGGCTTAAGTCACATTTTCACGACATATCATTGCATCGAAAAAGCTATCACAAATTACAGTTGTGACAAGGAGTGTAAAAAATAAACATCATCTGTACTTGTAACATGACTACAGAACAAGAGCTAGTGATTATTTTCTGCTTTCTAAATGTTCCAGAAAATAAAAAGTGTATACACAGAATTGCCCATTTTAGTATTTTAAAAGCTACATTTAAATCTGGGTGACTACAAAAAGAGAAATGCTCAGTGACAATGCAATGTGGAGCATTAACAGCCGTTTAAAAAGTAAAAAATGAAATGGTAAAAACATGGGCAAATTAAATGCCAAATAAAATAACTACTTGACTGCTAGCAAAAACTAAGACTGAATTAATTCTGTCAACAGGGTAAAGATGTTTCCATCCTCAAACTAGCTGTATATCTGGGCACAGATTAGCATACCCACATTTGTAGTTGGAATAGTAAATTGCTAAATAAGTACAACAGCATTCATAAATCCCCTTATGAGAGATATTAAAAAGAAACAAGTCACATATTACGATATCAAAAACTCTATAACATCTATACAGTATGTTGGCTGCTGAGCTAATGTTAGTGTTTCACAGTCTGTTCAAACACATCAAGTCTTTCACAGACTGAGCGAACAAGCTGCCCAGCCCTGAAAAGTCCAGATTCAGATCCTGTGAGGTGTATTACTGTTGGCTCAAACAAATCATATCTACTGGCAAAATATGTGAATTCACCTGATAGTTATCGACTAAACATGCAAAGGCTGGTAACATTAACCTATTTGGTTATATTAAATGTGGCAAAAACAAGCTTCGCATTGAAGGAAAATATATAGCATGTGGTGTTTATTTTATATGGTAATTACACCATTACATGCTTGAGCCTCTATTATGTAGGTTGCATCATTATGTTTCGAAATGTTGTCATTTGCATGTATATGGGTACACAAGGCAGTCCATCTAACCATTCTATCAAACATACACTGGTGCATCATGCAGAAAAGAACCATAATAGGTAATGTTACGGAAAGGTGAGAAATGGGCTGTACTTATCTGAACTCCATGTGCCACCAGACATAAATCATTATCTCAGTGTAGGCTTCAGGCTGTTGCACAGTCTCATTCATTTAAATACTGTACATTTGCAAACTACTAGACTGTTGGCCAATCGATCATCACTTGTATGCGGTCCGGAGGCTTGTTTGCTCTAAGAATATAAAGTAACTTCACTGATGTCATTTATTATGAAACACAAAATAGCTGTGGCAGAAATGCCAAAAGGTGGTCTGGGATCAGCAGAACTAACTCTCATTATAAAACACACACACCCAAAGCATTGTGGGAGTGCCATTTAGTCAGATAGATGGAATGAGACGCCAAGTCTCTCAGTCTAACTTTCTTGAGGTGTTTACAAAATGAGATCCCCAGCTACAGGCAGAGAAGTAAGAGAGACTGTTGGCAGATTGAAAGCTATACACATCCATTACCCCATATCATCAGCAACTATCACATCATCTGCCAGACACTTCCAGGTAGACTTGAGGCCCCTCAGGGTTTATTGGACCTGCCAGCCCAGCATACCAGCATACAGTCACCCAAGCCCACAGCTCATCCATCCGTTTCAGTAACACTTTTGATCACTGCAAATTGAATGAGTATAATAAGTCAGTCAATATAAATTTACCCCATATATCCAGTTCAAAATGTGACTATGCAGAAATAACAGCAGGAGAGAAGTGCACTCAGACTGAAGTCAGGTGTATCCATAATGATATTCGTTTTTTCCCTGCACTCGCACTCTTTTGGCGTCTTCCAGATATTGGATCACTTTTCACATAGGGAACAAAATGAAGCCTACCACCATTCATTTATTCATACACACGGGGGGTATAACAAAAATGTGTCTGCTTTAAACACATTGGGTTTGAACAAAAAAGGTTTGATGCATATCTTATGAGATCCAATACTATTCATCCGTATGTATTACGTTTTATCAGTCAATATTTGTTGGCTGCAGTTTACTTGTCACCTAAGGTTATTCCTGATGATGATTATAAAGTAAGATTTCACCCCATGACTGCACATTTTTTTGAGTAAATTTAACCTCTACGCCCAATGGTAACACATTTTAGTACTTAGCACATGTTTTTGCAATAGCAGTTTTAAATAAACAGCAGGTTTCTTCCCAACTGTCAAAACACCTTCATGATCTTAGCTGCAATTTAAATAATATCTTGCTGCTGGAGAGGATGACAGCAGGTAAGGATTGCAGGTTTGAGCTTTGATACATAATATGGGTCAGAGCAGCAACTAATAATGATTTGCATTATTAAACAGTCAGTTCTAGTATTAATTGGTTCATCATTCAGCTAATTTGAAATTATAGTCCTGATGTTTTCTTATAGAAATTATCAAAATGATAACGGACAGCTCATCTGGCACCACTATAAAATAAATCTTTTTTGGTGATAAACTAATCGATTATTCAAATAATTGTTTCTGCACTAATATGGAGAACTGTTTCAGCATTTACACTTTCTGATGATACACAACATCTGTTTCATTTATTTTTCATTATCCGCCTTTGATTCATGAGTTGCTTGGGCACCAGCTGACTGGAAGCATCCAAACATAGGAGCACAGTCATGGATGGTAGCCTTTATAACTTGGCACTCACTGATCACTATGCAAATACCTAGTAGCAGTAGCTCTTTTCTGAGATTTTGGTATTTCTGACTTACTGTTTTACTGAAATGTAATTCTGTAATTCTGAAATGTAAGTCTGATATATGTGTGTTAAAAGTACAGTAAATCTCTTGCATTAATATTTTTGCTGGTCAGTGTCTTGACGAGTTTGCTCAAAAGAAAAGAGCCTTTAATTCCTATTCAGATGCATTCAATAGGAAAGACACAGAGGTCAAACCGCTGACCTAACGAAACATTCTGGGGAATTCAAGGTTCAGTTCTACAATACGCCCACCTGGGTCCCTTCGAAAAGACAGATACGGAGAGAGAGAAAAAGAAATATACCCCTTGTGCTAGGGTGGGCCCGCTACTCTCGGGAGTAGTGCTGGGCATTAAATCTGCCTGGGGATAAGAAAGAGTGTCAGCCACTCAGCTAGGGGGCCTAAAACACATTTTAAATTTTGTCAGGATGACACATCTCGTCCACCTCTCAGACTGTGCTGACACAAGTTGACAGTTAGCCAGCTTTTGGGTCCAACTTGAAGGTTACAGAAAGTCAGTTTAAACTGACCTGCAAATGATAAAAGTGGGTTTTTACATTTGCCACTAATGGACTTGATAGTTTTTACATGTATAAGCTTTTTAATTAAAATATAACTTTTTGAACTTCAGCAACTATAACTTAGCCCATAAATTTAATTTATACTAAGGAACTGCCAGACACAAAACTGACCGCAGTGCACTTATTATGTGTTTTACTGATGATGCAAGCCTGAGATTGTAACCTAGTTAGAACTGTATGAAAGCTAACACTCATGACTCTGTGTTTTGTGTTGGTTCCTGACTGAATCCCACTTACTTACTGTACAAAGATAGACAGTTTACCTTTATCCTAGAACATAATGTCAGTGTGTTCTGCTACAGAGTGGATGTAAAACGGAGATTTGATAAAATACAGATGTAAAATGAAGGACATTGTAATAGTACAATTTATTGATTGGGGATAATTCTGTACATCGATTCTGTATTACGAATGTATGTTCTTGTGTGATGTGAAGCCCCACAGACACAAATCTTTTTATTAACTGCAGTGATCAGTAACTCCATAATCTGATAGCACAACCTACCCCTGTTCATTCAGGAGGGATCTTCACATACTACCTTTGGGTAGTCGGCTAAAAAGTTAACTGATAGTGTGTACCTAACTGCGAAGTCCCAGGTTCAAGCAAAGCTCGGGATCTTTGCTGTTGCATATAACAATTAACTTTGTCCACCCTCATCTAAGGTGGATTCAGCTTCTATTTAACTCAGCACACCCAGTTAATCAGCAGTGGGTAGGGCAGAAACAGTTGAACAAGCAGGGCAGTGGCCCTTGAGGACCAGGGTTGCCCACCCCTGGTTTATATGACATCTGTATCATGCGTGTTCAAAAAGATGCACGTGCCAGCAGACCATACAACACATATTCCTTGCTGCCATTTCCATGTTATTTCACTGATCCTAACAACAAACCTAACAAGGGCCCAACAAAGGCAGAGAAGTCGACAAGTTTGTAAACATAAATTTCAACCATGCATTTAAAAAACAAACAAACAATTAAAAATCAGCGTAGAAAGCATCCTACAAGGCAGTACAGTCAGTACATTTGTCAGGGATGCAAACAATGTCTTAAAACTATTTGCAAACAGACAGCAAATCAACTGCAAGCCTTTCCTCTGATGTGTTTCTTTGAAGGAACTTTCCTTGAAGGTTAGCCAAATTATTAAAGGAAATGTACTTGTGCATTGATGGATAGAGGCATAACATTTAACAATAGTACTTCCTTTGATTAACGAGACAACCAGATGTGATTAAGACGTCTCTGATTGTGCTGTCAGTCTTCCAAATGAACAGGACCTCAGTGCTCACCTCGCTGCCATTCCTGTCCAAATGGCTGGGTGTGAAGATGTGTCTCCACATTTCCAGCACTCACTCATTTAAAAGACCCCTTCTCTCATCACTAAATCTTCACTGGCCCATCTGGAGATAGGGTTTTATGCAGGACAGAAGTCCACTCAGGCTACCGATCACCTTTACCGTCTCCACTGATACAGCATGCCATTACCATTAACACCAGGCTACACACAGAGAAATCGAAGATGAGCTTGAAATAAAGTGATCAAGGAGGTGGAATACATATGTATCTTGGTGGAGCTAATACAATTAAGTGAATATTAATTTACTTTTGATCATTACTGTTGCACCAATCTTCAAACATTTCATATTCCAACTAATGGTTATGCTCACGTGCTTTGAAGTAAAGTACTAAACAAAATCTTATCTGTTTTGAAAAAACGCATTTAAAGCAGATAATTGTAGTTTTATATTGTGTGTTTGCCGTTTATCATACTTTATTACTGACAACAGATTTCCTAAGGTTACTGAAATAAGTTAGCACATATAGTAATGGCATATTGTATGTTCTGAAATGCTCTACGTGACCAGATGACTTGTGTCAATGCATTTGTGCATGCATGAGTGAATCAAAGAGTGAGTGTTAATATTTTGTTTCTGTCTTTTGAAAGTGTGTGGCTTATAACTCAATGTTGGCGTCATTTATAATCTGCATGCTGTTGTTATTTGAACTTTAATACCCACAGCAGATTTTGATGATAAATGACATGGCCATATGTTGTTTGTTCACACACAAACTCTGCAGAAGAGCAATTAATCAAATTAAGCTGAAAAGCCTAGGCTGATTAATTATGACATTATGTTAGGTAAGAACATCAACTGAAAAACAGTGAGACTTGGCAGAGTAAATATGCTTCAATGCTCATAAAGACTTTCGAGTGGCAAATGTGTACTAAAACATATAAAAGAGAACAAGTTACTGTTCTCAGCCTTTTAAATATGATGAAATAAGACATTTAGTATGTACACATCACATTGTGTCCCATGTCTATAATTGCTTGCCAGTGATCTGTTTTGTTTTGTTTGACTGTTTCAATAGTGTAAATACTGCCTTAGCAGATACTAAACATCAGCACTAAATTAATGAATTTGACACACTGCTTTTACAAATGTGTTCTTCACCATTTACTGAAAGTTATGTCAGAAATCTTAAGTGTGAACATCCTGTATGACAAGACAGACAATCTTTTAATGTGATATAAACCATCAAAAGAGAAGTGAGATGTTGAAAGTCCTAGGATAAGGGAAAATAAAGACACAGACGAAAAACATACTGTAAATATGTTGGGACAATCTGGAGTGTTGGAAAGAAGAGGGCCGCAGCCAAACAGCTACATGATTAACCCAGTGCTTGTGATAGGAGTCAGTGAGTCAGTGAGAAGGTGAAGGATAGGCGAAAGAGCGACAGCAGTGGAGTAGAGGAGAGGAACAGAGGAAGTGTCAACGCTGCTTTACAAAGCAAAGAGAAACACAGGCTGACAGGTGAACCCATGAGGATTGACCGGCCTACATCCAGCTGTCAACGAGAGCTCATCTGGCACCAGCAGAGCTTATGTGTCAAACAGGAGAAAGGAGGGGGTGTCCCTGCATACGGCCGTGCATGTACAGCTGTGGCCCGGCCCCACACTAAGCAGCTTTAATGAGCAACATGTAACAACAGAGGACACAAGGACAGAGTGATTATCATCTCACACATGGTGGTGTTCAAGTGGTTGCTATGACTGCACTGAAAATCCTTTTTGAAACGAGCACTGCTTGAAATCTCCATGTCCTTTCAATTAACTAAACAGGCGGTTAGACATTTTGGAAGTTTGTGAGTAAAAAAACATTTTTCTTTTTAAGTCAAAATATATTTTTTAAATCAAATAATATATTCACTGGCCACTTTGTACACCTGTACAATCACCTACAGCAACTCTGCCATGAGTTCCATTTCTAAACCATATTAGAAACCAAAAGCTAATACATTAGAAACCCCTCTGCACAAATGCATCTCTAAATGAGCAATTAGTCACATGTACAAATTCAGTTCCTGCCACCTACAGCCAGCTCACTAAGCCCTAAAATCACTCTACACTGTTCCTGTTGTGTGCCAGATAACACAAGAATGCAAAGGCACCATGTAGGGTAGTGCTAACTATCTAGGCCACAGTGGTCTTTCGTTGTGTTTTCAAACAGTCTTTTGCACCATTTTCATATTAGTTGTGCCACCATGCTAGGCCAGTTTGTAATGGCATATTTGGCAGTCAGCTTTTGTCTTGGTTTAAACTGTTTCCACATTCACTGAGGTAAGTAAGAGGGATGTCAGCCAATTCTTGGTGGGCAGCTGCATTTATAGGCACCAAGGGTTCAGGATTCAGTGTCTTGTCAAGGGATTTGCAGCCAGGAACAGGGAGTCGAACCACCATCCCTAGGGTTAATGGACAACTGTATTACCAAACTGGCTCACAATCACACTTTGCCCACATTCATTAAAATTTTTTTACAGCTTTTTATGTCCTATCACAATAGCATGCAGTATTTCTTTATCATGTTTGCCTTAGAAAATGTTGGTTTTCTCTTGCAGCTGGTTAGCCTCACACTTGACAGCTCCTGGCTGAGTGTGCAGTTAAGTTATGCTGAGTCTCAGATTAGGGTATATAGCATAGGCATTGTAACTCTGATGGAATAGCATTTTAGTTCACTGCTCATTGCTTGTGCAATGAATATAATGTGATATTTTGCCACAAATAAGAAGGGGGATAGAGGTGAAAACCTTAGAGTGTATAATTACTACACTAATGTTTCTGCCTCTTACTTCAGTGCATTCATTCATGTTTGTTCCAGGAAACAGAATTACAAAAGTCAGCTCGTGGTTCACACTGGCAGCCTAATGGTTCATGCACATGCCCCACAACTTCTCTAGATCAAGTCTGGTTGGGGACCTTTGTTGCATATTACACACACACACACGCGCACACACACACACACACACACACACACACACACACACACACACACACCTCTGTCCCCAAGCTTTCTTTCTACTTCTCCACTAACAAATTACCAAATAAAGGCTAAAGTTCCAACAATTAACCTTAAAAAAAACTGGCAATTAAGCTAAATGGTCTGGATAAAAGTCAGAGTGTGTGTATAATATTGCAATTAACTTTAAAAAGTGCACTAATATAATAAAAACATGTTATGCTTTTAACATTAAGATAGTAATTCATAGACCTCAAAATGTTTTAGCGTTTTATAAGAATAGCTAATTTGGCTATAAAACTCTATTTAGCAGCAAAAACTTAAAATTGGATTATATATAAATACTTTAAAGAGACTGACATTAGTCCACATGTTGTAAAGAAAGACCTGTCATGTCTACAGCACCAGAGAGCACGCTGCACTGCACTGCACTGCACTAAGTCTGCACACTCAAGTGGCATCTTCCAAAGGTGGGAGCAAAATTGCATTTACATGTACAGTTCATCTTCGGCTCCTCTGATCTGATACTGGCTTGACTTGGGTTCTTTGGTTTGTCATTTATCTCTTACTACAGAAAGGTAGTGGAACAGACAACAAAAACAAGAATGTTGTTTCACCTTTCGCATCATGTTTTATCATCTCCAAATCCCTGATTAAAACTAACTATGCCACATTGTTTCATGTGCACACTATACTTCATGTAAAATTTGCATAATTATCCATCAACTGTAATTTCATATACTGTATATAATGAATACTCTCCCAAAAAATGGAACATCAGTTCTGTGTTTCTGCATTATGAAGCAGTGCTTATCATGGCCACGGCATTTCTGATTTTCTTGGTAAGAAGGTGCAAATGCTAACTACGCTTCTGTAGAAGCAAACCAATTGTATTGATGGAATCCGTCCACCTTGTGAAAGGCGCTATTCCATCTTGTAGCCACAACTTGTAAAGTGGAAACTGCATTAGCCTTTGTTTCTCCTCCAAGACATGATTAGCTGCAGTTATTTGACTAATCCTTCCAAGAAGTTGTGTGTGGTTTATGTTGTCCAGCTGTACAACCTCTAATGTCAGAATGTCAGCAGCATTTTTAGTAACAATTATCAGATCTTTGGTTTTAAGCTGCCACTCATTTACAACTAATTTACATTTTCACTTGTGTAATGTTGCCTAATCACTATATTTTGGCTAATACAAGACTCACACTTCTGCTAGCAAGTGAAGGTGATAGACTTGAATAGCTGTTTGTATCTACACGCGTACGATAAGTGCAATTCAACTGGCTTTCATGCAACCCACTGTATTTTTTGTTTAACTAGTTATACCAAATAAGTTTTTTATTAGTGTTTAGAGTTGTTCATTCATTGTTTAAGATATTTCGAGGAAAAATATAGCAATTTGTTGTATTTATATAATGTATTGTTCTGTTATTAATTTAGCCTTCAGTGCGAATAATAACAGGTTGGCTCCAACTGACTATGTATATCCTTAACTTTGCATCCTGGAAAACATTACTCAAGGCATGGCAAGTGGATTGCTACCATTTATCCCATTTGCATGACAAAGAATGATTAGGCTGTTTTGAAACACCAGCTGGGAGGACTTGCCCTCTTGGTCAGAAAGCCATCATTTGAAATAAAGACAGTTGGTAAGTAATTAGGCAATTAATGAGCAATGAAAGTCGCTGCTTCTGTAAGGGTTTATACACTGTTAACTTGGCCTAAAGTTTCACAGAATCCTGTTCAGAACCCTGACCATGTGTGTCCATCTATGACCGAGAGACTTGTTATTTGGACTGTAACACTGATTCTGAGCAGATATCTAACTATTTTAGTCATCGGTAGGAAGAGCATCAGTTGCCTGCGATAAGTTTGACAGTCATAATTCATTCTAGTGGTTGAAAAAAAGTTTCAAAACATCCACATTCATGGGTTTACACATTTCTGGACATAAAAGCCAATATGTGATTGAGATTTAGAGCAGTTTAACTGGACCATACTGAGCATGATGTTATACAAAAGAGAAGTAGATTGTGCTCCAAGAATAAGTTTTGTTTGGGCCTTTTGTCATTATTTGAATTTTTTAATCTAGCCCAATGTCAATCATCTATACCAATTCAAATTACTACATTTGAAATCTACCCATTTAGAAAAAAACTGCTAGTGGCCATCACTAAAGACTTTCTGTGGCAGATAGGAAAAAAATTTTCACAGAAAGAGTCACTTCTGTTTAGGCAACATTTCATTTTTCATTAAATGTGATCCAGTCTATTTTAATTCTTATTAACAACAATATTAATTAAACAATCTTTTCAGAAATGTGTATAAATGAGACAAAGACATTGTTTTTGTCATCATGTATCAAGCTTCCTTTCATACTCCTAGGTTCCCACTAACTATTAGGTAGTGCCATCACAGAAGTGGAGTTAAAAATAACTAACACATATCAAAACACGGCCACAATCACTCAAACATGTCTGATCAGTACAGTATTTAAGACATTCAGGCTACAACTGCAGATTAAACACCTCCTTCATACACAAATGTTTGTATGTTTAATATCATGATAATTCTCACCTCCTTTATTGCAGGTTAATAGCCATTCCACAGATCAAGCACACAGTCTTCTTTCCGGCCAGCTTGTTCACACTGGGCCATTGCACCAGGATAAAACAATCAGACTCAGCAAATTTGTTTACCCAGGTGAATCTGCCATCTGGCAATTAGGTATGTGCCAGCAAGTAGTTCATGCAAACTTGTTAACTTCTGCCTTGCATTAAACCCCCAGTTACATGAGTGTTTTTAGGTAGCCAAATACAGTCAGCAACATAGGTACTACAGGGAATTCTGTACTATTGGCAATTGCTGGCTCACGTCTATAGGAGAATTCCAAATAAAATAAAAAAGCCTGAGACATTACAGATATTGGATATCCAAACATCTCTGACATGCTTGGATGGTCCGTCAATGCTCACTGCAAGGTAAAATGAGGACTTATTTAAAACCTAAAAAATACAGAATCAGGACACATTTATAACATTTTTACTCAATAATAAGCATTTTTTGCTACTTAAGTCATTGTACTGTACTGCCTGCCTCTATAAAACAATGGGCATTTAAAGTTCTCAATTCAATTTTGATACTAATAATTAAGATGTAAACGTGTAAGTATGAATAATACATTAAGGCTACACTTACAATGTGTTATCTAATCTACAGTAATTAATGTATAGTAAGAGAACAACAAGAGCTGACAAGCAAGACATTCATCGCTATACAAAATACTGTAACAAACAAATCAGTATTCCAAGCGGTTGCACATGTTCATAACCATAATCATGGGCAGTGTCCTGCAGATGTTAATTCTTACTAGTACACAAAAAGTATATTAGGCCACAGCCAAAGAGTCCACTTGAGCATGCATTTACTTCTATTTTAGTAACATTTGCTAAAACCTTAAGTGAAAGTGAAAATATATACAGTATTAAGAACTTATTTCTAAAGTCTTCAGACAGAAGGACCAAATGGGCTTAGGACTGCCAGAGAAAGGGGAGTCAGAAATCATTGTAAGATGAATGGAGGTTTTGTTATGTTCATAGGATCTGCTGACAATAAGAAAAATACAGAACAATGTGAGCCTGAAACTTTAATTTAACTTCTCGTGCTGCCAACCTTGATCAGTCCCAGTCCCATTGTTGTGGATTGGCCCGAGAAATCCATAGTTTCTAGTCCTAAGTTCAGATGTTTTATGATCTACAAGGCTGCAAAAACAATCTGAGTTGTTATGCTGTTGGTGCTCTGCTCTCAATGTTACAAGATTATATAGCAGACTTGGGAGCAATGAGGGAAAGGTGTCATATGGGAAATAAGCTGCAAAAGTGAGCTTTGCCTGAAGTCAACATAACAAGAAGCAGCACAGATTTTTTCTACCAATTTATGAATAGAGCAGTCAGGATTTTGTGTTAACACCCACAATCTGATCTTTCACACCACATGTTTTAGTGTAGTTTGTGCAAGTATGCAGTTTATAGGCTTGGAGAGTTTTAGTTTTAAATGAAAAACCTATATTGTTTAAATAAAAAAAAGAAGAAAAAAAAAAACATCCCAGTGTCTGATTTTGTCAGCCTTTTGTGTGACTAGTGATTTGAAACCAGACAACCCTAGTTCTTCAGATACTTATCTAGAAATTATATTTTTGCACTTCCAGCCTTTTTTTTTTGTATTCCACAGTTGCACTTGCTATCTCATCCCAGTATGTGTCCTACCTGAAGAAATACCTTCTACTTTAAAATGTTTCTCTGACAAGTAGCTAGGTAGCTCCACACAAACCACCATGGATGTAGTGCAATAAAATGATGAGTTCCAACCAACTGGGTAGAGGAAAAATAAAATTTTAACTAACTTCAGTCTGACGGTTATAGAAGCAGAAAAAACAACAATAATGCAATATTAGCTACAAACATCCCTTTGACCAACTAGATCAAGCAGGATTACACACACACATAGGCATCCAACAAAGTCAAGTGACATCATGATAAACAAAACAGCATTTAACAAAGGACAACATTTCTGTTTTCACCAAGAACCAACAGGCATGGATGGTTGGAGACTCTCTCAGGGCATAGAAACTGCAACCACAGAAATGGTACTATAATCAATAGCTTCCCAGGCTACTTGTTAAAAATGCCATTTTCATCTCCGAGGCGCTAAGAGAGCCCTTTACCGGGAAGGAGCTACATATCATTCTCTCTAGACAATTGGCGGGATGAAAAATAAGGGGCTACTGTCACTGACCAATATTGATTATGAGTGGAAATGTGATCATTTTGTATTAACTTGTACCTAGGAGCCCTGTTCTGTCAGGTTTGCTGCTGAAAATTTATGTTTTCATATCCTGTTTAACAAAAATATGCGTCACTGCTCATTTTAGCCCAGAGATAAAGAGGTATATGCCAATCACATGAATTTAATACCTTTATCAAGAGAGCACGATGATATGAATGAGATTAAAGCCCTTATGTAACTCATTTGTTCATACTTGAAAGTTATTTGTTATTGCTCCTGACACCATTTTAATGAAGTTCTAGACTTGGCATTTGAAATATCAATTTCTGCTCATTATAGTTGTCAGTTTTAAAAAGAGGAAATGAGGAAGAGGACGAGCCTTTGCCTTCCCATTGAAATGTCCAGTTCTATAAAAAAGATACATAAGGATAATGGTGTGTATGTAAAACAATCCGTTTATGTGAAACACAGACAAAAAAAAAGCAAAACAATAACGATGATAACACTAAGAGAATTTTCATTTGTTGATTGTGAAGTGTAAAGGAAGGAAAGAAGGAAGCGATTAGAAGCAATTTGGCTAAGCTACATATAATTTTATGCAGACAATTAAATACAATCATCCATCAGGAAGGGAAAAGGAGTTAAACAAATGTGTGTTGTACTTTTGTCCTACTCAATGCATTTTGACAGCTACTGATTAAAAAGTTAGACAAACAAGTCTTGACTAATAAAGCTCATAATCCGTTATTTATTCAGATCTTAGTCAGATCTTTGTGACACCAAAGAACACATGTAACACTGATAACGCAAGATGGTGGTTGTGAAAATGGTCCAATTACATGGCAGTTTAATAAACATCATGGTTAATCCTCTATTAGATTAGATAGATTAGAGGTGATTTGAACCAAAATTGACCAGACACCACAAAGGGAACAATGCCTGGCTTTTAATGTGGAACAGAATATTTTATCTTGAATTTATTCAAGAATTTTTTCTAATTTTTAAAAATAGAGGCACCATCCCGAATTGACAATTGTTCTCTTTGAACTGCTATTTTTTAATATTTTTGTTGATATGCTCTAAAAGATAGTCTTCATGATACATCTCTTGGTACAGGATATACAGTACGAAATAAGACATTTCATTTCATGGGAATATTTTAAAAGTAGTTTTTTTTTTAAAGTTTCTGTATATTTCAACCAGATTATAATCCAGACACACCCCTGTGGTCTGCTGATGTTACTGGTTTATATTAATATTAGTCCTATAAAGATGTCTGACACTTGCCTTGAAAAAGACAAATTGAGGTTGAAATGTAAATTATGGAATCTTAGTATGAAGTTATTTGTATGTAGCACATTATCATAACCAGCACCATTTGGGTTTTGGTGTGCAGTGCTTACTTTTCTATTTTTAAACACACTCAGAACTATCACTCTCACACATTTAATACACAACACAAATTACATACACCAAAGGAACTTCATTCCTTTGTTTTACTCGGGCATTTTCTTTCCACAGTGTATGTAAATCATAATGGAATAAAGGGAAGCAAATGACAAGAAAGACTGAATATAACTGTGTCAGCATGACAGGAGAATAAAAGCGGTTTAGATGCAGTGTGAGTGGTCTTGCCTCAGCCCTCTTCTTAACAGGGCTATGGGGTTTCATAATTACAACATAGCCTTCAGACAAATGCACAGGCGTGTACTACTCAGTTCCTATCGTGGGCACCTTTCCACAAAAAGCAAAAAGTCATAAGCACTACCCTATAGGAAAACAGCCTGTGGTGTTTTATTAGTTTGAGTGTTTTTTTGTTTTGTTTTTTTTTCCCTCTCTTTCCTATTGAAAATTCAATAAATCTGTATGAATTCTCTTATGCCATCACACTCAAAGCGCCTTGTGCAGTTTATGCTTGCAGGCATTTTGTCCCAATCTCAGACACTGGGCTAGTCAAGCAATGGTTACAAAAGTGATAATACATACTGTCACATATCACAGACTTTATCAGGCCTCATAAGCACTTATATCCAAGACGTAACACATTAAACAGAAAAAAGACAAGAAGTAATATCTTTTGTTTGTTTCAGAGGGGAATCCATATGAAAAATTTAATATATGGACCTTATTGAGGAGAGCAATATTGTGTATAACAGTCAACATAAGCAAAAAATAATTAACATGTTTTGAAAAAGTATGCATGCTCGCTGTTCACAATGCAGACTTACAAACAGTATGAAGTGATGAAAAAACAGTTGGTGATAAAGCCTGGAAGGACACATGGAGGAAATTTTTAGAGTTCAATCATTCCCTTTTAGCCTGTGATGGCTGTGTGAAATTGCGTTGAAGCATACGTGGGTGGAGGTGCCAGCTCTGACAAAACTCAGGTATATCAACTACACAGTCATAATCCCTCTCAGGCTGCTGGGGAGCTACTGTAGTTGTCAAGGTGCTGCTCCATACAAATGCACTGAATTACCCAGAGTACGGGTATGTCACAAAACATCACACTGTCAATTTGTCAAGACAGGTAGAAATCGGTGGAACTGTATTTTAGGTCTGGTAGTGAATTACAGTATATTGAGAAAAGCCTGTTCAGGATCAAGTTCAGGTTTACTGTCAGTTCCACATATTATACATGACGTACATCCTGGGAAACAAAATGTTCCTCATGGACTCCAGCACAAAATAGAATTACTAATGACAAAAAAAGGGTGCAATAAACAAACACAACACAATCTTAATGATAACAATGAGCATTCTTATGTTAGACGCATTATGTTCTTTTTTTCTTTTTTTTTTTTACAGTTGACAAGACAAGTTAACAACAAAAGCACTGAAAGATTTAGCATGTGAGAGGCAGCTGCATCTACACGTGCCACCATGGCAACCTAAAGCAGCTAATATCTACTGCCTTTTTTATACTGTATTGTATGGGCAAGGGACACAAGCCATCAAAAAGCAACTTGACACAAGGCTGAAATACACTGAACATAGGTCTGGGAGATATAGAAAAAAAAGCACTTTTTTTTTAATATCAGCTGACAATGAAAACATATCAGATCTCAAAGGGAGAACGAATCATGCTGGATATCTATACGGATATAGACTGTGTATAGACTGTGTAATGTGTTAGGAACAAAATTATGCCATATAATGTAGGGGCCCCAACTGCTTTTACATGTACCTGATACCATCAGCACACGCTCCTAACGAGGCGATGGATGGTGTCCAAGGGTATCTCCACAAAGATCTGGACCAGGGCATCACTGAGCTTCTGAAACCTTCTGAGGTGCAACCTAGGGGCGTCAGATTGACCAAAACATAATATCCCAATGGTGTTCTATTGGACTTAGGTCGGGCAAGAATGGGCCTGCCTACTGGAGGTTATTTTGTAGAGCTCTGGCAGTGCTCATGCTGTTAATCTTTGAACAAATAGGTAGATACCTGTCCTACTGATGGATTAAGGACCTTCTACAGTCCTGTCCAGCTCTGCCTCCTGCAATCTCCTCCATGCTCTTGAGACTGTGCTGGGAGACATAGCAAACCTTCTGGCAAAGGCACATCATGCAACCTCTGTAGGGTCCAGGTATTACCTCATGCCACCAGTAGTGACACTGACCCTAGCCAAATGCAAAACTAGTAAAACAGTGAAAATTGCCCCACTAGTGAAGTTGTTTGGATTTTCATCAACACCAAAGCAGCTGAAATTGATTAACAACCTGCCCTGGTTCTCAACTGACCAGATCACTATCCCAGAAGTTCGGACTCGGATTAAAAAATGTGTCTTTGAAATGTTTTGAACAGTGTATAAATAATCACCATAAAAATTAAATCACTATTTCTATCAAGCTTCAAAGTACCTTTATACTCCTAAGTTAGATCTGAAAATATGATAAGGTTACTTCAGCCGTTAAAACCCAACATTTTCAACGATGCTTACTGCCACTGGATGGCACTGATGGTAAAAAAAGATTAGTGATATTACCTATCTTTGTGGTACACGCTACTCTCCTGTCAGACTTAAATAGGCAAATATCTCAACTCTACGAAACTCCCCTGACCTTTCTTTTCAACAATCCCCCTCATTTTTTGAACCTTGGGCTGGAATGTCACAGTTCTTTCTGTCGTCACTTTCTCTTCTATCCCAGTTCCACTCCTCGTATACTGGTGTGCATGGCTGCAGTAGCCCTAACATTAACCCGCCTATGCTCTGTACTCTTAGGTTGACTATATTCCAGCCATATGATTGGTTTAGCAAAACACTATTCTAATTATTATAGCCTTTTCAAGTTGCAAGTAAGAGCATAATGAAATAGGTTCTAAAATTGCCCCACAAATTAACTGTAAAGTATCCAGAGCCCACAAACATTGCACAGAAGCTTGAAACCATCTGAATAAACTTACAACAGGAACTCTTTCCATCACTTGTGATTTCCACTAATGATGATTTCCTTTTTTTACTGAACACACCCAGAGTATAAAGACTTCTGCACCAGTGTCCAAGTGAGCAAAAACTAAACATCCAACTCCTGATATGTCACTTTTTTAAGTATTCTGAACAAATTCAAAGTAGTTTTGAATTGAATGTCCCTTTTATTCAGGATGTAAGGGCAAAAATGCATAGACATGTCAGAGCTTCAAAACAGAGCTCAAAGGTCAATGGTCTTGGTGTTTAGGCCAGATCTCTATTGCAAGGTCTCACTCTTGGAGTAAAAAGACAGCATTGAGTGACAAATTTAGACAAACTTAAAAAGCAATAGATAAACTTCATCAGCCAATGAAATGCTCAGTGTCAAACTACATGACTCAGCTAGCAAGTTTAACATGAATATATCACTAAATTTTATTTGAAATTTCCATTGTTCATGTGCAAAGTTTTGACTTTGAACAGAAGTGCAAACACTACAATGACAACACTATCAGCAACTCACCAGCATCTCATGAGCCCATCACAATCTGTGACAATGAGTTCTAGCCAAGAATGTCAGGCTTTTTCCCACCAATCCTTTTTCCCGTCTTTTTTTCATTTGGCTTGGCATGCCATGAAGTAAAGTCTAATTAAACAATCAAACCCATGCAGTCCCATTCCCCTTCTGTCCTATTGACTTTGTCACAGCACTCATCCTCTCTCCAGTATAAAGTCCCATGTCTAATGCCAGCCAGGGAGAAGGGCTGTTGTCACACAGTGTTTGTCCCCCTATCTCTCTTCGTCTCTGTGAGCACAGTCAGCATCAAAGGCGCAAGCGTATTGAGCTCTGCGAGTACAAACCAAACCTTTGAGTGCTGAATTTAAGATAAACAGGCGAGCACAAATATGACTGAAGTTGTACTATAGACTTGCATCTCTAAAAGTGCCTTTAAATAACTTTCTCTTGATGTAGCGGATGCAAGAAATTAACCATTTGACACAGCACTTACTCTATACATGATACGCAGAGATACAATTCCATTGGACAATTTAATAACAATGCCATTCACGGCAATCTCAACAAGGCTTACCACAATAAGACTATTACAATTATGCAAATGTGACCTTTAGACCACTTTTACCTGTATATTTTAGTAAAACAGGCAATTGCTTACTGTGAAATTCACCGCCGGTCAAAAAAAAAAAAAAAAAAAAAAAAAAAAGGTTGATGACCTGTATTTAACTAAGCAAATAGGTAAGAGCCTCACATTGGATAATTACTGCATGATTATTTTTAAGCTGGCGACAAGTTATTTAACCCTAACTGATGCAGTGAGTAGCTTCTCATTTTTTAAACAACTATGTCTAAAGACACAGCCTGTAGTCAAAGAAAGGATGTTAATCTGTTTCAGAAGAGTCAAATTATTGACATGAATCAAGCAAAAAAAAAAACAACTAGGGAGATTGTTGAAACTACTAAAACTGGGTTAAGAACTGTCAAATGGAAGAAGGTCATGTGGTTTTGATGAGTCCAGATTTACTCCGTTCCAGAGTGATGGAAGCTTCAGGTTAAGAAGAGACGCAGGTGACGTGATGCACCCATAATGCCTAGTGCCTACTGTAAAAGCCTGTGGGGGCAGTGCTATGATCTGGGATTGCTGCAGTTGGTCAGATCTAGGTTCAGCAATGTTATGTGTCCAAAGAATGAGGTCAGCTGACTGAATACCTGAATATATTGGTAATAAATGTTGTGAAATTAAAAAAGCTTTTTAAGGCACAGCGAATGCCTGTTGTAAACAAAGCTAAAGGCGGTCCAATAAAATATTAGGCTGTGTGACTTTTTTTTGGACAGGAAGTGAATTTGAATAACTTGAATTGTGTTTATACTGGTGTGAAGCATTAACTAAACTAAACAAAATGTTATTTTAAAGAAGTCACAATGGCACCAAAGTTTTAAGGTGAAGGAGCTATACTTGAACCAACTGAATTCATGAGATGCCATCCAAAAATGATAAAGCTTGTCAGAATAGCTCCCCTCAAACAAGGCGGAGTGAAAAGCCTGTTGTCAGAGAGGGGCAATCGTTCAAATGGAGATAACAGTGCCAACTACTGCAGAATCTCCAGGAAAGCATAACTGTAATTTTTACACAGGAAAAGACAGACATAAAAGGTTCAGTAAAGAAAGAAAAAGTGCTGGAAAAAGAAATTAACACTCCTATTTTCACTTCCTACTTTTTGTTGTTTGCAGAAAGTTGCAAAAATTGCCAGATGTAGCCACAACATTTACAACATCAGAAAGGTGTGGGTGGAAGAGGTGTCAGACACTGCTGAACCATCGAAGAAACACTGAGGCTGGAGCAAACTGACATTTTAAGTGGTACAAACTACAGACACGCTGTTCATTCTGCTTGTTCTGCCATCTAGCAGTTGTGGTGTACTCTTTCCCCAGTATGTGACATTGTCACTAAGCATACCACAATTGTAGGCAAGCATGTAAAAAACACCTACATTTTTTCCCTAATGTTAACAACAGCTGTTAGTGATTCTGCTCCCAACTGTTACTGAATTTGCACTGTATTCACAATGCACCATACAGTCACAGGTTTCAGTGGTCAAAAATACAACAGACTCAATCAGACTCCAACCCATAAAAGTCAGGTCAACCTTTTCTAAATACAAATACTTTATCTACAGACAGAAAACTGTTGCTTTTTGAACAGTATCATGAAAGTCAGGGGCATCAAAGTGTTTGTAGAATATTTGCTGTGATGCTTTAAAGTTGGAGGTGTCCTCAAACAAGTCT
This sequence comes from Anabas testudineus, assembly GCF_900324465.2. NCBI lineage: Eukaryota > Metazoa > Chordata > Actinopteri > Anabantiformes > Anabantidae > Anabas > Anabas testudineus. The sequence goes on along the minus strand of NC_046622.1, from coordinate 6,516,470 downwards.
AAGATCATGATCCCCAAGAAATTTAAACCAAACAGTCATGTAACAGTCATGGTGTTCATTTCCCATGGGAAATCATCTGCTCTGGCCAGCTCAAAACCCAGCAAGACTAACTGTAAAGCTTCATGTGTGTTTTGTAATTCAGCCATTTTTAAATGGCCTCACTATATTAGAGATGAAAAAAACATGCCAAGTTAAAATATTGACTTATCTGACAACAATATTATAGCCGGTCTGTTCTCTCCTTTAAAATTTCCGTTCCAGTTTGGAATGTGTGTTTATGATTTTGTTTCTGTGATCCCACCCACAGCCCATTTGCCCAGTAACATTTTGACACCATGGGTTGCCAAATATGAAACAAACTGGCTGGCAACCACTGCGTTTTGCAGCCGTGGAAGGAAGCAAACACACTAGATCAATAAAGATAGATGCTACCCATCTGAACTGCATCAGCATTCTTGTAAAAAGCTCCATGACGAGTATTCCCAAGCACCACCCAAGTGTGGGTGAATACTGAAGTTGTCCTGCAAAGATTGAGGCAACTTAAATCCCTGAAGAATTTTAGGATGGCGATAGTGTTGGCTAATTTAAGGTAAACACCGGGCTTCAGCTAAGGTTAGCTAACCCAAACTGATTTTTTCACAGCTACTGGTATGGCTAAGTAATTTCAATATTAAAGTACTCACATTTATACTAGAGGAATATATCTAGTTAAAGTGTGTTTTTGGAGCAGTTAGTATTCATTTTCAGGATAGAAGGCTTAACTTTGGCTACAGTACATAGCCACCCCTGCGTCTAGCTAACACTGATAGTTCTTATATAATAATATATAATATATATATTATATAATAAATAAATAAAAACTGTGCAATGGTATACATTAGATGGTATACTTACAGTGCAGGACTTGTTTGTGATTGCAGTTGGCTGTACATTTTTATTGCTTTTAATAATATTAGTTCTAAATGGTTTGTCTTTATGTTTAACTATTGTTTGATCTGATCCTGACCTGATCTAAATTAGGTCAGGAAAAACCTGACAAGGGAATAATGATCTTAAAATCTAAACCTGCCTTAAAACAGCCAGCCAAGACCAGTCTAAATGTCCAGAGGTACATAGATGTCAGCACAACAAAAATATTAAAATACTGATTAAAATATCTTTTGGTTCATGCATTTACAGCACTTGGCTCATTTAAAATCTTTATCGCTATCATTACTGAAAGAACAGCAGTAATCCAGGTGTGATGGTTTACGTAACAGTGCTTCTGACTACTACATTTCCCTGTCAGCTGTCATGGTTTCTGCTACAGCACACAGCAGTTGCAGACCACACCCTGTCTCTCTCAGCAGTGGCATTGAGTATGCACACGTGCCAGCCCTGGGCATCAGCAGAGAGATGAGGTAGAGGGCTGAGAACACTCAGTCGTACTACGCAGGATGGATGTTTCCCATCATGCAGCTCAATCAGCCGCCCAATGATTCATTTCACAGACACTTGGGTAATTATAGGAGTCTGCTCTTTACCTCTGGGGATGAAACTGCTTGAGCACAGCCAAGGTGGGGAGTGGGGGTGGGTGGTGATTGGCGAAGGAAGCAAAGACACAGTGAGAAGTGAGTGAGTGAAAACAAAGAGACAGGAATGACAGGGGTGAAGATGGAATAGGAGATGTAGTGAAATTCGTTTAGCTTGTCAAAGATTTTGTTCAGGAAAGACAGTGTTTTTAGTGACTCTGCAATAAAGCCAACTAATCACTAATGTGTGATCCTCCTCAAACTATTTACAACTAATGTGACAAAACAAACAACAACAAAAAAAAGCATATGACCTTTTAAGGTGAAGAGTAAAACGATGGATGTAAAAAGACTACATGATGGAGCATGAATAAAGATGAAAGACTAAAGAAAACAGCCAACAGTATAAAGAACACAGGAGATGGAAAGTGTGCATGCTCCCCCTGTTGATGAAACTGGAACAGCATTTTTACACCACAAACTGTACCCCAGTACAGGTCACAGAAAACAGCATTTTAGGCTGCAGGATCCAGTCAGTTGAAGTATATGGTATGCTTTGTACACATGGAATGTTTCACATTGAGTGGCTTGGGAGGGGAGAATAAATTTAAAAGATTTTCATGAACTCAATAGTGTTTAGTGAGTTCAGTGGAGTGTACAGAACATTGATTTGGATGACAGTAATTGCATGGAAAAGGTGCAGTGGAAAAAAAAAAAGAAAGACTGTGGGAGCTGTTTCAATCGTTAAAAGGGTGCAAAGGATGTAAAGAGAGGCCATTGATTCAGTGGTGTTTGTTTCCAAAAGTGAAATATTCACAGTGGATGTGTGTTTAAGCGTGTCAGATTTAGTTGGCTGTCTAATTCTGCACAGCCGACTGTTTATAGCTGTTAATAGCCAAGGATTTCATTTCCACTTGAATCATACAAGGCCATTACAGTTAGAATGGTCAGCGTTTGTAGGAGTCCACATCAACATCCCCACCAAACTCACACTCAAGTGTCTTGAAGACATTAAAACACATTAATTGTAAGACAATTTGGAAAATACAGTAATTAAATACATTATCTGTAATAAAGTCATAATCTAGAGCTCTGCGACAGATACAGAACAGTACACATTCAACATTTTTAAAGCAATAGTTAAAGCATTTTTTTTTCCCCACAGATCAGAAGCAAAATAGCTTTGCACTGAAGCAAAATCTATAATAAGCAATATTTTATTTAACAGAGGAATTTAAATGTATTTATGTTGCTTTTCGATGCCAAGATTGGAAATTGTAACATCTGCATCTTGTTTCTACTCTACTATACACACACACACACACACACACACACACACACACATACATACAAACATACATACACACAAACACATATATACATACACATACATCTGCGTACGCGTAATGTAAAGCAACAACTAGGACGCTCTCTCTTTCTTACTGTATCTGTACTCCTCCTACTCCCCATAAAACCACACCCCAAGCATTTTCTATCCATGTTGTGACTATTTTTTATAGTCCCAAGTGCTATGTTCAGAAATGTGATGCTTTGTTAGAAATTCCAAGGCTATGGAGAGCAGGTGCAGGGCCATTGTGACAAGCACAATTTATCGGCTGCTCCCAAGCAAGGGAACACATTCAATAATGTGCTGGGAAGATTAATCCATCCCCCACACAGGGCTGGGCTCACAGGGTGCGGCGACAGAGGTAATTTACACATGCAGGTAGCCGAACTCAGCAGTTAATGCTTTTGGAGTTGTAAAATACCTGCATATTAGCAGTTCCAATCCATTTAATTACAATTTAAACTTTTCACTCCGACATCAACATAAATTTAAACTACAAGGCTGCCAAACAGACCATCCATTATGACTTTAACATTTTAACATTACAGTTTATTCTTGAATATTCCATAGATGATTTAAAGTATAAGTATTAACATGCTTCTTCACACTGTGTGTCATTTATTATCTTAAAGTATGTGTTTGTGTGCATATGAACAAAGAAAAGCAGAAAGACTGATGGTTTTACAAGTGAGTGTGGTACTCAGGATGTTTGCCAAACCTGTACTATATATCCAGAGATAAATGACAAACTACTCAACCAAATCACACTGCACATGTTTGGTGTAAACCATAGGAATCCTTGCTGAAGGCAACAGTGCCGCTTTCTGCTTTTTCCTTGGAAGGATAGGATACAGGAGGGTGGATCATTGACAGACTGACATGATGTACAGCCCTGTATAATCAGCTCTCAGCCCCATTAATCTGGGCAGACTGCAACACTTGATGAGACTGTGATGCATTTGGTGAAAGGTCCCTCCCTCTGATGTCATTTTGAAGAACAGTGTCAGTGCTACCGCCAAATCTGGAGCCCAGTGACACAGCCACACCCCTTTCAACAGCACCATCACATTCAGAGGACGAACACTCAAATGCTCAAAGGACATCTGGAGTCTTCTCACTCTGGCTGCATAGTTAAATTTATAATTAAACAGAGCACAAAAAAAAAAAAAAACCTCAAATGCACAGTTAGCATCACCTGGTGCAAGCACAGGACCCTGACTGGGTCTCATTTCACAAATCAAACATCTCCTTAATGATTGTCATTCCAAGGGCACACAGTGATATGCCTAAATCCTCAGTACATAGCTATTATAGCCACAGGATCACAATAGGAGAATGTGATCTGGGTACGCTCAGGGGAGAAAGGGCATTACACTAAAGTACACAATGCACAGGTCGTTGTGTAGGGTGACAAGTTTAACTGGACCTTTTCCTCTGCAGGTAATTCTTCCCTTAAGACCCGTCAAACCACAGAAACATGTTCCATTGTGAGTGTTTTTAATCTAATGACATTTGACTCAGCAACAAACTATTAATCCAATTTTTCTTACTATGGTTATATGATCAACCTTTATGTGGTTTTAGTATATATAATATTCCATGACAACTTGGAAATACCATCCTTAATACAAAAAAAAAAAAATGTAAATAGTTTTTCAACACAACAGCTAGTTATATGTCTGAGGTCTATTCAAGTAGCTTTGGGTTACAGTGTCAGCTACGTGAGGATAATGAATTCAAATTTAATTTCTCCGTTACTCTAAAGTTCTCCAGGGAGGCAATTTAGAGGACACATTCTCATAACACAAAGTTACTTTGTCACATTATATCATTTTTCCACTGAAAAATAGAATAAACATTATTATCATTCAATTTTAGTTGGAAAAGAGGTGCTGCTAGTGGGAAGCCTAAAGCCAGATAGTTAGACTTAATGGGCCTTGCTCTGTGTAGGGAGTCAGAGGCTTTGACTGTGACATAGTCCACTGGGACCCCACTCCCCTTATACCGTACTGGGCAGTAGATGGGCCATGGCTTTTATGGACCTCTGTAATATTTCATGACCCTATACAATTGTAAATCAGAGCGAAGCAGATAAAAAGCACATCAGCTATAAGCTAATATAAACACTACCACAAAAACCCTTCCAGCGTGATGTCTTTTGGCTCTGTGACATTAAGGTCATCAAAATAAGCAAGCGCAACCAGGCATCCTAAATGAACTCCCTAAATGGCGGTTTTCATAAGATGGCTTTCTGAAGTCATTTGTGCTGTAATGGAGCCACAACCTGCTGTGTTTTGGGCTTTTTCCAAGCCCCAATTGTCTAGAACAACCAAGTTAAATATATATATATATATATATATATATATATATATATATATATATATATATATATATATATATATATATATATATATATATATATATATATTTATTTATTTATTTATTTATTTATTTATTTATTTATTTATTTATTAACGGGACACTTTAATAAGACTTGGTAGAATTACCATAAACAGATGTAGGAGAGTTGTATAATTGCATAAAACAGCATTAACGGGACACTTTAATAATTGTTGTTCAGATGATTCTGAGTTTGTAGTTTATGTTACTTTATACTAATTATCAAGTAATTAAAGCCTACATGTATGTCCCTTTGAAACATAAGATCCCACCTGAAAAAACAGGGTGAAATACAGGTTTTAAACAAAGCTATACTGCCATCTAGTGTGATATGCTGGCTCAGCATAATACTAAAAGGTGCAGTGTTAAACAGCTACATATAGTGCATGATATTAGATGGGGGGGAAAGAAAAGTTGCCATGTCTAATATTAGGCTGAAGAGTACATAACATGAAATATTATATTAATATGAATGCAAGAATAAAATTTTTAGTGCCATAGTTTATAGTTTTTGCTAGAAGTTTATAATAAATAGAGATGTAATCCTATACTGACCCCATTAAACTGATCAGGTCTGAGTCTGTACACATGATCCTTATGAAATACTGGACCAATTAAATATATTTTCATCCCTATGTTTTCATTTGGACATACAATGATCTGCTGCACAGTGTGACACCTGTGCTAAATGAACACAGACTCCCACTGTCATTTCACACACGTTCTATCTTCAAGGCCACAGTTCTGTTTCCTCTGTGCCACCACTCTTCCACTCTGCATGTCTGCAATGCTCTCAGGGTTTGGCTCAGGTGTCAGGATCAACTAAATGCCTGCAGTGACAACTGCCACAGTAGTCCTGCCTCTGTCTGAGCCCTCTGGTATGTTCGTTGGATATCAGTATGTCTTTACTCGAAGTAGACAGGAACCTGGCAGTAATGTGCTATGGCAAGCCATCATATCCTTCATCCATTAGAGTTAGAGAGAGAAACATATCTAGAACACTTAATGCACATTGGGACTGTGGTTGTGAACAAAAATTATACTTATGATTATTATAGAACATCATAGTGCAGTTCTATGTTTATTATCCTTTAAATTATGGATCTGTCTTTCATATGAAGTGACGGTTACATGTTCTTTAGTTTACACAAAACAAGTACAAAAATAGTACTTATACGACGGGTAGAAAAAAATATGACATCTGCCAATTTAATGACTTTCTCAACAGCCCTGCCAGGGTCGGCACTTTTCGTTGTGTAAATGCGAAACACTACACCAAATACAATCAGCTTGGCTGTCAAACCGTTCTGACACTAGAGTATAATACATTTGTGTCTTCATTGCCAGGTCACTCAGTTACTCACAGATTCAATATCCATTTATTTTAGGTAATAAAAAAGAAATCAATCTGCAAGGTGGTTGGCAGGTTTCCACAGCTGCTGATAAGGCAGAGTTGGTTTTTGGCACATTAGAAGCAGCTGCAGTTCCTCCAGTAATCCGGTACCTGAGAAATGACTTGCATATAATTCAGAACGACTGTTTAATCAGAGATCCTGACTTGGTAGAATTACCATAAACAGATGTAGGAGAGTTGTATAATTGCATAAAACAGCATTAACGGGACACTTTAATAATGGTTGTTCAGATGATTCTCTTGATCTGACCAGTTAAGGATGAGTGCAGCAGCACAGTAAACGCATTACTAGATCACAAAGATTTACAGCAACAACATAGTTGATTCTCAGCCTGAAGAACTCAATCTAGAAATCAAAGAAATAGTAAATATATGTGTAAGAGCTGCCAAAAACAGCCACTGCATTGTGAATTTGTGTAAAGTTAAATATTGGTAATGACACAATGCTTGGATTATCAAAACCTCATAATACTGCCATTACAAACAACTATGTTAAAAACTGTTAATATCCACTTAGGTCTGGCTCTGCTATTTTCAGGGGCCTGATGACCTACACTCCTTCCTGTCCCTGTACACAGTCATGATGCTGGTGTGATGTATCATAGGACATAATGTTATTTATTTTTATGTAAAACCAGCACACTAAGGTAAGAGACACGTCCTCTTGCAGCAAGAATTATCACATTTCCAGGATACTGGCTTCAGGGAGCCAGGGAGCTATTAATATGCAACCTAAAAGTGAGAACCTAGACTCGAGACTGTGGCCACATGCATCACAGTTTCGGGCTTGTGTTGCTACACTTTTACAGAATCAAAACAAAATCAAAACCTATCAAATATTTAGCCTTTTAAAGTACAGGTGGCAGAGTATATGATAACATACATAGACAAAGACGGTGGACTGCCAACGTAGACAGGGGGTCATCAATATTAGCTCGAACTGGTTTACATGTAAACACAGATGATTAGATTAATAGGGTTGCAGTCAGGTAACTTACACGTGGGAAAAAGTTAATGAGAGCCAAAAACCGTTACAATAATACTATGATAAACAGTTAATTATATGCTCTTTCTGCAGTTGCCAGTAAATAGACATTAGGAGAATATAATGAGTTTGTCTTGTACATGTTGTCCAAGTAGCATCACTGAGTGATAATGGTTTTTATCATAAAAAGTACAGCCTTGTCTTTTTTTCCCCACTTGAAAAGAATGTTCCTCGCTATGTCTTCCAAAGCGCTGCGGGATAAAGCTTTTGAAAAACGTTAATCTCTCAAAAGCCTGATTCTTAATGTCTGCTGGATGATGGTCTTGCATTACCACTGGTGTTTAGTCAGCAGTTCAACTCTGTAATTCTAACTGGCCACCAATTTATTTCAAGAAGCTAAGAAACGAGTGCTTCAAATGTTCACACATTTGCATTATTTATAATCAATTCTCAAAACTGAACAAAAGAGTTATCGACCAAGACACATCTTGTTCTCCCACCGACTAATCCAACAACAACATAAAAAAAGGTATCTGTCTGACTGTATTAACAACAATGAAACATCCATTATGTTACATTTCCTAAAGCATTACTGTAATGATATGCATTATATTTTAAGCTTACATTGATATGACAACTTTATAAAATTATTTATCCATCATCAATATGGCTTATTCAAATCTGGCATGGCAAACTGTAGCCATATGGAACAAGATCACTCTTGTCACACCTGTGTCTCTGCACCAGATAGTTCACCTTGACAAGAATATCATATCCTTGGCAGAAAGCATAGAAGCATGGGACACAGCACAAGCTAATAATCAGATGTCAGGCACAGGGAAACTTATCTTTTCCCACCACCAGTCAAAAAATAAAAAACTGAAAACCTAGGCAAAGAGTGGTAAAGAAAATAGTGAAACTACTCTCGTCTTCACAAAAGTCAGGAATATCAAACAATATTTCAAAGCTGACAAAACAAAAATAGTCATAATCTTTCATGTCTTGTGCTTAAAACACCCCTTTAATATACAGAGTGATGGTGGAAAAAGTGTTTTAGTAACTAGTTGAACCACCTTTGGCAATAACCTTGAGCAAGAGCTTCCCCCAGCTGTGAATTAGACCTGCACATTGTCCAAGACCATTTTTTTTTTTTACCATTCTTCCCTTAAAACAGACATTAATACATCTGAATGTTCACTGGCCACCTGGACATCTGACCACTACCAGAGGTACACTATGGAGTAAAAGGGTAGCAGTTAATCATGAGTATTCGCAATTGCATTGTGCAAAATGACAAATAGAGTAAATAAATGGACAGATGAATAAATCAACAAAAACAACTATTATCGCATTGTTGTATTACAAAATAATATACTCAAAAAAATTTTAATAACCAACACACAGCCACTGCATTGCATCCTAAATTACACAGGTAATGTGACATGGAAGTAAATAGATTGTGCTTATTGTTATGATTTGTATCTCTCAGTGCAGGACCTTTACAAAAGCAAAACTGATTTGAGACCACCTTTCTTTGTCTGGTAAATAAACGTGACTTTAAACTTAAAGCAAGTGTTCTCAACAATCATTTAGTAAAGGCATCAGAGCCGCTTTCTAAATGAGATAACAGTTACTGTGTTATTACAAATGTCAGGTAAATGCTGATATTTGTTTTTGAGAATGGCTCTAATCTTCTCCTCGAGCACTTGTCCTCTCTTGTATTCACCCTAGCACAAGCCACAGTTCCATTAATCAGAGCTCATTTTATAAGGGCTGAATACACTACTTTCAATTTTCATGCATTAACCTTGTTGCTGCCCCTTACCACCTCTGAAAGCTGGCACTTGTGTACTGTATGTGTCTGCATGCGTGCGTGCGTGTATATTTTGAGCCCTTGTCACTTGTTAGTGTAGCTATTCTTGCCATGCTATAAATACAACCAGTCACAGGGAGGGATGGAAGCCAGTGGAGTGCTTTGACAGCAGAGGGCATAGTGGCCTTGCCTCTCTAGGATGTGGGGATTCAATCTGGTACGTTTCTACATTACACATCTGAATGCAATCACTGTATTTATTAAATATTTTACTCAGTTATGGGCGTTAAATACTGCAATTGTTGCTTTATATTCTTGTGTCATATGTAATGCTCAATCAGTTGATTACTACTATTCTATTCAAATATTGCTAATATTTATAGTGGGGGAGCAAAAAATAACTTTTTCTATAGTGGAATTAGCCCTATATCGATTTGTTACCCTGTCAGTAAATCAGTCTGTCAGTCAAACTAAATTACTGTACATGCAATCTAAACACAAAAAATATCACAAATTTCAATAAATGAGGAACAGACACTTACCAATCTGTCTTTATGACTATGAAATGTCAGATGACCTACACTCTGTACTGTCCCTGAATGCAGCTACAATGTTGGTATGCTACGCTACAGTCCACAAAATGTTAACGTAACCACTACACTAAAAACTGCTCCATGACATTTCCCGTAACAAGGAGATGACTCCGAAACATAAAAAAAACAAAAAACTATTAAAACAATTTAATAAACGTTCTTGTATTTTCCAACATCTCTTAAAGAATAACTTTTCACTAAAAGTATGATACTCCACAGAACCAAATATAATTAATTGGGAAGTATGTGTAGTCACTGTGGCCCCAAGTTGTGGAAAAAAAATACAACGGCAACAGCTCTATGAATGACCTTGATCTCACAGCCAGGTCCATATACATCTTACCTTGACCCTGGGCATCCAGTAAGCAGCCAAAGAGAATTAGAAGGAGCAGGAAGTTGGAAAAGGGCACACCCACTCTCGGTGCTCTGGATTCCACAGTTCTCTGACTCCTTGTAGTCATGGCACCATTGGATACTGAAGAAAGAGAGTGTGAAACAAGCTATTAAGATATTGACATTTCCATTTTACCACTTTCCACTGTATCATTTGAAAAACATAACTACAGCCTCATGACTAGAGATGTTCATGAGTCCAGACAGAAAAGATAAATCACTGGGCAGATATTTAATACACCATCACGCTTCTGGCGTTCACCAAAAGCTGTAAATATGAGTCTCTGTCCAAAGCACCGCAGCTATTAATATTAAAAACAATCACTGACAAAAAATAATTAGATTCTAATGATAAAATTATAAACAAGCATTCAAGAAGGAAGAGTAAGTATAATTTCTTACAACAGTCCAAGACTTTGTACCAATATGTAATATTCAGATATAACTTTGTCTCATTTGGCCTATAAGTGAGAGTAAACTATCAGTCACTCAAGTTAAACTCTTACAAAGTTCTTATATTCTGGTCCATGTCTATTAAAGAACTATGTACTGCTACTTTGACTCTAATGCCATTATTTTACATTTCTTGATTAATCAAGACGTTAGCAGAACAGAGAGTGCACCTTTAGGAACTTCCTGTTGTAGTGTCACTGTTAATGCTGTCTTCAGTAAGAAAACAACCATGTAAAATGTAGGCAAAGCTCCATCTTGTCACTCTAATTACAGATGCACACAGCATGGCAAGTTTACTAAGTGCTATCATTCACCCTGACATTTCACAACAGGCTTACAAAGGAAGAATGAAATCAATAGGCCTACACTTTTTATGCACTAATTTATATTCACATCTTGACACCCAAGAAAGAGATTAATTATGTGGCACTACTGCATCACTGGACACGTAAATAAAACCAATTTGCTTTGCCACCAAATGCAAAACAACAGCGTGCAAACAACAGGCATTATGTTTGATCACCAACCATTACATTTTATCCAGAAAATCCTACTCAACAGTCTAGCAGCATTCTGCTTTTGCCACCATTGAACAATTGTAAATCAGTTTTGAATGACTTAATGATATTTAAAACATCAATACACTACAATTATCAGACACTATATTTTACAGCTTAAAAGTTAATACTGTATGTTGCAAGAAAGGTTTACAGTCATGAGTGTGTACAAGAATAACAAAGAAAATAACAGAAGCACAAAGTAGCCTTCTAGACTTGCAAATGGTGCCACGACTCGATTTTCAGTGTTTTAAATTTGATTTAAAAGTCAGTGTGTTAATTGACCATCGTTTCCCTGCTTAGAAGACTACCAAGCCAATTAGGGTAGGCAGGAAAACAAATGGGGCATCATCTTTCTGTGCACTGGCACACTCTACAGCTTGAGACTGTTGTAAGTAGATATTTAAAATTTTCAGCTAGCTTTCAATGCATTGTTTGAACCGCTAACACCTTTTAAAATTTTTAAAATTTTTAAAATTAAAATTCTATTTATTTTAATGAAAGTCAGAACATGCAAATATAGTTTCTCTGCGCTGCTTGAGAGTTAAAATTCAAGCAAAAAGCCTCTTCTGTTAGCAACTTGGACTCTTTATGAATATAGATTCACTGCAGAATATTAAAAAGAAATAAAAACAGCTCAAAACACTGCTTAAAGCAAAAAAAAATCAAGTACATCAAAGATTTAACTTAAAACAATTAAGACAGGTTACACACATTTTGACTACTAATATGTCTCTGGCATTTCTTAAGAACTTTTTAACATGTAAAAATTGTCCCACAGTATGAAGGGCCATGTACATACTGCAATTTTTCAATTCTGAACTCACAAAAAAACTAAAAATGTTGTGATACAGATTACTGCTTTACACCCACTGCCCCCAAACACACACACACAAATACCTGCGCTATATCTGCACCTCCGTATTGTGTTTCTGCTGCATATCCTACAAACGACTCCAGCTCCCACTGCTGCCAGAATGACTTTCTTCTCTTTACCTCCGTCGTACACTCACAACTGGCAGAGCTCTCCTGCTTTTCACTGGCCAAATAGCCCATCTGCAAAGACAGAGGGAGGGGGGAAACAGAAAAAGAGTGAAAAAACAGTGAATGGGATGAGAAGAAAAGGAAAAGAGAGACAGATTGCTTTGATAATGTAGACTGTCAGGAGTTGCATTCTTGGTAAGCCAATGTCCATGGAGCAAAACTGTAGCAACTAATTTGATTTCACATTTCCCTCAGTGCTGCTGTTTCCTTTTCTATTCATTTGTTCACATTTCAGCTTTTAAGCTCCAAATCACAAGCCTGACTGCAATTCACTTAAATCGCAATGTATACAGAATTTCATTGAAGCCAGCAGAACCTACAGGCTGTAAGCCCACACAGTAATGCAGAACAATAGAAATTCATAGGATGCAGGAAAACAAACACTATTACTGGATGACAATGTATAGCCAGTACTCTCTTAAACAAATACAAATAAATAAATACATCTAAAATAGTGGTGATAATGTGGGGCAGCCAAATAACTAGATAAATGTGCAACACTGTCTGATACTAGTTTATCAAAGATGTGAGTATTAATATGTCAACCAATAAGTAATAAACTGCTGCAGTTCAGAAATTCCAAAGAGAAATTACAATTTGAGGTCATTCAGAAACTCAATGATACAGTCTGAACACTAGAGAGCATGAACAACTTCATTTTTAACTATAACTTGTGTTTAAAAAAGAAAGTCAAACTATGTTGGATTTCTCTCAAATGTGAATGTTGGCCTTCATCATTTGTCAGGATATACTGCTGGAATATACCTGACATTATTTGAATAACTATGTCCAAACCGTTAAACCAGTAAAGCATTTTTTTAAGTTATTAACTTAACTACTACTAAGCAGCTCAAAAGAAAAATAGGCATTGCAGGCTTCAAGAGTCCTCTTTTAAATTGCCAATGGTTTCACATTTCTACTAGACTTATTATTTCTGATGATTAATGCTTCTAAAAGAAAAAAAGGTCATAAGAATTACCATTTTAGAACTGCCTGCAATGTAATTCAATGTCTTAGGTGTTGCCAATATTTTAAAAACCACTACAGCTCTTGCCTTAATAGAAACCTCAAAGCAAAGCAGAGCTAATTTTAATGGTTTTAAAAGTAATCAATGTACATTCTGCCCAGCAAATCCAGGGTAATTAAATCATACCCACACTAATAGAAATTCTTAATTACCAATTTAACACTAATGACTAGTGTCTTCCACTGTTAAGGTATTGCACCTAGTTTTCGAGGTTTGTAGGTTGTCATCAGCCCACATCATCCAGGTCGAGTTAGCAGCTAGCTAGCTAGCTATTTGTTGAAAAACTCTAACTGCTCATTTTCGCGCGCTGTTTCTGACGTCACACGCAAGGACGTCAAGCGACGTGTGTTTCTCTAATTCCAGTATATTTATATTTATTTGATTAGATTTATAATGAAAAACAAATGCAATTAAATGCTAAATTATGTGCGATAACAAATTAAATAGGGGGAGGGGGAAACACCTGGCATGGTGGAGACAGTCATCACATCCATCCTCCATAAACCCTCTTATACATCCTGTGGTAGCAGAGACTTTCTTAAGGGAAATACTACATTCATAATTCATTCAGAAATAGTGGAGTGATCAATTCTAAGAAATAATAGGATGGAATATTATATATCATAGTCACAAGTTGTAATTTAAAAGAAAATAACATTTAGAAAGCAAACTAGCCCATATTCTTAAATGCCAAATATAAACTTCTCACATGGACCCCAAATACACAGAATAAATATTATTGTTGTTATGTAAATATAAGATCAAACTCTAGGATAACTGTCCACACATACACCATATCAAACAAGAAAACTGCACCAACAATATTGCAAGTTTAAATACATTATTAGTATATATTTGAATATTTTTTATTCAATTCAAGTTACATGTATCACATTGAAAAGAAGTGCAGCCAAGATTATTCATTAAAAGACCACCGCTGAGGAGACTATCCAAAGACAACATGACAACAAGACACCAACGGTCTTTATTATTTATTGCAGTTAATTTAAAATCAACATTTTTAAAAGATAATAATAAAAAAACATTTAAGACGTGTATAAAATAAACAACATTCATTCTTAAACCGTCACAGTCACAGGTCACAGGTCACAGTTACTTTTTATAGTGTTCCTGTAGTAAACATACAGTGTGTAAACTAACATAAAGTCTTGCTGAGCTGTTTTCATGGAGATCTGGACTTTTATGATTTTGTTTAATGTACTGAAGAATCTTGGTCCTAGTTGAGGGATAGGACTCGTCTCCTGAGGACATGGAGAATGATTAAGAATATTGTTGGTGCTGCAATCACGGCAACAGCAGTGCAGAGCTGTGGGGAAAAAACATGATCATAAAGTGCTATTAAATCAGACTTTTACTTCAGGAAGTGCACATTATATTATTATTGTACAGTATCTCCTAGTTAACAAGTTTATTTAAATATAATAACTGTCTTTACTTCTAACAGCACTGCATAAACAACTTCAGTAGTAATGTAGGACACAAAACACATGGGGGCCAGTGCCAATTGTGTGGCGTGAGCACATCACACTGACCTTAATGGCAGCACTATAGTCCTTCTGGAACGAATGAAGATACACGTTAAGGAGTGCGAGGCTGCAAGGCACATAAGAAGCTGTGTCTTCTGAGTCTCTGCATCTTTGGAAGAAAACAGAGTAATTTTTCTTTCAGAATACTGCACTTCTCCAACGTATAAAGACATGAATGTACAGTTCACACACACACACACCTTTTGTACAAGGTACTTAGAAGCACACTTTTGTCTGCCAGGTACAGCTCTGAAAGACCGAGTTCAATCAGTACTGACAGCGGCAGCCTGTAACCCTCTTCAGCAAGGAGGCCAAGGTTGTACCATCCCTGTGAAGGAACAGTATGGCTTAAACGCACATGTACGTCCATGCACAGTGAATAAGCAAAGGCTTAGAAAAATAGATATTGATTTTTAAGAGACAAACCTGTGGTTCATTCTTTAGTGCTGCCTGTTTGTACATCTCTGCTGCTGAAGATATGTCTTTCTGCCCATCACCCTGCCCCTCGTACAACAGGTCACCCATCCTAATCAAGGCTGTAGAGGTCAGATAAAATTAGCATGTTTTTGTTTGCACAAGTGTGCAATATTTGAGTTTCCCAAGCCAGTGTTTTACCATAAGTGTCAGGATTTGGGCTTTGGATTGTGAGGTTGTAATATCTCCACACACAATGTGATGCAAAAGCAGGATCCAGAAAATATCCCTATGGGTATACAGAGTGAAAACTCGTTAAGAAGGACTGCTGGAGTAGATGAAACAGTAACAGTCTTGATTGTACATTTCTATAACTCACCGTATTTTGTTCGCAAAGATATGCTACGTTAAATTGTGCAGGTGCATATCCCGACTCAGCAGCTATTATGTAATACAACTGTGAGCTGAACCTGTTGAAAAGCTATAGGGTTAATTTACTGTGACTGCAATCACACGACCCAAACAGGTGTGAATAGAGAAAGAGATTACATGTCTCTCCTGAGATAGGAATCCAGAGCTTTCCGTAAGATGGTTCCCAGGTAGCCGTTTTGTTCAGCCGCCCACTTTACCCACCTGCAGTGAGTTAAAAAGATATCTCAGTCACACCATCACCATCAGGAAACATCATATACTGCATGTGATATGAAACAAGTAAACAGTAGCTAACAAAACAGCATCTAATGGACGTCTGTTGACGAGGCCGGGTATCCCAGTGGTCCAGATGTCAGCGAGTTGAATTGCCCCCCTGATGTGCCCTCTCTCTGCTGACTTCAGATAGTATTTATAGGCCATAAACTGTGGAGAAGACAATTTGCATCTTGACTTAAGCACTCAGTAAAAGTTTGTAAGTATAATAAAAGGTGTTTTAAAGTTGAGCTAACCTGGTCAGCAGCTTTTCCTGGATACAGACCCTGTGAGTACATGACAGCAAGATTCAAAGCAGCATCTGGACTCTCAAGGACATCGGCTTGTTCCCAGAGCTCCACTGCCTTCTTGTAGTCACGCTCAAACTGCTCATAGTACCAGGCCAGGGCATTGATTGCAGGAACAAAACCCTTTGAGACAAAAAAAGAGAAGTAACATGGAATGTGCAAATGCCATTTGAGATTTAGAAAAGAAAAATCAATGTCAACACATGCTGGATTAATGCTGAGAGTAAGATTAGAACAGTGCAAAACCTTTTCCATTGCTTTCTTTAGGAAAGTGAGAGCTTTTGGAATGTCTTTTTCAACCCCCTGACCCTAAAAAGAATCAAATGCATCTATTTATATGATGTGAAATAATACACAGTAATAACATCAGAGGAGTTGGTACGCCTGCTTCAGCACATCATGAATAACTGCTAAGAACTGAGCATCTCACCTGCATTAGGACTATGCCGTAATCATACATCGACACTGGATCCCCCAACTGAACAGCTCCCCTTTCGTAGTGTCTCACAGCCTTTTGGATATTTGGAGACACACCCTGCTGACCCCAGAACAGCATGCGGGCAAGTGTTTGCTGCAAAGCAGTTGCTAAATTACTACTAAAGGTTGCACACACACACACACACACACACACACACACACACACACACACACGACCCTCAGGCCTCACTTATTGATGTGTGTTATACTGTTTTATCTGACTTTGTAGAATTCTGTCAGTGCAACTTGAAAAGGTGGAGATGAGAGAACAGGGTACCTCAGCCTCAGCTGCTCCCCTCCGTGCCTGTAGTTTTAGCCACTGGAAGATGTGATGGTCTTCATTGGTCTGGAGATCCAAGACCTCATCGTTGTTCAGGTAAACAGCCTCAACAAATGTCTACAGAAAGAAACAGAAAGTGTATAAACCACTGTGAGTCTTTTTATTAGTGGATGTTAACAAATGTAAAGTTATTAATGACAACCAGACACAATGAGATGAACATGTAATGTATCAACATAGCTGCAGTAATTGGAACTCATTTTTTGGTACAATACAACATATAACATATTATCCTGCATAACACAGAATGTATTGTGCTAATAAAACTCAGCATCCCATATCGGAATGCTTTCATTACCTGGTTTGGCGTAGGGTTGTGACGATCCAAGGTCGTCTGTTTACCAATGTTTGCGTAGTATCCATAGGCCAGGTCTGGGTCTCTGGGGGCACCATGAAGTCCCATGTGGTGCAAGTGCCCAAGGTGCAGAAGCGCCAGTCGATCGTCCTTTTGTGCTGCCAGCAGAGCTAGGAGCCACGCCTGCATCACACATGTGGCGCCATGTGAGAACATAAAAACATGACACACGTACCAGACCATGCTTTGACAATAACACACACCTTACTGGGCTGTTTCCGGACTCCCAGGCCAGTGCTGCAGAGCACGGACGACATGTGCAGAGCTCTGCTATCAGCTAAGCAGCCAGCTTGGAGCAGCAGTGGTAAAAATCTGCTGACCACTCCAATGCTGTTCCCTCTGCTCAGCTTATGAAGTGATAAGGAGTACAGCGCTCTGCCCACAGCTGACAGGCTCACTCCTCTTCCCCCTGCAGGTCACAAATTAAACAGATTTCTAAAACTGGATATCATGAAATACTGTCAGTATTAGGATTGTTTACACTTCCCCTTCGTGATTTCATTTCTACCAACCATTAATATAAAGACAGGAAATATGATACATGAGATTATCATGAAATGAGTTTGGAAATGAAATGAGAAATCTCCTCACGCTGCACTTGAGTCCAGTACTTGAGTAAACCGAGTTACTGTTACTACCCTGGATATTTTTTACTTTTATTTACCATGTTTGAAAGAGAGCAACTTGGCCAGTTTTGCAGCGTGTCTTCTGTGAGGGGCAGTTGTTTCCCAGGCCTCACACTGTGGTCTGTCCTTTACCATCCACTTATGGAAAACATCAAAACAGCTCTCTGCAACAAAAAAACACTGAGATTTATTTATTTATTTGAACCTTCAGTGGAATATTTCAGTCACATTAGCCCCATCTAGTGGATTTTCTCATGTACTACCAGACTCTGTCCTCCTGAGGGAATAGCCACTGATTTTCAAATTCATCTCCAGACGAAATTCTTGACAGGTCTGCAGCCATCCTGTCAAGTTCACACTCCTAATGACGTCCGGAATGACAACTTCAGACTGCAGAGGACAGAACTCATCAGACCAAAATGAAGCAAATGCTCAAAATAGACAATAACTGTGTGCAGATGAAGTGTGTTACCGTGCTGTGTGGTGACATTCTGCTGCGGTAGTAAACCACTGGTCCAAAAAAACCTGCCACACCTCTCACGTATTTCCCTCCACCAATCACAAAATATCCCTCTGTGTCGTCCAGTATTATGGTATGTCTCAACCTGTGAAACATGCTGTTAATACGCCTGCAGATCGCTTCAGGTACAACTGTTCATTTAATAAGTCTGTCATGTTAAAACTAGACTCACATGTGTTCTGTAGATCGAACTGTTCTCTGCTCCTTATCCATGCACACCATGGAGACAGTCACCTGACATGCAGTGAAAATAACCACTTCATATTTCACACATATATCACAGATACTGCATGGATATCCTCTACTTGTATGAGGCTACTCACCGTTTTACCTTGTAACATCAGACCGAGTTGGCACCACTCATTCATAGGTACAGTGAATGAAGGCAGAAACGCAGAAGATTCCTCTAATTCTCCGCTCATTTGAATGTGCAGCTGACCTGTGGATGTGATACGAGAGTGAGAAACTGATACACTAAGTCCAGGTAGTGGCACAAGATACTTACATACAACATACTGAGAATATCTAATTGGACCTGAATTTGTGAGGAACAGTGCTGGTGTGATGTAATTATTTTGGGAGTTTATATGGTAAAGGATGCCACACAGGCCTTCCTGGCAGTATCTGGTCACAAATATCCAGATGGAGAACATGCACCTGGCAAAAAGACCAGATGGTTTGGAAAACTTCAACAAATGAACAACACGGAAAGCTCTGTGATTCTGCACATGGTGTGTCTGCTGTTGTCCTACCATGGGAAAGAAATCGCTTTAACACGGAAATACTCCAGAACCTCATCTCTGTAGGGCTTCAGAGTCTTTGTGATGCCAAAGCTTTCTCCAGTCGAAGCATAAATGGAAGAGAGCAAGTGAACCGTTTCTGAATGAAAGAAGCACTTTTTAGTAGAGATTCAAGTTGTTCCATACGTTTTTTCACAGCCTTTATCAGCTCAACATCAGTGGTTTCTTTCATACCTTGCTCCAAAGGGCATTGTTTTGTTAAAAACCGTTGTGTTAACTGCAGCATTTGTGTTCTCCAGGACATGCAGAGTTTATGTTGTTTAACAGGCCGACTGTAGAAGGGCCTCGGCTGCAATGATGCCGCATCCTGAGCGGCAACATACAGCTTAGTGCCATCAAATCCACTGTATCTGAGAGACGCTCGAAGGATGCAGCTCAGCACCCACTGAGAGTCTGGAACAATCCCATCAGCTTGATACACCAACCAATCAGGCAGCTTCAGCTCCACGGTGCTTATTTTAGGGTCACCAGGTAGACAGCGCCACTGTCTTAGGAGGAGGGTGGACGTGATGCCAGTCTCAAAAGATATGATACAGTGGAGCTGCACTGTAGCAGGTTCATCACAAGAATAAAGTATCTTCAGGAGATGTTCTGGCAGCGGCTCCTCTGGAGGATTCAGTAGTGTGACCTTGTCTAAACCCCAGATGATCTGTATGAAGCAGAACACACACAGCACACGCAACACACACACAAAGCTGCTAATCACATCTTAACAAAGCAAAAGGAACCAGTGCATCACAGATTATTAAGAGAAACTTGCTCTTACCTGCACACTGAGGCAGAACTGACAGAGGTATTTGTACAGTGTACGGAAATCCATGGTCCACAGAGGGTTTTTATTAAACTCTCCATTAAAGATGTTCAAGCTGTGCAGAAACAAGAAGCCTCAAGATCCGGACTTCATCCTGCTCCACCTTAGCTATGTCGAAGCTTAGGTCAATATTTAACAGTACAAAGTCCCACCCAGTTACTATACACACAGTGTAGGTGGAGCGAGGAGGATCTGTCAGTCACACACCACAGACTAATTTCATGCACCTGTTCAAGTATTTCTGTTGAATTTGAATATATTTCCATGTACATCAAAGCTTTGACCTGGTGTGGATCCACTCAACACACAGTTTTCAGTCCAGGTCATTAAACTTCCCTGTACTGAAGAAACAGCCACTGGTTTCTCATCAGTGTCACAGAGAAGTGCCTCTTACCTCCAGGTGAGCTGGAGCCGTGACGTCTGTTGACGCATCAGGTGAACGTGACGCTGACACAGGTCACGCGTCTTCTTACCCTTAGATGAAAAGTGAATTAGATTTTCCTCAAACTACGTTGTCGATTGAATTAATGCAACATTAAATGATTCCAGTTTGACATTAACTTAATCAACGGAACCAAAATCATGTTTGAGCCTTTTTTTAAAGAGGCGTTAATCACTAAATTATTATAATTTCTTTGTACTATGCACCTTATTAGCTACTAAGTGTTTAGAGTGTAGATCTACATGATGTCCACACAAACTTTATATTATGTATAAAAACGATTTAACATGTTGATTCGCCAGGTTCTTTCCAAACAGTGAGGAACTAATTGTGATGAAAAATTAACTATTGTAAGGCAACAAGTGTACTAATTTTACTGTTGGTTAAACTAAACAAACTTCAGATTTCTACATTTAAATTCACTGATAAAAACATAATTAAGTCTGCAAAAGGTCCTACTTTGGATGCTGATGCTATTTCTGTCCTTAGCTTTGTTTGATTATTAATAATGATAATTTAGGCTACGTGGTCATCACCAGAACCAAAACAGGGAAGTTAACAGCACATTTTTGGTTGTCAGCGGATTTTAAAATGTCCATTACTGACTATTGTGTAGCGTGCAGCAAACAAACTGGCTTTAGTGTGAGAAGAAAAAGAAAAATTCACAAATCTTTCATTCAAAATAGTTTATTGCTGTCATTCATGCAGGAGTGCCATAAAAGTCTGGACCATCACAGAAGATGCAAAATTATCATTTGCTCTGTACAAATATACTGCATGTCGTCATAAATAGAAGCTCAAAATAAAGAGAAATTAAAACAGAAAGACGGCGGGTGAAGAGCTTCGACCGACTCACTCTTCTAACCCAATATAGGTTTTGTTAAAGCAGTTGACATGCAACAACATTACAGTGCATTATACTGGAAGCAGACAGGTACACACACACATACACACACACACTCACACATTCATATGGCGTAATCCATTTACAGCTCTGTCGTGCAAAAGAGGTACAAATGACACTTTAAAAAAGTACCTGTAGGAAATTATTTTTTTTTTAAGCTGGTTTCTAAAATGATAATATCGAAACATGTCTTTAACGTCCAAACCAACTGTGACATTATCAGGCTGGGGGAGGCCAACTGTGTCTTTTGCAGCACTTTTTGGTTGTTCATTGATCAGGAACACCCTACTCTACGTCTACTGGTGTCCATACTACTTTAGCAATCCCCTACAACCACTGATGCATAGTTCTGTGCTCATATGAAGCTGTTAATATTAAAACTGGTACAATGTTCTTTGCTGTGATAATCTGAGGATAAGAATCATCTGTAACTAACTGTAAACATACTGGACTGATGATACCGTTACAGAAACAATACCCTTGGACATTCAGCATTTAAACTCTGGACATACACTATATAACCACGTGGTTATAAAGGTAAACGAGGCTCTAACAGCCAAACACACTACAAACCCAAAAGGCCTCTTGAAATAGTTATTTGGCACTTTGACGTGATTGGTCTTCTGCTTCTAAAACTTGTTCAGCCCCGTTAAAATGTGGATTAGAAAGTGTTTACAACTTCATCTCACTCTCATCTCGCTTTTGCCCTGTAGTTTAGCCCTTACCAGCACCTTTCCTCACTCCAACTGCAGTGAAATTGTCATTGTTCACTTGAATAATTATTAAAAACAGAAACATTAAGACACCGGACAGCAGGAGCTAAAATCACAGTCACACTGTGTTCTTTAAATGAACAATCAGTGGAAGGTGTTAGATACATTTTTACCTTTTACAGGCATCATTTTTTAAAAACAAAGAGGTGTTTACTCATTTTAATAGTTGTAAATAAAATGTACTTTAATGTACTTTAAGTATTTTATGTTAAACTCTTTGATCGACATACTTTTAATGGTATGTGCTGTACAGTAGGTGTACCAATCAAGCACCTCTGAAGACAACTTTTACAGAACACATAAGTAGTTCGTTCATCACACAGTCTCTGGTGTTTGGAGACTGTTATGACAGAATTTTGGTAATTATGTTTTTGGTAACTTTCCTGCTTTATAAAAGATTCGATTCCCTTTTGCCCAAGATAATCAAAACCACTCCTGATCCAAAGAGAATACATGTAAATCCAAAAATGAATAAGTGGTTAAACTCGGCTCTTTTCTTTTTCTTTTTTTAAAAGCTGGTCTTTTCGGTAAAGCATTGTTCTCTCACACTCACATGCACGCAGCTCTAAATATTAAAAACCCTTGACGGAAAAGGCCTAATGCTACAATTCGATGGTCCTTTTGTAACTTTGTAGGGAGATCTCTCGTCCAACTTTCTCTTCTCACCAGATGTCACTGCTTGACACATTTTTTAAATCGGCTAAAAGTGAAATCCGAGTCACAAACTAGTCCAAGCTTTTTACTACAACTACACTTCTGTTCTGACTTCCTAAACGCGTCAGCTGCTCTGCCAACAAGACAACAAAAGACAGAAAAACTTGTAAGCGTCAATAAAAACAAAGTACTCAGTGAAACAAAGGAGTGTGCATTCACTTTGGATTTGTAGGCTAAGTGGTTAGGTAGTAATAAAAGAAACACCACGTGTTGTCTAAGCAGGTTAACAACAAGAACCAAGCAAACACTAAGTGCATTCGCGTATCAGTCAAACAAAAGTGAAGACATGCAAAATGTTATAGATTGTAGAACTAGAAAGAAAAACCGACTGGGAGACACATTTCCCTTTGAGACTGGCACAATTTCCTGCAGAATAAATAATACTTTACATTCCAATATACAAACCTACCCATTCCCCACATGTTCAACATTGACCAAATAAGCAGATAAAACTGAACAGTCGCTTGCTCCCAAAGTCCAGTTTCTCACAGTAGGTGTTATACCTACACAAAGATGCAACGGCAACAAATTGTGCAATCATTTGACTAGTAATGAACTCCACACTTTCTCTTTTCTTTTGTTTTTTTTTTGTTTCCCTCAGGAACCGACTAGAGGAACACAGTCAGACAGCTCTGATAGCCTGTAGTTCATGTAGCCCTTATTTCCTCTGTTTCTTGAAGATCTTGAAGGTGTGTTTCTTCCGGCTGGCATTAGAATCTGTGTCTTCTCCTGTTGAGCCACTGTCCTCCTCCAAGGGGCTCTTCTTGGAGGACAGCTGCGGGATACGGCTGCTGCCCTTCGCCCCTATGGCCCCCGGTTGCCCTCCTATAGGTGAAGGTGTGTCAGGCTCTGTGGAGTTGGGGCTGAAGGAGCGAGATGACTCTGACAGACTGTTGATCTCCCCCAGGCTGGGCGACTTCTCCATGCCGTACACCTTCTTCATGAGTATGGGGCTATCGGGGACATGCTCTGCATGACCGCTGTCATGGCTGCGGTTCCCTCCGTTGGGAGTGTGAGAATGCAGTGAGACAGCATCATCTACCCGACCGGGCAGGCCGTGCATGAGAGAAGTGGGCTTGATTAGGTGGCTTTTAGAGGTGTAGGCAGCTAGCCGGTCACCAACTTGGGAGAGGGACAAGGAGGAGTCGGAGTCAGAGCGATTCAAGTCCCTGTGGAAGGGAAAACGAGGACAAAAAGATCAGAGGAAATCTGCAAATACAGTTTAAAGTTAAAGCTTTGCATGCTGAGGTTTTTCTACACTATGAAAGCCACAGACACGCTGGTATTGCCTGGACACTGGAACTCCACACTGTTACTTGAGTTAGTTGGCAAAGAACACCAGGAACACAGAGGTTGGAAAAGAGTAAATGCAGAGATTCAAAATGAATAAAAGAAAAATATTAAATAAACACAGTATGATTTGTGCAATAAAAAGGTAACTATACTACATACGTGTTTAAAATAAATGAAATGACAAGCAGGTGGTGAAGAGAGACACCCACACGCACATGCGATGTGTGCAGAGGATTGGAAAGAAACAGGTACCCGAAGCTGTCACTGTGCGATTTGGAGACATCTGAGGATGTGAAATCAGGAATGGGGTCCATGGGCTGGAAAGAAGTATGATGTATATGGGAGGAATGAGGGACTACGCTGCCACCCACAGAGCTGGGCAAACATGAGAAAGACGTGGACAAAGAGGACAGGGACTGAGGTTTTGGGTTGGAGGTACAGATGATGGAGGGGTGAGACACAGCCGAGGAAAGAGGAGGCAGAGGGAGACAATCGAGCTGCCCAAACGACTGGCTGCGCGACTGTCTGAAGGTAGCCCTAGACCTGGATGGGTACGGGGTTCCCTCTCCCTGCTGCCCTGCCAACAAGCAACTCTCTACCAACCTCTGGGAGCCCAAGGCCAGCTGGGGGTCAATGTGGCGTTGGCGCAGGGACATCATACTCGGAGCTGTGGGCAGAAAGAACAGCATCATCAACAATCATTTAAAACAAGCTCTAATGGACAAGGAGAGATGAGCGGAAAGGTATTCAGGTGCTGGGATGCGTTGCTCTCGACTTCAACGGACATATTAACATGTAATATGAATTAATAATAATTAATTTAACACTTTCTGCACGCTCACACATTAGTGTATAATCAATTCCCAACACTATCTCTCCTCTTTAAAAGGACAAAATATTGAAACGAGAGGAGAGAAGACAACAGTGGCATCTTCTTTAAAGGAATAAAAGAACATTGAACAACAATTAGCTCTTTTTACCAAAAGAAGTGATAAGTTACTACAAAGGAGACACAGGGGTGACAAGATTAACAGGAGGGAGTAAATGTGGCAAGCAGGTAATTAAGGTGGCAAGGTGAGGTGAATGCAGCACGGAATAGTTTTTCCCTTTCAGCTGTGTCCATCTGCAGCATATCGTAGCATCGCGTGGCTTTAAATCAAGGGCAAACACAGGGATGTCAAGACTGAGAACTGAACTGGGGCATGAATAAATGGCCAACCAGGATATTTCCAAGAGTGCTGACAGTCTGAACCGACGGACCACAGGTCACTGGCTCGCCGTTCCAACAGCAGGGTGCCATCTGTAGTTAGGCCAATGAGACAGCAGTGGGAGCCAAAGGCCAGAAAAAGTGTTGGAGGGAGAGAGGGGGAGTGAGATGGGGAGTGCGGTTAATGTTGATTAAAAATTTACTCACTATGGCAGCCGCAAAGGAATTCTGCTGTACAACTTTCACCTGTAGTTGGTGAACCCAAACTTAACGTGTCAAGTTTAGCCACAATAATAACTCAGATGACAACATGGCTACAAACCACTGTGGTCAGCAGAATGATGATGGTGTTCTTGATTAGCCAATGATATATGCAGGTTTTTACAATAATATAACAGTACAGAAGAAGTTCACTGAGTTCATGAACATGGAAAGCTTGTAAAAGGTCCTGTTGACTGCAGCTGTTTGATCAAAAGCAAATTCAAAAGGTACGAAGAACAAAATAACTACAAATAGGTCTGCACAAAAGCTTGTTCTCATTAAGAAGTATATTTTTTGACAGTTTCCAGAGGAAAGAAACAGGACTCACTTTTATCCAAAATGAGAACTATTAACAAAAGGCATTCAACTGGAATTGTGTGTAAAAGAACAAGACAATTATGTGAATTTACATGGTACACATTATACAAACATACAACAACACTCATTCAGTTGTAGACATGTGTGACCCTCGCTACTGTCGTCACCAGGGAGGCCACACGCACAAATTCAGTTAACTGTAGCAGAAAAGGTCCAAATTCTCATGTGGGCTGATTTTTGGATTTCGCCAGCAGGGTCTTGGGGTGTTTAGGGGTTCGTTTGCTAACCCCCACTGAATGGCTGATAGATTCGGACGAACTCTTACATTGCAGAGTTCCAGGCATGATATCCTCATCCATGTCGTCCATGTCGTCAGACATGATGAAATGCTGAGGCGTAGCTCTGCCGCCCATGAAGCTAGGATCGAGGTTGAGAGCTGAGGCCAGAGAGGGAAGGCCAGGGGTTGTTGACAATAGTAAAACCTGTGAGGATTTCTATCTGCTGCCAGCGATGAAGCCTCTCTCGAAGAGCTGCAGTGACCTCACCAAGGGCTTGTCTACAAATAATGAGCAGAGGGTAGAAGACGGTAGTGAAGCAATGCTGCTTTGACCGACTGTTAAACATGTTATGAGATGTACAATTAATCCCAGACTTACTTTGCTGCCAGTATTTTGTGGTCTACATCATCCAGGGAAGAGCTGTGAGCCACGTGGAAAGTCCCAAAGAGTGTGTTCCTCTTTTTCTTTATCTTCTCAGCCTGTAAAAAGGGAGTTCCCAACATTAACCTCAGCTACATCAGTAAATGGGAATCCTGTTCTCAGCTACAGCAACAACCCACTGTGTATTTGTGCATGTGACCGTAATTTAAATAAATTAATGCTTTTATTTAGAATGCGTTTTATTTTTTTAAATGTTAATTTATATATTCTTAATTCATCAGCTTTGGCTGAGATATTACAGACAAATCAAATCTTATCTGGCGACATGTTACAGCAGCTGCCTTTGGGAGGAATTAACAGATTTTAAACAAGCCATCATACAATCGAGGACTAATTACCTCCTTTACTTACCCCTTCTTTTGCCAACAGGAGCTGCCGTTCTGCGTTTTGCTTCTTGATGTTGTAGTACTGCACTTCCACCTCATGGGTGAGCTGCAGCCACTTCTGGAGAGACTCCGGTGGTGACCAGCTACTCCGTGACTCCAACTCTTTCTCTGCTTTCTTCAGCGCCATGCGCACCTATGACAAATAGTAGCAAACTCATAAACACATATGAACAACACATGCATACACTTTATAATAAGTAAGAACACATTGTTGGCAGACAGTGTTTTATTATTTTAGCAGACTGATTGACTGATTTGTGATTTTGAGTGAGTGTGCTACTTTTCAAGAAAAGACAATTTGTGAAGGTTTCTGTAAACTGTCATGAAGTTTTAAAACACACACATACTAAAACTGACATGTATTAATACTACATACTCCAAATATTTATAGTTTAGGACTGATGGATATCAACACTGGCCTCCTGATAAGTGATGAACTGACCTTGACAAAGATCAGTGAACATGAAAGTCAAAGAATCTCGCAGCAACACTGAATTTCTCACCGTGTCTGAATTACATCAGTGTGATAATCCTTTCACCAAATACTCGAGTGTTTTGCTCACTTGTGTGGGCTGTGTTCTTCCTGCCAAATTTCCAATGGACAAAGACTGCAGTGGGTGTATTTATACTACAGCCAATGAGAATCTGATAGACCTTAACATATTGTGCAGTTGCCATCTTGTGAGTTTACAAAACATTATTCACTCCGTTTCAGACCGTCACAGTGATGAACTTTTTTTTTTTGCCTACAACAAATTCTGACTATTTAAATAACATGAATCACTTCCATCACTACCTGTTCCAGCTCCTCTTCTGCATACTTTTGGCGACTCAGCTCATTCTCTGTGCCCTCACGCAGCTCACGCAGTCGTTGGGCCTCCTGCTTGGCTGCGTTGATCTCATCCCTCAGCTTCTGCTCCAGGTTCACTTTCTCTACTTCTACTGTGCGGTGCTCCTCCTGAGCGATCTGCAGTCTGTGGACACGGAGAGAAAAATTGAAACACACACAAGAACTTTTAAACTGTATTTTGTATATTTAGACATAAGTGGCTAAACAAAGAAAAAATAAGAGGTGCTGGTGTCATTTTCTGTGGTCAGGTATAGGGTCTAAGCATGTGAGTGCCATGCACGTGTAGAATGTAGGACTCGCATCGGTGATGTACCGGAAACGATGGCTAAACTGTGGAAAGCATAGAGTCATGGTTAGCTGCTAGGCAGCTCATAATAAACGGACATCAGAGGGCGCAGAGCCAAGAATGGGAACAGCTGTCAGTGTGTAACTTTAGAACAGTGTGGCAGCCAAATGCTCCTGTAGTATCCAGAACATATGTGTGTTGTTGGGTTGTGTGTGGGATATTTTTAGACTAAGCTCTAAAAAAAAATAAAACAGCAAACCTAAAAGAAGGGGCTTGCTACTATGTTATAATTATACATCTTTAGACTCACAAATATAAGATATTAATATCTTTAAAAAGACTGACTCAGTTTTGATTAACAGGTATGTATAAACATAATGGGAATTTCTAAACCAAACAGAAGCACTTTGATCTAATCTATAAATATAACATTAGATTTGGCCATCAGGTGATAAAACGTGGGAATGGAAAAAAGGACTTTTTTACTTAAACAGTCGCCGGCCTGGATAATGAATCTCAGGATAGTTCACCGGTCACGTTAATACAATAAAACAAAATGCTGTTTTTAGACTCTTAATCCTTTCAGTAATACCGTCTTTTAGCCACTAGAGAGCAGCACTCTATTCATTTTAGGCTCCACACAAAAGCAGCAAAAGGTAGAGAGATAAAAGTTGATTCACACAGCTATGGAAAAAGTGGCTGGTGGGCAGTCCTGCTAATGCTTTCGACCCTGACCTCTGCCATTTTCTAGCTAAGATTCGAAAGCACTGGCAGAGTTACAACGTCCAAAGAGAAGAAGCCTGAGCTGTTTCAACTGACCTGCACGGTAGGGCTCACACGACAAGGATTTAAAGCTACTGTAGACTTTTCAGGAAAAGGTAAAGAACAGCACAATATTTTACCATATTATTAAAACATTATAGTTATCTTACTTCTCTAAATAGCAATATTTATATGTGGACAACAAACTAATGTCATGTCCAATGCCGTCCTTGTCCAGCATGACCGTCTGCACACCACACCCAGTCCAAATGTGGGAGAATTAGCACTAGAGCTGACATGTTAAGCAGTCGTGCTTATCATCTCCGACCAGCGAGGCAGAGGCTGGGTCAAACAGGGTTGTAAAAGGCACCCAGGAAATCCAGCTCTGGACAAAGCCTCCTCCCACCGTCTCCCAACAGGGAAGTCATGGCTGGGCCAGGCTACTTGATACCACCACAGGATCTGCTTGAAGGTATGGAAAGAGAGCAGCTGGCAGCAGGGATCAGGAAGAAAGGCAAAGCTACAGACAGAGGACATACCTCTGTCTCTCACTCACTATGTCAGTCGCTCTCTCAACTCCAAGTACCATGTGTAGTAAGAGTTATATTATCTGTTCTGCAGCCACAGTGCTTTGCTATCAAAGCTGTAACAGATTAGGGGATAACCTGCTTTAACAGTTTGGTGCTTTTGGCGGAAGATACCTCGGTTGGCCGACTGATTTCTGCCTTTTGATTATCAACACACAATCTACTGCAAATTCTCAGTATAATGAACAGGCTGTTCAAATCATTATGTTTCATGGGACATGTTGTATTCTATGAGAAACAGGCACAAGATATTAGGTTTGTCAGTCCTGTTTGTGCTTTTATCCACCACAGATTAGATTTAAATGAAGCTGCATAACACATAACACTAATGAATTACCACAAATTATAAAGCAGCACAGCCCCAATTACTTAACAACCAGCAATGGAAAGTTCGGATATCTGCTGACCACACTGAATACCGTCTGCACTTGTAGACCTTTAATATTTACTAAAGGTTCTCTAGTTTGATCTGCAGAAGAGACTTAAGTACAAGTAATTAGCTTAGCAAAAAATAAATGTCAAAGCCCACTTCAAAGTTGGCAGCAGCAGGTGTGTTTTCACAACTGATCAAAGTATGAAGCCACCGAGGCAACACACAGACTGACCTAGCAGTCCGTCAGAGAGCATGAACTCAGTCGTTTGTCCCAATCAGAAGGAGTCAATGTTTCTTTTAGTCCTATTGGAGAAAATCCCACAAAAACACTTTCCACTCCCTTACTGTGCAAAACATATATTACAGAAAACACACACGCCGTGACAGAGATACTAAGTGAAATAACAACAGAGTAGATGTGACTGTTACTTCATAGTATATAAAGAACCCAAGACATTAACACTAGCTCAGTCAGAGAAACCTGAGTCCTAACAGGACAGTGTATCATGTTCAAAAGCATGTCCCTAAAACAGCCAGCTGATACAAAAGCCAATTCATGTGGGTAATAAGGACAGTAAAAGTTTTGAAGCCTCCCTGTTCAGTGTTAAAAAACATCAAGTCATCACGTTACAAGCTCATGTGGCCTCTCACTGTGCCTTCCTCGGCAGAGTGAATGGGACTGAGCCCCTCCCTTCTTTCTAAAAGCACAAATGACATCCCCAGAGATGAAACACTTTCCATTATAGACTCTACAAGGTTTCCTTTACACCTCAGGTCAAATTAAACTCTGTACAAATATGAAAAACTGAAATACGCTGAGGACTTGCTTTCATTCACTTACATGGCCACACTGACCAACGTCTATTCACAAACGAGTCAAAGGCTAATTAAGAGACCAACTAACCAACCTCACACTGTAAAATCAGAAATTTAAAATAAAATCACTTATGTATGTATCTAGTTTTTCATAATACATTCTTCTCCAATCACAAATGCTTAAAATTACACATACAAAACCTTCACATTTAACTTCATCATGACGGAAAAGTTGATAGCTCTGGTTTATCCTTTAAATAGCTCACAAAACAACCAAAAAAAGGTATGCATGAGTGGAAGCTGTGTTTGAGTATCCTCTAAAAGGGAATAAGAAGACACAGTACTTGCTTAAAAGCACATTCTGAGCATTCCTTGAGGTATTAGTAGACAGAAATAGTTAGATTTGTCTTTTAGGCTTTAATTACCCCTCGTGATACAGGCAATTACTTATGATTTTGGCTCTATTGGGGTGCTTTATATTAAAACATCATTTCAAAACATTACATCATTGCCCTGAAAATACAATGCTCCCAGCATGAAGTGTGGATGTCAGAACATAGACACACACAAGAATTCACTTGAAAGAAAAACCATCAAGATATGTTTATAGTTCAGAGAAATCACCTCTTTTCACCCAGAAACAACAGCTCAACACCAACAGTCCCTGCTCCATTAATTTCCTGCCGTTTCCAGTCTGACCAACAATACACAGCGTCTCCCAGTTTATATAATTACATTTAAGAAGGCTCTGCTCACTGCATGCCTTGATCATCTGTGGCCTCACAGCAGGAGAGACAAACACTGTGTCATGTGATTTTTATGTCATGCTTGGGTGCCGGCCAAACCCTGATGGTCTCTCTGCACTCGACTCAGCTATGACACGCAGGAGGGTTTGTTACTGAGATTAGTGGCTCTCTGCTATTGTTCACTAAAAACTAGTAATGAATGGAAAAGCATTTGTGTCATATCCATATCAACAGCTTTGATCACCGCTGTTCAAAACACAGCTTCCTGCTTTTACACCCATAGTTGAGAAAGGCTGTAATAGATCAACTACCAAACCAAAAACCTTTGTGTCCGTGGGTTTACTCCACTTTCAAATGTCTGCACAAAAGTGTAATTTAAAGTGCATATTAATTTTAATAATGTGGAAATCATAGTCTTATAAGCTGCACGTTAACTTCTGAATGTGCAATTAAACAGAGTTGTCAAATTGGCTTAAATATCTTTCCCGTTCAACATTCTCACCTAAACTCTGTACCAGTAATGCCCCTGATCTAATTCAGTGGCTATATTTAATTTAGATTTGACTTAATAAATTCAGTTCATCTAGTGTAACAACACATTCCACTCAGTCTTTCACTTCCCATTTCAGAGGTATGTGGTTTTTTTTACATCCTGTGGTTTCATTGCTTAGCTATGGCTAAATAACGTATATTTTCTGTGTTTCAACTTAAAAAAGAAATCTGCTTTACCAAACACTAGCAGAAATACATGTGACATAAAACAGTGTTTTAATTTCTGTAGTTGCAACATACTCTAAAAACATATTTTAATGTTGAGAGGTGTTGTCAAAACCTGCTGCGATCCAGGAAGACTTCTTTTTCCATTCAGTCAATGTTCAGCATTAACTGCCTGTCAAGTCACTGAGCTTAGGGGGTGTGAGGAATAACACTGCACATGCCAGATATAGTATGTAAGCAGTATGTCTAGTCCAACACGGGATTATGTTAGTTTTGGTTTAACTTAATAATGTATTTAAAAAAAAAATTACCTGAGTTAAAGTTACTTTGGCATCTATTTAAGGTTCTGTAGAAAGCAATAATATAGGCCAATATAATATATGTTAACAATACATGTTTGTAATCTAATATTTGTTGTGTTGTGTGGGTGGTGGGAAAAACCCTCACTTCTGTTGTAGGTCATGCAGACTCTGTTCAGCTCTCTGCAGGCCTTCCAGGTCTTTCATCATCTTCTTCATGTGGTCCTTAGAGTACCGGTTCTGGATATATGCAAACCAGCAGCCACCCATGCCTATGACTATTGACACTACCAGCATGAAATCCTTCAAGTGGTTATGTCTGTTCACTGTGGGAAACAAGAACAAAAAAACAAGAGGAGAAGTTGCACTTTAGGAGGAGAGTTAACATCAAGATCATCTACACACATTTTAGCCAGGCAATATATAAATATCATAAAATAAAATAAGCAAGTTTCACAATAAGTTAGTGTGAAGTGTCGTCATACTGCAAGTGTTGTGGATTGACAAATAGAAGAGTCAGTAGCACAAGTTTAGGTTGTGGTGAGCACGGCCTAGAGCAAAATACCACAATAAAGCCAGCTTAATGTGACCTATTTTGGTCTGGTAGACAACGCTAATAAAGAACATGCACAGAAAACCAAACAAGGGGAACTCTTACAGTTTGGTACATGATAGGAGCTCTAAACCAAATCTGCAAGTCCTCTGAATGAGTCAGAATAACATGTGAGTATATTGTCATGTTGTCAAAGCAGCTAGGAAGCAACTATAGCTCTGTAAAAAGCTTTAATTCACAATCAAATCACATTTTTATAATATTTATATACACACACAACATTTATAATTAAAACTAGAATCAAGTTTGAGTTTAAAAAAGTCATTATTGTGAATCAGAAGAGCAACTGATAACCAGCTTGGATTTCAACCTTGCAAGCTACAGAATGAGGAACTTTTTTTTTATATTGCAAAACCTGTCAAGAGGTGTGCGTGAAAGAGATGTCAAAACACTTCTACTTCCTGGACTGAGACAAAAGGGAAGTAAAATTAGGATAAAAAGTCAGTACAGGTGTGTTTCGCTTTAGATAAGGCAGGATGGCATGCCACATAAAAGCATACTTCAAAAATCTTTCTGCATCACTACCTGCTCAAGTCAAGTCACACACACAACACAGGAATCCAAAATTCAAAATCACATAAAAGCAAAGTCACCACCAAGTCTCCAGCTGGTTTTAAATGATCTTTCAGAAGTACTGTGTATATTCCTGTAGACTTGCTTATAAAGTCTAGAACAAACACAGGTTCATCAGAGTCAAGGAGCAGCTGGGTCTGCTATTGTGTCGCTGTAGTGTCACAGGAACAAATGAAGACTGAGACTGATCCTCTCTTCTGAATTAGTAATAAGAGTAAGTAAAAATACAATAGTAAGTAAATGTGCTGGCCAGCAGATAATTCGGACATGATATGAAACATTTTCCTCAAGCTAGACTGTTCTCCAGGTTCCATTTATTGCAACACTATCAGCTTTGCCTTTAGCCATCTTCCAAGTCCAGTACACTGTTCATAATTTGTTATTTACACACAGTAAACACTACAGTTACTGCCTTTCCTGAATGCCACAGAGACATTTAATTAACCACAAAACTGGAAATAACTGGGCCCAAAGTGCACAGGTTAATTATTACACACGCCCACTACATTAAGATCAACCCATTCTTAAATGTGTCGCAAAATGCTGCTGATCTGCCTGACTGTTAGTGGGACCCCCTGGCTTTGAGAGGCTGTCAAAGCCAGACACCCTTTGCTAATTTCTTTCTTTTGGTGTGACTAACACAACACATCCACAATGACACATGCCAGACACAGACCCCTGCATACTGTTCCCCAGTGTTGTTTCTTTCTAATGCAAATGTCTGCTTTCTATGAAGTGTTCCCCCCTTATGCTTTACTAATTATTACATAAAGCTGCTCTCATCAGCACACTCCTTGTCCAAATATGCACTATTCAATTTAAACACAGCTGGACTTCAGGGCTCAGCCATAGTGCTACCATAATTTATAATTTGATAAAGTGAAATCTACTATTATCGATTCTCGATTGTTTTATCTATAATATATTTGCAAATGATGACAAATTCCCATCATAGCTTACCACAAAGAGATCTATTATCTTGATGTCTGATTATAAAAACGGTGGTGATTAATATTATAGTAGTCATTCTGACTGAATAATCAACTTATTCAACATTTGCAGCCTGACTTTGTGTAACCCATATGGTTTAATATTTTTCACAATATCAAATTAAGTATTTGTGCGCCTTTGTAGGCCTACTAATAAAAGATATCAGAAAATAATACTGTAACAAATCCTTCGACAACAAACATGTTTTTCATGAGGGAAAAAAAAGCTGGCAGTGGTTCTGGGAACAGGATTTCCCAATGTCAACACAGTTAATGTGAAAAAACAAAATAAAACAAAACAAAGTACTGCCAAGAGGTGTGACAGCTGAGACACATTTAATCCATTATGATTAAAAAAAAATCTGAATAGAAATTTGGAGATGGTGAAAAGAGAGAGATGATGAGTGTGTGCAGTGGTATGTGTGCAATAAAGAGCAGTGTGGTGTCAATCCCTGAACCTGATAGGGCTGGTAACAGGATTTTGTCTATGCATGTCTAAGGTAGGCTGTTGAAAGTGAATAAATGAGTAGGTCACTGAGTAAACTCATGAGTAGCTAAATAAAGCAAACAAAACCTGTGACATGATAACATTTCACAGAAACCAAATGCTGCTGAAAAATGACAGCAGCAAACAGTGTCAGGATGTTGCTAATGTTGCTAGGCTGCTACTACAAACTCAAACCTTCCTGAAGATTGTTTAGAGTAATATTCTTAAAATTCAAGACAATGAAAGTCAGGTACAGAGTTAGACATTTGGAAGCTGTTTTGTGCCTCTATGATGACCAGATACTACAAAGCTTAAAGTACAACTCAAGGCTGCAAACCCTATCAGTTTTCACATATTTACTGAGAAGCATTCGAGTTACGCTGCTTCTAAATTTAATCCTTTACAAACAGGTAATGACACTGAACCCACATCGAAAAAAAAAACACTGTTGTACTAACCAGAAATACGAATTAAAAAAAGAAATAACGTCACATACTCAGAGGGGCTCCAAACAGTACAGTGTCCAAAGATTTCAGCTGCAACTTTTGAACATGGCTGCGGTCCAAAATTTTCAGAATAGAGTGAGTCAAAGTGGTGTTCTTTACAGCGAGCCTGAAACAGAACAGATACCGTCATTTTGCAAGAACAAGGAAGGAACAGCAGGGTGTGATCCATTGTGGGCCACATGTAATATAAACCCTAAACAAATGTTCAAATTCAAACAGACTTATCCCACTATTAGATACACTAATTGTACTAGTTTTACAAATGTACAGATCGGATACAGGGAATGTAATGACTTATAAAGTGGGTAATTTGTTTTAAATTGCTAGCACTGAAGAAGCTGCATCAAGTCATTTGTTTTTGTTGGCATCACTCCCACAATATGCATCACTGTTGTCAAGAGTAAATGTTCAACAACAGCCTTATCGTTGTCATTTAAATGCTCCATTTGTCTACGTCAGTCAAGTAAAATAAACAACTGCATCAAAGTTTAAAAAAAGTTAACACCAGTCATGACATCTCTTACCTCGGCATGACGCTTCCATTAAAATTCATCTTGCGAAAAGCATCCACGTATTGTGGCAGCTCCACATAGCTGATAAGCCATTCCACCACTTCATCCACTGTCCAGTTGTAAACTGAGGACAAGACGAAAATAAAACAACATCGTTTCAGGGCTCATTGATTATTGACAAGATTTTTGTATAAAAGTACTAACAGCATATTTTCATAATTCTGCTGTCCTACAGCACATTTGCTTTGGAATGGAAATCCACCCATCCAACCCTTTTTACTTAAGAATATATTTTGTTTATATTTTACATCACTGAGTCCCCCACAGAATTGTTTATGTTCAGAAAAGGAAAAAATCTCTTACTTACTCACCTTAAAACCTGAGGATGTGCATATACAAGCATGATTTGTCACATCACAACTATTTTGGAAGCTAATTTCAGTCTAACAAAAAACTTTAAGAAATGCAGGAGCAAGAAAAAGTATGTGAACTTTTGTAATTTTATGGTTTTCTGCATTAATCTATCATATAATGAGAGGTGTTCTTCAAGAGTCAAGAGTAACAAATATCATGTTCCTAAAGTAGTAAGACAAAAAGAATTTGGATCTTTCATTTCTTTATTGAGAACAACCATAACCTCACACTGTGTGGAAAAAGTATGTGAACCCTTTGAATAATTACCTCAAAAAAAGTTAGGAAAATTGGTCTGGAGGTGTGAACTAGAGCTACTTTGACTGACAAAAACACCGTTTTCTGAGTTTACTCTGCAAAAGAATAATAAGCTTATGTGTGACAATCAAGAATTGTGGATTTACATAAGGTTGGAAATGATTACACAATGATGTCAATGACTTCAGAAATTCACCAGTCTACAGTTAGACAAAATCTACAAATGGAGACACTTTGGGACTGTGGCTACTCTACTAAGAAGTGGGCGACCAGTCAAAATGACCCCAAGAGCACAATGAACACTCATTTATGAGATAAAGAAGCAACCTCAAGTGACAACCAAGTTTGAAGGCATTATTGGAACTGGCTAACATCTGTGTTCATGAGTCTACAGTAGGTAAAACATTGAACAAGCAACATTGCTGCATGCCTGAAGTTTGCGAAAGAGCACATTGACGCTGCACAGCAGTGTTGGCAAAATGTTTTGTGGACTGATGAAACTATATTGAACTATTTGGAAAGAACACGCAGTACTACATTTGGCATAAAAAGGGCACTGCATATCATCATGAAATATCATCCCAATGTAAAGTATGGTGGAGGAAACCATCTGCCAAATAGATAAATAACAACGACAAAAGACAGAAAGTGTGTTTAAACAGCTGTTTTTTGGGCCTGCTTTGCTGCATCAGGGCCAGCTTGCAGTGATTGAGGGGAACATTCCCAAGTGTATCAAAAAATTCTTCAGAATACTGTGAAAATGACTGTGACGTTCTCACATTATTCTGAAGAATTTGAAACTCTGTAGAAGTTGAGTGATGCAACAGAACAATGACCCAAAACAGAAAACAGAATGGTTTCAGAAAAACGAAATTTGGACTGGCCAAGGCAGAGCCCAGAACTCAACCCAAGAGAGAGGCTATGAAACGACTTGAAGAGAGTCACACATGAGACGTCCAGAGAATAAGACAGAGCTTAAGCAGTTCTGCCTGAAAGAATGTGCAGGTCTGATCCACAGTTACAGGAAGCGCCTGGTTGAGCTGATTGCTGCCGGGTGGGGTTATTAATTCCAAAGGTTCACATACCTTTTCCACCATCAACATGAGGTTTTTATGGTTCTCTATGGTGGTTTGTTGATACTCTTGACTTAGATGAAGATTTCAAGCAAGTGATTAGAAAAGGCAAATTGTAAACACGATAACTGTAGCAAGGTTATGTTAAAGCGTTTCAAATACAGCAGCAAATCAACACTAACCTCATGGATATAGTTCGAATTTAAAGCCACATCATGTCACCTTCCTAAGACTTTAACTGTGCTGTGTATACAGCGTGACACATGAGACACGGTATGTGACTGTGTGTATCCATACTGTCAATAATTTGTAAGGTATCCTATGGCATAACATACAGTGGCATGTCCACAGGAATAACTGGGGAAGGGAAATCCGCCTGTCATCTCCTGGCACAGAGTCAAAAGCGTGGGTTGCTCTGTTCAACAGAAACCCAGTTTCCTGGCCCAAAACCACTACAGCTTTGTCAAGAAACTGCAATGCAGGAGTAAGTACTATGAGCAAAAAAGGGAAGAAGGGAAGCAAGAGGAAAGGAAGTGGGGAAAAACCCCCCCACAAAAAACAGATACTACACACTACTCTAAGAGCACTGAGAAGTGCTCTCAGGGAGGACACGATAACCCAGACACACAGATAGGCAGAAGAAGGTGAGAGGGTGTAAGTGAATTTTGCGCTGACAGATTCAATGATGTCCACTCTGTTACTAGCTGGAGCTGATAAGTAGACTGCACTTTGCTTGACATGTCACCTGATCTACGGTGTTGCGCTTGAGTGAGAAGGTCAAGGAGGGCTAATGTGTGACCCACACATACAGAAATGTGAAAATCAATCAAAAGGCACAAAACATTAGCAGAGCGTATCAATGCAAAGCAGTGTATAAAACGTTATTGACAGCCTACAGTTCAGGATCATAAATAGAGAAGAGAAAGGCTTGTTTGAGCAGTAACTGCTACCAGGAAAAAGAACATTAGCTTCAAAACTGTACCTTCAGATCCCGTCCATGCATTCCACAAGTCTTCCACACTGATGAACTGGTCATCTCCATGGAAGCTGTTATGCTTGGCCTTCGGGTCATGGTAGTTTAGATCTTCTCTCAAAAACTACAGGACGACAAGGAGATTTGTAGTGATGACGAAGAATCTGTTTTGTTAACTGTCAAAACCATTTACAGCACTTAAATGACTCAACCTTTCTACTGCTGCTATTTATAGAATCACATACAGAATTTAGTGAATTCAGACAAATGTTTCCATGTAGCTGTACCCCTCAGTGAAATGTTTAAGCTTTCCTTTCTCCTACTACAGTCAAATATAACAAATGCTCACGTATCAGACCCCACATGCTTGAATGATGTTGTAAATTTGCCGTTGATGAGTTTGGATACAGTGCAACCATTGAGACCTGTGCCACTGCTGTGTCTTTATGACCCCCATAAAAGAAGAAAATTCTATTCCTGTGGCTTATGTGTGTCTGCTTCACTCACTGTGAAAAGGAACATAACACTATTTCTAAACATAAACGCACAACCATGCACTTTCCACTCACTATTTAATGAACTGGAACAGCCTAGAACCTCCTCTTCGCTCACGTTAACATTACAACATGTTATTTAACATTAAAACACGCTGCTTACTAGTAACTAAAAGCCAGACTGTGGAGTTATTAAAACCAAACAGAGTTAAAAGAAATGGCGGTTTTTGATTTGAAGATGAGCTGCCGACTCCACATCATTCCCAACTGTTATCATTTAATCAACATTTTTGATAACAGATCGTTGGCACCAATTCAATTAAATCAGTAGTACTTTAGACATCCAACAAGGAAAATCTGTCACACATTGGTCATGTAGATAAGTGCATTATTATTATTCCTCACACTTCATACAACTTCCTATCATTCTTTCACCTCATCATTTGCTCTTTGGATTTGTTTTTGTTGGTTAGCTAATGTAAAAATTTTGACCAGGGAACAGCAGTAACAAGTCAAAGCATTAATGAAATAATAAAGTTCTATAAATATTGAATCTTGACACAAAAGATTACAGCTGAAACCAACCAAGCAGTGTTATCTAATTACTTTGCTTTACCCCCCTAACAGTCAAAAATATATTACATTTTTCATATAAGACTGGGACAAGCTGAAAATCTACACAAATGGACCTGGGGAATGTTTGTCTCCTTTTACTAATTATTTTTAGTTGATTGAATAATTGATTAAATTAGTAATTATTGCAGCATTTCAAGCGTTTACGTTCTGCAATAAAAACCCAGATGCCAGTAACTGATTTATTTTAGCACATCACTATCAGCCAGTTACATGGCTCGAGTTACTATGTTTTATTGTCGCCCCCATTGGAGTGGTAGTAATCAACAACAGACCAATGGCTGCCCACATCATTGTAGGCTCACTCAGTCACCAGGCTTTTTAAAAACAAACCCTACACAACATCTTGCACTCCCACAAAAGCCAACTCATGCATCATGGGTGGAAGACAGTAATAAGTCATGAAGTCTTTGTTTCTTGATAGATTTGTGTGGGAGGATTTCACTACAGGGTGTGGAGATGGTCTGTAACGCAGGTGATATACCATTCTCCTGAAAATATACTCACTGGGAGATTAGCAGCACCTGCATAATGTGGCCAAGACCCGGAGCTTCTTAAAAGCCAGATGCAGACTTAACTACACTCTTCCTCCATTTATTCACTGTACGATAACAGGAAGCAGGACTACTGTCTTTGAGTGCTTGTGTTGAGCTTTTTATTTCTCGGCTCTAAGCCACTACAGATATGAGTGCCCACTGTACTGCACTTGATTCTATGCCTTACGGGCATTTGCATGCCAAGTGCCTCTTCTAAAAGCACAGACTGCTGCTTGCTTTAATCTGGCTTCAACCACATGCCAAGGACTGAACAAAACCAGACTGGATCCCCAGAAGAAGCCTCCTCAGAGCCACTATGTGTAGTTTAGACTTGAACTCAAATGGACTACAGGCAATGTCTGAGAAGCAGCAGATCAGACATCCTCTGAACATTAGACACCTGTTCTGCTGTGCATTATACTCATTGTATTTTAAAGAAAGGCAGCTAGCAATAGTATTTATGCCTTTCAAAAACAACCCTTTATTGTTATTACTAATGAGAGGTAATAATGCCCTTTGTTAAAATGTGCTTGGACAAATGTGACAACTTGTCTGACAGTTACAACCAGACCTAGTGTGTATTAGGTTAATTATTTGTAAAAGGATGGCTAGAGTGCAAACAGACCAACTTTTCCAGTCACTCACAGTAAGTTAAGGAGATTACAAGGTTATGATTAACTGACAGGTCAGATGACAGAGGATTACATTGATGATACCTGTAAGCCTCTTTAGACTGATTGCAGACCACCTCTGTGACTGTACAAACCAGAATACACCCTTCAACAGCACATGGCCTCCTGTTAATGATGACTTTTTAGTCTGTTACTTACACCGTCTGTCTCTACCACATCCACATTGCCGTTCGCGTCATCATCCATCTGCTTGTGGATGCTACGGATGGCCTCGAAGCTGAGGACGGCATTCTCGTCATTGCATAGTGGCTCATCAATACGACACAAATCTGTGGAGAAACACAGCCAAATTAGGGTAGGGTTAGCAGGCAACTTTAAAACTCAGGGCTCAACACAAGTAAAGCTGTAATTTAATTACTTAAATGAAGAGATCTATCTTTAGTTAATCACAAATACACAAAATACCCTTTGGTTTTGTGTTAGACTGAAAACTTGTTGAAAATTTTCACCTTAGCTTTTTATGCTTTTTGTGCGTCTTAAAAGTGAGCAGCACTATTCACAATCTGATCAAAAAATAATGTATCTTAGGTTTATGTTTACAGAATTCAGCAACAGGCAATGGATGTCAACTAATTAGAGTCAGTTCTATAAAAATACTATTTGAATCAAGTATTGAAGTGATCAAGTTACACTAGTGCTCATTTCAGATTCATGGTTTTAATACTTGTGTTTTTTGCATCAATGTCAGACTGTAGAACTGTTCTCACACACGCTCCCTCTTTCGCTAAGATAACTGAACTGTAAAATTCCTTGGCTGTGGACAAGGCCTTGTTTATGTAAGGACTTTCACACAATGTGGGGATGGTACTCAAACGGCAGATACCATGACTGTCGGACCAACTGTGTAGACCATGTCCCAAGGCAAATTAGAGCTTGTTAGTTTAGATGTTCCTTGTGTTGAACTAAATTCTTCATTCTGACCCGACTTAGTAACATTCAAGGATATCAGTGTGTAGGACTCCACATTTAATAGTAAATAAGTCATGACATTTATGTTTCCATGATAAATAATTACGTAATTAAGCAATCTGCCAAGTAATCTAGTGCAGGTTGTCTGCCCCCTGCGCTCCCACTCCTTCCTGAGGGATTAGAAATCATCTACCATAGATCAGAGATACAGTAATGGCACCACTCCCACTCAGAGGAAACCTTGTTTGGCATGTACTGCAGACACTCTCAGGCACTGTGTGAAAGGGTACTTTAACACATTACATGTAATAAAGTTTAACTGTTCATTGTGGCTGGATACAACAACAAAGACACCAAAGACCAAGAACCCTGTATAATATTACCTTCTTTTTTTTAAGTCTTATGTAACCACGTCTTACATGTTGCTGCTACCTTAGCAAGACAACACATTAAATGTGAGATTATTCATCTCAGTAAAGTTTTTTCCCCTGTAAATAAGTTCTACAAGTAGCGTGTGGTGTGTCAAACACAGTATGCTAGTGCATTTCACTGCATTATAAAGAGGACGGTGAAGGAGAGGGTTACCAACTTAAAAAAAGTGGCTTGCACTTCCTAACCGGATGTAAGCTTGAGGTTTTTCTCCTACAACAATGGGTTATAATAATGTTGGAGAGATGTTTTTAAATTGCAAGACTTCAGTTTTATTGAATAAAATGCTTGATTCTACTTTA
Source organism: Anabas testudineus (assembly GCF_900324465.2). Classification (NCBI taxonomy): domain Eukaryota; kingdom Metazoa; phylum Chordata; class Actinopteri; order Anabantiformes; family Anabantidae; genus Anabas; species Anabas testudineus. Next base: position 6,473,207 of record NC_046622.1, on the reverse strand, counting down.
TGCTGGCTTGTAAATGTGTATTTCTGGTTTATTATTACAATACTTTTCTTGATGGACACTGATTTCTAAGTTGCCATTTTCACAATGACAGAGTGTAAGTAGGCAAAAATCTAACTTACTTCCGCTTTTGCAAATGGTTGAGCTGAGGTCCATATATCTCAATTTGTGCTGCTTCATCATTAATTACTGTCACACATACAATAGTGTATAATCAGTTACAAGCACCGCATTGTGCTGGCATTTTCAGCGTAATGCCCTTTCCCACTGATTAACTCATACTGATCCATTCATTCTTTACTCCCAGAACTGCATGTTATGACAGGTTGGCTTAGCAGATAGAGAGACAAAGCAGAAAGTAAAACACAGCACATATTATTCTGTGCAACATTAATGTTTGTTTCCATTAATGTTTCAGTAGTTGACAAACATGCTTTTCTACATGAAAACTCCAACCCAGGGCTAAGAAGGAGGGATGCATGACATGAACTTCCGTGTCATGCAAAGTTAATTTTTGAGCCACAGTACGCAAGCATTTCAGTTTCAGGGAACCTGCAATGCCACATACCACAAAGGCAATTACTCTCACCCCGTAGACACACACTCATTCACACTCACAATGTTAAACAAAGAATGACAGTTAAACTAGTGAAAGCCTACCACCTGCAACACTCTTATTTGCTGAACCTGGCCCTCTTTCACATTTGGCTTGCAAACCTCCGGAGACACAAGATAAGATATTTACATACCAGTCAGCCTGCATTTATTAGGAGCTCAAGTTACGCAAGTCATTCTGTGTGCCTGCATGTAGATGCAGAACACACTCTTTAATTTTGCCATATAATAACTGCTATTACAATGGCCTATCGTCTTTCAAAACACCTGTCATGTTTTGAAAATGACTCAAGATTGATTCCTTCCCACGCTGTGGCCTCTTGGGACTGCTATGACATCTGACACATATTATTAAAAATGTGCTTCAACTGCAAAATGTGTAGGAGCAACTTGCACAATGTCTCAACAGTTCCAGTTTAACCACACTGTTCAGCAGTCACAACACCAGATCACAATCGAGCAGGTTCACAGAAGTGCATTTTTGTGCAGCTGTTGCTAAAAGCATAGTTACATATTTCAACAGTTTAGCCTCTCGTAGAAGACTTTTATATAATTATTTTATAAATAAGACATATCGAAATCCTATCATAACTGGCTCATACGTCTCCTGAGCACACTCAGTTTCATACAGCGATATGCAACCACATATCATCATCATCATCATCATCCAATCTGATTCATACGATTATAAGTGGAAGCTCTTTGATAGGCCAACTTTTTTAATAATAATAATACAATATATAATATACACAATGACGAGTAATTTATAATTATTTTATAGCCATATCTTTTAGAAATACACTAATAATATTTTGACATCTTCATTACAACTCTGTGATTTAGAAAATACTGCTCTGTCACTCATTCACTTCAGAAACCATTAGATCAATTACCTCCTGTTAGACTACGTGGCTTGATCTAGGTTGGAGGACAAGGCTAAATGGAGAATACCAGCTGGACTATTCTCAGCATGGCCACTTTTAGTGCCTGCACAATCACAAAGATGTGGCACAGAAGCGCTGTAACACTGCCACTCTATTGTGTATGTCATCTTGGCTTGACAGATGAGCGTTACAGCAAAATTAGTGCCAAAATTATTTTAATTACTCACCTGACATCCCATTTTCAACAAGCTGACTGTCTGCCGTAGGTGGCGTTGGTTTGTCAGTCCAACTTTCTCCAACAAGACACGAGTAAAATATCCACAAGGTCACACATTTGTTGAACTCCATGACTGGTGTATGCTGGAAGAAGACACAATACCAGACTCCCTTGAAAATCCACATCATTTTAGCATCACAAATTTGTCAAATCACGTATAATTAAAAACACTGGAGCTTTTAATACCCCTTAAAACAAACATACTGGAAGGAAGAACAAGGTGCATTAATTGACTTAACGCTATCCAAGAAAGCTATCCACTGGTAGTTACATAAATAAAACCCTGCAGCAGCCGCAGACACATGCTATCACTTGTCAAGTGTGTTCGTCTTCCTGAATGAATCAACGCACACATTCGTTAGCTTTCTTATACCTGCTCTTAATTACCCAAAATTTAAACCTAATATTTTATGGGGTTAGCTGTGATTTTCCGGGGAGTCGTGTGACTTTAGGAGGAAATATAAACAGATTATAAGTGAGAGCAGTCTGGTTCCTCTGCGTCTGGCGACTGGGTGTCTCACAAGCCCCAGCTAGCTAGCTAAACACCCCGGCTAACTAGGAAATAAAGTGAAATATCCAATAAAAGAGGGCGAACTTACAAAGCGCTTCTGACACAACTCTCACCCCAATACTTCTGCGTTTTTCCACTTAGTTCTCACCGGAGTCGACCTGCTGTATTTGGTACAGATGTAGAAAATGCAGCACATTAGCCGCGGTAGACGTTGAGCTAACTGACCGCACTGCGAGTCAGACGGGGGACGTTAAAACGGAGCGAGAGCGGCTTTAGCTAGGCTACAAGGTACGGCTTCAACCGTCAGGCTGGAGAACTACACACTTAGAAATAAAACATGAAGTCACCTGTCATGTATCGCAACCAGGAGACGTGCGATTTCAGCGCTGGCTCGACATTGCAGCAGATACCTGGTCCCCGGAGTTGAAGCCCCTCCTGGGTTACGGTCTCGGTCTACTCCCTCCGACCGAGAGACTGAACCGAAGAAGCCGCAGAAGGTGGACGGACCGCGGGGCTGTCTTCCTCTACGGCACGGCCCCTTGGTTGACATCAGCTAGTGTCGCCACCCAGTGTCCGGAGTGTGTAACTACTAAAATGATCTGAGAAGCTTGCAGCACTGTGTCCTCTGGTGGATCATGTGAGGAATCACATGTAGAGGGTAATAGTAATTGTAGTTAATTACACCACCAGTCATACACCAATTCAATATCTCCATCTGTAGATAGATGGATTATATTTATAAACTTAACTGGGGGTGTGCTAATGTTGTTCATACAGTTTGGGTCCTGTCTCCAAGCTTCTCTAATGAAAATAAATGTAGTTCCCTTTAGTACAGTGCATTATTTTAATTATTTAATTAATTTTATACCCATTAACATGACTGACGTGTAATAAAATAGCTAGTTATAATAATTGTGCAGTCAAAAGTTGTTGTTAAATTCCATTTATTAATCATAGTTTTTGATTAATTTGGTTAATTGATTGAACTATTTTCTGATTCAGGAACAACTGGTACTCGTTCACTTCACTAACCATTAGACCGCTTAGCCTCTGTCCAACCTGTTAAAGTACATTTGACGATTTGGCTTGATCTAAGTTGGAGTACAAGGCTTAATAGCAGCTGGGCTATTCTCAGCATGGTTATGACAAACCATTAATACCTGCACAATATATGGCATTAACTTTAGTACTGTGCATAAATAGTGTGTGTCAGCTTAACCTAACATCTGGAAGGTTAACTGTGTGTCACTGTTTCACTGTGGGAAGTTTCCACTGTGTGGACATCCCCATCTATAAAACTGGCAAGTCAGTAAACAAACTTAAAATGTAGCTGAGTTTAATTTCCTTTTATTACATTTCACTTCGTCTCAGGAACACCTAGTTTCATTTGATTCCCGGGTTTTTATCCAGCAGCTTTAATATCTAGGTCACAGTTAGGAAAGCTGAATGTCATCATAATACCTGCAGCATCAGATTAACAGGGCAGTGAGAACTCAGGTATTGTAACTTGACAACATTTGAACTAACAACAACGTGGTGGCTCGTTATTTAAAGAATCTGTATGGTGTAAAATAATCAGTGTCAGAAGCCACTGTGTTTGTGTATGAACAGTATCTGACACTCGAAACCCGTAGTGAAAAATCCAAGAACACTTAAAGAGCTGTCACTTTACTTTCACACAAATACATGATTCAAATGTTTTGTGCATTGTACAAAAGTTTTACATTACATGACATACTGCGTTTAGGTGAAGGCATCCAATAATGAGGCAACAATACACGTACAGTACAGCTGAGTGAATAGACCCTACAGCAGCACGTGTGCAGATCTCGTTCATATTAATTTACACTATCTGAGCACTTCTTAAGCACTTCTCCTTCAGCTTCTAGTCAGAAGTCTTCAGAGGATTAAATGACCATCACCTCACGGCTCCTGAAGTCCCACACTGCCGTGAGATGGAAGGCCATGTTGGAGAAAACCACGAGATACTCGAACAGGGCAAACAATGTGTAACCTGGGATGGGAAGAAACAGACAGGCATTGCTTTACATGTACTGTTCAGCAGCTAGAAACATCTACAGAATGAATAAAAATGGACAATCTGATTTAATACCCACTCCCTGATTCACAGTACATGTTGTGCTTCCAATAGAAGAATCCAGCAAAAGCGCAGAAGGACACATATAGAAGTAAAAACCGCACCTTCCAGTGGTGAGACTTGGCATCCTATAAAAAAATATATAATACTGAGAACAGAAATACTGCATTTGTCACAAGGGGTTATAGGTTATAACATGTAATTATCTCACCTCAGGACTTAATGAATACTTCTTAATAGCGTTCCACAAACGGCAGGTTATCAGCATGTAGATAAGGGAGCTGACGAGGAACAGGACAAAGCCTTCCTTATGCACGACTAAGGTAGGAAACATATACACACACACAGCACAGGGTTGACTTAAAATCTCTCCAATTAAAATTAGCATTAGTGAAATTATGTCAGAGTATGTGTTACACACAGTATGTCTCACTGGATGATACATAAGTGAGGAGCAGGAGGCCGAGGTTCTCGAAGAGAGAAAAGGCCAGGTTCATGCAGCTGAGTGAACTCTCGAGGAACTTTGAAGCAAAACGTGTTTTATAAAATTTAAAATAGGTTAACGCCACCAGGAATCTCGGTGCAGAGTGCAGCCCAATGCAAAACCTCCATATGTGGCACTCAGGACTTAGGCTTATGGAGGCACTGATAGATGGCAGGTAGTTTGGAACCTGAAAACACACAATTAGGATTCAGTTTTAGTTTCAAATAACAAAAGGACACAGCAAACGACATGGAATAGATCTGACTTTAACACGGGAGTGAGGCGGTATCAGGACTTCACCTGGCAGTGTGTACCAGTAGAGTCCTCAAAATGAAAAACAGACGATATGAAGACACACGTTATCAGTCCGAGCAGTGGTAGGCACACCGTTCCCAGAACGCAGGTGGTGAAGGAGACCCTGATGACCAGGGGCCTCTCATGGCCCAAGACATTTGAGCCTTGTAGCATCTTAAACTGGGTCTGCAACAGTGCACAGGTCGGATTTAATACATCTTATGAAGCCATTAAGCTGATCTGGAAACAGCACCACGTTGTACTGTAAAGCTATGCTGTCAACATTAATTTTGAACATACAGATACAAACACATTTACCAAACACCTGACATGAACCTTACCTCCACTCTGCTTATTCTTTGCAGAAATTTGCTGCACGCACCAACAGCACTGCATTCATTGTATGAGGCTGCAGGCTGGACGTGGGGATTCCTGATATGAGCAATAGGGTGAGATCCCTAAGAAAAGAGCTGGGGATCGTCCAGCCATCTTGAATTTCTCCGACACTTCATGTGCACCAGCCTCATTTGGATTCAGATTCTCTCAGCAGACGATGATAAACAAGCCTGCAGGATGCAGCATCCTGAGGAGCATGATGCAATAACCCGCAGCACCCGGAAGAAAAAGTGAGTGGAGGAGAGCGCTCAGGTTGCTACGGGACGTCACGATGATGCACAGATGACATGCAAAATGCTCAAAATCAGCCACCATGTGAAAAAGAAACGTGCAAATGAGGGAAAATGTGTGATTGAGAAAGGTGAAGAAGGAGATGCGCTCTCCGTGGTGCTGGAGCGGCGCAAACCCCCCTTTTCGTTTTGATTCATTAGGTTTTTCCAAAGAAATCTAGACTAGAACCACACACAGTGAATGTTTGTGCATCGGATTGTCTGCACTCATGAGGTTAACATGTGTTTAGAGTATTAACTGGCTCAGTCTGTCTGTCAGTCCTCTGGTTTCTCTGTCAGTCGCTGCGCGGTCCTGTGCAGGACGAGATCACAAATGCATCACAGCTGAAATCCCCAGCACTCTGCTTTTTGTGTACTTCTCTGTTTGTGGTGTGTGTGTGTGTGAATGAAGTGTGTTTGGCACAGAGAAGCTCTAATGGTGTTTGGATCGGGATCATTTGTTGGAGCAAAATGAAACGATGGCGATTCCCAACTTTGTTGCGGTTTCTTCTGTGTGTCTGCATTTTGCCATGTAAGTTTCCACTTCATTACATGTTTGTTTTATCTGACGTGAGCGTGAATTTGTTTGAAAATACTTCATTGTAGTTTTAAGTTCAGTTAGTTCTGATAATTTATAATCTATGCCAGCAAAATAGCGACGAAACACATAAATAATATAAAATACAGCATCTTCCTTTCTTCATGTCACTATTTTAATATTTTGTTCATCATCTGTTTCTTCTCTTGCTCCATACAAGCTGTCACCCAGAATCCGCAGCCAGTTGTTCAGGGATTTTGCTCATCATCATAATCCCGAAGACCTTTGTATCCAGCACAGAGGCTTTATTGAAACTGCGATTAAGGGTTAACATCTGGCTGGTCTAAATCCATTGTTGACACAGGAAACAAACCCCATTTAGGACATAAACTGTGCACTATTTTTTAAAACTATCATCTCTCTGGTTTTCTGGTGATTTGGATTTTTATATGACACGGACAGGAAATAAAAAGGATCTTTTTTTAGCTCCCTGTGGAGCCTCATTTGATCCTCATATGTACAGATTGAGCATTCAGCCACCACATGCTGAAGATGCTGCTGGTACATGATGGCAGATTTGCCTCATCTCTTTTCAGAGCTTTAGAGAAGCGCAGTCTAGCCTGACATCCCCTTTGTCCCCTTATCACCATCTGTCCTATACACTCACATGTTCTCCAGTTCTTCCAACATCAGCTGCTCTGGCTTTGCTCTGAGTGTCACTGCCCAGATAAAACGATTATATATCACAGCAAATATTTAAACGTCCCTCACTAAAAGATGCTTTGTGGTGATTTGACTGTACATTTTCCCTTCTCCTTGCTTTAGCTTGTTGGTGTGCTCAGGGGAAATATGCTCACAAGCTCCTGAATGATTTATTCACCAACTATACTAGTGCGCTGAGGCCGGTGGAGGACACAAACACCGTCCTGAATGTGACCCTGCAGGTTACACTGTCCCATATTATTGACATGGTAAATATAGTGTCTTATTGTCAAATAAGAGACTATGAAACATTTCTCTGTTGTATATCACAATAAACTGACTGGTTACTTTGGCTTCTGGGGAGGTTTCTGATTAGTTTTAAAATAGATTAAACAAATAATCAGTTAAAAGAAAAACAAAGTTTTTGTACCTTACCTGTTCTTTGTTTTTTAGTTTTTATTTCCCAATTTGTTACAGGATGAACGAAACCAAATTCTGACTGCATATTTATGGATACGTCAAGTGTGGTTTGATGCACACCTCAGATGGAATAAAAATGATTACGATGGACTTGATACCATCCGCATACCTGGTAGTTATGTCTGGAGACCTGACATAGTCCTGTATAACAGGTAGGTCTGGTGTTTTGTTAATTATTCAGTCCTACTGCTGCTTCCTTTGGTCAGTATACAAATGCAAAAGACATGGAACTGGGTGTGTATGAATGTGAAGACAGCTCTAATGTGATTTACTGAACCAGTTCTCTTTGTTTTTCAGTGCAGACGATCGTTTCACTGGCCCCATGGACACCAATGTGGTCATCCGACATGACGGCCAGATGACGTGGGATTCCCCCGCCATCACCAAGAGTTCCTGCAAAGTAGACGTGTCTTTCTTTCCCTTCGATGCTCAGCAGTGCAGGTTCACCTACGGCTCCTGGACCTACAACGGTAACCAGCTGGACATCCTGAATGCCATGGAGAGTGCTGACCTGGCTGACCTGGTGGAAAATGTGGAGTGGGAGGTGCTGGGTATGCCGGCTAAAAGGAATATTGTTCTGTATGGCTGCTGTGCTGACCCTTACCCGGATGTCACCTACACACTTAAACTTAAGAGAAGAGCTTCCTTCTATGTCTTCAACCTGCTCATACCGTGTGTGATGATCTCTTTTCTGGCTCCACTGGGCTTCTACCTGCCTGCTGACTCTGGAGAGAAGGTGTCTTTGGGAGTCACCGTGATGCTGGCCCTTACTGTCTTTCAGCTGCTGGTTGCAGAGATCATGCCTCCTTCTGAGAATGTACCTCTCATAGGTAACAGCAATAAACCAGCAGTGCACATCTGTGAGGAGTGTAAGTTACAGTTCCTGCTGATTTCTTTCTCTTATTTTGTTTCCTAGGGAAGTATTACATTGCAACCATGACCATGATAACAGCCTCTACTGCTCTGACCATCTTCATCATGAACATACACTACTGTGGCCCAGATGCCAAGCCTGTTCCCAAGTGGGCAAAGAAGGTCATTCTGCAGTACATGGCCAGAATGTGCTTTGTATATGAAGTTGGAGAGAAACTGCATGTCGCCACAGATGGAGAAACAGGAGCCTCCTCTACTAAAGAGCACCAATTGCACAATGAATGGTCAGGCAGGACCAAGCAGAGAGGACTGCGTCTTCAAAGTGCAGAAAGGTCAAGAGACAGTGAGCTCCATAATTGCAGAGGAAAGAGATGACATGGATCAGATGATGAGTCCAGTAGGCTCCATCGGGAAAAACCCTACCAGCGACTACAGCACTTGGAACAATGACATTTTCATGAGCATGGACTGCGGAGATTTAGGAGGTGCAAGGAGATGCAGGAAGGGTGGTGTGAGTGACGGAGAGAGAAAAGATAGAGAGGTTTCCTGCAACACTCAAACCAATGAGCAACAGCTCCTGCACAACATCGGGTACATAGCCAACTGTTACAGAGATCAGAGGGCCACACAGAAGAGGACTGGGGAGTGGAAGAAGGTAGCCAAAGTTTTAGATCGCTTCTTCATGTGGATTTTTTTCATTATGGTGTTTTTGATGAGCCTCCTCATCATGGGAAAAGCCATCTAACTGCAGAAGTGTTGAGAAACACAAAGATTATCACAGGATTCCTTTAGTCTTTCTTTTTATCCTTTAAGTTAATTCATATTCAGACCTATTGTAGCTCTAACTAGGAGTAGAATTAGACTTTTCTTGTTTATGGGTATTGTGTTGACAACATTTGTCCCAGTGATGTATGAAAATTACTGTATTAAACTCAGCAGCTGCTGTTTGTTTGCTGGCAAATTAGGAAAACATTTCTACTGGCGGCATTTTCACAACCATGATTTTATTTTAGATAAATAAAAAACGGATTTGTTTGTCTACTGCAACATTCATTTATTTATTTTTTTGTATGAGAAATAATGAAACAGTGATGAGAAATAAATACAGCGTCCATTGAATTACACATTCAATGGACGCTTTCTTACAAATTCTTACAAATTTTATTTGTTTTGTGAGTACAACAGTATATCCTATATATATATATATATTATATATATATATATATATATATATATATATATATATATATATATATATATATATATATATATATATATATATACGTAGCCTAATGTTATACAGGTATAGACTGATAGCTTCTAATGCTCTGCGTAGCTGAGTTATCCTGTGAGAGAACAGTACGTTCAGATGAACCCTCATCAGCACTTTTTTTTTTTCATTTTTTGCAAATGGAGTGAATTGATCTAATTTGAGCATTTACATAACTTCAATAAGTTATAATTCAATTCAATTCAGTTCAATTCAATACAATGCAATTCAATTTTATTTTATTCGTATAGCACTTTTTAAAATTGACATTGTCGCAAAGCAACTTTACACAACCAAAGTAACAAATAAGAAAGACAAACAAACAAAAAACTAAATAAAAGCTGGTTATTTCTTAAAATGTATGTTTTTAAACACATTATTTGTGCAAATGCTCTTGTTGTTTTCATGACATTTCAAAGAGTTAATAAAGCTTCTAAAGGAACAATGAGAATATTGGTAACGTTTTAGAAAGATGACATTCGTGAATTTAATCATTAGGTGGTTTTGATGAATTAATTTGTTGTTTCTGGCTGCATGTATGACCTGAAGACAAATATTTGTTACTTTGCCACCTCTCTTTGCAGCTCAGTCACTAATTTCTAGGAAGTTAAACTGTCATCTGGCCAAATAAAACAGGTATCAAAGATATTTGAACCAACAATTACTATATACTATAAACTGTATAAACTGTATAAACTATAAATTGTAGTCATCCAGCGGGGCTCTAATTAAAACTGACATTTTGTTAGAATAATTACCTTGTGTAATAATTTTATTATACACAAATATTAATCATATCAATTTATCTTGATCTCTGCGTCTATAATGAGGCACACAGTGACTAACTTAAATCTGTCTTTTATTTAGCCCACATCATATATACATTCATTTAGGATGTTAAAATAATGTTAAATACTTAATGCCAAAAACATCTTAAACTGCAGTATGTAGGACAAAAAATGAGTTTCCCCATAAAAGGCAACAACAGTTGTCTTGTGTTGTACTGCAGAGGAACACAGAGTTCAAGAGCATTAAGCTGGTAAATTAACATAGTACAAGAAACAGATGTGACAATAAATTCATAAACATTTAATCTTAATGATATGAATGAAATATGAATGATATAATGCAACTTTATCCAGTGACAGAAAGCAAAACAATATTATTCACACTATTCAAGCAGTAAGAGACAAATGTTTAAACTTAAAGTGAATTGTTACATGCACAAATAAAGGCAGGAGTAAAATTAGCCTGGAGCCACTTTTCTTTGCAGCATTTTGACAATTTTATCCCTTAATAATCTTGTTTGCATTCCATAAATGATTGGATTTAAAGTAGCAGGGACAACATGAAATAAAATAGATGCAATCTTCCTTAAATCTGGGTTATTTGGGAAACGATGTAGTATGATGGTTAAAAAGCCCGACCAGAGCATAATAAGATAAAGAACAAGGTGGCTCGCACAGGTTTGCATTGCTTTGTTATTCAACTCTTTGTTTTTCTTGATCCAGCAGACGAGAGCTATTCTAAAGTAAGTGACAGCGATCCCTCCAATTGAGCAACTGAACAGCAGCACAGTGAAAACGAGTCCATAGATGTTGTTGATGGACACATCCTCGCAAGAAAGCTTGAACAGTGATGCATTGTCACAATAAGCATTTTCTATAACTGATCGGCAACGTGACAGCCTCACTGTAAGACCTATCAAAACAGAAACAAGCACTAATGATGCTCCCCATGCAGTCGCTGACAGGCTGATCACAGTTCTAATAGTCATAATAGTGTTGTACTTTAACGGGTAACATATGGCCACATATCTGTCGATTGCCATGATGACGAGAATCAAGTGTGAAGCGGAACCAAATGTGTGGCTGTGAAAGGCTTGAACCACACACTGGTTGTAGGTGATGAAGCGTTGTGTTGAAATGATGTGTGCCATCAGCTGGGGCAGCAGGACGGTGTTGCCAATCAGATCGTTAACAGACAGGTTGCAGAAGAGCAGGTACATCGGCTGGTGCAAAGTCTTCTCCGTGATGATTAGAACAAGAACTCCAACGTTAGAAAAAAGCAGGGAAAAGTAAAAAAACAGCAGAGAGAAAAATACAGGGTATGTGAGTGTGGGGGATATGTCAAAACCTTGCATCTCTAGGATATCACCGATAGTTGTTGTGTTTCCTTCCATTATGCTGAAAAAAAAATTTTTTTTAATGGTGATAAATACAGTAATCTGATTAATAGCAACAACTATACACAATAAATATTCAATACAACTACAAGCAGGTATTGTCACAGCATTGCATGTTGAAATAACACAGAGAATTAGTTCTAAAAGATGCTACTACCTTGTTTGTGGAGGTGCGAATCCCGACTCATCAGCTCAACTTTGACCTCTTTTATTTTCTGCAGGATTTGACATTTGACATCATCACACTAATAGGGAAGCCATTAGCGCTCCAGTGTTGTGGTCCTGGTTTTGTAGATTCCCACATGTATAGAAATCTTTTATGTAATGTTCAAGTTACACATTTTTTTAAATGCATTCAAACACTGAAATGTTTTTGTCCCTGAGGTCAGAAGTCATTTTTTTCCAGACAACCCAACCAGAGCCATATATTTTATACAGTAACTGATGCCTCACATTTAATACAATACTTTGCAAAAAGACATGAAAAGCAAATGTTGTCAGTTTAAGGTTATATCAGTATATGTCACAGTTTTTAGTGAAGTACAAATGATAAAACCAGGATTCAAACGTTCCCAAATTAAAGTCAGCATAGATGGAAAGTTGTAATTGATTGGGAAGTTTTTTAATTTTAGAAAATATGAAATGATCAAAAGACCTGCAGATGTTTGAACATCAGCTGCCTGAAGCATTAGACAGTTGTATCCATAGAGGCTACAAAAATATACATTTTTAATAAGTGAATTGATACAGTACAGCACACATTGTGCAGTATTTACAGTAAAATTATGTGTATATATCTATATATGTGATGATGAAATGTTATGTTACATTCTTGTTGTTCATATGGCAAACAATTCAAACTGCACAAAACTGGCTCACAAGCAATTTGAGGCCTCTTTGAATTAGTTTGTGGTTTGTGATTGAAGGTTACACAGTGCTCTGAAGTAACGTTTTCAATAATGAGGTTTAACACTGAGGTTGACCATTCTAACACCAGAGTATCATGTGTTATCAGATTCAAAATCTAAAAAGAAGTTTTTATGAAACCCCAAAATGCCAAAAGAACAGACAAATTCTGCTACGAACAGTCGGTTCCAAGTGTAGTGTGGAAAAAACATGTAAATATATAGAGGATCAAATCAATTATACACAAATATTAATCATATCAATTTATCTTGACCTCTGTGCCTATACAGAGGCACACAGTGACTAACTTAAATCTGTCTTTTATTTAGTCCACATCATATATACATTCATTTAGGATATTTAAAAAATAATGTTAAATACTTAATGCCAAAAACATCTTGTACTGCAGTATGTAGGACAAAAAATCTGAATAGAAAAGTACTGAAACATAATGAGGGAGGTGAGATACAGTAGTTAACAAAGTGTGTTTCCTCATGAGAGGCAACAACAGTTGTCTTGTGTTGTACTGCAGAGGAACACAGAGTTCAAGAGCATTAAGCTGGTAAATTAACATAGTACAAGAAACATTTGTGCATCTCGGTGACAATAAATTCATAAACATTTAATCTTAATGATATGAATGAAATATGAATGATTTAATGCAACTTTATCCAGTGACAGAAAGCAAAACAATATTATTCACACTTTTCAAGCAGTAAGAGACAAATGTTTAAACTTAAAGTGAATTGTTACATGCACAAATAAAGGCAGGAGTAAAATTAGCTTGGAGCCACTTTTCTTTGCAGCATTTTGACAATTTTATCCCTTAATAATCTTGTTTGCATTCCATAAATGATTGGATTTAAAGTAGCAGGGACAACATGAAATAAAATATACGCAATCTTCCTTAAATCTGGGTAATTTGGGAAACGATGTAGTATGATGGTTAAAAAGCCCGACCAGAGCATAATAAGATAAAGAACAAGGTGGCTCGCACAGGTTTGCATTGCTTTGTTATTCAACTCTTTGTTTTTCTTGATCCAGCAGACGAGAGCTATTCTAAAGTAAGTGACAGCGATCCCTCCAATTGAGCAACTGAACAGCAGCACAGTGAAAACGAGTCCATAGATGTTGTTGATGGACACATCCTCGCAAGAAAGCTTGAACAGTGATGCATTGTCACAATAAGCATTTTCTATAACTGATCGGCAACGTGACAGCCTCACTGTAAGACCTATCAAGACAGACACAAGCACTAATGATGCTCCCCATGCAGTTGCTGACAGGCTGATCACAGTTCTAATAGTCATAATAGTGTTGTACTTTAACGGGTAACATATGGCCACATATCTGTCGATTGCCATGATGACGAGAATCAAGTGTGAAGCGGAACCAAATGTGTGGCTGTGAAAGGCTTGAACCACACACTGGTTGTAGGTGATGAAGCGTTGTGTTGAAATGATGTGAGCCATCAGCTGGGGCAGCAGGACGGTGTTGCCAATCAGATCGTTAACAGACAGGTTGCAGAAGAGCAGGTACATCGGCTGGTGCAAAGTCTTCTCCGTGATGATTAGAACAAGAACTCCAATGTTAGAAAAAAGCAGGGAAAAGTAAAGAAACAGCAGAGAGAAAAATACAGGGTATGTGAGTGTGGGGGATATGTCAAAACCTTGCATCTCTAGGATATCACCGATAGTTGTTGTGTTTCCTTCCATTTTGCTGAAAAAAAGTGTTTTAATGGTGATAAATACAGTAATCTGATGAATAGCAACAACTTTTTTCTGTTATTATTGATTTCATTGTCTTCTCTGAGCACCAATAAATTCTTTCATCAAGGAAACAATTACACCATAAACATAAAATTAACTACTGATGCAGTATGGGAGCATTGTTAACACCAAAGTGGTATTAAATATTACACCATAGTAATGTAGACACAATAAATACAATACACAATATATACACAATAAATATTCAGTACAACTATAAGCAGGTATTGTCACAGCATTGCATGTTGAAATAACACAGAGAATTAGTTCTAATAGATGCTACTACCTTGTTTGTGGAGGTGCGAATCCCGACTCATCAGCTGAACTTTGATCTCTTTTATTTTCTGTGGGATTGACATTTGACATCAGAGCACCAATAGGGCAGCCATTAGAGCTCCAGTGTTTTGTTTAGCAAGAGTTTTGGTCCTGGTTCTGTAGATTCCCACATGTATAGAAATCTTTTACGTAATGTTCTTTTTTTTTATGCATTCTGAAATGTTTTTGTCCCTAATGTCAGGAGTCCTTTTTTACAGTCAACCCAACTAGAGCAATATATATTTATTATAATAACTGATTCCTTAAATTCAACAAAATACTCCTGTAAAAAACAGACATGAAAGCAAATATTGTCAGTTTTAGTTTATATTGGTATATATCACAGTTTTTAGAATTCTTAAGTGACGTACGAATGATAAAACCAGGATTCAAACCTTTCCAAATTAAAGTCAGCATAGATGTAAAGTTGTAGTTGACTGGAAAGTTTAATAATTTTGGAAAATATGAAATGATTAAAAGTCCTGCACATGTTTAAACATCAGCTGCCTGAAGAATTAGACAGTTGTTTCTGTAGAGGTTACAAAAATATACATTTTTATTAAGTTAATTGATTGACAGTGAAGTAATTACAGTAAAATTATGTGTGTATATATGTTAGGATGAACAGTCACATGCTGCTAAGAACAGTCGGTTCTGCTGTGAAGTGTAGTGTGGAAAAACCATGTAAAAATATAGAGGGTCAAATCAATTATCAAAGCTGCTAAAGGGTCCTTCATGTCCATTTCTCCTGAATGAGATAATTGGTCTTCCCTCATGTCCTAATTGTGCTTTTGTGAGCATGAACAAGGTTCCTGCTCCCAAAGGCCTGATGTGACCACTTCAGTACTCTGTTTCAAATAGATTTATTCTTTTGGGACATGTTAAACAAAACGAAAAGGCTGAATAATCCTATTCAAATGTGTGATATGTGATTCATTTGATGCACTTTTTGACATGTTAATTACAGCGGTAAATTTCACAGAAATATAAATAATAATATGAAGGAAGAAAAAAAAAACTCAGCAAAGAGAAAGACTATGTTGTGTAACTTTATTTGTGAAGTTAACAAGTTAAAAAGCTTTAAACAGTAACTCAGTTATTCAAGTTGATAAATCAAATACTGTCAAATCCAACTTCTCATGTAAACAGCAACCTTCATTAGCAAAATAAGAATCTTGTCATCAAGTGCATGTGTGCTAATTGTCTGGGGATTAATTACAGTGTGAGACAGTTAATAACAGGATATTTAATCATTTCTCAAAGGGACTCATTTTGACAGCCTAATGAGGCATCTAGCTGATGTAATTCTGACAACTCGTAGTGTACCTGGTTACATAATATTGTTACAGTAGCACAAAAAGTGTATGGAAAAGATCATTTCCAGTATTGTGTAATATCATTATCAAGCTTAAAAGCATAGAAACACTGCAGCAAAAAGCCATGTTGGAACTCCTGAATTCAGACTCAGTACTATAACCAGAGGCTCAAGAGGTTTACACCCTGGTTCACAGGAAAATGAATGATCTTAAACAGGCCTGCAGGAGACTGGAGGGCAAATGGCAAAATCTAAACTGTATGGCCAGTGGTGGAGTACAGTATGTACAGAATTAGAAACATGCTCTGTACACAATCCAAGATTTATTTATGACACTGCAGCCAAACGTATTCAAAAGCACTCTCTCTTTTCTTCTTTTAGACGTCTCTGCAATAAAATAGATTTGATTACATACAATTGTTCTGCAGAACCTGTTGAGTATTTTGTTGAATGACATAAATATGTTATAAATTTTTGTCTAAGCTGATGCTTTCAAATAAACTACACGCCTCCTCAAACCTCAAAATACAAAGTGATCCGGGGATCTGACTAAATTTAAGATTTGCTCACCTCATTTCAGGTGTTTTTGGGTATTAGGTGCAGTTTAACACCAAATATTACTGGTTAAAGTGTGATAACACAGTCAATGGTGCCTTATTGGACTCATTCATTGTCCTGCTTTCTCCATTTCATTTTAAATTGCTACATATCTATTTCATGCTATGTATCTTGTTACTGTCACTTGTAATAATTGTCTCATGTCATGTGGTGTGATTGAATTCAGCAATTATTTGAAGCCACTCTCTAACAGTAACTAGCCACATCAAGTTGACACGCAGAGCTTTGGCAGCCTGAACTTGTGAAGTATCATTATACCGATTATTGTACCTGTGTTTAAATGAGTGTGCCCATATTTAAAGGGTTGTATCATGTTTATTATGTTAAAGCTCCCACATTATGTAAAATCCACTTTTTGGTCATTTTGGTACATTTATACTACTCTGGTGCATGTAGACACAAACCAATTATTTTAGTTTTGTAGAAACTTATCCCTCAGTGGTCCAATTCAAAGTTTGTGCTTGAAATGACAGATTCATTAATAAATATAATCCCAGCTCTAGCTCGATCCAAACAAAGCAGGTCGACACTTGCAGTCGGACATGAGTTTCCCTGGCTATGTTAAAAGATTTATGGGCGATCTCAGAAGTTTCTCTTCTGATGTAGAGATCCAGTATATGTGTCATGTATGTTCCAACCAGCTTGTGGGTGCTGGATTAATGTCAGGAATGAAGCTTAACGTGGGACTGATTCGGACTGTCTGTGACCTAAACCTGGGGACTTGAAGGAGCTGTTTACTGGGCATTAAATGAGCATTTTAAATAACATTAAAGATGACCATTCCCTGGGGGGGTTGTTGTAATGTTGTTTAGAAGAACAAGGTTTTATTTCCCAAAAGGCTGCCTGAGATAACAGTTATGGATCAGCTAAGGATAAAGGGTTAGCACACAAATCCTTTCTTCTTTGAAAGTATAAAAACACTGGAGTTGGAAATCACAGTCAGAGACCACGGAGGAGCTCCTCATGAGTTAAGCTGCAGGTGATGCATTAAGTAAGACATTACACCATAGCACACGATCAGTCATAAGAGTGTTTGTTAATATGGATGCTGTAAATAATGTCCTTCTTTTTCAGCTGGAAACTGGTCCTTTATCATTTGAAGTTCTTCAACAGTAGAAGCAGCAGTAGAGTTTACAGTACACTCCAGATATGTACACAAACACGTCCTCTGTAGTTTTACTAACACTGGAATCTCTGGGTTTATCTAATGCTTATATTTATCCAGCATTTCTGTTTGGGACTTTAATGTATCTGGTTACAATGCTTTGCAATTTACTGGTACTAGCAACTATTATTGTGAGTAAAAAGCTGCATAAGCCGATGTTTATCCTGCTCTTGAACTTGCCAGTATGTGACATGGTGGGAGCCACAGCTTTTGTCCCTCATTTCCTTTTCAGCATTGTGACAGAGAACAGAGTAGTTTCTCATCCTTTGTGTATAACTCAGGCTTTTCTGATGCATTTTTACGGAACAGGAAACCTGCTGATCTTGAGCGCCATGGCGTACGACAGATACATTGCTATATGTTGTCCTTTGAGGTATAACACTATAATGAATCCACAGCATTTAATCAGAATAATTATTTCAATATGGCTCTTAAATTTCTCATTGATTGTCACGTTGATTTTGCTGCTTGCCCGGTTTAAAATTTGTAGAACAAATATAGTGGATTTGTATTGTAACAATCCATCATTAATGAAACTGATCTGTGAAGACACCAGAGTAAACAACTACTATGGGTTGTTCACTATTATCTTTTTCCAAGGTGGATCACTGATAGTAATCATTTACACATATGGACAGATTTTGCGTACGTGCATCATGACTAATCAGTCTGACGCCATACAAAAAGCCATTCGGACGTGCGGAACACATTTAGTGGTTTTCTTAATCTTAGAAATCAATACTATGGTTACACTTGTTTTCCATCGCTTTGAGAATGTGTCCCCTTTCCTGAGGAGGTCGCTGGGTGTGTCAGTTCTACTCTTCCCCCCATTTTTGGATCCAATAATATATGGACTGAAAACCACAGAACTGAAGCAGAGCATTATAATGTTCCTAAAAAGAAATGTGGGTTCAACGAAGATGTAAGGAGTGTTCAGCTCTGACTCTTATTCATGTTAAAATAATTAGAGAATTACAATTATTATATAGAAAATACATCAGATCACAGAAACAACAGGGGCAAATTGTCCTCTTGGATTTCTACTGTAAATTATATTATATTATATAATAATAACAGGAACATGCAATCATATTATCGTTAAAGAGAAAATATTTGTTCTGTCTACATCGGGGTCTGTGTGAAATTTTAAATGTGACAATATTTGTATTCAATATTTTCTAATATGTAGACATTTCTTTGAGCTTAAGAATTATTTTCTTTTACAAAAAAAATTTTAAAACTTTATTTATTTATTGTCCTTATAATGAAATGAAAATGAATACAATTCCCTTGAATAGGGACCTGTGCTCCATGAAAAAAAACTGTATTTGTTAATAAATAAAATGTATTCAGTAAAAAATATGTGATGACATTTTCATCATTTTTTTTTTTAAATAATGTATTATAAGAGGAACAAACAAACAACTGAGATTGTCAAGTTGTGTACTGAAGTGCAAATAAACATAGTGATAACAATTCTACTGACTCAGAGTTGTGTTTCATTCTCTGTTTACTATGAGACAGACTCATGTCCAGGGTTAACCACAATTATTCTTTGAACAAACTAATAATTTAAAGTGTAGAGTACAAATGTATAATTAATTTAGAGCAGAGCATGTGTATACCTTTTACTTACACTATTTATACTTAGGGATCTGCACTCTATTTACGCTGAAGTGCTTCCAGTGTAGTTAAACATTGTTTTGTGCACATTTGAGCAATTTAAACAAACATCTGTGATTCATTATTTGAGATTTCATTGAACCGGGAGCAGCTCTCTGTTACACAAGAAAGACTGCCTGTGGTGTTTACCACCTATTACCCTAACCCCCAACCTCCTAACTCTATTTCTGAATGAATTATTACTTATAATTATTACTTCAGTCAGGAGAGACAAAATCAAAACAGATTTTAACATCAATATTTTTATGCAGACACAGGTGGTAGTGAAGCTGTGGTGGCTGAATATGTTTTGGGAACATGTTAAGGGGCTCCTGTACACAGGATCTGATGAAAACTGGCTGTGAATAAGATGCAGGAGGGTTTCACTGATCCTAGACTGATGAGACAGCTGATAACAGCAGAGAAAAGAATAGAATATGTGTCATCATCTTTCATCATCAATTTGCAGTTTGACAGCTATGAGATAACTCGCTCACACTGAACAGAGCAGGCAACAACCGACAACCTGTCCAGGGTGTACGCTGCCTCTTTAGTGTCAGTTTGGCTCCGGTCCCAATGCGATACTCAATCATAAGTGGGTATGATGGATGGGACAAGGTCTAAGTCTAATGCCTTTAATGTCTTCAGATTGTTTCTTTCAAACCCCACAGCTACATTTTGTTATGCTGGAAAAAATATCAGAACTATCCTTGTTGATCCTCAAGGGTGGGTGTGATAAGCACACAGTACATCACAGTCTAAATGTTCCTTGAAACTACGACAGGAAGGTGCAAAAGTTGATTTTATGTTGCGTGAAATCCTGCAGTGAGATTGCGTTCAGCCCCATTTACTTTTACTAATTTAAAAGAAACTCAGCACATATCAACCGTGTGAGCTCTGAACAATATCAAATCTACTAGGGAAAGTTGGTTTTAAAGTTGTGACTGAATCTGGAGACTAACAACAAACTAGTTGACAGCAACCCTGCTTCATATAAATTGTTAATATGTTAATACATTGTTTGTATTTCAAGTTAAAGTGAAACATTTTTGTCTGAATGAAGCATTTTTCACACACTGGAGTCAAACTAGATCCTGGCTCTTTAGGCAGCATGTTATATCTCAGGCCACTGTGGACAGTATAATAAAGATCTCATCTTAATCTGTGTGCAATAAGCACTTAACATAACCATGAAAAAGTTTATTAAAGCTGTAACCTTTCAAAATACGTTTGCTGCAAAACTGCAATGTCTTATTTGACACCACTTCTTAGTGTGATGCAGAAATAAAGAGCAATTGTCAAAAGAGGAAATGAAGCTCTTGTTGCTTCTTGTTGTCTAGAATAATAAATAAATCAATAATGAGAAATAGTACCACAACAGGTTGGAAACTATGGGGATGTAAAACCTCCATAACTAGACTTTAAGCAGAGCTCACACATTCTCTAATCTCTAAACGTTTAATGATAAAAATATAGAAAATATCTGTCAAGTCAAACCTTTGTACTTTCTTAATGTTGATGTAGGGGTTGCTGAGATGTAACTATTATATTTAATAATCTCCCAAAGCCCCCTGTGAGCCTAAGTCACTGCCCTAACAATCTAAAGATGAGCTTTATCATAACTCAGAACACCCCAGAGAGCTGCTTAGTATTCAGAAACAAATCCTGTCTACAAATCTGCTCGTCCTTGTGAACATCTTACCAGTTGGTCTTTGCCAGTTGTTGTTGTCTCTGTGTGTTTTAAACTGTATGATATTTAATGCATCAAAGTGTAGCGGCAAAGATGTGTTCAGGCTTTAAATAGGTAAGTGGTGTCCTTTCATCCTTTCAGCAGTAAAACTTAACTAATTATAACTCTAATTTGACTGTATTCTTTATTATCTGCCTTGTTCGTGCATTTCTTGTTGTATCCTCTCAGGTTCTTGCAGGATTAATTGCAACTTAATAATGAAGTAATTAACTATTCTTTAATTTTCTAGGGAGGAAGAGCAGGAAAATGGACATTGTGTACAATACATCATCTGATTTAGCGTTGACTGGCTTTGATCTCTCTCCTGAAAGTGTCGCTCCTGTGTTTCTTTTTGCAACTCTGAGCTACATGATCATACTTTTCAGCAACCTTATATTAATCCTCACCATTGTATTGAACAAATCTCTGCACCAGCCCATGCATCTAATTCTAGTGAACCTTCCTATTAACGACATTATAGGTTCTTCAGCAGTCTTCCCACAGCTTATTAAAGAAATACTGACAAACAGCCGCACAATGAACTATTCAGCTTGTGTCGCCCAAGCTTTTTTTGCCCACATCTATGCAGCAGGTGCAGTGCTCATTCTGACTGCTATGGCATACGACAGGTACATTGCCATATGTTTGCCTTTGAAATACAACACTGTTATGACTAATGCTCACGTTATGAGAGTAATCACGGCTGTATGGATGTTTAATGTAGTTATTATTGGTGTGCTGTTTATTCTGCTTCTGCGTTTAACCCGCTGTCGATCTGTGATAACAAACCTCTACTGTGATAATCCATCTTTGCTGGCTCTGGTTTGTGCCAACACAACGGTCAATAACATTTATGGGCTTTTTATAAGCGCTCTTACACAAGTGATGGTTAATGGAATGTTTTTGTACACATATCTCCAAATACTTGTTGCATGCTACACATCCAAAAGACCAGAAACAAAATCTAAAGCTCTGCAGACGTGTGCCACACATCTAATTGTTTTTCTCCTGATGGATTGCCTGGGTCTTTTCACGATCATCTCATACAGAATACAGAACATTTCACCACATTTAAGGAGATTAATCGCAATATCAGCATTCATTTTCCCCCCAACAGTAAATCCAATCATCTACGGCTTGAAAACTAAAGAAATTAGAGAAAAAATAGTGTCCATTTTTAGACACAAAATACCTCTGTTTTAATTTTTATTTTCTTTGCAGCAAGCTAAACGTTGGCATAATTCTCTATAATCTTATAAATAATAAATAATCAAGGTGCCATTTTGAGCACATATATTATTATAGCTTTATTCCCATTATACAACTGTGGGTATAAAATCTATTACAAATTACTCAATTGCAAATGAGGCTAATCACTTGGTATAAATATTTTTACAAATAAATCCCCAGTGTTTGTACTTTAGCGGCAGAATTAACTGTGATATGATGTGTGAAAACATATTGAATTAATAGTTTAAAGACAGGTTTTAGATACAGTACTTAATATGTAGAAATATGATTTGTCTAAATGTAGACATACTAACTTAGTAATACTACTATTTACTCACAAAACAAATTGCAGTAGAGCTCAATGTGATGCTGTTACAAACAATAACACATAATGAAAAGCACATAAACAGTAATAAAGAAAAACAGGTCTATATATATGTGTGTGTGTGTGTGTATGTATATGTATGTATATATAAATATATGTATATGTTTATATGTGTGTTGTATGTGTGTTTATTTAATATTGTGTGTATGTGTGTCTTGCTCCAGCTGCAGTGGAATTAATAAAGTTAAAGGGCTGAATTGAAGTGACCTCTGTGTGGTTGGCTATGCAACATTACAACACATTATCTTAATCATGCATGTTATATTTGACTGCACATGAAATGAAATACATCATATTTTAAATCATTTAATTAAGTTAATAGTAAACAGGTTGTGAGGATTGTCTGTTATTAGCAGCTTGAAGTTTTATGCAGTGACATCACATCTGAATCATACTACAGTATGTATTGACAATACAAATACAGCAGAGGGCGCCATCAGAACACTATAAACCTATTCACACCACCAGAAAAAAACAACAACAACAAAAAAACCCCCCACCAGAGACAAGGACCAGATCTCCATCTTTCAACATTAAAACTCAATGGATATGTTTTATTTTGTGTGAATTGATGCCATCTAGTGTCTTTTGAGGTGTAAGTCAGAGACTTAGTCAGAGACACAAACAACCTGGTGCTCTCTTTCACTGTATTACATATCAGGGGGAAAGATTAATTTTGCTATTAACCAGATCAGATAAGTATTTATATAATCAAAAGTGTATACACTGTATCTTAAGTAAATAAAAAAATAAATTCCTTGTATTTTAAACTGAAAACTAATTAACTTCATGTAAATTGGAGAACATTATGTGGACCTGTTGTGTTTGATTTGCTGCCCTCTTGTGTTAAATACAGAGAAGGCAGAAACCATATAAAACAAAATAGAATATATATTTTTTATTATTAGAAACACCTGCCAGTATAACTTTAGGCTCCAAAGTTGATATACACCTCTAGTTCAAACAAGTACTACTACTACAACTAGAGGTTAAGAATTTAATCTTATTGTGTAAACTGCCAGCTAAGACATTTCTCCTTATTTATGAATGGATACACATAATTAAAATCACAGTAAGTAAGAACGATTTAGGTATTTAAAAGAGAAATTAAGTGTAAAGCACAAATGTAAAGGAATTAAAAAAAAAGGTGAAATCTACAGATAAGGGAGAATTTTTACATGGCAGGTACCACAACATCTGTTGAAAAGTAAAATGGGAGCAGTTTAACAGCACATGGGCTTCACTAAATGTAAAATTAAGTAATTATATTTAACATTCAATATCATTAATGAGGCATCAATGAAGTCATCTGTAATCTTAGATTCTTTTTATGGATGCCCAAGCACACACCTTTTATTTTTTATTCATTTATTAACATTAGATTTTGCCAATTTATCTGTTAAAGACACAGGACAGTTAATTTATTACAGGTGTAACAGCAAATAAAAGATACGGGGGTCATGATGCAGAATAAAACCGCAAATAAGTAGAAATGTTGGCAACAACAAAACTGCTGAGTCAATTTCACAGTTGAATGAAATTGTTTGATATTATTGTGTCTGTGAGGTTATAGCTCAATGCAGATGTAGTTTGCTAGCTTTCACGCTTGACATGTAATGATGCTAATTGATGAACTGAATTATCTTCAAATGGAAAGGAAATAAAAATGACATATAGTGTCACAAAGCACTGCAGTTAAGTTTCTTTATAATGTGAAAATAATTCAGTTTTTTTTTTACATCGATCAGAAGTTGTGGCTAAATATGACATGATTTTTATAATAATAATTTGAAAACCAGTTTAGGATCAAATCGCACTAATTCACTACACATTAAAAAAATGGACTCTGCAGTAAACAGCTTCATGCCAAGCTTTT
Source organism: Anabas testudineus (assembly GCF_900324465.2). Taxonomy (NCBI): domain Eukaryota; kingdom Metazoa; phylum Chordata; class Actinopteri; order Anabantiformes; family Anabantidae; genus Anabas; species Anabas testudineus. The sequence goes on along the minus strand of NC_046622.1, from coordinate 6,448,364 downwards.
CACCGATGTTTTGTAATTCTCTCTTTTTCCAACCAGGAAAACTTATTTATCTATTATTTATTTTTTCAAAAAGATAACAGTGAGTAATATGCTAAACTAGCTACTTGTTCCTTTAGACAACATCAACTATTTGGATTGAATTGAAGCACTGGAACAAACCCTCACTCATAGGAATTGTATGTTTGTTCATAGCTGGATATACAGACACATGCAAAACAGACAAGTGCAAATCAGAGAGAAAGATCAGAAGTGAGTGCACTGCACACCACAGCCTAATATTCAATTAGAATGATCTTATAAACGAATAGAAAAGAATTGATCCTCTTATTAGGTTATAAATACAGCACAAAGAGGGCGAAAGTATGAGAAGAGAAGGAGAGTTCAGGATGACAGAAAGAGAGAGAGAGAGAGAGAATCAGGTGAGAGAGTTAATGCCGTCAAGACCACATATGAACCGCTGCTTAGCTCACAGTCATTGTGGTTGTATCCACAATGATTTCACTTAATGTGGCAGTGTATTGATACACTCTCATCAAATGTGGCTTCTCCCCAACCTCCTCCTTCATTTATTTAAATTACCAATAGTCTGTTTATAGCTTTATATAAGTTTTATCATGTAATATATGTAATTTTCTATTTGAATACAGTATGTTTGTGATGTGTGTGATTATCAGTGGGGGTGGAGAGATGAAACCCTTTCTGATAGAACAAAGGGATATGTGCCTTGTTGAATAAAAGCAATTTTCAAATGAAGAGAATCATATCAAGCAGTATTCACTGTTCAACTGTATAACTTTGTGCTTTAGTTTATTAGTTTGCTGTTGTTGTGTTAACTCACTTACTCATCTGAGGATTTCTTCTCCCACTGAACTTTGTCAATAGACCAGGTTCAACTATGTTTTGTGTCATAGTTACTGATGCTTGGTTACTGTTTCTGTGTTTCACTTTGCTCATTAGGTTAATTACTTCTCTGTTTACAAAGTGTTGTTGGGAAGGAGGTGTCACGCTCAGCCCTCTGGAGTGATCCGTCCTCAGTGCTTGGTACTGGTAATGAATCTCAGAGGGTTTGGTGACACAATTGTGACACTATGAAGTAAACACTTTTGTTTTGTAACACTGACAGCTTAGTAGAGTTAGTTACCCTAAGCTGCATTTTAAGTTTGAAACTTTTTATTAACCATGAAAATCAAACAAGAAAGTCAAACACAAGTAGCTGTTTATTTACCTGCAGCAGCCAATCATTTCTTTGAAATGCAGAAAAAACAATAACTCTTTGAATTTAGCTGTGCTAAAGTAATGAACAGCTTTAAACAGATTTAAACTTTAAATAAGCTTTTTTAATGTGTAAGAAGTTTGCAAGTGAAATTCATTCATTACATTAAATTGCAAAAATACTTCATTAAAAGACGCAGTTTCACATCCACTTAAATAAAAGTATAGTTTGTGATATTAGGATTAATTTAAGTAAACATCAATCAGACAAAACTTTAAAACCATTTTGTGGTTTTAATGTTTTTGTGGTAGACTTGTGTCAGCATGGGCACTCTGGGTGGTCTGCAACAACGCGCACTTACTTTATTATTATGTTTACAAGAATGAGTCAGTCATATGGGCAGATCTAATGGAGCTGTTGGCCATTCCAAAGGCAACAGCTAAAGGTGTGGATAGTGCACATGATGTAACTTGGTTTATAAATGCCCCTCTTTTACCCCTCTTTATGCAAAAAAATAAAACATACAACAATATTTTCTGCTTTTCAAAAGCAATAAAACATTAAGGTAGCATTTTTGCAAATGGGCCAATGAGTAAAAAAATCCAGAGGCTGCTGTGAAAAGAGAGATGTTTTAAATTTGTATCCTTAATATTTGGTCACCTAAATGTTAATAAAAAGAATTAAGAATTTAATCTTAGGCAAGGCAAGGCAGTTTTATTTATATAGGACATTTCATACACAAAGACAATTCAAGGTGCTTTACAAAGGCAAAAAGAGACAGTTAAAGCATTAAAACAATAGGCATTAAAGCACAAAACAAAATTTAAATAAAAAAGCATTTAAAAACAACAGACTTTAAAACCAGAAGACAAAATGAAAATGAAATAAAATCAAATTCATAAACAAAAAAACAAAACTATTAATAGTTATGATTAAGAAACTTAAACCTAACCTATCTTAAACTGATACTTTCACCTATCTATAACTGTAGGGGTTATAAAGACATTTGTTTATTTGAAATCAAGATGTAAATTGCAATATGATGTATTTAGAGCCCACATTTAAGTCAAAGGAACTGTTCTGAATAAAATAAAAAATATTTCATTGCTCATTCATTTGTGTGTAAATAGCATTTCCCTGCAGTGGTTGAGAAGGTGGATGTTATTCTTTAACAGTGTATTTCAGTGTATTTCAGTCTATAACAGTAAATTTTAATTATAAGCATGTCACTTTTTGTAAAATCTGAGGCTTTGATATGAATGTAGTGCATTTACAAGTATTGAATTGTAGACCACTGGTCAACAGGCGGCCTAAGACTCCCGGACATTTCCATAGGGCCTGGTTCTGCCTACCTCTGGTTGTGATGAGAAAAAAAAGTATGTGAGCAAACAGTGGCTTCATAAAGTATTTTAACCTTTTACGTATTTATGCTCTAAATATATATAATTTCGAATTGACACATTTGCCATATTTGCCTCTGATTCTACAATTAATTACCCCCAAGGACAAAGTCAAAACACGTCTTAAGAAAAGGTTGCAGATTTATTTAAAATCAAAAACTAAAAATCTATTTTAGAGATGTGGACTTGTGAGACTCTGGACAACTTGACATCCTGCTAATATTTAGATTTAATTATTGAGTATTGTTTGTAGGAAAATAATGAATTATATATTTTGGAATAAGGCTGTAACAAAATGTGGAAAAAGATAAGCGCTGTACATATACACATTATTTATGTATATATTATATAACATGTATTTACATGTTGGTTTATCAGTAATTACATCTGTCTGTTATTCTTGCCATTGTCTATAAATATATGTATGAAAAACAACAACAACAAAAAAATGTTAGGTAGGATGCATTCTTCAAAGGTGTTTTCTAACCAACCAATAGACCAAATCTCAAAGGGTGTACTATGATGTATAATAAAAAATAAATGAAAAAAATTATACAGAGAGCACAAGTGTTACAAAATGCTTCACATGAGAAAAAGAAGCACAGGTACATGAACAAATTCATGGCAAAGAACTGATGATCAGAACTGTTATCAGTGTTAGCTCACTAAAATAGGCTCCTCAATAAAAAGTTTAGAGAATGAGTAGGTTAATGAATTTGATCATATTAGTATAATACTTACAAAATAATATATAACTAGGTAAATTTACAGTTAATGGGAATCTACTGAGATGTCAACCTTTTCTGAACATCTTAATAATCTTACATTTAATTTCTTTTGTTCTAAGACTGTACACAAAAGGATTTACTAGAGATGGGCCGAGGATGGACCCGATTAACAAGCCGTTGCGTGCTTCAAGAGTTAATACCACACCAAACCTGGTCAAGATAGAGATAACAAGTATTGGACTGTAATAACATGTTACCACTATCAAGTGATTAAAACAAGTGCTGCCCATTTTCATTTTCTCATTTTTTGAAGATAACTTCACAAAATATATGATCCCCACATAGGACAGGCAAATAAAAATAAAAGTGAAAATTAACATTAAAGATCTCATGATAGCAGCCATATTGAAATAGTAGTTTGGGTCAACACATGTGGTTCTTATTACAGCAGCATAGTCACAGAAATTGTACTTGAGCACTGAATAACAGTAAGGGAGAGGAATCGCAGTTGCAGGACCAACAGCCGAAAAAGCACAGGCAACAATCCATGCGACATATGTAAGAACAAGAATACGTGTGTTTGTTAAATAACTGTGATAATGAAAAGGACAACTAATAGCAACCAGTCGATCAAATGCCATAACTGCTAAAGCAAACATCTCCATCACCCCTGCCAGATGAAAAAAAAACATTTGAATTAAACATGGGGCATAGGATATAGTTTTAACACCAATAACCAAAACCCCAATCATAGTTGGACTGGCACTAGAGGAGTAGAGTAGATCAACAACAGCAAGGTTACAAATCAGAAGATACATTGGTTTGTGCAATTTCTTGTCAAAAATAATTAAGAGGATGTTTAATAGATTGGCTAAAACAGCCACAACATAGATGAGCAATAATACCACACCAACTAGCAAAGGACTATTGATTGTGTCAAAACCACTAATGATAAATTCAGTTACTTTGATTGATGCATTTTGTAAAGACATAGTTATAAAATGCAAGAATAACTTCATAAAAAAAAGACTTCTTAAAGCAAAATATCAATTAGTACATTTCCAACCATAACCAGTCATTACCAGCTGTCAGGGTTTAACAAGAAACACAGAGCTCAATCAAAAAGCTTTCACTACAACACACATCAGGGTTTTTCCAAACAGCTTCTAAGGTTGAAGGGTTATAAGACTCACAAGAACAGTAAAATTTCATTGGGCAGCCCGATTGTCCAATCAGATTTAAATTTTAACTTGGGCTTTGACTTTACAATTTTATTATATTATATAATTTAAGGCACAGTTATTTTTTACCATTAATAACATTCTAAAATAAATAATTCCATTATTTTACAAAGCATTACTAAATTTAAATTTAATAAACACAATACCAGCAATTGTCATCGTAGGACATCACCATGGACAGTGATGTACCACATCTTTCTCAGCCACCACCGCAGAGTCCTGACCTATTCCTGACAACAGACAGCAGACTTAGTCAGCTCAGATAACTTTGGGAAAACCTGTCCTTTATTTCCTCAGCTTAGAGATTAGACACTTTTTCATTCCCTTAGCTGTGTGTGTGTGTGTTTCTATACTTTTTCCCCTACTAATGCTACTAAATATAAAACTAATTTGCTGTCCATATATTGCAGTAGTTCTTCAGCTTCAGAACTACACAGAGTCTGGAGCTCCATCCTCTTCAATACCTGATAAAACACAATGTCAAAGTAATGTTTCAAATGAATGTGGTCCGGATAGACCCTTCTTTGGGTCTGGTTCTGAACTGGATTCTGTCACTTGTTGTAGAGGGTAAACAGTAACTTATCTGAGGGATTAAGGAGAATATGCAAAGAGATCTGCAGCCAGTTGTTTTTTTTGGCCAAGTTTTGGTGCATTATTTAAATGTTCAAGGCTTTATATAGTCACAATGATCATATGAAAACGGAAATCTGTCATTTCTACTTGTTGCTGTACATTAGCCAAAGTAAGAATTCAATTAAAATTACGAATCCTATTCATGAAAATCAGTTGTCGCGAAACTCTTTAAGCAGGGAGGAAGCAAAAAAGCTGCCAGCTGCTTGTTCTTTGGGCTCAAACTTATTTCAGATGGAGCAAAAAATAAGTTGTGTGGTCAGATGAGTCCACGTTTCAGCTTGATTTTAGAAAAATGGATCAGACTCTTTGTGCAAAAGACAAAAAATACCATTCAAAGTGCAAAAGCCAACATCTGTGATGGTTAGTGTGTGCCTCAGTGCCCATGCCAAGGTACCATCAAAATGAAGATGTATATCGAGATTTAAGAGAGACATATTCTACCATCAAATAATTGTCTATCACCAGGAATTTAATGGATATTTCAGCAAGACAGTAACAGCATGGGCCACAACATTAAGGCTTGGTAAACACAGAGTACATTAGTTTGACTGGCCTGCTGTAGTCCAGATTAGTGCTCTATTGGCTGTTCTAGGCATCTAACTCTAAACTTCATTTCAACAGTACAGTATTCAAAAGTACAATTAGATTGAAAAGTTAGGCTTAATTTAAAGTTACAAATATACAAGGTAGCATGAAACCATGAGTCAAAAGGACAATAACAAGAATGCTGCAAAACTTAGTAATCAAGCAGAAATTCTGATTGGCTACAAAAACATGTCTTTAGAAAAAAAAATCGATTTACTTATTTAGGTTTGGGATATCAAGAAACCTCTAACATACAGGATTTTAGCGCAAACAATCAAAATAGGCTCCTGTCGTGGTGTGATAAAATACATAGATTAATATATTCTGCCTTTTTATTTTGAGAAGGATACACTTTTAAACATTTGGAAAATCCTGTTTTTAATTTCTTTTGTTCTAAGACAGTACACGAAAGGATTTACAAGAGATGGGCCGAGGATGGACCCGATCATTAAGCCATTACGTGCCTCAAGAGTTAAGACTAGACCTAATCTGGTCAAGACAACTAGAACAAAAACTGGAAAATAATAACATGTTACTACAATCAAGTGGCTCAAACAAGTGCTGCCAATTTTCTTTTTCTCATTATTTGAGGATAACTTCACAAAAAATATGATCCCAACATAGGACAGGGAAATGAAACCGAAAGTGAAGAACAAAAGAAAAAATAATATGATTGCAACCATATTGAAATAGTAGTTTGGGTCGACACAAGTGGTTCGTATTACAGCAGCATAGTCACAGTAGGCATACTTCAGCACAGTATAACAGTGAGGGAGAGGAATCACTGTTGCAGGAAAAATAGTCACAAAACCACAGGCAACAATCCACAGGATATATGTCAGGACAAGAGTACGTGAGTTTGTTAAATAACTGTGATAATGAAAAGGACGACTAACAGCAATCAGTCGATCAAATGCCATAACTGCTAAAGCAAACATCTCCATCACCCATCCTAACTGGAATACAAACATTTGAATTAAGCACGGCACATAGGATATAGTTTTAACACTCGCAACTAGAACCCTAATAATTGTTGGACTGGCACTGGAAGTGAACATGATATCAACAACAGCAAGGTTACAAATGAGAAGATACATTGGTTTGTGTAATCTCTTGTCATAAATAATGACGAGAATGTTTACTAGATTTGCCAGAATACCTACAACATAGATAATCAATACAACCATCCCAACTAGAAAAGGACTCTTGGTTGTGTCCAAACCACCAATAATAAATTCTGTTATTTGGATTGAATCATTCTGTAATGACATAGCAAAATCTCAAGGTTAGGAAAGGCAAATGTCCTTTTTCAAAAGCAAAAGATGATTCAATTTATTTTAAATATAATATTTACCATATCCATCTGTGAGATTGTACAAAAATAACAGAGCTCAGTCAAACCACTTTCAATGCAACAACAATTGAATTTACCTGACAGCTTTTAGGGTGTTGGGTTTTAACGCTCACTATACATAATGTTTCATTGGACAGGCCCATTGTCCAATCGCACTGCACGTTGATCCCAGCTAATTCGAACTAGTATCTATAGCTAAATTTAATGAGTAAAATTTGAAATTGGATGTTTGCTCGTTATGTCATCAGCATCTGTGAATGTCAATTAAACATTTTCTCCATCAATATCAACATATATACATGCAGCTGGTTTACAATTTGTGACTAATACTGATACTTTGTCCATTTCCTTGTCACAAAGGTTAGATGTTGATGCAAAAAATCAGCTGTAAGCACGTGTAATGCAGTAACATGTATTGATTTGTATAGAAGTAGAAGTAGTACTTCACACACTTGTGTTCTGTAATTTGGTTACTGTATACGCCAACATTACTGGTGTTTTTACGATATTTTGATGTGCTGAGCCAAACCCATGAACATGATTTGGCAGCATCTAGTTGTATTTCTTCCAGCAGTTTTCCTCTTTTCAGTGTGCTATGTCTCTGTTGGAGTCCTTCACAGTAAAGTAATCTCACTGTTAGTTTTTACCATGGCTATTAAAGTTATCATTAGGGCATCGAGTAATTAAGTTGTTGGCTTTTCATTTATTGTTTTTTTTTCTCACTGGACATTGTATTTGTATTTGTACCTTGTATTACACAGTTTGGTTTTAATTAATAGCCATGTATATTTATTATGACTGCCAATATTCATTGTTTTATGAGGCATATTTATTTATTATATTTGAATTATTTGCTAATTAAAGAGTTATAGTTTTATTTTTTTGGATGTAATGATTCATTTCTGAAAACTGACATAAAAAAACATAAAATAATTAAATTAACTTCATATAAAATATCAATGTAAAAATATAAAAAGTCATTCAATAGTGTGATTTAATATTAAAGGTTTTTTATAGATGAGGAGAAAAATCCAATGTCAGAAAAGGTTTATGTGGTGGTATGATGCATCTCTCAAACATTAACACTACAAGTACGAACTAAAGAGTTTTTGGGTGATTGACAAACTGATTAACTGCAGTAAACAGGTTCTGTTCACGGTATCAGGATCACACCTCGTAGCTTTTTTTAATGTTTTCTATATACTTTTGTGAACACCTACAGTAATAATATAAAAATACAATGTTTCTGTAGTAACAATAAGCAGACAAGTATGGTAAAATTACAACTTTTACTGTATTCTGGCCACTATGTGAAACAACAAAGAAAGCATGTTAAATATAGTATGTTTTCCTCCGCTCATATAAAGTCATGTGTGGAGTTTACATATTCCCATGGACATGTTTCCTTCGAGCCCTTCGGTTTCTTCTCACAGTAGAAAGACGGGCAGCAGTTGGAAACTGTGTTACATGCGCAATGTGTGAGTACCAACATGAATGTGTTTCCAGCGGCAAAATACACAATTAACGAGACGGCTAATTCAGTTTAATTTATAAGACTCTACTGAGATGTCTCCACTTTTTAAAATATCTTTAAAACATTCTGATTTTGGATCTGGTGAAGTTTGTAAGACCCTCAGCAGGATATTACAGTGCATTTTTGCATGGAATAAGGACTGGAAAGTGCCCTGATTACTAACTGAGTGACTGTGACAGATATACAAGGACCTAAAACCTAAACCATTTGTGTGATTACTACTCTCAGACAATCAAATAGCCCTCTCTGCCCTATAACTTGACAGAATAAATAAAGTAGATGTAAATGCATAGTTAATATATGGGATCTTTTGACTTTTCTAAGATGTCTAAACTTTTTTGAACATCATAATGATCTTATATTTGATTTCTTTTGTTCTAAGACAGTACACAAAAGGATTTATTAGAGATGGGCCGAGGATGGACCCGATCATTAAGCCGTTACGCGCTTCAAGAGTTAAAACCACACCTAACCTGGTCAAGATGGAAAGAATGAATATTGGAAAGTAATAACATGTTACCACAATCAAGTGACTCAAACAAGTGCTGCCCATTTTCATTTTGTCATTATTTGATGAAAATTTCACAAAATATATGATCCCAATGTAGGACAGGCAAATAAAACCAAAGGTGAAAAATACAAGAAAAAATATTATGACTACAGCAATATTGAAATAGTAGTTTGGGTCAACACAGGTGGTTCTTATTATGGCAGGATAGTCACAGAAAGCATACTTCAGCACAGTATAGCAATGAGGGAGAGGAATCACAGTTACAGGAAAAATGGCTGCAACACCACAGGCAACAATCCACAGGATATATGTCAGGACAAGAGTACGTGCATTTGTTAAATAACTGTGATAATGAAAAGGACGACTAATAGCAATCAGTCGATCAAATGCCATAACTGATAGAGCAAACATCTCCATCACCCATCCCAGATTGAAAGCAAACATTTGAATTAAGCACGGGACATAGGATATAGTTTTAACACTCGCAACGAGAACTCCAATCATAGTTGGACTGGTACTGGAGGTGAAGAGGATATCAACAACAGCAAGGTTACAAATCAGATAATACATTGGTTTGTGTAATCTCTTGTCATAAATAATGAAGAGAATGTTTACTAGATTGGCTATAACAGCTACAATATAGACAATCAGAATAATCACTCCAACTACAATAGGACTATTGGTTGTGTCAAAACCACCTACAATAAATTCTGTTACTACACTCGAAGCGTTGTATAAAAGCATATTTAAGAAACTAACAGCTGACATAGAAAACATTTATAGCAAAATTTCATTCATTCAATATATTTTAAAAAATAGGAATTGCCATACTTTTCAAAACGATAGCAGAGTAGCTCAGTAAAACAGCTCTCTCTACAACTATAGAATTTATCTGACAACTTGTAGGACATTGTGCTATAAGACTCAACAAAACATTAAGTGTTATTGGACAAGGGCATTACCCAATCACATTGGATGTTGACAGTGATTGATTTGGCCTAGAAGTTAGTTAGCCAGTAAGAAGTCTTCTAGTAGCTGACTGTGTTATCCTACCTTCTTTCGGCTCAAGCATCCATTTGAGCGGTGAATGACTTGGATTTTGGTAAAATCAAGATTAATTTGACTTCATGTACACTGCTAAAAAAAATCAACACTTTTTAATCAGAGTATAGCAACAACTTCACGAGAGTCGTCCTCTCATGGGCCCTGTGCTTACTATGTCATCAGCATCTGTGAATGTCAATTAGACATTTTCTCCATCAATTTGAACATATACATGCACCTAGTTTACAATTTATGACCCTAATACTGATAACCTTTTTTCTTATCTATTTCCATGTCACAAAAGTTAGATGTTGATGAGTCAGCTGTCAAATACATGTAATGCAGTAAAATGTATTGAATTGTAAAGAAGTAATAGTATAAAGCTGAATCCAATTAAATACTCAAATAATGTAAAAGTACTTGTGGTTACCGTACACTCCAACATTCCTGAAGCTTTAATGACTTTTTTGATGTGCTGAGCTCTGCACATCAGGTGTGCAGCGTCCGGCTGGACTTCTTCTGCCAGTTTTCCTCTTTTCAGCGTGCTACTTCTTTGTTGGAGTCCTTCACAGTGAAGTAATGTCACTGTTAGTTTTTATCATGGCTATTAAAGTTATCTTTAGCGCATCCAGTAATTCATTTGTTGTTGTGGTATTTCATTTATTGTTTATTTTTTCTCACTGGACATGGAAAATTATATTTTATAGTTTGGTTTTAATTAATAGGCATGTATATTTATTATGACTGCCCACATTCATTGTTTTGTGAGGCATATTTATTTGTTATATTTGAATGATTTGTTAATTTAGGAGTTATAGTTTTATTTATTTTTTGATGTGATGATTAATTACTTAAATAAACATAAACATAAAACAACTTAATATAAAATAATGTATTGTAAAAATATAAAAAGTTATTTAATAGTGTGCTTTAATATTAAAGGTTTTTTAGAGTTAAGGAGGAAAATTCAACAGTGTCAGATAAGGTTTACGTGGATTTATGATGCACCTCTTAGTGACGAGGAGCAGATCTCGGACTTGAGACAGCAGGCGATTGATGGCATGAAGAGCTCCACACTCAAGACTACAAGTACAAACTAAAGAGTTTTTGGGTGATTGACAAACTGATTAACTGCAGTAAACAGGTTCTGTTCACGGTATCAGGATCACACCTCGTAGCTTTTTTTTATGTTTTCTATATACTTTTGTGAACACCTACAGTAATAATATAAAAATACATTGTTTCTGTAGTAACAATAAGCAGACAAGTATGGTAAAAATACAACTTTTACTGTATTCTGGCCACTATGTGAAACAACAAAGAAAGCATGTTAAATATAGTATGTTTTCCTCCACTCATATAGAGTCATGTGTGGAGTTTACATATTCCCATGGACATGTTTCCTTCGAGCCCTTCGGTTTCCTCTCACAGTAGAGAGACAAGCAGCAGTTGGAAACTGTGTTACGTGTGCAGTGTGTGAGTACCAACATGAATGTGTTTCCAGCTGCTAGATACAACATTTATGAGACAGCTAATTCAGTTTAATTTATAAGACTCTACTGAGATGTCTCCACTTTTTAAAATATCTTTAAAACACTCTGATTTTGGGACTGGTGAGGTTTGTAAGACCCTCAGCAGGATGTTATATTGCATACAAGGACCTAAAATTCTAATGAGCCCAGCTTAAAAAAACCTAAACCATTTGCATGGTTACTACTCTCAGACAATCAAATAGCCCTCTCCGCCCTAAAACTTGACAGAATAAATAGAGTAGATGTAAATGCATAAATAAATATTTAGCATCTTTTGACTTTTCTAAGATGTCTAAACTTTTTTGAACATCATAATGATCTTATATTTGATTTCTTTTGTTCTAAGACAGTACACAAAAGGATTTATTAGAGATGGGCCGAGGATGGACCCGATCATTAAGCCGTTACGCGCTTCAAGAGTTAAAACCACACCTAACCTGGTCAAGATGGAATGGATGAATATTGGAAAGTAATAACATGTTACCACAATCAAGTGACTCAAACAAGTGCTGCCCATTTTCATTTTGTCATTATTTGATGATAATTTCACAAAATATATGATCCCAATGTAGGACAGGCAAATAAAACCAAAGGTGAAAAATACAAGAAAAAATATTATGACTACAGCAATATTGAAATAGTAGTTTGGGTCAACACAGGTGGTTCGTATTATGGCAGGATAGTCACAGAAAGCATACTTCAGCACAGTATAGCAATGAGGGAGAGGAATCACAGTTACAGGAAAAATGGCTGCAAGACCACAGGCAACAATCCACAGGATATATGTCAGGACAAGAGTACGTGCATTTGTTAAATAACTGTGATAATGAAAAGGACGACTAATAGCAATCAGTCGATCAAATGCCATAACTGCTAAGGCAAACATCTCCATCACCCATCCCAGATTGAAAGCAAACATTTGAATTAAGCACGGGACATAGGATATAGTTTTAACACTCGCAACGAGAACTCCAATCATAGTTGGACTGGTACTGGAGGTGAAGAGGATATCAACAACAGCAAGGTTACAAATCAGATAATACATTGGTTTGTGTAATCTCTTGTCATAAATAATGAAGAGAATGTTTACTAGATTGGCTATAACAGCTACAATATAGACAATCAGAATAATCACTCCAACTACAATAGGACTATTGGTTGTGTCAAAACCACCTACAATAAATTCTGTTACTACACTTGAAGCGTTGTATAAAAGCATATTTAAGAAACTAACAGCTGACATAGAAAACATTTATAGCAAAATTTCATTCATTCAATATATTTTAAAAAATAGCAATTTCCATACATTTCAAAACGATAGAAGAGTAGCTCAGTAAAACAGCTCTCTCTACAACTATAGAATTTATCTGACAACTTGTAGGACATTGTGCTATAAGACTCAACAAAACATTAAATGTTATTGGACAAGGGCATTACCCAATCACATTGAATGTTGACAGTGATTGATTTGGCCTAGAAGTTAGTTAGCCAGTAAGAAGTCTTCTAGTAGCTGACTGTGTTATCCTACCTTCTTTCAGCTCAAGCATCCATTTGAGCGGTGAATGACTTGGATTTTGGTAAAATCAAGATTAATTTGACTTCATGTACACTGCTAAAACAAAATCAACACTTTTTAATCAGAGTATAGCATCAAGTTAAAATTCACAAGAGTCGTCCTCTCATGGGCCCTGTGCTCACTGTCTGGAACCATGCAGCTTGACTGGCGTTTGTCATAGAACACTGGAATTGGCGGTTCTTGGAGGCTTGAGGAATTAATACCACTGACTACCCTCCACACTTGTCTGATCCAATAGAACACCTCTGGGACATTACGTTTCAGTCCATTCGACACCACCAGCTTGCACCTCAGACTGTCCAGGGGTCCTGGTCCAGATCTGGGAGGAAATATCCTAAGACACCATAGCCTTATTTGGGACATGCCTTCTCCATATCAGAATACAAACCCCTCCAGAAGTATTGGAGTAAAGTGAGGCCAGTTCCTTAATTTTTGTTTTAGACTGAAAATATTTGGGTTTCACGTCAAAAGATGAATATGAGACAAAAGATCAACATTTCAGCTTTCCATTTTTAGTTGTTTACGTCTGGAACCAATTCACAACATAGAAGATAGTACATTTAGTTTGAACCCCCCAATTTTTCATGTCAGCAAAGGTATTGGGAAATGTGACTAACGAATGTGTTTTGTTAAGAGGTGTAACCAACATGAAAACCAGTGAGCTGTCGATGGGTGAACAAAAAATTTTATTGACTGATGAGACAAACATGAACCTCAATGAAAGTGATAAAAAGGCTAAAGTTTGGAGAAAGAAAGGATCTGTTCATGATCCGAACATACAAGCGGAGGTAATGTTATGGCCTGGGCTGCATGGCTGTTTCTGGGACCAGCTCAGTAATCTTCATTTACAATGTCGGTGTAGATTCTCAGTCATCTAGGCGAAGTTATCTGGAAGTTGACATGGCAACTGGACTTCCTTCTTGTTAGGTCGAAATGTTTCACTACTCATCCAAATAGCTTCATCATCCTGACGATTGCTGGCTAGAGACACAAATTTATGCTCCAGGTTTGGTTTCACTTCAACCCTGGCTTGATTAGACTCATTAGGTGAAACAATAGAAGGGGAGGATTTAATAGCCAACCCCTCTTATCCCCTATAGTCAGATAAAAAAACAAGAATCCTGTTCAGGGCTGCACAATGTTTGAGAGTGAGAGTACAGCATGGTTACGTGCAAAAATCTATATTTACCTTGATTGAATCAGGGTTAACAAGAAAAACTACCACAGGGTTTCAGTGTCTGTAGTTCCACCACATTGGGTACTGATTTTATTGTTGTGCTTTTTCATTCATTGTATTTATTAAGTGCTGGTCTTGTTCTCATTAGACATGGATATTTATTATCTGATAGTCTGGTTGTCATTATTTGGTATGACTAGTGGTCATTGTCTTATGATGCATATTCATTTCTTGGGATGATTTGTTAATTTATGAGTTTGAGTGTCATTTTCATATCTTAGATATGACAATCTGTTACTGTAGTCTAACATAAAATAAACATTTACTATAAATCAAAATGCATAATGATTTAGTGTTTTGCCATTAACCTAATGATAATTTTTTCCATTAAATGTCAGAGTAAATTGATATTTGCATCTCACCTACATCTACAATATCAGGACCCAATTTCAGGGATTTTTTTTTTTAACACACATTATATATATCTTGTTTTGTGAACACCCACAAGAGTAATATTAAAATACAATTTGTTGACATTAACAATACAAAAACAAACAGTTTAATAAGTGGTAAGTATGCAATGTGTACTGCATACTGGCCAGCACAAAACCAAAGACATGCAGTTTTCTATCACAGTTGAAAGACAAGAAACAGTTGGAAACTCTGGTTTGGTCGCTGCAGCTGAGCAGTAT
Organism: Anabas testudineus; assembly: GCF_900324465.2. Taxonomy (NCBI): domain Eukaryota; kingdom Metazoa; phylum Chordata; class Actinopteri; order Anabantiformes; family Anabantidae; genus Anabas; species Anabas testudineus. Next base: position 6,433,144 of record NC_046622.1, on the reverse strand, counting down.
TAAGCTTGTGTTGCTTCTCAGCCAGCTAAAATAGACTCCTCTTCCTTACAACTCTGGAAATGATAAACAGTTTGGATAATGCATATATTATATGTATAGAAATATTATAACATTTTAGGATAATACTTAAATAAAAATGTACACGAAAAAGCAAATACAGGATATGAATATCTACTGAGATGTCTCAGTGTATTTAAACATCTTTAGGATCTTATTTTTAATTTCTTTTGTTCTAAGACAGTACACAAAAGGATTTACTATAGATGGGCCGAGGACAGACCCGATCATTAAGCCATTACGTGCCTCAAGAGATAATACCACACCAAACCTGGTCAAGGTAGCAAGTATAAATATTGGAAAGTAATAGCAAGTTACTACAATTAAGTGCATTGATTATTTTTCAGCTGGCAACAAGTTATTTAACCCAAACTGATGCAGTGAGTAGCTTCTCAAATATTAAACAACCATGTCGGAACACAGCGTATCAAATGTCGTTAGTTACAAACAGAAAAACATCTCCTTCCTATTTGAAATCCATAAAATGAACTGTATATGTTAGATACTGAGGAGTGCATGCTGCCTTGCGCAAGAGAAAACAAACAGTCGGGGACGACTTGGCTGTTGAGGGGAGAAAATAATACTTATTTTATAAAAATATAAGATAAATAAAGTTGGAACTTGATATTAATTAATATGATAAATAAATTAGACCCAAAATGCAAATGTGTGATCAATAATTTACCTGGGTGTCAACAGTTAAAAAGGCAGTGTATATGATTAGAACAGGAATTATTAAATGACACAAACATTTTGTTAACCATTAAAAAGGGGACAGTATTAGTTTCCATACCTGATACTCTGTGGACAAAAGGTTCAGTTGATGTAGGTGAGATAAAAGACGCCCTGTCAATAAGTATCATTAGATTACAACAACCTACTGCATCTAACATAGTATGCTGGCTTCTCCAACCTCTATCATGGTGCGATGACTTCTTTAAATACTTAAAAAGAACAGTATATTCAGAGCATTAATTTGATAAATGCATGCTGAGAAATCTACTGAAATTCTAATTAGATTCGTATTTTATCAACTCAATTTAATGAGTTGAGTGAACTCTAAGAAAGTCAAGGCTGACTGATACTGGTTCTCCTCCGAGGCCTACTTGTGTTCTTCAGCTGGCTCATTAGTCCCACAAGCCAACCAGGCCTGATAGGATGACAGAGGGTTCCACCAGATGTCCCCAACAGACCCTTACAGTGCTTTTATGTCTTTCTCTTGTGCCACTGGATCCAGCTCACCACCAGGTAGGGATTTGTTGACAGCTCAGCCCCTCTCCCTCCCAAGTGTCCAAGACATATGGCCAGAGGTCTGATGACATGATCACGTTAATCATCAAGTTAATCATCAATCTCCAACCTAGGTTGTCCTGGATTCACGTGCACTGGTGGACACCGTTATGCTTGAATAAGGTATTTGCTAAAGAAAAGCTTTGACTAGCACAGAAGTCCAATAACAAACCCCCACTAGGATTGTGATCAGGGAGGTCGTTGCTCCCAAACGCCTCCAGGTGTCACTGTCATGTGTCGACTCAAGTGTCCAGGCACTTGAGCACCTGGACACCAGGCTCATCCCCAGGCAGGCTTTGTTCCAAGGGGGGGCCGAGGTGACCCCAATCTGGGCAACATAGCTGTCCTTGATTGCTAAATTTAGGTGAAATTATGTTCAAAAGTTGATGTTCAATTATCAGTTAAATTAAAAGTATTTACCTGTATATTTACCGATCTATGTTCTCTTTCAAATAAAGTTCATTAAGTAAAAGATGAAAATGTCAGGATATATTTGTATCCCTTTAATTTTTATTCACTGTGCACAGATCTGCACTGATGTATATCTATATGGTAATATTTAACATACCTTGATATGAAAGTCAAACCATATTTTTGAATTTCTTGCAAATGTTTTAAAATTAAAATACATATACATATGCTTAGATGTTAATGTTCAATAGCAAACTTCACTTTAAGAGTTCAAATTGACATTTCAGCTTCAGTGAAAATATCCTGCTAGTGTACACACGTACTTAATGAGCCTGAATAAAGAACAACTTTGAAGTCATAGATTCTTGTTCAATTCTATGCTATATTTTTGCCACGACTATTGTCTCAGAGACACACTATGCATGTATCCTATGTAAAGCTGCAACTGAAGATTATTGTATTTGTATTAAAGTAGTCTCTGGTTAATCCTGGATTGAACAATTAATCAATAATTGCAGCTAAATATACATATTCCCTCTACATTTTCAGGACCAAGTTATTTGTGCTTTGAATCTTTTGGACATCATCAAGATCTTACAATTAATTTCTTTTGTTCTAAGACAGTACACAAAAGGATTTATTAGAGATGGACCAAGGATGGACCCTATAATTAGGCCATTACGTTCTTCAAGAGTTAATACCACACCCAACCTTGTCAAAATAAAAAGGATAAAAGTTGGAAAGTAATAACATGTTACCACAATCAAGTGGCTCGAACAAGTGCTGCCAATTTTCATTTTGTCATTTTTAGAGGATAACTTCACAAAATATATGATTCCAATATAGGACAGGCAAATAGAGCTGAAAGTAAAAAACAGAAGAAAAAAAACAATGATTGCAACCATATTGAAATAGTAGTTTAGGTCGACACAAGTGGTTCGTATTACAGCAGCATAGTCACAGAAAGCATACTTCAACACTGAGTAACAGTGAGGGAGAGAAATCACTGTTGCAAGAAAAAAAGCCACCGACCCACAGGCAACAACCCACAGAATATATGTCAGGACAAGAGTACGTGAGTTTGTTAAATAACTGTGATACTGAAAAGGACAACTAATAGCAATCAGTCGATCAAATGCCATAATAGACAAAGCAAACATCTCCATCACCTCTGCTAAATTAAAAACAAACATTTGAATTAAACATGGCAAATAGGATATCTTTTTAACACCAGTAACCAGAACTCTAATCATGGTTGGACTGACACTAGAGGAGTACAGTAGATCAACAACAGCAAGGTTACAAATCAGAAGATACATTGGTTTGTGCAATTTCTTGTCATTAATAATAATGAGGATGTTTACTAGATTGGCTAGAACAGCTACAATGTAGACAGTCAATATAACCACACCAACTAGGATAGGGCTACTGGTTGTGTCAAAACCACCTACAATAAATTCTGTAACTATAGTCGACGCATTGTGTGAAAGCATAATTAGCAAAATATTCAAATGAAAAAGGCAAAACACTTGATATAGAAAATTTAATGTGCAATTTCATTTAATATCGTTTAAATTCAAGATTCAAGATTCAAGATTCAAAAAACTTTATTGATCCCAGAGGGAAATTGTTTTGCCTCATTACCATTTTTCTCAAAACAGACAGAAAGAAAAGGAACCACAACCAGGAAAGATCCACAAATAATAAATAATAACCATTTCCAGAATTGACAAAATAATAGTAAACAAGCTCAGTACAACAGCTTTCTGTACAATGGATTTCTCTAATAGAATTTACCTGAGAGCTTGTAGGGCATTGTGTTATAAGACTCAGCGGAACATTAAATGTTATTGGACAAGGCCATTGTCCAATCCCGTTGAATGCTGACAGCGATTGGGAGTTAGGAGTTAGTTAGTTCAAACCACTTATTGGAATCCTAAGTAAGAAGTCTTCCAGCAGCTGACTGTGTTAAACTTCCGAAATATTGATCTGGTCAGTTAAGTAGAAGAGACTTTTCAGCTGCTTTGGTGTTAATGAAATATTAACTTTCAGACTATCCAACACAACTCATTGTGGAGGCTCTTGTCATATATTTGCTTGACTACTGCGATGTATTACTGACATGGTTACCAGCATGTACCATTAAACCCCTCCAGATGATCCAAAATGCAGCAGCACGTCTCATTTTTGATCAACCAAGAAGGACACACATTACACCACTTTTCAGATCTATGCACTGGCTTCCTGTAGCTGCCCTCTTCAGGTTTAAAGCTGACTGTTGTCTAGAAAGCGATCAACTTAAGAGCACCTGCCTACCTAAACTCCTTCATCCAGGTCTACAATCCCTGCCACCCAATGTGCTCTGCAAGTAAACAACATCTTGTGGTGCCCCCACCTCACATCAAAAGATCCCAGGCAAAAATATTTCAGCTCTGTGGTTGTGAAACAACCTACCCATCTCTGCACACTCAGCTGCCTCACTCTCAACTTTCCAAAAACCTGCTGAAAACAGAACTCTAAATCTAAAATCCAATCTTTCTCTGCACTTAAAGCCTTAAAAACAACAATAGAAATGTTGCACTTATAACTTACTAAAGTTGTAAAAATAAAAGTATGAACAGGAAGGAAAAACAGATCAAACGAGACCTGAAGGGCTGAATTGTGACAGACACTGGTTATTTTAGTGAGAGGGAGAACAAGCAAAAACAGAGACAAGTCTCTGTTAGGCTTCTTAATTTACTTCCGGCTACAACACTTACTGACTTGTATGTCTGTGTATTTTGGTTACAAACAGTGCGCACAGCTTAAGGGATAGGTGAGATTTTTGTTCACATAAGGCAATGCAAAGCGAACTGTCAGCAATTATTGTGTAAAAAACAAGAACTCTGTTAGACCCATCTGTGTTTAACATGCTAACTAACTGTGTTAACTTTTTTATACGACTGCTCTTGACACAGCTGCACAATGTTTCGTCCTTCCAAGGACACCTCAACATCAGGAGTACAAGCCACTATAAACAACAAACCACCACATTGGGTAAGGATTTTATTGTTGTCGTTTTTTTTCATTGTATTTTTTAAGTGCTGGTCTTTTTCTCATTAAAGATGGATATTTATTATCTGATAGTTTGGTTTTCATTATTTGGTATGACTATTTACTATGGCTGCTATGGTCTTATGATGCATATTAATTTGTTGTATTTGTTGGGATGATCTGATGATGATTAATTGACAGTTTCATATCTTACATATCAAAATTTGTTGTTGTAATCTGACTTAAAAGAAAACTTTTTTAATTTAATTATGAACACCTACAAAAATAATATCAAAATAACATTTGTTGACATTGCAATTTGTATTGTATACTGGCCAGCACTTGAGAAACCGAAGAAACAATATAGAATTCAGTATGTGTGGAATAAAGCCATGTGTGGAATTTGTATTTGCCTCGAGTCTGGATATGTTTCCTTCAAGCCCTGCAGTTTTCTCTCACAGTTGAATGACAAGAGGTAGTTGGAAACCCTGGTTTGTGTGCTGCAGTTGAATAATATTGAGCCTGGTTTGTTTCAGCCAGTTAAAATAAGCTCCTCTTCCTTATAACTCTGGACACGAAACAGTTTGTATAATGCATATATATTATTACATTTTAGCATAATACATAAAGAAAATACAGGATATGAATATCTACTGAGATGTCTCAATGTTTTTGAACATTTTTAGGATCTTATTTTTAATTTCTTTTGTTCTAAGACAATACACAAAAGGATTTACTAGAGATGGGTCGAGGACAGACCCGATCATTAAGCCATTACATGCCTCAAGAGATAATACCACACCAAACCTAGTCAAGGTAGCAAGAATAAATATGGGAAACTAAATATTGAACTTGATCTCACAGATAATGAAGTTTTGAATAAAGATTTACTTTAAAGTCAGCAATTCTTCATTTTAATAATTATTACTGATTATTATTGCACAATGGAGTAGTTTAAGAAACATGTATGAAAAGCTGCAACTAAAAAGTATTTTTAATTTATATTAATTCATCTGCCAGTTATGTATATTTGCAGTGAATCAGGTAATTGTTTGTCACCAAACCAAAACTCAAAGTTTTTCTTATATATGACAAAGAAAATGATTAAATCCCCTCATTTGAAAAACTGGAGCTACCAGCTTGTTTTAAAACATTCTAAAATTATTATTATAAAATGAACCTTGGATTGATTAATTAGTTAATTTCACCTAAACAGGATTAAATGTCAGTTGTTGTTCATGCTTTTTAACATTTTAACCTTTTAGACATATGTATTATATGAACACCTAGAATAATGGTATAACAATACAGTGTTACATGAAAAGGAAAGGCAGTAACTCATGTAGGTAAACACACAGGTTTGTAGTATGTACTGTAAAGCATGTGTTTAAATAAAGTATAGAGAAAAAAAGAAAGATTACTTAATAGATTACTTAATACAGGATGTTCTCTTTAAACTTTTGTACATAGACTAACATCCCACAGCCCCAACACATAAAAGAAAAGAGAAATCTAAATAAAAATGTATTTTCTTAGATTGCTGACCTACCCAAACTACCCAACACCCAGCTAAAATAGTCACCTGTCCCTTACTGTGCCTGAACTCTGGACATGATAAACAGTTTGAAAAATGCATGGTTGAGTATTTTTGCATAATACTTCCACAAGGATACACTAACACTTCACAAGGATCTATTGAGATGTCTCAACTTTTTTGCACATCTTAATAATCTTGTATTTAATTTCTTTTGTTCTAAGACAGTACACAAAAGGATTTACAAGTGATGGGCAGAGGATGGACCCGATATTTAAGCCATTACGTGCCTCAAGAGTTAGGACCACACCTAATCTTGTTAAGACAACAAGAATAAATACTGGAAAGTAATAACATATTACCACAATCAAGTGGCTCAAACAAGTGCTGCCAATTTTCTTTTTCTCATTATTTGAGGATAATTTAACAAAATATATGATCCCAATATAAGACAGGCAAATGAAACCGAAAGTGAAAAATAAAATAAAAAATATAATGACTGCAGCAATGTTGAAATAGTAGTTGGGGTCAACACAGGTGGTTCGTATTACAGCAGCATATTCACAGAAAGTGTACTTCAACACTGAGTAACAGTAAGGGAGAGGAATCACAGTTGCAGGAAGAACAACTACAAAAGTACAGGCAACAAGCCACAGGATATATGTAAGAACAAGCATACGTGTGTTTGTTAAATAACTGTGATAATGAAAAGGACAACTAATAGCAATCAGTCGATCAAATGCCATAACCGCTAAAGCAAACATCTCCATCACCCATCCTAACTGGAAAACAAACATTTGTATTAAACATGGCAAATAGGATATAGTCTTAACACCAGTAACCAGAACCCCAATCATTGTGGGACTGACACTAGAGGTGTACAGTAGATCAACAACAGCAAGGTTACAAATGAGAAGATACATTGGTTTGTGTAATTTCTTGTTGAAAATAATTATGAGCATGTTTAACATATTGGCTAAAACAGCTACAACATAGACAAGCAACATAACCACACCAAGTATCATAGGACCTTTGACTGTGTCAAACCCACCTATGATAAATTCTTTCACTTTGATTGAAGCATTCAGCCAAAGCATTTTTAAATATCAAGGTTAAAAACTGCAAGAAGTAGAAAAGCTAGTAGCAGTAGTAGGACTAGTAATACTAGAAGTACTAAAAACCCTTCTAACATCAGTATATTGTGCAATATACTGTAAACCAGTTTTACAAAAACAACTCTAACTGAGCTCTGTCAAACAGCTTTCACTACAACAACAATGGAGTTTACAAGACAGTTGTGGTGAGTTATAAGAATCACCAGAACATTCAATTCTATTGGACAGGCCCATTGTCCAATCACATTGAATGTCAGACCTAACACCACAAAGTCTTAACTCATAAATCCTATATGTGCTGGCTATGCTATCAGCATATGTGAATGTCAACAACAAATTGTTAAACACAAGTCTGAGGTGAATAAAGAAACCAAGAAACAATGAGCTTGTTGGTTCAAATATATTATTATATCAAAGGTTATTTGCAGTTATTTACTATATATTCTTTTTATTACTATTATTTCAATTTAATTTAAGGTCATTTTTGTTGTAGACATTAGCTTGAAGCTGTGAGATGTATGTAATGCACTTGCTAGTAATAACTTAGAGAAAAGTATTTATAAATATATATATATATTTAATAGACTTTGATTATACTGTGTGCTGAGCATGGTCCTGCTAACATAAACTCAACATATGCAAATTTACCAATTACATAATGTAAATGCACTTATTAGAGTGAGTTATAAGTGTAAATAAAAAAACAACAACAAAACAACAAAAACAAACAAACAAACAAACAAACAAAAAAACACAGCAGTGTGATAGGACCAAAGGAACTGGGACAGGTGGTGTCCCAGTCACGCTGGTGTTGGCTGGTAAGGATGGCAAGTTGCATTGCGAGGATGCAACTAAAGTGCTCTACCAGACTGTCACTCTGTAGATGGAGTGGTGTTGTTCTCGCCTTGTTCATCTCCAGCCACAAGCAGACCTCAATGAAGACCTGGGAGGTTTTGCCTCTGGTCACTATGGAGCTCAGCGGGGACTGCAAAGTAGGTAAACATCTTCTCCCCCAACTTCTCGAGTGCTAGGTTGGACCCTTCTGTGTGGGGCAGAAGTCACAGCAGTGCATGTGCAGCTCCACATCTTCCCAACAGCCAGGCAGGTAGAATCGCTTTCTGAGGCAATGGAGGTATTTAGCAATCCCATAATGCCCTGCATCCACTAGGCCATTTACTATCTGGAGAACCTAGGGGTCAGAGTGCATTGGGCACCAACAGCTGCAGGAGGTCATTTCGATGCCCAAGGGTCTGCCACCTCCAGTACACCAAGCCATTGTAGTGTTCAAAGTTGCCCCTTTAGGAGAACTATGCTTGGCTTTCAGGATGTTTAATGTATCGTAGCCAGAAGCTTACATTGGGTGATGCACTAGTCTCGACTCAAGGCAGGGTTGATGTAGAATAAGGCTAACATATGCTCATCATCTCCACCCCTTTAGGATAGGACAGCCCTAACCCCAACACTGCTGGCATCAGCAAGATGAAGGGGTTTGAATGAAGTGACGTTTTTCCTAGGCTCTAACTTTTGGTGCTGGTGCTGGTGCTGGGCAGACATAGGTTGTGTGACCTGGCTTATCACATCTATAGCTGTGGTCAGCAAGCTGGTGTGGTTATCAACTGGGTGGTTGAGGATGAACTTAACAGTTGATGTTGATGTTTAAAGGTCAAAGTCAGTGTGACCTCAAGTACAGAAATGGACAAAATTATTGGTATTCTTCCATTGGAGAAAGAAAAAAAGCCACATCATGCATAAACGTAAAAGAATATGATTCTGGACAGAAGTGCATGTAAACTACATTGTCATAGGTTAGCAGAGGCATACAACCTCTGTGCATTGCTGTGTTTTGTTACATTTTCTCTTTATAGAGTGCATGTTGGTTGTTTTTTTTCTCATTGCAGTATTGTTTTCTAAATGTTATGCTTGTTGAATCAACTTGGCAAAGTTGTTTTCTTAATTTCATTGTGTTAAATTAACAGTGAAGTTTTATCTTGGAGTAAAAATAATGTGTTTGTTGTAGATCAATGATACTCAAGAGTAGCAGCACAAATTAGTTTCAAAGGGGAGCTAATTGGTATCTCTTGTCAATACTGGTCTCAAGTGTGTGATTAAAGTGTGTTTGAGAGTGCAGCTCCCTCTGTGTCTATTCTGATCTCAAAGTTAGGCATTGTTGAGTTAGGGTTTTCTCAAACTATTATTCCTCTTCACATATTCTGGATATTGACATATTCTATCCTCTGTTTCTGAAAAAATGTGATCTAAAACAATCTGATTTGCATGACATAGAATAATCAAAAAGTAAAATTGCTGATTATAAAGTTCCAAATTAACCTCCATTCACTTTTTTCTAACCAAAAGGCAAAAAATCAGTTGTTGTTTTCTGGTAAACAAACAGGCAACAAATAGTCCCATTAACTAAGCTGTAACAAACTTCTTAAATTGATTTTAAGTGGTGTGAAGTTAAGTGACTGTTAAAGGAAACAGTTTGAGTTGACCTTTTGCATCTAAAAACTGTGCATATTCCATGTCTACTAATATTTTTACCATTGGATAACCTTAACTGTTAAGCTGTAAAGATATCCACTCAAATATTAAACATACATACATTAATATATTATTTTAATAATGACACCGGGGATATTAACAATTACAGATATTACTTTCCTCAGTAGTCTTCTGAATACCCATTAGGTTTTTCTCATATGGGATTTATATCCATTAGCCTTATTAAATTAATGTTTATTCCCATTAGCTTTATAATGTGAGTGTTCTTTGCTTTATACATATAGGATATCCCCACTGACAAATGCAATGCTACTTATGACAATAATTATAGAAAAGTGTAAAATGAAATGTGGAGCCAATAATACACCAACTCTGGAAGGGAAGTTTTAACAAGTTTTAACTGTTTAATATAATTCATTTAAAGCAAAGTGGCAAACCACTAGGCGTAAATTGGGAACAGCCCCACAAAACTAGGGGCCAATTTCTTGTTTTCCATTTGTAGCAGCACATCAGACATGGAGAGTCAATCCTGTTGACCTACTAGGTTTTCAGAAGCAGGAGATTGGTGCTTGCGGGGGCCTGTTGGACACTTTTCCAGGAAAGGAGGCTGTATTTTGGCTGGTCAGAAGCTGTGAACCGGCAGGCAAATTTTGTGGCCGATGCTGTGTGTATCTACACAAATACCAGTTGGTGCACTAACTGCATAATTATCTGTAGTTAGTGCTCTCCTGATGTAGAGGTTTTGACTTGTAAAATGCTGACAATTCTACTTGTAGAGGGAATTTAGCTCTAAGTCTGCATCACAGCTGTCTACCCCCTAACCAGCAGTAGTTGCACTTCCTCCGCAGGATGGTAAGATCATACATCCCCTCTCCCATCCTTACCACTTTATACAGAAGCACCATAGAGAGCACTTAGAAAAACTGCACCTCCATGTGTTGCAGTAGCTGTACATCTGAAGCCTGCCTCTAGTGCCTCTAGAGAGTGGTAAGGACAACAGAGAATATCACTGGGACACACAAACGCTGCCTGTCTCGTGCCCACAGCATCATCAGAGACTGCTCACACCCACATGAAGGACTATTCCACCTGCCATCAGAATCCTGAATTCAGTATAGAATATTATGTGCAATATACCATAATATTATTGTTATTATTACTGTGAAAAACCAATATGTGCAATAACGATTTGGAAGGTGCAATAATGGAGTTCATCTCAGTTCAGTTTAACTTCTGTTCTGTCTCTTCTGTACCTAGTGAGTAAGTGCCTCAAAATTTTGTTTATATACTGTAAGTTCTTGTGTCTCTTGTGGCTTAAATAACAATAAAGTTTTGAATTTGGAATTTCTCAGACTCTTCAAATTTACGGCCAAGTACATCAACCCAACCTTGGCTGCAACTTTTCCAGTCACTATTGGTTCGTACAGCGCTATTCTCAATATCAATGCTTTTTGTGTCAAAACATGTTACGAACTGACTAACGGGACCAAACGGGTATGAACAAAAAGATACATTTATTGACAAAAAGGGCAGGGGACACAGGGAACTAACAAACACTAACAAAGTATCAAATAAAACACCCAAAAACGCTGGAACAACATACAAACAAAACCATAACCCAATATACAAAGTAACAACTGAAACTACACACTAATGTGGACCAAACCAACGGACAAAGCAGATGTACAAAGTAACAAACCAAAATCACTGCAGAGGGCAGGAAAACGAGAACAAAACATACAAAACTAACAGGACAAAGTAACAACAAAAAATACACTGCAAAAGGCAGGCCAAACAATTCAAACTAACAAAACAGAGGTTCCTGATGGACAAACGAACAAACGAACAAACTGACCAGAATTGTGGAGCATGAATGACAGAAGTGATGTCAATGTGTGAAAGTCAACAAACCAGCAATCAACTGAGGACTGAGGGGTGCTTATAAAGCAGAGGGAGTGCACAGGTGAACTGAGTCAGTAATTAGTCCGGGGAGTTCAGTGGAAAGTGGAGGAAGTCCATATATGGGTGTGTGGCAGGAGGGTGAGACACAAAACAAAAACAAAACAGAACAACCCGACAGGGGCCGAAGGGGGGAATCGTAACAGAACCCCCCCGGCAAGGGGCGGATCCCAGACAGCCCCAAACAAACCAGGACGGGCGGGGGGAGGGAGGCCCGGAGGAGGGCCCGAAACACCAGACCGGGCGGGCGGAGGGAGGCCCGGAGGAGGGACCGGGCGCAGCAGACCAGGAGTGCCTCCGGCGGACGGCCAGGAGGCGGCAAACGGACCAGGAGTGCCTCCGGCGGACGGCCAGGAGGCGGCAAACGGACCAGGAGTGCCTCCGGCGGACGGCCAGGAGGCGGCAAACGGACCAGGAGTGCCTCCGGCGGACGGCCAGGAGGCGGCAAACGGACCAGGAGTGCCTCCGGCGGACGGCCAGGAGGCGGCAAACGGACCAGGAGTGCCTCCGGCGGACGGCCAGGAGGCGGCAAACGGACCAGGAGTGCCTCCGGCGGACGGCCAGGAGGCGGCAAACGGACCAGGAGTGCCTCCGGCGGACGGCCAGGAGGCGGCAAACGGACCAGGAGTGCCTCCGGCGGACGGCCAGGAGGCGACGAACCAGAAGACGGAGCCTCGGGCGGACGGCCGGGAGGCGACGAACCAGAAGACGGAGCCTCGGGCGGACGGCCGGGAGGCGACGAACCAGAAGACGGAGCCTCGGGCGGACGGCCGGGAGGCGACGAACCAGAAGACAGAGCCTCGGGCGGACGGCCGGGAGGCGACGAACCAGAAGACAGAGCCTCGGGCGGACGGCCGGGAGGCGACGAACCAGAAGGGAGAACCCGAGACCCTTGAGCCGGCTGGAGAACCGGGGACCGGAAAGCCAGTCGGAGAGCAGGCCGAGGACCCCCAGGCCGGGGGCCAGGATACGACCCATGGGGCAGGAGACCTGCAGGCGGACTGCCGGATGGCGAGCAGTGAGCCGGGGAACAGCAAGAGCTGAGGGGCCAGGACAGGAGCACAGTTCTCAGGGGCCCCCCAAGGAGACAGGAGCAGGGTGGTGGTGTCCTCATTGTCATCCCACCACATCTCCTGGGGTGACAAACAAAGTTCAAAGTTAAGGGACGGCGGCGACGGCCTCTGCGTCGACCCGTCCGAAGACTGAAGAGACGGCGACGACGGCGACCTCTGCGTCGACCCGTCCGGAGACTGAAGAGACGGCGACGACGGCGACCTCTGCGTCGACCCGTCCGGAGACTGAAGAGACGGCGACGACGGCGACCTCTGCGTCGACCCGTCCGGAGACTGAAGAGACGGCGACGACGGCGACCTGTGCGTCGACCCGCCTGGGAACCCGGCGGCTGCAGGGACCGGAGCAGCAGCTGACACCAGAGCAGCGGTGACTGCAGCAATAAAGGTGGCTGCAACTGCGGCGACAGCTGAAGGCCCAGGAACAGCAGCCGGATCCGTGACAGGAACAGGAGCCGGATCCGTGACAGGAACAGGAGCCGGATCCGTGACAGGAACAGGAGCCGGATCCGTGACAGGAACAGGAGCCGGATCCGTGACAGGAACAGGAGCCGGATCCGTGACAGGAACAGGAGCCGGATCCGTGACAGGAACAGGAGCCGGATCCGTGACAGGAACAGGAGCCGGATCCGTGACAGGAACAGGAGCCGGATCCGTGACAGGAACAGGAGCCGGATCCGTGACAGGAACAGGAGCCGGATCCGTGACAGGAACAGGAGCCGAGACCAAAGCAGCCTGGGCTGCAGGACCAACAAAAGCAGCGGGAGCTGCGGGACCAACAAAAGCAGCGGGAGCTGCGGGACTAACAAAAGCGGCATCGGCTGCTGGACTAACAAAAACGGCATCGGCTGCTGGACTAACAAAAACGGCATCGGCTGCTGGACTAACAAAAACGGCATCGGCTGCTGGACTAACAAAAACGGCATCGGCTGCTGGACTAACAAAAACGGCATCGGCTGCTGGACTAACAAAAACGGCATCGGCTGCTGGACTAACAAAAACGGCATCGGCTGCTGGACTAACAAGAGCAGCGGGAGCTGCGGGACTAAGAGCAGCAGTAGCTGCAGAACCAACTAAAGCAGCATCGGGGGCTGCGGGACCAACAAGAGCAGCAGGGGCTGCGGGACCAACAAAAGCAGCAGGGGCTGCGGGACCAACAAAAGCAGCAGGGGCTGCGGGACTAACAAAAGCAGCAGGGGCTGCGGGACTAACAAAAGCAGCAGGGGCTGCGGGACTAACAAAAGCAGCAGGGGCTGCGGGACTAACAAAAGCAGCAGGGGCTGCGGGACTAACAAAAGCAGCAGGGGCTGCGGGACTAACAAAAGCAGCAGGGGCTGCGGGACTAACAAAAGCAGCGGTAGCTGCAGGACCAACAAAAGCAGCAGTAGCTGCAGGACTAACAAAAGCAGCTTCGGCTGCAGAACTAACTAAAGCAGCTTCGGCTGCAGAACTAACTAAAGCAGCTTCGGCTGCAGAACTAACTAAAGCAGCTTCGGCTGCACAACCAACAAAAGCAGCACTAGCTGCAGGACTAACAAACGCTGGGGACCGGGGAGTACTGGAGGAGGAGAGCAAGGGGGGCTCACTGGGTGAAGAAGTTACAGAAAACTTTCTTTTACAGGACCTTAGAGCGGCCATCACTGCTTCCTTGAGGTCCTGAAACTCAATGTAGCTCATCAAGTAGCCTTTCTTAATAAAGGTCTTGATGGCAACAGTGGAAATGGCCTCAACCCCCGCTAAGGTCTCACTTGAGTCTAGCCACCCCACTAAATACTCCGCACTACAGAGTAGATCCAAAAACTCCTCCTCGAGTATGTCCGCCAGGTCCCCATACCTCTCAAACCTGGGACAAGGAGGAAGAGGGAAGCGACCAGTGGCGGAACGGGGTGATTCCATGGTCGCTGATATGGCTGGTTTGTTCTGTTACGAACTGACTAACGGGACCAAACGGGTATGAACAAAAAGATACATTTATTGACAAAAAGGGCAGGGGACACAGGGAACTAACAAACACTAACAAAGTATCAAATAAAACACCCAAAAACGCTGGAACAACATACAAACAAAACCATAACCCAATATACAAAGTAACAACTGAAACTACACACTAATGTGGACCAAACCAACGGACAAAGCAGATGTACAAAGTAACAAACCAAAATCACTGCAGAGGGCAGGAAAACGAGAACAAAACATACAAAACTAACAGGACAAAGTAACAACAAAAAATACACTGCAAAAGGCAGGCCAAACAATTCAAACTAACAAAACAGAGGTTCCTGATGGACAAACGAACAAACGAACAAACTGACCAGAATTGTGGAGCATGAATGACAGAAGTGATGTCAATGTGTGAAAGTCAACAAACCAGCAATCAACTGAGGACTGAGGGGTGCTTATAAAGCAGAGGGAGTGCACAGGTGAACTGAGTCAGTAATTAGTCCGGGGAGTTCAGTGGAAAGTGGAGGAAGTCCATATATGGGTGTGTGGCAGGAGGGTGAGACACAAAACAAAAACAAAACAGAACAACCCGACAGGGGCCGAAGGGGGGAATCGTAACAAAACATGGGTAGAATGAGTTCTATCAAAGTTATATTGACCATTCTAAAAGTTATTTTAGAAAAAAGATAGTGTTAGTGTTTTATCAACAAGCCATACCAACAGTACAAAGTGTATTGAGGACCATCTGTTACTATCTTTGTACACTAAATTTATATATATTCTCTTCCAAATGTCTATAGACATGTATTTGGCTATCTCTCATCCTCTCAGATATTTACTTATTCTTAAAAAGATAAACTATCCACTATTATATTGTTATTTAATTGGCTGTAGCCATGGCAGCCCCTTCAGTGTTAGTTGTTAGCGTGTACCCTCTTCCTTACTGCACCTCAAGCAAAATAATCAGTCACTGCTACTGTGATGATATTGGAATACAGTAACATCCCTGAAAAGAATTAAAAGGACCTCTTATGACTTTTCTGCTTGCAATTGTTACACTACTTGTGCCTATGACCAGCAATCCTCTGATCAGCAATACTTAATAATGTTGGTAGATAGTAATAGGGGTAAAGAGAACTGTGGCATGTGCATGTGATGTGTCTCAAGATTATTTTTGGTTCGGGTCACGGTATGCACAGATGTTTTTTTGTGTGCATTTTTGTATAAATCTTTTGTTAAATATATCACTATGTATATGTATGCATGTTTTTGACAATAAACCAAACATCCAACAATCTAAAACCAAAACCCAAATTTCTTTACTAACATGTATGCTGAAAGAAATTTCAACCAGATTCAAAATTCATCAAATTCTCATATTCGGGGGGCTAGAACCACCAGCATGTTTCAAAAAATTATGTAAAAATGTTTACAAATATCAAAATAGTTTTTGAATAATCATTTGTTGTATGACTAATTAATTAATTCCAGCACTAATATATTGAGATATTTCTGAAATGTATCTTCTTTAGTCTGTCCACATAAAGTCAACTGAAGCACACATTTTATTTGTTATTTTTAATTTTATTTGTTATATTACAGCATAGCAAAAACGTTTGTTGACACAATTGGCAGTCAAAAGGGCCATTCTGGTTAGGATGTAGATTTACATTGTAAATTGCTGATCAACATTTCCTCGAAGAATTCTAGATTCCTCTCAGTTCATTTTAGCATCATACAGAATACAATATTTCTATGAAACTAAATTTACAGGTCAGAAGAATCTAATGGAAAATCTGAACATCTCAATAATCTCATTTCTAATTTCTTTTGTTCTAAGACAGTACACAAAAGGATTTATAAGAGACGGCCCGAGGATGGCCCCAGTATTTAAGCCATTACGTGCCTCAACAGTTAATACCACGCCTAACCTGGTCAGGACAGCAATGACAGATACTGGAAAGTAATAACATATTACCACAATCAAATGGCTCAGACAAGTGCTGGCAATTTTCTTTTTCTCATTATTTAAAGATAATTTAGCAAAATATATGATCCCAAAATAGGACAGGCAAATAAAACCGAAAGTGAAAAATGACACAAAAAATGTTATAATTGCAACCATATTGAAAAAGTAGTTAGGATCGGCACAAGTGGTTCGTATTACAGCAGCATAGTTACAGAAATTGTACCTCAGCACTGAATAGCAGTGAGGGAGAGGAATCACAGTTGCAGGAAAAACAGCCACAAAACCACAGGCAACAATCCACAGAACATATGTAAGAACAAGAGTACGTGTGTTTGTTAAATAACTGTGGTACTGAAAAGGACAACTAATAGCAATCAGTCGATCAAATGCCATAATTGATAGAGCAAATGCCTCCATCACCCCTGCTAAATGAAAAGCAAACATTTGAATTAAACAAGGCACATAGGATATAGTTTTAACACCAGCAACAAGAATTCCAATCATAGTTGGACTGGCACTAGAAGTGTACAATAAATCAACAACGGCAAGGTTACCAATCAACAGATACATTGGTTTGTGTAATTTCTTGTCATAAACAATTATAAATATGTTTAACACATTGGCTATAATAGCTACAATATAGATAATTAATATAATCACACCAACTAGCACAGGGTTTTGGGTTGTGTCAAAACCGTTTATAATAAATTCTGTTATTTTGAGTGAAGCATTTTGTAAAGACATATTTAACTAAATAATTGTAAAAAATCAAACAAATCAAACTCTTCTCAAGCTAAAAGATTAATGTAGAGAGTGTATTATACATTCTAACCATATTTTCCAGCTTATGGATTTTATAATAACATCTCTAATGATGCTCAATCAAATATTTCTCAGTAAAACAGCAATAGGGTTTAGGGTTAAGTTATAAGACTCACAAGAACAGTAACAAGAACATTAATGCACCTGTTGGCTAATTTGAGCCTGTCACTGCTTAGCTCAGTAAATTTAATATTATATCTTTGAATATCAACAACAAATTGCCAAAGGCAGATCCGATGGGTCCTCAGGTGAACATATACCATACAGTATGTAAATCGTCCACACGACTTAACTTTTCAACCCTTCAGGTAGAAAATTATTATATGTGTTAAAAAATAGACGGCACAGGTTACAAGGCAGCCAGACAAGGTAAGCAGTCACCATAAAAGGTTTACCAGCAGTAGCAAGAGATAGGTTTGACCTGGACTCCAACACTGACGTCTGGCAATGAAGTGGAGATATGCAGGGGTTCATATACAGAGGGCTGAGCATGTAAGACGTTATACATAGCTTTAGTAGAGCAAAGGAGATACACATGAAGACAAAGGGGCAGTAACTAGAGGAAACAGAGGACAACAGAGTGAAACATAGAAAGAAGTTCAAAATAAAAGCATGGAAGAACTACACTAATATACTCTAATATATAGTAAATATAATTATTAGTTTATCCAATCAGAGCTACTGGTCATGTGACACATGCTGCTCATCTCTCGTTACCACATTTCAGCTGTCATGAAGCAGTTAAATGGTAGTTTAAAGGAGTTATATTATGCATTTTGTGGTTAGATGTTACACATATACTATTGTAAAGCTTGGTGCTTTGCAAAAGTGTAGTCAGAGGCCCAAAGCTTGGCTTGCACATGTTTTTTTATGCTGACTGACAATAAAATGCCCAGGTTTCAGTCTGGCCAATACACTTTATGTTCGAGTTTTTTCAAAATGCTATATGCTGTGACAATACCATGCACCAGGACCAGGTCCCCTACTCTGACCTGTAGAGGATTCCTCACCGTCTTGCCTGCCTTTTGTCTATTCACCATCTTTAAATGGGTGCTGGTGAACAAACTTCTGAAAGTGGACCGATGGTACCAGGGAGGATGTCAGGTCACATCGTGGGGATGGTAAAGCCTGTGTCTAGCAGGGGTGAGCAGGGCAGATTGTCAGTTATGCAATTCAGATACTTGAGTGAAAGTGCCCTCACTGGCTCACTCCACCGCCATTTCCCTATGCTCTAACCTTTGTTAGTGGTGCTGGGCAAACATGGGTTGTGTGACGTGGCTCATCACATCCGTAGCAGTGGTCAGCCAGCTGGCGTAGTTGTCAACTGGATGGTTGAGGATTAACTCAGCAGACTTCTTCCTCTCCCTCTTCTTCGTAATCATAGTCAACAGCCGTGCCAACCCATGTGGTTGTAAGGCAGGAACTCTAGGCCTGTGAGGTCGCCCAAGGACAACCTAAGCCCATTCAGCTTTTTGGATGGGCCTCATTGAGATCCCTGCAGGAATGTGCTTTGGGGAACTGGGGGGAGCCATGGCGTACAGCTGCACATCTTTTGTGAAGGTGCCCAGGCTTTCTCCAAGGACAGAGCCTGGTCACTCTCCAAGCAGGGAGAAGCTGGTTAGCAGTAGCTAACACACATATACATGTACAATGCCTTCCTTACCACATTGAACTGCTAATCGATGACTATCTTAAAGTGGCTCTTGGATGTCACCAGTTTGAGTTTTTTTATCTCCATGCTGTACTCTCTGTACCACCAGTCCACAAAAGACTCAAGATTGCTTGTTATATATGCAAATCTTGAGAATTGGACAGATGTTCACAATCAGGTGGAGGGTAAGTAGTTTTAATACTGTACAAGCAGTCTGCAAAAATTACCCTACTTCAGCGTGCCACAAAAAAGCAAGCTACGATGCATCTCACAGTGACACTAAATGGAAGAAATTCCTCTAAATACACATGCACCATGCACATGAAATTTGTCCAACCTATTAACAACGAGGACCAGTTAAATAACAAATGTAACAAAATTGCCCTTTTTGTCTGTATTTTGCATTAGGCAGATGAGCCAAATCCTCCTGAGCTCTGAAGGCATCAGAGATTAAATTAGTTTTAATTATTATGTAGTTGATGTATTTGTCTTGTTGGTTGACTTAATCTCATTTAAGTTCTAGTTTTCCAAATCTCTTAATTAAGGTATTGGAATAAGGAATGTTTAACATTATGCCCTATAAATGTTTAATTGGTTATCAAAATTGTTGCAAAATAAGTGGAGGAGGATAAGTGAGGATCAAGCAGCTTTTTTCAACCAGATGTTGCAAAATATTCAGTTATTTCTTTGAAATGTATTATTGAAGAGATGTTTTCAATTTTAAATAATTAGCTTAGTTATGTTTTTTTGAGTTGATTGAAGGTTGTACACAGTTAAAAAAATTAGTCGGTGGAATTTAGCTTAAATACAGTAGATGTCAGTAAATGAATTTAAATACTTTTGCAGAAATGAAAACGGTTGAAAGTTAAAGTGATTTAAAGTTTACAGAAATCTAAGACCTTCGAAAGAGAATGAAGAGTGAGCATTAAAATAGATTTACACAATTCTTTAAGCTACTATTACAGTTTATGAACAGCTAATTATGTATAATATTCTGAGTATTTTGAACTTTAACTGTATAATAACAAGTCAAAACAGTTTTTTTTCTTTTTTGGCAAATGTATTATTTTTTTATTTAGTTAATCAAAAATGAACATCTATGAAATGGACAAACTGAAAGTCTGCTGAATTTTAGTTACAAACAATATTAATCTTTGGAATATGTGGATATTTAGATGACATACACACATATACACATATACACATATATACATATCATATTTAATTAATAATTAATCTGCGTAATGTTTTGGAATTAAATCAACTAACCAACAACCTGAAATGTAAAATACTTTACTCTGATGTGTAATAAAGACAACAATTAAATTCTGGTGGATCATGTGAATTGTTGAATATATTTTAACATTTTAGCAAAATACCTATGAAATGATACAAGAAAAGTAAGTTCACACTTGACAAAAATGTAATGAGATGTTCTAACTTTTTTGACATATTGAGAACATCTTAATAATCTCATTTTTAATTTCTCTTGTTCTAAGACAGTACACAAAAGGATTTACAAGACATGGACCCAGGATAGTCCCAATATTTAAGCCATTACGTTCCTCAAGAGTTAACACCACACCAAACCTGGTCAGGATAGCAATGACAAATACTGGAAAGTAATAACATATTACCACAATCAAGTGGCTCAAACAAGTGCTGGCAATTTTCTTTTTGTCATTATTTGAAGATAATTTAGCAAAATATATGATCCCAACATAGGACAGGCAAATAAAACCGAAAGTGAAAAATGAAAGAAAGAATGTTATAATTGCAGCCAAGTTGAAATAGTATTCAGGGTCAACACAAGTGGTTCGTATGATGGCAGAATAGTTACAGACAGTGTACTTCAGCACTGTATAGCAGTGAGGAAGAGGAATCACAGTTGCAGGAAGGACAGCCACAAAAGCACAAGCAACAATCCACAGGACATATGTAAGAACGACAGTATGTGCATTTGTTAAATAACTGTGGTACTGAAAAGGACAACTAATAGCAATCAATCGATCAAATGCCATAACTGATAGAGCAAACATCTCCATAACCCCTGCCAAATGGAAAGTGAACATTTGAATTAAACATGGGACATAAGATATAGTTTTAACACCAGCAACTAGAACCCCAATCATTGTCGGACTGGCACTAGTGGTGTACAGTAAGTCAACAATAGCAAGGTTACAAATGAGAAGATACATTGGTTTGTGCAATTTTTTGTTGTAAAGAATTATAAGAATGTTTACTACATTGGCTACAACAGCTACAATATAGAATATCAATATAACCACACCAACCAGCATAGGATTTTTGGTTGTGTCAAAACCAGTTATGGTAAATATTGTTACTATGGTTGAAGCATTCTGTACAGACATATTTGACAAAATAACAAGAGTAAAATGCAATAAAGAATATGTAACAAAGTTCTTAAACCAAAATGTTATTCAATATATTGAAAATCATAACCATTTTATCCAGTTTTCAACAGTAGTTCTGAGCAGTAAAACAGCTCTTCTTACTTTGTGAGGTCAGTAAACCTTAGGTCTAAAGCCTTACTTACAACAGTGTTGTAGGGAAAACTTCTATGATGCGTCATTGTAAGACTCACAAGAACAGTAACATATAATAGGACACGCCTATTGTCCCATCCCAATGGATTTTGGCCCTGGCTGATTTTAGCCTGGTAGTGCTTTGCTCAATATAATTGGACAAGTCTTCTATCAGAAATCATATTTTGGCTGGATATCTCATTAGTCAGTGGGAATTTCAACAACCACAAGTGTCCACATGATTGAGGTTTTTATCCCTTCAGGAACAATCCCAATACCAAAAAGTTGTGACACTGTAAAATCTACATTAAAAACAGAATACAAAGATTTCCTAAAGTCTATCATCAGCTCCTTTCTTTTATTGATGTAGAGTTCAAGATGGTTCAGTCCACACCAGTCCACAAAACTGTCCACCACCCCCTGGTACTCTGTGACATCTCCACCCTGAATACATCCTACAACTGCAGAGTCATCAGAGAACTTCTGAAGATGGAAAGACTCTGAATTGTACCTGAAGTCTGAGGTATACAGGGTGAAGAGGAATGGAGACAGAACTGTCCCCTGTGGAGCACTTGTGCTACAGATCACAGTGTCAGACACACAGTTCTGCAGGCGGACATATTGTAGGCGGTCAGTGAGGTAGTTCATGATCCACAAAATCAGGGGAGTGTTAACCTGCATGTTTTTTATTTCTTTCCCAGCAGTGCAGGCTGGATGGTGTTGAATGCACTTGAGAAATTAAAAACATGAGTCTCACTAAGGGTGCTTTCACATCTTAATTTGTTTGCTTTGAGTTGATTAGTTTGAAAACTTGTAGAAATTTCTCCTTGGTTCGGTTTTGTTTCACACACAGAAAAATCCAAACGTACCAAAACACGTCACTTCAAACTACGTGAGAACGTCCTCTCTGCTTATTGGTCAGATGTTTCTGCTGCGGGAACAGAAAAGTAAATACAGGAAGAAGGTGAAGGGTTGTGGACTACTGTACGTTTGTGTGACAGGAGAGAGATGAGTTCACTATGAATGTTAATGTAGGTTGGTCATCCAACCTACATTAACATTCATTCAAAAAAAAATTAACATTCATTAAAAAAAAAAAAAAAAAAAAGGAAAAATCTACACACTACCCAAAGCCCTCAAATCATGCGATTCATAGCATTTGGTCCTGTTTTGGCTCGGTACGCGTTCTCACCAGGAGGTCCCCACCAGAGTTCGCTAAGTGATTCGGATCGAGACCACCTCATTCTGGGGGTCTCGGTGCGGTTGGTTTGGTGTGCACTCGAGTGCAATTACCGTGTTCACACCAGACAAAACGAACTGCACCAAGAGGGAAAACAAACTTGAGTCCGATTTAATCAAACTAAAGCCTGTAGGTGTTAAAGCACCCTAAGCCCGCAGGCCTGTCCAGGTGGGTGTAGGTTCGTTGGAGCAGATGTGTGATGGTGTCATCAATTCCAACTTGGGGATGATAGGCAAAATAGAGAGGGTCAAGTGATGGTTTGACCAGCGGACGAAGGGACTCCAGGATCAGGCTCTCAAAAGCCTTCATAATATGTGAGGTCAGGGCCACTGGTCCATAGTCATTGAGGACTCTGGGACGTGGCATCTTATTCACGTGAACTAGGCACAACTTTTTCCACCCAAGAGGAACTCTCTCCAGATGCAGGTTGAAGTTGAAAATGTGTTGGAGAACACCACATAGCTGGGTAGCACAGGCTTTCAGTTCCTTGGGCTGATTCCATCTGGCTATCATCTATTGAACATTTTCTATTTTATTAGATGTAAATGGTCTGCACTGCATAGTGCATTTCTACCTAACTGGTACTCAAAGCGCTTTACACTCCATCTCATTTACCCATTCACACACACTCACACACCGATGGCAGAGCTGCTATGCAGCTGATCGCACTGACCAGGGGGGCAACTTAGGGTTCAGTATCTTGCCCAAGGTCACAAAATAAGTTAAGCTATCAAGATAGACTTTTTTTTTTCAGCCAGATGTTATCTGCAAAATAATCTTATTCTTATTTCTTTAAAACATATTATTTACAAGAGATGTTTCAATCTAAAATACTTGTCATTGACATATTTTACTGTTTCATAACTTAATAAAACACTTTGTAAATTGTGTTGTACTTTGGCAATCTATTCACACTTTGTAGCATAACTAAGACAAGATTTCCTGTAAATTTGAAGTTTATTGGTTGTAGCTTTTTAAATTTTTTATTATATTTTGGTTTAGCTTAGTTACATTTTTGAGTTGATTTGCCAAAAGCAAAGGTTGAAATTAATTTATTTAAATTTATTTATTAAGTTTATTTATTTAATAAGACTCCAATTTATTGAGTTAGTCAGTAGAATATAGCTTTGATACAGTGGATGTCAGTAAATACATTTAATAGATTTGCTGAAATGAAAACAGTTGAAAACTTACATATTACTTTAAGATATTAATACATTAAATTAACAGCAAATTAAATATAAAATATTCAGAGTATCTTGGACTTGTTGGGTTTTACAGCGCAATTTTTTTATAATTACTATTTTTTATTCAGTTTATGTATTATGAAATGAGATTTTTATAAACTGTGAAACTTCCGGTCTGCAGAATATTAGTTACAAAAAATACTGATTGAATCTCATCCTGCTGAAATATATGGAAATTTAGATAACATACACACATTCACAAATATATACAGTACAGACCAAAAGTTTGGACACACCTTCTCATTCAAAGAGTTTCCTTTATCTTCATGACTATGAAAATTGTAGATTCACACTGAAGGCATCAAAACTATGAATTAACACGTGGAATTGTATACATAACAAAAAAGTGTGAAACAACTGAAAATATGTCATATTCTAGGTTCTTCAAAGTAGCCCCCTTTTGCTCTGATTACTGCTTTGCACACTCTTAGCATTCTCTTGATGAGCTTCAAGAGGTAGTCACCTGAAATGGTCTTCTAACATTCTTGAAGGAGTTCCCAGAGATGCTTAGCACTTGTTGGCCCTTTTGCCTTCACTCTGCGGTCCAGCTCACCCCAAACCATCTCGATTGGGTTCAGGTCCGGTGACTGTGGAGGCCAGGTCATCTGGCGCAGCACCCTCCTTCTTGGTCAAATAGCCCTTACACAGCCTGGAGGTGTGTTTGGGGTCATTGTCCTGTCGAAAATTAAATGATGGTCCAACTAAACGCAAACCGGATGGAATAGCATGCCGCTAAAAGATGCTGTGGTAGCCATGCTGGTTCAATATGCCTTTAATTTTGAATAAATCCCCAACAGTGTCACCAGCAAAGCACCCCCACACCATCACACCTCCTCCTCCATGCTTCAGTTTATGTATCCAGTTTATGTTGCCTGTCCTTAGCAGTGGTTTCCTAGCAGATATTCTACCATGAAGGCCTGATTCACACAGTCTCCTCTTAACAGTTGTTCTAGAGATGTGTCTGCTGCTAGAACTCTGTGTGGCATTGACCTGGTCTCTAATCTGAGCTGCTGTTAACCTGAGATTTCTGAGGCTGGTGACTCGGATGAACTTATCCTCCGCAGCAGAGGTGAGTCTTGGTCTTCCTTTCCTGGGGCGGTCCGCATGTGAGCCAGTTTCTTTGTAGCGCTTGATGGTTTTTGTGACTGCACTTGGGGACACTTTCAAAGTTTTCCCAATTTTTCGGACTGACTGACCTTCATTTCTTAAAGTAATGATGGCCACTCGTTTTTCTTTACTTAGCTGCTTTTTTCTTGCCATAGTACAAATTCTAACAGTCTATTCAGTAGGACTATCAGCTGTGTATCCACCTGACTTCTGCACAACACAACTGATGGTCCCAACCCCATTTATAAGGAAACTCTTTGAATGAGAAGGTGTGTCCAAACTTTTGGTCTGTACTGTATGTATGTGTGTATATATATATATATATATATATATATATATATATATATATAATATATATATATATAATATTTTAATTGTTAATTAATCTGCCTAATGTCTCCAACTTACCAACAATCTAAAATGTAATATACTTTTCTATCATGTTTAACAAAGAAAACTATCAAATTCTCACATTTGAGAAGCCGGAACCACCAGAATGTTTTAAAAATAATTTAGGCTATTACACTGTCAGTAGAGTAGCTGCTGTAAGCTGCAGCACTAATATGTTTAGATACTGTATTTTTGACATCTGTTATATAAATATTGTGCCCACCATATCAGGACTAAAACACACATTTCATCTTAAGTTTTCTTTGTAGACCACAGCTTTTGACACTAATAATAATGAGGGTCATGCTGGAAAATATGCAGCTTTGAACAGTATACTGAAGAACATTTGCAAAACCTTTCAAGCACTCAAATTTCTTGGATCTGGAAACTCTGGTATGTTGCTGGATCATGTGAATTGTTATATATAATATATTTTAACATGTTAGCAAAATACTTATGGAAGGATACAAGAAAAGTAAGTTTACACTTGACAAAAATGTAGATG
Source organism: Anabas testudineus (assembly GCF_900324465.2). Taxonomy (NCBI): domain Eukaryota; kingdom Metazoa; phylum Chordata; class Actinopteri; order Anabantiformes; family Anabantidae; genus Anabas; species Anabas testudineus. The sequence goes on along the minus strand of NC_046622.1, from coordinate 6,406,755 downwards.
TTTCAACTTTTTTGAGATATTGAGAACATCTTAATAATCTCATTTTTAATTTCTCTTGTTCTAAGACAGTACACAAAAGGATTTACAAGTGATGGGCCGAGGATGGACCCGATATTAAAGCCATTACGTTCCTCAACAGTTAATACCACACCAAACCTGGTCAGGATAGCAATGACAAATACTGGAAAGTAATAACATATTACCACAATCAAGTGGCTCAAACAAGTGCTGGCAATTTTCTTTTTCTCATTATTTGAAGATAATTTAGCAAAATATATGATCCCAACATAGGACAGGCAAATAAAACCAAAAGTGAAAAATGAAAGAAAGAATGTTGTAATTGCAGCCAAGTTGAAATAGTATTCAGGGTCAACACAAGTGGTTCGTATGATGGCAGGATAGAAACAGAAATTGTACTTCAGCACTGTATAGCAGTAAGGGAGAGGAATCACAGTTGCAGGAAGAACAGCCACAAAACCACAAGCAACAATCCACAGGACATATGTAAGAAGAAGAATACGTGTGTTTGTTAAATATCTATGGTACTGAAAAGGACAACTAATAGCAATCAGTCGATCAAATGCCATAACTGATAGAGCAAACATCTCCATAACCCCTGCCAAATGGAAAGTGAACATTTGAATTAAACATGGGACATAAGATATAGTTTTAACACCAGCAACTAGAACCCCAATCATTGTCGGACTGGCACTAGTGGTGTACAGTAAGTCAACAATAGCAAGGTTACAAATGAGAAGATACATTGGTTTGTGCAATTTTTTGTTGTAAAGAATTATAAGAATATTTACTACATTGGCTACAACAGCTACAATATAGAATATCAATATAACCACACCAACCAGCATAGGATTTTTGGTTGTATCAAAACCACTTATGGTAAATTTTGTTACTATGGTTGAAGCATTCTGTGCAGACATATTTAACAATTTAACAAAACTAATGTGCAATAAAGAATATGCAAAAAAGTTCTTAAATCAAAATTTTATTCAATATATTACAAATCCTAACCATTTTATCCAGTTTTCAACAATAGTTCTGAGCAGTAAAACAGCGCTTCTTACTTTGTGAGCTCAGTAAACCTTAGGTCTAAAGTCTTACTTACAACAGTGTTGTAGGGAAGACTTCTATGATGTGTCATTGTAAGACTCACAAGAACAGTAACATATAATAGGACACGCCTATTGTCCCATCCCAATGGATTTTGGCCCTGGTTAATTTTAGCCAGTCAGTGCTTTGCTCAGTACAATTAGTCAAATCTTATACCAGAAATCGTATTTTGGCTGGATATGACATTAATCAGTGTGAATATCAAAAACCACAAGTGTCCACATAATTTATCCCTTCAGGAACAACCCCAATACCAAAAGGTTGTGACACTGTAAAATTTATATAAAAAAAACAGCAAATCTTTTAAATATTCACAAGACAGCATAAAAACATAGAAGCATAGAGCAGGACATAGAAAAGTCATATGTACAATTTTTTTACATGTTACAGAACATGTAAACATTTTAACATGTCCCAATACTCAGTAATTATTTTCCAACTCTGCAAAACTGTGGAATTTATCATCCCATTCATTTCAATTCAATTTTATTTTTATAGTGCAAAATCACAACAGAAGTCATCTCATGGCAAAAAAGAAGACTAACATGATGGTATAACTAGAAAAAGAAGAAAATAATTTGACCATTATTGTCACATCTGTCTTTAAACTTGTAATCAGTCAGTCTGCCTATCTAAGTGTGAAAAGCAGTCACTATGCTTGGTATGGTTGGTATGGCTATGTTTGGTATCAGGGTGTGTACTGCACTGAACAAGGACCACAGAAAGCTGAGGAGAGAGTTGTCTTGGGACATTAAAAAGAAAACAAACATGTTAAAGTCTATAAGACTATTTTCAAGCAGTTTGATGTGATGTATGTGACTACATTTGCACATTTCCTCAAATAAGTTCCATAGAGATGAGAGATGAACTCCAGTGTCAATGTAGATCAGTGTCAGATTGTACCATCAGTCACTGAGCCAATGAGGAAGATGACTCTGCTGTTAAAGGCAAATCATGAAACAGTGAGACTGGAATTTACCAAAATGCATATGCATATATACAAAGCTTCTGTGAGAATGTTCTTTGGACAGATAAGACAAAACTGGAATTTTTTGGCAAGTTACACAAGCTCTATGTTCAGAAGCAACTCACTGCAGAACATAGAGGAGGTTTGGTTATGTTCTGGGACACAGATTGTCTTGAATCTATGCAGGGTACAATGAAATCTCACTATCAAGACATTCTGGAGCAAAATGTGCTGCCTGCTCAGAAAGTTTGGTCTCAGTTAGGTCGTCAAACAGGATAATATCCCCAAAACACACAGCTAAAAACACCCAATAATGGCTACAAAGGAACCATCGACCTATTCTGAAGTGGCCTTTTATGTACTGTTATAAACCTTTTAAACATCTGTGGAAAGAGCTGAAACATGCCTTCTGGAGAAGGCACCCTTCAAACCCGAGACAGCTGGGGCAGTTTGCTCGCAAGAAGCGGACCAAATTACCTGTCGACAAGTCTCATTAAAAGTTACAGAAATGTCTTTATTGCAGTTGTTGCCTCAAAAGGTTGTGCAACAAAATATTATGTTTTTTTCTTGGCCAGTTTCATTAGTTTGTTTTGTAAAATGCTTGTTTTGAACCACAACAAGAAGCAATGTCTGTCACAATTTAGGGGAAGGGACGAGGCAGGGATGAACAGAAACCAGATTTATTAATAGGTCAATTCATACAGGACACTAAGGGGATAGTCAAAGGACACGACAAAAACAATCCAGGGGAAGAGTGGGGCCAAGGAGGATGGCTGGTAGCAGGGCTAGGAGCGGGGCTAAGAGCAGGGCTAGAAGCAGGGCTAGAAGCAGGGCTGGTAGCAGGGCTGGTAACAAGGCTGGTAGCAGGGCTGACAAAACGGACTGGCAGTGGACAGAGGACTGAGGAGAGTTTTTATAGGAAGGGGGGAAAACAGGTGAAACCACTCTGTAATTAAGGCCTGGGAGAGTGAGGAGTGAAGTGTCTGGTGAGTGGAGGAATGGCAGTGGAGTCCAGTGGAAGAGGGAGAGAGGGGGAAAATAACACAGCTGGGTGCCAGGCAGAAACTGTGACAATGTCTGATTGTCATGAGTTAATTTTTTTGTATTTTTTAATTTGATAATACTTCTGTCAGTTTCACGTTATTTCAGTGATCAGTGTGTGTTCTTCTTTCTTTAATGGAAGGGTACAAACAAATTTGTCCACATGTATGTCTCATTCTCATCAAAGCCAACCGAAATGCTAGGAAAGAGTTTTATTACATCTGGCACAAAAATCCGCTTGAATGTAAAATACAATGTCACTGGTTAGCAAAGGCATACAACAAGCTCAGTGCATTTATGTGTTTTGTTACGTTTTCTCTTTATTGCGAGGGAGTGCATTTTGTGATTTGTTTGTGTTTCAGCATGTTTCTTTATTTAGTTGTGTTTTCTCTCATTGCAGCATTGTTGTCGAAATGTTGTGCTTGTTTAATCAACTGACGAAGTTGTTTTTTTGAATTTTAATGTGTTATGTTGCAATATGCTGAGCTCTGAACTGTATCGTAGGCCCTTTCTCTAGTATCACCATCAGTTTACAGCATGTATAAACCATGTGATTAAGAACATGCAAGCATGCTGATTTTTATATTTAACCCAGCAACTGTGTTATCTTTAAAAAAAAAAACAGAATCAATATACAGTTTTGCAGCTTTATAACTAATATCATGTAGTTAGTAACTTTATGCACTTATGGTGCTGTATACTGCAACAACAGCTACAACAACAACAATTTTGCATCAACAAGTTTTGTGTTGGAGTCAAAGTAATGTGTTTGTTGTAGATCAATGATACTCAAGAGTAGCAACACAAATGAGTTTCAAAGAGGAGCTAATTGGTATCTCTTGTCAATACTGGTCTCAAGTGTGTGATTAAAGTGTGTATGTGAGTGCAGCTCCCTGTGTGTCTATATCTTGGTCACTTCTGATCTCAAACTTAAGCACTGTTGTTTTTCCCAAACTTATTTTCTCCTTCACATATTCTGGAAAAAGTTTCAAATACTGTACACATTCTGGTAAAATAATAGTTTTTCTATACAGTGGAATTTAAAAAGATTGTGGCCCCTTTACTGTATAGTTTTTATTCTGTTTCTACATAAATGATCAACAATCTCATATGCATTATATTTTCATACTATATTTTCTGTCTAACCAAATGGCCAATAATGAATTAACAGGGAACAAATGGTCCCATTTACTAAGCTGTAACAAACTTCTCAAATTGATTTTAATTGTTAATGAGCAGTTAACCGACAGTAGAAGGTTTGACAGTTTAAGTTGACCTTTTGCATCTAAACATTGTTTTCTGATATTCTGCTTTTACTATTATTTTTACCATTAATAACCTTGACTCTTATGCCGTAATCATATGCACTCAGATTTAGCACTTACAAATTTATTATTTTAATAATGACACCAGGGATATTAACAGTTACAGATATTACTTTCCCCAGTAGTCTTCTAAATACCCATTGGGTTTTTCTCATATGGGATTTATATCCATTAGCATTATTAAATGAATGTTTATTCCCATTAGCATTATAATGTGAGTGTTCTTTGCTTTATACATACAGGATATCCCCACTGACAAATGCAATGCTGCTTATGACAATAATTATAGAAAAGTGTAAAATGTAATGTGGAGCCAATAATACACGGACTCTGGAAGGGAAGTTTAACAGTTTTAATTCAGATAAAGCAGAGTGGCAAACGGGTAAGTAGGATCTTGCAGGCTAATTGAGTTGTTGTTGATGAATCCAGAGAAAGGAAGTTATATTGGGCTGCACCACCACTTGGTTTAGCACCTTGTAAATTGGGAACAGCCCCACAAAACTAGGGGCCAATTTACCGTAGCACTTTACTGTACTTGTAGCAGCAGGTCAGACATTGAAACCCATACCCGCTGACCTAAAAGGTTTCAATCTGGCAGGTGTAGGGAACACAATGCCCCTTAAATTCTGTGGTTTGAACACGGGGGCAACTGATCAGGTTAATTACGTAAAGCTGGAGGCAGGAGGGACAGGATGTAAAAGGAAGGAGTTACCAATATAAGAGCAGATGACAGGAAGCAGGTCCATCACACATGAGCTGAGCACTCGGGGGGCCTATTGGACACTTCTCCAGGAAAAGAGGCAGCAGCAGCCTTAAAAATAACTATTGCTTGTTTTGTCAAAAGCATGACAAGTTGTGGATCATATCACTGAAAACATATCATTAAGTTATGCAGTTTGAAAGTGGACTCTGTTGTTATTTTTTATTATTTGTAGGAATGTGAATATTTATTATAAATATAAATAGTTACATAAAAAAGTTAAATCACGTGTTACGTTATATCATTTCTTGTAAGTTGACACACAGATTATAATTCAGTGTAAATGCACTCCATCATCTTACACACAGGGCATTCAGACACCCTTCACTTTTTTTAAACTAATTTTCAAGTTCATTTTGTTCTCATTTATCTACACTCAGTAAACTCAGTGAGTATTAATTTGTCCAACCCATTTACAACAATGAGGATCAGTGGAATAACAGACTAACATAACAACTTTTTGTCTGTATTTTGCATCAGGCTGATGAGCCAAATATCACTGACCCTGTTGCTTCTCTTAGTCAATGACAGGACTACTGGTGTAATCCTCCTGACCTCTGAGGGCATCAAATATTAAATTATTGTGAGTTAGTAATGTATTTGTCTTGTTGGTTGACTTGTCATCTTATTTCTGGTTTTCCAAATCCCAATAAGGAAATGTTTAGCATTATATCCTATAAATATTGAATTGATTGGTTATCAAAATTGTTGCAAAATAAGTTGAGGATCAAGGAACTGCAAATTAAATAATTGTTAGCTGTCAGCTAACAAGATAGACCTTTCCTTTTTTCAGCCAGACATTATCTGCAAAATATTCAGTTATTTCTTTGAAATGTATTATTTACAAGAGATGTTTCAACTTGAAATAATTGTCAAAGTCATTGATATGTTTTACTGTTTTATAACTTAATAAAATACTTTGTAAATTGTGTTGTACTCACACTTTTTAGCATAATAAGGATTTCCTGTAAATTTGAAGTTTATTAGTATTATTAGTTTATTATATTTCTGGTTTAGCTTAGTTACATGTTTTGAGTTGACCTATGGCCAAAGTCTCAATTTATTAAGACTCAAATTTATTGAGTTAATTAGTCAGTGAAATTTAGCTTTAATACAGTGGATGTCAGTAAATCAATTTAATAGGTTTGCTAAAATGGAAAAAATCGACATATTACTAAGCTATTTATACAGTAAATTAACAGCAAATTAAACACAAAGTATTTGGAGCATTTTAAAATTGTGGGGTTTTACAGTGCAACATTTTTTTTTCTATCATATAAACTGTGAAACTTTCGGTCTGCAGAATATTAGTTACAAAAATATTGATTGAAGTTCATCCTGCTGAAATTTGTGGAAATTTAGATGATAAACATACATTCATATATATACATATTATATTTTAACTGTTAATTATTCTGCCTAATGTTTTGCCATTACAACTAATTAAAACTAGTTTTAATTTAAACAAACTATCTAAAATGTAAACATGTAACAAACAAAACAATCAAATTCTCACATTTCAGTAGCTGGAAAAATTTAAATTTAATGTTTTAAAAATAATTTATGTTATTTCACTGTCAGGGTAGCTGTTGTATGCTCCTGCACTAATATGTTTGATACTGTATGTCTGACATCTGTTATATAAATATTGTGCCCACCATATCAGAACTAAAACACACATTTCATCTAAAGTTTTCTTTGCAGACAACAGTTTTTGACACTAATAATAACGGGGGTCATGCTGGTAAATATGCAGCTTTGAACATTATACTCAAGAACATTTGCAAAACCTTCCAAGCACTCAAATTTCTTGGAGCTGGAAACTCTGGTATGTTGCTGGATCAATTGAATTGTTCACATGATGTGTATATTTTTATACATTTTAATACTTAAAGTACCTATAATAATAATACTTATGGAGGGGTACAGGACAAGTATGTCCACACTTGACAAGAATCTAATGAGATGTTTCAACTTTTTTAAACAATTGAGAACATCTTAAAAAAATCTCATTTTTAATTTCTTTTGTTCTAAGACAGTACACAAAAGGATTTACAAGACATGGGCCCAGGATGGTCCCAATATCTAAGCCATTGTGTTGCTCAAGAGTTAACACCACACCAAACCTGGTCAGGATAGCAATGACAAATACTGGAAAGTAATAACATATTACCACAATTAAGTGGCTCAAACAAGTGCTGGCAATTTTCTTTTTGTCATTATTTGAAGATAATTTAACAAAATATATGATCCCAACATAGGACAGGCAAATAAAACTGAAAGTGAAAAATGAAAGAAAGAATATTGTAATTGCAGCCAAGTTGAAATAGTATTCAGGGTCAACACAAGTGGTTCGTATGATGGCAGAATAGTTACAGACAGTGTACTTCAGCACTGTATAGCAGTATGGCAGATGAATCACAATTGCAGAAGCAACAGCCACAAAAGCACAGGCAACAATCCACAGGACATATGTAAGAACGACAGTATGTACATTTGTTAAGTATCTATGGTACTGAAAAGGACAACTAATAGCAATCAATCGATCAAATGCCATAACTGATAGAGCAAACATCTCCATAACCCCTGCCAAATGGAAAGTGAACATTTGAATTAAACATGGGACATAAGATATAGTTTTAACACCAGCAACTAGAACCCCAATCATTGTTGGACTGGCACTAGTGGTGTACAGTAAATCAACAATAGCAAGGTTACAAATGAGAAGATACATTGGTTTGTGCAATTTTTTGTTGTAAAGAATTATAAGAATGTTTACCACATTGGCTACAACAGCTACAATATAGAAAATCAATATAACCACACCAACCAGCATAGGATTTTTGGTTGTGTCAAAACCAGTTATGGTAAATTTTGTTACTATGGTTGAAGCATTCTGTACAGACATATTTGACAAAATAACAAAATATAAAATGCAATAAAGACTATGCAAAAAAGTTCTTAAATCAAAAGGTTATTCAATATATTGCAAATCATAACCATTTTCTCCAGTTTTCAACAACAGTTCTAAGCAGTAAAAAAGCCTTTCTTACTTTGTGAGCTCAGTAAACCTTAGGTCTAAAGCCTTACTTACAACAGTGTTGTAGGGAAGACTTCTATGATGTGTCATTGAAAGACTCGCAAGAACAGTAACATATAATAGGACATGCCTATTGTCCCATCCCAATGGATTTTGGCCCTGGTTAATTTTAGCCAGACTGTGCTTTGCTCAATACAATTAGTCAAATCTTACATCAGAAATCATATTTTGGCTAGATATCTCATTAGTCAGTGTGAATTTCAACAACAACAACTGTCCACATGATTTATCCCTTCAGGAACAACCTCAATCCCAAAACGTTGTGACACTGTAAAGTTTACAACATATCCCAATACTAAGTAATTAATTTTTGTCTATTTGCATGTGTTTTGTTAAGTGGCAGAAGGTTCAGCTCTAATGGTCACTGTTCTTTTTTCACTTTGAATGTAGTATAAAATGGATTACTTGAAAATTCAAATACTACTAGTATTTGATAACAACCTGCCAGCCAAGTACCCTGAAAAACAAGTGTTTTGTATTTAGTTGTTCTTGTTTAATTCAATTGAATTAAATTCAATTTTATTTGTATAGCACCAATTCACAACAGAAGTCATCTCAAGGCACTTTACAGTGTAAGGTTTAAGACCTTACAGAGTATAATTATACAAAAAAAAAAAAAAAAATGATATAGAAAACCCAGCTCCAGGTCGAGGATACCTGCAGAAAAGTGTAGAGAGAGAGGGAGACAGAGAGGAGGAAGCACAACTACAGGAGAGAGAAGACACAAAGTTAATGACATACAATGGTGGCATTTGAATGGATAAAGGCGAGAGGAGAGGAGCTCAATATATCAATCCCCCAGGTCCCCCAGCAGACTAAGCTATATCAGTATAACTAAGAGATGGTTCAGAGTCACCTGATCCATCTCAAACTATAAGCTTTATAAAAAAAAGGAAAGTTTTAAGTCTAGTCTTAAATGTGGAGAGGGTGTCTGCCTCCAGAACCTGAACTGGGAGCTGGATCCACATGAGAGGAACTTGCTAGCTAAAGGCTCTGCATCACATTCTACATTTGGAAACTCTAGGAACCACAAGTAAACCTGCACTCTGAGATCGGAGAGTTCTGCTTGGAAAATATGGAACTATGAGTTCTTTGAGATAAGATGGAGCCTGATTATTAAGTGATTTATAAGTTAGTAGAAGAATTTTAAATTCAATTTTGGATTTTACAGGGAGCCAATGGAGAGAAGCTAAAGTTGGAGAAATATGATCTCTCTTGCTAATTCCAGTCAGAACTCTGGCTGCAGCATTTTGGATTAACTGGAGACTTTTTAAGGAGTTATTGGGACATCCTATTAATAGTGAATTACAATAGTCCAGTCTGGAAGTAACAAATGCATGGACTAGTTTTCCAGCATCACGTTGGGACAGGATGCTCCTAATTTTAACAATGTTTCTCAGGTGAAAAAAGGCAGTTCTAGAGATTTCTTTTATGTATAAAGTAAAGGAGATATCCTGGTCAAAGATAACTCTGAGATTTCTTACAGTAGTACTTGAGACCAATACTAAGTCATCTACAGTAAGAATGTGATTAAACATAGTGTCTCTGAGATTTTTAGGACCAAACAAAATAATCTCTGTCTCACAATTATCTTGAACTCAGTGATGAATGGAGTAGTATTAAATAAATGAATAATGATAAATAAATAAATTGTGGTTCAACAGAAGCATTTTGAAAGCAAACTAATCAAACTACTCTTGACAAAAATGATGATATTTCTAGAAAAGACAATAATTTGACCATCTGACATTTTAATGTATTTTCTGTAATTTGCATCACAGCTGTGTAAACTCATAATCAGTCAGTCTACCTATCTAAAGTGTGAAAAGCTGACACTAATTTGGTATCAGGGTGTGAACATGGACCACAGAAAGCGGAGAAGAGAGAGTTGTCTTGGGAAATTAGAAATAAAACAAACGTCTATAAAGTCTATAAGACCATCTTCAAGCAACTTGATGTTCCTGTGACTACATTTGCACATATTATTCAGAAGTTTAAGGTCCACAGGACTCTAGCCAACCTCCCTGGATGTGGCTGCAAGAGGAAAATTGATGACAAAATGATAAAACACTGAATGGTAATGGTAATCAAAGAGCCTCAAACAAGTTCCAAAGAGTTGAGAGATGAACTCCAGTGTCAAAGTAAATCAGTGTCAGGTTGTACCATCAGTCACTGTTTGAGTTAAAGTGGACTTAATGGTAGATGACCGAGGAGGATTCCATTGTTGAAACCCAATCATGAAAAAGTGAGGCTGGAATTTGTCAAAATGCATATTGCTTCTGTGAGATTGTCCTTTGGACAGATAAGACAAAAACTGGTCCTTTTTGGCAGGTCACACAAGCTCTATGTTCACAGAGGCAAAAATGAAGCATAGAGGAGGGTTGGCTATGTTCTGGGGCTGCTTTGCTGATTGTCTTGAATCTGTGTAGGGTACAATGAAATCCCGAGACTATCAAGGCATTCTGGAGCAAAATGGATAGCCCATTCTCAGAAACCTTGGTCTCAGTTAGGCCCTCCATCAGGATAATAATCCAAATCACACAGCCAAAAACACCCAATAATGTATACAAAGAAACCATCGGCCTATTCCGAAGTGGCCATTTATGAGTCCTGTTATAAACCTTTTAAACATCTGTGGAAAGAGCTGAAACATGCAATCTGGAGAAGGCACCCGTCAAACCCCAGACAGCTGGAGCAGTTTGCTTGCAAGGAGTGGACCAAATTACCTGTTGACAAATCTCAGAGAGTTACAGAAAAACTCAAAAGGTTGTGCAACAAAATATTACATTAATGGTACCTTCCTTTTCTCTTTATTGCGAGGTAGTGCATTTTGTGATTTGTTTGTGTTTCAGCATGTTTCTTTATTTAGTTGTGTTTTCTCTCATTGCAGCATTGTTGTCGAAATGTTGTGCTTGTTTAATCAACTGGCGAAGTTGTTTTTTTGAATTTTAATGTGTTATGTTGCAATATGCTGAGCTCTGAACTGTATCACCGGCCCTTTCTCTAGTCTCACCATCAGTTTACAGCATGTATAAACCATGTGATTAAGCACATGCAAGCATGCTGATTTAACCCAGCAACTGTGTTATCTTTAAAAAAGAAAAAAACAGAATCAATATACATTTTTGCAGCTTTATAACTAATATCATGTAGTTAGTAACTTTATGCACTTATGGTGCTGTATACTGTAACAACAGCTACAACAACAACAACAATTTTGCATCAACAAGTTTTTTCTTGGAGTCAAAGTAATGTGTTTGTTGTAGATCAATGATACTCAAGAGTAGCAACACAAATGAGTTTCAAAGAGGAGCTAATTGGTATCTCTTGTCAATACTGGTCTCAAGTGTGTGATTAAAGTGTGTATGTGAGTGCAGCTCCCTCTGTTTCTACTGTATATCTTAATCAGTTCTCATCTCAAACTTTATGGCATTGTTGTTTTCCCCAAACTGATATTCTTCTTCACATATTCTGGAAAGGGTACTGTACACATTCTGGTAAAAATAAATCAGATCTAAAACAATCTGATATGCATTATATACAATAGTAAAAAAGTAAAATTGCCCATTATAAAGACCCGAATTAGCCTCCATACATTTTCACTTTTTTTTTCTAGACAAATGGCCAATAATCAGTTATCAAGGAACAAACGGTCCCATTAACAAACTTCTTAAATTGATTTTAATTGATAGTTAACCGACAGTACAAGGTTCGACAGTTTAAATTGACCTTTTTCATCTAAAAATTGTTTGCTGATATTCTGCTTTTACTAATATTTTTACCATTAATAACCTTGACTCTTATGCCGTAATCATATCCACTCAGATACATATTTATTATTTTATTAATGACACCGGGGATATTAACAATTACAGATATTACTTTCCTCAGTAGTCTTATAAATACCCATTGGGTTTTTCTCATATGGGATTTATATCTATTAGCAATATTAAATTAATGTTTATTCCCATTAGCATTATATGATGAGTGTTCTTTGCTTTATACATATAGGATATCCCCACTGACAAATGCAATGCTACTTATGACAATAATTATAGAAAAGTGTAAAATGTAATGTGGGGACAATAATATACCGACTCTTTTTTAAAGAAGTCAATAATAAATGGAGGTGAATCAGCCCAGGGATTCAGCAGCGCTAATCTGAAGAGTAGAGGTAGGTGGGTACAAGTGCCAACGGTAAGTATGAGTAATGTGACTGGTTGGGCGGCTTTGTGTAGAGATTGTGTGTAATGTAGTCTCCTCGAGCAAGATGACAGAGATAATGTTGGCGTGTGAGGCAAATCGAAGTAGCAAAACAAATGAAAAGGAGATATTGACAAGAAGTGAGATATGAAAAAGCACAGTAATCACTGGCAATAAACAAAAACTCACTGCAGAGGATTAGTGAACAAAACGCCTCTTAAATAGTCTGGCTGGAACACCAGATGAAGCTGATTTGGATTATTACGTGAAGCTGGAGGCAGAGGGACAGGAGGGGACTGGAAGGAGTTACCAAAATAAGAGCAGATGACAGGAAACAGGACCAGGATCATAACACATGGGCAGCCGTGGGCCTGTTGGACACTTCTCCAGGATAGGAGGCAGCAGCAGTCTAATAATAAATATTGCCATCCAGAAGCATGACAAGTTGCAGATCATATCATTGAAAACATTGTTGACCAAAGTTTGGAAAACTACTTGGTGAGATCAAGTCAACTTCCAGAAAACCTCACATGGATGACTGAGAATCTTCACCAACTTGCAGCTAATTACAGTCCACTCATGCTTAGATTTCTTTACGTATGCATATCATTGGACACTGCTAGTAGAGTATTGCGAAATTTAATTTAAACTGAGGAAATATAAAGGATATAAAGTATTACTTTAAAGTAGTCAATGGTAAAAAGGTAAACAGAGCAAAGAAAACTTAAAAGATACGTCAGTAAAGATTCTGAAGCAGCAGGAACAAAACAGGAACCGTACAGAGCGGAACAGAACAGGATGAATGCAGGTAGAAACATTGACAAACTGGCAGAGTGGTGTAGGCTGAGGGGAGCTTAAGAAGAGAAGGCTTATCCACAGGTGAAACTGATGTGGATGATTAAGGTGAGTGAACATAGGGAGAACACAGGTGGAGCTGATAATGGTGATTAGGAAGGCGACAGAGAGCACAGGGACTGTAAAACAAACTAACAGGGGCACGACCAGGCAGGGATCATAACAGTAGAAGAGCTGATTGTTGTGGAGCAGGGAGTAGCAAAGAATAGTAGTAGTGAAGTGAGGAGGGCTTTGAAGAGGATAAAGAGTGGAAATGCTGCTGGTCCTGATGACATACCTGTGGAGGCATGGAAGTGTCTAGGAGAGGTGGTAGCAGAGTTTATTACTAGTTTTGATCTGTTTAACAAGATCTTGGACAGATCTTGAAGAGGGAGAAGATGCCCAAGGAATGGAGAAGAAGTGTACTGGTGCCAGTTTTTAAGAACAAAGGAGATGTGGAGAGCTGTCGCAACTACAGAGGAACAAAGTTAATGATCCATACAGTGAAGTTATGTAGTTGAAACTAGGCTAGGGGCAGAGTTGAGCATCTGTGAGCAACAATATGATTTTCTGCCTTGAAAGAGTGCAACAGATGCTGTATTTGCTCTGAGGATGCTAATGGAGTACAGAGGTGGGAAAAGGGAGTTGCATTGTGTCTTTGTAGATCTAGAAAATGAGTATGACAGGGTGCAGGGACAGCGGCTGTTAAAGTAGGAGTAGTTAGTGCGCGACATGACGGAGAAGTTCAAGGTGGAGGTGGGTCTGCATCAACGATTGACTCTGAGCCCCTTCTTGTTTGCCCTGGTGATGGACAGGCTGACAGATGAGGTTAGACAGGAATCTCCATGTATTATGATGTTCGCAGATGACATTGTGATCTGTGGCAAGAGCAGGTAGTAGGTGGAGGAAAATCTAGAGAGGTGGAGGTGTCCTCTGGAAAGCAGAGGAATATTGGTTAGCTGCAGCAAGACAGAATACGTGTGTTAATAAGAGAGAAGCAAGTGGCACAGTGAGGTTACAGACAGCATAGCTAAAGAAGGTGCTGGACTTGAAGTACTTGGGGTCAAAGGTTCAGAACAACGCGTCAAAAAGAGGTGAAGTGGCGTGTGCAAGCAGGATGAAATGGGTGGAGAAAAGTGTCAGACATGTTGTGTGATTAAAAGAGTATCAGCAAAAATATAAGGAAAGATGTTCAGGACGGTGGTGAGACCAGCGATGCTGTATGGCAGGGGTGTCAAACTCAATTGCACAGGGGGCCAAAATCCAAAACACACTTTAGGTCGCGGGCCGAACAGGATAAACATTTATTGAACACACTAAAACTTTTAAAACTTAACTTTTTTTTTTTAACATAAACCTTAAATAACTTATAATGTTTTGCTCTCTAAAAAATATATATCCTGTCTAAATTAAACAAGTTAGAAATAAAGTAAACATTAAAAGAACAAACATTCAAATTTCTTTAATCTTATGTCATTTTATATAAAAAATAAACTTAAATTTTAAATATCCCAAAAGATTTTGCTCTCCATAAAAATATATCCTGTCAAAATTATACAAATTCAAAATGTGAACATGCTGCATAACAAAACCTGGAAATATAAATAAAATTTGTGCTTTTCAGCAATAACAAATCAAATCTTTCAGTCTTTGCTCTTCAGTCATTTTATCAGAGCTGCATCTTTTTTTGTCTTTAGTTTGTTTATATTTGTTGTGAGGTTCTGTGTTGTGGAGATTCTCAGGATGGACTGTAGGTTCTCACCAGTGAGACGACTCCTGTGTGCTGTTTTGTTAGTCTTCATCACTGAGAAGAGCTTCTCACTAAGATTTGTTCTACCAAACATAAACAAGGTTCGAGCCTCATGTGGACGGAGCTGGAGCATTTCTGTGGGAATGGAGTGAATAAACTGTGCGGGTCCTGCAGTGTCCTACTTTACCTTCAGTTATTACACTGCAGCTCAATCAGCTCCATCTGAATCTGTACAGGTGCAGTTTACACATCGACGGTAAAATTATTTTCTTGTTCGTCAAAGTCACCAAAGCGCCGTGAGAACTCAGTTTATCAGCAAAGTGCGTATTTCTGAACACTGTTGTAACGATATGGTTCAACATTAATTGGCATCCTGAGGACCAGCTTCATAATAACCTGCAGCATCATAAACTAAACTTGATTAACGTGGAATGTGTTCGGCAGCTGAAGCGCTGCATTATGGGATCTGTAGTTTATTGTGTTACCAGCGCTTCATGTTGCCGGGCCATTAATAACAATAATATAGAAATGATCTCGCGGGCCGGATATAATTACACGCCGGGCCGGATGTGGCCCGCGGGCCTTGACTTTGACATATGGGCTGTATGGCTTGGACAGTGGCACTGAAAAAAAGACAGGAGGCAGAGCTGGAGGCAGCAGAGCCTAAGATGTAGACAACGAGAATGGATAGGATCAGGAGTGAGTCCATCAGAGGGATGGTTTCAGAGATAAAGTCAGAGAGGCCAGTTTGAGTTGGTTTGGACATGTCCAGAGGAGAGATGGTGACTGTATTGGTGAACAGATGATGAGGCTGGAGCTGCCAGGCAGGAGGTCTAGAGGAAGACCAAGGAGGAGATTTATGGATGTAGTGAGAGAGGAAAGGAAGTTAGTTGGTCTGAGAGAAGAGGATGCAGAGAGCACATGATTCGCTTTGGCGACCCCTGCAATGGAAAAGTCGAAAAGAAAAGAAAACAACAGATATTTATTTATAAGTTGCATTGTTGACACTAAATATCAGCTGAATATTTCCCAAACCATGGTACAAATTAGTGAACATTCCCTGCAATTATTGTGAAATTGATATGGTTGCTGAACTAAGTAAATATGGAACAGCCCCACCTAGAACAAATTTCACCAGCTACCACTGCCCATTTCTAAAAATTAAAATTTTCTGTATATATTGTTATTTCGTTGGTTGTACCCTGGGCAGGCCCTTCAGTGTTAGTTAGGGTGTGCCATGTTCCATACTGCAGTTAACATAATCAGTCACTGTTTGTGTTACATTGGAATACAGTAACAACCCTGGCAAGTACAGTACTAACGGGGCCTCTTATGACTTATCTGCTTTTTATGCTTGCAATAGTTACACTACTGGGTCCTGTGCCATTTATAGATGGTGGAGGGCCCTCCTTTATTTAGTTGTATAACTATAACACATACATATTTTCTCATAAAGCTGTATAAATGTCAGAATTCAGATTATACTGCAATACTGAAATACTAATACAGTATGTTGATAGATGGTAGAGAGAGCTGGTGCCCACTCAAGATAATTTTAGGTTCGGTTAACTCTATGCACAGACATGAACAATATGGCCTTTAAACATCAATTCTATGTATTAAACTCAGTCAGAACAAATCATATTGGGGGACATAAGGTAATCGGGGGGGGGGGGGGTCATACCAGAGTCCTGCACTGGGCAGGATACCTCAGGGTACCTCTGCCTATTAAAAATCAATCTTTTCTTTTTTTTTTTGGCCTTTTTGTATAAATATTTATATTATTATTATTTTATATAAAAACAAAGGGATCTGAGCAATTATAAAGGGTTTATTTCATTGTAAACTGATCTGCCTAATGTTTATGACATAAAACCAAACAACCAACATCTAAAACTCAAATTGCTTCACTATTATTAGAATTGATCAAATTCTTACATTTGAGGAGCTGGGACCACCAGCATGTTTCATAAATTCTGTAAAAATGTTTACAAATGTCAAAATTGTTTCTTAATGATCATTTGTCAGTCATAAATAATCATAAAGACAACTGAAACACACATTTTATTTGTTCACTTAAACACCTACAATAACAATAATGTTTGTTGACAATAACAACTGGCAGTCAAAAAGGTCATTTGGGTTAGGATGTGGTTTTACATTGTATGCTGACCATCATTTGCAAAACTGTTTCCTCTATTTACCTCTCAGTTCAAAAACAACTAGGAGTTGGAACATTTGCTACAGTACATTGCTATAAAAGAGTTTCAATAAATTGCTAAACTTTGCTTTGCTGTTTCTCATCCAGCTAAAATAATCTCTTGTATCTTCACAAAGAGGGATATAAATGCTTTAATGTATTTCAGCATTTTACCATCACACTTGTGAAAGAAAACAATATTTCTACGAAACTAAATTCACACTTTAGAATAATCTAAGGAAATATCTGAATTTTTTTGAACATCTTAATAATCTCATTTCTAATTTCTGTGGTTCTAAGACAGTACACAAAAGGATTTATGAGAGACGGGCCGAGATTCGCCCCAATATTCAAGCCATTACGTGCCTCAACAGTTAATACCACACCTAACCTGGTCAGGATAGCAATGACAAATACTGGAACGTAATAACATATTACCACAATCAAATGGCTCAAACAAGTGCTGGCAATTTTCTTTTTTTCATTATTTGAAGATAATTTAGCAAAATATATAATCCCAAAATAGGACAGGCAAATAAAACCAAAAGTGAAAAATGACACAAAAAATGTTATAATTGCAACCAGATTGAAAAAGTAGTTAGGATCGGCACAAGTGGTTCTTAATACAGCACCATAGTTACAGAAATTGAACCTCAGCACTGAATAGCAGTGAGGGAAAGGAATCACAGTTGCAGGAAGAACAGCCACAAAACCACAGGCAACAATCCACAGGATATATGTAAGAACAAGAGTACGTGTGTTTGTTAAATAACTGTGATAATGAAAAGGACAACTAATAGCAATCAGTCGATCAAATGCCATAACTGATAGAGCAAATGCCTCCATCACCCCTGCTAAATGAAAAGTGAACATTTGAATTAAACAAGGCACATAGGATATAGTTTTAACACCAGCGACTAGAATCCCAATCATAGTTGGACTGGCACTAGAAGTGTACAATAAATCAACAACGGCAAGGTTACCAATCAACAGATACATTGGTTTGTGTAATTTCTTGTCATAAACAATTATAAATATGTTTAACACATTGGCTATAATAGCTACAATATAGATAATTAATATAATCACACCAACTAGCACAGGGTTTTGGGTTGTGTCAAAACCGTTTATAATAAATTCTGTTATTTTGAGTGAAGCATTTTGTAAAGACATATTTAACCAAATAATTGTAAAAAATCCAAAGAAAATGTAAAAAATCTCTTCTCAAGCCAAAAGATTATTCAGTCTATTATAAATTACAACCATCTTATCCAGCTTATGGATAATTCGCAATAAACATTTTTCATTAAAACAGCAATAGGGTTTACCAAAGAGCTTCTAAGATGTCGGGTCATAAGACTCACATAAGAACACTAACACACCTTCTGGCGAATTTGAGTCAATAACTGGTTAGTTCAGTAAGTCCAATGTTAAATCAGAAGTCCTATTTGTGGTGAAATCGGAAAATATCAGCAGACTGACAAGGTAACAAGGCAGACAGGCTATAGGTCTACACTGTGTAGTCTAAAAAATAGACTACACAGGTTACAATGCAACCAGAAAAAATGTTCACCAGCAGCAGCAAGAGACAAGTTTAAACTGGACTCCAACACTGACAGTCTGGCAATGCAGTGGAGATATGCTCATGTTTTTATGCAGAGGGCTGAGCAGGTAAGACGTTGCAGGTATAGGAGGTGTGGTCAGGGGATGCGTAGCTTCAGTAGAGCAAAGAAAATACATGTGAAGAAAAAGGGCAGTAACTAGGGGACAACAGGAAGAAAAATAGAACTTTAAAATAAAAGCATGGAAACTGTGTGAGATTGTGAAATGCAGTCTACTTACAACTTACAGAACTACACTAATATACTCTAAAATATAGTAATTATTACGTGTTTCCCAGTCAGAGCTACTGTTCACGTGCTCATCTCTTGTTACCACATTTCAGCTGTCATGAAGCAGTTAAGTAATAGTTTAAAGCAGTCATATTATGCATTTTGTAGTTACATGTTACATATATACTATTGTAAAGCTTTTTGTATGCTGACTGACAATAAAATGCCCTCCCTTGTCCTCTCCCCGCTCGCAGCACCGGACCTGAACCCTGCCTTACCTGTCCCTGCCCGATTCCCCTGTTATTTGGATTGTGATTTCCGTTATCTATAGTCTATGTTTTGGATTTGGACTATTTTTATTGTGCATCTACAGAGCCTGTTATTACTCTCCAGGATTCTTTACACTGTTGCCACCCTCTATTCCTGAACTTACTGTCTCCTGACTCTGTCTGCTCCACATGCCTCTCCATTTGACAGCCATCTTGGCCATGACGTCCAGCTCCTTTCACCCCAGACCTCAACACTCACCCAAAGGCGTCTCCTCCCGGCTGGTGCCCTATATGCATTGTATATATCCACACTTTTAAATTCCTCATTGTCTCAGTGTATCTCTGGCAATGGACTCTTTCTTCAGACTTGTGATGTAGGTGCGCAAAAACAAGAGAACACAACAGGAAATACAGACTATATGTGAAAACAAAGTAACAAAGGTGCTAGATCCATAGCTCAGTGGCCTCTGCCGAGGCGAGGAGCTTAAACAGTTTGTGTGCAGAGTATTTGGGGTTAGCAGTGATACTGACACTGTTTTCTGAGTCTCAACAGAAGTCAGGGCGACAGGTCTGTAGTTGTTCAGACTGGTGATGGTTAACTTCTGACCCTGCACGTAGCCTGAGATCCTCTGGTAGAACTCTTCTGTATGTCCCTGATGTTAGAATGACAACTAGAGGTGACAGAGCCTTTTCAGTTAGAGCCCCCAAACTCCGTAACAACTTACGTGAGGATATAAGATCAGCTGACTCAGTAACATCTTTTAAATCTTTCCTTAAAACATACCCCTACCGGCGAGCCTTTTCTGATATTCTTTAAACTAAGACAAATCTGTCTTTAGGAAGACTTTCTATTAACTTACAATGTGTTTCTGTTGGAACCGGTCTTCCTGAGGATGATGCTGTAGTTGTTGTAAGTTGTGTCCTGCATCCTAAGGGGTCAAGGCAGATGGCTGTTTAACCTGAGCCTGGTTCTGCTGGAGGTTTCATCCTCTAGGGGGAGTTTTTCCATCTCCACTGTTTCACTAGTGCTTGCTCAAGTTGATCTTTTTGGGTTACATGTGTTTTTTGTCTCTTTTGTAAAGCACTTTGTAACATGTTTAGAAAAGTGCTCTATAAAGAAATGTATTATTATTTATTATTCTTAAGCAACAGCACGATGGTGGACTGTATGAAGCGGTTGGGCACTGTAAACATTTACAGAGAATGGTTGAAGATCTGAGTGAAGATTGGCGCCAGCGGGTCAGCGAAGACTCTCAGGCAGGTTGGGGACACACCGTCAGGGTCCCGTAGCCTTTCTGATTTTCTGCCTTTGAAGGAGGCTACAGACATCTTCTTTCCAGATCTCCAGTGCAGGTAGGGGGTCTGATGACGGGAGGGTGTCAATGATGGGGGGTGTGAGGTGGTTCTTTTCAAACCAGCAGTAAAAGTTATTAAGGTCGTAGTTTTGGTGAACCAGAGGCGGAATAAGGTGATTCCATGGTTGTGAATTTGACCAGATTGTTTTGTGAGGAACTAACGAGCGGGATACGGGTATAACCAACGAAATAGTTATGTGACTAACAGGACACGAGTATAACAAATCTTAATTAATTTTATTTCAAACCGGTCTTAAAAACAGAGGACATGGGGAACCAACCAACCAAAAATACAAATACAGACTAGATGAGAAAACTAATTGACAACTTCAAGTGACCCAAAACGCAGTAAAAAGCAAAGTAACAAACAAAGCCTGAACAAGGTGGCAACACAAACTGGTGAACTAAAGGGACAAACAAAATACAAACTCACATTCTGTTAAAGGGATTTTTTTCTCCACTGTCACCTAGTGCTTGCTCAGCTTGTCTGCCCCTGGTTTGGCCTGTTCCTTGTTTCTTTCTCTTCTGTCAGGTGACCTGTTGATTGCAGATTGCCTGCACCTGTGTCTGCCCTTTTCCTTTATGGGCAGGTTTGCCAGGCTGCCAGATTGTCTCACATCAACCTGAAGATTCATACTGTCCAGCACTTATCTTCGGACTGCTTTCTGATACGAATACTGCCTCACTTGAAACCTGTCTCCACCTGACTCCGCCCTAACCTGACCTGCCTTCTGTCCTGACCTGTCCCTGCCTGAACCTCCGGTACCATGAGTGTATTCTCCTTACCCGACTTGTTCCCTTCCTATCTGTATTGGACCTGCTCCTGCTTCCAGTCCCTCCTTTACCTTCCTCTCTCTCAATTACATCACTATTCTACTGTTACTCCGGCTAACCCTGTCTCTTCTCATAGACCTATATCCAAAGCCACCCCTCTTCAGCTGTGACAGTGGTAACTGTGCATGCTAATTATAACTTGGACGAATATAATCTCTAACCCAACAAAAGTCACAAGTCCAACTGACTCAAGCTCATCCATTGTCATCAGGAACAGACATTGCTGCAGATAGCGGTTCAGAGGAGAGGACATCTCATTTCTCAATAAGTGCAGTATGGAGTTTTGTGCTGTATACTGGCCAGCAAAATCAACCAACCAAAAATAAATTCACCCTTTACCAGAATCTAATGAAATGTCTGAAGTTGAAGTGACCAAAGGTCTCAAAAATAGACTTCACAAGTTATAGGGAAGCCAAACAAGATGAGCAGTCCCCATAAAAGGTTCACCAGCAGCAGCATGACAGAAGTTTGATCTGGACTCCAACACTGACAGTCTGGCAGTGGCGTAGAGAAATGCGGGGGTTTATATATCCTGCAGAGGGAGGAGGTAAGGCAGGTAAGTCATTGCAGCTATAGGGGGCGTAGTCAGGGGATGCATGGTGCCAAACAGAAAAGGGATATACAGTAACTAAGGGAAAGTCAAGAACAACATGGTAAAAGAACTTCAAAATAAAAGTATGGAAAATCAGTTTTCAGTTTCAAAGCAGTTTAATCACAATCAAGCCTACAACAGTGGCACAACTAGCATGAATAGAAATGGAACAAGGGCCTATTTGTGAGGCACAAAACGATCCACTCTGACATGGTGGAAGAATTTTTACATTTACATTTAATAATTTGTCAAATGCTTTTAGACAAAAGCAGGACTCTCCTGTAAATCACATTCCAGCTGCTGGTCATGTAACACATGCTGCGCATCTCTCTTTACCACATTTCAGGTGCTGTTAAGCAGTTCACATTCATTTATCAAACTGCTAGTGAAGATGAAGCTAGTGTCCAACCGTATCATCTATTTTCTTTTTATTATTATTACACCAGTTTCGTATCACAATTCAAAAACAAGCAGGAGTAAGTGGCTGTGGTTGTTGTTGGTACCTATGAATGTAAATAATTTTTATAGATTGCTGACCTGGATGAAGTGCTTCTCACCCAGCTAAAATAATCTCCTTTACCATACAACTGGACACTGGAAGGGCTGTTTACTACTGTACTTTTCACTACAACAATGGATTTTCATGACAGCTTGTAGTAAGTTGGGTTATACGTCTCATTTATTTTTTGCCTGCTGCCTCTTTTTTCTCCCCTCATCCCAACTGGTTGGGGCAGATGGTCGCCCACCCTGAGGCTGTTTCAACTGGAGGATGGATTTTTTTTCTCCACTGTCACCTAGTGCTTGCTCAACTGAATTGAGATGACTCATTGGAACATAAATATTATTGAACAGTAATATTGTCCAATCACATTGAATGTTGACTATTGATGATGTGTGCAATGCACCTATCTCTAAGGCTAAGGTGAAGATGCTAGACATAATGTTTGGCTTGTACATTAGAAAGTGGCTGGGAGCTCTATGCTCCCTCTGCATAAACTCGGTGTCACGATCCTGCACTTCCTGTCCCATGCGCTTAGTTGGGTATGCCTCCTGTTCTCCACCTTGTCTACTATATCCAGCTTTATGTAATCATCCTAATCCTCCTCGCCTGTGCCTCGTTGCCTGGCCTTGCTTTCAAAATCCCTCCCTCCATTACTCCGTCCATTACTCCCCTGACAAATGATAAGGGACAAATGACTTGTCTTGATCTTTGCCATGTGATTTGTGACCTACCTTCTGCCTTGGACCCTGCCTTTGCCTTTGCCCCTTTGAAAAACCGTGTTTCTCTGCCTTCCTGTGTTTTTGGACCTATGCTCATCCCTAGGACTCAGGCTTTGGATCCCCTCAGAAAAAGCTCTAGAACTGGCTCTCAGATCAGATTTACTAGACCTTGCCTTGGATCTCCGTCCTGGTCTTCCTGATTTCTTAGGTTTTGCCTGCTAAATTAGAAGTGTTTATTGTTTTGTATTTTTTTGGTGATCACTGTGTTTTTGTATGATCTCACATTTTGTTGAGAGCTCTTTTTGTTCTCCACATCTACCTCTACAACCAAACCAAGCCAAAACGACTTCCACCATCTTGCCCCCTGAAATTAACAGAACCAATGTAAGATACTCAAGTTTTTATTTCTTTTATTTTTTATTTCTTCTTTAAGTCTTCAGATCTATCACCAGGACTGTAGATCTTTAGTTCTCATTAACAAAGAGTAGTGAACAACTTTCTTATACACTCGAAAAAAACTGGTTACGAATAACATCGTCATTGATGAACATGGATATAAATGGAACCCGCAATATAATTACATTATTTATCTAATTATTATTTTTATTGTTATTTATTTGATCTAATAATGCATTTCTATACGTTGATATGATTGTAATCTGGATTAATGAGGAATGAATTTAGAGTAACCAATAAGAGTAATGCAAATAATAAGTAAAATCATGAGCTTAAAACAAGTATTAAAGTCTAAATTAGTGACATACTGAGGAAAAATTAAGAAGCAGGTTTTAATAAATGAGCAGATTTTTATATTCATAAGACAAAAACACTGTGGAGACAGTGGTAACAGTGCTCAAATCCAACAAAATGTACACACAACAAGGTCCAGCTGACAGCTGATCCACCGTCATCAGGAAATAGACGTTGCTGCAGATGATGGTTCAGAGGAGAGGAGATGTCATGTCTCCAAAACCCTGTTTCCTTGGGTCCTCAATCCTGTTTTCCTTGCATCACCACATGTATCTTCAGTGGAAGAGATTGAGATGCAAAGGAAATACGCGTGAGGGAAATCGGTGTAAGTTAAGGGCATTAGGGTTCACCTTTAGATAAAGAGACATTGTAAGACAGGACAGCATGGACATGGTGGATCTGATTTAAACACATCACACATGGCCTGCACAGTGTAATTTTAGATTAAAACATGTTTCTTTCAAATGTAATAAAAAATCTTAGGTTAAAATAAATTTTAAGGAATTGAGCTTAGGAAACATCCATTGCTCTGAATTGTACTGAATTGTTACTGCACTTTTTCAGGGTCACATCTTTTGTTTCAGCTTTCCCCAGAGTCCATTTATAATTACATTTTTCCATAACAGACATTAACAATAAATACATATGATAAGTATGGAGTTTTGGACTGTTTACTGGCCAGCACTTGCAAAACCAACCATTCTCCTGGACTCTGGATATGATGCCAAGCCCTTGACTGTCCTCTTACAGTTAAAAGACGAGCAGCAGGTGAAAACTGTGCTTTTTAGCAATCTGAAATAGGTTCCTCTCTCTTACAAGTCTTGACATGATAAACAGTGGGGATAAGGCACAGGCTGATATATTTTATTATTTCGGCACAATACCTATAGAAAGATATACGTAACATTCTCGAGAAAGCAAATTCAGGTTATGTTAATCTTGAGATGCCTCAACTTTTTTGAACACACTGTAAATCTTATTTTTTATTTTTGAAAGTTCAAAGAGAGTACACAAAATATTTTTTACGAGAGATGGGCCAAGGATGCACCCAATGATTAAATCATTAAGGTCCTCCTGAGATTTTGCTGTATGTTTACCAACATTTGCAGGATTCACAAACAAGCAGGAGTAAGTGGCTGCTGCATCTCACCCAGTAAAAATAATTTCCTTTACCATACAACTGGACAATGGAAACATTTTGGAAATGTATGGCTGAATATATTTTAGCTTTTTAGGATAATACTTATAAAGCGAGAAAATATTTACATGAAAACAAATCCACCCTTTACCAGAATCTAATGAGATGTCTGAACTTTTTAAACATATGAATGATCTCATTTTTAATTTCTTTTGTTCTAAGACAGTACACAAAAGGATTTACAACAGATGGGCCAAGAATCATTCCAATTAACAAGCCATTACGTTCTTTAAGAGTTAATACCACACCAAACCTGGTCAAGATAGCGATGACAAACATAGGAACATAATAACATGTTACCACAATCAAGTGGCTCAAACAAGTGCTGCCAATTTTCATTTTGTCATTATTTGATGAAAATTTCACAAAATATAATATCCCAACATAGGACAGGCAAATAAAACCAAAAGTGCAAAATGAAATAGAAAATATTACGATTGCGGTCAAGTTGAAATAGTAGTTCAAGGCATGTGAATCAGCACAAGTGGTTCTCATTACAGCACCATAGCTACAGAAAGTGTACTGCAGCACTGAATAGCAGCGAGGGAGAGGAATCACAATGGCAGGAAAAACTGCTGCAAAACCACAGGCAACAATCCACAGGACATATGTAAGAACAAGAGTACGCACGTTTGTTAAATAACTGTGGTACTGAAAAGGACGACTAATAGCAAGCAATCGATCAAATGCCATAAATGATAGAGCAAATGCCTCCATAACCCCTGCCAGATTGAAAAGATACATTTGAATTATACAAGGGACATAGGATATAGTTTTAACACCAGCAACTAGAACCCCAATCATAGTTGGACTGGCACTAGAGCAGTACAGTAGATCAACAACAGCAAGGTTACAAATTAAAAGATGCATTGGTTTGTGTAATTTCTTGTCATAAATAATAATGAAGACATTTACTATATTGGCTAGAACAGCAACAATATAAACAATCAGTATAACCACACCAACTAGCACAGGATTTTCGGTTGTGTCAAAGCCATCTATGATAAGTTCTGTTACTCTGATTGAAGCATTCTGAAAAGACATAGTATACAAAATAACAAGGTTTAAAAATGCAATTAGTGGTTGACTTATAAAAGATGTAGGGTTATAAGACTCACAAGAACACTATTAAGAACCAGAGCTGCAGAAACTGAAAAAACACTAGCAGAGCTGAGCAGAGAAAAACTAAATATCAAATATCACAAAAAACAGGCCGAGCTGATAACTCGGTAAAGTCAGGTAAAAATTCTCAAAAGCATAGACTGACACAATTCAAAAGGCAGACAGACCAAAGGTCTCAAAAATAGACTTCACAAGTTATAGGGAAGCCAAACAAGATGAGCAGTCCCCATAAAAGGTTCACCAGCAGCAGCATGACAGAAGTTTGATCTGGACTCCAACACTGACAGTCTGGCAGTGGCGTAGAGAAATGTGGGGGTTTATATATCCTGCAGAGGGAGGAGGTAAGGCAGGTAAGTCATTGCAGCTATAGGGGGCGTAGTCAGGGGATGCATGGTGCCAAACAGAATAAAGGATAAGCAGTAACTAAGGGAAAGTCAAGAACAACATGGTAAAGGAACTTCAAAATAAAAGTATGGAAAATCAGTTTCTAGTTTAAAAAAATCAGTTTAATCACAACAGTGGCACAACTAGCATGAATAGAAATGGAACAAGGGCCTATTTGAGAGGCAGAAAAAATTCACTCTGGCCAACTTGCATAATGGAAGAATTTTTACATTTACATGTAGTAATTTGTCAGATGCTTTTATAATAAGCAACTTACAAGACACAAGACTAAAGTCTACTGTAACTCACGTTCCAGCTACTTTTCATGTAGCATATGCTGCTCATCTTTCTTTATCACAGTTCAGGTGTCGTTCAGCAGTTATATCGTCGGTAATGCTGATTTTCACATTCAGCTCAGATCAGTGCTCTCTACACCCAACCTTATCAAACTGCTAGTGAGGGTCCTACACTGCATCCATTTTCTTTTTATCTAAATAAATATTAAATGTGTAATTTTGCTGCATTATAACTAAATTATTGTATTTAGAACATTTCTTAGAATACATGACCTATGTGGATGATCAAAACAAATTTACTTTAAAAAGTTTTGTCTTGGCGTCACAGTAATGTGTTTGTTTAGACAGATGATCCTCAAGAGTAACAACACAAATGAGTTTCAAGCTAATTAGTGTCTCATATTAATAATGGTCTCGTGTGTGATTAAAGTGTGCATGTGGGTGCAGCTCGCTGTGTGTCTCTATCTTGTACCTTAGTGAATTCTAATCTCAAAACAGATTTATTGATTGTTGTTTTTCATTGTGTATTTTTCAGTAAATATTGTGGATAAAAGAAAAAAAATCATACTGTACACATTCTGGTAACAAATTTAATTTTACACATGAATGAATGTTTGTGAACTCTAAATATTATTTAAACTATTTATTTATATAATATTGATTTAGTATTAAAACTATTACTCTAATTGTAAAGTACTGTATTTTATCAAATATTCTTCCATTAATTAAATGTTTAATCTATATACATTGTAATGAAAAGTGAAATTGCCCATTACAAAGCCCCAACTAGTCTTTAAACACCGATTTTGTCTATAGCTAATAGTTACGCTATGGAAAACAAACAGGCAGCAAATATCTCTGCTGATATTTCTAAACTCTCTTTATTATCAGAGACTGTCACGTGGCCGGTTTCAGACTCCATTGCCAGAGACCACACAGAGACAAGAATGAGTTTAAAAGTGTGTATTACAATAAAGATAAGAGTGATAGTGTGAACGGGCCCCAGCAGGAGGTTGTGGATGTCAGGTGAGTGAGGTGGTCTTTAAGGGGAGACAGTTAAGAGACAGGCATATGAGGAGGCTTGGTGGTATACTCACTGATGAGTGGATAGTGGTGGTCAGAGTAATAATAGAACTGAGAATAGTCGACCGGTATGAACTGTGTTAGGGCGGCTGGTTAGTGTAGTGGTAACATCACCGCCTCCCATGTGGGAGACTGGGGTTCGAATCCCAGCTGTGGCCTAACACCAGTAGGGGTCCTTAGGCAAGACCTCCTCACGCTCACCCTGCCTACCTTTGTACCTTGTAATGACTCGTAAGTCGCTTTGGATAAAAGCGTCTGCTAAATGACTAAAATGTAAATGTAATGTCCTAAGCCAGAGGTGTCGTAGTGTAGGTGAACCGGAAGAGGTAGTAGACAGGAAGGTGGGATTGTTTGATCATTGTGCTTCTGCTTTTACTTTACACGTCCCTGTAACCAGCCATTAGGCTTTAGCTCTGTGCCCCATTACATCAGCATTTTATACACTGTTAACCCGGCTTACTCTGTCTCTTCTCCTAGACTTCCATACACACCGGAGCCATCCCTCTTCAGCTGTGACACTACAGAAACTCATTACATTATTATTGTTTTCTTTTCTGTAATAAACCTCTTTAAACCTAACAGCTGAGCAGTCAATACTTACATGTAATCTTACTCTGTTATTATAGAAATACTAAACAGGGCTAGTTGAATTTAGACAAAGATTTCTCAATTAAAACAACAATTGTCCATGAACTGCATGCTCAGTGCTTAAACTCTTCAGCTTTTATTACTTTGATTTAACTGGCATTTTTTCAGGAATTGAAAACAGGTAAAATAAAACTGGCACTGATTTTATTTGCAATCACCCTAACAGCAGAATATCGTATAGTAGTGCACCTTGTTTTGTTTAAATTTCAGCCTATTTCCTACATATACAGTAGATTGTTTATAAATTCCTGAAGTTTTCATAAAAGTACAACTAAATTAACTTAAAATATATAACTATATGTTATGTGTTCTTGCAGAACAACACATCACTGAGAAAGCTGTAAGCACTTGACAATTTAACAAACGTAAAATCAGCTGCATTTAGGGTCAGTCTGTATCTCTAATTGAGTGTCCCTTCTTTAAGCACGCAAACAGTAGCCTTATAAAGTATTCTGATTACTTTACATTTGTTTTACTGTGAACAGCAAGAATTTCCATTTTTGCAATCAACAATGAATAAAAACATGTATTTATTTTTTGAAAACATATCTTGTTTTTTTAAATGTATCAAAAAAGAAACTCTTTTTCAAGGCTTAAGGCTAAAAATAACTTTTAAACAGAATTTTAGTGACAAACAATATATGGGGATTAGTTATTATGCTTATGCTATGTGGAAATCCAATTGAAAAATGTAATTTGGACCAAAACAAGCATTTTATTATTACACCTGCAATATTAAAACACTACACTTTGCTGACATGTAAAAGGGTTATACTGGTAAGTCTGCAGTTTTTGATGTATGTATGTAACATTTGCAAATTTTTTTCTCACAGGCTCCGTTTTTTCCAAGTGCTCCAGTATCGTATCACAATTAAAAAACAAGCAGGAGTAAGTAGCTGTGGTTGTTGTTTGTACCTATGAATGTAAATTATTTTTATAGATTGCTGACCTGGACAAATTGCTTCTCACCCAGCTAAAATAATCTCCTTTACCATACAACTGGACACTGGAAACAGTTTGAAAAACGTATGATTAAATATATTTAATCTTTTTAGCATAATACTTATAAAAGGATAAAATATCAACACAAAATTAAATTCACCCTTTAAAAGAATCTAATGAGATGTCTGAAGTTTTTAAACATATGAATGATCTCATTTTTAATTTCTTTTGTTCTAAGACAGTACACAAAAGGATTTACAACAGATGGGCCGAGAATCATTCCGATTATTAGGCCATTATGCTCCTTGAGAGTTAATACCACACCTAACCTGGTCAAGATAGCTGTGATAAACAAAGGAACATAATAACATGTTACCACAATCAAGTGGCTCAAACAAGTGCTGCCGATTTTCATTTTGTCATTATTTGATGAAAATTTCACAAAATATAATATCCCAACATAGGACAGGCAAATAAAACCAAAAGTGCAAAATGAAAGAGAAAATATTATGATTGCGGTCAAATTAAAATAGTAGTTCAAGGCATGTGAATCAGCACAAGTGGTTCTTATTACAGCAGCATAGCTACAGAAAGTGTATTGCAGCACTGAATAGCAGCGAGGGAGAGGAATCACAGTGGCAGGAAAAACAGCTGCAAAACCACAGGCAACAATCCACAGGACATATGTAAGAACAAGACTACGTGCGTTTGTTAAATAACTGTGGTACTGAAAAGGACAACTAATAGCAAGCAATCGATCAAATGCCATAACTGATAAAGCAAATGCCTCCATCACTCCTGCCAGATTATAAAGATACATTTGAATTAAACAAGGGACATAGGATATAGTTTTAACACCAGCAACTAAAACCCCAATTATAGTTGGACTGGCACTAGAGCAGTACAGTAGATCAACAACAGCAAGGTTACAAATTAAAAGATGCATTGGTTTGTGTAATTTCTTGTCATAAATAATAATGAAGACATTTACTATATTGGCTAGAACAGCAACAATATAAACAATCAGTATAACCACACCAACTAGCACAGGATTTTCGGTTGTCTTAAAGCCATCTATGATAAATTCTGTTACTCGGATTGAAGCATTCTGAAAAGACATGGTATACAGAATAACAAGGTTTAAAAATGCAAGAAGTAGATATAAAAACCCTTGTAAATCATAACCAGAGGTATCCAGCAATTCTTACTCAGCTCAGTCAAACAGCTGTTCCTACAACAGTGAGGTTTACCAGAGAGCTTCTAAAATGTAGTGCTGTAAGAGTCACAAGAACAGCAACATTTCATTGGACAAAGCTATTATCCAATCACACTGGATTTTGACCACAGGTAATTTGAGCTAGTTACTACATAGCCTAATTACATTGGTCAGTGTTAAATCTGAAATCCTCTTTGTGCGGGGTTTGTCATTAGCATGAATGTCAACCATACATTTCCAGAGGCAGGCCTGATGGGTGAATATGTGTACATATGTACAATCACATGTCAATATTGTTGCTTTGAATGTTATTTTCCCTTTCAGGTAGACATGTAAGAGATGTGCCATTTATACTGTATTTGTCCCGTTCTGGTTATCTTATATTTTGCATATTCGTCCACTTAAATGATTCAGAAAAGATAACCCAAGCACGCTGCAATGCTCTAATAAAAAGTGAAGTGAAAACTGGTGTAGTTTTTGTTGCCTGCTGTTCATTTCTCTCTCTTTCCGCTCACCCCAACTGTTCCAGGCAGATGGCCGCCTAACCTGAGCCTGGTTCTGCTGGAGATTTCCTCCTCTAAAGGGAGTTTTTCCTCTCCACTGTCGCCTAGTGCTTGCTCAAGTGGGGTTGTTGGGTTTTCTCTATAAATCTGTATACAGTTATACTTTGTAAGGTCTAAGACCTTACACACTGTAGTGAAATGGCACTATACAAATAAAATTGAATTAAAAAGAACTGAACTAATGCCCTCAACTAATGCTTACAAGTTTTATTTATGCATATTAGAGATGACAAACACTAAAGAAGGGATACAAAGTCAGGATTAATATATTACAGTAGATCATTTCAACCTAGTAATTATCTGTGTTGTGCCACTGTAGCCAGTGGTGGCTGGAGCTGTGTCAAATTAATGTCAAATTGTTTTTTTTTTTCACATACACACAAAATATAAATAAACAAAACACAATATGATATAATTCAATACCACGGTGCAGTGGTTAGCGCTGTTGCCTTACAGCAACAGTGACCTGGGTTTGAATCCATCGGTTGCCTGGGTGCCTTTCTATGACATATTATTTTCAAACATTACATGTGCATAGGGAGTGCATAAAAGACATAAACACAATATTACAAAAGCCTTGAATTTGAGTGTTATTATTCTACAGTGTTTGCCATTAAATAACTAACTAACAAGCAAAAACTCAGAGTTTACTATAATGTGTGACATGTTATGTATGAATGTTTATATAACAAATTCACACTTTACTAGTTTCTACTGAGATGTCTG
The DNA here is from genome assembly GCF_900324465.2 of Anabas testudineus. NCBI lineage: Eukaryota > Metazoa > Chordata > Actinopteri > Anabantiformes > Anabantidae > Anabas > Anabas testudineus. The sequence goes on along the minus strand of NC_046622.1, from coordinate 6,374,416 downwards.
AACTTTTTTGAACATCTTGATGATCTCATTTTTAATTTCTTTTGTTCTGAGACAGTACACAAAAGGATTTACAAGACATGGGATAAGGATGGTCCCAATATTTAAGCCATTACGTTCCTCAACAGTCAATACCATACCAAACCTGGTCAAGATAGTGATGATAAACAGTGGAAGGTAATAACATGTTACCACAATCAAGTGGCTCAAACAAGTGCTGCCAATTTTCTTTTTCTCATTATGTGAAGATAATTTAGCAAAATATATGATCCCAACGTAGGACAGGCAAATAAAACCGAAAGTGAAAAATGAAAGAAAAAATACTATGCTTGCAACCAAATTGAAATAGTAGTTTGGGTCAACACAAGTGGTTCGTATTACAGCAGCATAGCTACAGAAATTGTACTTTATAACTGAATAGCAGTGAGGGAGACGGATCACAGTTGCAGGAACCAAAGCCACAAAAGCACAAGCAACAATCCACAGGATATATGTAAGAACAATAATACGTGTGTTTGTTAAATAACTGTGGTACTGAAAAGGACAACTAACAGCAATTAATCGATCAAATGCCATAACTGATAGAGCAAACATCTCCATCACTTGTCCCAGATGGAAAGCAAACATTTGAAGTAAACATGGCACATAGGATATAGTTTTAACACCTGTAACTAGAACCTCAATAATTGTAGGACTCGCACTAGAAGAGTACAGTAGATCAACAGCAGCAAGGTTACAAATCAGAAGATACATTGGTTTGTGCAAATTCTTTTTGTACATAATGACGAGGATATTAACTATATCAATTAGAACAGCTACAATATAGACAATCAATATAACCACACCAACTAGCAAAGGATTTTTTGTTGTGTCAAAACCACCTATTATAAATTCTGTTACTTTGATTGAATAGTTCTGTAAAGACATATTAAACAAAATAACAAAGTTGAAATATAACAAAAGAAGCAGATATAAAAAAAATGTTCTCAAGGCAAAATATCATTAAATGTGTTATAAATCATAAGCAATGTTATCCAGCTTTCAAATCTTTCAACAGTAATTCTAACTGAGCTCAGTCAAACTGCTTTCCCTACAACAGAGAGGTTTACCAGAGAGCTTTTTAAGATGTTTGGTTTTAACAGTCATGAGCACAGCTACATTTCATTGGACCCACCTATTGTCCAATTATCGTGGTTTTTGATCCCAGGTGATTAGAGCTGGTCACTGCTTAGACAACTCCCCCAAATCCAGCCTCAATTCTAAACAAAAAAAATAATAATAATAAAATAAAATAATACTTTAATTCTAAAAATACTCTTTGTGCTGGTTATGTCAACAAATTGTCAAAGGCTGATCTGACGTGTCCACATGATTGAACTCTTTATCTTTTCAGTTAAAAACAAATACACATGTTCAGTCTATTAACAATTTTATATTCAAATATAATCTAATACTTTTTATCTACTTTTGAACTGTTTATTGTTTAAAATTGTAAGCGAGGTACTACACTTCCTCAGAACTGAGAATTTAGGTGAGTTATTTTACAAATGTTAAGTGTTGGGGTTTTAGCGATAGTTTTGTTTTATTGTTTTGTTTTATTGTTTTTCTCGCTTTTTTTGAGGTCTCTAGCATTTATATTTTTCTCATTAATCTGTATAATTATTCTAACTAAGACTGCAAATTTTAGACACACTAAAAAATTAAAAATTTACTTGGAGTGCTTAGTTGAATATTTTCTCACTTTAATAAATATCCAGATTTTTTGTATGTTTAGCCAGTGACATTGGCATTACATATAGTGCTAAATTTATAAAAGCTTATCCTTTCCAGGGCTGGTATTAATATAATCCTACTAAAAATTAATGTAAGAAACAATAAAAAATGTCTGTCTTCATATTAACTTATTTTGACTTTAAAAAGCTTTATGTTTCATGTGGTTCATTATATGAGTGCATTGCAGACCGAAAACAGACATTTCCTTTTTGCAACCTCCTACATAAATACTTTAGATTGGAAAGTATGTCTTATGTTATTAATTACAATAAGTACAATAATGTTCAAGATTCTCTGACATCTCTAGTTTCACCATCAGATGAAGTAATTTTCTTTTTAGTATTTTGGTTTGACCTCCATTAAGTAATGACAGTCATATCATGTTTGGCATCCTCTCTGTATTCTCTCGGCCCAACTTACTAAGATGCATGTTTCATTTCTGGACATTTTGCTTGTGATCTAAGAAAAAGTGATTGTTGTATTTTTCGCACCCATTTATAAATGGCGTGTGCTATTTTGCTGATTTTAAAGTTGCACTCGCATTGCCCATTTTTGTTAGATTAGCTTGTGTCATTTTCTTCTGATGCTATTAGGTTTGCACATTTTAGTACATGCAACCCTTTAGTAAATCAGAGCTAGTGTGTCATAACAAAATCTAATCTTAAAACATACTGCACACATTCCAATGACAAACCTTAATTTATTAGTCGCTGCTTGTGAATGTTTGTGTTCTCTTGCCTGTATTTGTGCATAAATATTATCTAGGAACCCTATCTGTGACTAGTTCGGCCAAAAACTAGCAGTCAGCCATTGTTTTACCTGGCTACAGCAGATTCACTCTGCAGTACAACAGTATCAGCAACAGAGTGCAAAGCAAAGACAATAATCACTTGTCGGATATATGGATGAACACAATTCAATTCGGTTTTATTTGTATAGCGCCAATTCACAACAGAAGTCATCTCAAGGCACTTTACAGTGCAAGGTTTAAGACCTTACAAAGTATAATTATACAAAAAATACTACCACAGAATCTCTGTGATACCACTGCTGTATGTTTGCAACTTGTAGTGTGTCCATCTTTTCTTCTAAACTTCATTCATGGCTCACAAATGTCAAAGACCCATCTGCAAAGAGGTGGAAACTCCATCCTCAAACCAATCATTTTTCAGAGGGTCTGTTGGCACATGTTCACTATAACCTAAATGTTTTTTTGGCATGAAAATGTACAGGGACATTTTTCGGGGCTTTACAGCCTCTATAAACAAATGAAACAGTAATATAGTCTATTGATTTATTTGTTTTGTGAAATTCTTTGTTTTGAAGTGTAAATTGGATTAGGCTTAGTGTCAGGTGATTCTGTGAATGTTACGAACTGTGTTACGGGACACAAGTACAGCAAAAAAAGAGGATTTATTACAACCTGGTCAACCAAAGATACAAAGTCACTGCACTGATGCAGGCAAAATACAAAATAGCACACAAACCAGAAATACAAAGTAACAACAAAGAATCACTGCAAAAAGGCAGGCAAACAACTCACACAGGCCGGGAACAAAGTCCAGTAAGCAATGCCAAGGTCCAAGGCATTACAGGGGCAGGAAAGCAAGGCCGGGAACACAACTGAAAAGTGGCTGGTGAGTAGCAATCCATGTGACAATCTGGCAACAGAATGAGGACTGGTGGAATTGATCTGTAATCAGGTATGAGAGAGAAGAGAGTGAGCCATTCCAAATGTGGGCATAGCAGGAAGAGGCCAGGGAGTAGAGCCACAGGAGTGGGACCAGGTGAAAATGAGAAGGAGCCAAAACAGAAGCAGAAACAGAAACAAAACCAACTGTGGTATGGGATGACAATCAAGGGTGAGTCTGGTAAACCCTGCCAAAATTATATTGTTGAAGTAGCTAGATGCCCTCATATGCCAAAGCCCCATATACAGCAAGCTGTGATGAGTTGTGTGCTGTCATCTGTTGATAATGGCCAGCATTACATTTTTCCCATGCAGAACACTGTTCACCACAACCTTAAAATATATAATGGATTAAATGTTAAGGCTAATTGGTGTACCTGTATAGTGCTACTGTGATTCATGTATTGGCAAGGCTGGTTTGTTGGTCATGTTTTTTCACACACAGCAACATAATGTTGTATACAGTATATGTTAACACTAACAATTAACAGGCAAGACCATCGTACAACTCAGTATATAGCTATGTACTATATAATGACAAGTAACAGCTAAGCCTTCTCCCTGAATGAAGTGCTCCAGTTTCCTCTTACAGTACAAAGTTTGAGTTGAAAACTCTTGTACGTTTTTGGTACTGTGAATGTAAAATGTGTTTTTCTATAGATTGCTGCACAGAATGTGTGCTGCTTATAACAAAACTAGGAACATAATGAAAGACTTTGGAAAAAACACTGTTGAATATGTCTTAGCATTTTATAATGCTATATTTTAAATATTTTATAATACTTAGAAGTAAACTCACACTTCACTAGAATCTAATGAGATGTCTTAACTTTTTAAACATATTAATGATTTCATTTTTAATTTCTCTTGTTCTAAGACAATACACAAAAGGATTTACAAGAGATGGGATGAGAATGGTCCCAATATTTAAGCCATTACGTACCTCAAGAGTTAATACTACACCAAACCTGGTCAAGATAATGATGATAAACAGTGGAAGGTAATAACATGTTACCACAATCAAGTGGCTCAAACAAGTGCTGCCAATTTTCTTTTTCTCATTATTTGAAGATAATTTCACAAAATATATGATCCCAACATAGGACAGGCAAATAAAACCAAAAGTGGAAAATGAAAGAAAAAATGCTATGCTTGCAACCAAATTGAAATAGTAGTTTGGGTCAACACAAGTAGTTCGTATTACAGCAGCATAGCTACAGAAATTGTACTTCAGAACAGAATAGCAGTGAGGGAGAGGAATCACAGTTGCAGGAACAACAGCCACAAAAGCACAAGCAACAATCCACAGGATATACGTAAGAACAATAATACGTGCATTTGTTAAATAACTGTGGTACTGAAAAGGACAACTAACAGCAATTAATCGATCAAATGCCATAACTGATAGAGCAAACATCTCCATCACTTGTCCCAGATGGAAAGCAAACATTTGAAGTAAACATGGCACATAGGATATAGTTTTAACACCAGCAACTAGAATTCCAATAATTGTAGGACTGACGCTAGAAGAGTACAGTAGATCAACAGCAGCAAGGTTACAAATCAGAAGATACATTGGTTTGTGTAATTTCTTCTTGTACATAATGACGAGGATATTAACTATATCAATTAGAACAGCTACAATATAGACAATCAATATAACCACACCAACTAGCAAAGGATTTTTGGTTGTGTCAAAACCATCTATTATAAATTCTGTTACTTTGATCGAAGAGTTCTGTAAAGACATATTAAACAAAATAACAAAGTTGAAATATAACGAAAGAAGCAGATATAAAAAACTGTTTTCTTAAGGCAAAAGATCATTAAATATGTTATAAATCATAAGAAATGTTATCCAGCTTTCAGATCTTTCAACAGTAATTCTAACTGAGCTCAGTCAACTGCTTTCCCTACAACAGAGGTGTTTAGCAGAGAACCTTTTAAGATGTGGAGTTTTAAAAGTCATGAGCACAGCTACATTTCATTGGACCCACCTATTGTCCAATTATACAGGTGATTTGAGCTGGTCACTGCTTACACCACTCCCCTAAATCAAGCCTCAATTCTAATAATGATAATAATAATAAATATTTTAAATCTGATATCCTCTTTGCGCTGGCTATGTCAACAAATTGTCCAAAGCTGATCTGATGTGTCCACATGATTGAGCTCTTTATCCTTTCAGTTAGAAACAAATACATATGTTCAGTCTATTAACACTTGTATACTCAAATATAATCTAATACTTATTAACTAATTTTGAACTCCTTATTGTTTAAAATTGTAAGCAGGAAAATGAGACTCTTTGCCATCATGCTATTAAAAGTAGACTTTCTCGAAGTGAAAGATAACAGTTAATTTTTTTGTAAAAAATTTTCCCCACTCACAAAAGTTGGTCAAAGATTAAGAAAGTTCTTTGGTTAAATGTCAGAGGGATACATAGCATGAAAAAGCAACCCTTCTCATTCTCTTGAATGAGGTACTACACATACTTTTACCGTTCTTCCGTGGCAATCTGGCAACAGAATTGATCTGTAATCAGGTACGGGAGAGTAGAGAGTGAGCTAGTCCAAATGTGGGCATAGCAGGAAGAGGCCAGGGAGTAGAGCCACAGGAGTGGGACCAGGTGAAAATGAGAAGGAGCCAAAACAGAAGCAGAAACAGAAACAAAACCAACTGTGCCTGGACGAGGCAGGAATCCCTACTGTGAATGGGATGACAATCAAGGGTGAGTCTAGTAAACCCTGCGAAAATTATATTGTTGAAATAGCCAGATGCCCTCATATGCCAAAGCCCCATATACAGCAAGCTGTGATGAGTTGTGTGCTGTCATCTGTTGATAATGGCCAGCATTACATTTTTCCCATGCAGAACACTGTTCACCACAACCTTAAAATATTTAACAGATTGACTGTTAAGGCTAATTGGTGTACCTGTAAACTGCTACTGTGATCAAATTAGTATAACTGCCCTGGCATGTATTAGCAAGGCTGATTTGTTGATCATGGTTTTTCACGAACAGCAACAAAAATGTGTTGTATATATGTACAGTAATAATATGTTTATTTATAGAATAAATTTCTTTATAGAGCACTTTTCTAAACATATGTTACAAAGTGCTTCACAAGACAGACAAGAAACACATGTAGCCCAACAAGATCAACCTGAGCAAGCACTAGGCAAACAGTGGAGAGGAAAAACTCCCCCTAGGGAAGAAACCTCCAGCAGAACCAGGCTCAAGTTAAACGGCCATCTGCCTCAACCGGTTGGGGTGTAGATAACAGTTATACAAACAAAACAATAATACAAACAACTACCACATCAGTCCTTGGGGAGACCAGTTCAAACGTAAAGACATTGTAATTAATGGAGAGTCCTCCCAAGGACAGATTTGTTTTAGCTTACAGAAGATCGCAAAAGGCTCGCCGGTAGAGGTATGTTTTAAGGAGAGTTTTAAAAGATGTCACTGAGTCAGCTGATCTTATTTCCTCGGGTAAGCTGTTCCAGAGTTTAGGGGCTGTAACTGAAAAGGCTCTGTCACCTCTTGTAGTCATTCTGACATCAGGGACATACAAAAGATTTCTACCAGTACTGTGCAAAAGTTTTAGGGAGGTGTGAAAAAAATGCTGCAAACAAAGAATGCTTTCAGAAATGGAAGTGTTAAACATTTATTTTCATAAATGAACAAAATGCAGTGAATGAACAAAAGAGAAATCTAAATCAAATCAATATTTGGTGTGACCACCCTTTGCCTTCAAAACAGCCTGCAATTCTTCTAGGTACACTCGTACACAATTTTTGAAGGAACTCAGCTGGTAGTGTGTTCCAAACATCTTGGAGAACTAACCACGGATCTTCTATGGATGTAGGCTTTCTCACATCCCTCTGTCTCTTCATGTAATCCCAGACCAACACGATGATGTTGAGATCAGGGCTCTGTGGGGGCCATGCCATCACTTCAAGAACTTCTTGTTCTTCTTTAGGCTGGAGATAGTTCTTAATGACTTTGGCTTTATGTTTGGGGTCATTGTCCTGCTGCAGAATAAATTTGGGGCCAATCATACGCCTCCCTGATGGTATTGCATGATGGATAAGTATCTGCCTGTCCATCAATCCATAGCACCTGCTACCATTCTTCTGTTCCTATATTTGGTGCATACTTGAGTCGCTTGGCCTTGTTACCATGTCAGAGGTATGGCTTTTTGGCTGCAACTCTTCCATGAAGACCACTTCTGGCCAGACTTCTCCAGACAGTAGATGGGTGTACCTGGATCCCACTGGTTTCTGGCAGTTCTGAGCTTATGGCACTGCGTTTATTCAATTGAATTGAATTGAATTGAATTCAGTTTTATTTGTATGGAGCTAATTCACAACAGAAGTTATCTCAAAGCACTTTACAGTGCAAGATTTAAGACCTTACAGAGAATATTTATACAAAAAAAATTATAGGGAAAACCCAACAATCCAATTTGAGCAAGCTTAAGGCAACAGTGGAGAGGAAAAACTCCCTTTGTTTAGAGGAAGAAACCTCCAGCAGAACCGTCTACGATCCCCTGCGTTGCCCGTTTCTTTGTGCTTCTTCAAAAGAGCTTGAACAGCACATGAAACCCCAGTGTGCTTTAAAAGTTTTGTCTGGGAGAGACCTTGTTGATGCAGTATAACTACCTTGCGTCTTGTTGCTGTGCTCAATCTTGCCATGACATGAAACTGTCTTTCACAACCTCATCTTGGTAGCGGAGTTTGACTGTTCCTCACCCAGTTTTAAGCCTCCTACACAGCAGTGTCTGTTTCAGTTCATGACTGGGTTTTAACCTATGTGTGACATTGATGATCATTAGCACTTGTTTGGTATAAGTGTTTGATCATACACCTGACTATAATCCTACAAAATCCCCAGTGTACCTGTAAAAATTGATGCTGGTTTGAAGGCAAAAGATAGTAACACCAAATATTGATTTGATTTAGATTTTTCTTTTGTTCGCTCACTTTGCATTCTGTAAATTTACAAAAATTAACAATTATTTCTTATATTTCTGAAAGCATTCTTTGTTTTTGTATAGATTGCTGCCCACAATGTGTGCTGCTTATAACAGAATTATGAACATAATGAAAGACTTTGGAATAACACTGTTGAATATATCCCAGCATTTTAGACAGGTATTTTTACAATATTTTACAATACTTAGAAAATTATACAATATTTATATGAAAGTAAACTCACACTTCACTAGAATCTAATGTGATGTCTCAACTTTTTAAACATATTAATGATTTCATTTTTAATTTCTCTTGTTCTAAGACAATACACAAAAGGATTTACAAGAGATGTGATGAAGATGGTCCCAATATTTAAGCCATTACGTACCTCAAGAGTTAATACTACACCAAACCTAGTCAAGATAGTGATGATAAACAGTGGAAGGTAATAACATGTTACCACAATCAAGTGGCTCAAACAAGTGCTGCCAATTTTCTTTTTCTCATTATTTGAAGATAATTTCACAAAATATATGATCCCAACATAGGACAGGCAAATAAAACCAAAAGTGGAAAATGAAAGAAAAAATGCTATGCTTGCAATCAAATTGAAATAGTAGTTTGGGTCAACACAAGTGGTTCGTATTACAGCAGCATAGCTACAGAAATTGTACTTCAGAACTGAATAGCAGAGAGGGAGAGGAATCACAGTTGCAGGAACAAAAGCCACAAAAGCACAAGCAACAATCCACAGGATATACGTAAGAACAATAATACGTGCATTTGTTAAATAACTGTGGTACTGAAAAGGACAACTAACAGCAATTAATCGATCAAATGCCATAACTGATAGAGCAAACATCTCCATCACTTGTCCCAGATGGAAAGCAAACATTTGAAGTAAACATGGCACATAAGATATAGTTTTAACACCAGCAACTAGAATTCCAACAATTGTAGGACTCACACTAGAAGAGTACAGTAGATCAACAGCAGCAAGGTTACAAATCAGAAGATACATTGGTTTGTGTAATTTCTTTTTGTACATAATGACGAGGATATTCACTATGTCAACTAGAACAGCTACAATATAGACAATCAATATAACCACACCAACTAGCAAAGGATTTTTGGTTGTGACAAAACCATCTATTATAAATTCTGTTACTTTGATTGAAGAGTTCTGTAAAGACATATTAAACAAAATAACAAAGTTGAAAAATAACAATAGAAGCAGATAAAAAAACTGTTTTCTCAAGGCAAAAGATTATTAAATATGTTTTAAATCATAAGCAATGTTATCCAGCTTTCAAATCTTTCAACAGTAATTCTAACTGAGCTCAGTCAAACTGCTTTCCCTACAACAGAGAGGTTTACCAGAGAGCTTTTAAGATGTGTGGTTTTAACAGTCATGAGCACAGCTACATTTCATTGGACCCACCTATTGTCCAATTATACTGGTTTTTGATCCCAGGTGATTAGAGCTGGTCACTGCTTAGACAACTCCCCCAAATCGAGCCTCAATTCTAATAATAATAACAATAATAATAATGAATACTTTAATTCTGAAATACTCTTTGTGCTGGTTATGTCAACAAATTGTCAATGAGTGGAAGACTGAGGGGAGCTTTTGAAGGGACAGGGACAAACAGGTGAAACAAATCCATGATTAACAAGTTCGGCTGGTGGAGGACAAGGAAGTCCAAGTATGGGCAAACAGGAAGTGGCAGGAGAGAGAATGAGACCAGGTGGAACAAACAAAAATAAAACCAACAGATAGGGGACAAAGGGAGGAACTGTAACACCTACTCAGAACTGACAATGTAGGTTGCTTCACTGAAACAATGTGACAGTGTGATATTTTTATTTTACAAATGTTAAGTGTTGGGGTTTTAACTATTGTTTTGTTCTGTTGTTTTTTTTTTGTTTGTTTGTTTTTTTTTAGTTAACTGGCATTTATAATTTTCTCATATAGCTGTATAATTATTGTTGTACCTACAACAGCAAATTTTACACACACACCTAAAAACTCACTTGTAGTGCTCATGTAACATAGTTCATAATCCAGCTAAAAGGGGCAATTCACCACCTGCTGGTAAAATTTCGCACCTACATTTGGTGGTAAAAGGAAGGGATTATGGGTAATCTTCAGAAGCGCGGAGGATTTCCCAAGAGGTAACGTGCCTGTGAATGTGTCCGTGGGCAAAGTGTGTTAACTTTATTAAAAGTACATAAAAGTTTTACCAGCACTATGAGGCTGATAGTAGCAGTTTGTTGATTGTTTTCGCTTTGCTTTTGTTCAGCTTATGAACCATTTTGTGTGTGTTTTAGCTCAAAATGTCGAAGTTTTAGCCTACGCTAGTTAGCTAACTGTAATGGTGCTGTCTCTCCAGACGGAGCGCACATGAGCAGATTGCCCACAACACATGATCCATTCTGCCTTTTTATCCCTTGTGAAACTACAGGTATGTCATTGTATATTGCTTGATAATGTTTTTATCGTAAAAATGTGTAAGATTCTATTTGTTATCTTGTTAAGTTACAAGTTCTAAATGAAGCTGTAACTTGTAAGTGTAAGTGTTTCATATTGTAATGAAGATATAAGAAAGGTAACAGTCCAGTGTAAGCTACACTGTAGGTATGTTTTTTTTATTTTGTATGAATTTATTTTTACTGTAGTAGGGTTAGGACGATTTTTGTTTATTTATTTTTATCTTTTTCGCCAACACATAGTCCACTATACGATCACATTGCAGACAGTTGTGAACTATAAATGGGTAATCTTTAGAAGCGCGGAGGGATGATTGTGTTCTCTCGCCTGTATTTGTGCATAAATATTATCTAGGAACCCTACCTGTGACTAGTTCCGCCATTGTTTTACCTGGCTACAGCAGACTCACTCTGCAGTAGAACAGTATCAGCAGCAGAGTGCAAAGCAAAGATAAAGCTCACTTGTTGGATATATGGATGAACACAGGAACCCATTTTCTTCCTCATATACTCTCAGTGTTAAGATTTCTGCCTGTCCTTGCCCTCTCTGTCTCCCTCTCACTATTACCCTGATCGGCTTTACCAGTTTCTCGCTTTTATTATTTCCTTTTTTGATATGACATTTCTCTCCTTAGATCTGGAGCCTGTCCACCTGAACCCTCTCCTCCTGCCTAAGATTCTGTCTTTGACCTAAACCAGGGTCTCATTCAATGATTGAAGCTGTAAGCTTCAGAGTGTTTTGTCTTTTTTTTTTATTTTTTTTTTTTATACTGGGTTAACTTGTTGAATGTAGCTACATTAGCTGCACAGTAATGTTACAAGGCTAATCTAGGTAATGTTAACTTCTCTCATACCCTAGAGCAGTACAGATTTTCAGGCATGTTTGTCTAACACTAATTTAACTCTGCTCCTACCACAGAATCTACAAGTTTGTAACTTGTAGTGTGTCCATGTTTTCTTCTAAACTATATTCATTGTTCACAAATGTCAAAGACGCATCTGCAAAGAGTAGGAGCGCCATCCTAAAACCATTCATTTTCAAAAGAGTCTGTTCGCACACATTTTCAAGCTTTCCACTCACTATAATCTACATGGGTAATCAGAGTCATGACGCAGGGAGGGGGAAAACCGAAAGCAGACAGGCAGGAGAAAGCTGGGATCATGACAGATTTATTACAACCAGAGATACAAACTGACATCGAAAAAAATCAATGCACCAAAACAGGCAAAATACAAAATAACACACAAACCAGAAATGCAAAGTAACAAAGGATCACTGCAAAAAGGCAGGCAATCAATTCACACTTCACTAGAATCTAATGAGATGTCTGAACTTTTTAAATATAATAACAATTTCATTTTTAATTTCTCTTGTTCTAAGACAATACACAAAAGGATTTACAAGAGATGGGATGAGGATGGTCCCAATATTTAAGCCATTACGTACCCCAAGAGTTAATACTACACCAAACCTGGTCAAGATAGTGATGATAAACAGTGGAAGGTAATAGCATGTTACCACAATCAAGTGGCTCAAACAAGTGCTGCCAATTTTCTTTTTCTCATTATTTGAAGATAATTTCACAAAATATATGATCCCAACATAGGACAAGCAAATAAAACCAAAAGTGGAAAATGAAAGAAAAAATACTATGCTTGCAACCAAATTGAAATAGTAGTTTGGGTCAACACAAGTGGTTCGTATTACAGCAGCATAGCTACAGAAATTGTACTTCAGCACTGTATAGCAGTGAGGGAGAGGAATCACTGTTGCAGGAACAACAGCCACAAAAGCACAAGCAACAATCCACAGGACATATGTAAGAACAATAATACGTGCATTTGTTAAATAACTGTGGTACTGAAAAGGACAACTAACAGCAATTAAACGATCAAATGCCATAACTGATAGAGCAAATGTCTCCATTATCTCTGCCAAATGGAAAGTAAACATTTGAATTAAACATGGCACATAAGATATAGTTTTAACACCAGCAATTAAAACCCCAATAATTGTAGGACTGACGCTAGAAGAGTACAGTAGATCAACAGCAGCAAGGTTACAAATCAGAAGATACATTGGTTTGTGTAATTTCTTCTTGTAAATAATGACAAAGATATTTACTATACTGGCTAGAACAGCTACAATATAGGAAATCAATATAAACACACCAAGTTGCACAGGATTTTTGGTTGTGTCAAAACCGGTTATGATAAATTCACTTACTTTGATTGAAGCATTTTGTAAAGACATAGTTATCAAAATAACAAGGTTAAAAATGCACAGAACAAAATATGAACTCTTGTCAAAGCTATAGATCATTAAATATGTTATAGATGACAAGCAGTGTTATACAGCTTTCAGATCTTTCAACAGTAATTCTAACTTAGCTCAGTCAAAATGCTTTCCCTACAACAGAAGGGTATAACAGAGAGCCTTTAAAATGTGGGGTTTTAACAGTCATGAGCACAGCAACATTTCATTGGACCCACCTGTTGTCCAATTATAGTGTATTTTGATCCCAGGTGATTTGAGCTAGTCACTGCTTAGACCACTCCCCTGAATCTAGCTTCAATTCTGAAATACTCTTTGTGCTGGTTATGTCATTGGCATCTGTGGAGGTCAACAACAAACTGTCAAAGGCAGATCTGATGTGTCCACATGATTGAGTTCTTTATCCTTTCCTTTAGAAAACCAATACATATGTTCAGTCTACATACACTTTTCTACTTTAATATAATCTAATAAGTAATTAATTTTAAGTCTTTGTTAAATTGTTAAAAATTGGTTAAATGTCAGTAATTCGGAGCATGAAAAAGCAACCTTTTGTATTCATTTAAATGGCAAAGTGCACTTATTCAACAGGACTGTTACTGTTCTAACATGCAGTTTACTCGGATAAAGTCCAGAAATGTTCAGGGTGTCAGTGCATGTGTGAAAGTACTTACAGTTTGAACAGTGAGACCACCTGGGTAATGATAAAAGAACTGTATTGTCACGAGCTGCATGAAGGACTCCATGGCCAGAGATAACACAGGACAGAACTGAGTAGTCAATCTTTATTTAAAATAACAGAACAACAGTAAATATATGAATGCAACAGTCACTAGATGGGAGGAGATGAGGTAGGGTGAGTATGGGGGTCTGGTTGGAAACCGGAGGTGACGTCGAAAACCAGGATGGCCGACCAATGGAGAGCACATGGACAAAATGGAGGACAATGGAGATACTCCAGGAGAGTAACCAGAGTATCACAGGAGCACCATGAGAATACATACCAACCCTATGTAAAGCAACACAATTTCTAAACCCAGTGTGGGAAAACAGGCTGGAGTTCTGAACATATACAGTCCAAACAATAATCCACAGGGCTAACTCAGAGGTCGAGGGTAATCCAGGTCACGCATGGTTAGGCAGTTCTGAGATAAGTCAGACAGGCAAAATCCACAACAGAAAGACAATCCAGGTAGAAACACAGGGAGATCCAAACAGAAACAGAGCAGGGAAGGGAACAACGCGGGAGAAAACAGATCAGAGGAAAACTCACTGAACCAGAGGGGTAGACCGGAAGCAAGGTCAGGTCAGGATGGTCCAGTGAGGGGGAATCCAGCGTAGAAGGGGTGCAGGTCCGAGAAGGGGAATCAGGCAGGTCGAGGTATAGGTCTGGTACTGCGAGCAGAGAGAATGACGTGGAATAAACAGAACTCACAGCACTAATAGTGTCTGCCACCATCATGCTGCTGCCCCAGCCAACAACAGCATACATCCTACAACTGCGGAGTCATCAGAGAACTTCTCAAGATGGCAGGATGCAGGAGTTATTACCTGAAGACTGAGGTATAAGGGGTGAAGAAAAATGGAGACAGAACTGTCCCCTGTGAAGCACCTGTGCTACAGACAACAGTAAGACACATAGTTCTACAGGCAAATGTACTGAGGGACAGTCAGTAAGGCAGTCCATGATCCACAATATCAGGGGAGTGTCAGCCTGCATGTTTCCTAATTTCTCTCCCAGCAGTGCAGGTCGGATGGTGTTGCATGCCGTAGATGAATCAAAAAACATAATTCTCACCAAGGCCCCCAGTCTTAGAGCAGTTGTATGACCACATCATCCACTACATTTTGGGGTTAATAAGCAAACTGGACGGGGATCAAGTGCAGTATGTACTTTACCACCGGCAGATAGAAGAAGTGGCTGATGTCGACAAATCCTACCAGTGGCTGGACAAAGCTGGATTGAAAGACAGCACAGAGGCACTAATCCTGGCAGCACATGGAGTACAAGATTGATAGAGGCTGGGATCTACCATACCAGGCTGGACCCCAGGTGCAGGCTGTGCAATAATGCCCCTGAAACAATCAGGCACATAACAGCGGGATGCAAGATGCTAGCAGGCAGGGCATACATGGAACGCCATAACCAGGTGGCCGGCGTAGTGTACAGGAACATCTGTGCCGAGTACAGACTGGAGGTGCCAAAGTCAAAATGGGACACACCTCCAAAGGTGGTCGAGAATGACAGAGCTAAGATCCTGTGGGACTTCCAGATACACACTGACAAACAGGTAATGGCCGACCAACTCGACTAGTAGTGGTGGACAAACAGGAGAACAAGGCGGTAGTGATAGATGTGGCAATCCCAAGTGATAGCAACATCAGAAAGAAGGAGCACGAGAAGATCAAGAAGTACCAAGGGCTGAAAGAAGAGATGGAAAAGATGTGGAAGATGAAGGCACAAGTGGTACTGGTGGTAATAGGAACACTGGGGGCTGTAACTCCCCAAACTGGGAGAGTGGCTCCAGCAGATCCCAGGAACAACATCTGAGATCTCTGTCCAGAAGAGTGCAGTCCTAGGAACAGCTAAGATACTGTACTGTGCAGGACCCTTAAGCTCTCAGGCTTCTGGTAGAGGACCTGAGCTTGAAAGAATAAGACCGATCCAAGGAAGGGGCAATTGATGACTAATCAAAACATGTTTTTAGATTTTTTTTTTGTAAATCTTTGTTTTTAATCTAAAAACCTTTTAAGAACTGTGACTTTTGACAAATTTCTTGGCTTTAAGAAACCAAAACTTTACTTATAAACATTTATTGACAACAATGCAGTGCAAGGGGATGGTAGATAAGGGGGTCCGACAAGGCGGTCGTCGGTGGGAACAGTGCGGGGTCTGCAGTAGATGCAGTTGGATGGTGTGGTAGCAGACGCTCAGGGGCAGTGTGACCTGGCAGGGCAAGCGGGGAGTGCTTCTGGTGCGGCATCCAAAATGGCGGGCAACTTCCGGCGCGACCTCCAAAATGGCGGACGGCGGGAGAGAACATGGCGTATGCAGAGCCTGAGGAGAGAAACGGGCGAGAGAATAAAGTCAACCGTGGCATCACACCAGAGTTGCAGGGGCAGACCAGAAATCGGGTGTCCAGGGGCAGTTCAGAACATATACAGTGAACCAGGGGCTAAGGCAAAGCAGCTGAGGTCAACACACAGTCCAGGTCATACACAGAAACCAGTCCAAAGGAAATCCAAAATCCAAAACCGTAGCAATCCGGGTCATACACAACAACAAGCCAAAAGAAGGAAAATCCAAAATCTGCAACCGAGATCAGTCCAGATCCAAACACAGGGAGGTCCAAGCCGAAACACAGTAGAATGGGGGAAACCAGGAAGGGGTTAGAACAGGCAAGAAAAACTCACGAAACTCAAGGAGCAGGCAGCAGCAGGGTCAGGTCCAGCAGATTTCAGCAACAGGTAGACAAAATCAGGAAACGCTGGATAGGGAGTATTCACAATAAGGTGTGAGACTATCTGGCAAGGGAAGCCAGCAGACACACCTGCCTAAATAGGCCGAGAGGAAGCACAGGTGAAGTGGCTGGCCAATCAGTGTGCAGGGGCAATGAGGAGGAGGAGCCAACAACATGGAGGGCAGACAGGTAGACTCGTGACAACTTACTGTGTAATCCTTCAAGTTAATTCTACATATATTCATTACAGTTAATTATCACTGTTAGTTCTGCCTAATGTTCTTACCATAAAACAACCAACAATCCAAAACTTATCTATCATGTATGACTAAGAAAAGGATAAACTTCTTATATTTTAGGAGCTGGAAGACATGTTTTAAGAATTATTTAGAAAGGTTACTACATTGTCAAAATGCTACTATGTAATCATTGGTTGAAATTCTGATAAATATGTAATTTTACACTGTATACTGACAAACAGAAGCAAAACCTTCTGCCTGACTATATTTTCTCCAGTTTCTTTTCACAGTTCAAAAACAAGCAGGAGTAGGTAACTCTGGTACATTGTTGGTACCTGTGAATGTGAAATTGTGTTTTTCTATAGATTGCTGATGAAAGTGCCCAAAGTGTTAAAGTTATCTCCTGTATCTTTAATTCTGGACACCAAAAACAGTTTGGAAAATACATGGTTGAATATATTTTGACATTTTTGCATAATACTTACAAAAGGATATTTTCATGAAAGTAAATTCACACTTTACCAGAAGATGTTGCAACTTTTGTGAACATGTTAATGATCCCATTTTTAATTTCTTTTGTTCTAAGACAGTACACAAAAGGATTTACAAGAGACGGGATGAGGATGGACCCAATATTTAACCCATTACGTTCCTCAAGGGTTAATACCACACCTAACCTGGTCAAGAGTGCAATGACAAAAATGGGAACATAATAACAAGTGACCACAATTAAGTGACTTAAACAAGTGCTGCCAATTTTCATTCTATCATTATTTGAGGATAATTTAACAAAATATATGATCCCAAAATAGGACAGGCAAATAAAACTGAAAGTTGAGAATGAAAGAAAAAATATTATGGTTGCAACTATATTGAAATAATAGTTAGGATCAACACAAGTGGCTCTTAATACAGCAGCATAGCTACAGAAATTGTACTTCAGAACTGAATAGCAGTGACGGAGAGGAATAACACTTGCAGGATAAAAAGACACAAAAGCACAGGCAACAATCCACAGGATATATGTAAGAACAACTATACGTGGGTTTGTTAAATAACTGTGGTACTGAAAAGGACAACTAACAGCAATTAATCGATCAAGTGCCATAACTGATAGAGCAAATGTCTCCATCACTTGTCCCAGATGGAAGGTAAACATTTGAATTAAGCATGGCACATAGGATATAGATTTAACACCTGTAACTAGAACCCCAATCATTGTAGGACTGACACTAGATGTGGACAGTAGATCAACAACAGCAAGGTTACAAATCAGAAGATACATTGGTTTGTGTAATTTTTTGTCATAAATTATTATGAAGATGTTTAGTGTATTGGCTAGAACAGCTACAATAAAGACAATCAATATAAACACACCAACTTGCACAGGATATTTGGTTGTGTCAAAACCGGTTATGACAAATTCAGTTACTTTGATTGAAGCATTTTGTAAAGACATAGTTAACAAGGTTAAAAATGCAAAGAACAAAAAAACTCTTTTTAAAGCTATAGATCATTAAATATGTTATTTGTAAATATGTCATATGGTAAATTCTGTTACTTTGACTGAAGAGTTCTGCAACGACATATTTAAGAAAACAAAAAAGTTAATAATTGCAAAAAAGAAGTACGGTAGATGTAAAAACCTCTACTCCTTCTCAAAGCAAAAAATAATTTGGTATATTGTAAATCATAGCTGTCTTATCCAGTTTTATGATCTGAACTGAGCTCAGTGAAAGCCTACAACAGTGGGGTTTACCAGAGAGCTTCCAAAAGACAGGATTATAAGACTCACGACAAGTAACTTTTCATTGGACACACTTATTGTCCAATCACACTCGATTTTGATCATTGCTATGTGGTCAATATATGTAAATATCAATAGCAATTTGTCAAAGGCAGGTCTAATAGGTTCTCAGGTGAATATGTATCCATAGTGTCAACATGCAACATATATGTTCAGTCTACTTAAAAATTACTACTGTAATATACTAATATTTAGTAGTTAATTTCCAACTTTGCATTATTGTAAAAAGTAGTAATATGAAAAGGCAACCTTTTTTTGCCTATGTGGGCTGGTATTCATCATGCTATTAAAAATAGACTGTTTCACTTGAAAGATAAAAGTTAAAACTATCAAAGTCAAACTATGACTAGGCCCTCTCTGTATTCTCTTGGTTCTGATTTACTTAGATGCCAAACTAATTGTGTGCACAATTTTGACTACTGCATGTTTCATTTGTGGGCGTTTTGCTCGTGATCTAAGAAAAAGTGATTGACAATAGGTCCCAACAGCTCCAAAACTGGATAATTAGACAGACAATATGTTTTTTTTTCTTTATCATTCCAAATATATTATTAGGACTTTAAATACACATTTTGGAGACATGTTTAATTTCTTCTTTGCATCTTATCTCATCTTCTGTGCTCAAGCAGATTGCACCTGTTTCTAATAAGTATTTAATTCATATGCAAACTCAGCCAACACCATTTGTTTTGTTTTTTTTTTAGTGTTTTGCAGATAGCTTTTGGGCTTTCTAAATTATGTGTGTTTGCATTTTCTCTTCCCTGTATTTTGTGGACTAGCAAAAACACCTCACACTGCATTTTTATAAATACATTTTTATGGTGCAAAATTCTCAGCATGTGTGATTTTAAAGACGCAGTCCTTATTGAAGACCCTTTCTAGATTAACTTGTGTAATGTGTGTATATAATACTGTAAGGGATTAATAAAGTATTTATTATTATTATCTCAAATCATTTTGCATACATTATGACATTGTGACAATCCACATTTTACATATAGTGCCATGTAAATGTTTGTGTTATCTTGCCTAAAGACCTAAACTGTGATCTGTATTTCAAATCTGTAAACTAAATAAAGGGACACCATTTACACTGCCCATATTATGATAAATCTGTATTTTGGTCATATAACCCACAAGGTCACTCATGACTTCAGGCATCAACTGGGAAATGCGAAAGGTTGGGCGGATGCAAAGGGGTCTGGGGAGACGGACCGCCACCGGGTTGACCATCTTGGCGATGGGGTAAGGTCCAATTAATCTTGAAGCCAGCTTCCAGTGGTTCTGGAAGGAACGACTGGTCAGGATGAGGGCGACGCGAGCTTTCCTCCAGGCCAAGTGGCAGCGCTGCACCATGAGGCAGGGTGGTGTTAAGGCCTTTTGACACAGGGAGTCCAGTGACAAAGTCCACTGAGTTGTGGGACCATGGCTGATGAGGGATTGAGAGAGGACGAAGGTATCCTGCAGGTGCACGGTGAACTGGTTTTGCCTGGGCACAGTCAGGACTAGTGACGAATATAAGTTAAATGAAAGTTTTATTGACAATAATAATAGTGCAGTGGATGGGTCACAGGAGCCAGCAAACAAACAAAGCTGTCACCAGTTGAGTATGGTGGTCTAGAAGAGGAGACAGAGTTAGGTTGAGTCTTGGATGGATCTTGGATAATGTTAGTTATGGAATACTCACTGAAGACTCTGTGAGTGGTGGTCGAGTGACACAGAGAGGGGTGAACCAGATAGGAGACCATAATGGCCACTGTACCATACAGGCTTGAGTGGTGGACTTCTGCAGAGATGATTGTTCTTCTGGAAGGTTCTCCTCTCTCCGTAGAGAAACCCTGGAACTCTTTCAGAATGAGCATCAGGTTCATGGTCAGTTCCATGACTAAAGCCTTCTCTTTTGATCACTCATTTTGGCCAGGAGGCCCGCTCTAGGAAGAGTCCTGGTAGTTCCAAACATCTTCCATTTATGAATGATGGCAGACACTGTGCTTATTGGGACCTTCAATGCTGCAGAAATGTTTCTGTATCCTTCCCTAGATGTGTGGACTCCAAACAAGTTGTAGAAACATCTCAAGTATGATCAGTGGAAACAGGATTCACCAGAGCTCAAATTTAAGTGTCATGGCAAAGGCTGTGAATACTTATTTATGTTTGTTTTTTTTTTTTTATAAAATTGCAAATCTTTCTTTTTTTAAACTTTGAAATTCTGGGGTATTTTCTTATGTAGAATTTTGAGGAAAATAATGTATTTAATCATTTTTGGAGGGGGCTGTAACATAAAAAACTTCTGCGTAGTGAACATATTCTGGATGAACTGTATTCTTACTTACTCATAATAACAAAGTCAACACATTATTTTTAAACATATTTTTTCTTTTAAATGAATACATTATTCTATGAATTTATGAAACCCAAAAATATATGTGGAAGATTTGGGATTGTGAGAAAACTCTAAAGATTAGGAAATGTCTGGTGTACAGAGACTTATTAACAGATAATACATGAGGAGTACATGCATGAGGAATAGGATCACATATACACATTTATATAAACACCCTAAATTTCATTGATAATTGTTAATTTAATCTGCCTAAAATGTTTGCTAATAATCAATAACTCAGAGTTTTATATCATGTATGACAAAAAAAAAGGAAAAAAATTAGATTTCATTTGAGAAGCTGGAAAACTACTATGTTTTCTGACACGCATCTGTTCATTTTCCTTATACTATATGGTATTTAGGTTCTTAAAACAATCAATGTAGAATGGCTTATTATGTTATGTTCTGTTTTGTTAGGCTGAAGCACTAATTAATGTTCTGTTAAAATACTTTTTTTTGTTTATGACAGATGTAGTGCTTTAAGGCAGTTCACAAAGCGCATGGGGAAAAAGGTCTGGTGAGTCAACATGGTCTAGGTGAGGATGCAAGTCTGTAACCTTTACCTATAGATCAAAACAAGCTTTTGACTTTGTCAACTTGTTAATATGCAGATGTAAATACAATATGCAATTGATCATCATCATTGTATTCCTGCAAGTGGGAAAGGTTCATATCTGCAAATAAATCATCGTCTCAAGCGTTATTTCTAGCTCTGAAAGAAATATAGACATAGATTAGCAAAATCTTTTCCCTGACTTTATGTTTCCTCCAGTGTTCCAGTTTCTCTCACAGTTCACAAACAAGAAGGAGTAAGTACCTGGGAATGTGAAATGTGTTTTTCTATAGATTACTTATCTGCCCACAATGCCTGTTTCTTTTCACAGATAGATTGACACAATGAGTTTGGAAAAAGTACAGTTGAATATATTTTATCATGACATAATGCTTGTTTTTTTTTATAATAATTAATAATACTTAGAAAATTATACAGTATTTATGTGAAAGTAAATTAAAGCTTTACTAGAATCTACTGAGATGTCTGAACTTATAAAATATATTAAGGATTTCATTTTTTATTTCTTTTGTTCTAAGACAATACACAAAAGGATTTACAACAGACGGGATGAGGATGGTCCCAATATTTAAGCCATTACGTACCTCAAGAGTTAATACCATACCTAACCTTGGAAAGATAATGATGATAAACAGTGGAAGGTAATAACATGTTACCACAATCAAGTGGCTGATACAAGTGCTGCCAATTTTCTTTTTCTCAATATTTGAAGATAATTTCACAAAATATATGATCCCACAATAGGACAGGCAAATAAAACCGAAAGTGAAAAATGAAAGAAAAAATACTAGGATTGCAATCATATCAAAATAGTAATTTAGGTCGACACAAGTGGTTCGTATTACAGCAGCATAGCTACAGAAATTGTACTTCAGAACAGAATAGCAGCGAGGGAGAGGAATCACAGTGGCAGGAAAAACAGCCACAACACCAAAGGCAACAATCCACAGAACATATGTAAGAACAAGAGTACGCATGTTTGTTAAATAACTGTGGTACTGAAAAGGACAACTAACAGCAATTAATCGATCAAATGCCATAACTGATAAAGCAAATGCCTCCATAACCTCTGCCAAATGGAAAGCAAACATTTGAATTAAACATGGGACATAGGATATAGTTTTAACACCAGTAACAAGAAGCCCAATCATTGTAGGACTAGCGCTGGAGGTGTAGAGTATATCAACAACAGCAAGGTTACAAATCAGAAGATACATGGGTTTGTGTAATTTTTTCTTGTAAATGATGACAAAGATATTCACTATACTGGCTAGAACAGCTACAATATAGACAATCAATATAAACACACCAAGTAGCACAGGATTTTTGGTTGTGTCAAAACCGGTTATGACAAATTCACTTACTTTGATTGAAGCATTCTGTAACGACATAATTAACAAACTAAACTCTTCTAAAAGCAAGCAATATATTACAAATGATTACCAGTATTACCCAGCTTTCAGATCTTTCAATAATAGTTGTAACTGAGCTCAGACAGCTTTTCCTACAAAACCAGTAGGGTTTATGAGGAGTTCCATGGATCTGCAGTTAAAATAACTTTTCATTTGACTCACCCCCAGGTAATTTGAGCTGGTTGCTGCTTAGCAAATCCCGTGAGTCAAATCTTAAACCTATATCCCCTTTGTGCTATGTCATCAACATCTTTGAATATCAACAACAACTTGTCAAGCTACAGGTATAAGGTGAACATGTGCTTGATTAAGCTTTTGATTCTTTTATAATTGTTAATGAAGTCAAAAAGTAATATGTGCAGTCTACTTACAAGAGCTGATTCCCACATAATGCAAATAATGTAGATGCACACATTAGACAACATGTCTGGCTAAGCAAGGAGGTTTAATGCTTAGAAGATGCTTATGTAAGCCATGCCTCGCCAAAAAGAGCTCCCAAAAATTGTTGATTTACAAAAAGCTGCAAAAGGTTACACAGTGATGTCGAAGACTCCACCTGTCCGCAGTAAGGCAAACAAATGGAGATAGAGGAGTGGGTGGCTAGTGATCGGGGCCATGAACACAAATGTTAGTCAGTTCTAATGATGCCCTAAAATCTTTGGCAGTCTCTCAGGGTTATTTCTTTACCATTGAGTGCTTGTTGTGCTCTTGGGGTCATTATGACTGGCTGTCTACTTCTTGGTACAGTAGCCACAGTCCCGAAGTGTCTCCATCTGTAGATTGTGAATTTCTGAAGTCTTTGAAATCACTTTGTAACCCTTTCCAGCTTTATGTAAATGTTAGAAAAATGTTCTTTTAAATTTGTTTCTCATTAATGGAAATACATAATTTAAAGTGACTCTTGTGAACCATACAACTGCAATGTCTTAACTGCAATTTGATATGTATTTAGTTATAAATGGAAAAACATCTCCCTCCCCTCTGAAATCCATAAAAACAACTCTAGATGTTTTGCCTCTGTAAGCTGCTGTGCTGAGGACTGCATGCTCCCTTGTGCAAGAGAAAATAAACTACTGCCGTATTAAGTACACAGCAAACTTTTTCTGTTAAAGGTGTTTTTAATTTTCACTGTCATCTAGTGCTGTTGTTGGGTTTTCTATATAAATCTGTATACAGATATATATACAGGTCTTAAATCTTAAACACTGTAAAGTGCATTCCGATGACGGATGTGATTTGGCACAAAATAAATAAAATTGAATTGAATCAATTTTACTAGGAATAATTAACATGGGAAATAAACACCAATCTAAACTGTGTATATAATCTATATGTAGGAAGTTGCAAAAGGAAAGTGGCAGAAATTGACATTGCAGAGACAGACAGCGAGCCAAACACCTGTAACCATTGCCATGATGAATGTGACCAGTCGTCATGTGAAAAATGTCAAGGTTCCTTGGAAATCTTGATGAAAATATGATGTTTCATTTTGTGTTAACAAAATCTTTCGCTATCAAAATATTTACTTACAATGAAATATCTAAACATTTACTT
The DNA here is from genome assembly GCF_900324465.2 of Anabas testudineus. Classification (NCBI taxonomy): domain Eukaryota; kingdom Metazoa; phylum Chordata; class Actinopteri; order Anabantiformes; family Anabantidae; genus Anabas; species Anabas testudineus. Next base: position 6,349,781 of record NC_046622.1, on the reverse strand, counting down.
GAAGGATTGGTGCAGAATTTGGTAGACAATCATATTTCCACATAATACAGTACATATACATACAACACAGTATATTCCATTGATTTTGGTTGATACCTAAGGTGTTGACTTTTCTTTTAGACCCGCCATGAGGTTTCATTTTTTAGTTCTGAGTGAGAGATCTCAACTATTTTTATTTTACAAACGTTTATCTTTCATTTAGGCTGAATTACAAGAGCTTGCAAGGCCTTCTGGCCTTTTCCTCTAGCATCAACAACAGTTATTGACTATTTTATTTCTAGTGTTTTGGCTTATGATCTTTTTAGTTTCTAGCAATCCCGTCACCCTTGGCTGAACTTGTCAAGTTAAAATGTTAATGTGTTAAATAAAGGTGCCTACTTTAAACATTATCGTTGCTCATTATTATATATTATAAATATAATATTAGCAAAGGAACACTGGACTTGTGCTCATTAATTTACGTTACTTTTTTTCTCTAAGTACAGATTCAATGTATAGCTTAATAACTTCATATACTACTAGCTTTCATTTAGATTACACTTTTGAATTTCCCTTTAGAAGTCATGAGCAACAATTTAGCATCAAAAAGTTGTGTCTTTCACTCACAGTAATGTGTTTGTTGTCGATTGATAATACTCAGGAGTGACAACATAAATGAGTTACAAGCAGAAGCTAATTAGTGTCTCATGTCAATGATGGTCTCTGGTGTGTGATTAAAAGTGTGCATGTGTGAGTGTTGCTCTCTGTACATCTACATCATATACCTTGGTGATTTCTGATCTCAAAACAGTCTTACGCAATGTTGTTTTCCCTTGTATCTAAAATTAGTCCTGCTTTATTTTCTAGGGATAGTTTTTTTTTTACTAAGATTCTCCTACCAGAGTGTCACTTAAATTATTTTCTATACAACTCTATACAACCTCAAAAAATATTTTATATTTACAAATTCTTTTACCTTAATAAGTTAGATGCTAATTTACATAAATAGCAGATCACTAATACAATAATACTGAACATATTAGGACAATGTTGCATGACAACAGATTCATTTTCATCCAAAATATGTGCTCTGTGAAGCAATCAGATTTTGGTGGTCAAATAAAGGTTGAGGTAAAGGTGCCTACTTTGGTGATTTTTTTTGTCTGTCCCATTCTTGTGAACACAGTATCATAGAACATAGTTATGGAATTTCTTAACACATGCACAAGCATCAACTTGAAGCCATGGGTTAACTGATTACAGACATGCATGCAAACTTGACTGGTTGGCAGTGTTTTACAACCATGCGCTAGTTTTAGTTTAGGGTTATGTTTAGGCTCTTATAACCCTTGGTTAACATTCTGGAAATATTTTGGTCTGGCTTAATAAACTTGATAGTTATTTAAGATGTTTAATCTTAATCTTAATCTTTAATCAACTTTAACCAAAGTGCTTTTGTTGCCTAATGGTGTGGTTTACCCTAAATTAAAATGTTGTGTGTTCAGAGATCACCATTAAACACTGGGGATGTTAACACAGCTCTCTAGCTACCAATTTATATACACATTGGCGTTTACTCGTGGGATTTATAATACATTTGAATTATTAAATTAAGATTCCTCCAATTGACTCTCATGAGAAGTGTTCCTTGCTTTGTATATCCCTGCTGTTAATTAGAAAATACATGTTTTAGAATATATAAGAATTCTTTAAGAGACTCAATTAATGTATAATTTACAGCGTTATAAACTACCAATAACAAAAATACAAAAGTTTATTGTAATTTGTTTTTATTTTAATAGTAATAAAAATGTACCTTAAACAGCAGAAAGGGAGACAGATCAGCTGACTGTTATGATCTACTGTCAGTAAAAAACAAAACAAAACAAACAAACAAAAAAAAAAAAAAAAAAAAAAACGATGGTTACTAAACCTTCGTCATAAGGCATGCTTTAAGAAGTCTTTTTAAGGGGCAAATCACCCTGTGATTCAGCAGAGTATGCTGCTGTACTGTTTGAGAAAGGTAGGTGGAAACTCATGTAGCAAATTACTCTTAATCTTACATTTTATCTTTATGCATATCATTAGAGTTTTAAAAACTTATAATTCAAGATATAAATAATAATAGTTAATAATTCATCAATTACTGTAAAATGTGATGTGTAATTGTACTCTGTTTTAGGATCTTTCAGTTCCATCATGCCAGAGGAAAATCATAGCACCGTGACTGAATTTGTCCTTACTGGATTCCCTGGACTTCATCCACAGTATCAAGGCCTTACATCAGCTGTGTTGTTCTTAGTTTATTTGTTAACTATGATAGGCAATGCCACAATTCTTTTTCTGTTTGCGACAGACCGCAGCCTTCACAAGCCGATGTATTATATCATCCTAAATCTGAGTGTATGTGACGTTCTCTTTAGCACTACCACTTTACCTAAAATCATCAGTAAGTATTGGTTTCAGTCAGGGACCATCTCATTCACTGCTTGTTTTGTCCAAATGTACTTTATCCACTATCTTGCTTTAGTAAATTCCTTTATTCTCTTCTTAATGGCATTAGATAGGTATTTGGCTATCTGTCATCCTCTCAGATATTCACTTGTTTTCAAAAACTCAACTGTCCACATTCTCAGTATTACTGCATGGATTGTAGCCAAAGCAATTCCTTTAATGATGGTTATTAGGGCATACCCTCTTCCTTACTGTGCATCAAACGTAATCAACCACTGCTACTGTGATCATATTGGTATAACCAGCCTGGCATGTACTGATAGAGCTGCTTATAGTATTCCTGCTTTTGTGCTTGCAATGATTGTCCTTCTGGGACATCTGGCATTTATAGTTTTTTCATATAGCTGTATAATTATTGCTGTACTTAAGATAGCAAATGTCCAGGGTCGTCTAAAGACTCTGTCCACTTGTAGTGGTCAGTTGATAATAATCTCATTGTATTATTTCCCCAGATGTTTTGTATATTTAGCCAGCAATATTGGCATTACCTTTAGCACTGATTTGCGAATAGTAATTATCATGCTGTACAGCCTTGTCCCACCCATGATAAATCCACTTATATATTGCTTGAGAACTAAAGACATGAGAGAAAGCTTACAGAAACGATTTAACAGGACTATTCCACAAGTTTCAGCTATTAGCGACTGACAAGCAATTTTCAGTGTTGTCTCTTTATTCTTACAAGCCATGTCTCTGCGAGAGACACTCTTCTTTTTAAGAAAATATTCATATTGAAATATGTCTGAGTGTTTTTATTACATATAAACACATGGTTGTTTCTTTTATTAACATGTTAGTATAATGAATGTTATTACAGAATTAAGTTCCCCTACCCCTGTGTTTCTATTAGAACATGTTAACGGGAGAACTGGGGTTTACTATCTTAATTGTAAGCGATAACTCTTCAAATGAAAGATGCAGAAGTAGCATGACAGGTAAATAAATTACAGACTGAGGATAACATAATTATGTTCTAATTCTAATTAACAGAAAATAATGTTCTTATACAATAAAATTGCAACTGTTATTACGTTTTTGTTATGAACATAATCAAAGTTATTGTTATGTTGTAAAAAGTGCTACGCTAATTGGTATCATGTCCAAAGGGAGTTCAATGATCATTAAAAAAAAAAAGGAAAAATAAAAAAATAAAAACAGTTTCTCAGAATGTCTCAGATGCTTCCAGCTTACGTATATGTTTTCAGGGAATAACAGCTCTGTGGGATGTTTGTACACAGTAAATTCTCATTAAGGGATTTTGTGGAATTTGCTAGTATTTTTTAATTAACTTAACCTAAATATTATATAAGTTTTATATTTCCAAGTTAAGCTTATAAACATTAGTTGTTCTGATGTCTTTAAGAAAGACTTAACTTAAACTAATGAGTTGAATTAATTAATTTTTAGAATCCTTTGAACTCATTAATTAATTTGCTAAAATATAAAACAAATTACCATATTAGTAGAATAAACAACATGTATTTATTACTGCATTCTTGGTAAGTCGCTCCTAAAATATTGTTCTTTTTGGATCTTTAAAGAAAGGGGTCATGGTGGAAAATTGCTGTGTGTCTTTATTACATACATATATTAGATCACATTTGTTTATTTTCACACTAGAATAAACTATGCGAACCATGATAAAGGTTGGTGTTGAATTAAGTCATGCCCCAGTACACTTATTGTTGCAGCTATTTGCCAGCCTCAGACAAAAAAAGTGCTGATATAATTTACATGGCCCAGAGTCTTGAGAGTCCAACAAAGGTCAAACAGCAATACTTACAAAAAAGAATGCAAACAATACAAGTGTGATGAAATAAATTGTTTCACAATATGTTTAAGCTTTTTAAAATTTGATCACTAGTCATCATTTCTTGCAGCAATTATTTTACCATTACAGTGGGCATACAAAAACAAATTGACATTACACTGTAAAACCATTCCCTCAGATTTAACACATATGACAGAATGAATTATATATTAGAATTTATTATTATCATCATTACACATGAGATATTAACCAGTCAGTATTAAATAAAAAAAAGTTGTTTACTCATGCAGGCTTATAATAAATATATAATTGTTTTAATTAATATATAATAATAATATTGTTTCTTCCAGTTAGGCATCATGAGGTGAGTGAACCTTGCTTTACATATACAGGGTATTTTTACAGATTAATTTTATTTTATTTACTAATGTTCTTAATAATTGCATTCAGTTTACAATACTTTGTATTTTGACAGTAATAGAATATTCAATTAACAACAGGAGGATTAAAAAACTGCCCCATCAATTAGCTGATCTAATAATTGCAGTTTAACTGACTGATTATGTAAATAATCTACTTAGACTGAAAATAAGAACGACTAACTACATTCATCATGAGTCATACTAAGAAGTGTTTTAAAATCAGCCAATGATTCAGCCGCTGTACTGTAAGATAAGTGGAAACTCATTTAACCAATATAACTTCATCAGTTACTGTTTACTGTTTGATAACTATAAAGACTATTTTTGTACTGAAGAAACATGTAAAAAAATAATTTCTAATTTAGCAATGATATTATTAAAATGTTTGATGTCATTAAAATGTTTACTGTGTTGTACCACTGTATTTGCTTTTTTGTGTGTTTAACTTTCAGTTCCATCATGCCAGAGGGAAATCACAGCACCGTGACTGAATTTGTCCTTACTGGATTCCCTGGACTTCATCCACAGTATCAAGGCCTTACATCAGCTGTGTTGTTCTTAGTTTTTTTTTGTTAACAATCATAGGGCACTGCTACTGTTCTTCTTTTTGTTTGCAACAGACTGCAGCCTTCACAAGTCGATGCATTATATAATCCAAAATCTTTTTTTATGAACATATCTTTATCTCTATGTACATATTACAAATGCCAATAATACAAAAAAAAAAAGAAAAAAAAAAAGAAAAGAAAAGATAACCAATAAACATGAGATATTAAGCAGTCTTCCACAGTATTAAATATGGTACACATTGGGGTTTGTTCAAATCCAGTGCTTATTCATATGGATTCTTATCATACATTAGTTGTATTAAATTGACTATCAATTAGCCATCATGTGGTATGTTTACCTTAACATATACAGAATATTTCTGATTAAGTCAATGCTAATTAATTGTTGATACTGATTATTATTTATTTATTCATTATTAAATATTGAATATTATGTACTGTATTAAAAAGCATTCTTTTATAATTACAATTTAAAATTTCCGATTTAAAAGAGAGTGGTAGCAGTAGTAATGCTTAAACTGCATCAATGACTTCTGTGGGTTTATTGGACTTGTGTCCTGATGGTAACTGTAAGGTTATTAAACAACAGAAAGAGAAAAAACTGTTTATTGTGTGGTTTAGATCAGATCATCTGACTGTTAGTGATCCACAGAGAATGGAAAAAAAGTGGCCACCATGCACTCATCACAAGTTGTACTAAGAAATGTATTTAAGAGGCAAATCAGCAGATGATTCAGCAGAGTATGCTGCTGTACAGTTTGAGAAAGGTAAGTGGAAACTCATTTAACTAATATGACTAAGTAAACCCTTTATGTATGTACTGAAGAAACACAAAAAAAACACAATAATTAAGGCCCTAATACAAAATACATCTAATGTAAGAATATAAAAAAGTCTAGAAACTGAAGAATAAAAATGGCAAAATGAACATAGGTTGTATTTTATCTTTACATGTATATAATAATAAACTGCAAAAAATATATATACATTGTGAAAGATAGTAAGAATTTGTGCTGAAGAACTGTACGAATTTACACAGTAAGGTTATTTTTCAGAATGGTCAGCAGTGCAAAAACATATCAGATATTAAAATCACTGTTATTTAAATTTTAATGTGAAAATGTTTACTGTGTTGTATCACTGTATTTGCTATTTTGTGTGTTTAGGAACTTTCAGTTCCATCATGCCAGAAGGAAATCATACCACCGTGAGTGAATTTGTCCTTACTGGATTCCCTGGACTTCATCCACAGTACCAAGGCCTTACATCAGCTGTGTTGTTCTTAGTTTATTTGTTAACAATCATAGGCAATGCTACAGTTCTTTTTTTGTTTGCGACAGACCGCAGCCTTCACAAGCCAATGTATTATATAATTCTAAATCTGAGTGTATGTGACGTTCTCTTTAGCACTACCACTTTACCTAAAATCATCAGTAAGTACTGGTTTCAATCAGGGACCATCTCATTCACTGCTTGTTTTGTCCAAATGTACTTTGTTCACTATCTTGGCACCGTAAATTCCTATATTCTCTTCTTAATGGCATTAGATAGGTATTTGGCTATCTGTCATCCTCTCAGATATTCACTTGCTTTCAAAAACTCTACTGTCCACATTCTCAGTATTACTGCATGGGTTGTTGCTAAGGCAAGTTCTTTAATGATGGTTATTAGGGCGTACCCTCTTCCTTACTGTGCCTCCAACATAATCAACCACTGCTACTGTGATCATATTGGTATAACCAGTCTGGCATGTACTGACAGGGCCTCTTATGCCTTTCCTGCTTTAGTGCTTGCAATGGTTTTGCTTCTGGGACCTCTGGCATTCATAGTTTTTTCCTATAGCTGTATAATTATTGCTGTACTTAAGATAGCAAATGTCCAAGGTCGTCTAAAGACTATGTCCACTTGTAGTGCTCAGTTAATTATAATCTCATTGTATTATATCCCTAGATGTTTTGTGTATTTAGCTAGCAACATTGGCATTACCTTTAGCGCTGATTTGCGAATAGTAATTATCATGCTGTACAGCCTTGTCCCACCCATGATAAATCCACTAATATATTGCTTAAGAGCTAAAGACATGAGAGAAAGCTTATGGAAACGATTTAACAGGACTATTGTACCAAAAACCCAAGTTTCAGCTATTAGTGACTGACAAAACAGCTTGCATTATTCAATATGTAAGTGTCTCAGTTAAATCTCATTATAAATACTAAATGGAGACCTGTCAGATAATTTTATCTGGTGTGGTCACACTATAAATCATCAGAGAAAGAATTAGTGAAGTCAAGAAAAATGTTTTCTTTAAGTTAATGTAACCATCTATGTTTTATATTCTTAAGTCAATTATATTTGAGATTGGCTTTAAGAGGGCATCAATTAGTCTAGAGTCATCTTGAGACACGAGAATGTATAGCTATGGAAGCTTATTCTGTGTCTACTGATTACTTCTTTAAGTGGCAGCATGTAGAGATTAAAAAGAGTCTGACCTGAAATTAAGCCTTGTGGCACACCACAGTCCACTTCATAATTTTTTGATTAGCATTTATTCATGCTTACATTACATTTTCTGTCAGAAAAATAAGAATTAAACCAGTTAAATACTGTGTCAGAGATGCCAACCATGTTGTGAAGTCTTTCTTAAAGAATTGAGTGATCTACTGGATCAAAAGCTGCAGTAAGATCCAATAATACAGAAAGTAGTTTTATGGATTGATTCACTCTCCCTTTCCCTCTGCCATAATTACCCAATCTGTTCCACCTGTGTTCACCCTCTCCTTTATTAGCTAGGATCAAGTCTGAGAATCAGGAATCAAACAAGGTTGCAAAGATGGAGATTTGATGTGGTGATCAGACAATCTAACTGAGGGAGAGGTGCTGCTCATAAAGAAGTCAGGTAACAAGTGAAGCCAAACAAAAATTACAAGGAGAGCTGGAAATATTGCAGAAGCAGACAGAAAGGAAACAAAATAAGACCAGGAAACTAGAAGTAAACCTGGAGACTTTGACAAATTCATGTTTTTTTTTTTTCATACTACTTAAAAAGTATTGATACTAATGGTACTTATAATATTACTCTGAAATGTTTGTTATATGTGATGTGCTGTAGAAGTACACGAAATCAGTTCACACCCTTTGCTTTTCACAATTTCTTCATCTCTATATACATATTGCAAATGCAAATATTTCAAAATAAACAAAAGAAAACGAATAACCATAAGAGATTAAGCATATGGTACACATTGGGGTTTGTTCAAATCAATTGTTTTAATCATATGGATTTATCATACATTACTTGTATTAAAGTGTCAAATCAATTAGTCATCAAGAGTACCTCAACATATACTGAATATTTCTAGCACTTCAGTAAATGCTAAATAATTGTTGATAATTAAATAAAAATGTTGAATATTATATACTGTATAAAAAAAACGGTGATATTTAAAATAAAATAATTCCTATTTAAAAGACAGTAGTAGTAGTAGTTATGCCTAAACAGCATCAATGGGTTTATTGGACTTGTAACAGGTTATTAAACAACAGCTAACAAAAACTGCTAGTGTGGTTTAGCTCAAATCAGCTGACTGTTAGTGATCCACAGAGAATGGAAAAAAGTGGCTACCATGCGCTCATCACAGGTCATGCTAAGAAATGTATTTAAGAGGCAAATCAGCATATGATTCAGCAGAGTATGCTGCCGTACAGTTTAAGAAAGGTAAGTGGAAACTCATTTAACTAATATGACAAGTCAAACCTTTCTTGTATGTACAGAAGAAACATAAAAAATTTTATTAATAAGCCTAAAAATGGCAAACTACACATGGGTTAGTTTTATCTTTACATATATATATATATAAATATATACATATAATTAGAGATTGCAATAACTGCAATTATATAAATAGTAAGAATTTGTGCTGAAGAACTGTAAGGATTTACACAGTAAGGTAATTTTCAAAATGGTCAGCAGCAATAATCAGATATTAAAAGCACTGTTATTTAAATGTTTGATGTGAAAATGTTTACTGTGTTGTACCACTGTATTTGTTTTTTTGTGTGTTTAGGAACTTTCAGTTCCATCATGCCAGAGGGAAATCACAGCACCGTGACTGAATTTGTCCTTACTGGATTTCCTGGACTTCATCCACAGTACCAAGGCCTTACATCAGCTGTGTTGTTCTTAGTTTATTTGTTAACAATCATAGGCAATGCTACAGTTCTTTTTTTGTTTGCGACAGACCGCAGCCTTCACAAGCCGATGTATTATATAATTCTAAATCTGAGTGTATGTGACGTTCTCTTTAGCACTACCACTTTACCTAAAATCATCAGTAAGTATTGGTTTCAGTCAGGGACCATCTCATTCACTGCTTGTTTTGTCCAAATGTACTTTGTTCACTATCTTGGCACCGTAAATTCCTATATTCTCTTCTTAATGGCATTAGATAGGTATTTGGCTATCTGTCATCCTCTCAGATATTCACTTGTTTTCAAAAACTCTACTGTCCACATTCTCAGTATTACTGCATGGATTGTAGCCAAAGCTGTTCCTTTAATGATGGTTATTAGGGCATACCCTCTTCCTTACTGTGCATCAAACGTAATCAGTCACTGCTACTGTGATCATATAAGTATAACAACACTAGCATGTACTGATAGAGCTGCTTATAGTATTCCTGCTTTTGTGCTTGCAATAGTTATGCTTTTGGGACCTCTGGCATTCATAGTTTTTTCATATAGCTGTATAATTATTGCTGTACTTAAGATAGCAAATGTCCAGGGTCGTCTAAAGACTCTGTCCACTTGTAGTGCTCAGTTGATTATAATCTGTTTGTATTATTTCCCCAGATGTTTTGTGTATTTAGCCAGCAATATTGGCATTACCCTAAGCGCTGATTTGCGAATAGTAATTATCATGCTGTACAGCCTTGTCCCACCCATGATAAATCCACTAATATATTGCTTAAGAGCTAAAGACATGAGAGAAAGCTTATGGAAGAGATTTAACAGGACTATTCCACAAGTTTCAGCTATTAGCGACTGACAAGCATTTTTCAGTGTTGTCTCTTTCTATTAACAAGCCATCTCTCTGCGAGAGACACTTTCCTTTTTAAGAAAATATTCATATTGAAATGTGGCTGTGTGTTTTTATTACATGTTTCTTTTATGAACATGTAAGTATAATGAATGTTATGGTAGAATTAAGTTCCCCTTCCCCCGTGTTTCCAATAAAACATGTTGTCTTTCTCTTGCTTATGTATATGTTGTCAGGGAATAACAGGGATGTTTGTACACTGTAAATTCTCATTAAGAGATTTTGTGGAATTAGCTAGTATTTGTTACTAGTTACATTAATTGTTCTGATCACTTTAAGAAAAGACTTAACTTAAACTAAAGAGTTCAATTAATTTTTAGAATCCATTAAACTCATTAAAATTTGCTAACATAAAAAACAAATTAGCATATTACTAGACTAACCAGCATCTATTTATTATTGCATGCTGGTTCAGTTGCTCTTAAAGTATAGTTCATTTTGGATCTTTAAAGAAAGGGGTCATGGTGGAAACTTCCTTTGTGTCTTTATTGGATACATACATTAGATCAAATTTGTTTATTTTCACACTAGAATAAATTATATGAACCATGATAAAGGTTGGTGGTGAATTAGGTCATGCCCCACTATAGTTGCAGCTATTTGCCAGCCTCAGCCAAATAAAGGTTCTGAAATACTTTACGTGGCCGAGTCCCTCATGTCTTTCCATTGGATACTTCTCTTGTTGCAAAACATGATGCAGTTATATTTCTTTCTTTACCCGCTCACCCAGAGTATCAGAACATCAGTTTGGAAAACAAAAATAAGCAGAATGTGCTGGAACCTAGTTCAAAGCTCTACTTGTCACTTGTCTTCATCTTTATATAGATGTTGCAATTGTTAGCAAAACAAAAAGAAAATTCACTTAAAAGTCTTCACAGTCCAACAAAGGCCAAACAGCAACTTTTAACACTCACAAAACATAATGAAAACACTACAAGTGTAATGAAATAAATTGTTTTTCAAAATGTTTAACTAAGCTTTATTTAAAGTTGACCACTAATCATCATTTCTTGCAGCAATTATTTTATCAGACCGGGGCCATACAAAAAAAACAAATTGACATTACACTCTAAAACCATTCCCTCAGATTTACAGCATATGACAGAATTAATTATATATTAGAATTTATTATTATCATTTTTAAACATGAGATAATAAGCAGTAAGTATTAAATAAAGATAGGTTGTTTACTCGTGCAGACTTAAAATAAATATGTAATTGTTTTAATTAATATAAAATATAATAACATTATGTCTTCCAATTAGGCATCATGAGGTGAGTGAACCTTGTTTACACATACATGGTATTTTTACAGATTAATGTAATTTTATTTACTAATGTTGTTTTTGGAAATGAACATTATATAAGTGCAGTAATAGAATATTCATTTAACAACAAGAGGATTAAAAAACTACCCCATCAATCAGCAGATCTACAGTAATTGGGATTTAGCTGACTGATTATGTAAATAATTTACCTAGATTGAAAATAAAAACAACTATAACTACATTCAACATAGGTCATGCTGAGAAGGGTTTTAAAACGGGAATCAGCTGATGATGCAGCACAGCGTGCTGCTGTACTGTTTGAGAAAGGTAACTGGAAACTCATTTAACCAATATAACTTTATCAATTACTATTTACTATTTAATAACTATAAACAATATTTTTATACAGAAGAAACATGTGCAAAACAAATTTCTGATTTAGCACTAATATTATTAAAATATTTGATGTCATTATAATGTTTACTGTGTTGTACCACTGTATTTGCTATTTTGTGTGTTTAGGAACTTTCAGTTCCATCATGCCAGACGGAAATCATAGCACTGAATTTGTCCTTACTGGATCCTGTGGACTTCATCCACAGTATCAAGGCCTTACAACAGCTGTGTTGTTCTTAGTTTGTTTTTTGTTAACAATCATAAGCAATGCTACTGTTCTTTTTGTTTGCAACAGACTGAAGCCTTCACAAGTCGATGCATTATATAATCCAAAATCTGTTTTTAAAAATGTCTTTATCTCTATATACATATTGCAAATGCCAATAATACAAATTAAAGAAAAGACAAGCAATAAACATGAGATATTCTACAGTCTTCCACAGTATTACATTGGAGTTTATTCAAATCCAGTGGATTAATCATATGGTCTCTTATCATATATTAGTTGTATTAAATTAACTATCAATTAGCCACCATGCGGTATGTTTACCTTAACATTTACAGAATATTTCTACTGATTAAGAGAATGCTAATTAATTGTTGATAATAATTATTATGTATTTATTCGTTATAAAATACTGAGTATTATATGCTGTATTAAAAAGCATTTGTTTAGAATTTTTTATTTAACATTTCCCATTTAAAAGTGAATGGTATCAGTAGTAATCCTTAAACTGCATCAATGAATGCTAAGGGTTGATTGGACTTGTGTCTTGATGGTAACAGGTTATTAAACAACAGAAAGATAAGGAATAAAACTGCAAGTGTGGTTTAGATAAGATCAACTGACTGTTAGTAATCCACAGAGAATAGAAAAAAGTGGTTAACCATGCACTCATCACAGGTCATGCTAAGAAATGTTATTAAGAGGCAAATCAGCAGATGATTCAGCAGAGTATGCTGCTGTACAGTTTGAGAAAGGTAAGTGGAAACTCATTTACAAGTACCTTTAGGTATGTATAGTACTGAAGAAACTTAAAAAAAATGCATAAATAAGTCTTTAATAAAACATTCATTTAATGTACAAGAATAATAAAGCCTAGGAAGATTAAAAATGGCAAACTAGACATGGGTTGTATTTTATCTATTCATATATATATATATATATATTTAATAACTACTTTTTGCAATTATACACTGTGATAAATAGTAAGAATTTGTGGTGAAGAACTGTAAGGATTTACACAGTAAAGTTATTTTTCAGAATGGTCAGCAGTGCAAAAACATATCAGATATTAAAATCACTGTTATTTAAACTTTACTGTGAAAATTTTTACTGTGTTGTATCACTGTATTTGCTATTTTATGTGTTTAGGATCTTTCAGTTCCATCATGCCAGAGGGAAATCATAGCACCATGACTGAATTTGTCCTTGCTGGATTCCCTGGACTTCATCCACAGTACCAAGGCCTTACATCAGCTGTGTTGTTCTTAGTTTATTTCTTAACTATGATAGGCAATGCTACAGTTCTTTTTTTGTTTGCGACAGACCGCAGCCTTCACAAGCCAATGTATTATATAATTCTAAATCTGAGTGTATGTGACGTTCTCTTTAGCACTACCACTTTACCTAAAATCATCAGTAAGTACTGGTTTCAGTCAGGGACCATCTCATTCACTGCTTGTTTTGTCCAAATGTACTTTGTTCACTATCTTGGTATAGTAAATTCCTATATTCTCTTCTTAATGGCATTAGATAGGTATTTGGCTATCTGTCATTCTTTAAAATACTCACTTGTTTTCAAAAACTCTACTGTCCACATTCTCAGTATTACTGCATGGTTTGTTGCTAAGGCAGGTCCTTTAATGATGGTTATTAGGGCGTACCCTCTTCCTTACTGTGCATCAAACATAATCAACCACTGCTACTGTGATCATATTGGAATAACCAGCCTGGCATGTACTGACAGGGCCTATTATGCCATTCCTGCTTTAGTGTATGCAATGGTTATGCTTTTGGGACCTCTGGCATTCATAGTTTTTTCATATAGCTGTATAATTATTGCTGTACTTAAGATAGCAAATGTCCAAGGTCGTCTAAAAACTCTGTCCACTTGTAGTGCTCAGTTGATTATAATCTCTTTGTATTATGTCCCCAGATGTTTTGTATATTTAGCTAGCAACATTGGCATTACCTTTAGCGCTGATTTGCGAATAGTAATTATCATGCTGTACAGCCTTGTCCCACCCATGATAAATCCACTATTATATTGCCTAAGAGCTAAAGACATGAGAAAAAGCTTATGGAAGAGATTTTACAGGAATATTTTACCAAAAACCCAAGTTTCAGCTATTAGTGACTGATAAAACAGCTTGTATTATTCAATATCTAAGTTTCTCATTTAGGTCTCATTATAATTATTTTGTCAGGTGTGGTCACACTATAAATCATCACAGAAAGAGTTAGTGAAGTCAAGAACAGTGTTTTCTTTAAGTAAATGTAACCATCTATGTTTTATATTCTGAAGTCAATTATACTTGAGATTTCTCCCTTTAAGAGGGCATCAATTGGTCTAGAGTCATCTTGAGACATGTCAATGTATAGCTGGGTATCATCAGCATAACTATGGAAGCTTATTCTGTGTCTACTGATTACTTCTTTAAGTGGCAGCATGTAGAGATTAAAAAGTGACTAACCTGAAATTAAGCCTTGTGGCACACCACAGTCCCTTTTTTCTATTAGCATTTATTCATGCTTTCATTACATTTTCTGTCAGAAAAATAAGAAATAAACCAGTTAAAAACTTTGCCAGAGACTCCAACCAGCTTGTGAAGTCTTTCTTAAAGAATTGAGTGATCCACTGTATCAAAAGCTGAAGTAAGATCCAATAATACAGAAAGTAGTTTCATGTACAATTTAGTTCTAAGGTGATTTAAGGTCTTCACCAGAGCGGTCTGTGTGCTGTGACAAGCAAGAAAGTCAAATTGGTTTAAATCAATGACCTCATGTGGATTTGGAAAATATCTTGGTACAGTAAATTTCTGTCACGATTCCTGCCTAATCCTGTCTCAGTTGATGTTGTTTTCCCCCCTCTCTTCCTTTTCTTTTACCTGGTCCCACTCCTGTTACTCTGCTCACCAGCCACTTCCTGTTGTGCCCAAATATGGACTGATTCACTCTCCCTTTCCCTTTGCCTCACCTACCTAATCTGTTCCACCTGTGTTCACCCTCTCCTTTATTAGCTAGCATCAAGTCTGAGAATCAGGAATCAAACAAGGTTGCAAAGATGGAGATTTGATGTGGTGATCAGACAATCTAACTGAGGGAGAGGTGCTGCTCATAAAGAAGTCAGGTAACAAGTGAAGCCAAACAAAAATTACAAGGAGAGCTGGAAATATTGCAGAAGCAGACTAAGAGGAAACAAAATAAGAGCAGGAAACTAGAAGTAAAGCTGTAGACTTTCACAAAGTCATGGTTCTTTTTTTCATACTACTTAAAAAGTACTGGTACTAATGGTACTTATGGTACTACTCTGAAATGTTTGATTGTGGCTTTGGGGTGGCTGTGGCTCAATAGGTAGAGCAGTTGTCTGCCAATCACAGCATTGGTGGTTTGATTCCCAGCTTCCATGTCACATGCCAAAGTGTCTTTGGGCAAGATACTGAACCCCAAGTTGCCCCCGGTGAGTCCGGTCAGCTGCATAGCAGCTCTGCCATTGGGGTGTGTGTGCTTGTGTGTGTGAATGGGTAAAAGACATGCAGTGTAAAGTGCTTTGAGTACCAGCTAGGTAATAAAGCACTATATAAGTGCAGACCATTTACCATTTGTGATGTGCTGTGGAAGTACATGAAATTAGTTCAAACCTTTACTTTTCACAATTTCTTCATCTCTCTATATATTGCAAATGCCAATTATACAAAATAAAGAAAAGATAACTCATAAACATGATAAATTAAGCATATGGTACACATTGGGGTTTGTTCAAATCTAGTGGTTTAATAACATGGATTTATCATACTTTACTTGTATTAAATTGTCAAATCAATTAGCCATCAAGAGTACCTCAACAGATACAGAATATTTGTAGTACTTAAGTAAATCCTAATTAATTGTTGATAATTAAATAGAAATGTTGAATATTATATACTGTATAAAAGAATTGTGACATTTAAAATAAAATAATTCCTATTTAAAGAGAGTAGTGGTAAACAGCATCAATGACCACAGCATCTGTGGGTTTATTGGGCTTGTGTCTCAATAGTAAGAGGTTATTAAACAACAGAAATATAACCAAAGAAAATGCTAGTGTGGTTTAAGTCAGATCAGCTGACTGTTAGTGATCCACAGAGAATGGAAAAAAGTGGTTAACCATGCACTCATCACAAGTCATGCTAAGAAATGTTCTTAAGAGGCAAATAAGCAGATGATTCAGCAGAGTTTGCTGCTGTACAGTTTGAGAAAGGTAAGTGGAAACTCATTTACAAGTCAAGCCTTTATTGTATGTACTGAAGAGACATAAAAATTGAAATAAATAAGGCTTTAATAAAACATACATTTAATGTACGAGAATAATAAAGCCTAAGAAGATTAAAAATGGCAAACTACACATGGGTTGTATTTTATCTTTACACACACATATATATATATATATAGATATATAATTAGATTCTGCAATATATGTGAAAATGTTTACTGTGTTGTATCACTGTATTTGCTATTTTGTGTGTTTACGAACTTTCAGTTCCATCATGCCAGAGGGAAATCATAGCACCGTGAGTGAATTTGTCCTTACTGGATTCCCTGGACTTCATCCACAGTACCAAGGCCTTACATCAGCTGTGTTGTTCTTAGTTTATTTGTTAACTATGATAGGCAATGCTACAGTTCTTTTTTTGTTTGCGACAGACCGCAGCCTTCACAAGCCAATGTATTATATAATTCTAAATCTGAGTGTATGTGACGTTCTCTTTAGCACTACCACTTTACCTAAAATCATCAGTAAGTACTGGTTTCAATCAGGGACCATCTCATTCACTGCTTGTTTTGTCCAAATGTACTTTGTTCACTATCTTGGCACCGTAAATTCCTATATTCTCTTCTTAATGGCATTAGATAGGTATTTGGCTATCTGTCATCCTCTCAGATATTCACTTGTTTTCAAAAACTCAACTGTCCACATTCTCAGTATTACTGCATGGATTGTTGCTAAGGCAGGTTCTTTAATGATGGTTATTAGGGCGTACCCTCTTCCTTACTGTGCATCAAACGTAATCAGTCACTGCTACTGTGATCATATTGGAATAACCAGCCTGGCATGTACTGACAGGGCCTCTTATGCATTTCCTGCTTTTGTAAATGCAATGGTTATGCTTCTGGGACCTCTGGCATTCATAGTTTTTTCATATAGCTGTATAATTATTGCTGTACTTAAGATAGCAAATGTCCAAGGTCGTCTAAAAACTCTGTCCACTTGTAGTGGTCAGTTGATTATAATCTCATTGTATTATTTCCCCAGATGTTTTGTGTATTTAGCCAGCAACATTGGCATTACCCTAAGCGCTGATTTGCGAATAGTAATTATCATGCTGTACAGCCTTGTCCCACCCATGATAAATCCACTAATATATTGCTTAAGAGCTAAAGACATGAGAGAAAGCTTATGGAAGAGATTTTACAGGACTATTCCACCAAAAGCCCAAGTTTCAGCTATTAGTGACTGATAAAGGCACTTGCATTATTCAGTCATTCTCTTTCTTCTAAAAAGACATCTGTCTCTGTGAAACTGAACAGATTCACAAAAATACTAAGCCTGGAGATACGCTGGATGGCAAAATCTGTCACACTGTTGAACATGTCTTGTCCATTGATAGAGGGAGAAGCGCCCTGTGCTACAGTAACATTTTGTAAATCAAATAATACCATGTAAGTAACACAGTAAAACCAGTACTAACTGATGATCTTATGTTATATTGCTCTTACTAACCCCAGCTACTACTACTGTAAACATCATGCATTAATAACTAATAAATCAGAACTGAAGGGAATGGAGTGGGCACAGGCTCTGGTGTTAAAAGGAACAATACCCCATAATGTCTAGGATTAATTATAATTATAATTTTTCAAACAAAGATACATTTTCCAACCGTCATATTTCCGTGATCTTTATTCAGGGATTCCCACAGTCATCTCTTTGTGTTTATGACAAAGTTCTCATGTCATGCTAGAACCAAGAATAAAAGAATTTACACCTTTTTAGTGCTTTGCTATAAGATTTTTGAATAAATAAACATAGAATTTCAATATTAAAGTTATAAAATATTTTTTTGTGTTAAAAGTGTAAAATATCCATGAGCTATGGCTAGTTTCTCTGGTACTTACTGAATGAACATATTCCAGGAGGTCTTAATAGACAGATAGGGAAAATCAGGGGTCGCATTAGCCAATACACAAAGAAACATGCATACTCACATTGATAATGGAAATAACGCAGGAAAAAAATATGTATCTTAACACATCTAACAGAACTAGACAGAAAACAAATTACACACAGTTAAATCTACAGAGCAAAACAGGCAGCAATTAAGTATTCTGTGCAGTTGTATGTTGCGATGACTGTGCATACCAAAGAATGGGGAAATATGTATAATACAACATAAGGAATTAATACATATGTCACTAGCTGGTTCGGCTAATTTGGAGCAGAGCTCTCCACTGGCTGAATATAGTCATTCTACAGGGTGATGGCTGTTGGCAGGAAAGACATAATAAGAAAAGAGATCAAAATTTCCCATTGCTTCTGTTGCTCACAGAGCATCACATATAAATGTGTAACTAAAAGTAAGAAAGTAAATCGCAAATGAGAGGGATTTTACAAATGTACAAATGTAAATATACAAAAGAACATCACTCTAAAAAGTTATGTTTTGGCTCAACAAAGTAAATCAATGCAACTGTTTGCATAAACATGTTTTTATTGGCAGAATAAATAGATTTGGCTGCTTATAAATAAAACGTTGCTACAATTGGTTTATCAAACATTTTGAAGCAACCTTTAAGTCACATATACTAATTACAAACTATAATGAACACATACTTTTCAAGTTAACCATCATTTCAAATAGTAATTAGGGTTCAGTATCTTGTCCAAGGCCACTTTAACATGTAGGCAGGAGATGGGGGAATCCCACCAAAGTTATTTTTTTAACAGTGTAGACCTATCCTATCACAATATTTATATGTTGTTGATTTTATTTTTCATGTTCCTTTCATACAGTTTTACTAATTTGACTTTGACTTATGCTTTAAAAAATAAAAACCAGTGTCTGTACTGGATTCTGTATTGCTTGAGTTGAGCTCATTACTGGAAAAAGGGAAAGGGAATGAAACAAATGACTCTGTGATTCACATTATAATCCTTTGAGAGTATGTGAGTTGAGACTTGGTAAAAAGCTGATAGACCGGCAGCATCAGAGAGCTTTATTCCAAGTATCTGGGTTTTGCTTATGTCTAAATGTTATGCCATCCTGGTACATAGTGAGTAATTATTATTCTGCTTTTTAGGTCTTTTTTTTTGTTTCATGTGTTTATTTCCAGACAAATTCTTCTTGTAAACCAAAACTATGATCACCAATAATTCAAATATGGCAAGTTTTATGATCATTGGTTTCCCTGGACTTTTACCACAGTATTATGGACCAGTGTCTGCGCTGCTTTTTCTAATTTACTTGACTATTGCAATGGGAAATATTTTCATTTTAGCATTTGTTGCCCATGAGAGGTCACTGCAAAAACCGACATATCTAGTCTTTTGTCACCTTGCGCTTAATGACTTAACATTCGGCACTGTGACGCTCCCAAAGATCATATCAAAATATTGGTTTGATGATAGCATTATTTCATTTTATGGATGCTTTGCCCAGATGTTCTTTGTTCACTATTTGGGATCAGTAACTTCTTTTATCTTGTTGGTAATGGCTCTGGATAGATTTATTGCAATATGTATTCCACTCCGTTATCCAGTTCTTATCACAAACAATATTATATCTGTGCTCTGTGGTTTTGCTTGGTTCATACCTCTGCCTTTGATGGTAGCTGTTGTACTCTATGTACTCACTTTAAGTTTCTGTAAATCAAATACCATTGCCCAGTGCTACTGCGACCACATTTCTCTTACAAGACAGGCATGTGGTGAGAATGTTAAAATAGTTGAAGTCACTTCTTTGTGTGTAGCTATGTTTTGTCTTCTGGTTCCTCTTGCATTTATATTGTTTTCGTACACTTCCATTATTGTCATTATTATGAAAATGTCTAATGCTGCAGGCCGCAAAAGAACCTTATCAACTTGTACCCCACAGATATTCATCACCTGTCTTTTTTATCTACCAAGGTGTTTTGTTTATGTGGCTAACACTGTTGGATTTTCTTTCAGTCTAGATGTTCGCATTTTATTGATTCTGTTGTATAGTCTTTTTCCTGCTGCTGTTAATCCAATCATATATTGTTTTAAGACTAAAGACATCAAGCAGATGTTGATCAGGAGGCTGAAGAAAACTAAAATTGGAATAGTGATCAAACTTTCATAGCAAAGCTCACAGGTGAGTCAGAATGCAACCAGGGATGTATCCATCCTACACAAGTCTGTGATATGAAAGACCTGCGCCTTAAAATTGTCACAAATCTGTTGCTTTTCCCCAACCATTCATTTCCATTTAGTCTCCTTTTGTTATGCTGTGTAGTGTTTGAGTATCTACACATTCTTTGTAAAAAGAAAAATCATCCATTGATGTGAATTAACAATACTGCAGACACTGATCAGACAAACATTTTGTCTCCATATGTTTGTGCATTGGGAAAATAGACAGAGAATTATTGTGTGTTCTGTATGTGTTACGAACACAACTCAGTAATATTTCACAACATACATAATTGCTTTTAATTTAGATACTCGTTTGTAATTAAGTAAAAACTATGTTTTCACTTATTTAATGTTTATGTGAATGATTCTCCAATGCTTATCTTAGTATCACCTCCACAAAGCGAACAACTGATGTATCAATTATTAAATTCCTCTTTCTAAATATCTTCAAACTAAACTGACTAGGCTGAATATTGAGTGTCACTGATAGAATCAGTAGTTTTTTAAGTTTAGAGTTTCCCTCACTGTTTACTGCTGTAACTTCAGCTGTAATGTATCTTTCTGGTTAAATGTTAAATTAAACAATGATAAATAAACAAAAGCAATCACAGTATGACACATTGGTGGTTCATGTGAGTAAACGGTGGTTGTATAGGTCTAGTACAGTTTCAACAGTAAAGTAAATATATTACATTATAAAAAAGGAACATGTTTACAACTGAACCATAAGTACTTACAGCATACAGTACAGCATGTTTAGTCTGTTCTGTGGGCATCAATAAAGCATGACAAATGACAACTTTTATTCAATTCAATTCAATTACGACACATGGCTAGAGTTTGTTGCAAGTTAGAAATAACAAGAGATTTGTCAGATATGCTAGCTGGGTTTTTGAATAGTGATATCTTGATATGTGCCATCAAGATATATGTTGTCTTTTGTCATACTGTTTATTTCGGCAGTAAAAATAATTTCTGTCATGCAATACAGTGATGCTGATCTGAATACATCTTGTTTCTTTCGATGGAGACTTATTTTTAGACTTTTTTTTTTTTGCAGAAAATGCATTAGAATGTGATGTAAATTGATACTGATGTTCACTTTGTGTGTTTATTCACAAACCCATGCACATTTTTTGAAAATAGATGTAACCATCGGGCAAGTACAAGTATTTTAAACAGTGTAGGATTTGATGCTTTTGAGAACATAAAGGTTTGATCCAGATCTGTTTGACAAATTCTTAAAGGTGAAAAATATTAAAAATTTGTAAAATATACTGGTAATTGGGAAAAAAATAAATTAAAAAATACTTTTTTACAGAACACACCAACTGCAGCCCACTGGGTTTTCAATTTAATTTAATTCTGTTTTAATTATATAGTGCCAGTGTATATGACAACAGAGGACAGTGGTTAAGGTTTGAGACTTTAGAAAATATAACTGCATACAGAATTATATAGAAAACACAACAATCCCACTTAAGCAAGCTCTATGAGACAGTGGAGGGGAAAAACTCCCTTAAGAGGAAGAAACCTCCAGCAGAACCAGGCTCAGGTGGGCGACCATCTGCCTTGACCGGTTAGGGTGAGTGGAAAGAGGAGAACAGCAGGCAACAAAAAACAACAACAATAAGCAATGGTTAACAGTTAAGGCCCTGGTTTATAATTTATGAAACTATTTGGGCCAG
The DNA here is from genome assembly GCF_900324465.2 of Anabas testudineus. Lineage (NCBI taxonomy): Eukaryota > Metazoa > Chordata > Actinopteri > Anabantiformes > Anabantidae > Anabas > Anabas testudineus. The sequence goes on along the minus strand of NC_046622.1, from coordinate 6,327,443 downwards.
AATCAAAGTCAGGGTTAGGATAATGGTTAAAATTTGTCTTAAACATAAATGTCTTCAGTGTTCAGCAGACTTAAATGAAACATATCAAAGTTGTTATCGTACATACGCTAATTTCTCCCTGGATGTACTAGTGTTTTTTTTCTTTATTATTAAAGGAAGTTTTTCCTCTTTACTGTCACTTAGTGGCTCAAGACAGAAAAAATGGTCATATGTCCATGTTAGCTTGTTTCATATTGCAACCCAGGAGTAAATTATTTTAATTATTATAATTTAATTTATTTTTTGGAAGTTGGGCTGATTAACATAAATAATGAGTTATTACCTATATTTGTCACAAACAGGCAGAAGAAACAGGCAGGACCTAAACAACAAGACAGCAGACAGGCAGATGCACTGAAGAGATTTTAATAAAACAAATGATTTAGACCAGGCAAACATGCATACTTAGCACCAGCCACATAGAAAGGAAGAAAGGAAATAGGAAAAGAATAAAGAATAGAATAAAGTAGTTAGTAATGTATGGCTGGAAAGGCAAACTAAGCTCCTAGGTTTTAGCAGATTTATTGTATACCGCTTATTATGTTGCGACTAATAAACCTATGTTTTTATATTATGCAACCTTCTCTATCATATTACTGCATATTTGTTGCAGCTTAGCAGAAAAAGAACTGAATACTGTTTAACTGAACACGTCATCTGGAACCCTTTGGGATCTCATTGCTTATATATTATATAATATCAAATAGCATGCTCACAGTTCACAGTGGTGACTCTACAGTGAACTATTGCAGCACTCTCATGGAAGCATTTCTACTGTGAGTTTTACATGGTAAGATGAACAATTTAGAACAGAAAACATGATTTTATTCTGTAATGGCTCATGCTTTGTTTGCTTTTGTTTACAAATATTATATATATAGTATATAGTAAGGTGTATTTTCAATATACACCTGTTATTATCTTATAATTTCTTCAATCTCTGTGTTTTCATTAGGTTGTTATTATCAATCTAAGTGAACATGTTGTACACTAACGTGACAAGGATTAAAGATTTCTTCATCGTTGGATTTCCTGGACTTTCTCCTGAGTATTATGCCCCTGTGTCAGCTCTGCTTTTTGTTCTCTACCTGGTTATAGCTGTGGGAAATATTTTCATTTTAGTAGTTGTTAAATGTGAAATCTCTCTTCACAAACCCACATATTTAATCTTTTGCCACCTGGCATTAACCGACTTAGCATTTGGAACAGTTATTCTGCCAAAGATCATATCAAAATATTGGTTCAATGACAGCATGATTTCATTTTACGGTTGTTTTGTACAAATGTATTTTGTTCATTCTTTAGGAGCAGTTAATTCTTTCATCCTGATGGTTATGGCTCTTGATCGTTTTATTGCAGTTTGTGCTCCACTGTATTACACTTCTTATTTAACAAACACCAGAGTTTTAGGTCTATGTGGAATTTCATGGATTATGCCAATGTCATGGATGGTGGGTGAAGTCCTAGATGCTCTAAGATTACCTTTCTGTGGTTCAAACATCATTGTCCAATGCTATTGTGACCATATAGCAATAACTTCGCTTGGATGTGCAAATGTGCGAGAAGTTCAAGTGGTTGCATTTGGTCTTGCCATGTTTAGTTTGTGGTTGCCTCTGGGTTTTATTATCTTCTCTTATTTTGCCATCATTATTGTTGTCATACGTGTATCCAGCTCTCAGAGTCGCATCAGGACTCTGTCGACCTGCACACCACAGCTTCTCATCACGTTTCTTTATTACATGCCGAGATGTTTCATGTACCTGGCAAATATTGTAGGATTCACTTTCAGTGTTCAAGTTCGCATTGTTGTTATTATGCTGTACAGTGTTTTACCTGCTGCTGTCAACCCAATAATATACTGTTTTAAAACCAGCGATCTCAAAGAAAAACTGGAAAAGAAACTGTTTAGCAGGAAAATTAATATCAGCATAAAGACCGCATAAAATGCAACACAGCAATCTGCAATTAATGAATAATTCAATTGCTGTGTTGTTTTCATTTGTTTTTTCAAATGTGTTAGTTCTGATAGTTTTAGAGTAACTTGTAACTGTAGTTAAAGGCACTGGTTACAATCCCAATTATAATTTATGACGGTTTTAAATGTGCTTTTTTCTATATATTTTGTAGATTTTTCATACATGGATTGTTTTTTATGGTAACTGTGTATCTATGTTCTACAATATATAACAATCAACAATAAATATAATAAGTGATCTGTCCTTAATTAACCATAAATATGTTGAAGATCACTTACTTTTAGTTTCTGGGTGAGAATAATAAGTTCAAGAAATTAACTGTTACTTCTGACAACATATATTCATCATCACCAGCCAAGTACAAAATCTTTATATAGTTATATCACTAATTACTGTCCTACCTCTGACTGTTTGTGAGGGGTTCAGAACATCTCAGGAACCCTTGTTCCCACATAGAGACACAAGATATTGTTTTTGTGAGATTTTTTTCTACTTTTGTTTAGCTCATGTTTTAAAACATTTGAACAGTTTAATGTGGACACCAATCATCACTGGTACAATTTAATAAGTTGCATGACGGCACAGCCAAACACAGCTTGTAATCTATGTATCCAGAAACCATTAAAAATCAACTGTAGCAAAAAAAAATGTATAAATGGGTCTTTTTAAAAATATTTTGATGCTTTAATAAATGATGCACATTGATGCAGTTGTCTTGCATTTCCAACACAATATCACATTTCAGACAACATTTAAAGCCATGAACAACAGGTTTCTAATAGAAAAATCAAAGTTGTTTTCCAAACCTTTCACAGAAAACAATTTGAAGTTAAACACAACATAGACCAGAGACAGTTGACTAGTTTTTTTCATAATGTATGCAGTCAGCCAGCTAACAAACTTGAGTGCACATGGGAGTCGGCGTCTCTGAGCGTTAGTGTCTACACACATCATTAGAGCTGAGAAAGTAGTGACAATATAAATTATCAAGCTTGTTAATGAAACCAGACAATAGTCTTTAAGTGCTTGAGTGTAGAAGATGTTTTGTAATGTGCAAGAAAAAGTGATCATTCTGATAGTTTGTGGAATATCATTCAATTGACCACAAGTTTGTATAAATTCTTTGATATTACTACATCAGTATTGATAGTGACTTGTTATTTATTCAGTCTCTTTCTGAATTTCAGTTCTCAGGCTTTTTGTTAAATGCTGTGTCTGTGTACAGATAATTATGAGATACACTAATATTACAACTATAAAAGACTTCATTATCACTGGATTCCCTGGTCTTCCTCCTGAGTATTTTGGAAGTGTGTCTGTTCTTCTCCTCCTCGTTTTCTTAGCTATTGTGGTTGGAAATGTTTTTATTTTAGTTGTTATTATATATGAGCGGACTCTCCACAAACCAACGTACTTGATCATTTTTTATCTTGCAATGACAGACATCACTTTTGGCTTTGTGACTATTCCAAAACTCCTTGGCAGATACTGGTGGAATGACATGAAATCTTCGTTTGGAGCCTGTTTTACGCAAATGTATTTTGTCCATTCGTTGGGAGCTTTTACATCTTCACTCTTGATGATTATGGCTTTTGACCGTTTTATTGCCATATGGCTTCCTTTTCGATATCCTGTTTTGATTACAAACAAAACCATTTGTGCTGCATGTGGCCTGTGCTGCGTTGTGACCCTCATACGCATGTTGGGGCTTGTGCTCCATGCCTTATCCTTGCCTTACTGCAACCTAAATATCATCACACAGTGCTACTGTGATCATTTATCTATAACTCAGCTGGGATGTGGTGAAAATGTTGCATATGTTAGATTTGTTGCGATGGTAAATTCAATGTTCAGTCTTTTGGGTCCTTTAACAATCATCATTTGTTCCTATATCTCTATTATCATAGCTGCTTTAAAAATGTCTTATGCAGCCAGACGCCACAAAGTCCTGTCCACCTGTGCTCCTCAGATCTTTGTTACTTGTCTTTATTATGTGCCAAGATGTTTTGTTTACCTTGCTTCCAACTTGGGATTCAGTTTTAGCACTGACGTCCGTGTTATTATTACAATGATGTACAGCCTTATACCTTGTGCAATTAATCCAGTGATATATTGTTTCAAAACACAGGACATTAAAGATGTTTTAATTCATAGATTTAAAAATAGTAAAGTTCATGTTGCGTTTAAAATTGACTATAAACACAGTAGTAAGTAACAGCATATTTGATTTCATGAAATCTTTGTAGTTTATCTTGGAATTGCAATATTTTTTTGAAACTAGCTATAAAAAAGTTAACGATTAAAACATGATATCTTTATTAACCAATGCATACAAATAGATAGGAGCTTAACTATTTGTAAATTCAAAATGCTATTTCAGATTTTTTGTTCATTTTCATTTCATAATTGTTTGTTGATTAATCTTTGTACATTGAAATTATGCTGTAAATGTAATAGTCACATTATTCTGTGATTTTATACAAACATTTGTGATGGTCTGTATCCTTGCAAAATAAAAAGCTCACAGCCTGACAGTAACTGCCTCCATTGCCATTTTAGTTCATTCAAAACCTTTTGGAAGTGCAAAGCACTTTTTGGTTAATTGTTGATTTTATATATATATATACATATATATATATATATATATATATATATATATATATATATATATATATATATATATATATTTTTTTTTTTTTTTTAATTAAATTGCAGGCTTGTATCTCAAAATTGAGACCCCAATTTAAGGAGAAAACAAACTTTTTAGAGAGGTTGTAAATCTTTTGACTAGATGCTTCTGTATTATAGTGCTGCCTTTGTAACGTCCAGGTTATAAACTGAGAGGAAACAGACATATACAAAAGCTGTTGACATGTCAATAAACACACATAATGTTTAATGGTTCTTAAGACACAAAAAAGTATTAATACAATATTTAGATAGATTTTTACTAAGTAATCACATTCTGTTATTATGACTGATATACAAATATTTGCCATAAAGTGCAAATCTTTAAATATTTTGTATTTTTCCACCTGAAGCGACCCATTGAGTACTACATAACAACCATCAAATAATTTCTTCAATGTCACTTTGAATATCATAGCTGGGTAGAACAGGTAGACATGCGATGTCCTCGAACACTGGAGCATAGCTGCTATAAGGGAGGTGCATATTTAAAAATCGTTCCCATTCTACAAATACACTGGAAGAAGTACTCTCAGCTTTAGACTGGCTTGCAGCAGAGTGACAGTTGTGTTTGTTTACAGGTAAATTGTCATGTTGTGTGAAGCTTGAAGAAAGCGCTGACTGGGCATGTGTATATTTTCTGGTGCCCGTCATTGAAAACTCCGAGCAGGTGAATGTGCTCTCTGTGTCACTGTCAGATGAGACGTGGATCAATGTGGTAGACCTGGCTGACTCAGATCTTAAAGATGCTCGCTGTGGAATTGTTTGCTCCAGAGGAGTGTTTAGTTTACAAATTTCTTCCGAAGTGAGGCATTGTACATGTTCCAGGAGCTCTGGTTGGAGGAATGTCTTCATGTAAAAAGAAGGTGCATGCTGGGATTGCTCTGCATCAATCTTAGTAAACAACTGCTTGTTTAGAGAGGTTGCATTTTGAAGCCTCACTCCACTTGAGTGTTTCTCCTTAAATCCTGCTAACAACATCTCTCCCCACTGCTTCGTATCATTATTCTCACATTTTGCGCTGTAATAATGCTTGTGCCAGCTGAGCTTGAGTGAAGGACTCTCTGAATGAAATGCACTCGAGATGCTCCCGATTTCATAATACTCCAGCTCACTGTTTGGCACAAGCTGAACACTTGACAGATTCATGTCACAGTAAAACTCACTCACACTTGACCTCTGCTGATCAGCAGTCATTGGGCCAGCTTTATCTTTTTCTGCAGATGTTCTGTTCTTATCAAGATAAAAAGCGATGTTGTCTGCCCCTTGCAGTGTTTTCTGAGGTAAGTTATCACTCTTACACTGTGTATTTTGCTGCCTCACTTTGTAAAGGACAACAAACATTCCTATATTCAGCAGGATGAAGATTATAGGAAGAAACACAGCTATGAGCCAGTTAGGCCACTTGTCCTGAACCTTATAGCACCAATCAGGGCTGCCAGCTGTAGAGATGCAGGTATCACAGATGTGATTAGAAACATTATGTAAACAGATGCAAGAATGGTTTTGCACAGCAGGTCCACACCTCCACTGGGTTTGACAGTGTGTAGAGAGACATCTCTCCCAGACAGTGCCTTCCTCAGAGCAGGGCAAAGGGAGGCAGACACCTGGAGAAGTGCAGCTGGACTGGACAAGACTAGAGCTTGGCCTGACATTGACCATCCCACTGTGTTCACTGACGTGCAACGTGTCGCTGGTCACATTGAAATATTGCACACATCCAGTGAAACCTGTCATAAGAAGAATGCAGGTAGTTTCATTATTGATGGTGAGGTTGGTAAAAAGCACGCCACCAGATCACATCAAGGAACTCTACATATCCAGATTTTATGTAAAGAATTATTTAAATAAACAATGTGTTTTTGTGCTCGTAAAGTAAAAGGAGATTTATATGAACACAAAAAATGGATGAATTGCTATCATAATTGTTATGTCTAGATAAATTAAAATAAATAATTCAATGTGAGTCTCACCTGCATGTTGGAGTTTTGAATTACTTGTAATAGCTGCACCAAGAATAATTTTTTCCACAGTGACAGGAGTGAAATCCATTCTTTGATGAGTGATGTTCAAGACTGGATCGCCATCTAGAAACAGCAACGTGTTATGTCCATTGCTGAACGTGGTAAGGACATGCCAGAGTCCATCAGTCACTGGAGAGTTTGCGGTGAACTCCGACACATGTCCTGACTGTGTATCTTCAAATACATGGACTAGCTTTCTGTCTTTTACCTAAATTAAACAAACAAAAAAAGCATTTTACACTCAAATATACAAGATTAAGAAATATAAAAAGTATTTCATACCTACCTTAAGCATGAAATATCCCATCTGTGTGAGAACAAACACTAAAACCCCATCATCTTTGGTCCTAAACTTGATGTTGATCACTGTTTGGTCTCTAGTGTTTCCCTCTTTTTTATTGTCCAACAAGTCTTTGAGCTGGTAGTCTCTCCTGAACCTTTTCCTTGATGACATATTCAATGTATTCATTCCCATTGAATCGCAATACAATCTCCTCTGACGTTTCTGTTCAAAAGAAAAAAAAAACTTAATATGTAACTGGATATTATAACAAAACTCAAATACAATTTAAATATATGTATAGTACTGTGAAAAAGCTTTGGGCACTTTATATGTTAGATGCATGTTCTCCACCACTCTGGTGAAAAAGGTTTCAAACATACAACCAAAGGCATGAAGAACTATAGACAAGACAAAATTGAAAAACCCACAAGGAGAAATTGTGCAGTGTTGAAGACAAAAGGAATGCACATAGAATATTGCTTTGATTTATCTGGTCAACTTACATTTTATTAGTATAATTTTGAAATTATAATTTAACCAGCATTTTGTACTAGTGCCTAACACTTTTGCACAGTGCTATACACTGCTCAAAGAAAAGAAGGGAACACTTAATCATCACAGTATTAACACCAAGTCAGTTAATGTTCAGAGACACCAGTCTGTCCATTTAGGAACCACATGTGATTGTGAATCAGTTTCACCTGCTTTGATGCAAATGAGAGTGATAACAGGTGCAACAGAGAGGCCAAATTAAGACAGCCTCTAAAAGGGGAAGGTTTTGCATGTAGTGGCTACAGACAAAGACTCTCTCTCTGCACAGGTAGTTCAGTTACTCCAACATGTGACGTCCATAGTTTGCATTTTGTCCGAGCACAGGCTCAAGAGCAAAGTGGAGATAACAGAAGACTGTTAGCTGTTATGACAGGAAAAGTAGACTGGGCTGCAAAAGGGCAATAACCAAGCAGGATTGAGGTTCCATGATGAAATCGTCAGCGCGACTATCAGACCTGGGTGCTTTCTATATTGTATTACTCAGATATTGTGTGGTCCAGGACAATATTTGATCTCAATGCATTAATGTCACTGACTGCCCCTCCTATTCCCCTGGTCTAAATCCAATTGAGCATAAATGGGATATTATGCCCAAGACACCATCCACTCATTAGGAGCAATACTATATATGATTTAAGTGTTCCCCTAAGTCCTTGGAGCATGTCTGTATATTTTATTTAATTACCTATGTCACAGTTGCTTCCAGTAAAAGGGCCTTTGCACTCACAATGATAGTCGGACCAAAGGTCATGACACACACCACCATTCTTACATGGGTTACTGAGACATGGTGCCCCTGTTGTTCGACGACACCTTTATAGAAATTTACATTAAGATACATGAAACATTACATTACATTACATTATTTTAAATAGATCTAAATCTTACCTGGGGAATCTTAATGCTTTAAATGTAATATATTTACCTATCAAGGATGTTATATGTAGCAAGGGCCAGTGAAGGTCTCAGCAGGATGCCATTAACATGAATGTTTTGAATGCATCCAACAAAGTCATGGGATTTTATCTGAGTAGGATGCAGCGAAATAAAATCAATAGCCCTCAGTCCTCCAAATGTCATATTACTATTGCCAACATCTAGCGTCCTGATTGGAAATAAAGACAGAGAAAGATGTTGACACAAGGTATGACATTTTAAACAATAGTATTATAGTAATTTTAATTTCTCTGGTACCTGTCTGAGCTACTGCTATCACTCTGTGAAAAACAAAATCCATTGCTCTCAACATCTGTGCAGTTGTCCACATGTAAAGAACCCATCTGTTAAATGCAAATAGAAATGTATCGTCTTTTAAATTCTTCTTTTCCTCCTGGTGAATCTGCTAATATATTTACATGATATATTAAACTCACATTGCCAATCCTCCTAGCAGTAATGCTGTGGAAATGCCCATCTGCCACTTGCTTGTTGGTCTGAAGCCTCACAAGACCTGAGCCCAGGTCATAAGAGAGGTGTATGGTTCCATTCAGTATCTCCAGTGCAAAAAACTCCCTGCTGGATGATCCTCCAGAGTTGTAAAGGAGAAGCGAATTCCTCTGCACGGTTGCGAACTCTAGAGAGATTAAGTTTGTCCTGCGATCTAATGGAGGAAACTCCATGAAGGACAACTCCTCAAAGCCATAACTGTGCTCCTCACAGTGGACTCCACTGACTCCTTAAATAATGATGAAACACAGCGTTAGCACGTTTTGACAAGAAGAAAAACTGTTCACTTGTGGCTCAGAGCAACCATGATCAAAAGTTTCAATAAACAATTCAACATGTTGAAAAATAGAAGAGAAAGAAAGAGAAAAATAAACACAGAGACTCCAACAACTTCCAAGAAATAGTTCATAGAACGCCTGTAAAATTCCAAATTGTCACTTTTCTATTTTGTTAATGAATGGGCTTTAATTGGCTTGGTAGGTAAGTATAGTAATCTCTGGACAGAATCTAGCTGTTCTCCCAGTCTTTATACAAAGTTAAGCTAAAATGTGGAACTTCTACTACTCTACTTCTTCTTATTCACTATTCTTACCAAATGGACAATGACAAGAGAAGCCTGTCTTTGAATTGATGCAGCTGCCCTGGCCGCAAGGGGTTGATTTACAGTGGTCGAAGATCTGCTCACACATCTTTCCTGAAAAGTAAAGTAAAACCAGGACTTGAAATGAAATGATGCCCTCTAATCATGATACAATTTTTAATATACCAAAGTCTACCTTCAAATCCAGCCACACAGTGACAGTCATATCCTTCTTGTGTGGGAATACAAGTTCCTCCATTTTGGCACTTCACCTTCAGGCATTCGTCTACATCTGTAGAGCAGACAGAGCCAGAGAAACCGCTCTGGCAATGACAGTAGAAACTCCCTGCAGTGTTCACACATGTGCCTTTATTCTCACATGGGTTCACTTCACATTCATCAATGTCATCTTCGCAGAGTATCCCAGTGAAGCCGACTGGACAGGTGCAATTAAAAACCTCTTTCTGCGGTGACACATAAATGACCGCCAGGCTTTCCAGGACAGCAACATTGTGGCTTATAAAAATATTTTTGTTGCACATTGCCCCATTTTGACAAGGACTGGTGAGACATGGGTCACTGGTGATGTGAGAAATTGTCACATTGCTCTGAGCCTCCAGTAATTTCTTATGTCCAGCAGAGATACCACTGGCCACCTCTTGGCTGAGATACTGACCATTGTAAGTCTTGACTGCAGCCAGCAGAAGAATTTCACTGCCAATATGTTTGATTCCGAATACATGGGTCTTTGAGGCCTGTAGGTTGAATAGACTGTCCAGAGCTTTCACAAACTTCAAGTACTTATTAGACAGGAACTCTTGCATTGAGTATGATGACACATAGAATAATATGCAGCTGTCTATGGAGGCATTTGTAAATCCTTTGTAGTTTATATAGATGCTATTGTTGACTGGGTAGTGAAGCTGGTCTGAGGCTTCAATAGTAATGTTAAATGTAGCCTCACCTTGAAAAGGGGAAGACCACAGCGCACATGTGCCATTAGGTATCATGAACATATTCATGGGTCCACTTTTGATGCTACAGCTGAATGTATCAGATTCATCCAGATCGTCAGGATGAACGTTACCAATCATACCTCCTTGAAAAGAACTGCCAAAGTATTTCACCTCGATAAAGATATTTCTAGGCTGTGGAGGGTTATCGTTTTCATCCGCAATACGGATGTGGAACATTGTTGTGGATGACAGTGGAGGAATGCCAGCATCCCTAACAGCCACCAAGATGTGAAATGCAGAGATTTGTTCTCGATCGGTGGGCCTCATGGTGAATAAAACTCCATCAGGAGTCAGTGAAAAGGGGATTTCTGTTGAAGGATTTACCAACCAGTAAGTAAAAGGCCCCTGGTTCAATGGTAAATCAGAATCAAATGCATTTAATCGAGCTACTATGGTTCCTTGAGGCTGATTTTCCTTCACCTGAGCCTCAGTAAATGTGAGTGTGGGGGAATTGTCATTGACGTCACCAATAGTCACAATGACATAAGTGGTCCCAGTGGCTGGTGGAGAGCCATTATCAGTGGCTGTAACAGTTAGATTATAAACTGGACACTTTTCTCTATCAAGTGGAGAGTTTACTGAAATAATGCCACTGGTGGGATCAACGGCAAAAGAAAAAAGCGTGTTTCCATTTTCAATGCTGAAGAAGAAATGATTCCAGTCCAAGATGGAATCCTGATCCAGAGCACTCACAGTTATCACAGATGTCCCAACTGGACTGTCTTCTGTCACATTCACTAAATAAAGGGCAGAGGTGAACATAGGTGCATCATTTATGTCAATCACACTGATGTGGACCAAAGCCTCATCTACATCCCTGCCAGTTATAACACCAGCATTCTTTGCCAGAACTTTTAAGACTACATTATTGTTTCCTTGTTTTCTTAAACTGCCGGTTGTGTATATTTCTCCAGAACTTTTCTTGATTTCAAAGCCCATATATTTGTTTTGTCCGAACATCAGGTAAAACACCTGACCTTCAGAGCCTCCATCATAGTCAGTAGCTGTAACTTCTCCTATCCTAGTTCCTACAGGCACATTTTTAAATACAGAAAAGTTGAATTCCTTTTTCTTAAATGTAGGCATGAACTCATTGACATCTGAGATTTGGATGACAACATGTGCCAAACTAAATAAAGTATGACTGCCGGTGTTTGCTGCTTTGATTGTTATATCAAAGATCTGCTCTTGCTCATAATCAAAGACGTCCAAAGTGGTAATTGTGCCATTTCTTGAGTCAATTGCAAATTTATCCACATTGCCAGCAATAAGAGAGTAATAAATTTGAGCATTGGCACCTGAATCAGCATCCGCCGCCTTCACATTAAGGACATTTGTTCCTGTTTCTGAGTTTTCAGGCAGTGAAGTGAGATACTCAGAGGATGAAAAGACCGGAGGATTGTCATTCACATCCATGACCACCACTGTAACATTTAACACACCAGTTTTAGAGGCCCAGCCACCATCCATGGCTTTGATTTGAAGATGATAAACACCTTGTTTTTCAAAGTCAAGCTCTGTCATCAGTGTTAGAAGTCCGGAGGCTTCTCCTACAGAAAATGGAAAGTATTGATTTCCTGGGGTAATGCAGTACATGATGGCACCATTAGGACCATAATCCGCATCTTCAGCTTGAATTTTCCCTATTACCGATCCGATCGGCAAGTCCTCGGGGACAGAGAAGGTGACATCTGGCTCTTTAAATAACGGAGGAAACTGATTCCTCCCAGTGATTTCAAAAGTGATCTCCGTCTGTGATGATAAAGAGGGAGTTCCCTGATCTTTTGCCACAACTATTAAAGTAAGACGCAAATTTACGCTCTCTGCCAAAGTCTGGTGCAATATTAATTTTCCATTATCAGAATGGATCCAGAAGAAATCAGATGCATTACCTCCATTCAAAACAAACTCGATATTAACGCTGCTATTGTTAGCATCCAGATCTATTGCTGTAAGCTGGACCACCTCAGTTCCCACAGCAATGTGAGATGGGATCACAATCAGAGACTGTAGAGGGAGAATCATTGGTGGATAGTGGTTGTATGGTACTAATCTTACACTGACAGCTGTGTTGCTGTGCAGCGGATCACTGCCACAATCAAAAGCAAAGACTGTAAACTGATATATTTCAAAAGGGTAATTATATAAGGTTAGTTGTCGCTTGGTATATATTTCACCAGTGGTAGCGTTCACCCAGAACTCCTCATTTGAAGGTTCAATAAAATACAGGATCTCACTGTTTTGACCTAAATCTGCATCTGCAGCAAGAACCTGCATGACAAAAATATCTTCCTCTTTTGTTTCAGGGAGGACAACTGTATAAAAATTATCAGAAAACACTGGTTTATTGTCATTGATGTCGGTAACGACTATGGTGATGTCTGTGCTTATGCTCCACGCTGAATCATTAGCATTTACTTTCAAGATATACAAATCTTGCATCTCCCTGTCTAGAGGTCTTTCAACAGTTATGTAACCAGAGGTGAAGTTAATATTAAATGGAATATGATCACTTTGGTCAATTATAGAGTAATTAATAATTGCATTGACCCCAATGTCATCATCATTTGAGGTCACTTGTATAATTGAGTGTCCAATGGAGGCATCCTCAGACACCTTTGTGAAAAAAATCTGTGAAAAACGAGGTGCGTTGTCATTTCTGTCTAAAACAACAATGATAACAATGGCCTTGTCTTTATAAAGGGGGTTGTCTATGTCTGTAGCTTCAACTGTTAAACTGAATTCAGAAATATGTTCTCTGTCTAAACTTTCAGTGGTACTCAACAAACCACTTTCAGGGTCAACTGTGAAACAATTCTCAGTGTTTCCTTCTGTTATGTTGTACTGTACTGTACCATAACTGTCTGAATCGGCATCAATAGCAAGAACATCACAAACCCAAGATGGTGGGGAATTCTCCAAAACCTCACACCTGTACTCCGTCTGCGTGAACAGTGGGAAATTATCATTTACGTCACTAATGTTGAGGTGAATTTCTGCAAATGACGAGAAAGGAGGTGAACCAGAGTCTCTGGCTTCTATCAACAAAGTAAACTCCTTTTTGTTCTCATAATCCAAAGGGTTGTCCACTATCAGCTCTCCACTTAATTGCTTAACATAAAAAATGTCTTCAGAGTTTCCAGATGCTAGATAAAAGGAGATGGGTCCAGCTCTGATGCTCACTGCAGAGACCACAGCGACTAATGTTCCCACTGGTTCGTCCTCAGATAGGGTGGAACTTAAAACATCCACATTCATTTCAGGGAACTCTGAGATATTCTGAAACCTGATACTGATGGTGCTAATGTCAAATTTGGGGTTTTCTCCAGCATCTTCCACATGCACGTTGACAACAATATCCTCAGTTTGCCTCAGAGCACCTGAAGTTAGCACAGTGCCACTAAAGGTGTCGATAACAAACAGATCTGAAGTTGGTCCATAGAGCGAATAGCGCAGTTCTGCATTCACCTCAGAATCTCCATCTGATGCTCTCACTGCACAAACAACTGAGCCTGCAGGAAAAACAGAAAATAAACAATATAAAACTACTTTCAATGCCATTGAAGATTTATCCAGGATAAAGTGGAAGTAAATGTTCTCACCTGGACCCATTTCATTGGACACATAGGCAACGTATGGGCTGTTCATAAACTGGGGCCAGTGGTCATTAACGTCTCCGATAAGTACAGTAACAAGCACTGAACTTGACAGAGGCTGAACAGGATGCATATCACTGGCAATCACTGTCAACCTGTAAATAGCTACTGTCTCCCTGTCCAGTGCATTAGTCGTAAACAGCTCTCCAGATGTTTCCTCTATAGCAAAAGGTACATTCGGATTCTCCATAAAATACCTAAAGTATTAAAAAAAACCTTTATCAGTGTATAGCAACAGAATCTAAATACTCAAACTGCATATTACATCCTAGGGTGATTCCCACCTGCTCTGTTACAGTATGTATCTGATTATAGGTACTCAAGAAACAATTTAATAAACAGCCAAGTTTAAATGAGTTTACCTTATTTCCCCACTGACACCCTCATCAATGTCAGATGCAGTTATCATGGCAAACACAGTTCCTGTGGGACTGTCCTCAGGAACTATAGTATTGTAGACCTCCTCAGTAAACTCAGGAGGGTTATCATTGAAATCATCCACTATGATGTGAATGGTAAGAGTTCCTGTTAGAGGTGGCGATCCTACAAATGACAACATGACATTTAGGTATTATTTTCTTAAGAATAATAACATGTAATATATTCAAAACATTATACTGCAGTTTAGTTTAGAATCAAATTACCTGAATCAACAGCAATGATGGTGATGATATATGAGGATTCCTTCTCCCTGTCTAGGCTTTGTAAAATCTGAAAAGTGCCATCAGGGGTGACGGAGAACAAACCACTGATATTTCCTTTTTGTATGAAATAAGTAAGATTGCTGTTGGCATCTAAATCTTCATCCAAAGCTGAGACCTGGTTGAAAAAAAAGTCATATAGACATCAAGAAATTAACAATTCCTCCTGTTATCATCATTTAATGAAGTATTTAATTAAAATGAGACCCATTTGTACCTCATGTGTTAAGTGAGATGGGTTCTCTTCATTCTCCATGACATGTATGATGAGGGTTTCTGGAGAAAACAGCGGTGCAAAGTCATTGATATCCACCACTGTGACACTGAGAGCAGCAGTCGCAGATCTTGGTATGTTCCCTCGATCGACAGCTGTTATAATTAAGGTGTAGTTTGAGTGCTTCTCTCTGTCCAGTTGCTCCATAACTGTGATGACACCTCGAACTACATCCACCACAAATGGACCCGTCTGGTTCAACATGTACCACACTTCTCCGTTCTGTCCTACGTCCCGATCATGAGCTTGAAGCTGAAACACGCTCGTTCCTCTGGGGATATCCTCTCCAATAGTCAAACTGTAGGTGCTTTGTGGGAACTCAGGGTCGTTGTCATTTACATCTTCAATGTGCATAGTAAGATTCATAGAGGAGGTCAACCTGGGTGAGCCTCTGTCGGTGGCTATTATTATAATAGTCACAGTATCTACTTGTTCTCTGTCTAATGCCTCCTCCAGGTAAATGTTTCCACTTGTATTTCCAATGCTGAACGTGCCACCAGAAGGAGTCTTTAAATAATATAAAACCTCCCCATTTGACCCACTGTCCTCATCCTCAGCATGTACAGTCATTACAACAGAGTGAGGAGCAGTGTCCTCTGGTATAATGAGACTTTTGGCTGACGCAAACATTGGGGCATTGTCGTTGACATCAGTAACCACCACAATAACATGTGCTGTGCTAGTGAGCTGTAAAGACACAGGCAGGACACCGTCATTGGCCGTCACAGTCAGATTGTAGGAGGATTGTCTCTCTCTGTCTAACTCCATGTTCAGGCATAAACTACCAGCGGGGGTGCTGAAGAACACATTTCCTTCATTTCCATTGACCACTCTCAGCATTAAGTCTCCACTGTCACCTGGTAGAAAATAAAGGAAAACAATACATTACATTATCACAAATGTGGGAATGTCCTTCTCGTAAGGCCTCAGAGGACAAGAAATACCTCAGGGAACAAAACATTTAACTTGGAATCAGATCCTTTGATAGTAAGATCTGTTTTCTCTTAAGGATTCATGCTAATAATTTACCAGCAGTGAAAAAAGAGGCCAAGAACAGGACCTTACTGACAGCTGAAGCAGAAATGTACACAGCTTGTCCAGCATGACACTAATAAATAAAGAAGTAAAAATGATTTATGTCTTGAACCAATTTGCCAATTGTTGCATAATTAGGAAAGAAATTACATTTACATGCAGATTGAACTTGACACATACAAATTAATCCAATTAACTGGGCAACATTTTTAATTGCTATGATAAAATGAAAGATGTGGATTAGACTAATGCTGAGTACAGGAAATAAATTACTTCAATAAGAATAATAATAATTATTATTAAAATAATTTAAATTGAATAACTGACTTATTATCTGCATAGACCCATATGTTCTTTGCTGGTAGTGAAGGTCCAGTACATAAAAAGAGTGTGGACAGTGAAAATAATTCCTGTATGTGTGGAAGATTTAAAATGATTAATGTAGAAGTAATTTATATACATATTACCCTGGCCCTTTCTCTCAGTAGTATACATTTTGTTTGGCCTAAAACTGCATCTAAACCATTCAGATGCTTCTTTAATGAAACTGTGGATGGTTGAATACACTCAGGAGCCAGAAACAGAACCATGGCCTGTTCCCCTTTATAGCCACTGGAGGGAGTAGTTCACAAACATGTATGTTTTTTTGTGTGTGGGAGGAAACTCAGTTTGACTATTTGAACATTTTAAAAATATAAGGAATATTTCATTTCAGATGGACTTTGTCCACTTACCATCATCTTTATCCGACACATTCAAGTACAGGAAGCAGGTTCCCACTCGTGTGTCTTCAGGCAATGATGCATAAAACATATCCTGACTGAAAACAGGGGGGTTGTCGTTCACATCCAGCACATTGAAGTACACTCTGACACTCGATACCTGCAAATCCCCCTGGTGCACTGCCACAGCCAGAATGTAGAATCTTTGTGTTTCAAAATCAAGGCTACGGGAAACTAGGAACTCCCCCGAGAGGGGGCTGAGGAGGAACAGGCTCTCTCCGTCATCCTCCTCCACTGAATATGTAACAGGCACGAGATTCTCAAAGACAGTCGCCACCGTTCCCACAACTGTTCCTGTAAACATATTGTACGGTGGAGAATTACTGGGGGATCTACGGATTGACGTGTGAAAACAAAACATGTGGCAACATTATGAAAAACAAAAAGATCTTAACCACACTAAATACTGACAATGAGGAGAGTGTAGATCTGTAAATCAGAGGCCTTACTGCATAGATGACTAACCTGGTTCTGTGTCTTCTCTCACTTCAAATGAATACACAGTTTTGGAGAAAGCCATCTGTGTTCCCCATCTGTTATGAGACTGTGAGCTGACTGTGCCATGCTTAGGCACAGCATCAGCAGATGTACTATTCCAAGAGGGGAGCGTATGCTGCCCTAAGACAAAATCTGCAAACTGATTGTCACTGCTCACGTTCACTGTATTTCCAGGTGAGGGATTGTGACATGATGCAATATTTAACACCTGGTAGACCACATGAAAATAGAAATCAATTATTTGAATGTGCATCTATAGGCAAGGCTGGATGCATTTAAATGTCGAGTATCTCATTACAGATTAAAACTTTGCTAATGATGAATACATCTAAACATAAGTTGGAATTTGACGCCAACAAATCAACTTACCAGGAAATGAATCATAACAAAATTGTATTTTCTCCGCTGCCCAGTTGAGTCCATGACAAAGTTTACTTTGTAAGTGCTTTGGTCATAATTGCACAATGACATGATAGATCCTAAGGAAAGCAAACAAACATAGCTTTAAAAACAGAAGTCCTAAAGCAGCACAGCATTACCTCCACACAACAGCAACAAGTGGAAAACTATAAAAGCTGTATCCATAGTGATTCCTCAATCTCCTCAGCTTGTAATCCTGACTGGCACGCCTCTTTGACATCACTCTATGCAAATCCTGCAGCAGAAAAAAAACTTCTTTTGGGACCTGAAAAGGCAGCGATTAAAGATTTGTTGTTACATGACCTCCAAAAAAGAAAACATGGCACGTTGAATTTTATTCTAATATAAACCCACAAAATAAAAAAGAAAAGTGGGATAAAATACTAGGCTTTGCTGAATCGGTCTGTTTTATATTCCTCCCGTGGATTTTGCTATTGACGTTCTTCAATGTAGAGATGAAATGGCCTCTTTAAAACGCTGCCTGCAGTAAGGTAGCCTGGAGGGAGCCTTTACTGCTTCACATCAGATGGGGGATTCATTCAGAGGCTGCAAGGCATTCATTCAATACGTGAAAGGAGAGAAAAGAAAAAAAAAATGCTGGTCTGTATCACAGGTTTCAAAGAAAATGAAACTAAACAAAATTTCATTTAAAGGAATGACACATTTTAATATACTGCTGATACAATAGCATATAATTCAACTGAAAAAGGATAACAGGACCACCATCGTTAATGTTTTAACCTTGATGTTAACAACGGGCAGGAAGATTGGGGATGAAAGCTGTTTTTTGTTTGAGGGCCTCTGAAAAGAGACCACTGTGACTTCATTCTTCATATTTGCAAGGTCTTTGGAGAGGAGGACAGTCCTTTGTGCGGCAAAGGGTAAAGCTGCTGAGAACAGTCTGATAAATGTGACATGTGAACCTCCTCTAAGTGACTGTGAGGCCACCGAGACTGTGAGACTGTCTCCAATTACAGGCACAGGGAACTCTATCCCTCTGGGGAGGTGCAAACACTGAACACAAAAAATACTTTTCTCTGGACAACATTTAATTTTATCTTCTAAATGGGGTATGTATGTCAGCAGGTGGGATTTACAATTGTTATCACTAATTCTTTTAGATTGTTTGTGAAGTGTGAAGCAGAGTTTAGTCATATTTATGTGAGCATTATTCATATTCTACCTAGTAAATATTACAGTTAAAGGTTTGACTGTTGTACAGTTACAGCTTATTAAGGTGCAGATAAAGATAAAGTATGTTATATTATTGCTCATTATTTGAGGTTATTTTTCAGTAAGATGAGCAGAAATTCTGATGAGTTCTTCTGGGTGAATAGAAGATAAGAAATTTAAAGTGTGTGTGTATTTTGCGATTTGCAGTAAAATGTAGGAAATTAATGACTGACAAAAGTCACTATTGCTATGGTTTAATAGTGTTGGGCCGGCCTCTTTATGTGCACAGTACCGACCCGGTAACTAGCTGTAGTTTAAGCTTTTAACTGCACACACTCTACACTCTTGACTCTTGACTTCTTGACTTGACTTGACTCAAACACAATAACTTCCAGGTCAATGCAATAATCCTTCTGGGAACTGATCATTTAACTTTAAATAACCACTTCTCCTAAAATGACCACCATAGGGCTAATTAACTGCAGATTGATTAAATCTCAGATCTCAGCTCAGGCTCATATTAATTGCCAGTTTTCAGCTCTGATGGCACAAAATTTCTCTCAGTCCAACTATATGTTTGTCAAGAGGCTGTTTAACCTCATAGATATTTACAATGGAGACATGCTGTGAATCAGCAAAAAACTAAATATATTGATTTAGTTCTTCACTTAGACTAAATTTGTGTGATCTGAGTCTGATTATGCTCCATTCAATGTGGAGATTTTACATAAATTCAGTAAAAGATGTTTAAAATAAAGGCATGTGACCTTTTTGGGATTAAAAAAATCATATCCATCTCTGCACTGTTATGATGTGGCATTTTATCATTACATTTTCAGATGGGACCTTATGTGGGTACTGAAGAACAGGATCACAGCAGACTTGTTAGCTTTGTGAGTTAGAAGACAGAAAAGGAAATGCACTTTGTTTTCCACTGTCCTCTGTATGATTACGACAGTAAGATAAGAAAGGGTGATTACCTTTTGAATGGAAAATATTAATATTTTAAATATTCTTTATGAAGCTGAAACTTTTGTCTTGAGTTGTGTCAATATAAATGATCAACACTTATTTTTGGTCTTTTTGATATATGAATGTTCACCACTGGAAGCTGTTTATATTTTATGTGTCATCTTATGTGTACCATATTATCAAGTTATTATTCTGTGACAGCACAATTGATCATGTTATGTTGCACTTATTCACTTGTGCAGCCACCACCTATCCTTCTTAAATGAAAAGCTCTAAACCCCAGAGTGTTTGAATTATTTATGTGTATAGTCCATAAGCTACATGTTCTTCGTGCTGGCTGACTGTTAGCCTCACAGATGTTGAGTAAATTAGAGGAAAAACAAAAAAATTAACTTCTTTAAGAAAAAAAAAAAAAAAAAAAACCTTTATTGAAGACATTCTTGAATGTCAACAGCTGCATTTGATATTAGAGTGGTATTCAAAGAACGATAAAAAGACATCGGGACAGCAAATAAAAAAATATTTTTCAAAACAAAAACAAATACACTAGCAACTCAGAAATCTCATTTTTGAGTTGTAACACCTAAAGACTAGTTATTTTCATACTGATTTGTAGTCCTAAATTGTTACATAGCACATCAGGGATAAAGAACTACCACTAGAAAATCTCAAACTTAAGATATGTAGTGTTAACTTTACAAAAAAAGAAGAATAACACTGTACATCTTAAAAACATTAAATATACACATGTTCTTGTTCAATTGGACTTCTGGTTCAAGATGGTGAATTGAGTATATTAGGGTTATATGGCATAAACAGAACTTCGGGTCACAACCCCTCTGCATTCTACTCATCATCCTCATCCTCATCCTCATCTTCTTCCTCCTCCTCTCCCTCCTCGTCTTCCTCATCATCATCATCTGCTGCAGCAGCCGATCCTGAATCCACTTTGCCCTTTGTGCGGTAGGCAACAATATCCTGCGGGAAACGTAGTCAATATGTAAGAAAAGAAACATTATTTATTCAAAAATAAAACCTGTTCATGGCTTCTTACCTTGTCGTATTTCTCCTTCAACTTGGCAGCCTTCTTCTCATATGGCTGCTTGTCCTCTGCACGCGAGCTGTTCCACATCTCTCCCAACTTCTTTGCTGTGTCCCCAATGGTGAGTCCAGGATGCTCACCTTTTATCTTGGGGCGAAAATCTGCACAGAAGAGGAAAAATGCAGACCTGTGGTAGAGAAAGATGTGTTACT
Organism: Anabas testudineus; assembly: GCF_900324465.2. NCBI lineage: Eukaryota > Metazoa > Chordata > Actinopteri > Anabantiformes > Anabantidae > Anabas > Anabas testudineus. The sequence goes on along the minus strand of NC_046622.1, from coordinate 6,306,074 downwards.
GTTTAATCCACTCTACATTTACTGTTAGAGAGCATTCATGTGGATCAAGTGATTATGGTACATACGGTGGTCTCTTTGGGGCATTGGGGTCCTTGAATCGCTTCTTCTTTTGGCCCTTGGGAGGAATGTAATTCTTCATTTCCCTCTCATAACGAACCTTGTCTTGTTTGGCCATATCTTCAAACTTGCCCTTCTCTTTCGGTGACATCGTCTTCAGGGAAAAATATTAGCTTTGTTAAATGCTCCAACAGATATACACTGCTTGAAAGAAAATACTACACTCACGCAATTAAAAACAGATTAAGATATTGAGGGTGATTTCTTTTACCTTCCATCGCTCAGAGCATTTTTTGGAGAACTCTGCGAAGTTGACGGAGGCGTCAGGATGTTTCTTCTTATGCTCCTCTCTGCACGTCTGCACAAAGTAAGCATATGAGGACATTTTGCCCCTCGGCTTCTTTGGATCCTTCACCATCTTGACTCACTAAATAGAAAGAAAAAAAAATGTTTTGAGCAAAACACATCCTCTGGTGTAGAGAGTGGGGAAAAACTAAACGCCACCCCCCATCAGCTGTCTGCTTCATGCTTTGTCAGTTCCATCTATTGTTTAATAAGGTGGTGGGAGGAGGGTCTGGGTTGACTGATGATCCATTGTGTGTACAGGCCAACAGGATGCTTCTTTTAATATTAGTAACACACAGCTACACATCAGTTTACATGTGCTTTACTCTCAGAGCCAGGATCCATTCACAGTCATCCAGGAAAACATCCCAGTGTGTTTTCATGTCCAGGAGCCTCTTGTTGATGCTCAGTGTTGTCCTGTCGGCTCTGATTGTTCGCTAGCTGTTAGCCATCATGGCTCCGCTCTTGCTTTGTGTCCTCTTGCTTTTAGCCGTTTAGCCAGGGTTGCTAGCTTGATGAAGCTGACATGCTACAGTGCTCATTTCATGAGACGATTATGAAAATGGCTGATTACACAGCAAACAATGCCAACAGGGTTTCCAACACACACCCTCGTCTTCGCTAACTTATTAACCGGCCTCATATTTAACTAAAGCGGCCTGTTCTGATAATGCTTATAACTGTGTTTAAAATGCCAATAAAAGTGGCGATGGTCCCGGAGAAAGATGCTGCGCCTGCATCTCTGCACCCGGGCAGCTTCAGCACCTGTCATCGGACTACATACGTTCACCTTCTAGCTGTAGCTGTTAGCTGTTAGCATTAGCAACGGCCAACTAGCCACCAAGTCAAGCTAGCATAGCATGCTATCTCAGTTAGCCCGCCGCTCTTAGCTGGTAGCACATTAGCGGACGTGATGCTAACCCCAGCGTTGTGTTGAACTTGGTCATGGAGGGAGCGGCGAACATCACACTTGGTTTCGATTTTTTACTTCCAGCAGAAGCTAATGTCAGCGATGGCTAAGTTAACAGGACAGTGTTAAACATAAGCAGGATGTTGACAGTATGTTAGCATCCCATTCAGCTCAGTCACACTACTAAACATGTCCAAAACCATCGTACAGTGTGTCAAACATGTCGCAGCCTGTTATTTCATTCATCACACGTAGTGAGGAGGCTCCTTCCTAAGTTAACATTTACGATGCTTACCCATACAGCGCTATATGAGGCCACTTGTACGTCGGTACGTCTCAAACAATGGGACAGAGGCTGCGAGGATCCCTCCGTGTTTATCCTGAGTGTCGGGCTCCGGTGTCGGACATTGGCTGCCGCCAGGTCCTTGAAGTCTCTTATTGGACACTCGGTGTCTCAGCCCCGGTTTGTTTTCCAAAACACGGCGGAGCGGTGGCGCTAAAATTAAATAACAAGCGGGCTGAGCTGTTATTTTAGTGAAGGGAACGAGTAAAGTGCAGGATAATGTGGTCAATTAATGACTCTTAATTGCTTAATTAAGTAATTCTGAAACTACAGTATTTAGATATTAACACATTATCCTGCAAATATCAAGAGCATAATACCTTTAGACTGAGTGTCATAAATGTAGCAGGTAACTGTGAAGATAATTCATTAATTCATTCATTTTAATTGGTTTTTAGTTTAGTTTAATTTTCAGAGGTTAAACTCAGATAATTAACACAAGGCTTAATGGAATAAATTAAAAAAATTAAATAAATACATACTAATTAACATCTCTAACTAATTAACATGAAACAAATCCCACTAAATAAGACATGTGAGTGCATACAAAAAATAAAAGAACAAAGATTACAATGTATATATATATAAAAAAAGATATTCTCCCACAAGATGGTGTCATTTCACCAAATGAGAATAAAACTTTTTTAGTTTGAAAATAAGACCTTAGTTTATGTGAAAGATTGTCTTCACTGAGTTATATCTTGGATAAGAATAAACATATCTGCAAAATTAGATATAATAAATAGTAAAAAGTGTACTTTCTTAAACAGGATGTAAACTACTTCATATATAAACACATATATACATATATATTATTTGGTATGTATATACAATAAATTATTTAATAAGATGAAATATGCTTTATATACCATGTTGAACGTTCTCTCAGAATTGTTGTGGATTTGATAAATTAGCATAGAGTGGAGCTGTAAAGTCATGCAACACAGGACTTATGTAAAGAATATGAATTTAGCTACTTTCCACTGTCAGTAACAAAGTCAGACAGTGTTAAATTTTTAATACATATCCCCTGCTGAGCAGCTCACAGTGGCCTTCAAATGTTGTAGGTTTCCATAACCACAGTGCATAGAAACATCCTGCTGAGATCCGCTCTGCCTGTCAGCTAAAGCTAATACAGATAAAGCTAATATCTCAATGCAAAACCTTCCAATTGTTATCTACACGGGCTCAGTTGTGGCTTAATTATGGTTTTTAGCAAGTGAACTCAACAATTCAACAATGGCAACCAAAGGTAAAGTTAAACCAAGATTATGTAAACAAATCTTATCTCATAATGTTGTGTAATAGGTTTCATGATAAGATAAAACTATGATACATTATCCTGACTAGTTGGAATGATTGCACTGTATTATTTTGTTTCCAAAAATAGATTTTTATTATATTACTGCTGTAGTTATACTTCAATTGTCACTTACCCATCTTAAATATTATAGTAACTATAGAAGTATCACATGTAATGTTCCATTTAATTCTCCTTGCCTTTGAGTAATCTTGGTTCCTACATGCTGTGAGGGGAAATGTTATTTTTGAACTTTGTTCTCTTAAAGGTTATATAGATAAAACATGTACAGTTTATTCACAGTTACTATTACTATTACTACTTACTGTAACTGAAAATCAGAAATTGCACACTACGATATAGTAATAGGTACTAGCTTTTGTTCAACTGTGATTTCTATTTATGTTTGTTTTTGTAGAGGACAAACAGTGGTGGGATCCCTACGAAACATCTCATAGAAGACAATTCATCTACCGGCCAAACTCAGCTACAGAGATTTCACTGTAAGATCTATTTATGGGCTTAAAGTTTAGAATTTGTACCACTAGTGTGTTTTTTGGGAGTGAAATTGTATGTCTGTGCTGATGTATATGTAGATGCCCAACGTCAACATCCTTTATTGACTCCTATTCCCGGTCTGGACCTTTTGGTTCGACTGTGTACAATAAGGACTTTTGCTGGAAGCCAGCCTGTAAAACTGAATGTATTCGCACAGGAACAGCCTCAGGACAGAGGAGGAACAACCCACATCCCAGTAAGGTTAGCATTTAGGCTGCGTTAGCCTCACTGTTATATTTCTACATGAATGCTATGCTTGACCTCTCACAGTTTACCTTCACCTTTAAATTAAACTCTAAAGTCTTTCATGATGTGGAGGCTGCCAAGGGATGCTACACGAAGTCTTGAGTATGCCAGGTTTCCTTGTAAATATCCCCCATCTGAAGAGGAGCTCTGTAAGGCTTTGACAGCACAGTACCACTCCACCTACAGATGTGACTTCATGGGCATGCCTCAAGGTGGGACAATTCTGTTAGTTTGGGTTATATGAAAGCATGTCAGAACGGCTGAGCTAAAGACGTTCAAGCACTCAAGCATGTCTAGACCAAACCATCCTTACAGTATATTTCTCACTACAGTGTATCTGTCTTTTGTTGATTGACAGGATACGATAACGTTAATAACGCAGAAAGAAGACTTGCACCTCTGCACAGCAGACGCCATGTGCAGATCTCTACTGATACAGAGACGAGGGACAATTATCGACAGCCAAAACAAAAACCTGCACTGCTGGGCAAACACTCTCATTACAGCTGCAACATAGATCCTAACACGACCTGTCGTGGTATAGGTAGTGTACACGCCGAAGTCAATGATAATGCATATTAACAAGGTACAAGAGCGGTTGCACTTAACCAGTTCTGATTTGTTGCAGTTCCAACTGTTGTACAAAGGCACATCCTCACTCAGCAGAAACGATCAGATTTGACAACCTATGACAGGTTTTGTGGAAAGAGAGTCAGTGATGTCTCATCTGTCATGAAGTCTCTGCTGCCCCAGGAGCTGCAGTACTTATACAGGATTTTACCCGAGGAGGGTTAGCATCCACTTATTCCTTTAAATATTTCAGCATTTTAACAGGTTCCAACTCATATTAAATGTCTGTTTGTGTCGTTTTACCTTGCAGACAAAGAAGCTGTAAAACATGTTCTGAGTAAAGATTCTGATCCAAACAACAAGGAGAAAGGAAATAAACGTCCAGCTGTTAGTTCCAGTTCACCAGAGTGGATATCAAGCTGGACAGGACCTCTCTGAACCTGGAAGCTTACAGTACACTAGCAGTTTGTGTTTGTATGTTGTAATTTATGTGATTTTCTTTCATGGTAGCAGTAAAAAAGTAATATACCACAATACAATCCATCGTGAATCAACAGAATTCACCTAGTGTTGCATTTTTGTGTGTAACTTGTGTGTTGTGATAATTAAATCTCACCCTCTTATGAAAAGGCATTTGTCTGCCTTCGTGTCTCATCATCCCAATATTCTGCTGCCTGACATTATGGAGCCTGTTTGCACCTTGATAACGAGACAGAATATAACGTGTTGCATTGATTTAAATGGATCTCTCTGCACCGAATATATCACCAGCAGCACGATTTGATTCATGATTCTTCTGTTTTGCATTGTGAAATACTGTTTCGTGTATTCCTTCTCTAGGCAGTTACCATAAAAATGTAAAAAACATTAGTCAAATAACTCCAGCTATAAATAGCTGAGAGTTGGAGTGGACAGATTCATGTACAATGTAGGTACATGAATCTGTTAACTTTAAACAAGATATCTCTCTTTGTGAGTGCAGGTTCTTGTTTTCAGTTGTGGCGTGTCAGTTGTCAGTCTTGGTTTCTTAGTTACCATGGGGCCACCTTCTCTGCTCAGGTGTAATGTTAGAGTGAGTGTCAGGTAGACTAATGTTGGATCTGTCTGATAAACGCTTCTTTGGAGGTCTGACTCAGTAAATGTCCTGTACTAAAGACTGCTCTTTCCATCATACCATCCTTTAAAATACACCGTCTAACAACCATGCCACCTGGGAAGCAGGTTCGCTCTTCCTCAACTAATGGAAGATTAGAGACCAAACACGTGACCAGGTAATCTATTATTTTGTCCCCCTTCTTAACAATCATTGCGAGTCTCATGTTTTTCTTAAGTGTCATTTCAATGTATATAGGAGATCTTGTTGTGTTTCTCTCTTATGTATTCATGCCTCGTCCCTTGTCTTGTCATCAGAAAATGTTTACAGTTGTCATGGTGCTTGAGTTGCCATCTGTGGCAGCACTGAGTAGTTATGATGTAATACAGTAAGTGTGGTCACTTGGGACTCATAGTCACAATGTTAACAATTAAATAGGTTTGTGTGTAGCTATCATTGTAACTTGTTTTTTAATGTTTATAACAATGTTGAACACCAGTACAATATTTAACAGTAACACGCATTTAATCCGAATAACATCACGATTCCTGCAGCATCCTCTCTGAAGTGGGGGCCACAGGGAACCGGATAAGAAACACATCTGGGTCAGGATGTTGGGGTGAAAAAGCACCAAGACAAGTGGATATCAGCCAGGACAGAAAAGAGCAGCCTGAATGGTTGGTGCGAGAGCTGCTGAAACGGAGCACACGAAGACACACTGTCACGCTTGGAGATAAGCCTCAAATCATCAGACAACAGCACCACAGTATTGATTCGACTCACGGAGTCTGCAGCCTTAAGGTACAGTTTCCAAAACATCTATCCCGTAAGTGAAATCAGAGGAGTACGTTCAAAGCTAATGTGACCTACTTAAATCTATCTCTACATCTGAGAAGTTGTCCTAAGACTGATTTATTTTAGTGTCATGTTCCTCCTAAAGTGTTTGCTTTTAGCCTCTAGGTGTCACTAGAGTGTTGCATTGATACACTCACCAGTTTACAGCCTCTTTCCAAAGTACTTAGCCTCAACTTCAAGTCATATCTCACCAGCAGCAGAATGAATGTGAGGTAATGCCAAAATGCCATTTTAAATCAAGCTGATGATCAATTTACTCGCAGTGTGACAGTGCATTGGGCAGGACAATCTATCCCAGAGCCTGGAGATGTCCATGATTCAGGCCAGAGTAAAACAAACACAGCTGCTGAGCCAACTACTTAAAAGGACCACGGTAGATTCAAATTCAAGCTTTCAAGCTGACAGGGATGATAGAATGATGTAGGAGGCTGGTGCAAATAGACAGAGTGAAGTTTGTGAGTTTCAGTTGCAGATGTCAGTCACACTCTCCTACTTAATGTAATGAGTAATGTACCATAACAGATTAGACGGAAGAGGCTCAGGCAAGTTATGCAGCTCTAATAAAGGGATTTGGAAAGCAGTCGAGGTTGTGTGAACACTTTCAGTGCTTCCATCACTCTGACTGATTAAACAATTATCTCGACAATTCAGGAGATACCGTGGAGAAATCTCGACTCCAGTTACATCCTTGAGGAATTAGGCTGTTTATCCCTTTTATTTATTAATGACAGATCAAAGTGTGCCATGGATCAAGGACCAGTTGCTAGGAAACCAAGGCAAATTGAAAAGAGGCCATTAATACAGAGAGCATGGCCTGTCATCTGGCCTTGTGCAAGCACCTCAGAGACATGTCCTAGCCAGTGGTGGCCTGTGGTGGCCGTTACACACAGTCATTAATGCTCAGAGGTGGAGCCCTAATCATGTGTGTTGGTAATTATACTGTGCTTAGCATACAAATACAGCATTATTATCTCCTCTCTAACCTTAATCAGTATTTTTTTTTTACACGCTGCTATTGTGGAGTAAAAAAAAACATTTTACCAATTAATTCTAATTACTAGTTGCTTTGTGCTTTGTTCTGTTTTTTTTTTTATAATAATTATAATCAACATGCATCATAGCAAATGGGCAATGGCAACAAAATAACATCACCGTTTTCCCTTCCTCTAATAAGATTGATGAGATATCGCTCGACAACCTCCAGAAATTGAAACTAGCATTTGAGGTACTGTATAAAACCTATTGCACTGACAGTCTGTTGTTTACTGCTAGAAGATTTAACTGTATTTTTCTTTATAAAGGGCTTTGAAATGGGTGGCTTGAGATGCATTGATGCGAAGAATTTTGGACGTATAGTGAAGAAGTGTTTGGGTTTGCCTAACACAGTAAGACAGTGTGACATTTCTGTTTACATCTTACTCTGAGATTCTTCCGTCTCTGTGCTCTCTGTGTCTCACTTCTTTGCAATTAAGGATAAACCATTTCAGTTTCCCGATTAATTTACTAAAAGTCATTCTTCTTTATTCTTTTTTTACTTCAAATTTCACAGAGCAATGCACACATTCAAGGGTTATTTAAGAAGATTGATTATGCAGGCCAGGGAAGGATTTCATGGGTGAGATGGAATTCATATTTGTTTTTTATGGAGCATGCAGCCATTTTATTCAGTGCAATGGAAATTACCTTAGTTAAAACATTTTTCCATGCGTGCTAACACCAGGAGTCTGCAATAATAAAAAATATGCTACTACAAAATGTGACAGAGCTATTTCAGCTACTGTAATTCAGTTCAGATTTGTGAGTCAAGTGTAACTGGGACTTAGCTGCACAGTGATTTGAGTAAATCAGCTTTTCTGGCCTAGTATACTGTACACTGACACAGTTTCCACATGCTGACTCAAAGGTAATAGCCTACATGGAGATTCTGCTGTACATATCTTTTGTAGCATTGGAGCATAATTTTGTTTTTCAAATGAAAGAGTCAAACATTAACTCTGACTGTAAGTGTGCAGGATAGACAGTCGAACCATTAGCAGTTCTAACACACAGTAATGTGATGCAGGGTCAGTTCTGCTCACACATGCTGCAGGAGTACAAAGCGAAGGAGGAAACTGCAAGACGCAGCAAGCAGGTGGCTTTAACTCTGCCAGCAACCATGAAGACGTTGGGTAATGGCATTCCAGTTGTCAACATCCACTCCACCCATGATGGCACGGTTGTCACAGTGAGAGAAGATGGAGCTGTTTGCTTTTGGAGCCCTGAACTTAAACCCCTGAAGACCAAACACTTGTTTGTATGTAGTGTTAATTTGCCAGAATACATGGAGGATAAATCTGCTGTCACTCTTTATGTTTCACAGCCCATAAAAAGACCAAAACCAACAATGTGTTTCTCTATCCCTTTCCTGTCTGTGGAAGCCACAGGTTCCAGCTGAAGACAGATACTAGTGGTTCACAAATCTAAAATTAAATTCTATAAAAGGTTCAGTAATCTCTTAAAACAGCTACAACTGGGTATTGTTTCTTAGCAAATATAAGCATCTGATTGAAACACATTTGCTGCCCTGCTGAGTCTTTATAGCAGCAGGAAGGTGAATCTCAGATTGGCTTAAAAAAGCCTACGCTGTGTGTGTTCATCATAATGAAGGAACATGTCACCCAGTGCTACTGTGAGGCTCATTGATGTGTTTTAATAGTTTCTGGACGGCCATGATGGTCTATGGGGGAGCAAAATAAGATATTGAAGACTTTTAAAACTCAGCCAATACTAATACTAACCTCATACTATAATTCTCTTTAATCTAGTTAAATCACAAACATAAATTGACACAATTAAAGCTTTGTAAGTATTTATTAGGTGACATACAGGTTTATAGAAACAGGAAATGTGTCAGTTTCCTGTAGTTTTGTAACCACTTTTAAGAAAGTTTAGATTATTAACATGCAACTTTATTCTTATAACAGAATGAGGGACCTTTGAACAGGAGGTCAAAATGGGCGAGTGCTTTCACTCTGATGACAGAGTACAACAAGCTGATGCTCGCAACAGGGTAATAAGAAAGTGTGTGACAAAACAACAATGAACAACTTATATCTTGCTTATGATTGATTACGCTTGTCATCTGCTGTGTGCTATGTTTGTTTATTGTCTTCATTATCTTGCAGCGACAGAGAGCTCCAGCTTTACGAGCTCTCCAGTCTGGAGCCTTATTGCCAGATCAGTGCTCTAGACACAGTGCCTTTGACATTGGACTACAGGTGAACGATGAAACAATGTGTTAACGTCTTCTTACAAATGTTCCAATAATCCTTACACATGGTGGTTTGTGTTGTTCCTCATAGCTACACGGGTTCTGATAAATGCTGCCTTCTTTATGGAGACACAGAGGTAGGTTCTTTAGTTGAAACTAGGTCCAATTATGAGACAACATCATTCATTACATGGAGATATGTTTGTGTTTCAGGGTTGTGTGACCATCATATTAATATCTTTTGTTGGGGATACCCTCAGGTAACTAAACCCCTTCTATGCTGCAATATTCAATCTTTTTAACCATGATACACACTGAATTACAAGACACCATAGCAAAGATTTATTTTCTTTTATGATGTTTTCTCAGCAATATTCCGCCAGCTACTCAGTTTGTTTTCCACGTTTTGATTTTATACACAGTTTGTTGACCACAGAAAACTCCTGAGGGAGACGTCAACCTTTAACAGCCAATCAGATTGGTTTTACTCCTAGATCATGTTGTTGGCTGATCAAAAGGAATTAGTTAGTGAAAAAAGAAACCAGAATATATCCCATGAGCGAGATCCATTGGCTGCATGCATGCAAAAATAACACTTGTGCTGATGAGTAAAAAGTTTCAGACTCTCTACTGAAAAACTTAAGTAACAGCAGGAATTGCAGGATTTTTACATATTATTATATTTACATATTTATTTTTTATTTATGGTTAAATGCGTGATTTCAATGTAAAATTCAAGAGTTTAACTCAGTTGTATTTGATTTTCATGTTCATGTCATACAGTATACAGTATATTATTATAGTATTTTATATTGCTGCAGTGATTTAGTATTTATTTATTGGTTTGCTGCTGTGTTCTGGCACAAAAGGTTTTGGAATCATTTTGCTCCTGGTTAAATGTGAAATGTTTAAATGTATACTACATAAGAACACATATAAGTTAGATGTATATAGGAAAAAAATTCTGCATTGACAGAGGTGGAGAAAAATTATCACTTCCTGTCTTGCCAATCAAAAAAAGGATATGTGATGTACATATACTGGGATATGGATAATGTGACTAGTTTCAGTAGTTTTGCTGTACATTTTTTTATCTATATTTTTAATAGACTGTGGAATAAATTACCAAAGGTTGAAAACATACCCAGCATAGCAATTGACGACGCAGTGCTCTCTCCAAATGTGACATTTGTCAGATGGAAGGTTCATCGTGACTGGGTGACACAGGTAACATTTTTACTTTCCACATATGGTTCATATCTCACAAAGAAATATATTCAGGTTCAATCAAGTGACAACTTACAATATCTACAAAAGCAGTGTAACAATCAACATTGTTCAGTGACTTGACATGTAGCTGGGACAAGCAGATAATCCTGAAATAGACCAAACAGCTGATGCTTCTTTCTGAATTTAGGCAAAATATTTTCAAAGCTTCCAAGCAGTTGTCTCCTCGTCAAATGAAGAATCATCTTCCCTCGTTATAGGTAATTTCTGCTTAGGTTGTTTCTTTTGCTTTTTAGTGTTTTTGACATACACAGTATTCAGCTGGAACAAACACAACATAGAAACAATATGGGAGAACACATTGTTACCTTCTGTTTGTTGCACACATATGGTCTAAAAAAAAAGTGAAATAAAAAAATGACACATGCTAAAAATGATGGTTAAAAGAAAGTATTGAATCTGTCCAGTCTAATTAAACTTGGTGTTGAACATGAGGGAGCCTGGTTGGAGAGCTGTGAGGGATGACTCATGATGACTCATCTATCACAAATTCACCAATCAATGCCAGCGTGTAGGTGTGTGTGTAGGTGTGTGTGTGAGCAACCATGTACGGAGACATGTCCAAGTACCAGATTGGTCATTTATTCTGATAATGACTTACCTTTGGCCCTAAGAGCATGTTTTGATCGATGCTGATACACATGGCCTTGCAGTAAAATGCTTCTTGTTTCTCTTCCCGAGGCCGTGTGCTGCCTTTAACAGACGCTGAGCAGCAGTTGAGTGAGATCAGAGAGGCCTGCTATGAAGGTAAAACCAAGAAGATCCAGCTGAACTGGACTCCACAAGTGCGAGCCTCGTGCGATCAGACGGTTTTCACCGTCTACAAAGGTGTGAAGACCTTTGACCTTTGTCAGAAGCACAGCCTCTTGGTCACCGGCGGCATGGACAGATTCATTCGCATGTGGAACCCACATTTTTCTGGGTGAGGAACCAGAAATTAGTGCATTTTTCTTTACCACAGTTAACATTACTGTAACTTAAAAAGCCACCACCTCCTCTGCTCTGTTTTTTTCTTTCTAGGAAACCAACTGGTATCTTAAAAGGCCTTTCTGCTCCTGTTGTTTACCTCTGCATCTCTTCAGAAGACAGTCAGATCTTCTGTGTCTCTATAGACAACACTGTGAAAGTGATTCATGACTCATTTTTATGTTTGACTTGTGTGTTGACAAACTGTATGTTCTGGATCCAAATGAGTGCATCTGATTACTGCACATGAATCAGCCACTGTGTGCACTTCACCAGAAATGATAGAAAGCAACTAATTGCTTTTATTTAGATAAGGAATTTTACTTTACTTTCCATTTTGTCCCACTGTTTACTTCTACTAAATTGTGAAGGTAAATCTGGTATTTTTACTTATAAAAATACTAAATAAAATATTTTTATATTGACTGTACATGACAGCTATAGTTACTAATTACCGTTATCTTTAATCACTGTGTTATTAATTGTAATGGTAGTATTTATATTGTGTGGTGATCATTTCAGATCTGGGATATTCAAGAGCAGTGCTGCCTGTTTACAGCAGACGCCAAAGCGAGCAGGATTCATGGTGAAATATCTGCATGCTCATATTTCCCTGCTATGAAATCCCTTTTCTTTGCAGCAGACTGTTTGGCTGTGCTCTCCCTGAAGATGAGGTTGGTTGTTATGTCTTTGTGCTTTGTTAATCATAAAACTCAATGTTCTCTGAAGATATTTTAAACATATTCCACCTATTACCTAATTTAAGGTTAATGATTTCTAAAGTTTTAAACAAGAAGGCAGCTGGTGAAGATGAAAAGTTGCAGATCTGCCTACTTCCCTTTTTTTCAGAATTGACTGCAGCTCCTTAAGATTAACCTCACTTTTATTCATTTTATTATCTCTTTCCTCTGTTAGGCCACAGTTTCGCAGCCGCCTGACTGTTTCACATAATGAACCCGTAATGTGCTGCGGCTACAGTGAGGAGTTTCGTCAAGTTGTCAGCTGTACTGAGAGATCTGTGAGTAAAGTTAATGCCCTACAATGCAGATGTCCAACTTCACATTTCTAGTAAAAGTGAATCCAGCCAGTATTAAAACAGGTGAACAACCATCATATTTTGCACAACTAACCGAAAATGTTGCTGGTTTCAGGTGGTGAAAGTCTGGGATTTGGATACAGGACGTCAGGTTTTTGAGTTTGGTGGCACAAATGATCTGTCTGCCATCACGTGCATGACGTTTGACCTCAAAGGGAGGAGGTACAATCAGTACATGAAGCAGATACTGACTGTTTCACAAAGAATTTCATCACATCATGTGCTTGTGTTTTGTACAGACTCATCACAGGTGGAAAAGATGGTTGTCTAAAGATCTGGAACTTCAACAATGGTCAGTGCCTAAAGACATTACGGAAAGGTATGTGTACATTTTCTTTACTTCAAACTGTTTGAGACGTGATGTTATTCAGCAATTGTGAAAAATGTCTGTCTTTCCCGTAGATGGTGACTGTCAGGAGTTGTGTGACTGCATCTTTCTGAAAGTTCACAGAAACTGGTGAGTGATGATGCAATGTTGGAAAGTATCCTAAGCTCTGTATGAATTTCAATCAATGCTGAGCTTGTGCAATTTGTGTTTGAAGCTATGTGATGTCTGTCGGCCGGGACCGAAAGATTGACATTTACCCAGTGAGTACAAAAGAAACGTCGAGGTATTAGTTGTCAGTTGTGTGTCAGAAATCCCTTTCCAATTATTTCTCCAATTCTTCCATCCTTCCACTGAATTGCATCTTATTTGCATTTGTTTACATTGCCATTAGCGCCTGAGCTCCATTCAGTTAGAAATTTTTGATAGTTTATGCCACATATGTCCTGTTTTGTATTTTATTATACAACCAGACATAAAAAAAAAGAACTGCATACATTTCTGCTGCATGGGAAATTATACTTTTCACTATCAGGTAAAAAAGAAATTCAAAGTAATGGTAGGATGTAGTAACATGTTGTTAAAGATGTACAGTAAAATGTCTCCTGTTATTTTGTCAGGATGTTCCCGAGGACCTTTGTCGCATCCAGAAGCCGCAGACTACGTGGCAGGATGATCTGGTGAACTGAAAAACGTCTTGACAATATCTTACTAACTACGAGGCCAAATAACGAGCGCTCTATAGGCACCGACTAAGAGTTTGACATTTATTTGAAGCAAACTAGAAGTACAGTACAAACACTGAATAGAGTCGATCGTTATTCTCCCATTTTCAAAAATCACAGCTTTCTGTGCTGAACATGACAAGTAGTTCTCTTTGTTGTTAGCTGAATATATGATCACAAGCACATCAGACAAATGCAGTATCTGCATGCTCTACTTTTCACTAGTATTTCACCAGTGTTCAATTACTACCATATTATCTATTTACAATGACATATCAACTTGCACAAACCTGTTTTCATATGTTATACAGTAGTCTTGGTAAGATCTGTGAGTTACTTCCCCCCAGTCGCAGAGCAGTGAAGGTAAATCTTGTTTTCTGGTCCTGGGTTCATATTACTCAGACACATGGAGGACACTGTATTCACACTTTTTGCTGAGTTGCTGAAAAAATCCAAAGATGTGTAACAAAGACTCTCTGATCTCTGCCCTAATGTGCAGCAAAGCTTGCAGAGAAGGATTTTAATCGGGCAGCATGTTAAGATTTTGTATCACAGTTTCTTTATATAAATGTCCCCTGTACCTATATAAAGTAATGTGTGTACACTAACCTGTAGTTTATGAGGTTAATCACAAGTAGACATTGTGGACATTGAAGAAAAGTTCTGGAGCTGAGTTAGTTTCATTGATGTTTAAATGTTTGGTACTTCTGCACAGATTGCACAGTGATCCATGGAGGTATTTCACAGAAAAAAACCCTTTCTTAAAACCTTTATATTATATAGTTTTAATACAAGATAAAACGAATTAAACCTCTTACAACTCTAAACATTTAATGACCATTACTGATCAAAACCAAGCTGAACCTCCATTAATTAACAGACACAGTCGTTGTTGCAGCTTTCAAAGCTTTATAATCAGTCCCCAGTATTATCACACAATACAGTGCAGTTCCTTTATTTGATTTTACCTGTATAATGTGGTCACGCTACATCTTACAGCGGGACACAGTTCTCCCTGTGTGAGCTTTACGAGGGAAAATTGATTTTCACTACAACTGTATGATCCATTGGGGGGGTGACGCTATCTCTGTCATTATGGCTGGTGGTTAGGCCCATTAACTGGGCAGAGAGATTGCTTTACAATGGCCAGAAAGAAAAGTGGCCACTTTGATTATCTACAGAGACCTATCTTGAAATTCTTTTTCATTAATGCCTCCATGAGGGAGATCAATGGCTTGTTCTATATGTATTGGCCTCTCTCCCTTATCCACTGAGCGTTGGGTTCACTGTGAGTTTTTCTGTTCTTCCAGATGGTCAGTCTTGTGTTGCATCTCATTAAAATTTTACAACACGGCCGAGTTCAGCTAGCATTTTGCTGGAGCATGGGCTATGATACAAGTTCAAAAATGCCATCTGCTTTTCCTGATTTGGTTCATGGTGTGTACAGTTTGTTGCTGGCAGCAACGCTCGAAGCAAATATTCCTGTTGAGCTCAGTAAACATAAAGAACGAGAGGAATCACTTTGTATCAGTGTGAAGTGCAGCAGCAGGAGTAATGCTTGGCGTGCGTGCTCGCTCGGGGGTTTGACATCTAGTCAGTCGCTGATCCAAAATGTGTGACATATTTGGCCTGAGTACTGTAAGCAAAAAGACTTCAGTGGAAACTCTTACCACCAGCAGCCAGTGGAAACACAGGGAAACAGCTTCCTGGCTATGTGCAAAAGTACCCTGTTGTTTTTACACTTTTATTTTACACTTGCATCAACTATAGAAACAAGATATAACATGCTAATCAGCTTTAGACAAGCTAGTAGGTATATTTTTAATGCCTGTTGTCAAACCAGCCAAGCTGTTTCCCCGTTTCCAGTCCTAATGTAGTTCTTGGCAAGAAAGCAAAAAAGTCAAACATGACTGAATGATCTTTTTATGTGCAAACAAACACAGGAATCAATAATAGCTAAACTGAGATGAAAAGAAATGAACCACGTATTACTTTGGACATGAAGAACATTTATATGCTGCAGCTGTTTGAGAGACTCACATTCAGACGTTGTCTTTCTTCAGAAAAATGGCCACAAGGAGGACATCCTTTGTGTGGTGCATTGTCCGCCCTGTCTCCTGGCCACCGGCAGCTATGATGGAGAGATTATAGTGTGGAATGTGGTTTCTGGCTGTATACAGGGTCGGTTTCTTAGCCCTCCTCCAGCTGAATACCAACATGTTCAAGGTGATATTGGCGCTTCAGTGAATCCTGAATACACCATATATTTACATGTCTCAGTGCTGCATACATCCTGTGTTTTTTTTTTCTTCAGGTCTGGACACAAGTGTTCCAAGCATAATATTCTTGAAGTTGCAGCAGTTTCCCTCAGCTACAGCTCTCATATCGTCCGGGGCTATGGGTCCGTATTATGAACAGCACAGCATATAATTACATTTTCCAACCTTCCACAATATCTTTCAACGCCATGCTAATTATGTATTGTCTCTTTTAAAGGTTTTTTAAATCTGTGGAACGTGCTCAGTGGAGGAAAGTTTGTGAGCAGCTTCAAAGCTGTAAGAGGCAATATTCTTCCTCTTTTCTCCAAAAATTGCGGATTAAATAATTTGAATACTTCAGTGTTTTGTGTGCTTAGCTCTAGTTTTTTAAACAACTACAGTAGCATGTATTTTTCTTGCAGCTATAATGCAAAGCAGGGAACTTAACTTTTCAGAGGAGAACATGGGGGCATCGAGAGCATCCTCTCCAATGCTGAAATAAAACACAAACTTATCTTTATGATCTGTATGAACATGTTAAAATTTACCACAAAAGATACACTCAAACCAAAAAGAGCTCACTCAAGGGTTTTTTGTTACTGTGACACCCAATTTCAAGGTTCTCTTCTTTTTCTTTTACTTTCATCTGCTCATGATTGGTTTCTGCAATTTGTTTCCTGTCTGGTACAGTTTGCATTATATTACACATCTAATTGTTTGGAGAGGACTGTTATGTGGTAAGTCTGCCTGCATGGAAGGCAACATTTAGTAATCACCACCAGTGTCCCTTTTAGTTTCACTGGAAGAGAGCTATTACCAAATGATAGATAAGAGTAGTTAGTGATGCTGCATGTCAACGCAGTGACTGAAAGTTATTTGTAATTTTTTTATTCCTATTCTGCAGTCTAGATTCCAACAGAAGATTACAAAACTGGCTAAATCAGAGAAGGACACATTCCTGTATGCTGCCGACCAAATTGGTTACATCCATGTTTACAACATGGAGACGTTTGCTGCTGAAGAAAAATCACCGAGAGGTTCCTGCTTTTTTTTCTTGCATTTGCTTTTGATTAGACAACAAAGAAACTATAAGGCAGCATCAGAATATATCAATTCATGTTTGTGTTTCTATCTCTCTTTTTTTTTTCTCAGCTGAAATCGTCTGGCGTGCCCACACCAGCACAATTACTGGGTATGTGACATGAAGACGGCTCATATGTAACACTCGCACATTTTCATGGTCATGGTTCAAATTGTTCTTGTCTTGAGTTTTACATTACTGGAAACCTGAACGTTAGCAATTACAGCAGTTCGATTTTTGGCTGTGACCTTTTATTGTAGCTTGTAGACCTAAACCTTTCTGTGGCTACATCCTTATTGGAACCAATCATTCTCAGTCTGGGGTTTCAGTGGCTACAAAAACATACAGTAGCTTCCCTCTACCCCGGCAGACAGTGTCGAAGCGGCTCTGTGTGGTAAGGTCTTGAACAGACAACCAGTATACAGTAGGTGAGATGCTGCCCGGGGTGCATCTGCCATCAGACACATCGTATGATTTAGAGTGTTCTGCCAGAAAAACCTTCTCCCATTTCATCTCATGTCTCTTTATTCTGGTCCAGCCTGCAGATTGTTGACAGTGATCAAGTGGTGCTTACCTCATCCACTGACTACACTGTGCGCCTTTGGAGTGCACATGGAGAATTCATTGGTAGGTTTCATTTTGTATCCGACATGCATGTCATTCTAGAGGTTATTAATGTTCATGCAAACAGCATTAATCTTGAGCATGATGCAGTGCTTAAGGTGAAAATGCTGTTATTCGTAGGCATGTTCATTTCAGTGTTATGGAACACTTGAGTGTATTAGCCCACAAGAGGCCCCAGGGCCACTATACCCCAGTGTAAATGTGTCCTGTCATGTTCAAGTACCCATCAAGTACAGTGCATCCTGCAAACTACATGGCAGTTTAATTATGTTTTGCCTAGAGGGCCAGTAAACAACCAGCACTCCTGCATTATTACCTGGCTGCAGGTTTAATGCATGTCTGTCAATTATGGTAAATACAAGCTGTGATTCAGTCCCACTATGAAGAGTTTTGTTGATACTGTGCTTTTTTAATGCATATTTATTTATAGAAATTACAACAAACACATTACAGTTTAGTTTAACAAATTAAAATTAACATTTGTGACAAACATACACAGAAATCCTGCTGCTTTCTGGATTCTGAGCCCTTTAAACTCTGCAGTTAAAATGTGCAAATGTCATTAAAACGGTCCAGTACATAGAAAGCAATAAATTATTTTCTGACTGATTCATAATACACTGGGAATAAAGATTGGATTTTTCTGTGGTCTGTAGGTGGTTTGCAGCACAGTAGGGCACTGCTGCAGAGAAATGATTTCAAATGGATTCAGACATTGTGACATTTTAAGAAGCCACAGTTGTGACTGTGTCACATTCCCTCAGCACCATGCAGTGCAATTTGGCAAAACATTAAAATGGAAAATTTTGGTCTTTATCCACAGGGACCTTTGGGCAGACTGAAAGCTGGAGCGTCCACATCTCCTCTTCCTGGATGCACCCTGCTGTCCCCTATGAGGTTCTGATTGATCCTCTGAGTATGCCAGATCATGAAATCCTGAATGTGAAAAAACACCTTTCTGATGCCATCAATCCTGACAGGACTGAGGCTGATAGGGGGGAACTAGAGGTGAGCTGCAATACTTTGCAAATGATTATCTGGGCTGTGTAAGGTATTCTCTCCCCTTTTTAAATGTTGAACTGAACTGAACTTTGCCTGCTCCTCTTGCGGCATAATTTCAGTCAGAGATGCACAATAAGCTGAGGCTTCTTCCGAAATCTATCAGTGACACAGACGCTGAGGAAGATTAAAAGCATGTTTTACCCCAAGGAACACAACACTGGGTGAGTTACAACCATTGCAACTGCAAGGATTACTGTACATATGTGATGTACACCACCAGACTCAACTTAAAAAGTAACAGGTTTATGTTTAGAAATATGTCTTCTTTGCATTTCAGACTCTGCCATATAATTTTGAAGCATACTAACAAGCTATGGAACCAATCTGAAATGCTTTGATCGAGTGGAGCCACCAAACTGACCTCACCCCTACTGATATTGATCGTCTCATAAGCACTACTGAGAATCTGAAGTCAAATAATGAAACTGTATTGATTACAATTGGGAAACTGGGTCATTGCAGCAACCAATAGTATAAAAACAGAAAAAAGATGAAAGTTTTGAAATAGTAGTGAGAATTTGGGCTACATGTAATGATGCACCTTTGGTTTTCTCAACAATAGACCATGTAGAAAACAATGAATGAATTAATTAAGTGTGAAAACATGTAAATTGCAGCATAAAGATGCATTAAACAGCATGTTGTTATGACTAAATGAAGAAGACCAAAGAATGTGGAGGATTTTCACAAATTTCAGGCTGTTAATTTGCATTTTGGAACACAAGTGTCCAGCGGTAAGTGTTGGCATAAAGTAAAACAGTGGGGAACTTGTTACCATTAGACTAAAGCAGCAACAATGATTTTTACATTTATGACTTCAGGCTGTGAAGCATGTCTTCCTTAGTATTCCTGAGGCATCAATGGACTAATTTAGTGAGTGAGTTTATGCAAAAACACACTAATGAGCAAAGCAAAGGGAGTTGCTCATTTTTATTATAACCAAGTCAAATATTTAAACTCTGCCTGTAAGTGTTTTATGATTAGGTGAAGGCATACATTGTTTGGTTAATAAAATCCTGCATACTTGAAATGTCCTTTACTGCGGTGCTGTTGTTTTAGATGTTCTCCGCCTGCTTTATAACTTTCAAGGTTTCGACAAAGTGTGACATTTATCTGACGCTGGAATTTGTCACAGTGGAAACCACCTTTTTAAGGCACAATAGGAAGGAGTAATATTTTAGATTAGAGAACACATGACATGGAGAATGAAGCTTTTAGCAGCACATTTTAGGTATGAGTAAGGGGACAGGTGAGACATACTGTATGAGTGCAAACAGTGTGTCCTAATAAAATAAAATGACGTATCTTAGAGTGTCATTTTGCACAATCCAAATTATCTTCTGTGTATTTACATAGTGTTTTATTGGGATGCTGTTCATAGAAATCAAATCCATGACA
Source organism: Anabas testudineus (assembly GCF_900324465.2). NCBI lineage: Eukaryota > Metazoa > Chordata > Actinopteri > Anabantiformes > Anabantidae > Anabas > Anabas testudineus. Next base: position 6,285,725 of record NC_046622.1, on the reverse strand, counting down.
CCTTGAAAACCTTCAATTTCTCTTTCTACAAACACAAGCACACACACTGTAGCACTCCTCCTTTCTTGTCTTACAGAGAAAGTATCACGGTGTGCAACTAAATGTCGACAAATAATAATTACAAGAGAGACCCAGGGGAGGGTATGTGCACCACATTTATTTTTTGATTACACTGACTATTAGTACTTGGCCCTATCCTGTAACCTAATTATCCATAGAAGTGGGATCTCTGATATAGTCAGGAATGCTCAGTGACTATAAGTACCTTTGCAGGAAAAGAAAGAATTTAGAAAGTAGGAGACAAAAATATTCTGGGAGGGAAGCGGCTTAATGACAGACCAGAGTTATCCACAAACCCGTGCCTTTTGAGTTACACCCACACGGATGTGGAAGTGAAAATCATTTTACCCCAGTACATTGACATATAGCGTTAATTACTGTGTTATTACGATGATTCTATGCAGCTCATAAAGATTTAATGACATGTTCACCTCTCCAAAAACTACAGAGCCAAGCCTTACATCAAACAAAACACGAATCTGCTCAGTGACAATGAACTGCAGACACTTTGCTTCATTTGCCAGCAGTCATGAACCAGAAAATCTGACTTTTTCTCTGTTAAATCAAATAACCATCACTGTCCACAAATCTGCTCTGTCATTTACTGGCACTGGGGAAGAAATTCAGGGTGACGCTGTCTTGGTTTTCGTGTTTCTAGTGTTGAGAGAGACATGTTCATAGTCATAAATCCGAAGTGATATGTCAAAGTGGATCTCAAAGAAGGCTGCCTTCACAGGATGTCGGAAATTGTGCTTCTTCAAGAAATCTATTCAAGAAAACAAATTATAAAGCTGTCAAAGCAGAGAAACACTCTTGTTGCTAAAATGTGGTGATTATGGGACTCAGAACACAGATGTCATGTCAACATCTAACGTTGACGATATTCTGTGGAGCATATATAATCACACCATCTTCATTATGACACATTATTACAGTGCATTTCTTTTCAATTGTGTATTTCAGGATAATGAGGCAAATATATGAAAGAAAAGCCTGAATTCTCATGTTTAAGCAGTAAATCTTTTCTCAGCTCGTGCTGCAGGAAACACACCTGTACAGCTAAACACAGTAGCAGTAGTAGTATTATGCCTGCATGCAAAACAGCTCTGCAACATCTAAATGCAACGTAGCCATTCTGAATGTTAACTACTGGTACTGTGTAGTTGCACCTGTGCATGACATGACAAATGAAGACTGTGAAACAGTGGCACATAGCAACATATGCTGTTGTTTTAGGATGAGAATATAACACAAATATCCAACATTACCGTATCCTACAGAGAATAGAGAAACACATTATGCTAAACAACTAAATAAGCAACTAAGTGTATTTAGAGGCTCAGGTGTTTTCAATTATTTTAGCTAATTAGGTCCCTGCTCAAATGGAAGTGACACCGAGAATGAATAATGCAGCAAACTCTGTCTAATAGGAACGGTAGAATAAGAAGTTCTAACGAGTTCTACTTAACTTAAAGGAATGTGAGACAGATGTCAATGAACCGCAGTCTGCACACTCCCACTCAGCCCTGAGAAGAGCTTCCTGTTGCTTCTCCAAGTGCAAGTATCCTACTGAATATGTCTGTGACTGGAAGAGATGGAGGTGAACTCGTAGAAACTCTACTATACAGTACATCTATGCTTTATCACGTAAACGGCTGGTGCTGCCTGACCTTTTTCACAACAGACGTTTGACAGACTTGACACTGCACAAAATAAAAATCACAGGCGATATTTATAGAATTAGCAACTGCTGCATCTCATTTAGGAGCTCGAAATCCAGGCAGCATAGCTGACAGAGGACCAAAAAGAAAATGGAGTCATTATTAATTCATGGAGTTTATTATCATCAGGACTTCGAGATCAGCTGTTTTTTAGATGATATGAAGATTTTACTGTATGTCAATTACACTTATTCTGGTATTGAGGAATGTGGCAATGTAGTCACTTATTGGGCAACTATTTTGCCAATTAATTAATCAATTAAGTCATCCCCCCCCCCAAATAAAGGCAAAACCTGCTTCTTCTTATTATTTTTGGTTGTATATATTTGGGTTTTTGATGAGATTTAATGGTAATGATTTACTGACCACTAAAAAAACCTTCCTGAGTCATTTAGTCGCAGCTCTACTCCTGACCTCAGTATTTCTAAAATCCCAGCTCCAGTGCGCATAAGCAGGAGTTTCAGAAGAGGCACTTGAAGGCATCAACAGTACGAGCATGTCGGTGTGATCCTCTTGCACCATCTGGTCGAGCACCCTGTCAGCTGAGTTCAGACAACTCATCCCACCAGCAGAGCGCGTCCCTGCGCCTTGTGCAGAAAGTGGGGATGCCTCCTACCAGAGAACAAACCCACTCCCCGTTTTCCGTGAAACAGTGGAAAGGAAAAGCCCTGTAGTTTTTTTTTTTTATAACACTGTCAGAAAGCCCATGCACCGAGAGGTTTCTCCACCGCCTACACTGCTCGCAGGACTCTGCCAGGATGCTGTCGAACCAGCCTCGCGTCGGGCACAAAGTGGCACGCTGTTTGCTTTTCCTCTCCTTCCGTAAGTCCCCACTTTACTTTCTAATCCGCATGTCAGGAGGCTCACAGCGAACAGCTGTGAGGGACGCAGTGCCTCCCTGAACAGTAAACAGTTTGTCCTGCTTCGAAAGGTGAAGCCCTGCTTGGAAAGAAGCGTCGATCACTGTGGGTTTCTTTTTGGTGCCAGAGACGAGCCGGAGTGCGTTTCCGTAACAGTTTGAGAAGTGCGGAGCCATGATCCGCCTCGAACTTCCCGAGGAGTTGAAAGGCGATCCGCACGAACCGGTCGCCATGTGGGTTTGTGCGGATCAACTCGACTGTGAGTGACTGGAAGTCGTCGGAATCGCGACATTTCTCTTGAAATCCGCGTTAAGTAGCTTCTTCCTGACACATCGACGCTGCGCTGGTGGGAGTGAAGCCCGGGGATGACTGCACCTCCGGCTACAGCTGCTGTAAGCTCCTCCAAGTCGGAGTTGGCTCCGTCATTCGCGTTGTGCACCGAGAATTGAAACTAAAGTGAAAGATTAACGACATCTGCACTCGTGCAAATAGTTTTCGAGCTTAAGGAAAAGCATGGGAACAATCTGAGCAGCCCACAGAAAGAGTGTTGATTTACTTTTGTTACTTCCTCCCATGGTTGATTGCGTATTTTGACACATACTTAAAGGTTTGGATTTCATTTCACAGGGGTGTTAATGAACCTTGCATACAGTGCTACCTCTGCACAAATGGCATAAATTCAGTGCAGTGTCATGTCAGTCGGGTGCAGCACACAATGTGGGGCTGCAGCTGTGAGGGAGCTGCAGTGAGTGACCAATATTGAATTGGCTCAGTGTACCATGTGGATGTCCACCTGAACAGAATGAGATAAATGCTGTGCACAGGAGACTCTGCCTGTCCTGTTTGTACCAATTTTCACAGTGTAATAATAAAAAAAAGAAGAAGAAGAACAGAATACACGAGTGTCTGCAGTTAGTTTAGTATTGCAAGCAGAGGTAGCGTTAAATGTTGTTTTGTTACAGGCTAACAACTTAATGTCACACTGATTTATTAATTTAATTCTATTTGGATAATCAGGTTAAACCTTTTCTCTGCCGACCCTCCAGCTGATCATGTATCATCTCAAAAAATCATCTCCCTCTCCTCTTTTTATGCGTCTTCTGGTCATTTCGAATTATCTTTCACTTTATCCTCATTGCAAGTTAAAAGATTTGAAGCACGTCTTGGTTTAGTAACTGATTAAAGGTGAACGTTGTCTACCGGCTTCCCTGGAAACGTTGTCCAGTGGATGAGAACATATATAGTACTTAAGAACTACAGTTCAATCATGTGGATGTATCACTAGTACAGTCTTGGCAGCATTGGCAGCCAGGATCTCTGCTGCAACCCACTGGTTTCTTGTGCAAAAGCGAAAGCTGTGTTTGTGTGTTTGGCACACAGTCGAGCACATTTAGCTGGGCATCAGATTCTAACAAGGCTAGTTGTCTGCTCCCGTGAATGTAATATTCATAGACCTAACATCAAGGCGCAGCTGAGGTCTGGAGAGTGTCCTTAAGGTGACATTAAAGTGTCACCTTGGCTGTCACTGATGTCAGCCATGAGGCGTCAGCAGATGGCCATTTCTAACGTGCACCGTAGAGCGGTTTGGAGCAGAGTGTGACACCGTCGGGAGGAGAAGCGGGTACATCCAGCTTTGAGGCTGCGGTGCTCCAGTTTACACAGATCACATTTCAGTTGCTCCTCATTTGGTAAAGTCTGTATTTCTACGTAGATGCTAGAAAAGGGTGCTGTTCACAAACTATTGGTTAGTTTCTATTCTGTTTTCTGTTCCTTCAGTTCAGATACCTTAAGGGGTTTGATGTTGGTGGTGAAACGAGAGCAGAGCCACTGCGGTCAGAAGTTTTGGCTTTTAATTAAGAGAATGTGACACCAGCGGCCAGTTGAAGGCTTCTCTGTGACCGGGTGAGGAGGTCTGTGATTTAAGAGGACATCAGGGTTCAGCTGCTGCTGTGGCTCTTTCACAAAGAGAGAATCCACATAAAGCAGATAGGGCACCTGGTACCATTTCAAATCCTGGATATGTTGGAGAGATTACTGTATATTTCTAACTGATCTGAGATCCTGGATCCCACAGGTGGAGTTGAAAGACGCCTCTGGGGAAGAGTTTCCTCTGTGCTGCTGCCTTTGCAGCACTGTCTTGAATGAGCAGCGTTTGGCTCTGGAATGATAGAGGTATGATAGACAGAGGTCTTACTTATTCAAATTACCAATTAAAAACATAAATTAAGCTGCAGTTAAATTTCCGTATATGTCTACAATGCTGCAATTTAATTCAGTCCAAAACAGATTTATTTGTCTGGTTATTTTATCCATTAACAATGTCCTATTGATTTCTCACAAACATGCTGTGACCTACATCAGAAACATAATTAAAATATCCATATTCATATCCATATTGTTCTACCTTTTAGCATTCCTGACAAAAAAAAATGTAGTTCTTTTGAATGTAGTTCTTTTGACAGATAGATGCAGCAAACAAAACATTACAAACTAATTATCTACATTCAAAAATATCTTTCAAAACACCTCAGGAAGTTCACATGAAGTATTTTTATTCTATTTAAATAAACTCTCAAGAGAGTTCGAGTTCTAGCTGCTGGTGTTGCTAGTGTGGGAAGAAGTTTCACTTTAATATGACACAATGCCAGATGAAGTCTGTGCTTTCTACATACCTAACAGTTTGCAGAACACTCTGCAAAAATACAAATCAGATGAATTATTACAACTGTATGTGCTGACGAACTGTGTCCCATCTGTGGTGCTGTCCTTTAGAGCTACTACTGTATTTTTTAAACTAGTGTTACAGGGGTCCCCACAAAGTATTCTATATTGTACTATTTATTTCAATAACTGCAGTGAGTCTTCATCACATAAAAATAAATAGGCTGCTACAGTGAGTTATTTTTGGTCAAGTTGAACGAGAGAATTGAATCCATAACAAACCTACACGAACCAAACTTGTCATCTTCTTAAAATGTGATCATAAGTTCAAAAGCGTCAAACGACTGAATGTAAATAATGAGCATAAGCAAAGCCGACTTTAAAGGGTGATTGCACACAATGTTCTAGACTTGTTCTTGGCAACACAAACGGGGGTCAAGACAGGTCTTCATGATTTGAAAATGTCTCTCTTTAAGCTATATTGCTCCTCTGAATACACAGAGACATGAATGACAGAGAGTGGTCATAAGATAAGATAACATAACATAACATAACATAACATCACATAACAGAAGGAATTGGAGTTTTCTGAGAGCAGTGATGAGACATCTAAGAAGTCACAGGCATGAACTCTTATTGCCAGACAGAATCGCTGTATTTGTGTGATATCTGTGCTTGCTAGTGAGGTATAAAGGTGAAAGACAGTCGTCATGGGTAAAATAAATAGGTGTTATTTGAACATTTGTGCCTGGTAAAAAACCACCCCGACCCGTATGCTTTACTTTACCACATGTAGGTCAAACAGCACTGAACACTGACACCATATGTGCTGTATGTAGTTATATGAACATACTGGGCTCTATACACACACAGGGATCAGTTAGCTACCAGCTACAGATAACCTCTGTACAGTCAGTACATGTAGCAGTAAATGAACAGGGCATGCATCAAATTTGCATGAATAGGCTTCTGCAAGATGGAAATAAACTTTGTCTTAAATGTGTATACACCTTCATGTTGCAGGAGCAGAACAACATGAAAATCCCATTTAGGTCAATTTTGTCACCACCTGCAGAATTAAAGTTGAATATTCACTTGCCTTTTATGTCTGATTCGCTTTGGCTTTCTGAATGTCTGAGTCTCTTCACCAGCCACTCTACGCCATTTTGTGCCATGCAGGTAGAATTCTTGAGTGCTGGGAGCTGCTCTCTATGGTTTTACAAAGGGTTGGTAAAAGCTGGATCCAGCTTTAATGACCCTTGGCTTGGGGATGTTTGTGCACTGATGTGGTTTCCGGGTGCCGTAAATATCAGTATTGTACACTAAAATAATTCAAGGTTATTATTATTGCCTTGTGAGATTAAACAACTTCAGGACCAGTGTAACCAGTCTCTCATTTTTCATTAAATGGATGAGGTGATTATCAGAGCTAATTAGCATTCAGGTTAATATAAAACACCTGCTTTGTTGCCTTCGGTAGTGTGATTTAGTTACTTCCAAGTACTTTCATGTGGTGGAGATATGTTTTTTCTGCTCCATTTGTCCCAATTAAATCATGGAAGGAACCAAACATTTCATTGCATAATTACCGGTACTATGAATTCAAAGGTTTGATGTTATAGTAACATCTGCTTTTCTTTATTAAAAAATAAGGTGTAGTTTTGTGAATTATGGACCCAGTACACATTTTGTGCATACTTTCAGGTTTTTAAAATTCTCCTCGGATAAACTCATACCAACTTGATTCCCTCCTATTGCTGTGAGCACAGTGTTTTTCGACTAATTGCATTGGACATCTGCTTTTATTACAATGACAATGTAAATTGAGGAGCTTGTTGAGAAGCATTCAACTAAACCATTCAGATGCTTTCATCATGTAGAGTGATTTCCAGACTTTCTAAAATCAAAGCAAGCGAGTTCCCCTCGGTGCAGCTCAATTGAAAACATGGTTGGAAACAACAGACTTGATTATGCAGGTTGAGGAGGCGATGAGATGGAGGTGCTCCCGTCAGCACTCCTGACATAATGTAGGGGAGTCGCTCTGCTTACTCCTCGTCTTCCCCCTCTGTCTCCGTGAGTCGCTGCTTCTCTCTCTCTCTCTCTCTCCAGGGTGAGCAATGAAAAGATGGGAAGTTTGAGCAGATGTAGCAGAATGTATTGTGAACTTGAATGTATTCCTGAAGGAAACTCGGTTTCACGCCAAATGCTGCATTTTTAATACTGACAGAAACTGGGATGCCAGATGACAATGTAGTCAGTCTGCTGCCTACAGAGCTCATGATTTGCTGCAACACATTTTTATGTTAGCCTAAATTTGGTTTAGTTTGCTCTGTGGTGCTGATTTAACATAAGCAGACATTATACAATCAAGTGTTTTATCAAGCAAGTGCAGGAAAAAAGTACTTAAAAATAGCATGTATGAAAAATTACATATCCCTTTGAAATTTTGTGCATCTTACTGTGAAAGTCTGTAAAGACCTTGGGTGTAATCACTACCTTAATGTGTGGGTTTTCTGCTTTCTTTTAAAGACACATTCTCTTTCTGAAAAGAACATGAGAAAAAAATTCCTTCTGCTCAGCTGGCAAATTTGGACTGTTTGAAAACTGGCCTGCATCCATTGTTGTTTTTTTGGTGCTTTCATGACTGAAATAATTAGGTTCATTACATTGTTCATTTGTACTGAACTGGTGGCTTTACTCCAGGCTCTACACACAGAAGTGTTTTGAAGTTAACTCAGCTCTGTGAATAATTCAAGAAGAGGGTTCCTTTGCCACAGTTGAAATTATTATCTGACCAAATTACTGCAGAATTGGTCATGAAAGCAGAATTGCATCTATCTTAGGAAATCTGTACATTTATATTGGTCTTTATGCATCACGTGCTGTGCATATTGCATGACAGCATGAATTTCAGCTAGCTTGTTCCTAGAAAACGTACACTGTCCTCTGCTTTTAACCTTTAATCAGGTGCTGTGTAATCGCTGCTGCTGAGGGTCAGGACAGGAAATTTAACCCTTTTCTTGCTTCTTTCACCTAATTACACTTCTATTAAAAGGCGACTGATGCTGAAGTGCAGGCAGCCCCATTTAATATAAACCAGTGCACAAACTCATTCTCAGCGACAGTGCTGTTTTTGATGTATTGATTTGAAATCCTGGGTATCTTTCTGCAAACACTGCCGTGTCTTACAATCAATAACATTGTAATTGGATAGAAGCTCTCTGGGCTCTAATTACACACTCGGATTGAGAATTTTTAGAGATCCAACATATTACAGTATGATGGAGTTTAGGTCGGATAATATGAGTCAGGTTGTTTCCTTTAAACCCGTCTGTGTGGCAGCTCGTCATGTAGAGAGGTGCACTGAAGAAAAATGGGAGACAATTTGTGTCTCTGTTTGAAAAGATTCATTACCGTTTGTGTCACTAGCCACACTTAAATTGTATTTTTCTTTCTGTTCTTACAGTTCACATCAACTTTGCTGCCGGCAGCTCAGGAAAAGGCTCACAGGTAAGAAAAACAGTACTTTTTTATTTTCTAAATGCAAATTAGTCTTAAACCTTGTGCTGCTGATAATTAGTGTTAATTGTTTATTTCCCTGTCTCCTCACCTCTATTAAAACTTGAAGTGCCTGACCAAATTCAATAAACAGACACATTTTTTTTTAGATGGATTAATTACTGTCCTGCAGATCAGAAGTTTAATTTGCTCTGCATTACAATGTACAAGTTCATTTTCTTGATGTAGAATTTTGAAAGTCGGCAGTTTCTGCCCGATAAATAAACAATTACAGTGTTCAGTTGCTCCACTTCTTCCTGGTTTGAAAAGATGTTAACAGTAAACCTCCTGGCAGAGGTGCTTAGCATCACGGAAATGGGAAATAACCATCATGCTTTTTTCTACTGTCAACTACATTGTTTCCTGCAGGGGAAGTCTTGCCCTTTCACTCTGTTACTTTTTCATTTGTCTGCTGTAAACACAATTAGGACAGACACAGAAACTGTCTTCAGCTAGCTTCCCTATGTGATCTAAGTGGAAATGGGAAAACCTTGTGAAACAACTCATTTTCAGTTAGATTGCATTTATGAGAAGCAGACAAACATTTTGTTTTCTAATTTGTGTCAGCGTCACTGTACCTTCTTAAGAGAGGACACTCAGTCAAATTGAGGACAGCTGCTTGTCAGAGTGATGAAGGAAGATTTAGAGGACATGTACTCAGGAGAGCAAAACCCATTAAGGGAATGAAAAGAGCAGTGTTTTCACAACAATGGAAACATAATCATGTATAAAAGTCGTGTATAATGTGCTGCGAAAATGGTTTAATGATGTACTTTCTGTTTAAACTGTAACAACACATCTATTCTTAGACCTAAATGTCTGTAAAAAGCATCAGGAAAAAAAAAAAACCCTCAAAGTTTATTTCGGTCTTCGTCTTTGTTCTTGACCCCGACATGTGGCTGCTAATGCTTTCGAGAGCTTGCCTCGGGGGTTGTTGCCTGGTTACCACAGGACCACAATGGTAGCTGTTCTCCCTTTGATCGTCAGACACAACGCGTTTCTTAATGAAATCCTAATATCTCAGCTGCATTTGAATTTTTGCTGATATCACTATAATTTGACAAGTGTTTCCCAGACAGTTGTGTTTTTTATCTCTACAACTCAGCAAAGTGGAATCTGTGTTGTTGCACCTTTTTTTTTAGCTCTCCTGAGCTAAAAAACAGCATTAACAAATTAGACAGGAATGCAGATTTTTAGGTCATGAAAGTGCTCCAGTTTACTAATGGAAAGCCAGGAACTTGCATCGGGGCCACAGTGGTGAACCTGGCACTGTTTCACAGCACACGACATTTGCAACAAATGCTCATAAATTAGTGGCCTCTAAAATAAACTGATTTATGATTTAAAAAGTAAACCAGTTGCTGAATGAAGTAATGAATTAATCCTCTTCACACAGAAGATTGGCTTTCTAACAAAGTTAAGAGGTAATACATGTAACGTCTTTTAAGCAACAAATCAGGGATTACGTTTATTTACAATACTAAGATCCCAGATTAGAGATCTGAAGTCAGTTGCTTTTTATATTGAAATTAATTTCATAAACTATTTTCAGTATCTCTGGCTTTGCTTTTTTTTAAAAAAACAAAAAATACTTAGCAGTGTTTAGTTTTAATGCATGTTAATGGAAAAACATGATTGTTTCCAGAATCCTGTGAAAGTCACAAATATTTTGTTCAATTAGCAGCTGGCTTCACAGGAAAGTAAAAATATTTGAACAGATTAAAAATATTATACCGTGCTTTGAGATAACACATATTATACACGTGTTGCATCTAATGAAGTCAGTTCACCAGTGTAGGACTTTATTCCACCGTGTGATCAGAGCTTATCGTACATGATTTTTTGGGCCAGTGATCAGCGTAGAAAATCTGGCTTTGCAAAAGAGCAGATCCCTCGCTGACTTCAAACAGCTGGACTCATTCCATCTTGGTTAAAATCTGGCTGAAATTCTGCGACGGCTCCTGTAGTGGGTCGTGGATATGGAAACACAGTTTGCAGAATGCAAAGTAGCAACAGCAAAGTTATTAAATTTATAAACTGTCCATTTATAAAACTGTTAGACATGTTTTTTGTCATTCTGCAACCACTTTTCCAATGGAGGTAATCATGTGAATCATTACATCAATAGTGTGGTACGCTATTAACATGTAACACTGATGCAATAAGCTTATGATACGGAACTGCCACGCTGTAATTTTCTGTAGTTGTCTTTGAACACAGTTTGAGGCTTGCAAATGGAACACAAATTCACCCCTCTCCTTTGAAGATGGCCTGAAGCCTCTGATGACTGACATCAGTTTGAACTTAAAATGACTTGGACAAGTTGGCAACGTCAACACAGGTGCTCTGATTATTTGCCGCTTCAGGGCTTCGCAAACAGCCTAAACAAGTGTACTACAAGTTTGCTAATGTAAGCACAAGTGCCTTGATCCCCGTGCACTCATAGGAGTCTAAGTCAGAGAGGATGAATGCATGAGGACAACACAGTGAGAAATTAGAAACTAAGTTCCTGCTGAGAGTCCTGCAGAGTCAGTGATTCACTTGAATTTGTTAATGTTCCTGTCACTCTGCTGCAGTTCCGCTATCTTAGGAAATATAGAGACTTTCTTAAAAAGGAATTGTAGGTCAGAAAGCTTTAGCCTCAAAGGTTCAGCGTCACCTTCAGGCGATGTTCCTAGTATTTGGAAAAAAGCAACAACCAGTCATTCAACATGCACACAACCTGTACAGCTGAAGTAACTGAAAGTGCAGATCTTTGTGAGTCATTCATTTAGTTCATGTGTTTTTGGCTAAGTGGTAGCCTCAGAGTTACATAATATAAACAAGGTGTGTGCCACAGACAAACTGCAGTTATTCCAATTAGCTATAAACAAAAATAACATTAAATGGCATCTTTTATAATATAATTGTAACTCAGATACGACTCAAACGCTTCATTTATTTGCCACCGTGCAGCTTCAAAAAGCGTCATCTTCAAAATCTTCATCTTCTAGTAAATGAAGTGCATTTCTGTTGTAGACTTAATGACCAGTCTTGAAGGAAAAGAGCCCCTGCCTTCCTCAACTAGCCTCTCAGTTTGACTCATGTTTGTTTGGACAACATCATCTTGTCCATTGTTTGCATGTTGCTGTGCTTCTTCTAAGCATCATTTAAAAAGGTTGCGTTTCTCATCTGTGCTGCCTAAAAGGCTCTCAATACAATCCTGAAGAACTTCTTTTGTCTCACAGCTCTGTATTTTAGGCAGTTGTTAATGTAATAAAATCAAAGTGAAGAGGAGCTGTACGAGTCTGAATCATTGCTTTAACTCCTCTGCGGTGACCTCATCTCAGCAGAAGAGCCATTGAGATTGCAAACCTGTATGAATGCTGCCAGTCTTCAGCTGATGAGCTCTGTGCAACCAGACAAATGAGTTTTTCCACATGGTGTACAACCTGCATGGATTACCTGACAGCTTTTTAACTCTTAGGCAATCAGTTTCACCTTAATTTGAGTGTTAATATACAATATCCTTTTTAATTACCAACAAACGTAAGGTCTTTTTGTCGAATTCCTATCAGCATACCAGTGTATTTGTGAGTTATGGTTTTTAGGACCCAATTAAAATGCCAGACACGTTCTAGATACAAGAAGGTGTTTCTCATTAGAGGGTTAGTAGGATGATAGAGGGAGACAGCCCGGAAGCTAGGAACTCTGGGAGTTGAAGTCTTTGGAGAACAAGATGGTGGTTGTCAAAGCAGGGTGCTGAATAAAAAAAATAAAATAAAAAAAAACTCAAAAGGTCCATGAATTAGAAATAAGACGGTAACAAAAAGTGCGGCGTAAACAAGGAAACAAAAAACACAATATAACTTCAACAAAAAACTCACAATGGTATCTCATGAGGGGTCCAGGGTCCACGAGCCAGGTAAACAGGAAGGTCAGGGACAGTCCAGGAGGGAGAAACAAGGGTTCAAAACACGATACAAAAAACAGGGCTAAGACAAGGTCAAGGTCCAGGTCAAAACATGGTCAAGAAACACACACACAAGTCAAGAAACTAGGCTGGTTACAAAGCAGGGTGGCTGACTAAAGAATAGTATTGAAAGTAAACTGAAACAACAATCTGGCAGAGTCAGGGTAACTGATGCGAGCTTAGAAAAGAGTAGGGGAGACCAGGGGAAACAGATCGGGTGATTAGTGGTACACAGGTACAATCCAAGAGGGATGAATAAGTGAAGCTGGAGAGGGGAAAACAAGGCTGGGACTGTCAAAATAAAAGCCAGGGGCAGGAAGTGCAGGGCAGCATCATGACTGTATTAGTAGTTGTTGAACTTGTTTTTTTTAACCAGCTAATTAACAAATTTTCTGACGGATGGTAGTGGGACTTTTACCCGGTAAATGTTTGCCTCGTGGCTCGTTCAACAAAATGAAACAAGTCTAGCCTCAGTTTATGTCTCTCATTTAAAACTACTTAGAGCTGTCCTGATGGCATTTTCAAAATCTCCATCAAGGTGGTTAGAGGAATCATCTGAATACCTTCATCTTAACGATAAGTGGTTTTAAATGACCTTTAATTATAACTGAAGGTTACCTCAGTGACCCAAATGTATCATAGCACCTGTACTCCATCTACGTAGATGGAAAACTAATGGTATTCAAATGGATCAATATGAAATAGGGAATGTAATGATGTAATAAACACAAAATATTTAATTAAAATCGAAATGTCTTTGTTTTGTGTTTTCTGATACGCTATGATTTTCAGAACTGATATAAGCTGCAGCAGCAACCATGTCATTTAGTTTCACTTGGACATAAATGTAATGATTTGTTTTCTCTGTGTACGACATACTGAGTGGTTAATGAAGCCTATTATAAACCATTTATTTATTTCATTTTAACAACTTATTTCATTATGTTGTTTTAGTCATAGAGTTATGTATAATTGACTTCAATCAGTGTTGGCTGATTAGTATTTTATGAGCTAGAGTGATAATAAGATACAGGTATGAATTTGAACCATCAGTGCTCGTTTGAAACTCTGGCATTTACAGCAACATGTACAGCATCTCTTTCACTGAAGTATTACCTAGAAAGGAGTCATTGGCGCTTAAAAAATTTTCCTCTGAGTGACCAACCTCCTTTTTGTGGCTAATATCTGGTCAAAACATCTATCATCCCTCTCACATTGAGGCCAGTGAGCACACTGTGACCCTAAATAACTTACGCAGCAGGGTCTGACACTAACGCTTGTCCTGTTGCTCCAGGCAACCAAATTTGGACCACTGTCAACAATTTCGTGTGGTCTGGTCGCCTCTGTTGGCAACAGTTTTTCCTGTTATTAGAAACACAAAGCTGAACACTTCTGTGTGCAGTCGAAGTGAAAGTGCCCCGGTTGAACTGTCGCACTGTGTGGGAAAATGTAAAATGTTCATGTTTAACAAAGTGGGCAGAAAGAAGCAGAAACGTCATCAGCTTGTAAGACAAAAAATTACTCCTCTGTATGATGATGTGCGTATAGACTGTACCACGGACTGTGTGCAACATGTCCTTTGTCCTCCTACTTCGAAACATGAGCATCCTGGCAAACTTTTAATATTGTGTGCTACATTGTGGACTATGAAGAATGTTTTTTTTTTTTTATCTCTAGATCAGAAACTGCTCTGACGCAACTGAATTGTCAAGCAGTAGATTAAATGCGGCCTGCAGGAATTAAATATTGTAATTCATCCTGCTAATTGCATTACCTTGAAAATGTGGAATTTAAATGAAGCGACATTAGTCTTTCATTCTCACTTTTGTTTTTTTTTATACCGTATTATTAATGGTGCTGAGCCTCCTGTTCTTAATCTATTACACAAAGAGAGATTGATGAATAGATAATTTAGAAAGGTCACAGTGCCATGTTCACAGCTATCTGGGACAGGAAGATGCTTCTTTTTGCGGGTACCATCCTAACCTATAACCACTACATCATATGCCAATTAATTACATATTAAACTTGATTGGCTGTATATAATTCCTGTATCTCATTTGTTTTGTCACAGTTAAATGAGCTACTAGCATTAGCTAACATCAGATTTACAGTATATCCTCCTATACTGGAAGATCTGATCTGTCAAGAGTTGGAGGGACGTACATGATGTGCAAGCAGAGGCACATCTGTTGTAAAAGAAGATGAAACATCTGTCGTGTATATTTCATTTTTGGTGCTTCTTTTTATTATTTAAAGAGTTACAGAAGTCCGTTATCATTTAACTGCATAAATAGTGTGTTTTAGCTGCTGTTATTTGTGTTACTCCCCAGACATCCCCTGAAGAGTCCGGAACCAGTGTGTTAATTTGTCTTTTAATACTTGTCTCTGGCTCTGTCTCCAATCCCAGTGGGTCAAACTGTAGAATTATATATAATTTAAATGGCTCAGTTATGTTGTCCAACTGTTGGGCACTGTATTTTTGTATGTACTTAAACAGGAATAAGCAGTGGTAGGGTCGTAGGGTTATTTTCTGATGTGGATAAGTGCATTATTTAGTACTGAAAGCAGTGTGACTGAGTCCAAATTAACCACAGTGTGTGTTCATTGTGATCGGTGGCAGATTGGATAGTTGGATAAGTTCTAGCCACCCAGATGTCAGGATTTGCTGCTTTCTGGACATCACTTGTCGACTTTATGCTCTGAGAAGCTGTGATGAGTATTTTCTTTTCTAAACAATCAATCTAAATGATTAATATTCAAAAACAAAATTGGCAGATTAACTGCTTATTAAAATTTGAGATTTGTTGAGAATAAGAAAAATATTGATCAAGATCGGTCTTTACCATCAAACAAATAAAGGGACAACTTTTACTTTACTTACAAATCATTTTAGTTCCATGTTAAGTTAATATAAATCTGATTAATATAATAGAGATGGTGAATACTAGTGCTCACCCTGAAGGTGCCCAGAGTTCTACTTGACAGACAGCTTCTGTAAACATCACACATTTTTCTCTCACACGTCCAAATTCATGAAACCCAGCAACCTTGAATCATTCTTGCCATCAGTGAACAGAAAGCTAATGTGACCTGATGGGTCACTAACATCAGTGGAGCGTCTGTGCCCTCTGGGAGTGAGAGATGTAGCAGGGAGCAGAGTGCTGCTGTATCTATGTGAAGAGCTTTCAAATCTAAGGCAGAGATCAAAAGGTTGTCTTTGTCCCTGTCCTTAATGACATAACAATCACATTAAGTAAAGGTTGAGCATCGTACTCAAAGAGTTTACGTACTGTATACAAACCTCAGCAGGAGAAAGTGCTGACATTGTTCTGACATTAAGCTACATTAGGTGCAATCCCTCTGTCTGCATTAGTACTCTGGAGCCGCACATCAAAATTGCTCAACGGATGGTGAAACTAACTCCAGTGCATACTCATAACAATTCCTTTTTAACACCTTTGGGTGTCTGATTCCTGCTGTAAATGGCTCACAGCCTGTTGTCAGATGGGATTAAGGAGAGTGTTACCTGCACACAGGGCCAAAAAAGCCAAGTTCTGTGAGCTGAGTATAAATTATCTCTCAGTAATGGCGAAAACGGTGGAAGACCTGATTTGAGTTCACTCTGCCGTGGAATATTAGATCATTTACCACAGAAAGATTTGTAGCCCCTGTGTCACTCAACTGTGGGGATTTTATGAAGTGCAGCTGCAGAGCAGGATTTAAAATGAGCCACATCATCTGAGTCTAAGTTTTACCTTTTAAAATCCATCTTATAAAATGTTCAGAATGTAATAAAGCAGCTATTTGTATTATTTACTACTATGTAAATGCCAAGGACAGTGGAGGACAATAAGGACCATATCGCCAGAATTAGATGTTAAACCTTCCAACATAGACATAGGAAGAGAAGTAAAAAATCCAGCCTAACATTGCATTAATAACACAAATGGCTGCACTGTTTGTTGTCAAGTTGTAACCAACTGGCCGAAGCGTTGTCTTTGTGGCTCATGTTGTGCTGTAGAAAAGCTTGAGGCACATTTTTTAGCAAGAAGACCCTGCGTTTTGTGCTGGAGGCATTTGGACTGGGATACCCGTTATTCCAAAATAGTGATATAGTTGCAATGAATGTTGAGACTGCCTTTTTATTTTTTAACTAAAACAAAACAAAACAGCGTGCATCAGCACAGCTCATTACAAAATAACACCCACAACATTACAGATTATTACAAAACAGAGTAGAAGTTCCTCAAGTTCTACTTGACTTAGAGATTTCTCATTAAAGCCTCATTAAAACCTGCCATAAGACATTAGGTCTTATTTAGAGCTGTGTAAAATCATGTTGCAGGCGCACATGCACACAAACCCACTATCGATGTAATTGGTTATGTTTCACCAACCAGTTAATTCATGACACTGGAGGTCTTGGCAGTGACAGTGCAGTGATTCATTGTTTCATCTCTGCCTTAGAGTGGAGTTGTGTTGGAGGAGACAACCTTGCGCCTGCCACTCTTCTGTCACAACCGCCATATTCATCAAGGCAAACGTCTGCGCCTCTGGATCAACCTGTTGTTATATGATATATATTATTTTGAGTTACTAGAACAATTCAGATTCTCCTGACTTTACATGATGTACTTTTTTCCTTTAGGTGCTTTCTCTCTTCAGTTAAGGAAATGATTTCGAAGTGTGAGATAAGATGAGACAGAAACCTTGTGGGCATGACTAATGCTACGGAGTCCAATTAAGATGATGTCTTGTACCCACTGAATTAAATCACCCTGATATGATCTTGTCTGCCTGTGCATATATTTGCCTCTAACTCTGATCACCTGACAAAATAAGAAAAGACAGAGAGCCTCGCATATGCACAAATCTCCACTCTGTATATGTTTTAAAGTAAACTTTCTACCATTATTTAAAAATGTATTGCTGTGTGATTGTCAAAACACTTAATTCAAGATATGATGAACAGAAAAGAAGAGCAGAAAAAGTGCCTTACAGCCCTACACAAAAATAATTGTCTAGTCATAACAGTTGCAGCAAGGCATTTATGGGCAGAAAATTAGCTAAATTAATTGCCTGTTCTCTGTTATGAAAATTTGCAGACCTGTAAAAGTGCTAAGATAGTGGGTTACACATAAACTGGTTCATTCAACTGCCACCATATACTGTGATTCCCTTTAACCACTGCACCACACCCAGCGAGAGTGAATTTATGACTTAGTTAAGCTATCTGAAGGCTGCAACAGCTTGGCAGTGAAATGATTGTTAGTCTAGAGGAAGTCATAAATCAAAACGGGCCTCAGTTTGTTATTATCTATTGATACTCTGCCTCGCTCGCTTTAGAGCTCTGGAAACAGCCAGAACATCCACGTTCTCTCCTTCTCCCAAGACTGAAAGAATTCCTCTGAAAAAATGAGGTAAAGACAGCTCTTTAAAGTTTGCTCGGTTTGTGATTGATTTACTCTTCCCTCCGTGGTCTGCCACATGCACTGACAGCTCTGGAGGTGGAACAATGTTGGACGCCTTAATTGAGCTGAATACTCAGAGCTTAGATGCCGCAAGTGAAAAAGAAAAAGAAAAAAAAAACACACAATTAGGAAGGACTAATGACGTGGGGTATCACCCATTATTTCTCCAAATAACCCTTAGGGGTTTCCATATTTAGTATCACTAAGTCTTAATTGGTGATTAGGAAGAGGAAATAGAGTATTTAGCTTGAACCTGAGCATCTTCACAAGTTGTTTTTGACTATTTCTACATCCTTTGTTAAGACAAGAAAGAGGATGTATGTAGGTCATTGTTAGAACATGCGTTTGAACATCTTCTGTTTGATGCTGTAATTATTAAAAAGTCTCTCTGTCTTTTCAGAGCCAAGATGATTTGCATGTCACCCACAACAATCAACTGGGTAAGTCTTATTTTTTTGCTAATCGGTAGCAAATGCGAGGAGGTAAAACAACAAAAAGAATAAAAAGTGGGGTAATGCATTACAGCCTGTAAATTAGACTGTAAATAGATGGTATAGTGTATAATGAATATGATTAGTTTATTAATGAAATATACTAAATAAATGTTCAGCAGATATTTTCAGCAGAATTCAGGTTATTTCTAAGCTCTCTGCTGTGAGGACCTCCTGCTTTTCTTTGTGTTTCTTCCAGGATTAAGCTTAAAGAGCAAATTGGTGGTTGTCACAGACGTTATGTAAAAATAAGATTTTCAAAATATATTTCAAATGTATATCTACATACACAGTACAGCAACATTAAGAGATGTTTTTGTGAGGGAGTAATATGCCTGCACCAGAAAAGACAAAATTAAATCTATCTTACAAAAATATTCAGACCCCTTTTCTGTGGCACTCCACCTGTCTGACAAATTCAATAAATTGGACACAGTTTAGAAAAGCAGACATCAGAGTACCACTTTACATCAAGTCACATTTTACATATTCTAGCCAATATCACCAATTTGCCTTTAAGGACTTTGTAATATGTGCAGCACAAAATCTCCTCTGTTCTTAGACTATTGAATTAGACAAGAAAACAATTCACACATCAAAATAAAAGAACATATGGTGAAGCATGGTGGAGGCAGCATCATGCTATGGGGCTGTATCTCAGCGACAGGGACTGGTCAGTGTTGAGGAAAAAGTTGAAGGATGCACATACTGAGACTATCTATCTATCAGCACAACAAATGTGCCAAAGGGGCCTCTACAAAGTACTGAGTTAAGCTTGAGACATCTTTTTACTAAATGGGTTGTTTATTAATTTTCAAAATGTTCTAAAAACACATTTCAAATCAGTTTAATTCAGTTTAGTTACATACATATCACAACTAAAGTCACTATCAAGGCACTTTACAGTGTGTAAAATTTAAGAGCTCACAAAATATAACTGTAATATTATATAGAAAACCCAAAAATCCCACAGTGTCATAATGAGTTAGTCTCGACTGATGGGTGGAATTCAATCTACAGCACAACCTGTGCAAAATGTGAAGATGGAACTTTGTTATCCTGAACCGTGAGCCACAGTTCTCACACTTCTTCTTATTCTGTAACTTCTAGCCAGTAACCTTTGTTGATACCTCTATATACTAAATAATCAAATAGTAATTTGCAGGCTGTAATGTAATTTAAGGTCTACATGTGTTCATATTTAATTTGTGGATTTAAATAAATTGCATTGGTTCTGTCATATTAGCATTTCATCTTTTTGAGAATTGTGTGCTTAAAGGGTTTAAATACAGCATCATTTGATTTACTCATGATTAGGAACATCTAAATTAATGTTTAAAAAATTATGAATATAAATTAAGTAGCAAAGGCTATAAAATGAAAATGCCAGAAAGGGCTTTTTTCTGATGCCTGTCTTGAAAATTTAATCTTCTACATTCTTAAGACTTTTTCATAAATATAGTCCTGTCTCTTTATCGATTTGACAGCAACCAGGAATTTCATAAGTAGAGCAAATAAAAAGATCTCATGCATGCCTTTATGCTTCAGGGAGCTCATACAATCACCATCTGAGAGTGATTTTCATGAGCCAGCAGAGGAGTTTGGAGCCAGTTTTCTGGACCTCTGCCTGTTGTTCATTCAACTGGGTCACCACAGACGCAAAAGCACACAAAAGCAACTTCGTAATGCTCTCATTTGGCACCTTAGCACAAAGAGGAAATACAAACAGACAGCTATCTGAAAAATGGAGCTACACTATCTGGCACCACCATAGTAATTCCTTTTGTCGCACCAGAAAAGCTATGCCATCCTGCAGAGAATATTGTTTGTGGGCTGGAATTCAGAAGATGAATAAATGGAAGCTGGACTTTTTGTTGTTTTAACAATACAGAGAACATTAAAAAGCACAAATGGCTTGTTTATTTTACATGCGAATTTTACATTCACACTGTTTTTTTAGAGGGAATACCGGATGGTAGATCTAAGTAGACTGGTGTCTCATTATAGTCTGAATAAAATGGCACCAGAATGTAGTGTTTAAAAATGCAACATGCTACATTTCAGCTGTGGCTAAATGTCTGAGGACCAGATATAACAAACGCAAGTCCAAACGTCTGCACAGTTTCTGCAGCTGGATGTTCCTGCTACACTGTGCTGTGTGTGTCAATGTAACCTGACGTGACTGTGACTCTTCCAGCTCTATGATTGGTTTGGCACGAAGCTGTTCTCATTATCACTGGCTTTTTGTGTTGTCTGTCAGAGCATGCATGGAATTTCTTCTGTTGAAATTAAAACCATGTTTGAAAGTTCTACCAAGTAGAAGTTATTCACAATAGATATCTTTATCGTTTTATTGCCCAGCCCTACGGTGATGACTATTAATTAGTACAAAATTGAGATCTGCATTGTCTGCAACAAGGTCAGTTCTCAGAAATGTGAAATGATTTATGTTTTCTATTAAAAACAACCACATGTCCTCAGGAGCTAGGAAAATAGTAACTCCAACTCAACTGTGTATTTTCAAAGCACTGGGTGTTTATTTTCAGGATAAAAGTTTAACATTGCTTGTATTCAATGTCCTCTACCTGGCAACTCCTGTGAGACTCAAGTCTGGGCAGAAATGACTCTAAATTTGGACTAAAGGACTACAGGACGTCTTTTTTGGAGCTTGTTGTTTTGTGTGTACATCTCTTTTTCTTTTTTATCAATCTATTTCAAATTAAAATTGGGCTTTTTGATGCACAGCGTAACAGGAGTTAATATTACATTTAAGGCTTTTCTTTTTTTTTTTTTTAGAATAGTTTCAGTTCATGTCCAGCGTCATACTTTATTGTAGAACTGTGGCAGTTTCTTACTTACCCACACACACTTCACTACATGGGAGCTCATACTTGTCTGTCTTTGTGTTTTCACCTACTAAAATAAAGTTTTGTGGAACATTAATAAAATAAAAGAGTTTAAACAATAAGATAAAATCAGACTGTAATGTTACATTTGTGATTTTGGAGTTTACAGTTAGATCTATAAAGAAGGCATGTGACCTTTCTATATGTAGACGGAAAGACATCTAGATGGTACAAAGCAGGATTTTATTTTTGATTAATTATGATTTGATCTCCCTATAGTGTAGTTGTGCTCCAGTGGTATATTTCTGCCTCTTCTACTACTGTTTTTTTTTTTTTTTTTTTTTTTATTCTTCTGGTCATGGACAGTATCTGTGTTCATTCTCTGATAAGCTTTGTTGTGAAAATGCAAACACAGAAACCTTCCTCCTTGACTTGAAAGTAATAGCATTTTAAACAGATGTTTACTGTTGATGCTGTAGAAAAATATATGACCTATAGGTTTGGTGCTTTATCTGTGAGAAGAAGAAAAATGTTCCAGGAAACTGTAGATGCAAGATACATAAACATTTGCAGAGGTAAACAGCAACTGCCCATTCCGCAGCTGTATTATATCTGTGCAGTGGCTCTAAGCTGAGCGCCTTCAGGCTGGGGGGGATTTACATTATATCTCCAAGAAGGTACAGTGTCCACAAGATGCTGACTGAACTGGGGTTTCAACTAACATTGACTTTGTATTTACCTTATTTTCATTCTCTTACCCTTTGTGTTTTCTTAAGATTGCCTGGCTCTGCTCTGTTGCCTCTACGTGCCTCTTTTATTTGTTTCTATAATGTGAACATGGCTAATGAGTTTTTTTTTTCTTCAAAATAAAAGCACCACACATCAGTCCTCAACAATAAGTCAAACTGTGCCAGCAGATATTTGTGTATGGAGGGTGAAAAACATGTATCTTTGAAAGAGAATCCGCTTTCCAGGTGTCTCACCTGTACTTCAAATGCTTTTTTGGCTAAAGAATGGCGTTCATAAGAAAAACCTGGAGTCTGTTAAGCATTAATTGCCTTAGCTTCCTGAAAGGCTGATGCTAAGTGAGGTTTAAGGGTTAACATCAGCACTCATTAGTCTTCAGCAGAGTCGTCCTTGGAGTCATGAACTCTAGAGAACCTCTAATGAGTGTGATTATCAGGTTTTTTTCCCACCCTTTACGCGTTGCATCTGCCGTGTGATTGTTTTGTATGTGTTTTTGCATTTCCACTTGCAGAGAATTGTAATGAACTTATTTTGATGAGATTGAATTTTGCCTCTAATTATTTTTCCCTCTTACCTCTACTGCACATGCACACAAATACTGTACACTTATCTTCTCTCTCACACGTCTCTTTTCTTTTTTGTAACCATAGTGCATCTCCCTATCACCCTCTATTGGTTTGCTACCTCATTTCACTCCCCTTGTGTCTGGCCTCTGTCTGCTGTTTTCCTCTCTGTTTTACTGAGAGATATTTATGACACTGACCTTTTCAGCAGTGAGCTGAAAGGTAAATACACCATGCTCACTATTGATCTTGAGCAAGGCAATTAAATGTCTGTATTAATATGAGAAGAAGAGTGATAGAAAATCCCTTTACTTGTTACACGACACATGGGCGTGTGCCACACTAGATAATTGCCTATAGGGAAGATAAATTGTTTTATATGGCGAAATCAAACTCCCCACAGTCCAGGCTTCCAGGATTGAATATCATTCGATGTCTGTGGATTGGCTATTAAATCTTGGTGCTGCCTGGTGTGACGGTCATGGTTAGTTTGGTCAGGAAGCTGCAACACAGTTCTGCTCGGTGTCCTGTGTCTCTTGGATGCACCATTTGTGATGTGAGAAAAGGGAAAGGATGATTCTGAGTCACTGGAGTGTTGCAGGTTTTACCTCAGCACAATCGGTCACTACATGGGGGAGTGGGTGGTGGGGGCTGCCGACTATGGTAATAGGCTATTGACATCCTCTGTCATCTCTGAATATGTATGGGCAATGAAGAGCTCTGGAGCTGTCACGACAATTTCATTGTTCCTCAACAGAGTAATGGTCCCATTCACAGAATCTTATCCCCCTAGACTTTTTTGAAATTGCGCTATTGATCTGCTTTCCATACTTCTGCTCTTCCTATTTCTTTTTGAATTTAGATACCCGCTCTTCCAAAGTTGGCCACACATTAATTTCACCATCGCTTGCCTTGGTGTGGATGTGTGTTCATTTAACTTTGGGGATGGAGACACTCAAGCTAAAATTAAACATGCCTATGACACGTCTGATGACTACACACACCTGCTCTGTGACACTGATGGAGATGGCAGAGCTGCAGGAGTGCTTAGAGGTCAATGTGCTCTCAGTTCCCCTGCCATTTGGCAACGTCCTCCACCCTGCTGTAAGGAAGTGTCACTATCCATTTGTGTCAATGAGGTGACAACACTGCAGGGCCAAGTCACTGCTAGAACACATGCGCTACATCCAAGTGCACATATGTACTCCACCCTGTTGTATGCACACACACACACACCTAGAAATATAAACACAATTTTACTGTATGAGCCTTGATGCTTTAATTGGTCTGATCCTTCTCCTTCCTGTATGCAGAGATGGTGGGGAGATGAGAACACACCACACTCAAAGCTTTCACACAGAGTTTGCCATAGACCAGATGGTGATGGTCATTAAAGAGTGGCTCCATGCATTGAGAAAAGCATCAGATCAGAGAGAGAAGGAGGCAGAATTCTCCTGTGTCTCATTTCATCCAATATATTTCAAGGCTGATACAGTCTTTTTTTTCTATGGAGCTGCCTCTGTGGAATACTGAACGTGTAAGGGGAGATAAACGAACACTAGACTCATACTTTCTAGTTCCATCAGCTTGGCAAAATAAAATCATCTGTAGTGAGGTGACTGGGGCTTTGACTTCATCTCCCCAGGAACCTTCAATCTCTTTCATTCGAGGTATATTATTTTCATCCAGGAGGTATCCTTAGATGATTTCAACTATAGGAATAAAGCACTTTGTGGCATTTTTGGCACCAGTGGGCTGCACACATTTGCCCTATTATTAAATTGATGAATTGATTACATTATTTTCCAGGTTTACTACTATCAATGTAACTGCAGGTACTACTGGTTGCACTAATTGTATTACGGAACTTCTGTGAGAACAGGAAACCCATTCAGATTCTCCCCAACAACCACAGCATCAACAACAAATTCATTAGTAGTATGCAGTATTTTATATTCTAGTAACTAGGGCTGTCATAATACACGTAGCTCGTGACACAGTGTTATACAGGATATTAGGTTCACAAGACATGGTGATATTTAACATGTTTTATTATATGACTTGAAAGGAAATAGTATTTTACTTGACCGACAGACACAAAATGCAAAACAATGCAGGTGCATTTTGAAATATGCCAACTAATCATTTTGTATTGAATGCCACTTTAGTTCTGTTTTCTGAATTTGAATAACTTGCATTAAAAGACAACAATATGCGAACACTGTAAAAGGTTTTGCCACAAACTCAACTGACTGACTTCTCTGACCGGCTTCTTTCACATGAGTCTCTCCAGACTTCTTAAGTATGTATGAACTATGCATGAGCCTGTTATTTCTAATCAAAGCTGTGTGTGACCTTCAAACTGATCTCTTTTTCACAAATTGAACAGAAAAATTACACAGTATAAACAACAAATATAAATAAGACTAACTCTTGGACTCTTTTTTTAAATGCAAACAAAAACTGCAACCATAGTCTCAGTCATACTCTCTCAAAACTCTAACTCAATCGACCAACCAAATTTTTATTCAAGCACGATACAGTGCTGGTTAAATAAGCTGGAAGAGATGGTTACAACTACACAGCCCAGCCTAGTTTATGTGTTATGGGTGAAGTTGAGACCTTTTCAAAGCAACTGTGCCGTCATTTGCAGTTCTTTGGTCAACCACTGTAGTTAAAGTGCACATTTCATAAGACATTTATGGCTTTGAAGCCTTTTAGTTGACTGTTTGGGTTCACTGGTGTCTTGGCATGTTAGCTGTAGTGTGCGCCACCGCCATGTTTTATTACAGTGCTTACATATTGTTTGTGTCTTGTCTGTCACCTCTTTTGCAGTTATTGTTTCCACTGACTACCAGTCACGCAAATGATTTGAAAGTGGCCGGGGAATCTTCTGTGCTACCTTACACCCTCACACATGCTGTCTGCTGCTCTAGTTCTGTTACTGATATCGCAAGACAGTTTTTCACCTCGGTCACAAATATAGCCACGTTTTAATATTGCAAGATCTCATGGCAGATACATCACACCAGTATAGCAACTTAATTCATACATCAAGTTTGAAAGTGCCATAGAAGGTAGGAAACAAGGGGAAACTACTACAGTACAACTCTCCTTTGGACTAAATGCTAAATAAAAATGCTAACATCTAAGTATTAAAAGCCAAAAAGGGCACAATTCATCTCCTTTTCATTTTTTTACAAACTCTGATGCAACAGCACTCAGCAGCTTCATGTGCCAGGACATGCATGTTTCCACAGGGACCCATACTGTTTATGTCTTGGTGTCCATATGAATGCCATCGTGTACATTAACTAAACTGCCAGATATATTAGGATTTGTATACACATAAAGAAATAAACTGCATTTGGCACTACCCTGTGTTTATTATGTACTTTATAACCTGTGTTCACAAACGTCGAGTGCTATTTGCAGTGGTGTTATGTGCTCGCTGGCGATATAAAACTAGATTATAATGGAGGAAAAACACACATTGGCAGGGAAACGAAGATGAACCCTGGTTGCTTTGGCTTCCGACAAGTGTAGTGGTAGCCTATAATATTAACAATTTTCATCATCCTAGTTTAGCATGCTAATGTTTGCTAGTTTGCACTAAACAAGGATGAAGCTGATGGGAATTACCTTTTGCATGTATTCAGCCATGAGCCAAAGTTTTGGACAGATCAAAACATTTCAGTGCATCATCAGAGTCAGCAGGACCTGAAAGCTGAAAGTTAAAAAAAATCCTAAAACCAAATGTTTTTTTTAAAGAAGTGCATCAACTTGACTTCTCTTAAAAATTGCATATCCCAGTCAAGGTTCACAAACTGCAAAAGCATGATCATTTCTTTTGTTCTACCTCGCCCTTGGAACAGTTTTTCCCTAAAGACTTGAAATACCTCTCCTTAGTCGGCCCTAATGCATCTGCAGTACTTACACCCTAGCACAACATTTCCTAACAACTATGTAGCAATCACCTATCCAATCAACCATTGATCAGCACTTTAGCAGCCACACTCCTACCCCGACTAACCACCAACATTTCTAACAGTGCTGCTGAAATCAATGTGCGTTTTCTTCAGAAGACTTTCTGACTTATATTTATATTCTTCTCACAATTGAGGCTTCATTGGATAATTTTAGCTAATCACTAAAAAGTGCTTTTTAGTATTGTTTTAAGTTTTTGTCCTGTAACTGAATACAGGTAGATCTATTGATTGCATATGTAACCCAGGACAGCCTGTCGTGAGTGTCAAGGGAGTGCACAAAGGTATTTTTTACCTGACAGGAGAAGGGCACTGGAATGATGGAGGTGAAGGAAGAAAGGAACAATAACAGGATTTTTCCTTTTCCCCTTTTCTCCCTGTTGTTTGATGATTAATCGAAACCCATTAGTGTGGAGCCAAGGCAAGTGAATTCAGTCTTAATTAGTTTCTTTTTTTACCCCTCATTCTCCTTTGCTTTGACACAGGGTATGCATTATCTACACAATGAAGGATTGGAAAAGTGCTTATCTGATTTAGCTGTTAGTTGCATGCAGCTTTTATTATTGCTGTACTGAGCAGTATCACAAAGCAGGTACCTCAACAGGAGTTTTAAAATTCACTGCTTTATGGGAAACCAGATGCATGCACACGTACACACACAGTCATTCGTTTAGCAAACTCAGCAGAGGGACATTTAGAGGTGGTGTTGAGGTATTCACTCGCTAAGCTCAGGTTTCAGCACAGGTTTGATCTGTTGGGAGATGGACATTCTGAGATTTAGCAGGTAAATCCCCTCGCACCAGGACTCCAGGATCAATAGGATATTTATTATAAGTGACATGAAGGAGCGGCACACCCACCAAACTTAATAAAAGTGATCTTACACGGATACTGTACTCTGACACTGTGCTTCCCCTGACCCTGCTGCTAATATCTGAACCCTGGTTTGGAATAGGTTCAAGTAGATTCACTAAGGAGGAGGCAATCTATCTAATCCATCTGCTGTCGCCACTCGCCCTTCCTTTCTTTTTCCTTGTTTGGCTTTTCCACAACCATTCCAAAGGGAAGAGTATAGACCTGTCAGCAGAGGCGGTTACTTATTTATGTTACAAAACCTTCAAGTGCATTAGTCAGCTAATTTTGTAACGCTTGATGGGAAAAAAATCCTTCTGGTAATCAGAATTTATGACATGGTATACCCTTTATGACTATGTTCTGTACAAATGCTTTAGCAGCTAATTAAAATGTCTAAGGCAAGTGAGAATAATTTGGCACTGAGCCTGTTGTTTGTTTGAGCTCAAATTAAAAAAAGTAAAAAAGTAAACACAAGGTTCGCACATACTGGAAAGTTTCCGAGCTGCCTGTCATATAAGAAAAACTCTGACAAGTTTTTACTTCACACCTGGATATTGGCTCTCGCCTCTCTGCTTTAAATCCTTCAAAAGCCAAATGTTGTCCCAGTTATTCCAGCCAGATGCTGCAAACTTCATTTTGATGTGAGGGACAGCTTACAGGATTTAGGAGTTGTCAAATGTAATTGAACAGAGCCAACAACAAAATGACCCTTTTTTTTTTTTTTTGTCCCTCCCCCCCGAGGTCCTCTGGTCTAGTTTTGATGGTACTGGTCGTGAGAGCCACGGGCTTGTTTGTGCAGCCAATGTCATTCTTCACTGAGCTGTGTCACATTTACTGCCCTGTAAATGGATTTCAAATGAAAAGGAGCTGCAGCTAGCTGGGAGATGGGATCTAAACATGTCGTCAGCACTGAAGTAGCCTATATTAGCAGTTTTAAAACATACATTATTGAGCTCTTTCAACCTTGGCTCTAACACACAGCAGCAATAAAGACTTTTACTGACAATGCAGCTATGTTACTCAGAAGTGGACAGCTGGACTATTTCGACCTTTTTTTGTGTTACAGCACCTCAGAGAAATACTTCTCTGACTGCTAATCTTTTATTAAGTAACCCAGTCTGGGTTGTGACATTTACATACCCTCTCCCCAAGCCAATTAAGCTCTTGATGTGCTGGTTATTATCACCAGGCCAATAATAGAGATTAGCAAAAGTCACCTCAGTTGTTCCGGCCATGGCTCTTATCTTGCCTTGCTCCCCGAAGGTCATCGATTGCCATGATCCTTTTTCACAGTATGTTAGCAATCTCACATCTTTTTTCTTTGTGTTCCTTCAGACCTGCGGGAGATAGTATTCGTCATCCAGAGTCAAAGCAGCTCCTTCCATGTGAGGCAGGCAGACAGACAGAGGGCAGATTTACTCAAGCAGGCTCACAGTCTCACAGAGGTAAGAAACCAGCTTTCAATCACGCCAACAAACACACCGGCTCTTACAGTATGCTTGTCATACAGAGAGCACATGGAAGCTGAGATGCAATTTAGAAGAGATACGTGTAGGCAACAGTCTCCAGCATCAAACATTACATCTGAACATGAGTTGTTGTAAGCTGTGCATGTTGCCACATGGTGTCAGCACTGATTTTTAAAAGTCATTTAAAATATTTACATCTTTTAATTGGGAATCCATTTAGGAGAAAGTAAATAAAACATGATTTCACTACAGAGAAAAAGAGCTTTTGCTAATTGTTTGCCATTTGTTTTATGCACTGATTCATAGTAAGAAGAATTATTCATATTACTCTCCAGATTAGACTTGAAAAGTGCAAGAAATCCAAAATAAAAATGTTTACTGTGAAATATGCAACGTTCTTAACTCCTTGCAACATCAAATCATGTGAATACTTAGAATTTTATTTATTCAGAAAATCCAGACGTGTGTGCAGCTTTGATATTCAAATATGTATCACTCCACCTAACAAATCTACCTTCAATTCAAGTAGATGCTTAAAAAGAAGCGCTTATCATCCAAATGTATATGTTCATCTGAATTAATATTGTAATTTCTGCTAATTTAGTTATTCAAGGGAAGAACGCATTTTTTCTGCTGGGACATCTCAATATTCTATGTAATTTGTAAAATTTCCATAAGCACATCTGCATCATGTCACAGGAAAACAGAGAGCATGTTTGTAGGTCAAAATGCCCTTTGATTCTCTTCATTAAATCTTTTCAGAGCTAGATGAAACATGGTGTAATACATTAGTTATATTTCATTTAATTTTGTTAAATGGTAAATGCAGCATCACTAATGACTATATTCAGCAAATTAGACGAAGGAACTGCTCAGTTTTTCCATTATCAAGGGACCAATTTAGGTTCCCTATTTGAGTTTATATTTCTGTGGTTTTGGATTTGTCTCTGACTTAAACATTATGATTTGTTGTTGTCTCAGTCTCCACTGCTGGATGTCACACACTTATTATCCACAGTATTTATTGGAACATTTAGTATTTAGTGAGACAGAAAAATATACAAATAATCAAAGAGACTCATTATTTCTCAATATTTATAGTTTGAAAGTCATCTCAAAATGCCTCAAGAAAATGAAGTCCAAAGTACAATTAAATGTAGCAGCTGATTCCTCATTTTATCATCACTGAAATCTAATAAATAAGGTTTGGGACGCAAACTTTGTTTGAGTATACATGCTTCCTATAATGAATAGTGGCATCAATTTGGGCAAATAGTTCTGAAGAGATTTAGCAACAGTAATAGACCTTGTATAAGAAAAGACAGACTTTTTGAACATCAAATTGTGTTATTTTTACATATATGATCTCAAATCCATCGAGCTCTGTTGTATGAAATTGCAGCAATTCAAAGTGATAGTAAAGACTTGACCGCTTTTCAATGTAATGTAAGACCAGATTACTTTGTCTTCACAGAATCAGGTTTAAAATACCTTTAAGAAAGCACTTAGAGAGCTCGTGCAGTATCACCAACTGTTGTGAAAACTGCTTCTGAGTTGTGGCACGTGTTGTGTAAAAATGTTGTAAAAATAACAGAAGCAAAAGAATTGAGTATATAGATACATTTTAAATTCTCCATCCATCTTATTTACCATCATAATAGCTATGGAAGTTATAACCAGCCACCCACCACTTCACTCCCACCTCTGAGGCACAAAACATGGAAGCTTATAATTCTTTTAACAGTCTAAAGTTTGTTCCTGTGAAACTGAAGGAGAAAGATCAAAGCTGAACAATGTAGCTGTTAAACGGGTTTGTGTGGATACGTAGCCACCGAAATCTTTGTGCAAACCTCAGCAATGGTTTGAAAGTATCATGAAATCATAGAAGAACACATTAGTGGACTGAAATAATACAGTGGATTGTAGTCCTACACAAAAAAGAAGGTTAGGGTTCAGGATCAGTCATCATGGCACACATCACATTAAACATTCTTTACTGTTTTTGTGGGTCAGCATGACAGATAACTTGAAGATGTATGATGTGATCAGTGCACCTCAGACAGGAAACTGATGTATGATCAGTATCTCCGTCTCTCAGCCTTTTTCACCATCAGCAGATATTTCTGCTTCATCCTCGTTTAACTGGGGAAGGTTTTGTGATATCCACAGATTTACACAGACAGGAACTTGTGTATTCTATATGGTGGCTCACAGCCATGTCCCCACAGTCTGACATTCTGCCATCTGGGAGGAATTCGTATTACATTTATATAGTATTTTTGTCGTTTACTCAATGCTCATATCCACAGAGACGCACAGAACAGAATGAGATTAAACTCTGAGGCCTTTTAAAAATATAGTGGTCTCTGCTACTACTGTAAATGCTTTTTCATACTAGCAGTATAGTAACTATACGTGTGTTTAAGGAGCTGCTATGATAAAAATATTGTAATATGCAATCATGTTCTTCTGTTTCAGAGTAGGCTGTTATTAACTTGGCTTAACTGACTATAACAACATAATTTTGGGCTGAAGCTCATTGCTGAAGTAGCTGCTTTATATTCTCTGTCCATCCTATGGTAAAAATTATAGTTTCCTGTTGTCCTTTTCAACCAGTTCTCATTGACCCCTATCTTCTCCAAAGTCACCAAGCAATCAGTGTCCTATTCATGCAGGCATGTCTACACGAGGACATGCTCATATCTGTTGATTAGAAGTCTGTAGATCGCAGACAATAGCCATAAAAGAATCAGACTCCTCTTCTCCAACGCCTCTATTATCCCAATAATTGTCAATGGTTCTTCAAATCAAAAGCATTGTTTTTGAGATTGTTATTATCTGAAGTCTACACTTCTGTTCTATTAATTCTTTTTCCAAGTTATTTTTTTTTTTTTAGTAGCAGCAGTCACGTGAATGTCAAGTAGAAAGCGGTTTAATGAAACATTGTAGGTGTCATTATGCCATTAGCTTTAAGATTAGACTCAAATTAGATGAAGGCTAGTGTATCTCAAATGACTAATAGGGTTTAATAAGTGTAAACAGTGTCATCGCCTGAACCAAACAAGCTGCCGTTAGACAGAATGGCTCAGAGGAGACCGTTCCTCCTGACTTCCTGCATGATGAGTAGACCATGCAGTAATGAACCACAGGGTCTTACGCTCTGCTGCTTTGTTTTCCTTGCAGTGTAAACCATTGACTCTCTCAGACAATGCTCACACACCTTCTGCTCTGTTTTATAACAAGATATTTTGCCATAACTGATTCTTCTCTTATAAAGTAACTGTGTGCACTGTCCGTGTCCTGAAATATGTCTGTGTATGCAAGATGGCAGACTATGATTGGTGGGGGTCCAATGTGAGTTTGGTCATGTTTTCCTGCCAAAAGCAATAGCAAGAATTCGGCGATTGTCTCAAAAACAATATCCTGCACATGTTCCCAGTGTTTCTTTGTGTCTTGTGTGTTTTTTATTATAAGGGCAGGCAGGAGCAGCAACTCTGAAGGTGGTATCAATTTCAAGGGATCATAGCAGTGTGCCTACCAGTTGTATCTCCTTAAAGGATAAGGCTGGCATTTCTATATATCTTTATTATTTCCCACCAGTCACATTGAAAGATCAGAACAAATAAGAAGAAGAAACTAAGTAAAGGTCAGACCACACAACATGAGTCTGCGAGTGATCCAACCAGAGACAGCATTTGGCACTATATATATGTATGTTGTAATATCTCATAGTAAATTGGAATTTGGTTCTAGTAAGTAGTAACCTGGGATGCATAAATTTTTGGTCATTATGCCAAATTAATCTGTGGTTGGATATCACCTTCTTCACACAAATCTATACAAGCTATATATAAACGATGTCCGGGTTCATCACAGTGAAGTAACAGATCATTGCAGCGTGGATCTGTACTAAAGACCGGTTTATTACTAGTTCTTACATCTAAAACATTATAGAGCTTTTGCATAATCTCAAAAAAAAAAAAAAAATCCAAATGTATCCTTCTCTGTGATAAATGATTCTGTTTGCAGGTTTTTAAAGTTTGCTTAAAGATTTTTATACCTTAGAGACATGAAAAAAAAAATTGGCATGTCTGCATATTCTGAAATTCAAAACACACAGATTTGCTACATTATTAGCTTATACGCACAGTAAATGCACTTTGTAATAAATGGGCTAAAACATGCCTGGTTCAGTGATTTGCTATAAGTAAGAGACAGGCTGAGAGAAGTAGAACTGTCTCATTAGCATTGATCAACCCATTCATCCTCCAGTTACAGGACAGTCTCTGAAAACAACAGGTTCACCATTTGGTCCTTCACTGCAGAAAAGCTGCTCTAATTGCCTTTAGCTTTGTGCAGCTGGTGTGCAGTAACTGAGCATTGTTTCTGGTTTGTGTGGTGTTTCTTTCAGAAACCACCGGTGGTTTTGCTTCTTCACAGTTTATCAGATAATGAGGGAGATTGGAGTATCCTTCCTCTGCTGCCTTAGTAAGTATCACTGAACTCTCTGGGATTGGCTGAGCATGTGATTAACCAAATAATTAAGAGTTACAAATATGAACAACCTTCGTGCCTTCCTGTGGTTTTGTAGATTATATGTAGGTTTTGAGGACATTTTGTTTACCACGTTTTAAGGCCTCTGATTGCTTAGGAGCTATTATGAACACAGTAACTGAGATTGATTGCTTCGCATTATGATAAATGCCTTCCAAATGTGTTCCTAGCTGTGACAAAGAGCCTATTACTGCAGTTATCCAGTGGTCTGAACAGCATGATAATGACATTAGCTACAGTTATTTACAAGCTTGGGTCTTCTCAAAAATATGTGTTCAGCACTTGGGGAGATGAGAAATAACATCTGAATCTGTTTTCTTCTTCTATCATAAAGATTTAGGGCCCAGATCATCAAAAGATTCCCAAATCATTACAGAGCCACCCTCCCTGAAAGAAGTCAGTGTGCTTGTGATGTTTTTTTGGTCTTTCTGCCAACTTGGGAAAAATCTGTAGCTCTCTTGATCTGACTGGGTCAGGAGCATCAGTTAGATACTCCCTCTGACTAAAATAAGAAAGAAGGAAGATTTTTATAAAGTTTTTCTCTGCAGTTCCATTTATTCTTGTTTTATTATTTAACTCGAGTCTTGATGACACTTTATTTGTTGTGTGTGTGTGTGTGTGTGTGTGTGTGTGTGTGTGTGTGTGTGTGTGTGTGTGTGTGTGTGTGTGTGTGTGTGTCCTCAGCTTATCACATTCCTTCGGGAAAAACTCATCTTGGATTGTATTTCTTGAAGAGGAAACAAGTGTGAGGATGACTAAGCTTGTTCAAGTCCTTGCAACATTTGACAAGAATAAAGTAAGTGTGCAGTCTCTCTTGTCTCTCGTGTCTTTGTGCCAAAGCTCCAACTCAGTTGATCATTGGTTCAATTAATGACATACTTTATTGATCCCCTTGGGGAAAGAGATACAGTATCAGGTTGGCTCCAGCTCCTGTACAGCAGCTGAGCTCAGATGTGTCACCCCAGTGTCTGCTGTGGACCTAATTGAAGCCCCGTCTCTCCAGTCATAAAAATATTTTTTTGCTGAATATGAATCAGTATGCTACGGTCAAATGTAAATATTGGATGGATAAATGCTGCAGACAGAAAATCATACATTTGTGTTGTAATGAAAAGATATTTACCTAATGAAGATCAGCAAAATAACTTTCTGCATTAATAAGTACTTAGTTCATGAATTTTTAAATAATTCAAACAAGCCTTCACCATACAAGTTTGAGCTGGTTTTAATGTGAGATATTAAAATCAGCTCAAACATCTCAAGACGAGGATGTGAATTGCACTTGAATGTAAAGCCAACAGGAAAACAGAACTTGTTGTTAACAGCAAATGCACTGACTTGCTTTGGTCTGTCTCTGCAAAACTCTGCAAAATAATTCTGAGATGCGATTCATTACTATGTGAATATCTAGGACCTTATCCTGAGTAGAAACACCTTATGATCTGATTTATTACAACTGCCATAGAGCAGCTCAGTGTGGTCAGCAACATATTGTAAAAAGATAAAATGACTTTTCATTTCAGAATGTTTTAGGGAGCGGAGACTCGTAAAGGAAAGGCCACTTTTAAATTAGCTTTGAGACTTTTGTGATATTTTCATTTGTTGACAGATATAGCTCCTAAACAAACCTTAAAGTAATACTAATTACTAGTGTGATTTAGCTTTATTTGATCTTCTTAAATGCTATATTTAAATGGTATTAGCACAATATTAAACAGTCGTAACACAATACAGCTAACCTACAGCAGCTGGTGACCATAAAATGAAGTATAAACCCAAAACAAACTTTTATACAGGACATGATTTATACTGCATGTTAGACTGTTATTGTATATATTGTATTATATATATTGTATTGACTGCATATATATAATTACCTTTATATGAAGTATTTTGTTAGCAGAGTGGCTACATGAGCTCATGTAACACTTAAAGAAAAATGATTTGATTGAAAACAACAATTTGATGTTTTTACAGATGCTTATGTACCTGACTTTTTTTTTTTTTTGGCACCCAGCAGTTGCTAGGCAACCAGTGGACCCTATTGGTAGTTGCTGATTATAGTAGATTCAAATTCAAACTTTATTGTCAATGTACAAGAAAGTACAAGGAAATCTTAGCACTATGCATGGACAATATGCAGGCATATTTTATATGTTTTAAACAAAAGATATGTTAATTAATAAACTTTTGGGGCTCTGGTGTGATGTGTGTGATGGTGATATTGCCTTCTTAAACACCACAAAGCAGCTAAGCGTATTTGCTGAAATGTTTTTAAAATCCCACCCAGAGCATTTTACCTAGTTTCTATTCCTGAGATGTGGTTTAGAGATGACTACTCATCCTCTGAAGCCGCTGTTAGACACCCTTTTTTTGACAGTACTTTTGCTGATTGGTGTCTTGTGTTCTATATTTGGCGTATTCTGTGTCTGTGATGAAGTTGAAATTCTATTTTTGACTGGAGTGGTCAGTTTCAGTCTGCAGGATTGTGCTTTGTATGTAATTTATCCACTTTCTGCAAAGTGTTTCACAGTGATATACACTGTCTATTTAGAAACCTTCAGTCAAACCATGATTGCATGCTGAGAAAGCGTCTCTTTGCTTAGAATAATGATTGGATTTCTGACACTTTATCTTAGCTCTGATGCCACGTTTCCCTCAGTCACAATGCTGCTACAGTAAGTAATCAATGTTCTTGAGGCACAGTCATATTTTTAACAGGCGAAATATGGCTGGAAGTTGATTTACTTGAACAAGCCTCTGATTTGATCAAATCCAACCAAGTGTCATCTGAGTGTGTGCTTCAGTGGAACGAATAAAACTAAAGGAGCTCTGACCTTTCGTATGAGGGAGCGAACATTACCTATTTTTGTGAGCTGACCTTGATTGCTGACCAGCAGAATTTGAAATATTTCTTCTTCATTTTACATCACAACTTCCTATGTTTCACAATTCTCAAACTTACTGATACAGAAACTCAAATGCTTTAAATTCACATAAAGGTCTTAATGGGTTTTTGTGTGTATTTAATTTATTTGTCAGGAGTGGTTCCTTGGTAAGCCCCTGCACGATGAGGAATCAACCATCATCCATCACTATGCCTTTGCAGAAAATCCCTCCATCTTTAAATATCCAGACTTCGCTGCAGCTTGGGCCTTAAGCATCCCCCTAGTTGTTCGGTAAATATGTGCAGTACATGTTTAAATTGTGTTAATTCTTTGTTCTCCAGTTTTCATAGCTTATATTTGTATTTGTTCTTTGTTTTTATTTATTATTCTATGTTAGTCTTGCCAACAAAGTGAGAGACGAGCCACTTAAATCTGACTTCACCATTGACCTAAAACATGAGGTAAGATGACAGGAAGTACACGAGTACCTTCAGACCTGTTTTGTCTGGAAAGTAATAATGATGCTTTTTCTTTTTTTTTTCTTGTCTTTCTCACACTCATGTAAATGCCAACCCTTTATAATTTATTTGCACAAAAAGAGTGAGGCATGAAATCCATCTAACCTTGAAGTGAAATCTCATTACTTTAGAGAATTGTCATGGTGCAGCATTGAGATTCTTATTTTTATCACTGAATTTCAGTTGGGGAAAGCATCTTGGGATTTTGTTGAGTAAACACAGCATCAGACGTATCAGACACAGTGTAGGAAAAGTGGTTCAGTTAAGAGATGGCATGACTTCAGTCCCAGAGATTCAATTAAAATACTGTACATTTTTTATATGTTCAAAAAAGGCTACAAAATAGAGAGGTTATTGTGGAATTTTAGGTTTTTAAAAAACAATATTATGGTTTGTTTTTGAAAATGAAATGCTTTCAAAAACCTCTACATACACAGCCTTGTGTATGTAAAAATAAAGATTATTTATGCACAAAAGTACAGACAGGCATTGCATAAATCCTCAAGGTCAGTGCAGTTCACTGCCAGTAGATTAGCTCTAGGCTGACAGCAAAACATCACTGTTTATAGTTTCTGTAGTTTCCACTTATATATATTCATGACAGCGCTGATTGTGTTCTCCTCGTGACATATTCTTTTACTGTAACTTTGCTATCTTTCCTCTGTGGAATATTAAAAGTAAATCCTAAGAAGGAGGTTACAGTAATACTCACCATCTCTCAAATGCTCTCCCCCGCCTCCCATTTATTCCCTTTGTCAATCATCTGAAATATTAAAAATGCTCACTGGAGTTTTGTTGTGAGATCAAAACTGTCGCATTGATTGCAAAAGAAAACATTCAGCATCCCGCACGTCTTCTGTATTTAATGCTGTCAAAAAGATTATGTCTTGTTTTTAGCTCGTAAACAAGATCACTCTCTGTTATTACAGGTTGCCTTGTATATCTGGGACAATGGGAAGGGTCCGCATCTCACCGCTGTTCCTGAGCTGTGCACAGAGCCAGAGGACTCTCCTCAGGCCCTGTACTGTGCCACTACTCTGGGCAGCGAGCTACCAATGTGTGTGAGTCTCTGCTCTGTTTAGTTGGATTGTCCTCATTTCGCAGTAATTGGACAGGGAACACAATTAAACAACATAAAACACAGAGTGCTGCACTGTGACATACTGGCAGCTGGTGGAGATCAACAAAATTCAGTGTTTGTGCCCATGTCCACGTGAAAGCACGGCGCTGTACAACCTTGAACGTAACTGGTTTTATACACCAAGCTCAAGAACAATGTGCATTAACTTAAAAAGACTCAAGTTTGCTTTGCTAAATTCAGTCTAGTCAAGGAAGAAATGTTCTTTTGTTGCCAAGCAACATCCCTTTGCGTCCTCTCAACATCCAGTTTTATATCTGTTTGCATGTTCTGACTTATTTTTGACATTTGCCAAAATATGTGAACGTTTATTCGACACTAGCTGTAGGTCAACGGATACTGACATTAACGTAGTTTCACTCATGTTTATTCAATCCTCTGCTTTTGTCTTACCTTCATTTGCTGAAGTTTTTTTTATCTTAGTTTCTCTTTAGTTTCTCTTTTGTTACCCTTCTTATACACAGCTTGCACACTGCTCATCCAAATTTTGTTGCATGTATCCTCACAAGATTATCTCACACATGTTGTGATGAATTTAATATAAAGCATAAATGTCTTGAGGATGTCTGTACCTTAAATACAGGATGTTGGTTTGTTAATATCAGTGTCACACTGGTAAATGTGTTGAAACTTGTGTCATTTAAATGAATCTTACTAAAACCACACAAATAATGTTACAGATAGTGTTAGTATTATAGTAGTAATGAATTGATGCTATGCTGCAAGAATGCATTGAATATCTCTCTGTTGGTATTGTTTGCTCTTGCTGAAGATTTGTGAACTAATCAGTAGGGTCAGCCATATTTTAGCCTACATGAAATGACCCTTAAGGAAAACGTAATGATGTTGCATGGAGATGTATGTGACTGTAAAATATCTTCAGTGTGGGTGAGGTGAGTTAAATTTGGGATTCACGATCTGCAGCTGTAAGTGTCCTAATTTAGATTTATTTTCCCTTCCTTCCTGTTTTTGATCTGATCTTTTGTGATTCAAATCACACACTGAATATGCATATGTGCGGTAGATTCTGGTACATATTTGTGCAGTCTGAACTGTCAGGTTTCTACATGCATTCATGTGGTTTTTATCGCTACATCCGTGGAAATTGGTATCCACATAAAACCGCCTTCGCCCGACCAGAAAATGGGGCGACGACTTGAGCAGCCAGTGAGGAAACATGAAGGTCACAGGTTTAGTGAGTATTCAGGGAGAAGTTTCCATTCAGACAAAACGAGAGGGGAGGTATCGTAATCGGCTGGCGTTCGAAACAGTTGCGAGACAAATTGCCAAGTGGGGCCACAGCTGCACTTGGCTGCAGTGTCAACAAAGAATCAAGTGCCTCGAGAGACTGATTCAAGGAGGCGAAGGATGGCAATCAACAGAATGGCCACGGCAACAAAACAAGTCCTTTTGATTTTACTCTATAATGATGCATATTGTGGTGGTGTTCTTCTCTGCATGCTGACACTTCAGGAAAAAGGGGTTATTCAAAGTTTTTTTTTAAACATGAGTAAAACAGACAAATAAAAGAGATAATAAGAATCTACACTTGTAGCATTAGGTCAACAAAGACCTGTATGTGCTTGTACACTGAAAAGGATAGCAATACGTCTTTCATCCTGGATTGAATGTGGGAACAAAGGACACAGAGAGGCAAACAGAGAGGTTACATTTTTAGTTGTATTCATCTCCTTTAATTTATCATCTTTTCGTGTTGCATAACTTTTTTTTACTTCCAGAGCTTTTACGTGCCCCCTTCACCTCATTTAGCATAATGTCCTGAGATTATTATACATGCTAAATTATGATCAGCTTCTCTACTTTCAAAAAGACAGCCAAAGACAACCAGAGGGGCAAACGACCTCAGTCCATTTACAGACATATCCAATTCTAATTTCACTTTGAAGATAACAACTCCCACTGATCACTTCGACACTTAATTTAGCTTGAAGAAACTGAATTTCCACAATTTGGCTGCTTGTAATATAGATTCTGATTTATTTCTAATTGATTTATGCTGTTTGTTCATGCAGGCATTTCTTTGATTCATGTCTCTTATTTTCATCAAAGGGGGAGGCTGTAAATAAAGAAGATATATTTGTTGCTGTGAAAACGTGTAGGAAGTTTCACAGTGAAAGAGGTGAGTCACACTCCCACTCTTACACAATCTGCCAAAGACCCACAAATTCCCTTTAAACAGTGCACTTACCCTGTTATTTGCTTGGAATGGATTTATTTCACCTTTGACGTGTGTGTTTGTATAAGACTAGTCCTCATTATCACAATTAGACCTCCAGCTAAATTATTTTATTGTTAAATCTAAATAATGTTGAGGCTAAAGAAATACTTTGAGGTACTTAACTGCATGCCCTCCTTGATCCTATAAATGTATGATCATACAAAAAAAATCATTAAACTATCTACAGTGAATTAATTCTAGAGGGATCAGGGAAATTGGGTGCTACATTCAGACGCTCACTCACAAGAAATTGCACTAATTACAGTAATTGCCATTTCCTCTGCCAAGCTGCCATTATCAGTTTCAAATGTAGACGAGATAAAATTTTATATTATATTCATATATCAAACATTAGTTAGATGAATAAGCAACAGACCTGAAAGAGCATCACATTTAATTTACTTTGTCACTCAGTGTTAAGTCTTAGCTTATCTTCTTCATCTGTTGTGATTAGTTTGTACAAATCAATCTACTGAGCATAAAAATCCACATTTATCTATGTAGAAATAAGTTAAAATATTTAAATAGGAAGCTGCTTATCTGTTTTCATAGTGAGTTGTCGGTTTCTGAGATCCTTCAGTGAGGATCAGCCCCCTTTGGTTTCTTCTTTCAGTGTTGTATATGACACTTTGATTCACTCCTGATGGTTTATGAGAGTCAAACACTCCAAGCCTCAAGCTGCAGCTGAAGATCTCTGAGTATTTCTCAGCTCACGTATACACTCATCTCAACAGCCCAGAAAACCTTCACAAGAAATAAGTCAATCAAATCGATGGAAAACTATAGGAAAACAGTCAGTGACAGAAAATGCTTTATTTACTGAGTTGTAGCTGAAAGGCATTGTAAGTAAATAGAATGAAAAAGTACGCATAAGATACAGTACTCGGCTCACTTACACTGCATTTCTGCTGTTCTTCGACATTGGAGAAAGTTGGAAAACTGCAGGCCCTAGTGTGTTACTGTGCCTCGAGCACAAAAAGTAGAAGTTACAAAAGGTTTTCTTGAGAAAACGCTAACACTGAAATGTATAGAAAATCCACTCTTAAGAGGTTACAATGAAAAGGTTTTATGATTTATCAAGGTTCAATATAAACAGGCTAATCAAACATAAAGTGAAGATAATAGTTTAACTTTATTTTTAGTTTTTTGTACAAAATGTACAAAATGTGATAACATAGGAAACAGAATTTTTCATCTTACTCTCACAGATTTTATACTTACAAAAAAATTTAACTGTCTTCCGAATAGAAAGAAACATCAGAGAAAATATGTATTGCAATACGTATGAAATAATAATTCGCTCAGAGGAGTCTACGTTGCACAGAAGCAGAGTTCTGCTTGTTGTGAAACACTGTATTGATTTTTCTCTCCTTTGCTCTAGTTCCAGTGATAAAGAAGACCTGGGAAAAGGATGCTATATTTTTAGAGTACTACAGTGACCATGCTGATCCTTCAATACCGACCATTAATTTAGGAGTACCAAATACTGAAAGAGGTAAGGGCCCCTTTGCCCTCAGTTACACCAAACTAATACAAGAGGCCTTTGTAACGGTGCAGGGTCAGCTACAGATATGGAGGTGCATGAAAAATGAAATGGCCAACTAAAGTTCAAATTTCTACAACATAACACCTTGTAAAGGGATAGGTGGCAGTAATTCAAACCTAAAATTGAAGGAGAATTGGAACTAAAGCAAGTTCAGTCAGAGGTGAATTCAGAAGTGTGTTTTCTCACAGAATGACAGAACTGCAAAGTTAGATATATTTTATTCAGTTATTTTTGGAAGTGGCACATTTTTCTTTTTTTTTTAGTTGGTCATGCTGAGATTTTTTCAACATCTGTTGTCCAAATTATTGTGAGATGATAGATGTCAGTCAGAGGACCTTTCCTCTGACA
Organism: Anabas testudineus; assembly: GCF_900324465.2. Taxonomy (NCBI): domain Eukaryota; kingdom Metazoa; phylum Chordata; class Actinopteri; order Anabantiformes; family Anabantidae; genus Anabas; species Anabas testudineus. The sequence goes on along the minus strand of NC_046622.1, from coordinate 6,243,251 downwards.
GATAACTGCACATTTACTCAACTCAAGCTTGGTAAATACCCTTCAGAGTTCCACAGGCTGCGTGTTTGCTGCTGATATTTGTTTAAGAGAGGGTCATAATCAGGCAGTAGTTCATTTCACCATTTGTGGATGTGTTTTTTTTTCCACCACAACACACTTTAGACTTTTTAGCTTCACGAGACTTACCATCAGGCCTGTATTTGAAAGCCATTATTGCGGGGCCAAATGTTATATAGTTCAGCAATTTTAGAAACATGCTCAGGTTTTTTGGCAAGCAACATATGACAATAGTGATAGGACGGTTATAAAATGCAGTTTAAAGACTGGACGCCTGTCCAAAGATAAGAAAATCCACTTATTTTTTACAGTTGAAGCTCACTACTGACTGTGTTACTCAGAGAAATCAGGTAACACAGGTAACTGGGGAACAAGCTTACATGCGCTTTAGAGAAATCAGATTCATTCTCTATCTCAGACTTATTTTGACACATTTTACTGTGTAGTGACACAAAACTCTGCTTCCTGACTTTTGCATGCTGTTCTGTATGTGTGTTTTGGAGCAGTCAGTGCAGCGAGAGAATGGCAAGCAGATGCAATGGAGCTCCTTTTTCTCCATGAGAAATCCATCTAGGGAAATCAGGTTTTTCTTATCCCCTAGCCCAAATACAGAAACCAGGTTTCTCACTCTCGCTCTCGTTCTCATTTCACATCCTGTTCTTACTCCACAAATTGGTGTTTTTGAGAAAGCTCACTGTAACCATGTTACTTAAGTGCTTTGAAATGCACTGAGTGGTTTTACATTAAAGTTAAGTAGCAGACTGACTCTTGGTCAGGAAAAGTAATGGCACACACACATAAAACATGTTGTCATGCATGTACAAGCAGATGCAGAAAACATTTGACGCTTACACAAAAGTAAGTCGATTCATTAACGCAATAACTTCCATCTTCCATTGAAAGTTGCAGAGCAAACCTGTCTCACTGCCCTTAACCAGATATACTGAGCTAAAATATAATTTACAGTGCCCAGGAGTTATTAGCATCATTATTACTATTTCAATATGGCATAGTCACCTATTTATCACACCTGCCTACAAGTCAGGATGTATCCTCGGGCAAGATTTTGAGTGCAGCTCCTGTCATATGTGAATGAACTTGACTGGAAGATCTGTTTTTGCAGAGTCACTGCTGTCAAGCTATTCTGACAAGAGATTGTGGCAATTTTATTTATAGATCCAGCAGCAGTTTAATTTTTAATTCACCTGGATAATTTGTTAACAAGTCCTTGATGATGATGAATGATAAAACCAGGGCAGGGTAATGCTAGATTCAATATATTATAAAGAAAACATGGAATACGCCGGTGAATAATGGCAACACAAAATGTAAAATATTCAGAATCAAGTACAAGAACATGCACGCCGAACACAAGAATGCTCAAAGCAGTTCAGGGTGGTTTGTAAAGACGGCACCAACTCTCTGCTTCACTGCCCTCCTGGTTGCCTGAGGCAGGGGGCCATTTGGGCGCAAATTATTTTACAGTCTGATGACTGTCGGCACAAAACGGCACCTAGGACCTCTCACATTGCACCTTAATGGGATGATGCATTGGCTGGAGCCACCTCTTAGTCGACTGTAGGAAGGATGAGGGAAAGAGTGAGGTTTATTCTTCAGTCTTCCTTCAGCTACTGTCTCCAGGCAGATCCGTTTTTTAACAAGGATGTCTTTTACAACCTGATTAAATCGAAGCATTGAAGGATGCAAACTGCTAGCAGCTACTTGCTAAAACACACACACTAGTCCGTAGAATAGAGCTGAGCTTCATTAACAGTGATAGAAGACCTCTATTTGTGACATTACTCTGTTATCAGTTCTGTTTGTTTTCATATGCCACCTGCCAATCGACTACCAACTCGCTCACCTCCCCGATGCTGAACCACAGATGTGTGCTGTCATACTTCAGACACTGTTTTTACTGTGTTGCTTGGTGGATTTTTTAAATCAGATATGTACAGTCGTGGAAACAGATCTTTGCAAATAAGATTTTTGAAGACGTGTGTAACTTCAGACTGATTTTGACTGAGAAAACAATCCTTGATGTTATTTGCAGGTTGATGTTATCCCTGTCAGCCTACTGCATGACAGCAGCATCAATCAGTAGTGATGAAGGAGTTTCATACTGTGACTAGGTATTGCTGGTCTGTGAAGACAGAGATTGTTTTTCACACAGACTGCTGTTAGTTTTCCTTTCATATTGTTGCCACCAGTCAATGCAAATTTAGATCATTACCTCCACAGGCATATCCAGACCTCCAGTGATGATCTCCCCATAGTGGAATCAGATCTCGAGATGGAATATACTGTTATGAAGTAGTGGAGGGTCTGATGTGTTAAGAGTAAAAAGGAAGGTGACAGTACAATCCCCTGGGCCACCACAGTGCCACTCTGCAGCTTATAATGCATCGGTAATGTGTAATTGTTTGGAGTTGGGCCACGTTTGACTGAAAGCAACCTGCTTTAAATTCTTTAAGCTAAGGGCCTATTGATTTCAATTCCAGAGAAATAATGACCTGTAAGACTGTATCATGACTGTTAATTGTTAAATGAAAATGGAAGAAAACTGTGTGGGGATAATTGTAAAAGTCTTGTTGACTTGGTATTAATAAGGAGTTCAACTCTGGCTGCTATATTATTTCTTTAATTGTCTTACTGATTGCTTTATAGATTCACTATATATAAAGCTGTTATAGTGTTTACTGTTATTTACACACGACAGAAAGTGCACCACCAAAATCTGAAACCTAAGAAATACACATACAGGCAGTGACAGTAAAAAAAAAAAAACTAAACGCATTACAAACCTCATTAAGTTTACAGAACTGTTTAAGTAGATTTCATTAATTTACATGTAATTAAATTTGCTAGGTAATAAAGCTGTGACTATTGACTAATTACTTACCAACAAATCTTCTGATTATTGAATTAATCAAAGAAATGTCAAAAAGTATTGAACACTCCAATAAGGTGTGTTCAAAAAGCTTGTTTCACTCTAACAAAACTCAAAGACTAAGGTAACTATTATACTTTATAGGACAAGAAAAAGTAATTCTTTCTTTTGCCGTGATATTCTTTGTCAAACCTGCTTGAACACATACAGTATGTGTGTTGTAGTCGTTGTGACTTAACCTCTGAGTTTGACATCTCGCTCCAGAAAAAGCCATTAGTCTGCTCCTCTCAACCATTAATTTGTGTTCGTCTTTTTTTTGTAGCCAGTGTTGGCAAAGTCTTTCTCATAGATCATTTAGGAGACAGTGTCTCCTTCCACTGAATGCCAGCAATTTTTACTTTTGGGGAGCAACAATCGAGTGTCGGAACTTTGGCAGCCATCCACAGTCCATCATCAAGGCAGGAGATTTGCTGTAGTTTGGTAGGAAGCCAGATACTTAAGCTACTGTCAGTTTAGCTTCTGTGCTTAATGTCAATCATAGAGAACTCATAATGCCGTTTACATGTTGGAGTATGGACAGCTCATTGGATGTTTACAGTGGATGTCTAGAAAAGGTGAATGTAAATGTAAACAGAAAATCAAATGAACAGAAATGGTTAATGGATTCATTAATTAATCACACAAGCAGGTGGTACATGGTTGAGGTTCACATGAAAGATAAGCAGTTCGAGTCGTTCCCTGATGCCAAATACCGGCATGATATTAAATCCGTTATCAGAATAAAATTGAGTTAAAGCCTGGACATACATAATTTATTTCCATTTCTTTTGTTTACGTTTCCCTGCTCTTTTTCGAAGGCCTCAAGGTTTATGCTAATGAATGCTGAGAGCATCCGTGGAGTTCATCAACAGTCAACAGGCATCAATAAGTCAGGAATCTGTACTCACCCCTTATTTTTTCACCTTCACTTGACTTCATTGACTTGTTTATGCTTTTAAAGCCAGGCCTTAAAACAATATATTTATTGAGTCTGTGTGTTAATAATAAACTCAGAAGTTATATATATTTCGGAGAGAAAAATTCAACATTTAAAGACTTAAAGCAGCATAATCGTTTTTTGTCTTTTGTTTTGTCAATGAAAGCTGTAATTGGTGAATATAAATGTGTATCTGGAGGAAATATCTCCATCATATCAATGAAGCCGTTGTGTTTGTATTCAGTTTTGAGAAAGCAGCGGTTTACACCAAAGGCAACAAACCAATAACATTCACAAGTAAGCAGCATCAGTTGATTGAATAATATTGAAAATCCCAGTGTAAAATAGGAATAAGAAAAGTAAAAAGAAAATAAGTCAAAGCGGTTGCCTCCAGTAACAACTTTGACTCCATGTAAAAACTATTTGAGTTATCATGAAATAAAGAAATAACCTATTTTGAAAATGAGAAAAACAGACTCAACAGTTTGAGGTTAAAGGTTTTAGATTTGGTTTCAGTGTGTACAAGTGGGAGGACAGGTGATGTAAGACCTTGAAATGGGAACATGTCAGAGGAACTTTTTAAAATAAATGCTCAAAACTATTCATGGTCAAGTGTGTTGTAGTAGCATTAGGTTAGTTTAAGTAAATGTAGCAGTGGGGACTTTTGAGATATTCTGCACGAGATACGAACGTGTCAGCTACTGCGTAGTTACTCAGTATCCACCTCAACTAGAAATAACAATTACCAGGCTTGTTTGGAGACCCGACTCTAAAAGCACGTTTTTGGATTTTATTCTCGTCAGCAGTTCAAGGTGTCCTTTCTTATTCTATATTCAGATACTAGAAAAACACCTTGGGTGCCTTATAAATAAAACAGTAGGGCTTCAGTATGCTTTGTGATGCTTGCCACCAGGGATTTCCATGTCTCAGCTCTCTGCCATGATGGTGTGCAGATATTTGGATTCTTTCTTTGGGTTCCTTGTATTTGTTGTGTACTACCACATCATTGATGTTGTTTGCAGGAGTTGGCAGAACAGTTTGTTGCATCTATTGGTCATGTCAAACATAGCAGAGTAGAAGTTTGATCTTCCTCGCCCATCATGCCAAACACATCTCATTGTTTCTTTGAGATGTCAGAGCACATGGAGAAAGAGACGGCGGCTTTCTTTCTGCTCACAAAGCCCCAGAGCACACATCTTCACAACGAAAAAGCCAGGAGGGATTTTTTCCTAATGGTACATTACACAGGTCTGAAAAGGGTCTTAAACCTCTTAAATGTGAGATCATTTGTTTGATCGCTGAAGTAGCTGCTATATCCGCTCACAGCCACATGTGCCTCACACTTTATTAGCTAATTATGGTGCACAGGATCCTAATTGTCCTCTGCACAATTAAATTAGTGGAGCTGATGTTGAAGTTATGAAAATGAAAAGTTGCCAATGTAAAGGTAGAGTCTATTTGTTAGGCACCACATATATTTATGCCTCTTTAAAAGCTGTTCTCCAGAGATACAACTTTTTTTTTTTTCATGAAATTACTATTGATGACATTTCTTTTTAGATAAAGCACAATGTTTACATTACAACAGCTAAAAAATAATTAAAAGAGCTGAAAATACAAAAGAAAACATGGATTGTACTGAATGGAGCGGCTGAGTTATTGCTTTAAAATCGAGGCCTCTTTGTCTTCTCCTAACAAAAATGTTGCTTTGCAGTTTCTGACAGTGACTGTTAGCTACCCTGCTGCCTTTCAAATCTTTTAGCGTTAGCATAATTTATGGATTTTTCCTCGCCTTGTGGCAGCTGTTGTCCTGTGTATGTGTTTGTGCCTTTTGAAGCATGTGTGTGTCTGTGCATGGAAATACCTGCTTATGCCAAGTGTGTTTTTCTTCCAGTAACGGGGTCATTTATCTTTGTAAACCAGAATACAGCACGCGGTCAATATGTGATTAAGTTGTACTGGCCAATTTATTTATAGCATGTCTATGTTTGCAGGCCACTGTGGGAAAACATTTGCAATCCTTCAAAGGTTTCTAAGCAGCGATGTCCCAAACACCAAGTGGCTCCTCATTGTGGATGATGACACACTTATCAGGTATCGGATCTGAAATGGGTTTCGGGTGGGGCACAGCGTCCCATTCTTTTTAATGCCTCAGTTTCATTTTTCTCAAAGTTTGACTGACAGTTATTCATACATTTTCCACAGTTTCAGTCTCTTAGCCGTGAAAAAGGTTTGCACAGTGAAAAGATAGAAACGTTTGGAATGAAGTGATTTTGGGGGGAAAAGGACTTAGATAGTACAATACTGTCAAACATCCAAAAAGCTCAGTACGTAAATTCAAGTCCAACTGGCTTGACGCTTCTGTCAGGTTGCCCTTTCATGTGGAAGCCTCTGGATGTGTAATAGTGCCTGAGGGAGCGCAGTTATTTCAGCCTCTAAATGGACAATAGCCTGTGCGTATGATGATGATGAGTTTGATCTGTGCTTTCGGCAGCATCCCCAGACTGAGAGTCTTGCTGAGCTGTTACGACCCCTCTGAACCCGTGTGTCTAGGGGAGAGGTATGGCTACGGTCTGAGCCAGGGTGGCTACAGCTACATCACAGGAGGTGGAGGGTGAGTTTCACAGCTCACATGCTGCGGGAATAATGATGAAAGATACAGACACTGCAGAGGGACTATAAAATATTTAATGGAAATCCTGTTATCTGTAATTTACAGATAAACCATTTCAATTCCGATAAGTGTGTTGCTCCCTTAGGGGAAGTTTTAGCTTGCAGACTGACTTACAATACAGTTGCATTAGAGTACAGTAAAGGCTCAATGTAAATACGAAATAGCCTTAAGATAAATATGGAATAAATAACCACATAAACAGTCTGTGCTTAAAACTCGCTACATCATGCAAATTGTTGTTTACTGCAAGAAAACACACAGCGCAGAATAACTGCAGTTCTATAAGATCCCAGTTTTAAATTCCTCTTATCACATGCAGTTATAGGTGGGCAAAAAGCACAAGTTATATACGTCAGGTGTCAGTGCTGCAGGAAATCTGTATTACAGATAGAACTTGAGCTGTGAGTGAGCTGTGTGAGAAACTATTTAGGGACTCTTCAGTTGCTGTGACACTTTACAACACTGCAGCTGCCAGTTTTCTCAAAAACCTGTTGTGAAGGGCAATGAGTGAGTTTTTTTTTTATTTTTTGACTTTTTTCTGGCAGACTGAGATTTGTTTTTTTAGTTTAATTGCTTCTCTCTTCAAAGAGATGTCACGTCATTGTTTTGTAGCCTTCTCTCTCATTAAATGAATAAATAATGAGCACAATGAACCTGAAAATGATCACTGAAAGACGTACAGCACATATTATTTTCTAGTCATAGTGCTGTATTATGTATTCGTTATCATGTTTCTGATGTCTGTCTCTGTGTCTCTGCAGTATGGTCTTCAGCAGGGAGGCTGTTGTCCGACTGCTCAACAGTGGCTGCAAGTGCTACAGCAATGATGCACCAGATGACATGGTGCTGGGAATGTGCCTCAATGCTCTTGGACTTCCTGTCACGCACAGTCCACTTTTCCACCAGGTTGTATTCACACTCTTAAATTGCATTCTTTCGTCACTGTCTCCGTCTGTGTTTGTATCCGTAGTGAAACAAATCTTATATATTTTTAAATGTATTTTATTATTATTAATTTGATTTAAAAATCTATTCTGCACCTCTTCAATTATCTGTTCTACTGTAGTAAAATATTTGTTGTCTTTTAATAAATAAACTGCAAAGAAAATCTGATTTCAGCAGCAGGTTTTAAAAATGTATCAGCCAGAGACAGAAAGAAGCCTCTGTCATATTTGTGGTCAACAGCCCAGACTTGATATTTAGAAGTTCTGCACACCTTCACCACAACATTCAGGTTTTTTTTCTACAGTTCAGTTTTTTTATGGTTCTGTTTGAGCGCTCACAGTATCTGGTTAAGCTTGAAGAATGACTGTGGCAAGAGTTTGAGTCCAGTATTAAACCACAGTGTCTTGCGGTTATTACAGACACCATAATGTTTATTGTAGTGCCCAAACTTGGGTTATATCTTTGTACCTAGTCACAACCAAACCACTTTGTTTGCATAGTTGTTGTCCAGTGTTTTTGACTGGGTGAAAATAATTGTTACTGTACAACATCTGCCATTTTGGTGCGATTGTATGACACTGACGCCACCATTTTGGCACCTGATACCAAAAGAGAGTGCAAAATCCAGAGACACCTGCCTACGTACTTGGAATCTTATTAAATTTAAAGCCTCCATCATTCAACGTAATTCAGTGAATGATCATTATTGCGACAAAACATCATGGCGGTTGCAGTTTTGTTGCTTGGAAATGTAATTTTATATGCAGCAATCTATCCGTCTTGTGTGAACATCCCCAAAAAAACATAACATCTTATTGATATAATTGTTATTTACACCTGTTCGTTTCACACTGGGACTTGTTAAAATATCTTTATAACATTTGTCCAACCCTAACAAAACAACAGAGAGGCAGTTAAGGTGCCCACTAAATGTAGTCCATACCTTCCAGCACTGATCTGACAAAAAGGGATTATTAGCAGAGAAACATGCACCATAAGTGCACGACCTTTAAGGTGGCACCAGTTCTCTAATCATTTGACAAATCTATGCATTTATTCACCCAAATTATGGGTCAGTGTAACAATAACATAAGAACGTCAGGTGCTTTGTTTTTGGTGTGCAGGATCTATTTTCATGCTTCGCTCTCTGCTGCTCTTGTGCACAGTCTCTTGTGACTCCTTCTAAATATAAATTAATGCACTTCATCTTATCTTCCAGGCACGCCCAGAGGACTATGCCAGAGCCTTCTTAGCTCACCAGGTGCCCATTTCTTTCCATAAACACTGGAACATCGACCCTGTTGCTGTTTTCAATAAATGGCTTCGGGATGACCTGAGGGCAAAACCTTCAGATGGACTTAACAGGAGCGCTAAGACAGAGTTATAACCATTTTAAGCACATGACTGGCCTGAGTGAATATGTGTATATGTACAGTCTGTGTGGCTGTGAGAGTGAGTGATGAAGTATGGAGTCCTTCACAGATGTAAATGGTTTTTTGTATTGTTGTTGTTGAACTATTATTAAGGAGGCCATGCAAGCGTGTGTCCATGACTTACAGTAATACTGTAATAAATGTGAGTGTTTTCATGACTGAGTTGCAAAAAGTATCACTAATGCTGTACAGTCTTCTCTAATTTGACATAAAAGCATAAATATTTGAGAATGTTTTGCTTTTCTGTTTCGCTGGAGACCAGTTGTGGGATTTGTAACCAGTAATGTATAAATTATGAAGTTTTTAAATGAAGTTTAGACTGAGATGGTGAAACAACTGTGTCAACTATAGTTAAACAGCAGCATTAAAGCTCTCAGAAGCACTCTGAAGGTTTGTAATTACTCCTAAAATGTGCCAGACGTAGTTTTTAAAAGTGTTCAGCTGCTGCTCTGGTCGATCCAGCTTAACTTTATTTGAAACTCACCCTCGTTATGGTTTTTGCCAAAAGCCATTTGTTTCTTAAGGCTTGCTTTGACCTCAAACTGAGTCTCAGGAAGAAAAAAAGCTTCAGCATAATTTCATGGTTATAATTACTCGTAACACATTAGCTGATATCCTGAGGTATGATGTGGAAATGGGTTTTATCAACACCAACTTTCCATTTAACTTTTTTTCTCTAACAAAATTAACTGTCTCAGATAATTAATTGGCAAACTGAGTGATTTGCTGACCATTATTAAAGGTCTTCCAAAGACCTTCAGTCTCCGATGAAGAATGAAACATTTCCTCTGGCAGTTTGCCATCTTAAAAAGTTAATTTGCAATTGTAATTCTTCATTCTCAATAAAAACCTTCAAGCGGCTGCTGCCTCACAATGGTTACAAAAGTTTAGGAAGTGATTGAATTGATTATAAAAGGTTGATAATAATTAGGCAGAACTTTGAAATGTTAATACGGGGAAACTCATTATGTCCAATACAGAAGCTATCCCTCTATTCACAGAATTTGTCAGTATTGTGATGCTAAATATACACTGTCCTAGCTGCACAGTAGGCCAGTACGAGTTCATGAAAAGTCTATTAGCCTCAGGCATTTGAAGCAGTGTCATAAATCAAACAGACATCTCCTAACACACCTATTACTGGAAACCTATTTGCATGGAACAAGTATACATTTTAGTCATTTGGCAGACGCTTTTATCCAAAGTGACTTACAGTGAGGTACAAGGTACAAAGGCAGGCAGGGTAAGCGTTAGGAGGTCTTGCCTAAGGACCCGTACTCGAGGTAGGCCACAGCTGTGATTCAAACCCCAGTCTCCCACTACGCTATCCAGCCAATTGGAGTTCCATTCCTAGTGGGACTCACCCACACATGGAGTAATGACTGATGGTGACACAGTGCTTTATAGTGAGGGAAATCCTCACCACTATTTTAGAGATGCTTGGTTTATATTTTCTCTTTTAAAGAACTGCCTGATTATATTTTCTGTTTATCCGTCAAGGTCTTAATGCTGTGTCAAAGCATCTCCATACTGCCAGGTATGAAACTCTGTGGGGCAAATGCTGAATTATATTTTTACGTTTTATTTTTTTGGCATAAAGACAAGAAGTTCTGCTTTTGAAAAAGCCCATGTGTAATTTGAAACTGTAACCTCCCCTGCAGATAAATCTTCACAGAACAAAGGACGTGACTTTTGTGTCTTCAAAAGTAAGAAAAAAAAAGTTTTCTCCAGAAATTGCTGTGTGCAAGTTTTATAAAAAGGTTAGTTCCATAAAAAACACTTCGAAAATCAATTTTAAAGGAAATCTGCAGCTTCTTTTTCCAAAGGTCCTATGCTTGATTTGTAATTGGGTGGAAAAATTACAACAGGTTATTTTGGCTCCATCATTCCCATTGGACAACTAGTATTTACCCATATTTTATTCTTTGAAGCAGTGCACTAGGTTACAAATGAACTGTACAGGCAGTTTAAGTTTGCATCATATTTCAGTGTCTTTGTAAGATTTGCCTTCACATGTCCAGATCATTATTCAGAAAGCTTCATTTAAATAGACTTGTGCATGAGCTGTGGAAGGTCCTGGCTTGAGTGCCATTGGAGGGTTTTGAATTTTCATTTGGGGCCGTTTGAACATGAGTGTGTTATTCTCAGAGGGTTCACTGTAACCAGCAGGGTTTCCAAAAGAAGTGGATGAGAAGTGCTGACTGCAGTCAGTGCCATTTCAAATCACAGTCACAGTCTGCTCAGCTGAGGCTTTTATCATCACTCAGTCTTCTCACTTGTTGCCAATCTGTTTTCCATCCCTTCAGGGAAACAACTGTGACTGAGAAGATCTCTCTGCAGAAGAACAATTACAACATCTCAGTATGTGATGTCATTAAGTTAAAATGAAGCCTCATCTGCAACTTTGTGTTTAGTGCTAATTAGCTAATGGTTGTACACTAGCACATGAACTTAGATGGCCAACATGGTGAATTATATTAGAATACATTTGGATTTGTTACTGTGCAGGTTAGCAAACTAGCATTTAGCTCAAACTGATTTTGTGACTAAGACTCTTACAAAGCTGCTGTGGCTGCAGACTGTTGAGGAGGAGGAGGAGGAGGACTGTAAACCATTTCTGACATTTTATTACACTAGTGGAAAAATATCAGAAAGAGAGACACAGCTGATAATCTGAAACATAAATTTCATGTATTTTCAAAATCCTATTTTGTGAGTGATTGTAATTCCCTCCTTACCCATAGTTGGATACATTTAGTGAGTGGTGTCAGTTTAGTAATTTTTGCAATCTAAATATTTTACTAAGGAACACAAGGGAAGGAGTTGTTTGTTTGTTCTAACATAATTTCCTACAGCTAAAGAGACGAGTGGAGAGCCCAGTACAAATTGATTCATCATGATGTCCTTGTATTTAAATGTTTTCTCATTAATGTGAAACCACTGTCAATTACACTCCTACTTCTCACTCTAACTTACACACATGCAGAGCCACAACTGGACCAGTTTTAGATATAACAGTATGATCTAGATGCAGACACAGAAGCCCTGTAAGTGTCTAAAATGTTGTTTTTCCTCAGGGGAAATTTCTCTGTTGCCATCCAAAAAAATTAGTTTGCACTGATTTTGAACATTATGTATTCAAAAGGTGTTTCTCAACAGGACTCATCTCTTTGCATGTCTATTTGGAATAAGAAAATAACTATAATGAATGTTGGCGGGCCTTGGAAATTAATTATTTTCATGTATATGTATAATTCAGCAGTGCCCTGTATGGGTTACTTGATTGTGCCTGCACAATTTAAAACTGTCTCACAGTCAAATTACAATACTGAACTTGAGAGAGGTCTCATTAATAAGGCAGAGTGCATAATACAAAAGGTGTTAAACCTGTGCATGTGTGCTGGTAAATGGGCACACTGCATCGAAAGCCAGGCCAAGGACAAGTCCTGAAAGTTAAAATACTCTTAACCATCGGTTATGCAAGATTGGTTTCATAGCTTGGAAAATAAATAGTGTGCTGTCATAGTGTCAGGCTAGTGATGGCGATTAAAATATTTCTGAATACTTAGACCAGCTGCTTATTTCAAGATTAGATTAGATCAAACTTTATTATCCTTGAAGGGAAGTTTGTCTTGGACATGAAAGTCACAGCAGCAGTGAGACAAAGTTGCACAAAACAGCAGTGCAGGACAAAAACACAACATATAAAACAGAAATTGCAATTAATGACCCAGACCGTGGGAAAAGATGTGCGATTGCTATAAATAAATAATAGCAAGGAAAGGAAGGGATTTAAATGTGAGGCAGCGCTTGTTTGTTCAATGGAGACCTAGACTATCATTCTGAGTTAATCAGTTTTACTGGCAGACAAACAACAGACCTTGTATCTGTTGTATCAGGCTGCAGCACGATATACAGAATCATCTATCTGATGTGGAGAGTCTGAAATAACAGTGGAGTCTGCTGATAAATGTAGTAAATATATTGCATGCACTTTTGTTTCATTAAGTTTTCATTGAGATAATATTATATCGGTAAAGTAAAACTGAAAGACAACTGAGGTAAGTTTCAAACAAACCTCTCCGGAAATCACTCAGACACATCACACCTGAACCACATAAGAATAAAAGTCAGATGTGTTTGTTTCCTGACAGGTGTCGACCTTTTACGTTGCTGTACTTTATAAACAGCATGCCCTAGCTGGTTTTTACACAATTCCCAAGACTTAATACACAAAATATTATTTTCTGGTTCCCTTGAAAAGCTGTGAATTGATGGAACTATGTATTGACCTTTAGTAACTACCTGTTTTGTTGCTGCAGGACGTTATAGTTTGTAGGTGGCCTTTACTTCGAAGCACCTGGATGAGTACTCCTGTGTTTTAGTATTCCACCTGATTAAGTCAGTTAAATAATGGTTGGTTGACATATGTTGGCTTCTTTACACATGTGCTAATCAAAATACTGGGACTAAATAGGATCTTTCATTACACCTCTTCTTCACCTCCATGTTGTCTTATTTTCTTACCTCACACCGCCAATGTACAATGCAGGATTTGTGTCAAATATTTCGAATCTCAGTCCTAAAACCTGCAGCTTTAATGATGTGGCTGTTGAGAGTGTTGCTTTTGAGATTCATTGGTGTAGAAAGTAACAAGGATGGGAGACAGGTAAACAGCAGCTCTGTTGACACTCTTGGGCTCCAGGAAAGCGCAAACTTTAACAAGCTTAGTTTGTTAAGTGAGAAAGGAGTTAACTATGTGAGGTTTCACTTCTAGTTGCTGGAACTGTATGAGCTGCATGGGGGTGAGACACTGTTGCAGGATTAGTGCATAGTTTTTTGTTTCTGTCACGGAAGAAAACGTGTGATTTTGCTTGATCGGTGTAATCCTAAGTAACACCTACGTAGCTGTGTCTGTCATCTTTTACTGCAGTCTGAGGACTAAGACATTTTTGTTACATTAACATACAGCCAATGCACTTGAATTTATATATGGTTCACAACTTGTCTGGTTCTGTGAGTTCCTTTTTTACGTTATTAATGCCTGCAGGTGATTTTGTCCTCTGCATTTGGAGCAACTCAAATTCTGAGGCCACTGTCCTTGACTGAGTCATACTATAATCAGTTTGTGTGGATCAGAATAACACTGGTCTGCTTTGGAAATAGACCAAGTAGAAATACCACCAATATGATGTTGCATATAATTATTTAATAATCGGGAAAGAAAGAGTGAAATGCAGCGCCATGTGCAGGTGCCTTGATACTGTAACTGTGCGATGAAACAACACGGTGTGATGAAACTAGTCAGAATTCCTCCCACACAAGTTAACACTCATTTATCTTTCAGACACAGAATGCAGAGAAAAATGGCCACCTGCTCACTTTCATCTCTACATGAAATGTAATTATTTTGAGAAGTGTGGGGAAGTCAGAGAGGCGTAAGCTCTATACGCCACAACCATAGTCTGCGTTGTGAGCAGAACTGAGCAGGAAATACATCAACACTTCATTTGACCTTTTTGGATTAAAAAACAGGAGGTAACTATTTGAACTTCTGACTCAAACTTTCTTTTTCATCTTTAGTAAGCTGGCAATGGTAAAGAAAGCTTTTCACAGTGCAGATAGCTTTTGTTGTTTGTATATGTTTCATACTGGATCTTTCTGTATTTCTTTTATACTGCTGCACTTGACCTCACTTCATGTCAGAATATGTGAAGTAGGTCAAACTGCACAACTTCAGTTGTAGATCCAAAAACAGCATTTCAACCATATTGACACAGTTTTGTGGATTTTAAAGATGTGCAATAAAAGTTAATTTCTCAATTTCCTGCTCTGACAATATTAGTTTAGCTGTTTGTGTAAAATCAGGTTCTTTACATCTTTGATTAGCTATTTAATTTCCCAAGCTAAAGCTGTTTTTGAGTAGAAGAATACATAATTATGTTTTATGAACACTTGAGCATGTGGGTGGAACAGAGGTGTAGTGGCTCCTGGTCTCTGATTTCCTCCCACAGTGTGTACCACAGCTTTCACCCATTGTCATCTGGGATGGATGGATGTGGATGTGTGAGAAGGATTTGAAGTGAATGTGCTGGACCAGATGAATAACAATACCTTGAACTTATAACCTGAAGCCCTTTAGCCAGAATAATATGGTGTGGCGGAAGAGGGAAGAGCAGTTTTGAAACCAGGTGTAACATGCATTTTAATGAAGAGCAGAACATGAGTACCCGGGAAGAATTCCAAAGGTAAAATGTAAAAAATAAATAAATAAAATAATTGTGCTTGGCCACGACTAACATTATGAGTTTGCTGCTGGTGCTGTGTCCTCCATGTGCATGCTAGCTTTTCACTGGGCTACACTCTTTAAGCAGTTTAATTTCTTTATTTGCACTGTGGTGGCGGCACCATATAATAAAGAGAAAGCAAATACTCCCTCACCAGCTCTGTATGTTGACAGCTGCTGGCAAACATCAAATGACATGGCAGCTATGGCTGAAGAGCAGTTTATTTCATGCAAACCTGACCTGCTTATCTCAGAGTGAGCATTCAGAACCCTCTGACTGATGGGCCTTTTTTTATCGAATGTTTGAGGCAGGCATACATTGATGATTTTGGAATAGCTAAATAGCTTTAGAGTCACTTTTATCAAATCCTGGCACCCTGTTGTGTCCATCACTAATACTGTAAGATGGGAATTACTGACCTCATGGTCCTCGCTCTGCTTTAACACCACATCCAACAAACCTCTGCCCTAATGATGGCTGGTATCAATTGATGGTTTGCTAAGAATCCACACAAAGTCATTACTATCAACACAACATGTTCATAAGCTCAAACTCAAAAGGGTAAATGTAATTTCAAGTCTCAAACTGCCTATACAGATAAGCATAATTGGTATCCCAGCACCACATACTAAAAACCACCTAGAGGGAAGTGCTCCGACCTTCAGCAGGAAGTGGAGATAGATGCAAACTGCCTAGGAGATATTATTGCACAGACCGTTAAAAAAGCCCTGCAGCTCTTCAGAGCTCAGTGCTTCACCTGCACCAACCTCCCTGCTGCGATCATCTTACTAGGAATTACATATCTCTTCTAAGATTGTTGTTCTTAGTAAGACATGGCAAAGCAAGGTTTCATGTTTAAGTGTAGATACATGGCATGAAATACATGATATAGGAAATTGAATCTACTCTTTCATCCAAAGTGCTCTTGAGTGTGCAGCATACAAGTAGTGGAATCAGAAATTGAACCACTACGTCTTTTTACTACCATTCATCGTGCACAGAGCTGCAGACTAAATCTCAACAGCAGAAGAACAAACAAACAAACAATGTGACCATCAATTAAACATAAAATAAAAACCTCAGCTGCTGTATCCATTCATTGAGTGAAAGTAGCTTAAAATCCTTTTTTCAGTGCTAACCTTTCGAACAAATAACTGCTATTGTGATTCTATGTACAGTTCTTGCTCAACTGCAGTAAGAAGATGATGAGATTAAGCACCTTGTGAGGCAATTTTTAGAGGAGTTTACCATCCAGCTGTTGTTGTATGAAACTATAAAGACACAGATGCTGGTCCTGTTCTGGTGGTTTTGCTTTTTTTTTCTTTTGACTCTGGGCCAGCTTTTAGCATCTTCCTGTCTGGATTAATCAGAATCACCTCATACTAATGAAATGTATGAGTCAGTGACAGAAACAAGTGACTGAAATTGTTTGGAGTCAAAACATTATTTCCCTTGAGCGTTTGTATATTCAGCATCACCGTATGATAAATGTGAAAGAATAATTATGGTGAATCCTCATGTGTATTTGAAATTTTAATCAGAGAAATGAAAGTGTTGGTGGCTGACGTGGATGTGACTTTGGTCTAATTCCTTCATAGGCACACTGCTAAACAAACACACATACAGTACAATGTATGTCCCAGGATGCTCCGTGACAGATGTATTCTGTCATTCACCTTATTCAGTCTAGTATTTCTGCAGTAATGTGTCCCAGTGGTCATTAATATCACTTAAATTGCTGTCAGTATGACATTATCTTTATTGTCATTACACCCAACAGATATTTTATCGCCAGTGACCTCAATCATGCAAATTTAAAGTCTGTTATCTTACAGTTTGCTCTAAGAGAAGAAAATACACTGGACCTTGTTTATATCTAAGCTGCTTCTGCTGCTGCTGCTGAGCGATCACTCTTATTCTTAAGACTACTGGGTGTTTGTACATGTTAATTGCCTCTGCACCGGCAACCAACGTGGCTATAGGCATCACACTTTAAGTTGTCCGTCACATCTGTCCCATTAATGTGAACTTGAGTTCTCAGTTACATCTTCAACCTTGGCACAAAATCCACTTATACTCAAGAATGAGATGATCAGAGTTTGATGGTCAGAGCTCAGAGGTCAGTGTCCCTGTTACCTCATGTCTGTCCCATTTACATCAACTTAGTATTTTGGGAATGTCTGGAGGGAATTTCATTACATGTGACACAAACATCCACTTGGGTTATTGGATTAGAACTGATTAGAATATGAATCTGAAAAGACATGCATGCAAACTGCAACCAGACCGGTTGGCTACAACATTTTGTTCTCCTGTAAATACTGTGTCATGTGTATGTGTGGAAACTACTGTACAATAAGTTTAAACCTGAACGTGAACCTTGTCTTCATTATTATTGCTCCTGTGTCACGCAAGTCAGCCTTCATGCAAATTCATACAGCAGTGATCCAGCCGGAGTGCAGAAACTTTTAACAGATCAGTACAAAAGGAGGGAGAGTGTAATCAGGCTTGACATTTAAAGCATAATGAAGCTCTTTTGTTTCATCAGCCCTCTCTGTGCACGGACTGTGAAAGGAGTGAAAAAAGACTGTGTCTTCTTTTGTGTATAATCTCACTATGTACAATAATCACTTCACTCTCAGTTCACTCTGTTAACAGTGTATGATTACTGCTAATATGCTATTAAATATCTTCATATGTGCACAGTGGAGATGCTAACTTTACAGTGTTCCCCATTTTGCAGTAATTTTACATGTAACCATGATTGGAAACTGAGGCTAATGAGATTTAGTCACAAATCAAGTTAATGGACAATTAAACCAGGTTCTTCATGAGGGGTGAATCATGTTCGTACCAAATGTTAAAATAATTATCCAAAACTTAGACTGCAGCCAATAGTTCTCCTAATAAGACTGTAAGTACACAAGTAGTCCTCTGCACAAGCTAAACACTAATGCTGGCATGCAGGTTTATTGTTAGCCATATTCACTAATGGTAGTATGCTTTCATTGTTTACTAGCAATAAACAAAGTACCGTTGAGCCTATTTTAAATGTATTTAGAAATAAAAACATCAAACTGAAATTTCAACTTCATCATTAGGGCAGTCACTAAATATATTAGATCCTGAATATCTCTACCTTATTTGTGCCATTACGTGTTGTAGACGGAGGTTTCACTTGATAAATTAAATGATTTAAATTACCAAATGTAATGTCTGTCCATCCAAAATTTTAACTATTTGAGTCTTGACCAAAGCGCGGGACTTACTAACAGACTTCAGATGCCATTGGTAGAGTCATGTTGCTAGATAGCGTATAGAGTCTACCATTCTCAACTCTACACTTCTACCCACTTCAACCTAATAAGAATGAAAGTCAAGTTCAGATGCAAGTAAGCATGTCCTTATTGCTTCTGTTAACCTTCTCACCCAGACATGATTGCTTTGCCGGGGTTGTAATGGATTTTTATTGTATTGCAATTGCCTCTTGACTCCTTGGCTGACTGGCTTTGTGGTCTGTTTAGTGTTTAAGCTAAATTTTATTTATTTATCTAAAACATCCTTTAAAAAACACCACAGAGGTAATTAGCAATGCCTTTTATGCTGTTAATGGGAAAGGATGTAGGACTGCTGGGAATATGAATGTTGAACAATGAACTTATTCCACATGAAGATGAGTAAAGGTTAACATTATTCCTCAGCTCTGTTTTGTTTACTGAAATCAAATTACACATCATGTTTATGAGTAATAGCAGCATTATAAGCTGTAAGAACATTAAGAATAGATTGTCTGTGATACTGTATCATTTATCTGCGTTTGCATCCATGCAAGGGAGCTCTGTGTGGGTGAATGCATTTCTTAATAATATGAGTTTGCACTTATCTTAGCATCTGTTGGAGATTTACAGTCACTGATAGAGGCTCTGATTGAAGTTGTCCAACTCGGTTATGCGAGGCAAATATGCATAAAACACGAAGGGGTGAAACATTCTCCTGCAGTTAATGGTTTGATATCGCTGTCCTTCATCCTTTAGATCTGTACTCACTAATCTAATTAGGGGATGACTAGAGGACAAATCCCTGACCTTAGATTGAAAACATGTAAGCTCCTCGTGGCACAACATTCAGATACCGAGGCAGGTGTTTGTGATCTTTCAGTAGCAAATTAATCGGTGAAATGACGTTTAGGATTACAGCTTCATTTTTATATTATCAGAGGCTTCTTCAGGGATGTCTGAGATGCCTTTCTAACTGTCAGTCCTAAATGACTCTAGAAGGTATATACTGTATGTGCATCCAGGCAGATTAGACCACCCACTCACTTCTATAAGGCGTCTGAGGCTGCATCTGTGAATTATACCACGTCCAAGAATAACCTCCTTCCAGAATTGATTCGGTAAGCCCATCTGGCCATTCTCTTTTTTTATCTTGTAATTTTGAGTAGTATTTCTTTTAGCCTCATAGCTTGGAGCTGTGTCATCGTGTGGTGTTGTATTTCCAGGAGAAGAAACAGATTGTTGATAAAATCAAAGATAAACAAGCAGCCTTTCTGCGTGGTTTCTGCCAGGCACAGGCCCACTATCCCTCCTGGGGGAGATTAGCAGGTAGAGGACAGATTGAAACCAGACAGAGAAGGGATGATGAATTGGAGCATCAGTTTCAGGAAAATGATACGCGGTACTCACCTCTGCTTTCCCATTGAGCCCTAACGGTGAGACTGATGCTCTTCATACACTACACAGATGTTCCAGCTGCTTCAGCTGCTTCCCATCTATTCTCTCGTTAAAGGACCTATTCATTTAATACAATTTCATCCACTTTGCCGCCTCACACGTGGAACAGTCAGTAAAAATTATAGAGTCATTGTAACAATAACAAAAACATCAAGGTCAAAAAAAGATCAAATGCAATCATTGCAGATTGAGCCAATTAAGCTACAATTGGACACGAGGAAGTTATGGTCATATATTAGAAATAATGGGGTCAAACAGCAGTGAGGTGGCAACACACAATCATTTTTAAATGCAAAGCAAAGCTCAGGGTAAGATGATATGGAAAAGATAAGGCACATTTCTTTTTACAGTGTGTGTAATCACTCACCAAAAAAAAAAAACATATTTGCAGTTTGATTCGTCTGTAGCCACTAGTAGAAAATGTTCAGATTGAAAAGATCCAAAATATGTTTCTAAATATGAATGTAATGTACAAATAGTCAGTGGTACTGCCTCTTTGAAAAATACAGGGATGCTGGCACATTTCACAGCTCATCATGAGGTTCTGCTGTACAGTATATACCTTAAAGTTACTAACTAAGTCTTCACCACAACTGTCTGTGACAAGTAGAGACTGAAGAGCAGCTGCACATCAAGTAATCAGTGCCACTAAACGCTAAAGATCGGGGTGTACGGCTTCCTTACAAATCACCTCAAGCCTACATTAGTGTGTGTGGTCACACAAAGTGCACTCACACAAAACAGGTGGGACTCCACTGTTGTCCTGACCAGCAAGTACCAGTAGGTTTTGTTGCTAAACCTAAAGTGGAAAGAAAAACCCATTAAAGTCCTCTTAGCTGTGCCGAGCTTTGGGGCTGCAGTGTGCCGTGCACAGTGTGCCAAGTGACTAGCTGTGCATAAAAGGAAATCATTGCTGTGACTGAAGATGCCAGGCCCTGCTTTGCACTTAAGTCCATTGAAACTGGTCTATATGAGTTATATGTAAAAGTAGAAGTAGCCCCTCACGTGAAGGAGCATGTAATAATGTGGAAGGCAAGTGTAACATACTGTAGTTTCAGTTGCACCCAAGATGTAGATTTATGCTTTAATTTAGAGAACGTGTCCATGCACTAGTTTTGCATTGATCATCTCTGGTCATGTACAAATAGAGTTAATATGGACATTAAACATGCCTTTGGTGTGGTGGCATCAGCCTCTAATGAGGCCGGTAGAATAGCTTTAACACCACAGTAAGAGAAGATGCTAATATAAAAATACTGTTTTAGCAGCCTGGATAGTGTTCCATGACTGCTAAATGAGCTCTTGAACATTTCACTTCACATATAGTAACCAGATTTAAAAGCCAAAATACAAAATACAGCACTTCAGTGAACGTTGGTCTTGATCAAGATCTCTTGTGCCTCAATCAGAGCCTGGCTTTGTAAACGTGCGGTTTGCGGTTTATTCATGACACATGCATTCTGGGTATAAACGGTAACGTCTTACTGCCATTTAGAGCTGTCAGCTTGCCAAGTGAGCTTCTGGAGGGGGTCCAAAAAATCAGTGATTGAAAGGCTCGCTTGAGCATTTCGCCCCGAAGATGTTGGTGCTAAAACATCAGTTATGTAAGGTGGTGTTTTTCACAGGTCCACGGGTCATGTATGCAAATTCACTGGCTTTTCCAAGTAGCTTTGAAGTCCTTGGCTTGTCTTTACACATGTCCACTCTCACCTCATTTCTTATTTCCTCCTCTCAAACATCACCTGCTTCTTTCAAGCTTCAGTCCAAAAATGCAGTAATTATCCCAGATTTTTATTTGCATGAACAACTTTAATGTCATCTTTTATTTTTCAGTCTTACTTTGACTTATGGGACTGAGTAGGTTCAGTTGAGTCAAGACCATATTCCTAAAATAAAGGCAAAGCTGACACACCATCTATCTATTCTAACGTCATATATCACACACACGACTGAGGCACCAAAACGTCGCCGGCTGTCCTTGTTCACATACTTAGTAACACTCACTGTAGGTGAACAGCTCATCAATATTGCTTGTGGGATTGTGCACAGTACCAATCCATGCAGTTCAAGCATCCCTGCAAGACACGAGAGCTTTGATCCACACTCATGACCTGCTGCTTCGGTGCTCCCTTCCACAGCAGCCGCCCCCCGTTGGGGACTGATCTCTTGTGCTATAACTCAAAGGTTTCAAAGGCAGACCTGTATTCTCCATTAAAAGAGCCAAAGAATCATGAATCAAGGGTCATCATGCGTCAGACTTTCAGCTGTGGCGCCATCTCCTGAAAAATCCCCCATTATGGAGTTGCTGCAGAAGTACCGCCAGCCACAAAATACCCTTGAAAAATGTCAAGGTGCCACTGAACCTACACCTCCCATGTACAAAGTGAAGCACGACTCACTTTGAAGAAGATGTGGCTAATGTGATTTTACGCGTGTCTGTGTGGGTGATCTCTTTCACAAGCGGTTTGTGAAACCTCTTTTTAATTGGTTTGCCGACTTTCAAGTAAGCTGAAAACTACCTGCATGTGCATCAAGGTGCTGCGCTGTGACAATCATCCACATCCTCTTTTTATGCTGCTTTTTTTTTTGCTCTTTTCCTTGAAGAAACGAGCACAGACCAGAAGG
This sequence comes from Anabas testudineus, assembly GCF_900324465.2. Taxonomy (NCBI): domain Eukaryota; kingdom Metazoa; phylum Chordata; class Actinopteri; order Anabantiformes; family Anabantidae; genus Anabas; species Anabas testudineus. The sequence goes on along the minus strand of NC_046622.1, from coordinate 6,220,631 downwards.
GCGCACCAAGAGCAGGTCGGAGCTGTGGTGCGAAGTTATGCAGCTGCTTTGAATTCTGTCTTTCTGTTCTGCTGTGGCACTGATGTCTTATTTCCTTGATTGGTAGCCGAACAGAATTATCACCGCAGTCAATTGCAGCCAAGAACACCTGCCTCTCTTTAGGAGACACAGGGAAATTTTTTCCAACGCTTCATTACTGGATAAATCTGACTGTATTGCATCAGTGCTACTTTTAATTCAAGCTGAATCCGTGATGGTTTCATCAGAACACCAGGCACATGTCTTTTTTAGTTTCAATTATTCAAAAATATGTTTTGCTTTGTAGTGCACCTGGTGCTCTATAACCCAGCAACACCGTGGAGCTCTGCTGTCATTGTGGTGTGTGCATACAGTTGACAAAGCAATTTTGTTGTTGCTGCTCTGGACAGACCTCTTGGGCACGCTATCATCTTAAATCAGTAACATGTTCTCCCTGAGTGCTAAAACAGTGATGGCTGAGAGGTTGATGACCAGCCCCTGAACTCCGTCCATCCTTCTCATCATTACCAGCCGTGTTTCTCTGATGTTTTTAGTTTCACAAAAGAAAGGTCTTTTTCAAAAAAGTTAAAATTGTCTCCTCTGACACATCTGTACGAGCCCAGAGAGATATTTGCGAGTGCTGTTTTCAGAAGAAGTGTGGGTGTTTCAAGCTCCAGTAAAGAAAGAAGACATCAACTAAACTGTCAAACTATAATATGTTCACTTACATTTCCTTGTTCCTCTCTTTGAAAATCATTCTCTCCTACACTTCACCAGCCTATTCTCTAACAAATGTACATGTCACCACTGCTCCTCTTCAGTGCCTCTTCTTCAAAGACGTTTCATGTTCTTTGACGCCATCTGCTGGATTCTCATTAGATTAATTTCACTGAAGGTTCAAAGCAGTGGTTCTGCTCCCTGTGCACATCACTACAACACACATCTATCTGAATTTGTGTATACTTATATTTCATCTACTGCTTAAAGGTAACTACTCTATGGTGTGCTGGATTTGCTATTCAGTTTTTCTGTCTTATTGATTTGATGTGAAATGATTAAGAGGAGAGGAGAGGAGCTCGGCAGTCTAACTCTTCAACAGCATAACTAAGAGATGTTCAGGGTCATCTGAGCTCACAAACTCTGAGCTGATTCCACCGGAGAGGAGCTTGATGGCTAAGGGCTCTGCCTCCCTTTTCTACATTTGGAAACTATGAGAACCACAAGTAGACCTGCAGTCTGAGAGTGTTCTGATTATCTGTTTGGATAACTCAAGCACTATTAGGACTAGGCTATTTTTAGGACACAGCAGAGCTTGAAAAAGTATGTGACCCTCTAGGATTATCAGTTTCAATCAATAGGTGTGTTGTGACCCTTGTGACCTCCCAGACTACTGTATTACTGTATTACATGTCTTGCTCTTGGTGTGACCTTTGCAGGTCGACTGCTCCTGAGGAGAATATCTGTAGTTCCATTTGGATACAATCTTCCTGACAGTCAACTGGTGGAGTGCAAACTCATCAGAGTATATAACTCCACTGTAACTAAATAAATATTTTGTCTAATGCAGTAAAAAATGCAAATTAGTAGTTTAAATAGAAATACAAATTGACTGAAAAAGACTTGCAGAATATTTAACATGCATGAATGATAAAAGACAAGGAGATCAATAAAGTTGATAAAATTATTATTATTATTATTATTTTAAAATGTTTTACATTATAGGCCTATATTTATTAATAAGGTTAGGATATATCTTGTACTGTTTTGACATCTGCTATGTTTCCTAGAGATGATGAATAACCCCTGTGGTACATATGCGCTCCTCTGTAAAACTGACCACAGTTGCCTTTCAAGGCCCTGAGCCAGGTCATCAAGCAGCTAGAGGAAAACCACCCTGTGCATGTGTTTCCATTATTCAGGAGGGCATGAGCAGGGTGGCAGCTGGGGGCGGAGACTGTCCCCGCTGAGCTGATGGAGGGAGGCCGAGAGAGAGGAGGAGTGCATCCGAACAAGAGGAGCGCCTGCAGGGACGCTGAGGCTGAAACTTGGACTCATTTCACAAGTGGAGATGGAGCAAGCAGAATAAACGCACCTGCTGTAGTCGAAGGTATTTATAATCTTTTCAAATGTTGACAAGCCTCTTGAAGTTTTTTTTGCTTTTTCTGCAGTTCATCATTTTCGGCGCAGTTACTGTTGATTTACTTTCAACTCAGAAGAAAACTCTTACTGTTTGTCTCTGGGGGTTTTTACAGTAACATGAGGCCTTTCTTAACCTTCAAACGACCGTATGGTCGTTATAAGTTCTTAAATAGTTAATAATACGTTTTAGATCGACGCAAAAGTCGCCAAATTGCGTTTTGGGTACAATCTCAAACTGATGAATGAGGATCTTTTTACTTTTTGCACGCAGGTTTAGTTGACACTGATATTTTTTGGTACTATTTCTGCAAAACAGCCTCTATGGGCTGATGCCCTAAACGGACTAGACGTTATTGTCACCAAAGTAAAGCTCAAGCAGCATTTTGTCATTAATTTGAACCATAAACGTCTCCCACCTAAGATCTAAATAATAATATCATTACTGTGAACACAGATATCTGTAATACTGTAGAATTAGATAAGTTTGTCCAGGACTTTTTCAGCTAGACATAATCAAGGATGTTCATCAGCTGCCTGCTAATATTATCAATAAAAGAGCAGGACTAGTCTGTAAGAAATATATTTTTAAACTAGATGCAGCTTTTGGGAATAAATCATATTTCCTCTAAGACGAATGAGAAGAAAGTACATACAGTACTGCTGCTTTAATGTCGGTTTCAAATTGAACCAACTCCCAGAGAGGCTGGCACCATGGTTATTCAGGCATCTTTAGCTAGAATCCCATTTCACTGCCTCTTGAGAGAGGCTGTGCGTGTCTGTAGGCAGTTGGCATATTGAAGGTTTTAACAACTCATCCTAGCATGCCTTTGCTTTTTCATTTTTAGAATTTCTGATAAAAAAGTTATTCAAATAAACCCCTGTGCTATTTACCTGGCAAAATAATCGACTGAATCAATAATGAAGCTGTACTTTTACATTGCATACCATGCTGGGGAATACACATATGTCATATCATGTGATCAGAAATAGTTTTTCACCAAAAGTAAACCGTTGATGCACAATGTGAAGCCACACAGTCACCTCACTGTAACTGATATGCATGGTGTTCTCCTCACCTGATCTTTTCTCAGAGGCCACAGTGGCTTCATGTGTTCAGGAGAAAGCCCCTCCCTGCTCAGGTTGATAATGGGCAGGTAGAGCAGGGAACAGGTGCAGTTTCTGGGCTTGTTTCGAGCCATTGAATGCTCCTTTTGTGAAGTGACTCAACTTGGACCAGTAGCAGTGTGGAGAGCAGGTGACCCGTTGAATCATTATTCTCTGTGGGTGCTGTCTTCTTGTCTGTTTTCATGTGAGGTCACTGTAATTGCAGAGATCAGTGGATCAGGACACTGTGACGTGCACCTGTAGAAGTTGGAAAAGGTTGTAACACCTGCAAAAGGCTGACAGGCATGATCCCCTGTAGTATTAAATAGCCATTATGTAAAGTTCTTCCACTTAGGATTCAAGAGGTTTGTAAATGTTTAAACCAGCATACAGCTGCTTGATGTTGCATCTGGAGAAAACAGCTGAATGAAACTCACATCACTTCAGCGGGACGTACATATGGCAATATTATAACACTTAACAAATAACTTTAAGCAGTTAAGTGTATTCCTATTCATAACATTAGTCTCTTCCCAGCATCACTTCCCATAGTGTGTATTTGTGCACTTGTTGCATGAGTGAGCTGCTCAAGAGTTCACGAGCATAGCTGGAATTAACCTTCAGCTGGTTTGTGCTAACATTAGGGCCTGATATCTATCAATTATTAATCATGTTCCGCTCTGCCTGTGCAAATCTAAATGTGTCTCACCATGGAAACAGCCTTATGTCTGTATGCTGGAGGGTGTTAGTTTCAGTGGCCGTGCCGACTCCAACCTCGTTCTTGTCCTTGTTCAGTTCCGAGAGTCCTTCTCTGCTCCATGCCCTGATGCATGCATGAATGAATGCAAGTATCAGAATGATGGTTTCACAGCTTGTAGGATATTTTACTCTACATCAGTTTGTCCTCGGTGCATTTGTTTCTTAGACTTGACAATAGTTTCAATTAAATAATTGTTAATTTGCATTTATTAGAATAGTTTTTGTCTCAATTTGTGTGTTTTTATAGGTTATAAGAAATCTGTAAGTTGCTGTAGTGTAATAACCATTATTAAATAATAATATACCACATCCTGTTGCTCAAACTGTTCACAGTTAAACGGGAAGTTAGTACATTGACACGATAGCCAGATTGTCAAGTATGTTTTATTGAATACATATTCAAATATTGGCAAATAATAAATTAAGTTGAGAAAGCTTGAGGTGTACCTGTCAATAGATGGGATGGACTACTGATAAAGAACTGACTGAGAAGTGTTAAAAAATACCATTAGAAGTTATGGTATTCATTCTCAGTGTATTTTTGTTTTACACTAGATGGCGCACTATTACTACAGCACGCTAGTTCATGTCATTTACATTAATGCTGCATCACAGAACAGGATCCTTACAATTTTGATTTCTCATTGTGTTGTTGCGAATACATAAAATAATAAAACATGCATCTGCAGAGGAAAGAAATTGGCACAAGTGACAAACAAAAAAAAAATTAAAGCGTAAAAACCTTAATAATAAAACACATTAAAAAAATTAGAATACTCATTGGTCTTGGGTTAACAAAGGCAAAAGTGACTCTAGACTTGAATGTGAATTGTGTTTATTTGTATTTAGTGAATATACTGTACATATGGATGTGTTAGTAATAATAATAATTCAATTCTGCTGTGTGTCTATTGACTTGGCATCAGGTCCTTAGTCCCCAAACAGGAAACATGTCTTTAGATGTTGTGAAGACATGATGATGTCTCCTTTTCTCAAAGATGTTGTTAATTAGTTCAGGAGGCTCATAGCTAAATATTCGGACATCATTACTCTGCAGGAGTAGTAACAACATGCTGAATGTACTTTTTGTTTTTCACAAGCTTCCAGTGGTATTTTGCAAGCGTCTTGCTGCAGAGGAATTCTATTGAAAGTGTTTTCTTTAGGCTAGCTTTTGACAGGGGGATGAAAAATGAACTGCTGTACTCATTAGAGTGAGGAAAAGACTTGTTGCCAGGACTCCCTGTAGTGAGGTTATTCTCTTTAACATAGTTTAGACTTGTATGTTCAGTGAGTCATGCAGTTGCTCATGTTTAGGTGTGATCCCTGACGTTTTTACTTGTAGCATCATAAAAACACAAATCCTTGAAAATAACATATGAATGACGTGAAGACTAGAGAGTACAGATTGGTTGTTCCGTGTTGTGACTGTGGCTTCTTCCTAGAAGAGAAAACGCCTAGACTTCACGTACATACACAGTGTGTTTGTATTGCTGATGTAGGTCAGAGTAGGAAAAACTGGTTCATGTGGTAGGTGTGTCTGGTGTTAACTTCACTGTGGCTGAAAAAGACTGGATAGACCTTAAGCTGCAAGCAGCGCGAATGTTTCTTTGGATTTACATCTTCGCTTTTATTGGATGGTTTCACAGTTTTCCTCATTTCCTCAATGATGCCAGTGCCAGTCAGAGACATTAGGAAATAATGCAGGGAGAAGACAACACAGGCCCCAACAGAGAGATATGGAGAAAGGACCGGGAATGTACAGATGTTGTCCACTGAACTTCTCGAGTCAGCGAGGACTTTCTGCAGCATGTGGAGAATCTAGCTCTTTGCCAGACATCTCGGTATATGAAGAGGAGTTGTTGTACAGCTTTTAAATATTCTAATTGACTCTGCCGTCTTGAGTACACGATTGTTCAACAAATGAGTTTGCGTCTCATTAACTCCGCCAGGGGCAGGACGTGTCTGTTTAGACTTTGATGCATAAACTCCAAGGCAAATACAGGATATTTATTCAGGACTACCTCGTGGGCACACAGTAGGCGGGGATGTTGTAGCTGTCAGTGCAGCCTCTCCCTCCCTCTTTAGTTATGACTTTGCCCCTCTCTTCTCTGCCTCTTGCCTTTTTGCTGAAAATAGGAGGAGCTGTGTAAGTAATCCAATACCTTCCCAATTCATGAGAGTTACTGTAACTTGCTGAACTGCCCTGACAAGTGCAGGGGTTAAAACCGACTGTCCAGAGCTCTGGCTCCATCTGTGCACAGCATATTTCTGCTGCCTGACCAAGATAAAGAAGTTTGTTAGGAGGGAAAGGAAATTTAAACTACACTAAAAAAGGAGGGGAAACCTGGCACAGCTTCAAATGACTTCTTTGGAAGAATGATGGAAGTTGCTGTGCGCTCCCTGCCATCCAACATGTCTGTAGAGGAGAGTGCTGTGAGAGACATGACTGAGAGTGAGGCAGATTCCTCTGAGGCACTGGATGAGGTTGTCCTGGGACGCATTGCCCGCTTACCTCTGGATCCATTCCCACCCAGGGACTTCCGAGGGAAGTTTAAAAAGATGCGCCATAAGAAGAGGCCCACCATTCTTGAAAGTAGGTAGAGCTTTGACTCTGTGAGGCTGTGTTATCACCTCAATAATAACAGTTTTTAAATGTGCAGAGACAAAACCAGCATTTCAGCTGCTACTGCCATCACTTTGTTAAATTCCTCACCTCCATTGTGTATTTGTCATCCTCACCTAGGAATATGATGGCTTGTTAGCAATAGACTCTGACAGTGGGAGGGGAGGGTGCATCACACAACCTTTTTGAATTAAAGAGGAATTTTAAAGAGCTGAACTTGAGCAAAAAACAAGAGAGAAAGTGAAGAAACGAGGGGCAACAGGGGCAGAGGATAAGAGCAGGAAAGAGCCAAGAGTTAGAGCTTGATAACCACAGGATGGCTGGTCAGGACAGACATATCTCACATTCCTCGCCTTCATCAGAGCTTGATAATGCATTTAATAAGTGCTTAATATGTCAGACTCCTAAAGCTGAGTTTAAAAATGTTTACGATCATCGTTGTCATGATTTATGTGTACACATGCTGCTTTGAGATTTAACTTAAGTGTTAGTGAAGCTGCCAATAAACAAACCTGCAGACACGGTAATTAAGAGAGTATTCCAAGTACTTTTTAGTTAGCTGATCATAGTACACATAGTTTCATTCATAGTAAAAGTTAGGTTTCACATTCAGCTGAACACTGCTGTTGTGATTTTAGACTCGTTACACTTGTGTTTTATGCTTTAATATAATATTTAATATAAAACTAACCAATAGCTAATGTCTTAGATGTCCATTGGTCCATCACTGCTTTGAATTCTTCCTGTTTAGCAGCTTTGTTGAAAAAAAAAATCTAAAATTACTCAACTGGGGAATTACATAAGCGTTTGCCCTTCAGAGGGCCTCTTACTGACCAGATTATAATTGATGGATAATTCAGTGTTTGTTCAGTGTTTAAAGAATTCATTTGGGCTCATCTCTGATCTGTTCTCACTAATGAAGTGTTCTGCTCTGCCCATGTTAGGGCAATAACTTCCCTATAATTGGTCAAATTAGCTCTGATTAGACTATCATGTCCTTATCTGAGGACATATTTTATCTACAAACAGGATGTTATACACTACATAGAATAGGTGAAAGAGTGTTTTGTAAGTTCATTATACTGTATCTATAATAACAGAATAACTCTGCAGAGTCCTCAACTTTTCATCCTGTTAAAAATTCTGATTACCAGGATACTGTTGAGCTACAGAGGCATTTGATCATGGAGTCTGTGCTCTAACCCTCAGACTAATACCAGACAAGAGTTAAAATGCTAATATCAGTTCATTGTATGACACTTAACCTGTCGTTTGGTATTTACTGCCAGAGTCAACTCAAAGTGATTCTTGTGTATTCTTCAGTAACTCCTTCAGCACTAATTGTTTCCTTGTTATGATGTAACTTAACTTCTTCAGCACAACCAGCAGAGCTGCTCTGCGAAGTGTAAACATCAGCACCGGTCACGTTCTTTATACTTTTTAAAAAAGGAAAGTGACAGATTATGTCAGGAAACATCCCTCAGAAATGATGACCTAATCTACAACAGTACCTTTCTACAGGGGGGTGTATTTAGCGTGGCCAAAATAAAGTTGAAACTGCGGCTTGTCTATCATAGAGTGCGTTATGTAATGAAGGTAAAGTGACTGCCGCTTGATGGATAGACAGGGTTCCGATAGGATTATACTAAGAGCGCTGAGAGGCAGAAGAGGAAGGGGGATTGGAGGATGAGTTTTATAGGCCATATGGGTGCTGACATGTATCTTTATACACAGCAAAATCTTATGAATGTTACATTTTATTGCTGCATTTCGAAAAAGTGAACAATCCTTTATTTGGAGGATCTGTTCTTTACTTTTCTTTATTAAAAATAGTAAATTAAATATTTTTGTAATTGAGATTGTTTGTGAGCAAAGTAAGCAAACTGAAGATGTTGTTCACGCCTCTCTCTGATAATTATTGGACACTTTGTTGACACAGTAAACTGACTTATTCATTCATTTGATTTATGTATTCACAGTTGTTTGTGTCGGCACAGTTAAGAGGTAGAAGGGTTAAAAGCCAACAGTCAGGCCCTTCTCTCGTGCAGATCCTCTGCGTGCAGTTAATCCTGTCTGCTTGCTGATCACTTCAGCGTCTTCTTCTTTAAACTGCTCTGCCAGTTGTTCCTTGTAATATGTCATACATGCACTCTCAGTCTCTTCTGTTTGTTGTGTGAGATGCACAAGCCCAGCACCGAAAGATGGACAAGCCCACTACTGTCATCATTATCAGGCTGTGCATGCAGACAAACAGTTATTATTAACTGTGCTCCGCTAAGAGGATTGCTTCCTGCACTCTCATCCTCCGCGCAGTTATTTAAAGGGAGCTTGCATTGCCGCCCACTGCTTGCCACAGTTTGAGAGAGAGAGATGTTGTGAGAGTGTGGAGGGAGAGAGGGAGAGAGAGAGAGGGCTGATAGCCAAGGACAGGACACAAGAGGAGGGCTAAAGCAGTGCTAGTGTGTTTTCTGAGGATCTCGTCAGCACAGCATTGTGTGCGTCACAGAGAAGTGACAGCAGGCGCTACCTGCTGGTCCCAGCTCAGCCGCCGTTGCTGCTGCTACTGGAGGGAAACCACAACTAGAGTAGGGGGGGGGGGCATTCAACAGGAAGCTGCAGCCATGGCCAGCCAGCAGGACTCAGGCTTCTTTGAAATCAGCATCAAATCCCTGCTGAAATCCTGGAGCGGCAGTGAGTAGCGTTTTGTATCTTGTTGTTGTTGTTGTGCTCAGCTGACAGAGCTCATCGACTGTGTGAGACTGCAGTTCTGCTGGGAACCTATCTTTACAGCCTCTTTTTCCTCTTGTGGTCCATGACACGGATGTGCTGTTGCTTGTTTGCGATTGAGATCAGCACATTTTTATTGTCCAGCACCCGTGTTGCTACAAACATGGAAGTAGTACTTTTAGTAACAGAACACTAGAACAGCAGATACATAACTTCAAGTCTTACCAACTAAGAGAAGTTGTGCACTGAAACTCCTGCTAATAGCGACTCAGTGTTTTATTTCTGCTGCTTCTCTTTATTCTGCTTCTCTGGCCTTATTTCACTTGAGTCTGTGAGGCTCTGACAGAGTTGAAATAGCTCTTTATTAAGTGCAAGGGCACCGTAATAGGATTAGTGGAGGTTCAGCTCAGTTGCATGTTCTGTTCCAGAGCTCACAGATCTGCTGCCTCCAACTGGGCCCATGAGGATAAGATGGGATGCCATCCTGTGTCTGATGATGGCATAATTCTGTTTTATACTGTAAAACATATGAGTGGTGTCCTGCAGGGTGGATGGTAAAACATGCTGGAACCCAGCAAATAGCACCTCCGCAGATAAAGTAGGTTCAGTATATTATAGAACCCCCACTACCCCTAACTAAAGCAGTGTGTTAGCAAGTCAGGTGGACCTTTCAGAGACTCGGGGTATTTGTATACATCTATTGAATCTGGATGTAAAGAGATACCGTGGAACATGCTGTTGCTCTCTAAACACTCAGCACTGAGCCATCTCCTGATGATGTTGCATAATCCTCACAGTAGGTCACTTTGATAATAAAGGCACAGTCAGTCATTGTGCAGCAACAACCCACGGCTATACATTTCCATTAAATACCTGATCTTCTAATCTTCTTATCATCTCTCTTCTTCCATTTACTTTGAGCTGTTATGTAATGAATCACAAGACTGAAGCAGATACAGTGTCATTAAAAACAATGAATCTAATGCTCTAGGATTCCAGACGGATCAGCTGCTGATGTTAATTGTGAAAATATATATGTATGTATGTATAAAATGAAATGACTGAGTGTGAATTGTTGTCTGGAACCAGCAGTATGAGTTTCTCTGCTGTCTATCAGTGCTGTTTGCACTGTGACCTCAGAGTAAACAAAATCAAGGCTCTTTAGAGACTCCTCTTTCATAAATCAGTCCAGGTCTAAAAAAACTGTGACAACTCGCAGCACTGTACTGGCATTGTGTAGCAACTGCATCAGGTCTGGTGTTCACATTGCCTGGAGGCTGGTGCAGCATCAGCCAATCAGGGGAAGAGATGAGCCGGGGACAGTGATGCTCCTCTAATGAAAAGTCAAACATGTTGTTCAGTGGCCTTTTTTTTTCTCTTATGGAATTTAATTGTGCTCAGTTATTCTGTCACCTATTATATGACGAAGGTTTGAGGCCGTTTCACTTCCTTGTTTCATCTTTGCAAAACCGGGTATGCAGTGCTATATTAATGCAGTTTTTTATGAGCTAAAAACACTATTTGAGGTAATACAAATTGCAGAAGTCGTACACTACATCTTCCTCTTAGGTGAAAGAGACAGATGCTGCTGTTTTACCAGGGACTTGTATAAATGTCCTGAAACACACTCCCTCACAGCAGGTGGCTGTTTCCAGCATGATGTCAGCTTGCTAAAACAGGGCAATGATGGTCAATAGTTGAGGCCGACATTTTAATCTGCTTTTCACAGAGGTCTGTAATCAGTCTCTCACTCTCTCCACTCTCCCAATTTTTTGAGACACTCAAGCTTCATCTGCGAACATGTATTAGTATTAGTGTGTCTGTGCTCCATTAATTCAAATATATAAATAAATAAATAAATAAATAAAAGTTCTTCTTCACATTTGAATCCAGGAGATTTGCATTCGTGAAATTTTAGGTATCAATGTATTTTTTTTACATATTAAGTCAAAGATTATAACAAATCTCTACTGATTTACTCAGATTTGTGGCACATCTGGTATCTTGTTAACAACCACTCAGCTCTGGGTGTTTTGTTTACGACTAAAGGTGAAACGATTTTCCCACTTGTTCCCTTTCAGTGAGAATAATAAGGAATAAAAAGTATTTTTTCCACATTAGAAAACATGCAGTTCCCACTGCTCTCTCACATAAATGCACTGTCAGTGATTCTCTCAGCAGCCGAGTAAAGTGCTCCCAAAGGTCTGTGTTGACATTGGTCTCTCTTGTCCAGTTAAGGAGGTCAGTGGTATCTAAACATCCACCCACTCTGTTCACAAACGGCTGCTAAAGTGGCTGTTTACTCATCAGGATAGTCTCTGTGGACAGCATGCTGTATAGGGAACTGCATTCTTTGTGTATGGGTGCATGCGTGTGAAAGAGAGACACTTGTTCGCCTGCTTGTATTGTCCTCCAGGGAGCACCACCATGCTCAGGGTGTTTCCAGCATGGCGATGATGTAATGGACGCTGTGCCCGAGCTCCTTGTTTGTAGAGTCACATGTCCCGAGTGTTCGTACAGCAGCCAGAGCTACAGACAGGGCTTGATATGCTCACTGGTGCTGGGGATACTTTCTTCACCTCTTCTGTTAAAGTTACTTCAATAAAGGAAGTTCGAATTGAGTTAAATGTGTTTCATCTAACTTGTTGTGACATTTAAAGTTTGTTATATCAACTAAAAAAACAATCTTTCCTTACTGAGTATAGTGCTTGAAGTAGTGTTTTTTAAAACTTGCATTCAGTCCAGTTTCAGAGAAGACTTTTTAAGGGAAGTGCACTGATCAAGAAGCGTGTTTACACTCTGGTGGTCTGTGCCTCGTGCTTTAGGATCACAGAGGTGGAGGGAAAGGGGGAGGTCTGCTCTGTCAGTATAGTGTGTACCCTGGGATAAATATAGTGACACAACTATGCCACCATAGCATACTGGACCTCATCAGTGTGCTGTTCCTCAGCTAAAAATTCCCGCCTGACCTTCACTCTTGGAAGGCACTGTGTGATCACAAGGCTAGAGGAAGTCAACGCTGAAGCAGCTCACAGGGAGACAGCGAGGGAGAGAAGGGAGAAAGAGTGAGATTTAGGTATTGCGTGGTCTCCCGTACCAAACACTACTCCCACTTTTCAAAGCACACCCGCTGTTGGCTCTGTGCGCCATGGAAACTATGCCCAGCAGAACAGAGCCAGCTGACACACAAGGCATGGACGTTGGTGGATTTTACTAGCGAGCATTTGTCTTGATTCAAGACAACCCTGGATACCATGTCCTCCTTCCCCACTATGGACAGGACGGCTGTGTGCTGGAGTAAGGCCAGCGTCATCAGCTTCATTAAGGGCCTGGGTAGGTGCTGAGTTACCACGAGTGAGGGAAGCATGTTCTGAAAGGAGAGGGTCACACATGCTGGGCATTCCTCGAAAGATATCCAAACGCTTCATGTCCTGGAAAGACCTGGAGATTTGTTAACTGATTCCATAGCACCTCCCCAGATTCATAGAGAATGTGCAACTTTATCAGAGCTGCATACTGTACGGGTACAGCCTCCAACATTTGCTGAAGCATGTTTTCTATAAAATAGGTTCGGCAACTCCTCTCAGTGTTCAGTCTGCACGAAAACTGATGTTTCTGCTTCTGATTCACCTTTTGGCAAATAGCATAAGATCATTAAATTTAATTACCAGTTATTTGACTCCTCAATCTATTACATTCTGTAGGTTTTTGTCTTGTCACAACATGACTAGATGATCGTAAATGAATGAAATGACATGCTTCAAGGGCTGCTATGTGCGTGTATATATGTATGTTCTGATTCTACGTTACTCTATGTTACTTTCTGGGACTTTATAATAATATGATACTCTAATTTAAAACATAATTCACATTTCTTCACTTGTCTAATTAAATGTCCAGACTAGCCATCTATTACTAATGCAGTAATTGTTATATTTTTTACTTCCTATTCAGTATTTCACATAGTATTCTGTTCTTTTCAGGCCATATCTTGGTGCTGCCGCTGCTGCTGCTGTGATTTCTGTCAATTCACATTCACACACGTCTTCACTCTGAATGCAGTAGCTAAAGAAAATGTGGTTCTCATTGTTGTTTGTAAGGTTCATTCGCACTTCGAATATGTTTCAGGCTAAATGAAGCCTTCGCAGTTCTAATGAGATGTTTGCATGCAGTCCTTTACTATAGTTAGCACTTTAGTGTCCTGCGGCAGCAGAGCGAAAAACTGAGGTAAATTTTAACTTGTGTGTTAGTGTGTAAGGTTTATGGTCCCTGCTGGGCCATCTGTAATTCAACATGGGCCACATCATAACACTGGCTGAAGGTTGGTCACTTGCACAAGATTTTTGCTTCCCTTAAAGGGCAACGACATCTTTGGTACGAAATGAAAACACCAGCTGCCGGCCGCGGTGTTTTAATTTCCATATGCGCACTGTTTCGCTGTAGCAGTAGGAAAGAAAGAACTGACTCGGAGCAAGCCTCTGCCCTTTGGACAGTCTCCCTCAGGAATGTTCAACATGTTGGGAACTTTATGTCCATGTTTGGAAACTTCTTAGTAATATCCTATTCAGCGATGTCTCTTTGTAAACAGATTTGTAGCTGAGCCTGTCTCACTTATTTCGGCTTAATTTAGCAATGTATGACTTAACTGTTTCTGTTCTTGTGCTTTCTGTGTCATCTTCGCAGCCTCGCCCGTGGGGAACGGATACAGTAAACCTCCCATCCATCCAGTTTGCTGTCCTCAGGGAGAGAAGGGTCCCCCAGCCATGATGCCCATCAGCATTGATCCAGAGAGCAAGCCGGGCGAGTATGTCCTCAAGAGCCTGTTCGCCAACTTCACCACCATGTCCGAGCGCAAGATCCGCATCATCATGGCTGAGCCGCTGGTGAGTTGATAGACAGTGTTAACTAGAGAGTTAATGCTCTTAGTGAGCTGTGGTGGTTTGTTGTTGTTGACCCCTTTTTAAAGGTCTTGGTATTAGCTTTGGGAACTGAGGCCACACCACTGGTGTTCTGTTACAGTGTCTCTGAACCCTTTAGCAGCTTGAGAGTTATCCTGAGCTATATTAACATATATTAATAATGCAGTAAGAAAAAAAGCAAAGCTGGGACAAGTGTTTTGCATTTTTTATGTAGGAGAATTTACTGCATTGTTTTGATTCATTGTTTGATGTCTTGTGTCCTCTTGTGGGTGTTCTGACCAACAATGATGCACCACATTAACAGGGGCATGATACCTGATGGACAGGCCCAGAACTGCTGGTTTGAGAGTAATTAATTTCAAACAATGAAAAGAAAATTTCCAGTACAAAAAAAGTAATAATCATACTTAAAATGGTCCCTGTGTCTGGTGATATTCTACATCACAGTATTAGATTTTTATCACCAACTCCTTAAGGTGCATGTAGCATTTTACTGTTGTAGCTGCTGGAGCTGTTTAAACTACGTTATGTAAAGTTTCCTAGTTTCAGCACAAGGGTCAAGGCCTCTGTCCATAAGTCACAAGATAAATCTGAAGACTCATGAAATGACTAATGGTGTAGGGAAGAAGAAAAAACAAAGTTCCACTAAACTCTTTATGTGCAGACTTGCAGTATCTTTTTATATACTTGGCCCCTGGTTTGGTGTTTTAACCATTCATTATGTTTTTATCTACGTATCGTGTGTTTTTGTTTCAAATCTTAATCTGAAAAGTAGATACTATCTATAAGTGACAGATAGTGGAGCAACAAGTACAGCAGTTTTCATTTTGGTGCAGTGGAGTGGGAATATTTAAATTATGACAAAGCTCTACAAGCATGTCTGGTACTTTAGGAAATGTGTTGTCACTCATGACAAACATTACAACAACTTTTTATTTTTGCAAGGTCTTAAACTGAAAGCGTCGCCTGATTTACGATGCGTTTGTAATGTGCTGAACTGTTTTTGTGACAACAGGCAGCCTGACTCCTCCTAATGAAGCTGAAACGTCACAGTGATTTATTGCTGTCAAGGCCTCAGGCACAGAAGCAGAAATGTTAACTACCTTGTCATGTTTAATTGCTTTGCAGGTTTATGTGTAGCAGCAACGTCACGAGCACATAGAAGGAAGCATGAAGCTGCCCTGCAGACATGTAGTACTGAGTTCAGTAAAAAAAACTCTAAACCTTTATTATCACTTTCTTTTGGATGCACTGCTTCAAAGATAGATAGTTGGAAATAAATCTTTACAAGAGCTGTGGATTGGCAAGAAACCAGGGGTTACAGGGGTAGCTATTCAGTAACTGAGATATATTTCAATGTTGCAGATTTTTTATATATTTGTATATAATTTTTGAATTAACATTTGGGAAAACTGTAGTATAGTATAAAGAATACATCACTATATGCAATATGAGTTTTAAAACCATATAATGCTATAATCTGTAATAAGGTAGAGAAAATAAAAGAAGAATATTTGCAGGTTAGAGGCTTTTTTGTTGTTTTTTTATTTTTATTTTTATATATTTTTGTCTTGAGAAATGAAAGAAAGGACATCCACTCTATGTCTAAAAGCTTAAAAAAGCTTTGAATTACAATTTTTTTTGCATGTTACAATTAGAAATTTTCCAATTAGAATTGAAACAATTATAAAAGCAATAAATATAAAACAGTGAATATCTCTCTAAAGATTCTTTAGAGAGACTTTTCATCCAGTGGAGTTTAGAGCCGATCAGTAGGACCAACAACAGCTGCTCTGTCCTGTTGACAGACAGTTAGGCAGACAGGGAAGAGCTGTTGTGTGTTAAAATGGGCAACACTCACCACCTGCTCCCAGGACTATGTTACTATCTTAAAAGTCCCACTGAAAGTCAAACAACATCTATATTACTGCAAAAAGCATCATACTCCAGGTCAAACACAGGGTAATCGCTATACCTGTAGCTTTATGTGTGGAGATACTGCACTGTTTATCATATATAGTAACCCTTTAGGTAGGTTTCACATGTGTATTATACTGTGCTTTTCCTCATGGCTGCTGTGGACAACCAGTCTCCAGTTTTAGGTAGTGTGATTTACAGAAAGGTGTTAGTCACTAGCCACTGTCTGCAGGGAAGTGTTAATTACCACAGGGAATGTGTGCAACCCCTCGTCTCAATGCAACTCCCCCCCAGAGAGCTGTAGGGAGGATGTTCCTCTCTCTGCTTTTTCTCTCACTGGAGGACTGGCTGCATTTATTTATTTTAGCCCTGCCTTGTCATTATTGGCATACAGCTATCTCTCCTGCTCACCGTAATCCTAATCATTTGTTTGACAGAATCCGTGATGTTCGATCATCTGCAATAAGTATTAATTAATCAAAGTCTTTATTCTGGGTGTAAAGAACGAATACATGATGTCAGATACGGAAAAAGTTATGAAAAAAGCTGTAAGTCTCTGAGATGACTGAATACAAACAGTGTTGCTCTATCAGCCTGCCATAAAGGGCAGTAAAATCCTCTAAAGCCCGACAGCACAAGAGGCATCGACTTTTCTGTCATGCCAGCACAGATGGACTCCTCAGATGCAAGCATTTCTCCAAAAACTAAAAGGTCCATCAGAGCATGAGGCTTAGCTGGCGTTCCAGCTGCGAGCGAGAGGAATTGACATTACCATCAGCCCACGCAAAGTCAATGTCAGACACATCCGACAGTTAGCTTTTTTTGGATTAATCATCAAGTAAGTGATGGGCTGAGAGACACCAGAGGGACAAATCTGGAAGAGCTGGGAAGCAAAAAGGTGAAGGAAAGCAGATGCTTTGATTTTTGCAGGATTATGTGGTAATGGTGACTTTAGCATTTAGTCCATGTGGATATATGCATACTAACAGTATTACTGCTGCATCTTTTAGACCCATCGTGTGAGTAAAATAGTTGAATAATACTTTAAACTTTGAACTTTATAGTTCATACACATTCAAACTAGTTAAGCCCTTATTTACTCATAAATAGAAATTGAAATCGTACAGAAGCCAGGAAACCATCTAGCTGACTGCACTTACAGTAGCAGATGAGTGCATCGAGCCTAAACCCTTCATAAAGGCCTTTATCTGAGATGATGGAGGACTGCGATAATGGGAGCTGTCATGAATGTCCCGTCTCTAATATCAGACTCCGCCTGCTCATGCCTGGCATCAGACTGATTGATGGCTCTCTCTTGAGCTATGCGGTGATGAGTCCTTGTTCAAAAATACTCCTCACTGTCCAGACAGAAGATGAAATTAAACAGAGTAATGAACCTCTGATCGAACCTTCAATTCGCTTTGCCAGTTTGAATTTAACCAAATAAGAAAAGTTGTTAACTAACTTCCTGGTTTGTGTTTTCAGGAGAAGCCACTGACAAAGTCACTACAGAGAGGAGAGGATCCTCAGTTTGACCAAGTAAGTGCAGAGTAATTCACAACACTGGGTCTCTTTACTAGATTATCCATTACTCTACCAGATAACTAATGGTTTGTGGGTTTTTATATTTTGTACATTACCACCTGCAAACAAATATATAAATAACCTTTTTTTTTTTTTGCCTGTCCCATTAAGCAACTAGACACGTCCGTCCTAAATGTTGCACTGCGACATGAAAGCCCTGCTCACATCGTAAAAGGTCTTTTAGATCCAGTCAAGGGCAGGAGTGTTTACCTTGAAAGCTGGCTGTGACTGTGCGCTAGGTGTGTCCAGCAGGTCTGTGGCTGTGCAGAGAAGGCCCTTTCACAGCCACAGGGTTGTGGTTGTGCTGCTGCGTGAGGCCATTCAGCAGCAGCACAGAGCCAGGATTCTTCTCCAGCCTCGTGCTGAATGAAGGGTTCGCTGTGTTCCCTGGCCCGGCCAGACTCTCCTCCCTTCCTGTGTGCCCGACCCATTCCTTCCTTTCCCTCTCCCTCCCCCAAGACTGAGGGAGGCACCATGGGCACCTTGTCTCTGCACAGTCCCAGTGATGACCAGCTCACCGTTCAATTTCATCTCTCTCCACTAATGTGACCTTGGACTTAAAATACTTAAAACCCGTCTCATCTTGTCTAAGTTCTGGGGATGATACAGGCGTAGGAAAAATGAGAACAAATGAGAGTCAATCATCGTGTGTTGTTGTATTTTTGGGTTAAATTGCTGTATAAATAAACAAAGGAAGCACTGATTGCTGTCTCTCACTGTGGTATTTTAACTGCTAAACACAGTCATTTGCACGATGTGTGTCCTGTTCTTCTAGCTGATAAGCTCCATGAGCTCTTTGGCTGAGTACTGTCTCCCCTCCATCCTGCGCACTTTGTTCGACTGGTACAAAAGACAAAATGGACTTGAGGAGGAGCTGCACGAATACAGGCCTAGGGCCAACACCAGGTCTAAAAAGTGAGAAATATTAAGTTAATTTCCGTAATTTGACCTAAAGGATCAAGTGTGACTCTCACTTCACTGTAAGAACGAAACAAACCCGCTTGTATTGTTTTTCTCTGTCCAACAGTGATGAGCAGCAAAGAGACTTTCTACTTGAAAGGAGGGATTTAGCCATTGACTTCATCTTCTCTCTTGTACTTATAGAAGTTTTGAAACAGGTAACTTGACCGTGTACACAAATACTAGTTAATTTCTTTTATAATATACAGTTTCTCATGCAGTTGTGTCTCCTGATTCTTAATTAGATGGCGCTCCACCCAGTCCTTGACAGTTTGGTCAGTGAAGTAATTAACTTAGCCTTTAAGCACTTTAGATACAAAGAGGGGTAAGATCTCATCTTCTCAGCGCAGTTCCTTATTTAAACACAGCTTAAAGTTTCTCTAATGTGTGTGTTTGTCTTTTTGTACTTCCACAGGTATCATGGTCCTAACACTGTCAACATGCACACTGTAGCAGACCTCTATGCTGAAGTCATAGGAGTATTAGCCCAGTCAAAGTAGGTTTAAACTGTGATTATAGAAATGAATTAAACTGTTCTTCCATTATCTGTCTTCATTAGCTGTTAAACGTTTGTTTGGGTTTGGTGAGAGGATACATCATACCATTGCGAGGATACATCATACCATTGCGAGGATACATCATACCATTGCGGTTACCATTCCTGATGTCTTACTGCAAATGTTGCTCAGTTCAAGAGACAGGAACTCACTGTGGGGACAACACACTTTTGCACAGGTCCCCTTCACACCAAACTAGGACTGGAAATTGATATGTGTTTATTTGAAGTTTTCAGATCATTGCACCAGAGAACAAACCCTTAAAACAGAGATATGGTTGGTGAGCACCCTGCATACCCAACATGTACTCTGCTTAATTTGCTACAGGGGATGTTTCGATGAGGGGCTTTTATAGAAACCTTTACTTTCTTTACTAGGATTAAGAAAGGAGGAGAGAGTTCAGGACTTTCACTTTAAACTAACATCACTGAGACAGGATTCATGATGCTGTTTAATATGTTAAAAAGTGGATTATCTATCACTGTGTCTGTAGAAATAATAAGCAATTTGTTCCTACATGATTGAGAAGCAGAAACAGCCTAATTTAAGTATAGGAAGATTGTACAGGGTCCTCGTGAGCTCCCATGATGAATTATCTTCTAAATTTAGACCAGCAGAAGAATCCTTCCTCTGGTTCAATTTGGGCACGGGGATCAGGTGCTAGACGAGGAGTTCATCATGGGGCACAGACTTACAGTCTGCACACAGAGGGTAAGATAAGGGGGTGATATTTTAGGGAGGTGTGCTCGTTGCATATTTTGTCACTTTATTCTCTCCATGTCAGGACTCCCAAGTGGAGAAACTTTTTTGTGGAAGTGCTGATTTGGGATTTGTCTGACTGAGTTATGCAGCCATGTCTTTATATAGAATCTCATTTAGTGTTTTTTTCTCTCAGGTTTCCTGCTGTGAAGAAGAAGTTTATGACAGAGCTGAAGGAGCTGCGGCAGAAAGAGCAGAGTCCATATGTAGTCCAGAGTACCATTAGCCTTATCATGGGGGTTAAATTCTTCAGAGTAAAGATGTACCCTGTTGAGGATTTTGAAGCCTCTTTTCAGTTCATGCAGGTATAAACAGCCTCAATAACTCAGTAATGTTTTAGTACTTTGATTGGATTACAAATGTTTATCATAAACTGATTATATGTTACATGTTCCAGCTCTAAACTTTCATTAAAATCTGACCTAAGCACAGGATAATCTCACCATTGTGAATAAAAGTATTGACAGGATGTGTTGCCCTTTCACCTTGGCTGTATTTGCTGCTAGCGTTGGCATGCAGTTTGTGGATTACATTCAGTTTTGACAGTATCAAGTCTGTTAATCTTGTTATTTTAATTTTAAGTAATCTTCATTTTTATTGTGTGTTAAACCATTCACTTCTCTCTTTTCTGCAGGAATGTGCCCAATATTTCCTGGAGGTCAAGGACAAGGACATTAAGCATGCACTGGCTGGTCTCTTTGTTGAAATTTTGGTTCCTGTTGCAGCAGTATGTTTTTTACTTCTTGTTGCATTTATTATACATTGTTTAAATGAAAAAGGAAAAGAGCCCTGCTCTGCTGATGACTTGTATGTGAAGCGTGTGACCATGTGTGATGTTGTCACAGGCCGTGAAGAACGAGGTGAACGTACCCTGCCTGAGGAACTTTGTGGACAGCTTGTTTGACACAACCCTGGACTTGTCCACTAGAAAGAAGCACTCGCTGGTTAGTCACTCTGCAAATCCGTTTTCACTCGAAGCGCCTCTGCTGCATGCTTAGATACTGTAGCTGTGACGTCTGCATTTCAAGGTCACTCTTGTGTAATCTTACAACAATGACACCCACGGTTGAAATAAGTTAGAAATGAAGCATTGCAGTAAAAAATATGTCAATCTGCCGTTACTTTGCTTTACATGCCAACATATTACAGCATTTCATAGTGTTAAGCTACTTTAACATAATATTATATGATAGAGAAGATATTAACACTCTCTGATATCCATCCAGGCTTTTTACCCGTTGGTGACATGCCTGCTGTGTGTCAGTCAGAAACAGTTCTTCCTCAACAGATGGCATGTCTTCCTTAACAACTGCCTTTCAAATCTCAAGGTAATGTAACCTGGAATGCCTGTGTATTTAGACTTTAGACTTTATCCTAGTAGACCACAGTATACGGGTACTTTGTGCATCCCTGTTGCACAAAATATTGCACTCTCCGCTGTCCAACACGTGTGTGTGTGTTATTTTCACTTTAAGCCGTCACATTTAGACTGCCATTTGTTGCGAAGTGTCACTGATTGTTTTCTATTAATCTAACTGTATTACAGAGTAGAGACCCTAAAATGGCCCGTGTTGCACTGGAGTCTCTGTATCGGCTGTTGTGGGTCTACATGATCAGAATCAAGTGTGAGAGCAACACTGCAACTCAGGGGTAATCATCTTCTTACTCCTGGCATAATGTGCTGTTTTTATCCTTTCTGTAGTATATTTATGCATCAGTAAATACCAGTAAGAAGTTGATTAATGCGACAGACTAAAACACATTTGCTGGTACTAAAATAGTTGTGAAAATATTTCTAGATTTAAGGGAGGAACAAAACGTTTAATTTAGGTTGCAGGTTTACCCTCCATCCTTGGCACTGGTTTTATTGTTGTTTGGAAAAAGAGGAATGCTCTGTTCCCTATGTACTTAAACTGGAGTACAGTCATAAGGTCAGCCCACACCAGAATCTCAGTGCTGGTGGCCCGAGGGTTTATCAGCTGTTTATGGACATTATGAGCTTGAGCCCACATGAAGAATCCCAAACGGGTCAAACCAGACTTAATAAATGGGTTTAATAGGCCAAAATAAACTCTTTTCAACCAACAGAGTATTGTTCACAACAACCTTCGATTTACTTTTGCGCTACCATTTAAAATGGTTTGAATGCTTGTTTAAGGAATGTTTGTAAAATGTTGTTTTCTCTGTGTCCACAGTCGCCTCAACACTATTATAACAACGCTTTTCCCCAAAGGATCTCGCAGTGTGGTACCAAGAGACATGCCTCTCAACATCTTTGTCAAAATCATCCAGTTTATTGCACAGGTATACATGAGATTCTTCACCTTTATGTGATTTACATTACAGTTCAAACTAATATATATATATTATTGCATCTCATTTTCAAGACCTTATAAAAAGCTTTTTTTTTCTTTACTTACAGGAACGACTTGATTTTGCCATGAAAGAAATCATCTTTGACCTCCTTTGTGTTGGAAAACCCTCAAAAGCCTTTAGTCTTAATCCAGAGGTGTGTGTTCAAATTTCACTTCCATGAACATTCACTTGAATTTATAATCAAATTTCATTCATTCCACTAATTTGTGTTGTGGCACAAATTGTGCCTGTAATAATTGCTGCTATGTAACTTCCTGAACGGAAGGAAGTGCTGGTACAATTACATGTTTTCTGGTGTAGAGGTGTCTCAGTTTCCAATATGATAATTTATAGCTAAACTTTAAACTCCTTTTCTGTTCAGAGAATGAATATTGGTCTAAGAGCATTCCTGGTCATAGCTGATAAACTGCAGCAGAAGGATGGCGAGCCTCCCATGCCTAACACTGGTTGCACTTTGCCCTCTGGGAACACACTCCGAGTGAAGAAGACATACCTGAGCAAGACACTGACAGATGAAGAGGCCAAAGTCATTGGTGAGTGAGTCTGTGCTCAGGCATGTTGAAAATATCCTCACATGCTACATAAATACAGCCTCAAGCGTCAGATTTGGATCAGATCACAGATGAGTTATTCAGATTAGATTTAGTCACAGACACGTTTTTATTTATACAAACAGTTTTATTTCTATCTTATTCTACAGGGATGTCGCAGTATTATTTTCATGTGCGGAAAGCTATTGACAACATCCTCAGACACTTGGACAAGGAGGTGGGACGCTGCATGATGATGACTAATGCTCAGATGTTAAACAAGGAGCCTGAGGACATGATTACGTATGTGCACACATCGCTCTGTCATCCATGCTGCCAAAACATCTAAAGTTGATTAACTCTGAATGAAATGTATTTTTTTATACACAGTCAACAATCACAGTGACAATTTAAACAGCTAAAACTGAATGTGTGCAGCTAGTTCATGTTGAAATCTGACCTTTCCAGAGGTGAAAGGAAACCCAAGATTGACTTGTTCAGGACATGTGTTGCTGCTATTCCTCGCATCCTCCCTGACGGGATGTCCAAGCCAGAGCTCATAGACTTGTTGTCTCGGTAAGTCAGCTATCTTGGGGAATATAGCACTCCTGGAAAAACTCCAAACTTTTTGACAGATTTCTAAAAACCATAAAGGGTAATAATGTAATTTCCTGTTACCCCAGTTGGTCTTCAGCTTAATGTTTTGATTAGAGCCCACAATAGTATATTGTTATTTTTATACACTGGTCATGCATCATTACCAGTAGCCTTCCAGTAGTACTGTCAGCAGTACAGCCTTTTTATTTCAAGAGTTAAAGGCAATGAAATATAGAAAGTTCAAACCTTTCTGTTTTATATCCTTTACGAATGATTGAAATGCTCAAATCAGCCACTTTAAGAAATCCTCCAATACATTGAAATCTGCATATATCAATACTGTGGTTTGAACAAACACTCAACTTTTGTTAAACCTTAGTTTTTTATTTATTTTTGTTTTGTCAGATTGACTATCCACATGGATGACGAGCTCAGACTCATAGCCCAGAATTCCTTGCAAAGTCTGCTGGTGGATTTCTCTGACTGGCGTGACGACGTCCTGTTTGGATTCACCAACTTCCTCTTGCGTGAGGTCCAAGACACTCACCAGGGATTGTTAGATACGTCCCTCAAATTACTGCTGCAACTGCTCACACAGTGGAAATTAGCTCAGGCTGCCCCAGGGAAGAGCTATGACACTCCTAAAATACACACTGCAGAGGTACACACCTTTCTGTCACTAGGGCATATTTCTGTGCATTTATCAAGCAGGAATAACTGGTTACTATTTTGACGCATTTGTTTCTGTACTTCTAAATGACTAATTCTGTTGTAGAAATAGAAACCTAATGTACTGTTAGACAAAATAGCTGTTGTTTAATTCTGACCTTCTTATCACAGCTTCTGCAGACCAGCTCCAGTCTCAAGATACCTGCAGAGCGAGGTCCTCACTCCACTGTGCTGCATGCTGTTGAGGGGTTAGCGCTTGTACTGCTCTGCTCCTGTCAGCTAAGCACCCGCAGACTTAGTATTGCTATACTCAAAGAGATAAGAAGTCTGTTTATGATCATCGGACAGGTTGAGGTAAAACAAGGAAAGAAAGCAAAATCCGATTGTAGTATTGACTTTTTTAGTTTACAGAATGCAATTTCATACTTTGTCAACTGCAGGATGATGATAAACCAATGATAGAGATCATGGACCAGCTCAGCCCTGTAATCCTGGAAAGTTTCGTCAATGTTGCCGTCTCTGACACAGTAAGTTGTTTGTAGCTTCACTTTGTGGCTCAGCACCAAACTAAACAGTCTTCATCAAGATGTGTCTGCAGTTTATTTGCAAGTTGCAAGTTTTACTTTTGCTGGTATTTTTCCTAGAGTTTATTTAGTTGACCTGAATTCCACACAGAAAAGTTATTAGTCGTGTCAGATCCATCAATTCAAAATACTTTCAGGAACTTAAACTTCACCTAGAATCTGATTTACAAGACAACTGCAACAGCTTGTTACACTGACTGTAAGACATAAGCTCTGTTTAGTTATCTAACATGTGAAAATTGCACGAACAGCTGGAACTAAGCAGCAGTTGATCCTCATTTATGTAATCATCATCATCAAGCTGTGATTTTATTGAGAAGAGGATAATACGGTAAATGTGTAAATATACTGCATCATCGTATGTGATATTTCTCTTAATAGCAGCCTCATCATGTCTAAATAATAGCGTAAGGATGAATAGGGAGGTGAAAGCAGGCTGCTAATTGGCTATGTAATTCTCTGAGCCCTGCCAATTGCTTGTTTGCAGGCTGCACTGCCAGCTGGACACCATGTGGACCTTCAGTGGCTCGTGGAGTGGAACGCGCTGCTCGTCAACAGCCATTATGACATTAGGAGCCCCTCACACGTGTGGATCTTTGCCCAGTCCATGAAGGACCCCTGGGTGCTGTGTGTATACAGCCTCCTACGACAGGACAACTTGCCCAAGCATTGCGCCACCGCTCTGAGCTACGCCTGGCCCTATGTTTTCACTCGAATGCAGACGCTCATGCCCCTGGTAGACCCAAAGTAAGTGGCCGCAGTCGCTGCAGTGAGATCAACAGGGAGCATGAGACACTTCTATTTTCTATTTTCTTTACACCCCTATTTAGCGTTCCTGTTTTTAGAATAGTAACCTAGTCACCAGTTCCCCGGTGTATTTTGAAACTCCTCCCTCAGAAGCCCTGAGAAAAACAGCTCATCTGAAAATAAGAATCTAATAAATATTTCCTTTCTGTGTGATTCACTAGTAACCCAGTATATACAAAGAAGACCAGCGCCTCTGGCAGTGGGGACACTTACGTAACCCTGTGGAGAAACTACCTGATCCTTTGCTTTGGGGTGGCCAAGCCCAGTATCATGAGCCCCGGCCATCTGAGAGCATCGACACCTGAGATCACAACCGCCACGCTCGACAGCAGTGTCAGCTACGATAACAAGGTAGCTGCCTCCTTGCCCTCTGGCCTTCCCTTAGTGCTTTGTCTCTCCAGGATTAGGTGCTCATGTGAAGCTTGTTGACACCGAAACCCAAAGCATCACATTACACAGCAGCTATCTTTACATGAATGGAAGAGGAAGCTGATATATTCTTAACTGTACACGTGTGTCAATGCAACCCTGTGTAATTAGTGCTGTTCAAGCAGCATGAGAGATTTCTTTGTATGACTTAACCATTGGTGCTTGGTGTTTTAGGTCATTGGGAGCCCGTCTGTGGCTTGGCTTCTGAAGCAGCTGGTCCCACTGATGAGGGCAGAGAGCATCGAGTTGACAGAGTCATTAGTTCTGGGCTTTGGACGCACCAATTCACTTGTATTCAGGTATATTAGAGAATGGTTTAAAGATGTTGTGCTTTTTAACTTTTTGTCTCAACAAACCAGTTTCAAACTACATTCTCTCTCATAAATGATGATTAGTTTCACGTATGGTACCTTAGTTTGTTTTATTATTGTCAAGTGGAATTTAGAGCACAATCCCCTCGTTTCTGCATAATTAAAGTCCATGTTGACCTGTATTTGTTGTGACTCTAGAGTGGAGATGAGCAGAGGATTATAGCTGAATGGTGCCCTGTTGCCTTTTTTACAGCTGCATCTAAACTGTTTCCTAAAATCCCCTTTTTTAGCTCAAATCTCTTTTCCTGGAAAATACTACATTTTAACTGGACGTGTACACTAGCTGTGTGATAAAGCACCTGTTATTTAACCTAATGTTTGTTCTCTCACTGTCTATACTCAGGGAACTTGTGGAGGAGCTACATCCCCTAATGAAAGAGGCATTAGAAAGACGACCTGAGGTTAGTCCATCATATTTACATCGCCCTGCACAGCATGTATGGCATGTATCAGAAAAATAGTGATGGGTTGTATCACTACCAAGACTGCTACAATTAGAGATTTGTCTTAATGATTTTTTTAGAACAAAAAGCGTCGTGAGCGGCGAGATCTTCTGAGACTGCAGCTTCTACGGATCTTTGAGCTGCTGGCTGATGCTGGTGTCATTAGTGACAGGTAAGCGTGGTTTTTAACAGGTGTCAAATACTGTATACATAAATATGTAAATATTCGGTTTGTGACTTCTCTTCACTGGGCGTCTCTCTGTTTTCTTTTAACCACAGTACAAACGGAGCTCTGGAACGTGACACCCTCGCCATGGGCGCTCTGTTCCTGGAGTATGTGGATCTAACCCGGATGCTTCTGGAAGCTGAGAATGACAAAGATGCCGAAATCCTCAAGGACATTCGAGCTCACTTCAGCGCCATGGTGGCCAACCTCATCCAATGTGTACCAGGTAGTTAGTAAACATTCTTTTTGTTTAGTTGTCAAGCCAGTTATTAACAACGCTGCAGCTCAGATTGACAAATTACTGAATAAATGCTCAGTATTTTGCATTTCTCTTCAGTATGGACACCTAACGCTATTCATCTGTCTTTTTCATCTATTTGTGGGTTATACACAGTAAAAGGCTTCCTCTTGGCTGGACTTCCAGCACTTGGAGCACAATACTTTTGATATTGATCTTGATTTGGATGTAGCCAAAGGGAATTAGATCTAAAAATAGGGCAGCTTACAGACAGAGCCGACTAGTACAGGTGATGAGTCATGGGTTGCCAAGCATTTACAAGTCCCCAACAAACTGCTAATGATTTGTCAAGGGACAGCAACATAGCATTGTCATGTCAGAAATCTATTTTTAGTAGTCAGAGTTGAAGATGCTATAATATTTTTGCTGACTTCATTCTCTCCATGAACAAACCTATAACAGTCTTACTTATTTCCCTCCCTAGTGCACCACAGACGCTTCCTGTTTCCACAGCAAAGCCTGCGCCATCACCTCTTTATCCTCTTCAGTCAGTGGGCAGGGCCGTTCAGCATCATGTTCACCCCTCTGGACCGCTACAGTGACAGGAATCACCAGATCACAAGATATCAATATTGTGCCCTGAAGGTAAACATACTTTCTGCAATCTGTTAACCTCCACACACTTTTGCATATATTAATATTACCACCTAATTACTGTCAGAGAGAGCCATGTCTCTAGGTAGTGTTTGGTCTGACTTTACAAAGCATACAATAGGAGAAAGTGTAGAATAATTCCACATATCCCCTCTTTCCACTGTGTCTCTCTTTAACTCATTAATCTCATAGTCTCAAGTTGTCCCCTTGTGACCACTGTCAAATTGTGTCTACTTAAAGAAGTGAAAATGAATGAATATTGTGTACTTTGTTATTATTCTTCCATGGTTCATTGTTTGATTTGGCATCCAGCCTGAGCCATCTGATTGTCTAAGCCTGCTATTGGATATGCACAAGCATGTGATACATGCAAGATTACATGAAGTATTACAATGCACTTTGCAATATTTTGTCATTTCACTAAATGTGCATCATGAGACCTGTTCCCCTGACTTTAATTTTGTGACATTTCACTAATCCAAAGATATGTCATACTTGTGAGACTGAGGGAGAGGCAATGTGCAGTTTGGTAGCAACAATTATTTCTTTATTGTGAGCATTAGAGAAAATCCTCCCGTTCTAACTCTGCAAGTTAACATATTTCTGTAATGTACTTCTGTTGTTCCATATGGAAATAAATACAAATTTAATCATACTCTCTAAAGATTGAACAAGTGCTCCACCATCCAGAAATTCCTGGGTTCACCAAAATTAGACTTGTTCTTGATCTCTCATTCTACGTCTATATTTAGGTTTTAGGAAACGAAAGACATTGTGGTTTTGAAAACATGAGCCCTGCACTTTAATGTCACATAATATGATATTCTGAGACCTCAGCATGCATTCTCTTCCAAAAGAGTGAGTTATGCAAAGTGTTATCTAATGCAGAAGCACCACTGCTGCTAAGTCAGATGTTCAAGACAAGTGAGGGTGAAAACTTTTTACAGCATACTCCTTGAATCTTCCGGGGATGGAGCATCGGTATTCTAAGACGAAGAGAAAGACTGGAAATATGAATAGGGTTGTCTTATGGTATTAAAAGCTTCACCATGTGGGCTTTACTGACTGATGTTTGCTCTTTCAGGCCATGTCTGCTGTGCTGTGCTGTGGGCCTGTGTTTGATAACGTTGGCCTCTCTCCAGACGGCTACCTCTACAAGTGGCTAGATAATATACTCGCATGCCAAGATCAGCGGGTATGTAGCAAATAGTTTACCACCAAGTTGCATTTAAACAAAAGCTTGACCCAGAAAGCCCTCTAATAGCTTGCTGAAGCCTCCTTTGACAACTGATTAGTATTCTTTTGCAGGAGGGCTGGTAAATAGTGAAGGAGAGTTGTGTTTCACAAATAAATGTGTTTGATTTTATCTGATGTTTCAGTTGTGGAACTGTGATTGAGGATAAAACGCCTGCATGTTTATTTCACATATTCTTACATGACAAAACAGACTTTGATTCATCAAGCTAAACAATAATTAATGAATCTTTTTTTTGTGTGTGTTTGACAGAAATAGAGCAATAAAATTTTATATTAAGATCATTTGAAAAGCAGAGTAAGATTTATGAGTGTCTGCCTCATCTTCTCTTGTTTAAGGTCCATCAACTTGGCTGTGAAGTTGTGATCCTGCTCCTGGAACTCAATGCCGACCAGGTGAACCTCTTCAACTGGGCTGTGGACCGATGCTACACGGGCTCCTGCCAGCTGGCCTCAGGCTGCTTTAAAGCCATTGCTACAGTCTGTGGCAGCAGGTACAACTTCTCACAGTTAGATCTGTTTGGCCAGCTAAGATCTTTCAATTCAGTTCTGTGTTTAATTTCTTTTTGTAGAGTTTATGCAAGTTTGTGTTGATGTGCAGTGAACTGATGACTTGCCTAATTAATTAATTAATTATTGCCAGTGTGACAAAACAACTGACAAATTAGCTAAGGCTTCAAAATCTCACTTTATTTATCTTCTTAAAGAGCTAAAGACTATTTTTTCTGAAGTTTCTCCTGCTGCTTTATGTTAGAAACATTAACCTAAGCACCATGTGGAATTACTTTCTGAATACTTAAACATTTACATCGTACTGTTTTTGTCTCTCTGTCTTTTTTTATTAGCAGAAACCACCCAAGCGATTTAGTAACACTGCTGAATTTGGTGCTCTTCAAGGCATCAGACACCAACAGAGAAATCTATGAGATTTCAATGCAGCTAATGCAGGTGAGAAACCTAATCACAACTGTGCTGCTGTGTAGTTTAGTGTGGTTGAAGTCTTAGGGACACATTTCTCCTTTTTCTTTGAGCAGATTCTTGAAGCCAGATTGTTTGTGTACTCTAAGAAGATTGCAGAGCCGAAATCAAACTGCATCCTCTACG
This sequence comes from Anabas testudineus, assembly GCF_900324465.2. NCBI lineage: Eukaryota > Metazoa > Chordata > Actinopteri > Anabantiformes > Anabantidae > Anabas > Anabas testudineus. Next base: position 6,190,283 of record NC_046622.1, on the reverse strand, counting down.
GCACCCATGGTCCACTGCCACCTCTATACAGTGTTTCCCTGCCCCAGCTCTCCAGCCAGCTGGCCAGGATGTACCCTGAACTCACACTTCCTCTATTCTCAGGTAGCTGTTTGTGTTGAATGTGTGCTCGGTGTGTGGCTACAGTAGGGTTAGCCATGGTTTTTCAGCCTTCTGTAATACTTTCAGGCCTGTTATATTTTCTTGGTATCCCACTAAATACTGCTCACTGTGCTCACGCCTTCCTCTCCCACTACCCAGACATTTTATCTATGGACACTCCCACTAACCACAGAAATACTGAACTTAACTTAACTAAGGGACTAAGTTGAATTCATATGTGGATCAGGATTAAAGTGGCAATTATGGTGAAACTGAGTTTACCATATGTGTTTGATTTCCATGTAGAATACAAACACCACAGTGCCCACTGATGTTATTCTGACGTTGGTGTTGCCTTTCTTCTTCTTGTTCTAGAGGTTAGCCAGAGGTTCCCCACCACTCACCCCAATGGGAGGCAGATTATGCTCACCTACCTGCTGCCTTGGCTTGGTAACATCGAGCTGGTGGATAGTGGCCTGCTACTCCCAGTCTTCACACCGTGCCCTTCAGATTATGATGCTTGTAGCCCGATGGCCAGCACAGATTCAGCTCACCAACTGAAGGGTACTGGCTGGGGCTCTTTACAAGCCACATCCATGGTTCTCAATAACCTCATGTACATGACGGCCAAGGTAAATTCAACTTGGGTAAATGTGATGAAATAGAGCATTAGTCATTTCAAGTTGAAGACAGCTAACGTTACCATTTTAATCCTTTTGGCCAGTATGGAGATGATATACCTGGGCCAGAAATGGAAAATGCGTGGAATGCTTTAGTGAGCAACGAGAAGTGGAGCAACAATCTGAGAACCGCACTGCAGTTTCTCATCAGCTTATGTGGTGTAAGCAGTGACACCACCCTGCTGCCATATGTAAGCTATATCATTTAGACCCACTGGAATATGTTATGTAGCTATTTTACTTGCTCTCCTCGTTTTCTCACGGATATTCTGTGATATATTTACTCAGATCAAGAAGGTGGTAATCTATCTGTGCCGGAACAGCACCATACAAACCATGGAGGAGCTGTTATTTGAATTACAACAAACAGATCCAGTCAACCCTGTTGTGCAGCACTGTGATAGCCCTCCTTTCTATCGCTTCACTGCCACCAACAAGGCCTCCACAGCAGCTTCAGGTATCTTTTATGGCCTGTATGTCTCAGTGAACAGAGTGAAGACCAGTTAATATTGTTGTTTTTTAATAGGAAAAAATCAGCCAAGCAGGAAATCCCACATGGTCCAGTGGGATCACTAAGTGGCCAGCTGATGATTGGTCTGCTCAGGTCCCATTGGTCAATGTGAAGCACTGTGTTAAAGGAGACTTCCCTTTAACATAGTGTAAAACACAAGTATTTATCTGCCTTTTGGTTGATTTCTAGGCACGACATCGAGCAGCAACACTGTTGTTGCAGGCCAGGAAAGTTTTCCTGACACAGATGATACCAAGACTGTGAAGGAGAATGAGGAGAGGTACAATAAGCAATAATATCTTTAGGCCTTGCTGCGTCACAATACTCAATGTAAGACCCATTATGATGTTTCTATTTTTTTTTTTTTTTAACGACCGTAGGTTTAGCCACTTAATGCGAGCGCACAACCGGCTGGAGTCACGCTACAGTAACAGCTCAGGAGGATCTTACGATGATGGTAAGAGTGAGTGTGTTTCTGTGCTAGACACCCTACGAAAACGTGGTTTTCATGGTCTGCTGACAGTGGAATACAAAGTCTAGGTTGGAGGGTTAGATGGAGATCTGCATGGTGTCATTGATAATGCATGAGCAGTGCAGAGTGGCCTGGGGCTCTTAAAAGGCTTCTGTGAGAACTGGCACTGAAATAAAAGTCAAGCCCAGGGCTTCTACGCTGCTGCCAGTGACCCAAAAACAGGCTTGTTTCACCCTCTTGGGTTGAATTTGTTCTGCAGGCTAATGTGAGTAAGACTAACCTGACAAAGAAAAGCATCCTGAAATACCACCCTTCAAGTTTGTCTACCTCTTCTACAAAGTCAGATTGTACGTTGTTTTTTAAATTAATCTCCATCTGTGTCAAATGCTCACGTGTCGCTTTTTCTATAGCTATAAAGAATCCACTTTGTTTTTATTGTGGGGTTTGCTGCATGTTTCAGATGGAATAACTGTAAAAACTATATTGTTCTGCAACCACATAGGTGAACCTTTGACCCCCTATGCTGATTGGCTTATTGTTGTCATTGAGACCAACCAGCCCCACCCTCTGCCTATGCCTCTGAATGGAGGATGCTGGGCTCCGCTAGTGGACTTTTTACCAGAGACCATCACCCCCAGAGGACCATTGCACAGGTTAGACTGCTGCAAACATTACTGAGCTACAGGTTTTTGGATTAGTCTGTTTTATAAATGTATTATAGAGTCACATTTACAGGATGTGTTTTTGTTTGTTACAGATGTAATATAGCAGTCATCTTCATGACAGAGATGGTGGTGGATCACAACGTGAGAGAAGACTGGGCCATGCATCTTCCTTTACTGCTTCATGCCCTGTTTTTAGGTTAGTTTACAATAGACCTTTACATTGTTTACAGCAGACTGAATTAGAATTCACAGTGTGATGAAACTGATTGACTGGTCTGTTCTTTTCTTCAGGCATGGATCACTACCGTACAGAGGTATTCGAGCACAGCAAACGTCTACTCCTCCACTTGCTCATCAAGTTGTCCTGTAACAGCAACTTCCAGGCCATCGCCTCTGTTTTACTGCAGACACACGAGATGAACAGCGCCAAGACCCTCACCTGCAAACCGACCATTCAGCCAGAGTATTTGCCTTCAGGTAAAAATGGAGTCACACTTGTATGAACGTCTATCCATTGTCACAACTACAAAAATATTCTTACCTTTCTAAAAGGTGAAGGAAGACCTGTTACCAGTTTTAGAATAACTTGGCATTTGACACATTGCTCTTCTCTGTGGCTAAGACAAACATAAAGCATGAGGAGGGAATTGCTAGCGTTCCTTTCAGAGGATAGATAAGTCTCTTATCTGGGGAGAAAATATTTGGACACTGTGCCAAAAGCAATATTGAGCACCGAGGACATCAAAGGTCTTGATTAAAGCATTCCATTCTGCTATTTTTATCCTCCCAAATTGGGGCCATCTGCTTAGGCTTGGATAGGCTGGTTTGGCACTACTACCCACCCGTCAATGGTTTGTTTTTCAAATGTCTAGACATGTTGAAATGTCCAGAGTGTTCTTTGTCCATTTGTCCATTTCTTAATCTCCATTTCTATTATTGAAATAGCAATTTTAATATTAATACCCGGAAATAATAACACCGCTATGGAGATTCCAACAATGCCTCAGTTGTTGTAATGTGTTCACGCCCGTATTTATAGTGTTTGTATATAATATCTAATATCTAACAGAATGAATGTGTTTGTAAAGTAAGAATGTGATTAGTATTTGCTGTACTGTGCTATACATCATCTCCACTGTATTAACTGTAATAATACATTACTGTAAATACACAAGAACAATTATATTCAAATACCAGAAACATTAAAACACAGGTCATGCTCCCTATGTCATCTTCTCATAAGATAACTCCTGCCAATTATAACAATCAACCATCCAAATCAACTTCTTCTGTTGTGTTCAGGAGGCTTTGACTTCCTCAGGGAATGTCAGTCATCTCCTGTGCCGGACTCTGGTATGAGTTCTTCCTCTACATCGTCCAGTCTGAGCCTGGGGGGTAGCAGCAGCAACCTGCCTGAAATCTCACAGCATGTGGAGGAGCCGGTGGCCTCCAATAAATCAGATGGGAAGACAAACAAGCTTGTTGAGTTTATAACCACAAGGTGATGATGCTTTTACAGAGTTACCTGCATGTGCAGAAGTTCAGAGAATGTAGTTTTACATACAGGGTAGAAATGCAAAGTGGAGGTATTTTATAGTAATGCATTTTATAGAGTAAAAATGTTTTATAGATATAGTCAGAAATAACCTTCTCTTCTATTGATGTACTTTCTTGTATTTTCTGATGTAGATTACCACCTAGTGGTGCTGTATGCACAGTGCAGTTGGTTACTATAGAAGAAGAGTGTGTGTTCTTGAAATGTTAGTAATATTAGTGATTTATAAACTGTTGGTTTATAGGGCGTGTGGACCATTGTGGTGTCATGAAGACATTTCACCTAAGAATCACATTTCCAAAAGCACTGGGCATCTCACAAACTTTTTGCATCATGTAGTATCTGTGTTCAAAGAGTCCAAGTCAGGTAACCCCTTTATCTCTATAAATAATTATCAAATAATTATAATACATAACCATGTCATCAGCACTCAATAATCCTGATTTTCAATTTGCATCCTCTTCTCGCTGCTCTTATTAGATTTCCACCTGGAGCAGCAACTCAGTGACGTGGCACTGCAGACGGCCTTGTGCAGTTCATCGCGCCACTACGCTGGCCGTTCCTTCCAGGTGTTTCGAGCCCTCCATCAGCCCATCTCCGCCCGTGGTGTGTCTGACCTGCTCTCAAGGCTTGTGGAAGTTGTTGGTGAACATGGAGAAGAAGTGCAGGTTAGTGTGTATGTGTTAGTGCACGTGTACTAGAGCTGAAAATGAATACAATACAATCCTGTCTTTTTTTTCTTGAAGGGTTATGTGTTGGAAGTATTACTCACACTGGAATCTGTGGTGGATAACTTGGCTGAATGTCTCAAGAACAATGATCTCATGGCTATGTTGACAAGGTTTGTGTCTTCTCCACATGTAATTATGTTTAAAGAATTTATTTTTGGCTACTTAAACTTATTTTTTATTTGTTGAATTCCAGAGCCTCTTCTCCAGATTTCGTGACCAGTTTCAAGCTACTGTCCAACAGGAAGAGCACAGGTCAGCTCAATCTTAGAAGAGAAGAGGGGAGCAGGCATCAGAGAAGCTCTTCTGTGCCCAAGAAGTTTGGAGAGGCGGACAGGTGGTCTGATCCACCTCGCAGTGCTACGCTGGACCGTATCCAAGCCTGTGAACAGCAGGTTTTGTTAACAAAGACGCGCAGCTCGTCTTCATCCAAAGACAACATCACTGACCCAACGAACATCAACCACCCCAGTAACCTGCTGGCCACCATCTTCTGGGTGGCAGTGTCCCTGATGGAGTCAGACTTTGAGTTTGAGTATCAGATGGCATTGAGACTGTTGAACAAAGTGCTGAGCCACATGTCACTAGACAAACAGGAGAACAGGGAGAAGCTGGAGAAGCTACAGAATCAGCTTAAATGGAGCACCTTTACAGGGCTACAGCAGCAGCTCCTGAAAGGCTTCACCTCCATGCCTACCACTGACCTCACGCTCCAGCTCTTCTGCCAGCTCACGCCTGTGTCACGAGTGCCTGTAGTGGACACATCGCAAGCCATAGGTGCACTTAAATAAGTTACATATCAGTGAGCTGCCATCCACAGGATTTGTCAACATGAAGAGTTTTATGTGGAAAATTGAATTCATTTGTCTGTATTCAATAGGTTTCCCCTTAAATGTTCTCTGCCTGCTCCCACATCTCGTGCAGAACTTTGATGGCCCCACACAGTTCTGTCAAGAGGCTGCTGAGAGGATAGCTCAGGTTTGGCTCTATTAACATTTCTATCTTTTTAACTACTTACACATAATTATATTATTTTAAGCTGATGTTTTTTTTGTTTGTAGGTATGCCTTGAGGAGAAGAACGCCAAGCTCTCCAACCTAGCTCATGTCATGACTTTGTATAAAACACACTCGTATACACGGGACTGCTTTTCTTGGGTCAACGTGGTGTGTCGATATCTTCACGAAGCCTTCTCAGATATGACCCTCAACCTGGTCACTTATATGGCAGAGGTTTGTGCAGAGTCAGCTGATCATGAAGTTAAGAAGTTGTGCAGTATAAAATAAAGTATACAAATAATTTGATTGCTGTTTAATTCTGTTGTAACAGCTGTTGGAGAAAGGTCTCCCCAGTATGCAACAGACAATTTTGCAAATCATCTACAGCCTCCTGAGTCACATGGACCTGAGTGGAATTCAAGCCAAACCCTTCAACGTGGAGGTGCTCAAGACAATTGAAAAATTTGTCCAGGTGAGAAAAGGAAAATATTTACATCTGCATATGTCTCTTATTTTAAATATGCACTAGTTACACATTAACTAATAGTTTTTTTTAGTTATGCACAGTGTAGGTTTGTGGTAATTTTCACAGAGAAACACGGTTAAGTTATATGTGATACAGTAAGAGTCTTAGTAAGTTCCTTGTTCCTTTTGCAATTGTTCATGCGGAAAAAAGGAAAGTGTGTGTAGACACACCCAAACTATAAACAGTCTGCCTTTCTGCCCCAGGCTATGCCTCTATTTACTCTCACACTGGATTCATTTTCTCTTACCTTCCCATCATAAGGCATCTGTCAAAACACTTTGGTTTCCACACATAGAACCATAATACATTAAAACACACAAATCACACCTGTGTTTGTTTCTAAACATGTGGTTTTGTTGCTTCTTGTCTGTGTTTCTGGGTGAATGCGTGTGTATGTGTGTGTGTATTTGTGCTGAACATAGACTGCCCATTGGAGGGAAGCGCTGAATATCTTAAAGCTCGTGGTTTCTCGATCGGCCAGTTTGGTTCAGCCTTCATCTCTGCAAAGCGACTTCTCCTATGAAGACATCAGCCGCGTCTGGGACCGTTCCTCTAAGGCCCTGCCTGGGAAAACCCTGGATTTCCACTTTGACATATCTGAGGTTAGAGATGCTTTCTCTGAATTTATTTTAATGAATGTGAAAGTTCCTGGTTTAAAGGTCTCTGAAGCATGAGGAGAGCTTAATGCTGGTGTGTTTGCACTTGTATTATTTCCTGCATTTTCCAGGGTGTGGTGCTTGTTGAGGTTGTACGGAACATTTTAAAGCTTTTGGGGAAGGAAACATCTCTCCCCCTTCCTTAAAGCTGATTCTTCTCTTTGACCAAACCCCTCGAGATTAGCTTGAAAGCTCAAAAGGTAAACACAATTAGCCAAGCGGTGCAGAGCTGGAAAGTGATGTCAAAGATATGAAGTGGGGAACGTGTGGGAACTGAACAGGGAGCTATTTGTGAAGTTCATGAATAGCAGGAAATGATGTCAGCTCTTTGCTGCCGTCCTTTCTATGTGACTCATTGAGCTCTAGTAAGCAGCCAACGCTGTGTGTATTTAAACTTGAGACTCACTGGACAAACCACTCATATTTCTTAAAACATCCAGATATTTTTAGACTGACAAGTAAAACAGAGGAAATTGTTTTTTTCTTATCCCTCAGTTGAGGCACATATTTCTGATGTTAAGTGGAATAAACCCTATGAACCTTGATTTTTATAAAAAATAAGTCAGCCACTGACATTGTCAAAGTCTGGAAGAAGCAGGAGCTGCGATGAAGCCTGACCCATGGATTGACTAAGACCAGAAGGACTTTCTCTTCGTCACATTTTTCCTGACTCACCGATGTTTCTGTTTGTTTGTGTCCATGCTGCTAGACACCAGTGATTGGTCGGCGTTTTGATGACCTACAGCGCTCTCCAGGCCACGATGTGAAGAGCAGGACCACAGCTGTAACCCACAGCACTTCCTCTACCTCCTCTGGATCCACTTCCAACAATGTCCTGGTGCCGGTCAGCTGGAAGAGGCCTCAGTCGTCACAGGTGAGCAGTTCTTTCCATGAGTGAATCCAAAACAATGCAGTGTGATCACAATGCAATGAGATCTAAGAGATCGTAGTAGGAGGTTGTGACTTGCTTAATCCCATAAGTGCTTCACATGTTATTAATAAGTGTAAATGAGCTGTGATGTGGTTCGTGTTAAATTGAATTGTGACATGTCTTTCTTACGTCATCTGCAGAAAAGAACACGGGAGAAACTAGTGAATGTGTTGTCTTTGTGTGGACAAGAAGTGGGGCTCACAAAAAATCCTTCAGTAAGTTCCACTTATTTAGAGCTGTGCTATTAATGTCATCTCTCCAGGCCCAGTTTATTGTCATGCATTAAAAAATGTATCCATGTTTTTATATTGCCATTTTAGGTGATTTTCTCCAGTTGTGGAGAGTTGGACCTCATGGAGCACCAGCCTAGCCTGGTGTCCTCTGATGATGGGACTCGGGAACCAGACATCACGGATGACACTACCTCGGAGCAGCAGTTCAGAGTGTTCAGAGACTTTGACTTCCTGGATGTGGAACTTGAAGATGGGGAGGTGAGTGTCCAGTCTGCAGGTCTTTTAAAACAGTGATTAGGAAAATTCTCATTACTGCTTCTCACCTCCTCTCACATTTGCTGAACACCAACATAGTCAAACGTGTCACATGTCTGCTTGTCTGCTGTCGCATGAAGTATTTTTTTCTACTTAGAGCTCTTATACTGTGTCGGGTCAGGTCTGCCTGCTCTGTGTAATAAGGTTTCTTTTTTCTGTTTCTTCTGTCTGTGCTATCTAGGAGCTCCAGGTATGTCTTTTAGCGATGTTACATTTTTACTTTGAGTGTTTGCTTGTGCAGATAATTTAGCAAACAGCCACACTGATGACAAAGCAAATGTGTATGCATGCTATGTAATTTACAGCCAAGATTCTGCAGTGTTCCCATAGTGTAAGAGAGATAATTCACTGAAAGCAGTGAAGACATATTTCTTATGTTATAGAAGTCACAGAGGATTATTGGTCTTTAATCATTACAGTATGAGCCACCAGTGAAACTTAAAGCATCTTTAACCAGGATATTGATTTTTATGTTTATTTTATCTTCAGTTAATATGAATATATTATTTTAGATACAGCCTCTCTATATGCAAATACTATATAGTCATAGCTTGTACATTATGCATGTTTACTTTATTTACAACGGAGTTGCATGTTTTGATCTGTGTGCGGTTTTCCTTGATACAAACTGAACATCTGTGAAACCTGTTTATTTTTTCCAGTAGAAGCTTTTCTCATCAGCATCACACTGAAATCACTATTTATACAAACCTAACACTTAGTTACACACATGCATTAATTCTACTGTGTATACTTTATATTTCTGTTGCCATTAAATAGAACCAACATCTTTAACCTTGCTGAAGTCAATTACACAGAGAATAAATTCCTGCCGATTCCATTATTGTTTACATTATCAAAGCTGTAACATTATTGCTTTCTATAAGTGGTTAAATACACTGAACAGCATCACTCATATTGCATTGTTTAGTCATGGGTACCTCAGTAATTACTACTTAGTCAAGCTAAAAATACACTAACATCTTTGCATATTAAGAAAATTGATGCTGTTGAAATAATACACTTATAAAATTTCCTCTGTGTGACAAGAACTGCCGATTTTGCACACTGGAACACAGTGTCAGCTTTCTCTGTGCGCCTGCTGAAATTTAACACAGTCTAAAAACGAAATAACTACTATGGCCAACAGAAGTAAAACACAGTTTTAGAACTGAATGGAAACACAGCAAGTGAAATGGCCTGACGGGGGGTGCAGAAACAACAATGACCACAAACTTTGGTTTTGATCTGAGATGTTTGGTTTTCTTTTAGAAAAATGCAATGTTGAGGCTTTGCTGGTAGATATCAAGCTTTAGGGGAAAGTTGACTGACATCTTACAAATTATATCCAGTTGAAAAGTCACAGGTATGGAATCACAATACTGTGTCAGGATCCAGTATTTCTTGGGAAATGGTGGAGCCACCTCCTTCAACCTGCACTGCATGGTTGTGTGAATGATTATATGTAGCACAGTAGTGTATCTGTGTGTGTGCATGTGTTTGATAGAAAACAAACTGTGCTTAACATATTGCTATTTGGTAACTTAAAGTTATTTTCTCTTGCAGGGTGAGACTATGGACAACTTCAACTGGGGTGTGCGTAGACGCTCCATGGATAGTCTGGATCCAAGTGAGCTGCAGCCCCTAGAGGAGAGTCAGCTGTCCAGCAGTATGCCCAGCCTCAGCAAGATCACTCACGAAGACTCAGACGAATCATCTGAGGAGGATTCCCTCACTGCCAGCCAGATACTCTCCCACTCACAGCTTGTACGTTCACAGGCCCATAACTTAAAGACATAATGGAAGAAAAACGTAAAAAAAAAAAAAACTATATAACAAAAAAAACTAAATACAGTACAATACTTATTTAACCACAATTCTAAGAGAAATCATCAATTAAGGACATTTAAAGGACAAACTTTAAGCTTTTCTTCCACTGCATCATCCTACTGTACTGTATATATATATTGAGTTTTACTTTGTCTCTTTTCAGACTGTCAGCCTGTCTCCAACAGCAGAGATTAGTCACACGGACTCCTCCTCCACCTTTTTTGATACAACTTCAGCTGACTCAACTCCTCTGAACACCAAAAATCCTAGTTTCGATGTCCAACTACCAGAGGACTCGAAGCAACGGGTGAATAAGGGATTCAGAGTGTCTGAGATTCTGGGGAATACTAACTCCTATCGCAGTTCCATACTAGAGTTCTTTACTAATTTTGCAAAATAGGAGCTGTTTTAATTCACCTTGTCTTGGGAAATGTCTTGGATGTTATGTTTGCTTTTGGTTTAGTCTGCGTTAAGTGTTATTTTCTGGTTTCCTGGCATCAGAGTAGAGCATGAGCTTTTCATTAATTATTAATCAATTAGTGTTGTAGTGTGCTAAAGGAGAATGAGCTAAAACCTTCAAGCAGGTAATGCTTTGGGCTTTGGGATAGTTTGTTGCCTCACTTAAATGTTGCAGGAGGTTGTCTGAGGATGTTAGGGGGTTGTAGCCAACAATAGATAAAAGCTTTTCTCTGTCTGTGTCTGTCTGTCGTCTGTTTAAGGCAATGTGTATACCTATTGCTTCTGTGTGGGTGGCTCTAAGCAACAACTAAAAACTCTTGGCATGTGGGATTTCAAGGAAGGTTTACACATTGCCTGACCCAAAACACGAGTGTGCTGAATTAAATCACTTGTAATAAAATAAATTGGCGCAATTCATGCACACTAAATGTCCAAAAAAATAAAAGAAAACACCACAAGGAGTGTCCATAGGGTGCCGTGGCAAGGTTAGTTTTATCCCTTTTCCAAATTATGTTTGATAATTTAACTATAACAGAGGGAAGACATGTCACATGCCTCAGTGTTGTTTCACGACTTGAGTATTTTTTGCCAAACATTTTACAAAGCTTTTGTTTTTTTTTTGTTAGCATGAGGTGTCACAAGAAGATGAAGACACCAGTGTCCACGAGGACGACATCTCTCTGTCCATCATTGAGCTGCCCCCTGACTTTCAATACAGTGACAGTTTGACAGTGGACATGGTTCACAGTGATTTTAAAGGAGACCTGGAACTTGTAAGGTGTTTACCCAGGTATGTGCTCACATCTTTCCTTAATACACAAGTTACATAAACATTATGATACTAATAAGTTCATGTCCACCCAGTCTCACTGAGGAGGAGAGAGATGACATGCTGGAGTTGCGTTCATCCCCGCCACCGTCACCCTTCTTCTCCGCCATCCTCGCAGCTTTCCAACCAGCTGTATGTGATGATGCAGAAGAGGCTTGGCGAAGTCACATCAACCAGCTTGTGTCTGACTCAGATGGATCCTGTGCCGTCTACACGTTCCATGTGTTTTCATCATTATTCCAGGTATTCTACCCATAACCCTCCATTACTTGTGTGTCTGGTCCAAATGAATAATAAAGCTGAAAAGATAACATGATTAGTTAACTGGCTGAACTTTTAGAGAAAGAGGCTGTCTGTCAGAAGAGGTCTTACTAATTACAAAGAGAAGGCAGGGCGCAGATGCCGTTCATTAACCTGATGCTGTTCACTTCACTGACCAAAGCTGACAGGTTAGATTGTAAGTCACCTGGAGTGACCCTCACATTGTTACAGTTATAAATCCTGTCTTTTTGGCTTTTTCTGGGGGGCTTTGCAGAATATCCAGACCAAATTTTGTTCCTTGACCTGCGATGCTGTGAGTTATCTCGGCGATGGACTGAGGGGATTAGGATCAAAGTTTTTGAGGTCTTCTCAGATGCTGACAACTTGCTCAGAATGCCCAACAATATTTATTGATGCCGACACAGTGAGTAGCATGACAGTTTCAAATGCTCCAGTAGAATGACAGCTTAGTGGCAGTTGAACACATTCATTAAAATAACTAACTTTGATTCCAGATTATGTCTCACGGACTCCTGGAAAAAATGAGATTCAGCGTGTTGGAACTTCAAGAGTATTTTGACACTTACAACAACAGAAAGGAGGCAGCTCTCACTGTGAGGAGAACTAAAATGTTGTGCTTTTGTGTTTTATCACCTGAATGTTGTCTATTTGCTGTTTTTTGATTATGTTGTCTCTGGTGCCTACAGTGGTTGACCAACTGTAAGGCCACCTTTCGTAGAAATGCTGGAGACACAGCGATAATATGTCAACCAGCAGAGCATGATGAAAAGGTAACAACAACTCGTGATTTTTGTAAACTGTACTGATTTATTGACAAAAACAAAACTGAAAATACTAAGGATTCCAGTTTCACTGACTTTTCATACTGTACTCTCTGTGCTATGGTTACTCTGTGATACTGTAGCTCTGTGAGTGTTACCTCTAATTTTCTCACCCTATATACAGTAAATATCACGTTTCTGACAACCTTGAGTTGCTGCACGTCACATTGTTTAGCTCATATGCAATGTGATCATTTTCAGCTCTGCTGGGCATGAGAGCAAGTTCTCTTAATCTAGCAGTAAACAATACACTCACTTCATAACTGAGGAAAGGAAACAACAAAATGGAAAGTTTTAAAGCTCAATACTTAATGGCCAAGAGAGTCCCACAAAAGTGAGTGCATTTGTGCTAGTTAACAGGCAAAATAGTTAAAGTGGCTTGGCTTGTTTTACTTGGCTTTTGAATTATTTCTAGGGGATTACGAGCCCTTCTTTCACCTCTAATTTAAACATGCATCGACTCTCACTTTTCGTCTCCTGTGCATGCCAATGAAATCGCCTGTGCTAATGCTTTTTATCTACTTTTAAATATAAATGGGGACAAATGGCCTGCCCTTCTTTTGATTCTCTTCGTTTTCCTCACTTCTTGTCTTTCCTGTAACATGCTTGCTTTGTAGCAAATGGAATCTCTGGCTGTAAGTTGGACAAGGCTTTCTCTTTGTTGATTGAAATGGTCTTTTCTATTTATTTACTGAATTCAGCAAACAGATTATTTTGAAGTCTTTTGTATATTTGCTAATAAACTATGTGAGTTTATTATCTGCCAAATACAGACCTCCTAAATATCCATTAAAAGAATATATCCAATATGAGTTCATTTTTGCAAATAGGCACTTTTCTCTTGCTTTCAGCAACTGGAGCTCTGTCAAAGACTCTACAAACTCCACTTTCAGCTGTTACTGCTTTTTCAGTCATACTGTAAACTGATCGAACAGGTCCACGCAATAAGCTCTGTTCCTGAGGTAGGTACAGTGCATCATGCATTTGCTTTTCATCCCACTTTGGTAGCATGACACCTTCTGTCTAACCCATGTACTTGCTCACAAATATTAATCTTTCTCCATCTTTAGCTGACGAATATGTCCAGAGAGCTAAACGAGTTGAAGAGCAACCTGAGGGTAGCAGCAGCTTCAGTGACCAATGATGAGATTGCTGCCTGTGAGAGCGCCTGCTCTGAGCCAACCTTTAGCTCCTCTGAGGCTGCTGTGCAGGCCATCCTAGACGGTCTGAAGAACAATGAGTTTTCAGTGGCCATTCGCTATATTCGCGAGTGCAGGTGAGAAGAGTGGAATGGTTGTTTTCCTGTTTGTGAGGAATTTTTATTTAAAGAAAATTAGCCACAATTATTAAATGAATGTGTTATTTTTAAATTTCAGAAAAACATGGCCTAATGACATCTTTGGCAGCCACCCTGAGGATGAGATCCAGACTTTACTGAATATCTACTTCAGACATCAAACTTTGGGTCAAAGAGGGACTTTTGCTCTGGTGGGCTCAAAGCAGGACCTGACAGACATCTCTATCAAACTCATGGAACTTAATGGAGAGATTCGGGACATGATCAGACGAGCCCAAGGCTCCCGAGCTATCACAGCTTTCCTCCCAGATTCCAGGATTTCAGGCTCAACTCTCTGATGCCACTCTCTGCCACTGTGTGAAGCCAGGACCAGCGCTGCACCCTATGCCATGCCCACCCTTTGGTCCTGTCTGGGGTTGCTGCTAAGATCTCAGTGGTTAACAAGCACTTCTCTCTCTAATAGGAATAACCAAAAACATCCTTCTGTTAATGCTTATTCTTATTGAGCACAATCCGATCTTCAGATGTGCAACATTACTCTTTTTAGACAGATAAGTGTCCGTTGCAAAGAAACTTTGACTTTTATTGCACTAATAATAGAAATGGTCACAAAGAAACCACTTGCTATTGAGGTCAACAACTTTCACATTTAACCAATGACATACCAAAGCTAAGAAATTCAATTTTATTTGTGTTGTTTCAGTTGTCAAGGGAATTGTGCAATCTTTCACAGAAGTGGAAAATCTTTACTGTATCTGAAAGAATGTATTTAAGTATCATAACATTAAAAAAACAGAATATTATTATTAGGGAAAAGGGAGGACGTGTTGAGTCTTTTGCGTGTTTTTTGTGTGTGGGCCGGTTTGTGTGTGTGGAGGTGTGTTGTGTGTGGGTGCTCGAGCGTGTGAGTCAAATATGACATGGAATTATGAATATTGAATATTATGAATAATGATTTCTGGAAGTTGTTCAAATTAAACTACTCTTGACATGTTGCGACTCGACTGTCCCCCGAGCCTACATGCTGCTGTGTGGGTTATCTGTTACTTAAAACATCTTACTGTACCTTTAACTGTGCAGCTTTCAGCAGTTAGGAGAGTTATTTATATTATTTGCAAGAGAACATGTTTTTATTGGGCTAGATTTAAAGAAAAAAACTATTTAGTTTCATCTTTTAAACCTGCCAAGCTTGCAAAATCGATGTACTATAAAGTGTAATAGAAATGTTTATGAACAAATGCAGAAACTATTTTAACTGAATAATTGTACATAGTGCAATGGGGACGTTTAGAGTCATAAGATTGTATTTTTATGAACTTAACAATTTGAATTGCAGGAAGAGTGAAACAGATAACATACTTGCAAAGCTTCCAGAAAACAGTTGGCATAGCCACTGGCCTTGTAAATACTACTGCCTTTGCAATGTACTGTACTTTGGTGTTCCGTATACTTATGTAACAATAAAAATAAAACTTACATTTATTACCTGTGGTTTCATTTTGTGATTATATTATTATGTGCATTCTTATTAATGTTACTTCTGTTAGTTTTGAGGGTATGCAGACAAAGAAGTCTACATACAGTGGAAGTTCAAGACTCCTTTTCTTCTTTCTTAATTTCTTCAGTTTTTAGTCTGTTAGAGTTATATACACTAATTTATGAGCATTGTGAAGTGTACAAAATAGTCAGATTTCAGAATCTGTAATTCAGGAAACAGATGGTTTGAATGTTTATCATAAGAACATATGTGGATAACTTGTGGATAAAATGAAAATGGATTAGTACTAAATGTGCATGCATTTCCCCAAACCTGTACACAATAGTTAGTATAGTGTAGAATAATAATAGATAATAGCACAATTACAACCCACATTGTTATTCTAATATCTACAAATTAAATCACCTCTATTTTGTAAAATGAAAGACTCATCTGGACATCCGGTTAAATTTAAACGTGACTCTTATTTCGAAGTCCTGTTGATTTCCGGTGTGGAGCGCGCGAGGTTTGTTTTCGTAACAGGGGCAAACAAGCTAGCTGCTAGCTGCTAGCAGACTGACTCGTAAATATCCAACTTCTCTTTCATTATAAACCACAGTGTTATGGTCTGTTGACAGTGATTTGTCAAGAGTTTCATTGGGGTATGGAAGATAATACTCTTGCACATCGTCATGGTAAGTCGGAGTAATTTCAAAACCATTTACTTTGCCGTGTTGTTTCTATTTTGTAAACGTGTAAACCTGTGTGAACTGTTGAATTTATGGATTTTGTGAAAAGTGTCAACCAACAATATTATTCAGAGTTGGTAACTGCAGTAAATGTAACTTCAGCTAACGTCACATCAACAACCTACCCTAAATTGTTTTATGTAAAGTTTAATGTAGCTAACCTGTAACATAAGCTAATGTAGCAACGTTAGCTAATGTGCTCTGTGTGCAGTGGCAGGAAGCAGCAGCAGAGTGTTGAGGTCCTGAGAAAAGTTTCTCCTCATTGAGATTTGACGTAACTTTTGTCAGCTTACATGAGGTTTTGCTTTTACACTGAGCTCTGTCTCCTCAGGCGAACTACACAACAAACTGTGAGAGTTACACAAGTCATCCGGAATGGATTTGAGCTCAGAAAACATGTATGACACATATAAAGATGAAATTTGGAAAGGTAAGCCAACAGTCATGTCATTTTGCAAAGTAATATATTTTCTAACTTTTAACACCTGCTCTAACTCAAGTATGACACTAAAGTGACATTACATAACTTCTCTGGTGTAATTACAAAAACAAATCTGCACACAAACACAAATATTGTACTTTTACTGTACATTACATTACAGAAGTGTGGCTTGCTCATTCAAATGTATAATAACCAGATAAAACTTATTGTGCTCACTCAAAACTAACAGCATCATTCATGTTCAGTATCTTAGATTTTGAATGCTAGTGACAGTGAAACTATTTATAATTTCTCAATTTAGAGCTGGGACCACTGGACCCCGATTGGTTTGATGTGCTGACATCTCAAATGTTCACTAATGAGGAAAATGGCCCTGATCAAGAGGACCTGTGTGCAAACCAAGAAGGAAACTTTAAAACACCTTTTGACAAAACTGCAGTAGACAGTCAATTTTTCTCAACTCCCAAAGTTTTCAGACACAGTCGAGTTTTGTCACCTGAACCCGATGATGACCGATCCTTTACTAATGAACAAGGTAATGTTTAATTAAAGTTTGACTGTTAGTGTATTTATGCATTAACACGGTAAACGTTTCTTGCACACTACATAAACTCATGCTAAATGCTAAGCTCTTTTGAGGTTGTATCTAAAAATGACATTTCTACATCAGAAAAAGATCCTTTGCCATGGACAGCAACACAAAGTCCTTATTTATTTCGGATGTCAAAAGAGGGGTGAGTATAACAACTTTTAGAGTTGGCTGTCTCAACCAAATTTGTAGTATGATTGTTTTTTTTTATACTATGCATTCATTTTTAAATATTTATTTTTCCAATCTCATCAGTCAGAGAGAGTTTTTCTTAAGTGATTTGTCTTTAAGTTGGATGGTTTCATATGTCATTCATTGTATTGTAAAAGCTGTTCAAAAAATGTTGATTTTAGCTTAACCAAGTAGAACACTTTTTTTGTTATGACATTTATTACAGTTTTTGCCTCTTTTATTCTTTTTAGGGTCACAGGTGCAAAATATGGAGGTTTGCAGTCTCAAAGTCAGGACAGCTTTGGTGAGAATTTCTGAATTTCTTTTTGACATATAATTTAAATACTAATTCAGTCCTCTCTTGTAAATGTATTTGCTTTTTTCATTTGTCCAGATTTGCTGCAAACCCCTCAAAAATCAGCAGTAAGTATATTAAATATAATACCAACATTTATTTCAGCAAATTGCAGTATTTGACAGTGAAGTAACTTCACCTATTCACACAGGTCAGCTATGCCAAGCAAATATCTGAAAGTCTCGGTGCACAGATACATCCTGATATATCATGGACTAGTTCTCTGAATACCCCTCCAGCAGTGCCATCTACCCTTATTTTATGTAAGAAAATTACATGATTGCTTTTTTTTTAATCTGTATATAAAATTGAGATAAAATTAAAGCATCTTTTATCAATGTTTCAGCTAAAACTGATGAGAGTCCCTGCCCAGTGACTGTGTCTGCAGACAAAAGTATTGTTGTGAGTACATTGTTCAGCCCAAACATAGAACAGACATGGATTTATCTCAAATGTCAAATGATGGCATTTACTTTATGTCACTGTCAGAAAAGCTTTTATTTCCTGTACTTGTGTAAGAAATCACAAATATATGTAGAATATTTAATTGATTCTGAAACTAATTTAACTTGCTTTCCTTTCCCAGTTTGTACGGAAGCTTTTTCCTTCTCTTTCAAATGCATCCAGAGTTGGAGCATTGTCACCCAAACACACTGACGTGCCCGCCCTTGAAAAAGGTATTGAAATTTTTCATTTTGCTAAATGGCTATGTAAGATGATGCACTAGTTCTTAGTATTAATTAAATGGTTGCATTTCACAGATTCAATTATGTTTGGATAAATTTAGGCTCTGAATTCATTAGACTGATTGTTGGTCTGTAATCAACAGGTGTTGTTTCCCCTGAGGCTGATCACAATCCAGAGCCCCAGGACTCCCCGCAGAGTTCACTGGATCAGAGTGGTGGGGTTTGGAGACAGAAGCTTCCAGATGCTATTGAGGATGGAGAAATTCGCAGCACAGTAGCAAGTGTTCTTGATGGGGCTGAAAACGTCCTTTCTATATTTTTCACCAACAGTAGTTCAGCACTGAGAAAAGTGAAGACTGAAAGAAATAAGAGAAAGCAAATCATTCAGACAAAAGAAAATGACTGCAGTGCTGAAGACATCTCAGCAACAAAGAACATTTCATCCAGTACACAGAGAACAGAGGATCAGGATCCTGGCAAATGTTTCTCATCCCCAGTGGGGCAAACTGGAGTTACTGGAATTAGCCAATGGTCTCCATTGAGTTTATCTGAAATTGCTCCCTGTACTATGGATACTTCGTGCCAAGATAAACCTGCTACACAATTGGAAAACAAATCAAATGTAAAACACCTGCAGAATGGTGCTGATTCTGGCCAGGTACTCGGGCCACCTTTTACACACTCAGGATTAACTAAGAAAAAGAGAAAGTTTATTTACACAGTTGGCACACAAGGAAAAGAAACGCAGTCCCAGAAGAGGATCTCATCTCAGAGGATTCCAGATTTAGGTAAAACAATTCTCATGCATGTAAATGCATTCACATAAATTACTAATATTTTTATATTTTATTTTGTACAATATGGTGCAAAGTCATTGACCATTTTTACTTTTTTTTTTTTTTTTTTTAGGACATGAAGTGAGCGTTGGCAGTGTTAAGGCGAGGTTGGAGAAAACCCAAGATAAAGCAGACTGTTGCAGTTTTGGAGAGAGTGAGATGCAAAAACAGGACAATTTCACTGAAGAGAATCGTCCTCCTTCTCTACAAGCAAAAGTCCACGATCTTGACATGTCGCAGCTTTGCAGAGATTTTGCTGAAGACTTCAGTCAAATATCAGACCTCAGTAAAGTGAGCAAATTACCAGAGGATCCTGCTCAAAATAACTTTTCTCCATCAGCTTGTTTATCAGCCTTGAAACAAGCTAAGCAAAAAGCAAGGCAAGCAAACCTTCACTGGAACTTTGATGGCTTCAGTAACAGACATGCTTCTGCCACTGATACAAATTCCTCAATCAATGATGGCACAATGAGTGATAGTGGATTCCAATCTACTGTTGCGGATACCACATCAATTGTTTTCCCCAGCTCAAAGAACAATAGTCAATGTCAATCTGGCTTCAAAGCGGGTACCCACAGGACTGCGTCTTTATCTACAAATAAAGGAAATGCAAACACACATTTGGACCAGATTTTACAAGAAACTGATGCATATCTGTGCAATGCAATCAAGGAAAGCCAAACACTGGATTCTGGCACAAAGAGTGAGTTGCACAAAGAGAGCAACAACACACAACTTCCCAGCAGTTTAAAAGGAACTGTTGAAAACATTAATTGCAATCTACAAAATGGTCAACTTAGTGGCAGTCTCCCAAAAGAAACAATAGCTTCTCTTCCTTCCATCCATGCTTCAGGATTTAAAACAGCCTCAAATAAGGGGATACATATGTCCTTAGCCAACCTGGAGAGAGCCAAGCATCTCTTTCAGGAGAATGAAGCTGAAAAGACTTTTAGTGATCAGCCCACCATAAATGCCTGTGACACTAAAGATGAAATTACCTTGAGCCATGGATCAGTGAAAAATACAACCTCCAGTTCAAGCCAGCTGCAGTCATCAAGTGAAAAATTTGGAAGTGTCACTTGCCAGTTAACAGCTTCACAAAAAGCTGATGTGACAGAACTGTGTACTCTCTTGGAAGAGGCAGATAGCCAGTTTGAATTCACACAGTTCAAAACTGCAAAGTTAAAACCGCATTGTCAAGATAACCCCATCTCGCTCCAAAAAGCTGACAAAGAACTTGACCCTGATTTTCTTACAGGCATAGATTTTGATGATAGCTTTAATTCAGAGGCTGAAAAGCACATGGAAATAGCTGCAATGTCTGACAAGATTGCCTCAACAAATTGTGAAACATCTATGGTCACTAGTGAATCTACAGGTGTCTTGGTGTCACTTGCCGTGAAAACAGAGAACTCCTCTGCTGAAGATGTGTTTTACCCTTCAGATCATATTTCTGAAGGCACTAGTAGTACTGTGTCAGCTGAACCCAAAACTCTTGCCAGAACTGAGCATAGTGAAATAAACAAACAGGAGAACAAAAATCCTTTAATACTTGCTGTGGGATTTAAAACTGCACAAGGAAATATTTTGACAGTTTCAAAGAAGTGTCTCAGCAAAGCTAAAGCTTTGTTTGCAGATATAGAGAATAGTCTGGAACATCAAAAATCACCAGAAAAGCAAAGTAGTGACATTGATGCTAAAACTGAGCAGGCACAGATCACAGGAATGTCAAATGATGTTGCCAAAAGTTTTAAAAACAGGGGAATGGACTTCAGTGGATTTCACATGGACACTGGGAAAGATATGCAAGAGGTGGATGCACCCTTTAAAGACTGCAGTGCTTTGGACAGTAACACTAACATGTCAGTAAAACATAGAACTAGCACAGAAATCTTCCCTGGAAGTGTAAATCATAAGAAAAGACATCCAGAATTAAAAAATGTGCAAAATGTTAAAGCAAACGTTTCTGAAGAACCAATCAGAGAATTAAAAGAAAATTCTGGACCAGCTGCACACCATTCAAACTTGGTGCAGCCTCGTGTAAATATTCACAGTGTTGGTTTTGAGAACACCCCAGCTTTAACAAATGCAGTTTCTTTCAGTGAAAACCAGCCTTTGACTGTAAAGACACTTTCTTCTTCTTCATGCACAACATTAAAGGATACTGACTCTTTTGCCATCAATGAATTGAGCAACGATTGTGCATTCGATGCAGCCAATGGGAAGAATATATTTGTGTCAGTGGATGCAGTGAAAAAAGCAGAGAGTCTTTTGAATGAAATTCATACACTTGGAGAGAGAGACAAACAGCTGAAAGAGAAAGGAGATGCTTTAAGACCAGGTCATCACACTAATCAAATTCAGGTTGCACCATCTAGAAATGGCGGATTTCAGACTGCCAGTGGCAAAGGAGTTGTCATTTCAACTGCTGCACTCAAGAAAGCAAAGTCATTGTTAAATGACTTTAATGCTGTTGAGGATAATATCAGTGAAAAACCAGCACAGTCCAAGATGCTAATTCCTTGTCCTCAATCCAGGAATAGTGGATTTCAAGCAGCCAGTGGTAAACCTGTGGCACCTTCAGCTGAGGCCCTCCAGAAGGCAAAAGCTCTCTTCAGTGACATCAGTGTGGATATTCCAGTTGTTTCAGACACAAGGAAAAGTGAAAGTTGTGGATTTGAGAACATAAACACAAAACCGAAGCACAATGAAGACACTTTGCTACCACAGAATGGTGGATTTCAGACTGCCAGTGGCAAAGGTGTTGTCATTTCAACTGCTGCACTCAAGAAAGCAAAGTCATTGTTAAATGACGTTGAAGCTGTTGAGGATAATATCAGTGAAAAACCAGCACAGTCCAAGATGCTAATTCCTTGTCCTCAATCCAGGAATAGTGGATTTCAAGCAGCCAGTGGTAAACCTGTGGCACCTTCAGCTGAGGCCCTCCAGAAGGCAAAAGCTCTCTTCAGTGACATCAGTGTGGATATTCCAGTTGTTTCAGACACAAGGAAAAGTGAAAGTTGTGGATTTGAGAACATAAACACAAAACCGAAGCACAATGAAGACACTTTGCTACCACAGAACGGTGGATTTCAGACTGCCAGTGGCAAAGGAGTTGTCATTTCAACTGCTGCACTCAAGAAAGCAAAGTCATTGTTAAATGACGTTGAAGCTGTTGAGGATAATATCAGTGAAAAACCAGCACAGTCCAAGATGCTAATTCCTTGTCCTCAATCCAGGAATAGTGGATTTCAAGCAGCCAGTGGCAAACCTGTGGCACCTTCAGCTGAGGCCCTCCAGAAGGCAAAAGCTCTCTTCAGTGACATCAGTGTGGATATTCCAGTTGTTTCAGACACAAGGAAAAGTGAAAGTTGTGGATTTGAGAACATAAACACAAAACCGAAGCACAATGAAGACACTTTGCTACCACAGAACGGTATGGTGGATTTCAGACTGCCAGTGGCAAAGGAGTTGTCATTTCAACTGCTGCACTCAAGAAAGCAAAGTCATTGTTAAATGACGTTGAAGCTGTTGAGGATAATATCAGTGAAAAACCAGCACAGTCCAAGATGCTAATTCCTTGTCCTCAATCCAGGAATAGTGGATTTCAAGCAGCCAGTGGTAAACCTGTGGCACCTTCAGCTGAGGCCCTCCAGAAGGCAAAAGCTCTCTTCAGTGACATCAGTGTGGATATTCCAGTTGTTTCAGACACAAGGAAAAGTGAAAGTTGTGGATTTGAGAACATAAACACAAAACCGAAGCACAATGAAGACACTTTGCTACCACAGAATGGTGGATTTCAGACTGCCAGTGGCAAAGGAGTTGTCATTTCAACTGCTGCACTCAAGAAAGCAAAGTCATTGTTAAATGACGTTGAAGCTGTTGAGGATAATATCAGTGAAAAACCAGCACAGTCCAAGATGCTAATTCCTTGTCCTCAATCCAGGAATAGTGGATTTCAAGCAGCCAGTGGCAAACCTGTGGCACCTTCAGCTGAGGCCCTCCAGAAGGCAAAAGCTCTCTTCAGTGACATCAGTGTGGATATTCCAGGTGTTTCAGACACAAGGAAAAGTGAAAGTTGTGGATTTGAGAACATAAACACAAAACCGAAGCACAATGAAGACACTTTGCTACCACAGAACGGTGGATTTCAGACTGCCAGTGGCAAAGGAGTTGTCATTTCAACTGCTGCACTCAAGAAAGCAAAGTCATTGTTAAATGACGTTGAAGCTGTTGAGGATAAGATCAGTGAAAAACCAGCACAGTCCAAGATGCTAATTCCTTGTCCTCAATCCAGGAATAGTGGATTTCAAGCAGCCAGTGGTAAACCTGTGGAACCTTCAGCTGAGGCCCTCCAGAAGGCAAAAGCTCTCTTCAGTGACATCAGTGTGGATATTCCAGTTGTTTCAGACACAAGGAAAAGTGAAAGTTGTGGATTTGAGAACATAAACACAAAACCGAAGCACAATGAAGACACTTTGCTACCACAGAACGGTGGATTTCAGACTGCCAGTGGCAAAGGTGTTGCTATTTCACCTGCAGCCCTAAAGAAAGCCAAAACTCTGTTAGGTAAATGTGAAGAAGGTAATGACAAAATTAGTGTAAATCCAACATATTCCAACATACCAGTCCCTGGTCCCAAATCCGGGAATAGTAGATTTCATGCAGCCAGTGGTAAACCTGTGGCACTCTCAGCTGAGGCCCTCCAGAAGGCAAAAGCTCTCTTCAGTGACATCAGTTTCAGTGGGGAGATTCCAGACACAAGGAACAGTGTCGAGACACAAGACTGTGGTGAAAAAATACACTGTGGTTTCATGACTGCAGGGGGAGCTACCGTTCATGTGTCACAAAGCAATCTGCTGAAAGCTAAAAACCTTTTAAAAGAATTTGATGAAGGTCCTGTTTCAGCAAATGTAACCCAAGCAGATACTAATGTACATCCTGAATTTAAACATGCAGAGTTTGAAAATGTGCACGTGGGACCAGTGGTAAACCATGAAAATGTTCTACATCCTGATAATGTGGAGATAAACAAAGGTGCTTATAAGAACACACCAACTTCTACTAATGCACCTTCAGCTTCTTCACGTGAGAATCCATCTGTGATGACAAGACCCCTTTCTTCCCAGATGTGCCCAACATTAAGGAACATTGGTTCCTCTGCCTTCAATGAATTCAGCAGCAGTGGTGAATTCTGTTCAGCCAGAGAGCCAGGGAATAACGTATCTGTGCCAGATGAGGTGATGACAAAGGCTAACAGTTTACTGAATGAAAGTGCAGCATTGAAGAGCAAAAATAAAAAAGAGACTTCGCCTCTGCAGAACTGTGGATTTCAGACAGCAAGCGGCAAAGGAGTTGCTATTTCTTCTACAGCCCTGAAGAAAGCTAAAACTTTGCTAAGTGAATGTGAAGTTAGTGATAAAGCTGGTGTAAAAACAGCACATTTCAAGATGCCGGGTCCTAGTCCACCACCAAAAGAAATACATTTTGGTTTTACTACTGCAGGGGGAGCAAAAGTCAATGTGTCACAGCAAAGTCTTTTGAAGGCAAATAACCTCTTGAAAGAATTTGCTGTTGGGGACTGCCATGATTCAAACTCACACTCCACAATCCCACATGACACCTCTAAGTCAGATCTAGCAAAACTGAAAGATGCGAAAACAACTTCAAATCTTAATCTCACCAATTCCAGTGTCAAGGACCTGTCTGATAAGGAAAGTGTCTCTCAGGTACTTCAGTCTTTTCCATCTCTGCAAAAGACTGATCATGCAAATGAAACTCTACGGATTCAAGATTCAAGTGCACATGATTTCATTTCAATGAAAGATGAGGCACCTACAGTTTTTCATCGTAAAGAAGGTAAAATGTCCACATCGGCAGTGGACAACTGGCATGACACTCCTTTAGAGGAAATGAAAAGTGTTTTGGACTATGAAAAAAGTAAATCAAGCTTCAATGATGGAACTAAGTCAAAGAGGACAGAAGATTCTTCATTTCTTCTACTTCAGTCACTTGACCTCAGAGGCTGTACTGAAACTCAACAGATGTTTTTTGCCCAGGAAGCTCTTGACTGCACTAAAGCTTTGTTAGAAGATGAAGGTCTAGCTGAGCAGAATCTTTCAGGGACTTTAGAAAATGTGCCACAGCAAGATTGTCAAAAGTCCAGCAAGAGACCTGTAAAGGAACAAAAAGAAAGGGGGAAAAGACCAGGAGAAGATTTAGATATGACAGGTAAGTGTGTGTGTTGTTGTTCAGGAAGAACAGTTTGTCTCTATGTTTCTTATGAGACTTTTTAAAGGACAAATTTATTTTACTGTGTCTTTACTGACTACTTATCTTCACTAGACCATTATTTTTAAATCAACTAAAAAGCATATTATTATTAACATCAAATTATAATTTTCTGATGCAAACAAGAGTATTAACCACAAATATTTGCTTCAATGTTTTGAACTATTCTAGGTCAGCCACCTCTCAAAAGGCGCTTACTGGAGGAATTTGATAGAACTGTTGATGGTCCAAGAGGTTCAACCCTTCATCCAGAAAAAAGTTGTCCAAAAGGTAAATCACCTGCAATCTGACATATTGTCTTAAGAATATATATGGTACATACATTAATACTTTGTCTTATGAGTTAAATTACTCTAAGCCTGTGTTCTTTATTATTAAAGGTATAATGAACGACAGGAGTGTTTTCAAGTACAGTGACTCTCTTCATGCAAACATCACAAAGCCACACAGGTAAGTTACCTGTAAATTTCTGTCCATGTTTTCAAGCAGCTGTCACAATTTATCAGCTCTTGTATTTCTTGGTGTTACAGGAGTGGAACAAACTATGTACAAAACGGATTACAAAAGGCGATACCAAAACAGAACTCAACTCCAGGAGACACCAGACCTGCACGTGGCAAGATGCCAGCGTTTGCTCCTCCATTCCACAAGAACACAAAGATACAGACTCTCAAGAATACAGTTGTTAGTGACAACATAAAGACACCTCTATTTATTCCTCCATTTAAAAAACAAAGAACTATTGTCCAAGAGAGTTCCTCTAAAGCCCAGCAGGAGGCCCTGCACCCCAATTCTTTTGTAACACCCGCCAACAGTAACACCTATGTACCACTGACTAAACAATCTGAAAGCACTAAAGATTCAACTGGTAATAAGAGTAAAAATGATATTCAGACAGTGACGTTGGCGGACACTACAAATGATAATCTGATGACCAATCAAAAGCTTCCTATTGGCTGTGAACCAGAGGACTCTATTACAGAGGCACTAGGTGCTGAGGACACAGTATCCAGAAATCAAGGTGCAGTCATCTTTTTGGAAGAAGTCAGTGTGATACACACTTAAATGTAACACAACAAATATTAATGATGTGTTCATGTTTTTCAGACATGTTTCAGAATCTTGAAAATGTGGAATTTGCACGAGATATGCAAGATATGAGAATCAGGAAGAAAAAGCGCCAGACTATTCGACCTTTGCCAGGCAGTTTGTTTCTAACCAAAACCTCTGGGCTGTCAAGGATCTCATTAAAAGCTGCAGTGAATGGAAAACCTCCTGCAAGATACACACAAAAACAGGCAAGACCACAGTTGTCACTGGCCTTCAGAGAATATTTTGTTAACTTGGTTAAGACATGAAACTTTTATTGTAATAGGATGATATCTGCATTATATGACCTGTGTTGTAACGTGTTCTTGTTCTTGTTTTTCAGCTGTATGGATATGGAGTCCAGCAGTATGTGTCTGAGATCACTAGTGAGACTGCAGAAAAGTTTCGCTTCAGTTTGCAACAGTTCCTCAAACATGAAGCATTTAAAGACTGTGGTGGTGTTCAGCTCGCTGATGGAGGATGGCTGATTACCAGTAATGATGGGACTGCAGGGAAGGAGGAGTTTTACAGGTATTTGTTATTTAATTTTATTTTTGGCATTTGTATCAAATTTCATAACGCCTTTGTAAATTTATTACACAGTTTGAGAAACCTGATGTATCTTGAGCATCGTAATATCTGCAAAAGCAGGGTGCAGGCAGACGGTTCTGAAGATGATTTTGTTATACACTGCCCACAGAGCATTATGTGATACCCCGGGTGTGGATCCTAAATTGATTAGTGAGGAGTGGGTATACAATCACTATCGGTGGATTGTGTGGAAACAGGCCTCCATGGAAAGATCTTTTCCAGAAACCATGGGAAGCCTCTGTCTCACCCCAGAGCAGGTGCTTCTACAACTTAAGTACAGGTATGCAAAATGTTGAAGATAGTAAAAAAAGAAAAATGCTTGCTACACTTTTCTTGTTTATATGTCTTCATTTTTTTTAAATGTTAATGTAAATCAAATGTTTGTTTTCTAAAGCTTTCAACATTTATGTTATTTTACATTTCTCAGATATGATGTAGAGGTGGACCACAGTCAAAGGCCAGCTCTGAGAAAGATCATGGAAAGGGACGATGCAGCAGCCAAAACCTTGGTTCTCTGTGTTTGCGGGATTGTCTCCATGGGTCATTCACCAAACAAAAGGAGCCGTAGTGACACCAAGACTCCACAAGGCGCAAATACCAAGGTTGAAAACCAGTCTGCTGTGGTTTGGCTGACAGATGGCTGGTACGCCATTAAAGCCCAGCTGGATGAACCTTTAACTGCCATGCTTCACAAAGGTCGACTGGCTGTTGGTGGGAAGTTGATCATCCATGGGGCTCAGCTGGTGGGGTCTCAAGATGCCTGCTCCCCTCTGGAGGCACCTGAATCACTCATGTTAAAGGTACTTGGAGGGGGAAAAACACATAGTTCAAGAAAGCTCAAGATGACATTAAGATTACAGGTTGGATGTTTCTTTTTATAGATTTGTGCCAATAGCACCAGACCTGCACGGTGGGATACTAAGCTGGGATTTTATAGAGATCCACGGCCATTCCTGCTTCCTGTTTCCTGTTTGTACAGCAATGGAGGGCCAGTAGGATGTGTGGATATTATCATACTGAGAAGCTACCCCATACAGGTGCATTGAGTCTTGCCTTGTAGCATTGCTGGCGCTCCTGTTCATTGTCCCTTTTGACTATAGCTTGTCGTATTTTTCAGTGGATGGAGAGGAAATCAGATGGAGGCATCGTGTTTCGTTCTGTTCGTGCAGAAGAGAAGGAGGCGAGACGATACAACAGCCTCCAACAAAAAGCCATGGAGACCCTTTTTGCCAAGATTCAAGCTGAGTTTGAAAGGGAAGAGAAAGGTAGGAATAACATTTTCAGGGTAGCAAGTATAGATTTAAATGGAACATGATTTCACATCAACTTTCATCTTCAGTTATTAACAAACCTCGACACAGAAGACGGACAACAAACCACCGGGACATTGCAAGTCTGCAAGATGGAGAGGAGCTGTATGAAGCAATGGGGGACGACCCAGCTTACCTTGAGGTGATGAGATATGCACTGTGCATATTTTCAACTTAATTTTACTTAAGAGTTTCAGTTGCTGACTAAACAAATGCTGTGTTTCTTGAATGTAATCTAGGCTCATTTGAGTGAAAGACAGTTGGAGACTCTACGTACCTACAGATGCTCTCTGATGGAGAAGAAACAGGCTGAACTGCAGGATAGATACCGTCGTGCTCTAGAAGCAGAGGACAGCGGAGGGAGCTGTCTGAAACGAGATGTTACACCTGTTTGGAGACTCTGCATTGCTGACTCCATTGACCAACCCAGCAGTTGTGTGTCTTAATTTGTTTTTATTTGACAAAAAAATTATTTACTTTTGCATTATAGTGGTTTCACATATTCATTTTAATATTTTTATATGCTTTTATATGTATATATATATATATTTTCTTTTATTTTTGTTTTAGTTTACCAGTTGAATCTGTGGCGACCTTCTTCAGATCTTCAGACTTTACTCAAGGAAGGCTGTCGATACAAAGTCTTTAACCTCTCCACTTCAGATGGAAAGAAACGCAGTGGGATTGAAACTATTCAGCTCACAGGGACAAAGAAAACACAGTTCCAGGACCTACAGGTACTGTAGGAGTGTTAAATCACTCTTTATTATATATACACTTAATAGATCATTGTAATGTTTTTTAATCAACATGTATTATTCAGACTTCCCAGGAATGGTTATCTGCACGTTTTCAACCAAGGGAGTCCACCAGTTTTGTGGATCTTCAAAACACAGAATTTCAGCCACTGTGTGGAGAGGTTGATCTCACTGGATATGTCATCAGTGTTATAGATGCACAGGGTGGGTGTGGTTTCTTTTTTACTTTTTTTTATTTACGTTTGACTCACCGATACTAACTAGTTGTATTTCGATCACAGGTTCCTCCCCTGCATTTTATTTGGTTGATGGGAAGCTGAACTTTGTTAAAGTGCGCTGTTTCAGCAGCTTGTCACAGTCTGGCCTGGAAGATGTTGTAAAATCCCGAGTGTTCTTGGCTCTGAGCAACCTGCACTTGAGAGGTCAGTCCACTTCTCCTACTCCTGTTGTGTATGCTGGAGATTTGACCGTCTTCTCTACAAATCCCAAGGAAGGTCATCTACAGGAATCCCTTAGCCAACTCAGGAGCCTGGTCCAGGTACAACACTAAAATCTGTATATATACATACACATACATATAAAGTGTACATAGAAGATACAAACCAATAAAATGCTTAAGTTTGTTATCAGTTTCTGGAGATAATGGGCTCATTCAAGATGATCAAGTTCTGCTCAGATTTGATCACTGGTGATCGGCACACAGTGCATGTTGGTTACCTTTCTGTCTGACTTGATCCCGACTTGCTATGATGTCATGCATGCGTAATAGATGCATACGAGGCCATGGTGACCGCAGATTTTGGAGCCAGAAGTTGTTGTTTTTTTTTCTTTTTGTTTTACATCCTTGAATACAAATCTAATTTCTGTTCTGTGTCTTCAGGGTTTCGAGAACTTTTATCAAGCTGCTGAGGAGAAGCTTTCACATTTAATCAAGTCCAATGGGCTGAGCTCCATCTCGTCTCCAGCTCTGCAACCACGTACCCCAAGACAAGACACTAAGAGTGTGAGTTTATGTATTTGCAGTGAAATCTGGAGCTGTTCAGTGCATTTTTTTTTCATAACCACTTCCTGTTTATTTAGAATCTGAGAATATGTTCTCTATATAGGTTTTGTCTCAGCAGCCAGTCAGAGGTCGTGGATTCTCCACACCAGTGAGCAGGAACGTTCCTGCAACAACTTCTTCAATGGAGAAAGACCCGAGAAGCCTGAAGCGGAGGAGGGCTCTAGACTACCTGTCTCGTATACCATCTCCACCGGGTCTCTCGTGTCTAAGCTCAATGGCGTCCCCGTGTGTAAATAAGACTTTCAACCCTCCTCGGAGGTCTGGGACAACTAGCACTTTAAAAACTGTACAGACTCCAGTTTACAAACCTGTCACTTCTCCAGTAGATGATGAATGGGTGAATGATGAGGAACTGGCAATGATAGATACTCAAGCACTATGTGATGGTGTTGTAAACACATAAAACTTGGATGACAAAAACGGCTTTTTAAAAATGTACAGTGTGAGTGAATGGAAAAGCCAAAGTCTGCATATGGCACAAATTCTTGGGTTGTTTTGTAGTCTCATGGACTACTGGATTAAAGCAGTGAAATCAGTTCAAAACATGTCATCATTTTACACTCACCCACCTTCCCTTCAGTCTTTTTTTGTCTTTAAAGGTAAGTAAGGTAAACGCATGTTCTGTTTGAACATACATAAAAAATATGTAACTGAGGGCTGATTAGAGAGTCTTCTGTGCTGGTGGTCTCTTGTGACATAACATAACATCAAACCTTATTGATTTCACAGCTGGGAACTTCACTTGTTAGCAGCTCATAGAAATGGTTAAGGTGCAAGAAAGAAATAAAAAAGAGGAATGTATTTACAACATGTGTACAAAGTATTTTAAGAATTGTGTAGTGATATTATTTCAAAGTGGAACAGTATCAGCATGGTGTGGCTATGAATATTATGACAGTTGAGTTTTACAGTTGTGGGAATAAAAGATCTGCAGTAACGCTCCTTTCTACACTGAGGGTGTAGCAGTCTGCTGCTGAAGGAGTCTCCACTCTCTGATGAAGCAGGTCAGAGGTATTGTCCGTAATGGATGTCAGCTTGGCAAAATTTCTTTAGAAGATGGAGGCAACTTTGAGTTATTTAATATCGTACAGGGCATCAGTGTTGTGGGACCAGTCCAGTTTATTATTCAAGTACTCAAAGCCGTCCACCATTTCTATGTCCAAGCCCTAGATGTTCTCCAGTGTGTGAGGTGGTTTCATTGTACTGACGCCACATTATCCTAAGGAAGTAGCTTAGGAAGGCTCCTTTGAAAACGAGGGTGATTATCCTTTTTTCATTTTGTTAGATGGTAATAAAAGGTTAATCTGTCTGTTTCACATAAAAGTCATAAAAGCTGTGGTTTTGCTTTCGTAACCACAATTTACTATGTTCCACGTCAGTCCAGCTGATGGCGCTGTCCTTCCCAGAAGCTGGGTTCTACTTTTATTAAAGGCGAAGAAGAAGAATGACGTCAGTTCCGTAAACACAAGGCAACTTCGACAGTGAAGCTCCAGCAGGTGTCTGTTGTAGATTAATGTGGTTATTTATGTATCGACGAGATTTACGGTAAGCATACATGGATGGTAACATTTATAGTATGTTTCTATGTTAAGAGAGTAAATAACATTTGTCTTTTTTCCCTGTATAACTCGTGTGATGACATTACCGGTAGCTAATGGTTAGCTATTAGACTTAGCTATTAGTGGGGTTTTTTTGCCGCAGTTCATAGAAACTATGACTTCTATAAGTATCTTAACACAGAAAATATAAAACTAGCTTGTAAGTTACTGACTGCATATGCTAATCAGTTAACTATTTTTGTGTTTGCTTCTTTTCATGCAGATGTCTTGCAGTGAATCCTCCTCTACGAACTGTCCGGACGTAGGAAACGTGTGTGTGGGTGAAGAGAGAAGAGATGACTCTGTTGATAAAACCACTAAATGTGTGAGCAATGACTGCAGCAGTCCAGACAGCAATGTGAGGGAGAGGGTGTTAAAGGAGGTAGGACTCACCAGTAACACTTTCATTGGTCCAGCATTACCTTCAGAAACAGTCAAATCAGACATTGACAACAAACTGAGTGAGTTTTACAAAGAGCTTGAAAAGGTCGATATACCTGATGGTGCTAGTGGTAACCCAGGGAAACAAGAAGGAGGTTTTGTGCATCCACCCACAACTTCTAAAATGTCTAATGCGAAAGACACTCAAGATGTAAGCCAGGAGAGAATTGATAAGACAAGTAGATCTGAAGAAACAGACGGCTATGAGAAAAGCAGTGGACAGAGACAAGCATCCTGGCCACACTGGTATCAGAATGAGCCATACTACAGCAGGAGACCAGGGTTTGAACAGAGCACCGGTGGAGCTGCTTTTGCACAGTATCGAAGGCATGATCCTCAGCCACGAAACCGAACACCAAACTCAGGATTTCACAGACCACCATTTCATCACCCAGCACCTCCATCTGAATTCCCAAATTTACAAATCCCACCACTGCACATGAATCCCAACTGGGATGAATCAGGCATGCCAAACCAGTATGAAGAGGACTCACATTTTCCAATATTTCATAGTTTACCACCCCCCAATGTGTGCCGTCCCCCCTCTCAGGGCTTTTATGGAAATCCTAAACACCCCTTCGACAGGGTTGGACATGGTGGTAGCTACAGTGCACAATCGAAAAATGTAAATACGGGATGGCCTAGAGACAGAGAAGAAGAATGGCCTCAATTAGCTGAACATTATGACAGGTGCCAGAGATTTGATTCAGACAATGAACAGTGGGAGGAACAACGTCACTACCAACCTCGTGATAACACCCATGAATCCCCTTCTTCCTTGGTGCTGATCTTGATGAGGGGTTTACCAGGATCTGGGAAGTCAACACTGGCTAGGTACTTGTTTGTGTAATCCTGAGTCTCATAAATAAGTGTACTTAATAACTAAAATATCTTAATAATAACTAAACACCAATTATGTCTCACAGGGAGTTGCTCTCCACTAGCCCCAGTGGCCTAATTCTGAGCACAGACGACTACTTTGCTCACAGAGATGGCTACTGCTATGAGCCAGGTCTTCTTGGAAAAGCACATGAATGGAACCAGAGCAGAGGTATTGTCTCCATAAATGCCCATATTAAATGATGGGTTAAAGTTATTTCCAAGTGAAATGAACATATAGCATGTCTGTCAAACTTCAATCTGTCGTATTGATATTTTTAGCCACATGAAGATAGATTACTTTGGTCTGAACCAACCAGCCTGAAACAAAACAAATGTGCCGTTTTACCCAGTAAAGTGCTTAATAACATGCTGCTGTAGACATCAGGTTCTCTGTGTTAATGACTTTATTAATTTTTTGTGTTGAAATCTTTCAGCTAAAGATGGTATGCACCAAGGCCGGTCTCCCATTATTATTGATAATACAAACATCCAAGCCTGGGAAATGAAGCCCTATGTCAAAATGGTACGTTCATTAAAAGTATTCACTTATTTACTTACAGGGTTTCACCCCAGTTTCTTGGATCCTAATGCATTTTTTCAACTATTTTAACAGGCTTTGGAGAGCGGATACAGAGTGGACTTCTGTGAACCTGACACCAGCTGGAAGTTCGACCCTTATGAGCTAGAGAGGTAAGAGTTATAATTTATCCCATCATATTCCCACGCAGGAACAGACAAAATAAACCTATAGAAACTTCCTAACATCACTACCCTGCACTGTTTTCCCTCCAGGAGGAACAAGCATGGTGTTCCCCAAGACAAAATCTCACAGATGCTGGATCGCTTTTCATTTCCAATATCCATAGACATTGTGATGAGTTCAGAAGATCCACCTCATGTGAACCAGAGACATCGACCACGGCAGCCACAGAATATGAGAAAACAATATTTCCATTAATTAATGCAGGGATTTAAAACCAAATGATTTGCCTTGAATAGCAACTTTTGTACTGATGTAAATATGTTTTGATTTGTTTCTACATGACTTTTTAATATATTTTGTATACTGTATATTTACAGTGGATTCAGAAAGTATTTTTAGGAAACTTGTGTAAGATCTTTTTTAGGGAAGGAAATCTTTTTATACTTTTATTATATATTTTATTATTGATATTTCACAGTTTTTGTCAGACACAAAAAGGTTGACGCTATCTGCCTCAAGTCAGTGTTGTGTTTTGTTTCTCAAACGGTTGTGTTTATTTTCAAGTTCCATGATTAAAGATTAAATTAAGAATTAAAATTTAAGTTATTGGGGTTTTTTTTTTTCATCTTTTTATGTGCATCCTCCTTTTTAGGAGGATGAGGTGTGAACGTGAAGCACTAGTAAAGTAGTAAACTAATAAATACACTGGCAGTGCTGCTGAATTGTATTTCTTTATACTGAGAATTGTTTGAGTGTTGTGTCTGACCCATTTATATGCATGAGACAAAGCTAAATAGCAAACTCCTCTGTATAAAGCAGTACAATGCAACAGCAGAACAAAGTAGAGACACCACTCTAAAGTGAAAACTAAGCCTCTCAAAGTGTAGACTGCTGCTTTAAAATACTCAAACAGTCTTAGTAAACAAGACCAGTTGGCTAAAGCAGAACAACCCCACCACACCTGCAGAAAATCACTGTGGGAGAACAATCCTTATCAGAGCAACAGCTCTGATATTCAGCAGTATAACAGTGTGGAGAGGTCTGTATCCAGTAGCATTCATTACGGAGTCTCACAGGAAATCACATTTTGCATTTGTAGTCCCTCTGGTGTTCATTAGAGCTGCACTCAGAGGTGCTGCTTTGTTGACTTTATGTTTTCCTGATCATTGAAGCTGTAAAAATGCAGTAGAGAAAGGCAGGAATTATTTTTCACTGAACCTCAGTGTGTTTTATCCTCATATTTCTCTGATCTGGAAAGTTTGTATTAGAACCAACTCTATCTACTGTAGTTCACAGCAGTAGATGTAGATCTACATTATGCACTAATATCAAGTTTGCATTTGTATGTAGAGATTCACATGACAGATCTGGGTTAACTTTCATCTGCTGTGCTTCATATTGTGCAGACAATAGATATGCTATGTTTAAAAATAGCAGAAAGAGAAGCTGACAATTGGATTCATGTAAACATAGATTTTTTCGTATGTGCTGATTTTGCCTAAGACAGATGATCAGCAGGGGCTTAAAATACCAAAGGAAACCAAACAGAGACATCCGAAAGTAGCCCATGAGTAAATACCAGTATGGTGAAGTAATGCCTATTTTAAATAACACATCTTTAAGCATCCAAATTGATATTTTGTTTGGTATATCTATTTATTTATCCAACTCCTTTTGGACTGACAGAGTCATTACACTGGTTTTAGAAACACTTTGCATTCACATTGTTAAGGAGCATGTGACCCTTGGACCAGCCACAGGTTTTCATTAAAATAAAGCTAACATGAACGGGTGTAAACATGAGTAAATAATAATAATATTAAATAATAACTAAGTTATTATATACCTTGTGGTGTTTCAAGGTTGACATATTGATGGAACAGACACCATTGCTCTTCTCTGTAGGTTCATTAACACAGAACTGACATTGATTCAGTGCTAATGTACAAGTAAGACTGAAAAACAAAAACCCGGATGGGAATTAATTGCATGCACTGTTCCAAGATCTCCTTTAAGCTAATAAACAAAATCTAATCAGATATTGATTAATAAATCCCAGACTTTTAGTAGATATAAACACAAAGCTGTTTAGTTGGCACTCCCTGAAGTAATAACCACGTTGTGTAAGAGAGTCGTTGGAAGGAGCTGTTTTAATAAGAAATCGTTGAATGTGTAGTCTGTAATATCTAAAACACTGGAGCTCAGAGGCAGTGACAGTATCTTGGAAACGAGACCAGACAGTTAGTCAATAACAACAATCAATCAGTTAATACTTATTGACTCGATGAACTGAATTGAGAAGGACTGGGACAGTGGACTACGGTGCTGATCTGATTTATAAATGTCCTTCGAATACATTGATGGCTCTTTATTTCTTGTAAAAATATTTAAAGAAGGCAAAAAGTCTCTTTGGAAATCAAATTAAGAATATCATGATATTATCAGCACTGAGCAGGAGAACAGCCGCCTTCAGAAACTTTCAAACTAATGCTTTGACCTTTGAAATCCTGTAGCTGCTCAACACGCTTCAGTCTGTACATGAGCGGGAAATGATCGGCTCATTTCCAGAGGAAAACAAGATTATTCTATTTTTGAGCAGTTTGACCTAATACACACCAGCCTCCCAGAACAAGTGATTAGTTGGAATCTTTCACACACAGAGATGTGATTTCAACTATAAGAAACAGCAGGGATCTGGGATTTATTATGTATTGTATTATATATGTATTATCAATTATAATGAAAAGATCATCCGTCCTCTCTACTCTGTGCAGTATTCACTGACTGAAGCAATCTTTCAGCGAGCGATCCCATGCCTGGAAATGATCTTGCTAATATCAGAAAGGATAAAATGTTCTGTACATAAAGCTTGACTTTAAATTTTGGTTAAAATGGTCAGATGTAACAGCGAGTTAAACTATAGACGCCTCATATTTTAGTTTGTTAGATATTTAATCTTTTCTTCAGTAGAGTAAAGTAAAACTACAAGCAAGTCTTTGCCAAATATAACCTGTAATTTGAGCAACAGTGGCACAATATCCTGCATTTATTCAATAACAGGAAATCACGCAGAGAAAATGTCAGAAGTTTTAATCCCTGGGGAGTGAATATGTTCAGGTTTCCTCCAGCAGTCTCACAAATACTATAAACTGGAGTCAATAAAATAAACTCACGGTCATTTGTAGCTATGTTATAGTTATTAAGCGTGGCAAGAGTTAAGCAGGTAAAAGGTTTTGGTGACACCAACATAAAGAATAGAACACCAGGGGCTTAAATCAGCAAAAGGATAACATGACTTTGCTCTTTCTGTCTCTCGTGTCATGGCTTTTCTGAGGGCTTCAGTTTTCTCTCATACACAGATTACCTTGCTTTTATTTGCAGTAGCATGAAAACATTGATCTTCACGCTGGGGGCTGGTAGGAATCCTTCGAACACAAACACTGATGGTGCCTGACTAAAAAAGAGTGGTGGAACAAAAACCGACAGTAATGGCAGCAATGTGGAGGCGAAGGTTTGCAAAGTTACCTAAGGGGACACGCGTTTTCAACACCTCATCTTGGTCGTTGGCCAAACGTGTAGAGGGTGTTTGTACTGTGCATCTCCCAGGTGAGACAACGTGCAATTGTAATGTGAAGCAGCAGCAGCAGCAGCAGCAGCAGCAGCAGAGGGGATGCACGTGTGATTTGAATGATGATGATGTGAGGAGCATTTTGTGCTCCCCGAATGGCAGTGATGAGCCACAATTAAGTCAGTGCCATTAACCATCTTAGAGACAAAAAGGGCAGACGAAATCAGAGCTGACGCCCACATGGGAGGCAGACGATAACAAAAACTGGATAGGACAGGCTAATGCACGCTAATTACCACCCCACCAAGCAATGCTTAATGATGCAGAAATCAAAGCTTTTTTAGGCAGTTGTTGCATCACTATTACAAGTCTTTCATTGATGTCGTTGCTAATGGAAGATGAGGACGAACCAGAGACACTGATGGACGGTGCAGCTCAGTATATTGTTTTTTCTACAGAGAGGAAGGAAAGAAATGATTTTGTTTTTGTTGCAGTAGGTCCACCTTCCTCTGTATGTCCACAGACTGTATAGTTAAGCTGGTTGGATGACTTTGTCCTCATTTATTTCCTTGTGGTGCAGCCCACTCAAAATAAAAGCTCTGGTCTGAATCATGTTAGTTGATTCATTATCACAGGTCACTGGATAAAGGTCACATCAGTTTTAAAACGGAACAGGAGCCTATGTTTGCCACACTTGACGTTGTTTATTGTGGTTGTCATGTGAGGCTGACGACCAATGACAACCGTGTTTAACAACCGCACACAGTGTCGTCGTTTCACGCACCGATGACCGTGGATGTCAACCGCAATAACACCGGAAACCAGAGCAGGCACTCACCACAATAAAAGCCTATATTTGCTTTTAAATTAAATGAGTTTATTGAAACAGTGCAGTTTACAAAAACATGAGTATATAGCAAGTACTGGTCAGAGCGAAAGTGTATAGGCATATAAATGCCTGTGACAGCTGCAATGAAAACAGAACAGATTATTTACACTACTAAATATACTTTTATTGCACCAAAGCCAGTTCAGTATCATTTTTAATATTGGTGGTATGTAAAATAGAACTCTTTGTCGCCCTCATTAGAAGCTGATGTGGAGTTGCTCATCATCTGCATCCATTCTGTCAAAAAACAGTATAAATAAGATTTTAAAAACTCATTCGGACGATTAAAAGCTTTGATTAACCCAGTTGGTGCAGTAATCACTGATCTTTTATTTTTGTACTTTTTAGTAAATATACACATCTTAAAGGTGCTGTGTAATCACCTTTTCTCTTATTCTGAACCACTTAAAAACAAACACTGCCTTAATTAGGAGTGAACTCATCCTAGTGGAAAAGCTTTCAATCCTCCAAACGTGTGCGTAAACCCACAGAGTCCTTTAATTTTGAAACCCCTCCCACCGGAAGTGTGGCTCTACACTTTCACACCTTGACAGGTGTGAGGTTCAACATGCTATGAATGCGATCCCGTCCAGCAGCCAGTGCGGTGCTGGCCGTAACGCACGGCAGGTACTTATCCTTTCGGGTCGCCTCGTCCGTCCTTCACGGTGCCGCGCGTAATGTGGTCGGTGCCGCCGTGTGGTGCGCGGTCCTGCGATGATCCTGATGGCGGATCGATCCTCTAGATGAATGTGCAGACAGGGAAGTTTACCTGCAGCGACCTGATGATAGAGGCGGATCACTGTAGGCTGCGGCGGAGACGAGTCCACGTTGAACCGTGAGTGGTTTGATCGTTTCGGTGGATTTGGAGGATCAACGCAGATAATGACGTGATTAGAGCGGTTATCGCTGCATGCAAAACATGTTTAGTTGCATTAAATCCATTTAAAACTCCTACATCTGATTAATTGTGTCTATATTTGATTGCATTTCCCAAACTTTGGTGGGACATAAAGTAGTGGCTTGCGCGGAGTGAGGTTAATCAAAGCGCCTGTTACCTTAATGGATGTGATTTAATACAGTTTTGATTGTGCTCTGAATATAGATCTAAGAAAATGAAGTCAGTATTTTGTGCACACGCGTCCCATCCACTGCAGTGTGCCAACAATAGGTGCCTACAGCAGGGAGAGCAGTCTAAGTTTAGCAGACTACCTCTCACCACATGTTGATGTTGACTCATTAACTGCTGGCAGACTGCATGGGTAAACCAGTTCTCTGTGGTTCCCTGTGTTCATGCAGCGGTTAGTGCAGTGCAGTGGCAGAATGACACCCTGTGCACCCTGTCTGTTTATACCACCCCTAATCTCATCAGACCACTGCTGAGGTCTGACCCCGGGGGCTCGCTTATCAATATGTCCCAATGAGAGTTTAAGAGCTCAAGCAATCAGTTGTGATCATATTGCTATTTAAATATTTGCCAGGAAAGCTCAAGGCCATCAATAATGTATTTATTGTTATCTAGTAAATGTTCTGTACCTCTGTTAAATCTCTGTGCCAGACATCGGCTCTGTCCTCTGATTTAATTGTAATCCCCATTGTCAGTCCGAGGCAGTCCTCTGAGCCTCCCCAGCTGCCGGTTACATAATTTCATCCGAGGACTACCACAGTTTAGTGAGCAGAGGGGGAAACTCAGCCGGAATTGAGCACAGACAGTACTGAAGGAGGCCAGATTACAGTGTTACATAAGGGATGTTTTTCTTCCACTTGGCTGGGATGATGCAGATGATGGTGGTCCAGAAATAGGTCTGAGTGAAGGAAGAAGGGATGCTGCACAATCTATATTTACCAGCAAGTACACAGAGAAGCCTGTTCAAGCACCGTTAGGGTACAGCTCTAACAGTCCTCTTAGGAAGAGAAATATTTACATTTCATGTAGGACATGCTGAGCTTTTTTGCTAATATCCTGTGGTAAATGTGCCTACTTATTATCTACTGGTGTACAATAGGAACCAGTGACTCTTACATTCAAGGACATCTCAGTCTAATGTCTTTAAAGAGAGGTGGAGGGGAAATGTCTGATAGCTTTTCTTCAGGCTAACCTCATCAGCAAAGTGCACTGTAGCATTTTATGGTTCATTAGGTTGCATCGCTCTGTTTTACATTTGTTATTGTGATTTTCATTACAGACAGACACGCTGTCGTCTGGCTCTGAAGTCGATGATCTGATGTTACACCCTAAACTTTTATAATTTGCAGACTCAACCGTATCTAATAGAAAAACCAAGAGCAGTCATAAACAGATTTTCACACTGTTGATGAAGCTTGATATATGTATATAATTAAATACGCAATGCAACTGGAGATAAACATACATGTGAGGACTTTATGGCAGCATTATTTGCCTGAACCGAACTGTGCTACATTGACATCTCCTATTGATTGTAAGACAAATGACTGGGTTGTCATTGAGAACCGTCATCTGTGTGATTGCAAAGAACAGCCAATCTCAATATCACGTCGAGCAGAACATTGTCAGTATGTGTGGAAAATCTGGAGAGTGTCATTGTCCTGGCTGCACTGCTGCGAGTGGCTGACGGCTGTAACTCTATATGCACTGATTATACGCTCTGTGTCATTTAATTGATTTGTTGCTTAATATATGAGCTGATACAAATTTAAACATTGAATACTGAGAAAAAAAGCAACAGCTCACTTCTCTGCCCCCCTTATTTAGTAGTTACAAAGCAGTATATATATATATATATATTTAGCTATTATCAAATGAGAAAAGTTAAAATATTATGCCAAATACCTTTTAGCACATTTTTCAATACATGTTGTAATTTAAGATTCCTGAACAGGAATTAGTCTTACAGAACTTTGAAGATAAGATAATAGTATAATAGTTGATTCAAATGGCCTACCTGAACTAACT
This sequence comes from Anabas testudineus, assembly GCF_900324465.2. Classification (NCBI taxonomy): domain Eukaryota; kingdom Metazoa; phylum Chordata; class Actinopteri; order Anabantiformes; family Anabantidae; genus Anabas; species Anabas testudineus. The sequence goes on along the minus strand of NC_046622.1, from coordinate 6,148,976 downwards.
GATGCTGTGCTATAAAGAAGCATGTAATGAATTTAACCGTCATATGTTTTGGAAAAAAGGGAGAAGTCCCCACATTGCATTTAAATATCTTCAGCTGTATGAAGTCCACATGGGTTTGGAAACTGTGGTATTTATAGGCTCACTTTGCATGAAATGAATTAAACCACTACAATTTGACCACAATGGTCAATATTGAGGTGTTGTATTGGTTTAAAGCAGCTATTACTCTTACTGTTTGTACTTAGAGTGGCATCTTCTGCATCAATTTATCATAAAATGTCTGATCTTCATCTAAGTCAAGAGTAACAAATTTAATGTGCCTAAAATAATAACACAAAAAGAAATTCAGCTCTTTTGTGTGTTTATTGAGAACAACCATAAAAACCTCTCAGCGGAGATCCAGAGGAGTTACAATCACGAATTGTGGATTTACATAAAGCTGGAAAAGGAGGGTGGGGGGGCACTATAAGGTTGTTATGGTTGTTCTTGATAAATACATGAACATTTTTATTTTAGGCACATTATATTTGGTAAAACTCTTGACTTAGATGAAGATCAGATAACATTTTATGACAAATCAATGCAGAACACCATGAAATTCCAAAAGGTTCACATGCTTTTTCTTGCCACTGTACATTGCTTAAGGGAGCTACAACGGCATTGCAGGAGCTGTGGGCTGCATCCTAATAAACTGAGATGGCTGCAGTGGGAGCTGTGAAAACCAGACATAACAAACACCACACTTACATAACCCCCAAATTTGCAATTCAATATGAAATTTTTTAGTGCACCTCTGAAAGTTTAACAGAGACGATTATAGGACCAACCTCAACTGAAGCTGTAACACTGTTCAGTGAGATTCAGTTCTGCAGTGCTGTCACATGAGGAAAAATAATGAAATCAGCCTGACGATCTGTCCTCATGTGTATTTTAATCAGCCTTGAATTTCCAGGAAAATTTGTCCTCATCATCTAAGAGGGTCTCCTTAGGTGAAGCTGATTCTGACTATAGTCTGGTGCTGAAATCGCCCGTTGCTTGTGAAGCTAAATTTTATTTCTTTTAACATATAAAACCCAGCAGCCGTCTGGTGTTTGCTTATAGAAAATAGCTAGTGAAAATATTTCTCGAAGGAACATTAATTCAGATGTGATTGATGGTGTTTGCTTTGCATCTTGTTGGCAACATGATTTATGTGTTGACCTTTTGCTTCTGCATTACCGTAAAAACAGTTTGACACAGCAGCTGTGGAAATGGACCTGCAGAGTGTGAGATGGGGATCGCCTCCGTGCTGTTGCTCCTTGTTAGTTAATTTATCATCCCTGCTCTGGTTTTGTTACAGTTAAAGACAGATGATGACAAATGACACGTCACGACTCACATTCATGTTGCTTAACACCACTCTATCCTCCAGGGGGGATTGCAGGGGGGGTTAGAGAAGAACTACTGATCATGACCACAGCAGCTATTTCATGCACAAAGCAGAAGGTTTGGTGTTAAATTACCCCTGCTGCATGACAGATGTTTGAGTGTGTTGGCTAATTAAGGTTTCCTGCTGACCTTGTAGCATGAAGTGCGCCCTTCAGGGGTTGATTTTCTTTATGAAATACAGGAACTATCTGAGGGATTTATTATTTGGAAATGAGCAGGGAGATGTGTTTGTCCCTGCAGGCATGATGCTGTGAGGCCACTGCATGGACATACATGATGGAGGAGGCTGCCAGCCAGCTCGAGAGAGACCATGTGCACAGTGTCTATGACAAGATCGCTCCCTATTTCAATGACAGCCGCTATAAAGCCTGGCCAAAGGTTCGACAGTTCCTGCTGGACCTGCAGCCGGGGAGCATTGTCGCAGACATCGGTGGGTGTCACCTTCAGCAATAATGACGACCACATATCTTCATTAATACATTTTTTGTGTCTCACCTTGTTTGACTGTGTAATTCTTGTTGGCTCGCCTTTGAAGAAAGGAAAGCTGTATTTCAAATCTAACGAAACTATTATTCTTCTATGATCAGTTTCTTGTGTTGTAGCTGACTGTTTTGTCCTTGGCAAGGTTGTGGCAATGGCAAGTATCTCCACATCAACAAGGAAGTGTTCAAGCTGGGATGCGATGTGTGTCGCCCCCTGGTGGACTTTGCCTGGAGCCAAGGGCATGAGGTCCAGATGTGTGATGGGCTGCATTTGCCTTACAGAGATGGCTGCTTCGATGCTGTGCTCTCTATTGCAGGTAAAGGAACACATGCAGATAAAAGAGGGTTTGAATGTTGATTTTACCCACTCTGTGACAAACTGCTTTCTTCATGAAGCTCGTATGCTGCAGCTGCTGTTTGCCTCAAATTAAATCAACTCCTAATAATGATAAACATCACTTTACCCCGAGATTGTGTTGCATAGCCAACAGTGTGAAAAAACACATGCATCCTTCAACAAAAGAGTGTAATTAGAACCGAAGATGACAGCAGACATGCACGCTATTCATTTATCTTGTAAGCCATACACAGTCAACATAATATGTTTTGATGACTGCAAGTGCTGCATGTGACACATCGTAATTAAATAAAAGCCTACTCACCATCCTGCGTAATTCTGACAAATGTATATTTTTGTCACAGTCATCCATCATTTGTCCACCAAAGAGCGCCGTATTCGAGCAATAAAGGAGATGGCTCGCACTCTGAGAGTGGGTGGACGCATCATGATTTATGTATGGGCCATGGAGCAGAAACGTCGTAAATTTGAGAAGCAGGATATTTTTGTTCCATGGAACCCCAACCCTCACTCGACCTCCAGCTTCAACAGGGAGCATGCCAAACCCAGAAGGAGGGCCGCTGCACAGAGCATGAGCGAAGCCATAGAAAACCCTGACAAGCACAGGAAGGTTAGAAGCACATCTTCAGTGGCAGATGAAGAAGACCTGACCTGCACCACGCCACAGCAGAGGACTCAGAGACTGTGGTTTTTCTCCAGGTCTCTGGATTCTGTGTTCGACTTTGGAAGTTTAGCCATCTCCCGGTCATCCTCCAGAGATCTCAGCACTTTATCGTCACCCACAGGTGAAAACGAGGGAAGCAAGGCAAGCCGGCGCGGGAGACGCCGAGACCTCATCAGGCAGGTCTCGAGCTTCTTTTCTCCTCCATCTGTGATTGGATCAGAGGAGGACGTCTTCGACTCAATCGCAGACTTGCACAAGGGACAGAATCGTTCTGGAGTCAACACTAACAGCAACGGCACAGAAAACCAGAGTGTGTCAGTATCTTTAGCCCAGGAGTGTGGCTCTCTGGCCCTGCCAGATCTGGTGCCTTTCCAAAAGGATCACCTGAAGCAGTCTGGAGATGAAAGTGAAGGAAGACCACGGGAAAAAGAGCAGCAGAAAAGCACACAGAGTCCTGAGGGGAGCGAGGGGCAGGTGGAAGGCCCCTGTCTGAGGTACTACCACGTCTTCAGGGAGGGAGAACTGGCAGAGCTGATAGAAAATCACATTGAGGAGCTTCACGTCAAACACACCTACTTTGATCATGCCAATTGGTGTGTGGTGGCAGAGAAAGTTCAGTTGTGGAAAATATGATTTGAGCTGATTTGGTTTTACTTTGCATCAATTCTGCCTCATGTTTAAGCACTGAAACACACGTTTGATAAATAATAGGTTCTCTGAACTGAGGAGTGTGGTACAGATGTAGCCATTAGCGAAGGTTTATTTTAGACTAAACTAAAAAAACACTCCATTGCTGCAGTTATTTGCTTAACTGTTTCTGGAAGATTTGTTTTAATCATATTTAAGTTTTAAGTGTAGTACTTACAGTTACAGAGTTTAACGACGGCTATCACTGTATGTGAACCCACATTTTAAAAGTATGTATTCTATTTCTCTACATGAAATCAACAAGCAGTATCAGGTGTCCAGTGCGCGCTCCATTAGTGTCAACAATTACTTTTATTGTGAAACCATTAGCAGCCAAAGTGTTGCTAATTTCTTTGACTCATTTTTATAAGGAGGATTTTAATAAATGCACTGTTTTTCTTTTTGGGCATAATCCAGAAGGAATTTGTGAGACTATAGTTTACTCTTAGGCTGTTCTTAAATGTTTTAATGCTTTGGTTTCAGAGGAAGTTTTACTTTATTCTTTGTGTCTGCCTGTTTTACAATTGCTCATTAAAAGGAGCTGAACTAGCAGTGAGTATCTGTAATAGAGATTTTCTGTAAACCGCTTGTGTAACATATTTTAAACACTACACAGCTCAGAGTTGTGCAGAATATCTTCCAAACATTCATGGCAGTTGCTTGTGTTTCAAAGAACGCGTTGCCGGTGTGTGCGCTTTATGTCGACTCTCGTAATAGCCGTGTAATTGTCCTGTAAGTAACAAGCTGAATATACCAAATAGTATGCTTCAGCAAATAAAAACTGCCTCATATACTGTGAATAAGCGTTGCACTGTACCACAAACATGTCTCTGCTTGATGACAGAATTACTGGTGAACTTTGAAACATACTAGTTATCTGAACCCGTTGTGCCAAGGATGGTGCATATACTTATCAGTACAGTATGTGTGGACCAACTGTGTTTGTTCTCAAGTGATACAGGTACCTTGATGTCTTATATGATCTGATAGAAATGCTTTAGAGTTTGAAATAAATTTTCTTGTTCATGTGTTTTGTTGTGTTGCATTTTCTGAAATTTCCTATGTAGTTTTCTTTTGTCGTGTAAGAAGTTGGTAAATTGACACTGAGTGACAACAAAAACTATTTAACACTTGGTGAACAGGTTGGTTAGGAGCATAAATCACTCTTAACCAACACATGATACAATGATCACCAATTTTCAATAGATGTAGTGTATAGGACAGATTTTTATCTTATTACATACAGCTTGTTACATTTCTCCAAATGCTTAATTTTAACATTTTCCTGATTCTAACAAGATGTTACAACAGTCTGATTTTTTATGTTTTAGAAAAGAGCATGAAATATACAGTAAATACAAGAAGTATTGGTTCATATAATGAACAGATTTCTTTAATTTCCGGATTTCAGTACTGGAATGACTACGTAAAGATCAATTATCAGTTAGGCTCTGTCGATCATCTTGATTCCAGGAGGAAGGTTTCACATTTCACACCCCTTCCAAACAACATACGTGTTCAGTGAAAGCAGTAGTTTCACTTTCCGATACTTTACTGGCCTTTTTTTTTAGTGTTTTGTTTAGTGTCTGTTTCCACTTAAAGGTTCCTGGTACTTTTCTGTCCCATGAACTAAGTCCGGGAACCTTTGCCAAAGTTACATGCATCATCGGTCCTCCTCCTGGCGTCTGGTGGGCTGCTCTATCCTGATTATCACAACAACATATCCCATCAAAACACAATAACAAATACTTTGTGCTGCCAGTACTCTTTTTAGAGGTTAGAATAATGGTCCTGGAACAACATTTAAAGTCATCATCAAAAGAAAACTGACCTTATGTCATTGTTTCTGTATTTAAATCAGTCATTTGGTTCTTTACCTGAACTGCTGCTCTGTGCATGATGAGGACCAGTTGGTTGCTGTCTCTCGAGTATCCTCCTCCAATAACACCTCTGCTCACCACCGTCTTCAACACATACACATCTCTCTAATAAAGCCTGAGGAGACATTCATAGCCATTCAGAAAAGTCTAGAAGTCATTTGTAGGTAGAGATACTCGTGTTAAAATTATCTCTCAGATGAAGACTCCTGAGTTCATCTTCACAATGAGGATCAACACCTGCCAGGGAAGGTGGGTCTGCACTGAGACCAGTATCAGACTTGATAGTTAACTTTACTATCAAGAAGTAGAAACAAACTACTGAAAAGACTGGTAAGTTATTTTTGGGCATCTTTACAAACTAGCAAACAGTAACAAAAATAAATGTCTGAAAACTACCAAGTATACTGTAGTATACCTGTGAGAGTCCTCCCTGTCTTCTAGGTAAAGTCACATCTACTGTGGGTCTTCACACCTGTTTCACATTGACAGTGTCTCACCATGTCCTCGCTCCAGAGAAATCCTGTCCTCTTTTGTTCTTGCTAATTTATTTTCCCATTTAAGAGGTTGTTCAAGTATTCCTCAGTGTGCAAACAGCTCAGTAAATCTTTAGATGGAAGGGATCCACCCCTACTGTGAAGGAGGACACGCACATTAACAGGAAAATGTTGTTGTTGGTTAATTAGTCACTGACATATGACAGTGAAATGTAAAGTGCTCTGTGGTTTGATGTTATAAAAGGTGCACAACAGGGATGTTTGACCATATTGTTCCTCTCCAATGCTGCCACCTTCTGTCATGGAGTGGAAATATACACAGAGGCTGTAAAAGAACATTTAAGTGAAGGGAGTTTTACCTGTCAGAGCCGTTTTTAAACTAAGACATACCTTCATGTTTATCTATTTATTGGGTTTTACAGATTTAGTTTTAAGTTTAGCTTTAATGAGAATCTTTTTGTTTGCAGATATTCTCATGTTTGATTTTGAATTGTGTTACACACTGCCCGTCCAAAAACCCCACCTTTTTATTTTTTTGGACAGGCAGAATTTTCTTTATCAAAACTGCTCAGATTCCTGTTTTTCAGAGTTGGGAGGTCACAACTAAAAATAACAGTTGAACTGAGATACCGTCTTATCCTGTCTGTTGCACTTGATTCTGTCCTATCCAGTGACAGTATTTGTGCAGACATGATGAGAGGAAGATCAGGCTGAGAGGATTGAATTTATCATGTGTGAGGCTCTTTTCATTTTGCTCTCTGTCTCAGCTTCTACAACTTGATTCAAGATGATCACAAATGATTTTACAGCTACAATTTTCAATCCCGCACAAATTCCACTTGTTACTGGTCTAGTGTATTTACACACAGCTGTGAAAGTGGTTGTATTTCTCTACATTCACCAGATTTCTTCTCTGATGTTTGTCTGTACCCTGACTCTCCTTATCCACTCCTCTTCTGTCCTCCTCTGCAGCTGTTACTGTTAACTCCCTTCCTGTTGGGCTGAAGCGAGCTGTGTGCTGTGGCCCAGGTGGTTAATCACAGTGACCGAGGATCTTTTATGGTGTCGCACTGAAATCATGTTGGACTCAGAGCCCCCACGTGTTACAGTTTAAAGTAACAGAGCAAATAATGTACCCATATCTCTGTTATTCTTTGTGGTGCTTTAGCAGGTGAATATTCTGTTGCTAAAAACAGCAGGTTTCTTATGCACTGAAATGTTTTTTGGTTGTGTCTGGTTTTTATTCTCCATCTGTGTCTGTTTTACATTGCTGGCAGGCAGCTCAAGGCCCCGTCTGGCTTACTGTCAGCTGTGGGGTTCTCCCTCGAGAGTACGCGTGTATGAAGAGACTAGTTGATGGGGATTAGTACAGCCCCCATCGGGAGGGGCTAGTGTATGCCTGCAGATAAGAAAACAGACCAGAGCGACGGCCCCAGGTGTTGAGGAGAAAACTCCTCCTAACAGAGAGAGAGGAGATTAGAGAGGTGAAATCAATTACTGCCTTCATCCCTGTTAACAGGCATTTCAAATAAGGAGAGAGGAGGGAGAATGGCGGTTGCCTCTGTTGAAATTAAAGACTCTAAGAAACCACGGCCAAAAGAATCTATAGCTCAGTGCAGTAGGTAAAGGTTATATTAATTCATTAACATATAGATTTTCTGCTCTGCTTCAGTTTCTCTACATTTTTTCCTGACTGTACCACAGGTTTTACATTTTCTATTTGTTTATAACAGCAAAAATAATTAGTAATAATTTTTTCTACTGTTACTAGCATCTATTGCCAGACTCTTACTAATATGTTTGAGTGTATAATCTATCATCTACAATGCACATCAAAACTGCATTAATTATTTTGACAAATCTTTAGTTGCTATGAGGCACAGACAATGTTGCAGCTACCAATAATTTTTTCAAAAATGTTTAATCATTAATTAACCTGTTAATTAACCTATTATTTTCTTAACTAATCAGTTTATTATTTTGTTTTTGTAACAGTCCAAGATAACTTCAGTGTGGAACTAAACTAACTAAAACTAATAAATATTCTCGTTTTACCAGTTGTTCAGTCATCGGAATCACAATTATCAGTTGATTGCATTCTCATTAGTCTTCTACAGCATCATGTTGACAAATTGTAACTAGAAACTAATGCAGGCTTGATGTTCACTGCATGTTTGGATCTGCGATCTCCCTATGGATATGGACCAAACAGAAATCACAGTAACAATACTTTTAAACAATCACTTCCAACAATGCAAATAATGCATTTCAAAATGGGAAACAAAATGCAAAATATACATTTATTTTAATCTTCCTTTGTAGAGAAAGTGTAAACTTGTAGTCTTGCACCAGTGAAAGAAAAGCAGTTGATGGTCAGCTGTGCTTGAGCAGCTGTGTGTGAGCGGTCTTCTACATGGCAACTGTTTTCAAGGCAGCTCTCTATATGAGTTATTTCTTTCCTTGGAAGGTGGTGGTATGTGTGTTCTACTTAAAGACGACAGATTTGTCTTAAATAATGTTACAACACTGTAATATGTGTCACACATGAATGGAATCCATGCTACGTCGGGTGCAATGTGCTGTTCATGAATTAATAGCCCTGTCAGCTTGGTATGTATTTCACATTCATGGAAACAAGCTTGTTTATTGTCCGACTCTAGTAGCGGAGTGGGCGGTGTGATTTTTTTTTCCTCAGACACTGCATTCAAACATACCTGACAATTGCACAACATCACAATCACAACATCAAGACCACAAACGCCCCATCCTCACCCTCCACCCGACAAATCAGGGCAGAAGGAATTTTCTGGTTGATTGCAAGTGCTGGCAGAGCGTGTTGCAGCAGGTGTGGACAGGGGCTGTTGTTAGAGGGAATTAATTTGTAGCTGCTCTCTGTGTGTGATGGTGGGACAGGCGGCAGCCTCATCCCTCTGAGGCAATCCTCCAGTCACATGAAAGGACGAACTGATTCACATTTCATCCATTACTTATCTTCTGATAAACGCTGAGATGCTGGGGAGGCAGGCTGTGAAATCACTGAGCAGCATAAATTAACGCCATTTTGATAAATGTTTAAATCTCTTCTTGTTATCACTGGGTATAACATCTTTTACTCATCGCTATCAGCCGTAGTTTGGGAATCCCCAGCAGCTGTTAGCTATGTTTTGACATCTTGTTGTGTGGCTGCTGTGTGGTAAACAGTCGGTGTTACCCGCATGTGTTGTCAGAAAGTGGTAAGCCAATAAAATTCCAAGACTGCATGAACAGTAGCATGCTCACCAATAAGTTGAGCATTTTTAGGTCAGACAACTCGTCACAGTATAAAACACTGTGTTAAGGTGTCTTATACTGTTGTGTCTGATTTGTGGTTTGATTTTCTGATATTATAAATTTTAGTATTTTCAGTTCTTCGGCTTAAGTTTGAGAGACTTCAGGTGCCAAATCTGAAGATCACATTAGAAAATCACTCAGTTGTGTTTAGAACAACTAGGGTAAATCCTAATTATTGCAAACTAAGTGCATTAGGCTAATTTACCAAACAATTTATTTATGCACTACTTTGGGAAAAATAACTAATAAAATATTATCATAAGAGCCCTATCTGTTTTTTCAGCAGGAGAAAGTATGTCCCGACAAATTATCAGCTAAACATCTGTTAGCTATCATGAGATGTTACAGAAACAGTTTGGATTGAAATTAATTTACCAAAATGAATACGGAAGATAATGATGCCACAGTTGCTTCATTAAGATGTGTGCACCAATTTGCATGAAACAAACCTCATTACAGATGAAATGATTAGACTATCTTGAACTATGTTATTAGATAGGATTTTAATGACACCTCACATTTAATACTTCACTATGCTTGAGTATAAAACATCCAATGTCCAATCAACTCAACCTTGTAGCAGTCCTGCATTCACTACCGTCCTGGGGGTGTATGTAGGAAAAATTGCTTCATTAAAAGGAGCAATTAGTTTGTGATTGAAGCTAAATACTGAATTTCAGCCACAACTTCTGACTCAATATGAAAAGTAAGATCATAAAGGTCGTATTCTCTGCACACGACAGTTCTGTGATGCTTCGATCATCTTGGATACAAACAAAATAAGACTGCAGAGAGAAATGATACACAACATGTAACCATGGTTTGTGGTATGCAGGGAGTCAAACAGCAGAAATATTGAGTCAGGCTCTGGTATTGCTGGAATGTTTTGTAAAGATGTTTTGTATTGTACTTATCTGTTTTACACAGCTGTGTACACTTCAGGTTGCACAAGACTGCTGCATGCACAAAAAAACACCACCAGACTTTATGCTTTGACACATAATATGATGTATAAAGTAAATGATACATCATGTAAATGCTATCTGTGTTGCACGAGCAGATCAGCTTTGATAACTTTCCATATTGTAGATGTACTGTAGTTTAACCCTGTGTGTGTGTTTGTTGTCTTAACAGACTCATTCTTGTTCTGTGTCGCAATAACACGCTGCATTGCTGGCAGGCAAACCTGTGACTGTACAGCCACATGTTTCAGCAACACAGCTGGCTCCGTTCTCTTCCCCCTCGGTTTAATCTCACCATGCCATGTGAAGACCACAGGCACTTCAGAACGTCTGCCCCGTCTTGACAGCTGTGTTGATACCACTGATAAGGAGAAGAAGGAAAGAAGACACAGCAAGTGAAGTGACAGTGCAGAATGTGTTTCTCCGTCAACACCGTCAAACATTCTCACAAAGCATAAATCATTCGATGGTTGGAAATACAGTAGGTGTTATTAATCTAACTTAGTGCCCATAGTTGACAACTCAAAATGGCCAATCTTGTTGCACCAGGACTTGAGATATACAGTAACTTTTAGACGTTTATAAGGTCAGACTTGGATTTTTTTTTTTATACATAACTCATAATGTGTACTAAAAACATCTTTTTGTTAGGTCCTACTAAACCTTTTTGTTTCTTTAATTAATCTCAGACTGTACATTTTACTTTGTGGTAGATTTAACCGTTTTAAGGTAAATCCTTAGGCAGATCTTATTTATGATTTTCAGCATGTCGAAGCTGACTTCTTGTGCTTTTGGGTCAGTAGTGGTATACAGTACACCTGATTTTGAAATGTGTGTTATTATGTTCTTATGCTCTGTTCAGTGTGTTGAATCATTGTGAGACTGTTGTAGTCATTAAAAGATGCATTTTGTGTTGAAAACTATATACATTTGTAGTAATTCATACTTAGTACATGTGAGATAATCTAATTACTACACTTTTGCAGTGTATCAGATGAAGGATCAAGAACCATTAATGAGAACAGAAATACTGTTATGTTCAGCTTGAGTGCCATGTTTAACATGTTTTTTTTAGTTCACTTGATTAAAATGTGTATTTCAAGCTTAGTTTAAGATCAGTAATTCGTTGAAATAGTGTTTTGTACCCTCAGGTGTTGCAATTCTTAAGTGAATAGGTCATGAACTCTGTCATCTTCAGTCTCTTCGCTCTTCCAGTGGTGAACCACCAGTGAATTATCATTCTGTAAATCTGTAAATCATCCAAACACAAACAGTAATATTTTCCTACACTGACATTTGCTTCTTTCTTGAAGGATTGGCACTAAGCTTGTCTGCCTGCTGAGGATCTTCATCCAGGCCATGGTATGTCTACAATCTCTCAAAGTTTGCTTTGGCAGCCTGTGCATGTCCCCCTGGTCCTGTCCTAACATAGCTGTCATAGCAGCAGGGATCTGCAGCAGGAAGCCTTGTTGTCTTTTCATTGAATTTATCACAGCTGTTCTGCATATGACCATGTATATAATTCTCTTTAAGATGTTTTTTCTTTTCATTTTAGCCTCCACAGGGAAGCTGAAATCTCTTTATAGGATAATGCAATTTAAATCTAAGTAACCTTTTATATTTCAGATGCAACATGAATTTGTTTATATAACCCCAAACCCCAAATTTCCTTTAAATGACTACAATCTGTATAAGACCCTCGTTACTCCTCACCTCGTGCTTTGCACTCTAAAGGATAAGAATGTACTGTAGATGTTTGTGTATATATTTTGCACATAGCATCTTTAGTTTTCTATTGTCTGCGTTTTAGGTTAGATTTCCCACCAACTTGGTCGTGGTAGAATTGACTGGATGCATGCAAACCCCCCTCAGATTAATCAGAAGAAACAGAAAAGGTTTCTTAATCTTGATTTCCTGACTTTTATTTTGTGCCACCATCAGCACAGACAGACTAAAAACCCCCACCCCTCCTATTTAATTTAATTTCTTTTTCTGGTAATTATACACGGGGTTGAGGTGACCTTTTGTTGTCATCTTCTCTCTCTGTGTGATTCCTAAATGGGACAGCCACTTTGTTTGTGTCTCTCTCTCTTTCTCCAATCCTCTTGACCTCTTGCTTTCTGCTTCTCCTCTCTTTTCTCTCTTTCCAATACACCTGCAGACTTTCTCACAGTGAGTAAACTGAACCATAGACTGCCAGTTGTTCCACAGTCACACTTGATCTGTATCAACGTGGGCACACGTAGACACAAAATCTATCATTTAGAAAAGTACAGTATGTTTTAATACATCATCTGATTAACAGGAGTTTTCATGGACAGTTCTGATACTTCTGTACTACTTTACTTTTATGATTAGGTGGAAAATGCCAACCCTATTGTGCCGTGTAACAACCTTTCCATGTAACCGTTCACATAGGGGAAGTGTAAACACAGACACCGAACAAGGACATCAGGAATGTCACTCACTTTGACCAAACATGAGGAAACATTAAAGGTTTGCACACAGACCTTATCTCACTGCTCAAATAGTGACTTTGCAGCTGTTGTGTGGCTACTGGGTTTTCTGTGTATTTCCAAATGTAAATCTAAGTATTTATTTCTTTGTCTTCCATTACCTGTGTGTATGTGTATTGTAAGAAGGACAGGAGTGTGTACAGTCTAAAGAAATTAAGGTATAAGTACTCGTAAAAAGAAAAAAAAAGAAAAGCAGGAGGAAGCTTTAAAACACTGCTGAGGGGCAGAAACAGCCACAGGGAGGTTTCAAAGTATTTTATGAATGAGAAAAGTTTTCTCCCTGTGGCCAAAGGTCAAACTAAGTAACTATCTGCTTCACCACCTCACTCCTGTTGAGGAGACTTAATGAACAAGCGAATAAACACCAAAATTGATGAATCAACACCGTCCTCTACTCCCCACGGTATAAAGTCAAGGACGATTCACATTGTCTAAATTCTTTCTGCAACACTCCTGTCCTATCAGGAGTCCAGGAGCAGTGTAAACAACATGTCCTCAGCCAATGGATAAGCAAATGCTCAGACATGCCCCTTTCATGTTTACTCTGTATGCTCATCTCTCATTTGCACTCACTTTCACCCGCAGTCCCTAAATGTGGTGAACTTGGCTCAGTTTATAGATAGAGCACTATTGTTTACTGAGGAGTGTCTTGGCTCGAATTAGCAAAGTGCTGTTTTTATTGTTGCATTTTGTTTTTGCTTGTGTCATTCATATCAAACGAAGATTGTTTGCAGCTTCTGTTATACCGACGATAAGCAAATGTCTAACCAGAAAGGCAAGCAAGAAAAATAATCTGTGTTTCATCAGTAAAAGATATTTAATTTAAAAAAAGAATGTGTATCTTTGACTACTTGGATAAACCCTGATTATTCAAGTAAATTTTTTTCCCATTTCCAACACTAGGTACTGTATCACCATTAAGCATCTGGCCAGTTCATTAATTAAAATCCAACTTCTACTCCAAAAATTGGCCCACTGTGTAATACAGACTCCTAATTGTCCGTATTTATACATATAATGCCAAATAAAAACTTGAGGAAACATGTTTTTAATTCGGCCTCACATCCTCTCATTAGGTTATCACCTTTGAATCTATATGTAATGTGCTTCAGTAAATCATGGTGTTTCACAGCTTTCTCCTTAAACTTAAAAGCATTCCTCAGCGCAGTGTGTTGAAGCTGCCGTGGTTCATTCTGCACAGCTCAGGCCAATGAAGTCAGTCATTCCTCACAGCCTGTGAGCCCATTTCACCTTGTTCTTTTACGGTGCCAACTTCTGCTACTGCCTCCACAACCCTTCCCTCTCCCTCCCCCCTCTTTCTCCTCCCCTTTCCATCTCCCAACAAGTACACATTCTCCCTGCTCTTATGCATATTGTGAATGGGTTAGTCACTGCTAGATGAACACTCCTGCAGGCCCCCAGGGAAACACATGAGGAGGGAGTGATAGTTGTGATGACAGGCTTGCCTTTTAGCAGAACAGACCTGTGGGGACATAAGTGTGGCTTTGCAAGGGACAGTCCAACCCTCTCTGCTTCCACAGGATTCAGCTACTGTTTCGCCATGATCGCAGTTCATCTATTTGGACAACACCGACTACTTTTTTCCACTCAGCAGGTGAGTCTTTTGTTTCCTGTGTTGCTGTGATCTGACTCAGGGATGACTGGTGTTTGCTTATGATGAATGACAACTCTTGATTTCTCTCATCATTAATTTAAACACTAAAGGCCGGGACCTTTATTTTGAAAAGTCTATCACAGGGTGCTTTTTTGGCTAAGTAGCTTGTGGTCTTGAACACTGCCAGTTCATTTTCACCCTTAAATCTGCTCCTTATTCAGCTGAGAGTAATGAGACCCTCTTTGCATGTGTGTTTTTTCTTTCTTTGTTTCTTGGAATGAACCTTAATCTCCTGTCCACTCATTTGACATTCACCCTGTAAGGACAGATTTTAAATAAGATGTAAAGTTACTGTATGGTATTGGAAATTCATGTATGCTCTATCCATCCAGTTTCCCATGAATTTACTATTTTTAAAAAGTATCCTCAGAGTTAGATTTAGAAACAAAAGGGTAAGTTTTCATATATAGACATTTTTGTGTGTGTTTGGTGTGAGCGAGTGTGTGTCAAGTGTCTCAAGGCCACGGTAAAGTCGCTGCCAAGTTCAGCTTTCACACAGAAGCAGCAGAGACCCTGTTGTGCAACATTGTGGAGCTTTGTTGTCTCATTTATGAAGTATTCTGAAATAACTGATTGAACATTTCTAGAAGATGGAAGAGAAAATTCTCTAGGAGGAATGTCTTGGATGACAGTCATCTGCAGGGCCACAATATTGTTTGTTTTTACATGTGTACTGGATGTGTCAGACCAGCTCAGGCTGTTTAATAGAAGGGCTTAATGAAGAGGTAAATGAGACGTTAATCACAGATAACCAGGGACATCATTTTTCCTGACGACTGTTGTAGTGAGTGTACTAAATCATCTACCGTGGAAGAGAAGTCGGATTCCTCTGTGTAGTGATGTCACCTCAATCGTGTGTGAAACAGATCCAGACTTGAACAGCCCAGCCTGAGCCAGATGTTGAATTTCACAGTAAACTCGCTGGCTGGCACGTACTCAGCTGTTCGGAGCTGGATTTAGAAGATTTACATTCATCTCTGGTGTCATACAGAGACTCTGATAATCACAGGACACAGAGATGTACTGAAAGTATGTATAATCATCGTTGTATCTCTACTGTGCTCTGTTTAAACAGTCTTCATTGCTCTCGCTATTACGTGCTGTCACTCACATGGTTTCATTTCTATCTATTCAGGTTATTTGCAGTTTGGTTTGATGAAGCATCTTGGATGAAAAATGGAGATCCAATGGAGAATGGAGAAGCTCAAGTACCTGTGGATTTATGTTTTGAATTATGAGAAAGTGTAGACTAAAACAAAAATGGAGAGTCTACCTGTCGTGAATGTGGAGGAACATCAGTTTCGGACACTTTTTGTATCACATACATTTAAAACACAGGAGTCGCCTCCACAGAGCTCCACCGTTTCAGCTGAGGGTTCCCTAGATCACAGTGGGGATGTGTGTGTCCCTGAAAAGAGTTTTGTTTGTGTCAATCACAGCAACACTGAATTTGCGGATACTGTGTGTTTTCAAGAACAAGCAACAGTCATTGCTTGGGCTGCATCTCCGGACCCGAGTTCACTGGTCTCCACTCAGCTTCATGCAGCAGGTCATGTGTCCTCATCATCCAGCCCAGCTGAGGACGGTTGTAGAAACGTCCCACTTCCTGTTGCAGTCAGCCTGGTCCAGCCAGACCAGCTGGATGAAACGCATCTTGGTCAGACAGTAGATTTAAACTGTGAATATGTAAAAACAGACTTAAGGAAGTTAAAGCTAATCTCAAATGGTAATCTCATTAGACCTCCAGAGGACCCATGTCCCAACTTTAGTCTGGACTCTCCCACTCCTCACCTCACTGTCCCCTCATCTGTCCTTGATTCAGGCCAGAAGGTCCTGGATGTCCCTTGCATCGTGAAGCACAAAGTGAGCTCCATCACCTTTTCAGACTACAGCTGCACCCCTGGAGCTGACAGCCACTCTTTTACCAATGGGAGCTCTGAGGATGGAGAGTCCTCAACAGAGGAGGATGATTGTCGGGATGATATTTGTAATGATGATGATGATGATGACGACGATGATGTGTTCCTAGAGCTGCCACAGAGTAGAGATCACAGATATTGGAGCAATAGCAAAGACACACAGAAGAGGAGAAGTGCCATGAATGCCCGAACAGAAATCGATCACACAGCCAACAACTGTGGTTATGAAGCGGAGGAGGAAACCAGCAGTAAGGAGGTATTTATCAAAAATACGTGCCCCTGCATGTTTTTATTATTCTACTAACTAAACAGAAGGATTTTATTTACAGTGAACTTAATATATGTGTTCCTGCAGTTTTCCATTTTCACATTAGATACAAGTGTAGACATTACATTAGTGCATATAAGTATACACATTACAGAGACAATTAATGATTTCTGATGTGAAATATCTCACAGTCACAAAGAATTGATCTTCTTATGCACTGTTCCACATATGCCGAACATGAATTGTATTCAACATATAAATATGTTCAAATGGGTTTTTAAAAAGAGAAACATATACTAATAATACTAATAAAGGTAATAAATAATAATAATAGCCACATATGAGGAATAAGTTACCTTAAATAAAGGTGCATACACTTCATTTAGTGTTTTTCAAGCACATGTAAATGCAAAAAAAGTCAGTACAAGGAAAGAAAATTTGTCACCTCAAATACATTTTCTTTCCTTGTACATACATTTTTCCATAGTTTGTAGTCAGCCAGCTCCCTGCAGCTGACTCCATTATGGCGTGAGAATGCATAGTTCATGCAACTATGTAGGAGTACACTGACATTTGTAAGGCAGATTCAGCAGGAATGCAAACAGCTCCTGCTTTCTGTCCACTCCCACAACAGGCAGCAGTTTTGAGTCCATCACAGGGCGTTTTACCACTGAACATAGACTTCCATTACTGACTAAATCTCTCCCTTATCTTTAACAAGTCATGGCACATGTCCTTTTCGCACAACCTCTACCCTGACCTTGGCTGTAACCATTCTGTAACCCATCATCCCTGCTTTTAATTGCCCTATTGCAGTCTCTCATGTGGATTCATAAATATGTTCAAATCTCTTAGATATGGTTTCTGTTACAGCTGTAGGGCACATAACTGTCATGCTTTACTAATCAGCCCACAGATAGTAGTGCACATGTAAACATGGCAGGGTAAATGTCTGGTGGAGATTAGCTTCTCTGTCTTTTGGTCGGGTTGGATGTGGAGATAATGCCAGCTCTGTGTGCAGAATGACATTCTGCTCTGAAAGGGTTGTTTTGGAGAAAAGCGGAAGAATGCAGGGAATCTTGGGAGCCTGTTGTAAATATAATCAAAGGACAGCAAATCAGTGCTTCTCATGGTGTCTCACTACAAGCTCTGTTATCATACAGTGGACTACAATCTGTCAATTACTGTAAGAAAGTCTGAAATGTGAGGCAACAGTTCCCGGTCTGTTGAAGATCAGTACATCTGATTACAAGCTGCCTTTTTAACTAGACATCAGTTTCATTGTTTTGAGTTTACAGTTGTTGAAACACTGTCTTTTTCTAGTTAAACCACATGTATCGAGTGCAGCATATGATGGTGAGCATGGTGAGTAGCAGGGCAATATTCAATGAGAAGCACAGCTACCTTAAGGAGAAATCTAAAGCTACTTAAAAACAAAACGTTTGTAGTTTCTGTAACTATACTGGACAAAACTGGCAGAAAAAAAACCCAATTAGAATCACTATCAAATAATGAATGTAGTTAAAATACCTGCAGGCTGGTGCAAAATGCAAACTACTAGTTCAGTTACATGTAGTTCACTACTCTCCAACACCACTAATATGCAGTTATTGAATTGATATGTGTCCCATAGAACTACGTCAGGCTCTTCTGACAATGAGAGAGAGTAAATATAGACAAAATATTATTATTATAGATAGTCTGACTAAAGAATGATTAAAAATAAACTGTGACAAAACTCCACTGAAGGTTCAGTTTACACAGAGAAGTCATGACATAGTTCACAGATGCACTTGGTTACAATAACCATATGAGGGCACTGTGTGCATAGTGTTTCCACTTGTCTCACCTCCCAACGTCCCCGTTTGCATCATTTAGCTCAATTCTGCCCCTAAAAATAAACATTTCTCCAACTCTACATACATGATATGGCTGTGCCTGTGCTCAGTTGTCGTCCTTCACTGCATATTAGGACTGTAATTTATTCCTCACAGTAGCCAGGTAGCTGTTGCCCTTTCGCATGACAGGCTGCTACATTTGGACACCTCCATGGTGATCTCTGGCACTCTCTGTGGGTGGCACCGACTAGGCACCGAGCCCAGAGCTCACACACTTAACTCCTCATTTCCATGTCAAAGCGGCTGTGTTGGCATTCACAATGTGGCCAATTTACACTGATAAAGTTATAGTCAGCTCACATTTTGTTGTCCCCAGAAGATAACGTTAATGCATTTATCTAAAGGATTGACTCATACCAGCTCAGTTGCCATGGTGTGAGGACGCCAGAGCCAGATCGAGAGGAGAGCCACAAAGAGATGAATCAAGGCTAGCATCTCACTTGAGCGTCAAGCCTCCTTTGGACTTTATTCCTGTCTAAGTAGAAGTGCCCGCATTCCTAAACAGCATCTTGTAGGGATGTCACTGAAAACAGACGGCGTGAATGTGTTCCAGGTTTGGCTCGAACACGTCTCAGAACGAGGCGTCTGTTTCTTGCATTTGTGTTTGTCTGACTTCTGGGTTTAATTAGAAGTCAAGCTCACAACATCTTCAGCTTCTTTTATTCCACCTTCTCACATATATTGTAAAATATGAGGGGTCTTTCACACAAATAACTTTAGAGGTCAATGTACATCATTATTTATACTTATCTGTGCACATACACTGACTCTGTACAACATTTGTCATGTATAATACTCAAAATCTTTTCAAGCCAGTGATGTGATGTGTATAACCCTCTACTCCTCCCAGGTGAATCTAAGCTTGTCATAAGCTTGTTGTAACTTTATACACTGTAAGATAAAGACATTTACATGTGGCACATTCTTAAATGCTAATTCAGAATTAAACCTCTAGTGACGTCATGTGTTCCAAGCCGAGACTCAGGTATAACTTAATAACACATGAACATGTACTCACACTCATTCACTCTTACAGTATTTAAATAAACTATCCTATCTCTAATCTGTGATGATATTATTATCTAATCTTGTCACTCATTAGGGGTAGTTGCTGAGTGTAGTAGCATCGACTTTGTCTGTTTTTTGTTTGGCTCTGAAGTGGAAGTACAGAAATGATCACATTTTGTCACTGATCAGACTAATGTGTGTCTATGGCTACACAAAGGCCTTTTAACGTGTTTGCACATTCAGAGGATTGAGCTGTTAAAACCTACTGGTCCCATGTCAAGAGTCTCTGGTCCGTGCCGTGCTCGAAAAGAAGACATAGAAGAGAAGGGAGGCTTTAATTTTTCTCCTTTTAGTGACCCTGGATGACCCATCAGGCCTCAGAGGTCAGCAGGGGATTGGCCAGATTTAGGTCATTCCTCAGGGATTGAGTGGAAAAAGGCACTTTCTTCACTCATGGGTCAGTCACCTGACCCTGGGTGGTCAGCAGGGTGACCGGAGCGTCTGGTGTCTGGTCCCTTAATTTCTCAAAATTTCGTTTGTGAGTACTTTAAGTTGTAATAAGGTGGAGAGTCATTAGCTGCTTGTGTGAACTGTATAAAGACACATTACTGACATATGCTAAACGTTGATGTCTTTTCAGAAACATATTTAACTAAAGACTGTGCTGTTTTAATCAAAATGTGTTTTTTAATAGTTACTAAAAGTAAAGTCGCTTAAGAAAACACACTCAAAATAAGGTCACGAGTTTGGCCTGTCCTCATTTGGACTCCACGTTCTATTTTTTTCTCAGGATATATTTAGTCAAACCGCATTGAATCAATTAAGAAAACTAAAACAAGTTTCATATTTGTTTCCAAAATAATTCAAAATATTTATTAAAGCCCTTCTGACAGAGACCACATCCTGTCTAAGACATTGTGGGGGGATTCCCATCAAAACATTTATTACAATGAACCTACTGTATTGTGCAAGTAAACAGCAATAATCAGGGTAAAGTCACAGATTTGAGTTTTGAATCCAAGAAATGAAGTCATAGTTTTGTTATTTTGTGTTTATTTTGAATGTAATGTTTCTGATTTTAACTGTCTGTGGATTTTTAAATTAGGCTAGAAGCAAAACATAAACATTACTATGATTATACAGTATAACAGCGCTGGGTTGATTACATCTGTCAGTGTTCTTCAACCAACTTTCATCAGTGCAGTGGAGTCTGCGTGAAACTGAGCATAAGTAGCTACTAGGATTTTCTTGAGAGACGTGTTGGGTTTTCTAATTCACTTCAATACAATGTTGTAGTTTTCTGTAGCTCCACATCGTCACGATTTAATCTAATGTTTAGATGATTTACTCATCAATTAGGGGTTAGATGTTTTGGATGAAGGGTAAAAGTCATATTAATATACTTTCTGCAGCGACAAAAAACACACAGACATGGGACAGCTGTAATTCAGAAGGTTGGTCGTTAGTTCGATCCCTGCCTTCTCCTGCTCCGATGGCCGAGGCTTGATCCACCGGGATCCTCAGATTTCAGAACAACAATATTAATTTATACTTTGAGGTGTATCATGCTGGTTTATGAGGCTGGACCTCCAGGTCCTCAGACACAGCTCCTGTCTGTGTGAGGACGGTCTATTTATATACACTGCGTGTCTGGGGAGTAGTGAAAGCCAGCACGAGGAATTCCATCATTCTCTGTATGTCACACATGTCTGGAGCACTCCTCCTTTGCCCTTTCACCCCGGGAAGTGGCTGAGGAGATCACATTTCCATGTGTCGTAGCAGTCTAGTCCACTGGTGTGGTGTCTGCAGTTTACAAGAAACTTTTTGGCTTTTTTGAGTTTAGAGTAGCATGGCACAGTGACAGATTCTCTCACCTCACCCGAAAGCTCTCATGTGTTAAATAAGTCTGGCTGCAATGACAGGCAATTACCGGACTAACTAATGAACCCGATTTTACTCCTGATTTCAATTACTGTTGCTGCTGCTCAGATTAAAAGTCAGATTAAAAAGTTCAGTTTAGATGAAGCATATAATTAAGACACCAAGCAATTCTGATGAAGTGCTGCAGCTTAATTTGACATTAACTTCGAATTAAGAAATGAAATCTTCTGGGTGTACTGTAGTTCTGTGAGTGAGTGAATAGGGGGTGTATTGTCTTTCAGTATTGCTGTGAATTGCCTGCAGTTTGCAACTTGCCATGATGCAATGTATTAAATAAGATGCGACTGTGTAAAAATTGAATAAAAATCATGCTTGAATTTTAAAAAATATCAATGAGTTGGATTAAAATGCTTTGATTTATGGTTTAAAAACAAGGCAGAATAGTTGTGTTCAAATGCACTGAAACTGAAACTGAAATTTACCAAGGCTGATGTTAGCTCCCTCTCTGACTCAGTATTTTCATTACACAGTAGCTCGTCTTTACTTATCCTAGTGTTTCCCTGATTATCCCCAGGAGTCTCCACAGGTCAAGTCTCCCTGGTCAGAGTCGATGAACCAGCTGATGAAGAAACTGGACCAGCTTAATCTGGATATCGAGGAGGCTCTGAGTGCAAGCTCGTCCCCCTCCGATACACCCTGCACCATCCGCAAGAAGCAGGTGAGTGTTCACGTGGCTTGTGTCACGACTGCTGTCACTCAGGTTCAGCTAATACATTTAACAGTTTGGTCTCTTACGTTGATAAAAACACTGTTATGAATCTGTCATGTTATGAAACACAATGTGGACTGCAGTTCTTGAACCTTCACAGTTTGTACTGTACACATTCCTGTTGAGTGCATGCTGCATACTTGGTCATGCTTTTTAAGCTTCCTTAAATCAATTTAGTTTGCTCTGTGGAGAGAAAATCCCAATGGATTCTTCAGACCTGTAAGCAACAGGTGTTCAACAACGTTTTATGACTTCGTCAGAATTCACTGTTCTTTAAAAAGCAATATAAACAAACTTTCTAAAATAGCGAAGACACAGCGTGCTGGCATCTTGTTTGTCATAACTTTGTATGTGTGACTTGTGAGATATGGACTTACAGTCCGTGTGCGACACTACGGGCTTTGTCAGGTCGTCTGTTTCATGATGAAGCTCTCAGATGCGATACAGTGCTTCAGCTCGGTCAGATTTGTGCCGTAGGAACAGACAGCTATTGTGCTCTTGGGATTGTGGCTGTGACCATGTAACTTTGTTCCTAAAGAGGTCTCTTCTCATGCTGGCGTGTTTCACGAAATATCTCACTAGAATTAGCATTCAAGAACAAAAGTGCTCTTTTGCATTCGATATGTATGTACAGAACAGAGGAGCTGTTGTATTGGACGGGAGTTTGTATGATTTGGTCCTTTCATGCCTCCCAGGCATCTGCATAGACATCCCAGGCATTCACTGTTCCTTGCTTTAACTAATGACAGCCGATTGGGCAAGACAAGACATCTTTACTGGGCTATTTGACAAGGTCATAATCTCTGTCCTCTCAAAAAAAGATCCACACATACAGCCTCCTTTGTGCGTCTCAGTCAAGCTGAATCGAGAGTGGAGATTTCACTTCCCCAGCCGTTGACCTCAGCCTCTTGTTTTCTTTCGCCCTGGCCACCGTTGAGACCGTCCTGTCCCAGTCTGTCCCAGCCATGCAGAGACAGACCCAGTCTTGATTGTTGTTGTGATGTTGTTGCAGTGGGGTGCTGCTTCAAAGTCCACATTGAACCAAACCCCGAACGACCAAGTTCTTCAAAGACCACACAGAGAGGAATGCCTGAGCCGAGACAGGTCTTCTGCTCCTCGCAGCGCCTCACTGGGAACTAGAGCAAGAACTAAGAAGACGGTAAGTTTGTCTAATTGAGATTCACAGCTTCCAGCAGGTGTCCGACAGTCTCTGAGTTAATGAGAAGTCATAGGCATAGGTGTGAAGAACAGTGTGTGGTGCTGTCCTGTTCCTATCTTAAAGGATGTGAGGAGCTGAAGACCTTCTCCTGGTAGTTTACTGTCGTGATGTGTTTACTTTCGTCACTGCAAAAAAACACTTTACTCTGCTGATTTGAACATCGAGTCTGTGTAATTCTGACATTTCCACTTCGGCCCAAACTTAATTTGAACTTAATATATCAAAAATCCATTCCTGGGCTAGTGTTATCAGAAATCAATGAAGTGTATGGTACCTTATCATACAGCTCCAATCTCAGTGATCCAGGTCTTTATACACCTGTTTCCTACTAAAAAAGCTAAACACTGAAGGTTTGCATCAATAATAACAAAAAAATATGCTTTTAAATATTTAAAGAGTTTCCTGCATTAATAAAATCCTACATTTCACAATCACATATTTGCTCTCGTGCTACATTCACTGTCTTGACAGATTCACAAATAACATCACTAAAATGAATTGTTTTTAAGGGTCTGCGCAGGTCTGCCAAAGTGCCGACATTCTCCTCCATACAGCTGCTCTTGCCTCTACATCTGTAAATATTTGAAGTCCGCATTGGGAATAAGGTCAGCTTAGGCATTCTTAAACAAGCAGCACTCACTTTTGCTGGACAAAGTATATAAATGTCACTATTGAACGGCCCTAAAAGAAACAGACAACTGAGAAATTTGCAGAATGCAGGGCGGGTTTAAATTCAAAGCCTTTTAGCTTGTGTTTTGTGCTTCGGCTCTGCTGCAGCACGGTGGCAAACAACCTACTTAGAAGAGAAATCTGCAGGTTATCTGCAGATTGAAAATCAAATACTGTAATGTACTTTTCAGTGTTTTAACATCTTGTTAGGTTATGATATATTCAGGATTTTTAGCAACAGAAAAGTATTTATTGTAGACTGCAGCATGTTGGAGCCACACTAAAGGCTGCTGAAAAGAATAGTGCGACACAGAGTCAGGCATAGTGACACTGGAGATTCAAAGAAAGATTATTTTGTCTATGGGCAGTGGGAACTTCAAATGAAATGAGTAGATGCCACCTGTCTCTTCTGTGGAATGTATAACTACCTCTTGAAAATTACAGCAGGGTTATGTTGAAGCTGGGAATGTTCACATACGTTATAGACAAGAGTAATAGTATGGCTGCAGTGTAACCTTGAGGATAATGAGATCCCATGAGTACTGGTTTACAGTTTTTGATGATCATAAGAGTAAAAACATATTAGTCTTTTTGGTTTGTCATTAGTTTTATTAGTTAATTTATGAAATAATGAATTTAACTTTCTACTTACTATTTTGCTAATGTTTATGTTCTTGTAAGTATTAAACTGTAACTTGTATTTTGTACATTTGGAGTTTAGTGGGGCAAAGGTTCAATGCAATTATAATAATTTTAAATCAATAAATAAATAGATGAAACCACTAGTAGCTATATGACAGCACTGATATATCTTCAAATACGAATCTACCACAGCTGCCAATTAGCAAAGCTTAGCATAATGGCTGGAAACAGGAGGACGTGTCTTTCACAAATTTCTCCACAACCAACTAGTCTGCGCCTCTGCCAGGAAGTAAATAACATATTTCCCAAAATGTCTGGTTTAAGCGTGACCCTGCAAAGTTTTGGAAAACAGATGAGACAACATGTCAGCAATATTGCACATGCAGAGTTTTCTTTTTTGTCCTCTGTCCCCTCTGAGACTTACATAAGAGCTCTGGAGTCAGTATGAAACTTCCCACAGCAGGGAGCAAGAATGCAATACAGATTGAATCACAGTCCCAGAGTCTAAGAATAAACTGGCCAAATGCATGAGCCAGTTCACCCTGCTTGGGGCAGTCAAGGCCTGACTGAGACGTGTTTTATGGAACTGTCTGGTAGAAGTGTTTGGCACCTGCCCGACAACCTTTGAATCCCTCCTGCTTCTGTAAGATCTCTAAAACCTGGAATGCACCTCTAATCTGCCTCTATCTGCGGCACGATATGCAGGCAGAGCTCATCTTAGCTGGAATGTGATTGTCTTGTTGGAGATCTACAGTATGTTTTTCATTTATTTATTCTTTTGTTTTCATTCTTTATAGCATTACTTATACTGCACTACAGGAATTGTCCTTAAAGGCAGCTTCAATAGCAAAGAGCAGACTTCCAATTGACAATCTCTTAAATACAATGAAAAAATATTTCTGATTCGTCTATCATTTCCAAATGTATCGAACAAAATGCTGAACGTTCGTTTTTAAATGTGAATACTTGCTGCCTCCATTTCTCCTTTGATTGCAATCAGGATCTCTTTGAGTTTCAAACTGTCGTTCAGAGAGTGAGCTCTGAGCTCAGATGTGAGTGATGTGCATTAGTTATCTTGACCATTCTGTTCAGCACAAGTCTTGTGGAGGTCAGCAGTCTGCCGTCTTCTGTTTTGTGGTTGATAGAGGTGTATTTGGGTTGAGGATTCCTACTTTTAATTGGTGTTGACAGAGACGGGCAGAACAGAGGACATGCTGCTCTGACATTGGGACTGACTGGTCCTGTAACTGCCCTGTTGACTCTCAGGCAGAGTGTCATTTGTGCTGGGGCAGCAGCTATCATTCACCCACACAGACCTGTCACTCCCAATAAACATCCCTATTGGTGTAAGCAAGGGGAAGTTTTCCCTCTGACAACAGTCCTGAAAGGGTTTTAGCGCTGCTCCTGCACAGAATTGTCACTTTTTCTGACCTGCAACCGTCAACATGTGTCCACCATCTGACTGGGATTGCACTAAACTAGGCCAATGTATGTTTAATGTGGGTCAGGACTCAAGAAATGCCTGAGTGAAATAAAGCACTTTTCTCTTGGCTGTCAAGAAAGAAGGAGAGTGTGTTCAAGTCTTTGAAGCCTCGTTAAACCGGCACATCTCCACTGGGGCCCAGCATCTGGTTTTTTGGAGTGCTAATTTTCCCAATTTTCTATCTGAAACTGGGTCTAAAGCTGGTCTTTGGAGACTAGCTTAACAGGGCCATCGTATTTACATGTGTCTCTTCAAAGACACGTAGTTCAGTATGTGACTTTTTTTTAAGTGCAGACATAAAGATCATCCGTGTTTCTGTATATCAAAACCCAGCCTTTCATCTCAGAAGTGTTTACATGCATATGTGATGACATTTCTTTCCTGCTTTGCCAAATATCTATAATGAGAATCCATCTGTGGCTGCACCTCCCAAGCTCACCTCTTCCATGTTTAAAGAGAGGTAAAAATATGTATGTATGAGTCAGAATAAACAGAGTTATTGATCCCGCAAACCCAGGAGCTACGTGTTTCAGGGCTGAAACTTGCCAGAAATATCTTGGCAGCAACTCCCTGACTGCTTTAAATCTTCTTCTTCATCCGAATAAATCAGAAATTAACTGTCAGGTACCTGCTGCCCCTCGACCTCGCTTGCCGTGTGGCCTAAAAGTGTCAGATAGCGTGTAACAAAAAGGGATATCATACACACAAAAGCACCTGTCCTGTCTAAACCATCCAATCAGGTCTTTTTTTAGTTGTCATATTGAAGCTCCAGCCATATAGGACGCTCATCAGCCAAGTGTGTCTGTACACTGGAAGCGTTACAGCTGCCATGACAGCCCTCTGAGGCCACAGCCCTAATGAAACATGCATTACAGGACGAACCTAACCTATGCAGCTTATTGTCTCTGCTGACAGTGATCTGTGGAAACAGAGCAAGCAAGCAACAGCGTAAATCAGACCAGTGGGGCGCAAGAGGGGAATCTGAGGTGTGAGGGGAGCAAGAGAGGGGAGGTAATCCTGACTGGCCCAGATCAGGCATATTTTCAATACTCTGCAGTTATGATCTTCTTCTTTCAGCTGCTGCCTTTAGTGGTTGCCACAGCAGATCATCTGTCTCCATGTCCCTCTGGTCTCTGCGTCTTCTACTGCCACACCAACATCTTGCATGTCCTCCTTCACTATATCCATGAACCTTGCTCTTCTACTGCTGTCTGAAAGCTCCATTACCTGTCAGAGTGGCTACATCCGGGGTTCATTCGTGACGCAACACTCCCCATATATCTGTGCTTGTGACCTGCACTAAGGCAGCATTGGCTTGTGAAGCCTCAGTGTTCATGTGTATCATCAGTTATTTCCTTTTCCTCAAAATGCAAAGAGGCATCACTTGTACAATACAAAGTATGGTTTAGTAAAATGTTCTTCAACCCTTGAGTGTACAGTTGCTGGTGGTTCTTACTTGGTTCAGTTTCTTAAATATTATATCTGTTGTGACAAAGATAATGGTGCATGAGTTGTAAATGTCACCTTTATTGCTGTGAGTACTCTGTGTTAGTTTTGTCATTAATGCAGCGATTGTGCTATTGGGAACTGGGCTGTTGTATCTCTTAGTTGTTTTCACATTTTGATAATGTGGATGTGTTATTCTTGGTTTTCAGAGTGAAGCTACACAGAAGAAGTGTAGTTTTATTGTCATCCCTCGCATTCTTCTCTTCCCTTTGTTTCATCTATCCAACACCTAGTTATGAGTACTCTCATCTAAAAATGAAATCAGCGTGATGTAGTGTCTGAAAGTTTCAAAGTATGAAGGTTTTCTAGCCATTTTGGTGCCGATTGTGAGATGATGGTTTGTCCCCAGTAGGTGCAGAATAATAAATGCTCGTCCCACCACCCTCTTCCACGGTGCAGGACAGATTCAGAGCCATGCCAATCAAATAATGAGAAACAACAGGACGGGGGTATTCTTGTTTAATATTGTTGTTCATTCTGTTTCTGTTCTTTTTTTCTCAAGACTGAGTATAAGGAAAGGACGACTGTCGAAGCTGTACATTATTACTGTTATTTTATTTTATTTATTCTTTTTGCACCAGCATGTGGCGCCCTAAGCGGCCACATATAAAATCCATTCCAAGACCCAGCTCTGACTGATTAAAGCATGTGACTCCTTTTACCCCTTAAATAAAATAATCTTAGAGTTTCACATAGATGTGATAAATGTTTGCCACACACAAAGATTATTCTCCACAATAAATAATTTATATTTTTGTCTTGTTTGTTTCAATTGGTTCACTTTATCTAGTTTTAAGACTTGTGTGAATCTGATGTTGTTTCAAATAATATTTATCAGAAATCAAGAAAATTCTAAGGGGTTCACAAACTTTAAAGCACAACGGTTCATGCAACAAACTGTATACAAACAATAAACTGTGCTCCAGTTACTCATATTTAGTTTCTTTCTTTTTGTTTTATAGATGTTCCATAGGGGGGCTAATGCAACACGTGCAGGTAAGAAATGATTCAGTACATTTCTTTACATTGCTCTGTTAGAAATTATAACTTAATACATTGCTCTGTTAGAAATTATAACTTAATATGAGAACAAGATGACCATTGCAATTTATTGTAATTACCCTTTTATTCATTGGAATTTAAAGGGAGTGCAGACTTGGCACTGATTTCATGGTGCAGATGTTTCTGAAATGTGTATTTGTTACACATCCTGTGTGTTCTTCATGTCTGCATCAGCAGTAAAGTTTAGTCTTTTAGGCACCCTGTTCAGTCCTGTACTGTACTGAAACTGAAGGAGTGCTGCACTGCTGTCTGGTACATGTGAATATCTCCCTGCAAGCTGATCCTCGCTTGCATGGGGTCTTTGCTCAGGCATCAAACAATGTGAAACAGACTGACAGCCACAGGTGCCCACAAGCTCCCTCTCAGCCTGTGTCTACAGAATGTCAAAGCGCACAGTGTCTTATTTTAAAGCCTTTCTATATATTGGTCCTCTGCAGTTAAAATTAGGCAGCACACCAGATCATTGTTTCTGTTTTGCTGAGGGGAAATATTTGGCCTGGTGTGATGTGTCCCTTGGGAAGCAGCTGGGACATTTGGGTAGATGCCATTTTAAGCTCAGGTTGCACTCTCACATGACCTCTGTTGTTCATGATGGTACTGCACAAGTGCATATTATGGTCTGGAAAAATTCCACGTCACTTTTATGCAACAGTTAACTAATGTGTGGTCTGCTGACGTGTATGAGATATGCGCTGTGACCGATGGCTCGTCATTCCTAATTGTAATTCTTGGAAACCTGAGTGTGAGACCACCGTGAATAACCTCAACAAGTTTGTCAACACAGCCATGAGATTCTCTTCAGATACATTTGTCATTATATGTTTCCACCATATGATTTTCACAGCGGGCTGTGTTTTCAGCCACATGCTTTCTTTCAGATGGTTTTCTTGGCTGAATGAACCAGACCAGACACAGTGTCACTGTCAACTTTATCATCATCCCTGTATCATCAAGTAAACGAAATCAGCATATGGTTTGTATTGGACTCGAACGATAACACAACTTGGACAGTGATAATGTTCTGAAAAGAAAACACCTAGCAAAGGCTCAGAGAGGTTAGCTGCAATATTCCCTTAGTGTATCTTACAGCTGGGCTGAGGAGACCTAATTTATGACATGGATACAAGATGGCCAGATGGTTCACAGTATCGATCACAGCAACACAGTCCAGCTCATTATAGGACATTGTCCTGGATGTTCTTTGGGTCCAAGGCAGCAGTGAGAAAACCTCTGGGATGGCAAATCCACTTTTCAAAATCACAGTTATGGGTTTACAAGTTTTAAATTTAGTTTTTTTGGGGCATTTTTAGGTCATGTTATTGCTGCATTTTTATCAAGTAGCAGTGGGGTAACTTATAAAGCGTTGGCCACCTCACATAATTGTTAAATGCTGCACATCTTGGTTATTCAGGCACAGGGGTGGTCAGTCTATTCATTCAGGCTTCTCAGGAGCTGCACAGCCTGCAGGAGATGCTAGTCATTTTTTTTCTTTCTCATTTGTTTACATTTCACTCATCTGTGGTGCTCTTAGCAGTGTTGAGTTCTGTTGAACAATAGCCTGCTTGTTTGTCTTAGCCCACGCTCATAATAAGAACTGCACCATTTAGAAGTGAGATGGTGAACGGGGATTTCAAAAATCTTCAAACTCCTTGTTATTTATTTAAACTCGTGTAGGGAGTTTATGGAAAAACACTAAACCTTTTAGCCCTCTTGACTCCTTGTTTTGTTTTTCCTAAGGCAGAAAACAAAACCCAGGGGTTCATCCTAAAAGTGCATATGGATACACTCAAAGAAGATTTAGTCTATGAAGGGAAAAGAAGCTTAATCCACTCTCTCCGATGTTTATTTTCTGAAGGCATTACTCAACAGTTAGAGAGCATTTTTCAAGTCTTGAGTACATGATGGGCCAAAAGTGCCTTATTCCCTCTTTCACAGTGTAATTTGTATTGAAATCTATTCCCTACAGTCTCCTTAATTGCACTGTGGAAATGAATGACTTCCTTTGGTGAGAGGAGGCAGCTATGTTCATCCTCAAAACCCTTCTGCCTTAACTGACATTAATCATAGCGTTAATGAATCCACAGTGACACTGCAATGCTACAAGCTGCATATCCAGCCAGGTTTCTGTCAGAGATACAGTACAGATAAGGAGGATGAAGGTGTCTGGCTTAAAGCAGTGGGAAGACATTCACTTATGTAGAGTTTTTAGCTGCATTTGTGTTTGAAAGAAAAATATAGAGAGCAGTAGAAAGAGCAGACAAACAGAAAGATTGACAGGGTTTAAGGAGAAGCAGTAGTGCAGAAGTCAGCGACCTATAACTTGGATAAATAAGTGGTGCTTTCTTATGATAAACATCACCTTTGCCAGTGCAAGTTTTGAGAAAATGAGACGCAAGTGAGGCTCAAACAGCTCTCTGTGGCCCAGAACTGTCAGAGCGACTTCCCTCTCAGCCTCTGAGGTTTCAAACAGACTTTGGGCATTTTCACAGATCCTCTCTCTGAATAAATATGCTAATCTACTTTCAATGTCGAAATCTCCTGCCACTGATTATAAGAAAAACAAAGAGGAAACTCTGTGAATCCCTAGGAGACTTCTTTCTGTTTGTGAGGAAAGTAACACAAAGCCCTCTGTCCCTCGCACCTTGGTGTGAATGACTCCAAGGGAAAATGGTGCAGAAAGGGAGGAAAGCGGATGTTTTTAATGTTTTATTGAGATTTTTTTTATCCCTTCACATCTAGTGTTAAATGGCACTTAATGATATGTTCCTAAATGCAACCAAGCTGCTTTTATTGATTCTGATTCCAGCCTTGTCTAATCAAGCTGCAAACTGTCGTTGGCATGCGCCAGACTGCAAAAATGAGATGAAGTAACCTCCTAATTTGTGGGATTTAAAGTACGGAAATGTAAAACTTTGCCAACACTTTGGCAGCAAATGTTTCAAAAATGGGATTCATGTATTTTGTCTTGGCAATAAATCTGATGATGAGCGGTATTAAGGGTGGTGTGTTGGCACTGCACGTACTGACATCCGCAGTTTTGTTCAGAATATACATATGATCGCAGATTTTCTTCTGCAAACACTCAGTTCTACTTGGCACCGATGGATCGACTGCACTGTAGAGTTACAAACATTTACCATCCTTATAAGCTGATGTGAGAGCACCTTCCTCTCTGTGAGTACACACTGCAGCATAATGTAAATCACCAGTCTGGCTATGGATGAAGCACCATGGATATTAATGCTTTACAGGGTTGTTGTGTATGTTTTTGACTCCTGCATGTTCCCCAGCTGTTCTCAGATCCCAGGCCTCCATGCTGTCTCAACAAGGGTCAGTGCCTGCTGGTGGAGGCTGACTGTGACCTCAGACAGCTGCAGTCTGTCTTTGTCTCTGTCTCTCTTGAGGCCACAGGGGCCATAATATACACATCACAGGAGCTTCTTAGCAAAGAATAAGGAAATAGAATATTGCATGTTGTCTATGTTTTTGTAATAAGAAAATGTTCAACAAGACAATGGGGCTGGCAGGGTGAATATTGATATCAGCTGTAGATCTAGAGATTTACTCTGTTGTTATTCACTGGTCTCTACGGGATTCTGACCTCACGGTTGTTTTTATTAGGAAATCTTCTTTTTCTTGTTTTGTTGTGACAAGAAAAGGTCCAAACTTAGCTAAGTGTCACATAGTTCCCAAAGGGAGGCTGTGGAGTTTTTAAAGGAATATGTCATTTTAGAAGAATTGCACTTCTTTTCCTTATTGTCAGTAATTACACAAACTTGTAGAAGGCTTTTTACTGGATGTCATTGCTGTGTACTGACATTAAATACTGAGTCTAGTTCAACCTCTGGGTCTTTTATATATATATATAGTCAAAATTGTGGTCACTCATCTGCAGTCGCCTGTTGTCTCCAAATTCATGGGCACTTACATCAGCCTGTGTTCTTTTGGGAGGTTTTTGGATCTTGGCTGTACACGAGGCCACACAGTTGTGTTGGCCCATCAAAACGCACAGGACTTTTTAAACTTAACACTATAAGTATCACTGTGTCTCACCCGTGTATCGCCCAGAAGAATGTGTGTGGTGCATCTAGAGTAGCTTTGGCAGTGAAAAGCAGCCAAAGCTACTTCTAAAGCACATTTTGTCATCTGTTCTTTGACTATTTTAAGACATCTTGATGTATTTTCTGCATCTTGATGTAAAGGAAAACCTACTGCATTTTCCTGTGACCATATCATTATTTTCGCGCCCCCATCTATTGGTTGCCTAACAGGTGCCAGATCAGTGACATCATACACTAAATTTATAAAAAAGTCGTCATTTGTAAGTCCAGTTCAAACTATAAAGGGTGCTGCTGGCATGACGAGTGCATGAAAAATTCCACACATGGAAAGATGGAAAATGACTTGTGGTTTCCTGAGTGCAGAGGCCAACTTGGCTGTTTGACAGAGAAAGAGAGGGAAAAAAGAAGCCTGGTAGTATTTCTAGACTTTTCTTAGTATATACAGTCATTTGTCAAGGTTGTGAAAACATTAGAGAAACTATTTGGTTAACCCACACTGAAACTCTTTAACGTTTTTATTGCAATTTCAACATTTTCATTGCAATTATTGTAGCTATCATACATAAAATAGCACATAATACGATATAATGATGCCTTCAAGGCCCTTGTGCTGAGTGAGATCATCATGTTTTGGCATAATTTATTGCCAAGTATAAATCATTTGGTTTGATCCTGTCATTGTTCATAGTGTGTGTTCATAAACTGCTTGAACATAAACTGCATTAGCTGCCAGTTCTTCACTGAGAAGAAACGGGTTTATTGTTCTGATTCCCATATCCACACTGGCAATTAGAAAAGCAGCAGTCAGTAAATCCTTTGGGGAACAACTTCCTCAAAACCACCAAGGTGAGAATGTTTTTGTGTGCCTCAATGTGTGTGTGTGTGTGTGTCTTAAGGAATTTAGGCCTGGGTTTTGTAAACGAAGTGGAAGGAGACGTGGGCAGCTGTGTCAGGATGCAGGCCAGTCACAAGAGGACAAGCAGGCTGTGGGTGTCGATGTGTGTGTGTGCATGAAGGAACACAAAAGCTAACAGGTTGGTCCAGCACTCAGCTGCCAACAGAGAAGAAAGCAGAAATGAGATTTAGTATGTAATGAACCAGGAAGAGCTGCACTGCTGCAGAGTGTGGACCTTACTGTGAATGCACACCACCCAGCTCGAAGTGAATCTAAAAAAATAACTTATTTCTCATCCAAACCTTTTTTTTAAAATCTGGTGCACAACTTTGTAGTTTCTCTGTGCTCATGCATACGCACACACACACACACACACACTTTCCATGCCAAGAACATTTCCGCGGGGTCGGTTTAGATACAGTTACCACATTTGCTCAGTCACTGGCCTCCCAAATTTCCCACATTAACCACAGAGATTCCAGATGTTGCATGGAGGCAAAAAGTCTGCGCCTTCACTGGGCCTACAGCCCTCACCTCCACATCCTCAGGCTGTGTGAGCACGTGGCACGGCTCACACCAAACACTATGTCTTTCTGCACTGAAGCAAGGCCGAGGGTAACCATTCTACTGGAGATTTACATAGCTGTGCACATCCACCTGTACCCAGATAACAAAAACCACAGCACACTGTTAAAAGAGGCTCTCTCCTGGGGCAGTGTAGCACTGCGGCTTTCTTGTGGTTTCAGACCTGATTAAACAATTTGGCTCAGCAATCAAAGAGCAATAGCAGTGAGAGGCAGAGCAGACTTCCTGCATCCTCTCTGCTCACTGCCTTTAAAAGTTAAGGGCCCAGCAGGACTTGTTTGTGTTTCAGGCTGGAAACAATACCTGCACTGTACTTCCAGGTTATTGTGGCTGATGAGTTGAGCAGAATCGTTGGCACCAAACTACGTGATTACAGCCAGTGCACAAGTACAGATGAATAAAAATAATCACTGATTAGGTGATGTTTTTTATGTGTGGTTGTTGTCTTCTGGGTTGCTAACATACCTCAGCTTTGTAAACACATGATATTCTGAGAATAGTTAGTGTGGATTGCTGCAGTTTGGTTTCTATTAAACAAAAATGTTTTGTATAAGTGAGACTGTTGGAGGCAAAACTGTTATGATTTACAATAGGACTTTATATGTAACCCATTTGTCATGCTACAGGGGAAACTACAAGCCGTGTTCTAGGTTTAATTTTAAGCAGCTGTCAGTTTCTTCTCTATTCATCGACTCTTTACTGCAGTTTCTCTCGTGGGTCGAGACTCATTTTGAAAAATAAACATCAACTTCCTGTTTGAATTTGTTTCATTAGAGGCTAATGTAATGCTGCACCATTTAAAAAGATGCCATTAATGAGGAGTTATCATATCCTCTATGTTTATTAGTGATTACTGTTAAGATGCCTTGGAGCGCAAGTCTGAAATGCGCATTTTGCATCAATAGAACGTTAATGTAAATTACTGCCTTGTGAAAGGAGACACTTGAAAAACAGCTTGGAAATTACTTAAAATCAATAAGACATAAGCTTATTTTACATCTGAATGAAACAGAGAGAAGCTGAGGCAGCGAGAGGGATTGTGAGAGAAATATACCTCTGTGATTAAATCCTTATTGCTCTAATAGAAACCAGGTGCTGGAGAGTGTAAATGTTTTCCCATGCATTTTTGTGGGCAATGCAGCCTTAACAGATTGAAACCTGACAGCATTACATGCTTTGTCATTCAATGAAACAATAGCCACGTACGCTTGTCATGCCAATTTTATATTCTTCAAGCCTCTTTATACAAACTTTGACCCCTGCAAGCCCTCCGTTGTATGGAGGTTTCATCATATAGCAGCAAACCTCTCCTATAGAAGCAATGTTTTTCTATTATTTACCACACATACCAGCACAAAAAGTCAAGTTATGTAACCGCTGGGACTGCTGCAGCGGGAAGATTTGGATAAATATACCATAATGGGGGCTAGTGTTAGCTCCATTTCTGTTTTGAAAACAGAATCAACACAATTAGTCATCAATTCATTTGACTTTTAATCCCATAAAGAAAAACGTCCATTAAAGGAAGAAAACATGACGTTATAAAGGACGGCCCTCTGAAAAAGCAGAATTAGTGACCACTTTAATGGATTGGAACCAACGTCGGGTCCTCCTTCCTCCACCCCATAATCTAAGCCCAGATATACACCACATGTGTGGCTCTTCTGGAAAAATGAACTCAACTTGGGAATATATGGTCAGGAAATTTATAGCACATGCCTGGGACGAGCCCTGAGGGGCCAGGGTGGAGGTGGAGGGGAGATCTCCCCACTCCCCGAGCCTTGTTTCCATTAGGCTGGGAAGAGCAGTCTCCCAGACTATTCAAGGGGGCCTAGTGTAAGACCTCCTGGCCAACAACATGACCCAATCGCAGAGGAGAAATCAGTTTCCTCACATCTGGGATTTTCCCACTGCAGCCATGGGGTAGCATTCCACATCAGTCACCAGACGTGGACACAGACAACACACACACAGGCACAAACTCTGGAATCTGGTGCACAAATAGATATTTTTTATAAGAATGTGTTTATAAAAGGCGGAGAGAAAGAGTAGACAACAAGTAGCCCAGAAAACGTGTCAATTTTTCAGGGGAAATGAGAAATCGAGTGCTTTCCAAAAGCTCCTCGGCCAAAACAAACAAGTGGGTGAGTCAGAGAAGGGAAAACATTCTCAAGCTGATTGATATTTCCTCCCTTTGCTTCTGCTTGCATTGCTAAGTAGCACTCCAGAGGCTAAGTCATTGTCTAGCCAATGTGATCCTCGCTCCAGTAAAGCTCATCTTTGCTGTGCGAGTAGTTTCTTTTTTAGACAACCAGAGGAGACACACAGCCGTGGACTGGCTGTTTACCTCTCTGGTGATTCATGTCGAGGGAGGTCAGAACCTTTTTGCTGCACTTCCTCCATCACTGTTACGCTCAGGAGCTGACAGGGGTGGTATTGTCTCTCTGCACATTCCTGCGTTGTCAGTCACTGAGCCTGGAGATTGATGCTCCGTTCACCACATTACAACATCTCCACTCATTCATTATCCTGTTTTTAGCTCATATCAACCCACGACGGACAGGTGATAAACAAATGATAGTGTTGGGAGGTTATTGATGACGAAACTCCTTCGAATCCATGTTGTTTTTTATGTGAGTTAACTGCTTGAATTAAAGGCCTGGTTTATGTTGAGCTGACAGCGTTTGTGTGTTCCCTTTCAGCCCTGTTCTCTGTAAGCGCCCTGGTTCACGTGACCAGCAGAAAACACGGCGCTTGACTCGGATTAACCCTAGCCCTTCCTGAAAAGTCACAGGATCAAAT
Source organism: Anabas testudineus (assembly GCF_900324465.2). Taxonomy (NCBI): domain Eukaryota; kingdom Metazoa; phylum Chordata; class Actinopteri; order Anabantiformes; family Anabantidae; genus Anabas; species Anabas testudineus. The sequence goes on along the minus strand of NC_046622.1, from coordinate 6,111,833 downwards.
GGAACAGGTTCTCCAGACAAGTGTGCATGTGTGTGTGTACATACGAGTGTATTTTCTGTCCCCCAAGCTGCATTTTAGCCTGAGGTCTGAACAAGTGGGGCTGAAAATAGCAACATGCTGACCAGCGGTGACGCAGGCTGACCCCCCTCCACCACCCAAGTAAAAAAAAGCTCCTATATTTTCTCACATTTCTTTTCATTCCCGTGACTTAGAGTGGAAAACTTCACGTTAGGCTTCATGCGAAGGCTTGGGCGTTAATTGTGTGGTGCAGTTTTAAGCAGTTTCAGTTTTGGTGACAGATACAGTTCTGGTATCTTCACATCAAGCGCGTGAATTTAGTTTCATGCAGAGAAAAATTGAGCTTCATTAATATTCTCCCCTCAGCTGCACGCTCCTTTGGCACTCAGATATCTCACTGTGTGACCTTGTAATAATGTGTAAATCACCCGTCCTGCTCGGTGACAAATGGGTTCTATCTCCTCATTGAAATGAAGTAACGTTAGCTGAGCTTCATGTGGCGAGGGCAAACGGAGGTCAGCAGAGGTTTGTTCTTTCAAGAAACTGTCAATCTCCTTTGTTGGGAGTGTGTGTTTATAATGGTATTAACCCTGTTATAACAGTAATCCCAGCTGGTGCCCAAGAAATTAAAACGGCTGCTATGATATCACCGCTCCTGGCTCACCCTGTGCCTGAATGGGCACTCGACAATAGGAGGAAATTCCTGAAATAATGAAGGTATGATGATTACTGGAGCTGCTGTCTTGCAGGAAGAAGCAGCAGCCCTATAGAAGATCCTTTCCTGTTTATTCTTCACACAGTTTTATTTAATAGATATTGTTGCAACGAAGATAAGTGGTGATGAAAGAGAAGCCGTGTTTCTGTTGAAGGGTTCAGTGACCAGCCCGAGGTGATCTTACTCATTAAGCTTTAAAAGTAAATACATAAATGAAAGTAATAGATGTATTATGCCACATATGATCTTGTATTTTATTAAATGAAATTAGAGCTTGAAATGACTGTAACGTTTGTTTGTTTTGGTGATAAGAATGAAGTGGGAGGGGGGACAGGAGCAGGTAATAGCTCAGTTTGTCATTTGAGAGCCACAGATAGTGTGTGTTTGTAGTCATGGTAGTGGGGTGTGAAGGGGTTTGTAGCCTGTGATGCTTTCAGGTACCTCCTGAACTCTTTCTCGTAGTTGTTTTTATCTTGTGTTCACTTGCTCTGGGGCTGATCTGCAGCAGTAGATTGAAGAGGAAACTCACAGCATCTATCAGAGATCATAGCATCATATACAGCTGCAAACAGTAGCTGCAGTGTTAATGACAGAACTATCATTTCTTTAGATGAAACATTCATTCATTTTTTTTATTGCTTGTTTCATTGATGAATGGTTTGATTGTGTCAAAGCAAGGTGGGCTGTATATGTTTCTACATTGAAATGTGTGTGTGTGTTTTTCTCTGTACTGTTACGTATTTATGTTCATCACATTGTTGAGCTGCTGTAGTTATGTTAATTCTGGGAGATTTATGATGTGGACGCACACATTTCCTTCATCCTAACATTTCACAGTTATGAAAACCTCTTCTGCTGCATAAGTCCTAATGCGGGACGTATTAACCCTCTAGTAACTGTCTCATTATGTCATATGAAAGCCTCCTGGTGATGTTATTTAAATGTTATATGAAGTATTTTAAAATGGGAACTGTGTAAACCTATTTGCTTCCCTATAAAGTTTTTTAATTTAACGTGAAATATTAAAAAGGGTTGTAATTATAACTGGTTAAATGTGTTGTTACCACCAGTCCTCTAAACTCTGATTTTCGTCTTACTGGTCATATTTACCTTTTCCTGGGGGGTGGCACAGCTGGTAGTCTCCATATTTCCCGCGGTGCGTAAACGCATCTCGGCTCTGGCTCGCTCGCAGTGCGCGGACCTCTCCAAACACACACAGGTCACGTACACACACACACACACGGTGTGAAGTGAGAAAGTCTGTCTTGGTGCTTTATTTCATTTCACTCATTTTATTAATTTTATGTGGAAACGAGCGGAATATATTTATTTTTTCCTCTAAAATGTTGACAACTTCGTTTGGAGACCCGGCACCAAAGTCAGGTTTGCTGCTGTAGATTCAAACTAGAACCGGGAAAAGGAAAAGTGAGTTCTGTCGCACATCACGGATTGTTGTGGGACTAGGAGAGGTTTGTTATGAGCTATGTCCAAGTCGGGGATTTGCGATGACATCTAAAAGAAACTCAGCGAAGAGGAACCTCCGGCGGTCTCTGAGCGAGCAGCTGCGGAGCTCCACATCCAAAGCCTGGGATTTACTCTGGAGGAACGTCAGGGAGCGGAGGCTGGCAGGTCGGTACCTCTGCAGGACGCAGACCTCTCTGTGCATTAGTGCATCATTTCAGAATATGGGAAGGGAATGGCATCATCCATATATAATATCATCAAAGTGATTTAACAGGAGTTTAAGAGAGAAATAGCTGAAATGGATTTGTTCTTTTTCTCTTATGTCAAACATGAAATGTAGTCGGTTTAAGTGCAACAACATTTATCTAAAACTGCAGATTACAGCTGTGTATTAAATGTGCGTGTGGCTCAGTTCCCTTTTATTAATATTAAAATGTGACACTTTAGGTTCTAATCAGGTTTGAGCTGTCACAGAGAAAAACTACTTAACAACCAGGTTTATAACAGTATAGAAAACTTCACAGCTCTTGCCCACGTGTAGAAACCCCTTTGGCTTCGTTTTAGTGTTCAGGTTTAATTTGATGCCAACTCGATCCTTGAGGACTGATCCGGACCCTGGCTGCGCCGCAGGGTGGCGCTGATGTGTCATTATTTACTATGAAGAGCAAAGGATGAGTGACAGTGAACGAAATGTAGTCTTAATCCCCCAATGGTTATTATTTAATGACTATTAAGTTGATCCATCTGTCTAGTTAGTGTGGAAATATTACGGCTGGATATATTAATAAATGTGAATGGACCCAGGTAGTTTTCTATCAGTGTGACTCGAATGAAATCCTCTGTACATATTAAAATGTGTTTCAGTGGGGGCAAGGCAAGTCACACTGATTAACACTGTTTGTCTGTTCAAACATGATATTTCCTGCATGATGTGTGTGAAAGTATGCACAAGCTATCGAGCATCCTCTTGACGTTGTGAATTTAAATGTTTAATTCTTAATGGACACATGTTGCTTCAGAAAATCTCAAGTAATAGATAAATCATTTAATGTTTAAACTACTTGGAGATGCATTTTTAAACACTAATGATTTACCAGTTAATGTTTGGTGCAGTGAATCTGTCAAAGTTCTTGAGTGTGTGTGCGTGTGTGTGTGTTTGACGAGTAGCCATCCATCATTGTGCACTAGTCTACCACTACGCCTGTGGAAATGTCCAGTGAATTAAAAAACAGCTCCGACTTGATCAGGAGAAGTTTTAAGTGCTGAAGTCATACAAATAGAGACCAGATGTTTTAGGTGAGAGCATATCTCATGCTGCTGATGTGTGATCTTTGTTTAATGGGATTCAAAGCTGCGGTGCAGGTTTCACACGGGGTCGTGTATTTTGTGAAGCAGCTCAGCTGTGCGGTCCACACGGGGCACGTCACTGATACAGCAACCGAGTCCTGCGTTGTCTGAATATTTGACACATTAATCTTGCATTCTCTTCCATATACAGTGCGGATGTCAGTGAAGTTTGGCATTCATCTGGCACTCGCTGCATTCCCAAGGCCTTAAGCTGCTTATATACACATTGAACAATGAGGGGCCACATTTCAACCAGGCTGACACAATAATAATAATTGTACAAGATGGCTGACTTACATGCAATGCAAATGAATTGAATCTGAAATGAAAATGAATCAGAGTGAAAATCAACATGAATTGAATCCGTTGTTCGACGCCGACCTAATGTGTTATGTGGGGCAGGCTGCAGAAAACTGGTTTCATCTCCTAAACTGATTTTCAGAGGATCAAAGGAAGGAACTCTGGGTTTGTGAAAAATTTAGGTCAGGTGCAGTCGAATCCTGACAGTGAATTTCTATTTCACCAAGTTAATAAGAATATCATGTGTGTCAAATCACAGGAGGTGACCCATTTACATCAAACGCTGATAGATGGCGTTGGAGGAGAGCAGCATCCAATCATCATGCACAGTATAGCAGTGACTCCCACCTGACAAAACTGTAGAGCCTGTGATATATTGTTAAAATTGATGTGGACTAGAAAACAGGAGTCAAATACAGATAGATGTGAGCTAACTTCACTTTCTTATTACACATTAAACATTGATGTTTATGCCTTTACATATACTGCATATACAATGAGCAACAGATAAGCTATTTTTCAGTCTCTTTGAATAGTGTATTTTTCCTCTACCTATGGTTTTCTAGACATACACTATAGTTGTTAAAAGCAGATATATTAAGAGCAACAGATAGATGGTGTAAAAGTTGATACAGGTCTATTTTGGGGGAAACCCACTCGCTTCATGCAGCTGCTCTGCAGGGAGATGAATATGATGAATATCTATGCATGCAGTTGCTTAATAGTTTAACTTAAAGCAAAAGCACCTAATGCCACACTAAATGCAAAGAGCTTCTTCATACACTAGGATTTCACACCTGCGTCAAGTTACCTGACCAGCAGCTCAACTGGTTCTGCTGCATTAAAATGTGAACCAGTCCCAGACCTGAGCTCAGAATTCAGACATTTGGTGGCTCATGAGGTGGAAATCTGAAGTCACACTGCAGCTATTCTTAAGCTTTAACCACAGGAAACATAGCTGCACCAGAGCCAGGACTGCCCAGTGCAGATTACATGTGTCTGCCCCTGAACCAGCCCACATCAGAGCAGCGTCTAAACCCCACTCAGCTGCTTCTAGACTCATCATCCGTGGGCCCACAGTTTGACTCCATGATTCAGAATGTAAGTTTCCCTTTTCGTAATCCCTCCTTGCTGAAGCAGTGAGTGCTGGAGTGTATAATGAATGAAGAGATGACATACATTAAGTGCCTGCGCTAGAGCTTTGGATTAATTTGACGCTTTTATTGTGATGAACAATAAAACCCACTCTGTCAAGCGGAGCAGCATCTTACTGAGCCTCAGTGTGAGTTTGTGTGTGTAATGTGAGTCTGGATTCTTCGTGTCATACTGTATAGTATTTGTGCTCTGAAGCCCAGACAGAGGCATGTTTGAACAAGTTTGATAAGGGCTGGAGTCAATGCGCACAACAACACTCACACTAAGGGAAGACCACAGCCATGTCTTCATGGCGTGCAGCACAAAGTTAAACACACAAGGACATCATTGGAGATGTCAGAGGTAAAGACAGAGGTATTTCAGCGCCGACAGAGACAAAAACACCATCAATCTCATTCATTATTATCTTCCATGGCTGAGATTCCGTAATGCGATACGTGTGATGCATTGGGTGAAGTTCTTCGTCTAGACGAGGAGGAAAGAAGAACACAAAAAGGCGCTCAAGGAGATCACGGCGTTGCCAACACGCTGCCACTCATTTCTGCATCTGACACCTTAAGTGATCCGTTTGCAGTATGAATGAACACAGGTGTTTGTGTGTGTGTGTGTAAAAAAAATGAGTCACCACCCAGTGAAATCATCTGAATAGCATCTCATCATCACCTCATACCTCAAATAAGCAACAGTCACATATTAAAATAGCTCCAACGAAGTGTGTGGGAAGGGTCAATAAACCCAGCAATAGTTTATGAAAACGTGCAGTGGGCTCTCAGTGAATTGTGGTCTTTGTGAGCTAAAGCTAAGGTGGATTTTTACCAGGCAGGGAGAGAAACAGACGGGGGCTGTGTTTAACTTGGTCTCTTGCCCATTTGTACTCTATTCACATGTTTGGCGCCACAGTTTAACTACGTAGACGAGCCTATATGTTGAGAGTGACAGTGGTCCTGATGGGCACGGGGAGGGTCTACTTGTGCAGATGTGGACTGTGTGGAGATTGTTGTTAAATGATTAAATGTTTTTACTTTTCATCAAACATAATTTTTCCACATTGCCAGACAACAGTTTGATGTTGAGACTGTTGAACTGAATGAAACAGCTCCTCAAAATATTTTCTTTATACATATTTTACTTTTTGTATATTTTTTTTATTTCTAAAGTCCAAACCAAATTTCTCTTTGTGTTACGTTAAGGGGAGCTAAGTCACTCTAAGTATATAGACTAAAATGTATATTTCTCCTGAGGAGTGTGAAGCCTGCTGAGAGGCCTTCCTGAGGCTGGAAGTAGGGGTTATGTGGTGGGGGTGGGGAAGCAGAAATTAGCATTCTCCAACCAAGAAAACAACTTCTCCCTGTATTTCTCCCTCTTCTCTAGTTTTCTCTAAAATGGCACAGAGTCACTCTCGCCCAGTAAACTTGGCACCTGCGTGACCGGCAACAGCAGAAGAGTTGTTCTGGTGCAGGGTGGGACCAAAAACCACTATTTTTGTAATCCCTCCCACATCCCTCGTTCTTCCACTGCTGCTCTTCTTACTCAGTTCATAGGCATTCCAGTGGTATTTATATTTCCCTCCAGAGCAGGGGGAAGTTGTCAAGCATTCACACAGACATTGGATTCAGCTCAGCAAGGTGGGCAGTACTCCTACTGCCTTCTTGTCATTGGCCTCCCTGTGGTCACATGAGCTGGAGAAATAGACTGAAGTGTTGGCACTCCTCCCCCTAGGCTCTTCTCACAGCTCACTTTAGGCTTTTTGCGCCTGTATGTAAAGTTTTCTCTTGGTGAAAGAGTGTGTGGACCATCAGTGAGGGGCTTGTTTCAGACACAGATTTCAGTAATGTTTCGGGAGCTCCCGGAGTCTACAGGTAGCGAGTGTCTGGGGAGTATGACCCCAGAGACTCAGGATATCTACCTGAGAATGGACCATCTCCGCAGACGCTCTGGGTACAGACTGGGCAGGATCATTGCCAGGCAGCAACTGCTCAAGAAGATTTCTGGAGGTAAGAGAGGAGCTTGAATTGAAGTGACAGTTCAGGCTCTTTTGGTTGGAAATCATCTGTTGTTGGATTTGGCTGAAAAACCAGATGTGAGGTATTCACTCAAACTTAATCCTTCTTAGCTCTTTGTTTCCAGGAATGCTAGAAGTAGAGGCTAAACATGTCCGGCGTCAAAACATTTAGTGAATACTTTATAACTACACCGCAGTGAGAGTATGAATGCACCTAATGTCAAATGAGCGAAGGGATTGTGTTTGTTTGGGAGTAGCTGATTACCTTTGTCAAACGTCAGGTCATATCTGTGGCTTTTTGTCTTGTTAGTCTGTGTCCAGATAAAGGTGGAATACAAACGAAATAATCTCTGACAGACAAATACAGTGGTAGCAGAGGGTGTAGCAAACTTGACCTTCAGCCAATAAGTAGTCAAAGGTGCAGTTGTGGTGACTAATTAGTACTGACTGACTATAACTCTGATAAGTGATAAGCTATACGATCTTTTATGGAACCAGGTCAGCCCACAGTGTAAACAAAATGTATCAGTAAGAGTCTAATGTTGAACATGACAAGGAGAGCAGTAATGCTGTTTTATTCACCACACAAGGGTCTGACCTTTCTTTGAGCTTTCTCCCGGGCCTGTAACCTCTTGCTTTTGCTTTTACCTGCACACTTAAGGTCAGTTGTGGGAGGGGGGGAGGGCATGCATAGCAATAGAGAGGACAAAGCGCAGCCATTCCTGCTCCTTTCTGCAGGAGGGAGAAGCCTGATGCAGATCAAAGGCTGGTGGCATTTCATAACAGAAGAAGCTTCAGCCATCTGATGGCAACATACCTCTCAGTCACACAAACCGAGCCATCAGGCAGATAATGCAGCCCCCTTGTGTGGGCAAGATTTCACTGATGGATTGATGTGTCAAGATGTCCTGGAGATTTGTGTATATATTTTTGTTTTCTATAGCAAATCTTCATAATCTGATTTCTGGCAAGTGCAGTCATGTAAGATGACATGTGTTTTGAGATTACAGATGTCTGACTTAACAGCAAACCTACAATTCTGGCTCATCTGTGACAAGGACAGAAAATGTGTTCATGTTAGCTATTGCCAGGTGTGACTCTTTAAATAGTAGCTTGTATGAAAATAGTTCCAGCTAAATATATGTGTATTTCTATGTATAAAAACAAAAAATTCTATAGATGTAGAAAAATAATCTGTAGGAAATATAGTATGAAATTCAGTACGTGTTAAACATTAAATATTACCTTTCCAGTGATTGATGCGTTCTAATGTTTCTTAATAACGTGTCAGATAAACAAAAACTGTGAGGCACTCTTTCTCTCCTGTTTTCACAGGATGCCTGAAGTGCTGTGATTATGCAGTCATAAGAAATCTTCTGGCCTAATTTTGGTAACTGTAGTTTTCTTAAGTTGATTTGCCTTAAATACCTTAATTGAGCAATTGTCTCGCAGCGTGGAAGTTTTTCTTCATTATCCCCAGGAGAGCAGTGCTTATTATTGGAGGATATATTTAAAATATGAGATAACGGTATTTTAAGGGACTGACCATATGATGTGCAGGGCTACAGGATTGATCTCCATGCGTTGCAGTGGCTCTTGCATTCCAACTGGACAGCCCTCGTGTTGACACAGCGGGTTGAAAGTGAGTTGGGGCCTTGGTGATGGGCAGAGCTACTCATGTATTGTTTCACCCCAAATTCCACGGAAGCCTGTGGGGTCTTAGTCATGTTTCCGATTTGATGGCATTTCATGTGTGTGGGTTCTCGTTCAATCCACTATAATGAACTACTGACAAAGCTTCAGCTCTGACTGAAGACCCACACATCCCCAAACATCCTGACCAGTATATGTCATGAGCAGAATTTATGACTATTAATGCGCAGTTTAGTGAAGTAAGATGGAAAATAGCAGGTGCTGAACAGTGGGATTGTTGTGCAAGGGAAAGGGTTTTTTGTAATTGTGGGGAAATGCATTGCCTTTCCTTAAAATGTTATTTGGATTTCGTAGTTTCCATATTCCAAAACATCACTCCTGAAACACTACTGTGTTTCTGCAGCTTTCTGCTCCGTCTGTCTCGATTTCTCCCTGCCGGACCATCTGGAGTTCATATTTTCTTTATCCGTTGTAGCTACTCCTGCATCATAAATAAAGAAGTGCTGTTTTTAAAAAACTGTAATTTACACACATTGTTATAGTGTTGTACATAAACCATCATTTGTGAATCAATTAGCTATCTGTGCCATCATAAAGAAGACTCCAGAGCAAAAGTGTTAAATACTTTTCCCAGTGGGAAGCTGTTAAATCTTTACAGTGCATGCATGTCCATGAGTCTGTAATAACTAATATACTTTATATACATTTATACTATTATAGTCTCATATTTGAATATCTTTAATGTGTTTTGTTGGCTATGGGGTGTTTCATACATAGAATATGATTCTGTTTGTAATTCAGCAAATGTCAAAATATGAATAAATCATCCTTTGATGACATGGTCACGTATAGTTTGTCATTTATTGTATGACTAGATTATTGTTTTCAGCTATTTTCCATCTGTAACAAGCTGGATTATAGTAAAAAACAGTATTCACAGATTGTACATGGATCATTGGGGGAAATATTTCTGTTCAGCCATGGAAATGTCCTGGAAAGTTCATCGGGTTTGGAAACTTTGAGTAGCTGAAAGCTACACCGTGACTAAAAGCTTGCTCGCTGACGGCATCTGTTTGGTTCTTTTCCTCGTTGAGAGGCTGTTGTGTTTTGAACAAGTAGCTCTATCCAGTGTGACCCCTCAATGGCCCTTCCTCGTGCCTTATTGACCCTTGGTGCAGCCAGTGGGCTCCGATCTTTGCCCTGGAAAGGCCATTAGTGCGTTCTGTCATGGTTTAGGATGTTGTGTGACTGTTGTCAAATGACACAAGTCAGAGCCTGGCAGCTGTGTGATCGTCAGTGAATCTTTCTACAAAGCAGGCCTTTCATTTGGATGTCATGGCTGAAAGGCTTCTTTATGTCTTTCAGGTGAACCTGTCAGACACATTTGTTCTGCTGCTAGCACGTATCAGGGATATGCTCATCATTTGGTATGCTCATACTGTGTTGCTTGTTTTTATTGTCTTGTTGCTTAATTTAATAACAAAGCTTCATTTATGTTTAGCCGTTTGGCAGATGCTTTATCCAAAGTGAAGTGAGGTACAAGGCAAACAAATCTAAGTCACATTAAAGCAAATTGCAATAGGAAGAGCCGTTTCCATTTCATGAGAGGAAAGTGCACGATGGGAACAGAAGTTCTTATTTAAGACTTGGATGCAGAGGAAGTTAAAGAAGAGTTCTTATTCCAGCGCATTTAAATATGAGTATGAGAATATGTGAGTGAGGCTGCTGAAAAGTTAAATATTGTTAGTTTACTTCAGAGTTCATTAAAAAAAACTGTTGCTTAACTCTGGAAGACTGGTTTCCAGCCTGCACCTTAGTACTAGAACGAGCTGCAACACAGCTTGAAATAATAGACTCATTTAGATAATTAGCTCATGTTACTGGTAACACTTGTGATTATTGCATTTTAACTAACTCAACTATCTGGCTAACTAATTGAAAGCACATTATCAACAGAGAAATCCCACTCAGAAAGCAGCAAAATGTTTCTGAGACGGATAATGTGTGTAACACTCACTTGTACGTTTTAGATACTTGCAGAGAGAGGACAGGAACACTTGAGCTTGTTAAGAGGACAAGCTCTACCCTCTGTGCTTTCTCTGACTACTAGACGCATAATTGTTAGAAACCAGCTCTGAAAAGTGGTTTGCATTGTCAGTTGTAATGGTAAAAAGGCTCCTCGAGGTGAGGAATCTGGTTAGACTCTGCCCTCTTCCTCTCAAGACTCCTCTCTCCAGAGCAGTGAATTATTCATCAGTAGTGTGTCACAACATGCGGCACGTTAAATCATCAGTGTGAAACAAACATAACTGTTCCCTCGTTCAAATAGATGTTTGATGATAAGTGAGGTAGCTTTAAACATTCACTCGGTTCATATGAAGCCAGATTATCTTTTATTCATGAATCTCTCTCCTGTAGACGTCATTGTTATGCAGATTCTGTTTGCTACCTTCAGATAACAGTAAATAATACTGACGGGGAGCCCAAAGCATTTATGATAATGTGATTAAGTGGTCATCTGTATTCAGCATTACTGTCATCACACTAAAAACTATTACATTTATGGATTATATTCTTGTTTTGTGCTCAATTGAAGTGATTATTCTGTTGAACAGGTACTAAATAGATATTGAAAACATAATGGCACATCAGGTTGTAATGGCTCAGTCATCGCCTTGCTGTGTCATAAATCCATATCGTGTATCACTTCTAATCAGGATTGAGTATATTTAGACTGGAAAACCCAGTGTTCTCACTAAAGCAAACCCAGTGTACTCACTGTGTTGCTACCATGCTGTCAGTGGACCACAGTGTCCCACAATGCAATGCATGAAGGAAGATGCTCACAGATGGAAAAAATTTTAATGAATTGTAGCTCATGGTGAGACGACTTGGAAAATAAAACGTTAGTCAATCATCAAAATATATTTAGCCCTGTCATTTGAAGTTTAATTGACTGTGACAGCTCAAAGTCGCAGCTTGATTCATGCCCAACATGTCACGTATTGTATTTCCTGTTAGTGTAAAAAGGAAACGACTTGTCTACAGCTCTGAGTGCTTCTTACTGCACATCCCACATCACCTCATCTTTTGTAATTTCCCACCCTGCTGATAAACAACTAGTAAATGATTTGAGAAACTTGTAAATGAATGGAAACAAACTGACTCAGTCCTCCCAGTCTCAGGTAAAGGTCACCTTTGTGAAGCAGATTCCCACTTTTTGCCTTCAGACAGTAGGCTGAAATCATGTCCTTCCTAGAAAGCTGTTTCCTATATTGAAAAAGCGTAGTTTCCAGTGACAGCTGCCACATGTGCATGGCTAATCATTTACTACGTGGAGATTTCAAAAATGCCTCAGCTGTACTGTAACAGCAACAGAAAGTCACATATTAACAAGGCCATGGTGGAAAACGTCTCCTGCAGTCACGTCCTTTACGTTCCACAGATTAGGAAATGCTAATTCACGGAAAATGCCTTATTGACCTACATGCAACAAATAGACAAATAAACAAACTATGAATAACCCTAATAGTGAACTCTTAGTTATAAGAAAGATTATTTTTTATCTTTTTAACCACATCAACTATCATTGGGATAAATAAAGTGTGTAGAGATGTTGAGGTTCTCCATTTACATTTTAAAAATTTGTTTTGCAAAAGCAATCTTCATCATTTTCCATTCATTTGCATGGGAACCATGCCTGAGTTTAGTGCTTGGCTGCCCTCATGTGCTAGAAATGTACATTGCATCTCATTAACTGGACAAACTGACAGAGGTGCAGAGGGAGCATGTGACCAGACCACAGACATTCAGTCGCTGCCTCTTCACTTTATAGGCCTTAAAGCCAGGGGGTGACTGTCTGAACACAGCGTGCCAATGCCTGCCCGCACATGATAAATGGTCCTACATTTTCTATTAGTGCCCTGTATGTGTGTGTGCGAGGGAGAGACTCTGTGAACGCTCTGATAAAGCAGAACAATCACTTAGCTCTGTCTGCGGTTGCCACTCTTGATAAGCTATGCAGCACCTCATCATAAACGACAATGTGGGACACTCACAAGTCTGTTGCGTGAGTGCTGCGAGGCTCCTGAGGCAGTCTTGTGGCCGTTCACTTTGATGTCGTTAATTAGGACCAGCGTCCCTAGGGATGGCTCCATGCTTTTATTGCGGAGGTCCTGAGAGGGCTTTCTCACGGTAAGGGCCCTTGTTGTGACATTGGCCCCCTCTCCACTCTCTGACTCTCTGAGGCCATTTCCCAAAAAAGAAGAAAACCCCACGTAGTCCCCTCTGGGATCCAGTCCAAATGGAGGGAGATGGAAACTGGACTCATATCCTGTACTTTATAGGACCATGCTCACACATTAAGCATCATATTGAGACCTTTGACTTGTGTGGGCGCCAGTATTTGCTGAACAACAGCTGATAAGTTTACATTCAATTCTTCCATGTGTGAGTTTAAATGTTAGGTCAGCTGACTCCGTGTTTGTCCGTAATTCATAGCCCTTCTCTTCTAGTTGTGTTATATGGCGCGCTCGGAAAACCAAATTACAGTGTTTATATAGGATATCAAAGGGAAGGAAGAATTACAGCTACACAACTATATATTATGAGTGAGAAAACAGCATGACATGGCAAGACATGCAGCCCACTGAGCTTTACACAAAACAAGACCAATTGTATAAGTAACTTATAGAATATGTTTGCCCACATGGGATGAGGAGAGTTGAGAAGGAGGGTAGAAGACAGCTCCAAGGACAAAGTCTGTCAGTCTCAGAGTAAATTTCTCCTTTTCTGAAGTCTGTTTTCAGGCCTTACATCTGGATCAAGGGCAGCACATATGCCTACAGGTACAATACCTCCTCTGATTTGCTGCAACAGGCTTATGTTACTGTTTTTATGCTTTATGTCATGCTATTATAAACAGTTAGTAGATTAGTTTAATTTAAAAAAGGGGGTTTCAGGGCCCCAAAAACAACTGGAGATAAGACTTGGCAAAAGAATCTGAAAGGAGAAATGTGAAACGGCATCAGAGAAACTCTGCTCTGTCTCATCCACAGCCCAGTCTGCATTATTCCCCCTGCACCACATTAGAAAAGAACATCAATTGAACATGATTAAAAGATCAACACTGGGTTGCAGAAATAGTCCATGGACAATGAAATGAAGAAGGAAATCTTTAAACGCCAAAGTTGATGTTTTATCACCAAGTGAAGCTTCATACAGAGATAAGTCAGAACACTCACATGCGTGAGAACATGGCTGCAGCTACTTGAGGTGTTTAGTTTGTGCACCGTGGACGTTTCTGTGTTTTTTTTATTTCACTGAAAGATCTGCTGAGTAGTTCCTGCTGTATTCAGAGCTGTTGGCAGTAAAGCCGAGGTGTTTAAGCATCTGGACTTTGCTGAGATGTCTCCTGCTTCCTAGAGGTTTGAGGTCAGAGGTCCCTTTTCTAGGAAAGAACACTTATCTTCAAATGTCTCCTGGAGGACATGCGCCAATACATCCTGTAGTGTTACCAGAGGGGAAGAAGAAGGAGGACACCTGTCTGTGAAGCCAGACTACACTTGACACTTCCCTTGGTTTTTGCTGTTTGCTAAGCAACCACGCGCTATCAACATGTGGTTGTTAGAACATGTTCTCAAAGCTGAGTAAAAGTGAGGCACAGTAACGAGTTGGATGGAAACACTGCAGAGCTTTGCAGAGGATGAACTTTGAAACCTTGGCTGGTTCAGCAGCCACGCAGCCCAAACACCACGAGCTATTATTTGTCTTCTGGCTGTGACGCTCGGCCAGATCCAGAACTTCTTCTGGGTTCTAGGATACTTTGTAAATCTAAACCACTTAAAGTCTGTTTTATTGTGGTAGAATATGACATCGACCCTCAGATAATCTTTTCCATTTCTCTCTAACACAGTTGTTTGTGTGATTTCTAACACATATAATGTCTATTTTTGGGAGCAGCTTGAAGTGATTTTCCATAGTTTAATAATGTTTACAGCATCAAATCTGACCCCGATGGTTTTATCAATAAAACTCATCTTCAAGCAGTCATCATTTTGGATTTGTACTGTGTTCTCAGGCTGTATGAAATAAATAAATTAGCATTATACCAGTGTTTGAATGAATGTTGTCCCTGTCTGTTGTATCATTTGTAAATGCAGTAAAGCTGCAACTGTTTGTTCCAGACTTTAGAGACAGACAAAAAGAGACAGACAGAGAGAGAGTTGATGGGTTGTTATCCCCAAAGATGAAAGAAGCTTCTCTCTGGGTGTCCTATCGAGGTGAAGGAGAGTGTTACCACAGCTGTGCTGCTCTTGTTTAAATTCAATACAGGACCTCAAGAGAAAAACACATCCCGAATGACTTTTGACCCAGCAGGCTCTGGCAATGGTCAACAACAGCAGCTCCCTAGCTCACATAGTTATGTTATTTACTCTCAGAATCAATAAGCTCTTGCTGTGAGTGTGTGTCTGCTGTGAAATGAAAGGTGGAGCCCAGCCTTTCATCTGTGGAGTCCTTAAAATTACTAAGATGTCAGATTATACTTAACTAAGACAGTGTGTATTTGCTATCACCCTTGTACCGTAGACTAAAACGAATCACTAAAACCAGAGCCCTATGTGCTAAGTTTAAGAGGCCTGCCTGTTTAAAGTGGCTTTTAAATTAAATCGTGGATGTCTGTGAAACCCTGACCCATGCAGGTTCAGAATGCTAATGCCTCTCCGCCACCGACTTTTCGTGACTGGCACTGTGTTTGCTCTTAAGTCTCCGTTCTCCAGGAGGTATTGAGGTCTGCTTTGTATATCTACTTGTTACTGGAGACCTGTGGTCCACTGAAAGGCTCGCTCCACAGGTCACTGCAGACCACAGGGCAAAAGCAGGGCTCAGGATTTGCCAGGTCATTTGTATTTGAGGAAATTTTGCCCCGGTGTCTTAGCAACGCAGCCTAGAGCTGATCATTTTAAACCTCCATCCCATGTCGACTGCGGGATAACGACGGGTCCCCCCCGTGTGCCCTACTGGATCAAATGAGGGGGCTGGAAGTCTGTAGGTGATTCAACACAGGCTCTCTTTAATTACGTGGCCTGCGGAGTCAGCCAGCTCATGTGCCAATCACTGCATCAAAAATCACATCACATCCACAAATGTGCTGTGTTGTTATTCAACGTTTCTTCGATTGACTGTTGTCTTTTGCTGGTTTATAGATTATATGAATGTTGTGAATTGAAGATGTGGTAATCACAGCGAGTAGGACCTCCCGTTATGCTGATGATTGTGCTGAGGAGGTTGGAGTCGGAGGGACACGTAGAGCTTTGTTAATTAAAACCTGCTCTTGAAAACAGGAAGGCTTTCTTCCCACGACATTAGGTGAATGACATAGGCCAGTGCATTATTAATCCACACTGCGTTTCCAGAATTTCCCTAAGCAAACCTGAACTCGCACAAATAGGGAACAGATCTCCTGTGTCTCGTCTTGCTACAGTCACATTTCTTGTTGGTTACTGCATCCGTCGTTCATTGTTACAGTCTGTTATGATTCCCGTTGGCTCCTGTATGCACAGTGTCAAACGGTGAGACAGAAGGAAATGTTGGGCTATTTTGGGCATGAGGCATCAGATGTTGTGGTTTTTCGACAGACTGGAATAGGGGGCGGCGTGTTTCAGCTGGCTGTCTGGTCTAGTCTTACTTTTACAGTAAGGCTGACTGCTCACTGTGAGTGGGTGTCTGTATGCAATTAGCATCATAAAGGGGAAGAGAGGCCTCTCCTCCATGCCTCCCAGCATGACGACATCTCCCAGCCAGCCAGCGCACTACTGGAATCTTTTTTCCCCCCATCTCTGTCTTTCCAGGTGTTTTTGATACAGACAATCTCAGTGCTAAGTTATAGTCTGTTTCTTTTTGGCCTGATATATTCGGCTGGCTTGTCTCGCTGATTCATTCAGTCGTCTACAGTAATGTGTGGGGGAGGAAGACAAACAAAGCTATAAGGGTCTACAGCTCTTCCAGTTAGAAGTTATAAATTTACGCAGTTTGTTTTAAAGTGCATTTAAAGTTCTCATCTGTGCTGGCTGTATTTATTCCTAAATGGTTTGTTAAGGTGGCTAAAGTGGATTTCCTTTGTAAATATGTCTGTGCTTTCAGCTTTATACACAGTCCTGTCCCCAGTAGGTCAGAGTAATAATGTTTTACAGGAGGAAATGGCAGAAACATCATGACGTGGGGCCGGCACAGTAGAAACAGGCGACATCTGGAATTCTACTCGTGCTGTACAAATTATGGATAGATATGATGTCTTCACGTAATCACAGAGCCACTGCAAACCCCAGTAATTTAAAGTGCTGGTCATTTTATCCAGACATCTAAACTAATATATTTTCCTAATGAATCATTGGTTTTTGAGAGCCCACATTTTTATAATATCATCTTAAATTGGGTCCAATTTGGAACACGTGACAGCACGTTTGCAGATGAGAGTTAATGCCGCTGTTTCTACCTTACCAAGTAAGGGAAGCAGACAATCCTGTAGATTACTGTCTCATCTCAATCAATACTCTTGGTTAAGCCACCCACTATATGGTATATGCTGGATTTGATGTATGATTGTTTATACATAATAAAATGTTTATAAAAACAATTAAAAATAAACCACCACAATTTAAGATTTTTAATTGACTGTATTTAAGGAAATCCTTTCTCATATCCTTCAAATTAAATATCCTTTGTTTTGTGTCAGAGGACACAGCAACACGGTCACTGTCTCAGATGACAGAGATCACACACCTCCGCTCATTCATTGATTTAACCTGAGGCGAACAGGCTGAGACAGAGGTGAAGTAGACTAATATATCATTCTGATGATGTTAGTGTAGAGTCTTGTGAGCTGAGTGCCTCAGCATGATTCACCGCTGCTGGCTGCTGACAGTTTATGTCATGGTTTTCCCCAGATTCTGCTTACTACAGTTTTCCATTTGGTTGACCTGCTGGAAGAACATCGACTCTCCAAAACCACACTTCCCTGTTGCTTGTTTAAATAAAATATTTCCCATGTCAACAGTAATTTCTTAGAATAAAATTGTGGAAGCTGGAGAAAGTTACATAATCTGGTCAAACTGACTGAAAAACAAAGAAACACACCAGGAAATGTTTTTTATTTGAAAACAGGATTTTGAAAACAAAAGAAACACCCTAAAATTCAGAGGCAACGCTTGCTGTTTGGCTGCAGCTTACATCTTTGCCAAAAATGTGCCGAGTGGGTTATAAAAGAGTTGTCGTGGGCAGAGCTGGGTAGGAGGGTCGGGCACAAGGAGCTGAAGGGGAAGGAGAGGGGGTGAACCTAAGGGAGCCTGCCACAGAAAGGGGTGGGTTGAAGGAGAGATTTAATGTTGGGACAGGCACATGGTGGTTGGGGGTAGATGGAAAGAGAAAGGGGGAAGAGAGAACTGTGGATCTGCAGTTCAAACTGCAAGCTGTGCTCAAAGAGAGAGCAGGAATGTGGATCAGCGTGGGAATGAAGATGCTCTGACATGCTGAGAGACACTCGAACGTTTTGACGGATATATGAAACACTTCAGCTGTATGA
Source organism: Anabas testudineus (assembly GCF_900324465.2). NCBI lineage: Eukaryota > Metazoa > Chordata > Actinopteri > Anabantiformes > Anabantidae > Anabas > Anabas testudineus. The sequence continues at coordinate 6,093,599 of NC_046622.1, read as the reverse complement.
TGAAAATATCCAGTAAGTATACAATAATCTGCAGTTAGTGTTAGTTTAGTGAAGGGCGAAGGAAGCAATCTGCTGTTTTGTTTTCCAAAAGAATATGGAAGGAAGCAGATTAGATTTGCTATCAGACAGATGTAGTCCAGGACAAAGCGTTTCATAAAAGTCTTGATTTATAACCATATTCAGAAACTATTTACAGCCATGTAGTTGACTGTGAATTTGGTTGTGAAACAGTGGAACAAGCCTTTAAAACTGTCATCATTTTAGTAGGACATATACCTGACTAGCACTATTCAAGTGTGCCATATGTTTTCCTTCGGCGCTTCGTTACGTGTCATATCCCAACAATGAATTGCATAATCAGTGTGTTACACGTTGAGCGTTGCATGAAGTGAATTGTAAAGCGAGGAGTTGCCACAGATACTTTAGTCCTACACAGTTTTTGACATTCACTGCTATTGTGTCACTGCCAAATTGGGTTTCATCTCTTTGTGAAACTGTAATTTTATACTGTACACAGTTTTATAGCTGTGGGTTGAGGAGCGCAAATACAAGCTCTCATTCTTTGGCATGATGCCCGCCCAGCCTTTTATCCACGAGAGATTTCCTTAGAGAGAGGATGAGAGGACAGAATGTCTTGGTATCGTGTTACAGAATGCCAAACAGAGAGGAATTCCCAGCTCGTGTTACTTGCTCCCAGTGGTCCAACCTGAGTTTGTGGGACACAAGAGGGACCTATCCCTATGTGCTGCAGTTGAATAATACAGGCCTGATATTATCCACCTGGGAGGGAAGGCTAGCTGAACAGAAAGCATTCAGCTCCTGGTGATACAGGTGGGAACAGAGCAGAGAGGCAGCACACACATGTTGACTCAACTGCTGGTTAGGAGGGGTAAACAGTAGACCTTTTTTTGTCATCCAAGGACACAGGGAAATGTTAATATTTGTTCAGTTGTTGGTCAGTATGAAGACCAAAGTCACTTTTCATTGATTTCGCAGTAACACAGACGTGAAGCAGCGCAGGTGAGTCCTCATTAGTTTTGGAAAACAGGCAATAGCACTGTTTTTGCTGCAAGGTTACAGTCCCTGTAATTACACAGTATCGTGGGATGAATGACCACAGTTCATGTTTCAGGCGTAGTGTGAGAGGCACAGACGAGAGGTGGAACAGAGACGTCAGATGCGTGATGGGAGAGCTGTGAGTTACTTGTGGGTACGGCTGATATGTAACCTGAGGATTACACTCTTACAATCATTCAGAGATTCTGGAGAGCTGGCTAAATGACGGACGTGTATATGAAAATAAGTTAAAGTGCCAGACATTTATCAGCTGTGTGGCTTTTAAAGACGTGCTGAAACTGGTAAGAATACCTTATTTTATTTTAGTGTTTGTGCTTCATGTTGTTAATGTCAAATTACTAAGTAGTCATTCATCACATTTATAGTTCTCAACAATGCAGCTTGAGAGTGACACAAGCTAAGTGACAGAAATAAACTTGTTTCTATTTTTTCTTTAAGATTTAATTGTTTAGTGCTGCTACTAGTGCAACACATAAGATAATACCAAAAAAATGTACACCACAGTTTCCAGTCCAAGCCCTAAAGATATTCACAGTAAAACTGTAGAAGACTAAACTAAAAAACAGCAGTTATCCACATTTAGAATGAGCACCAGTCTTTACTGATTAACTTTAACTGATTATCTATTTTTATTTACAGCTTAGATTCAGGTGGTGATTGCTTGTGTTTATGTTGCTCTTCTTATGTTTTCTTGTATGTCTATTTTTTTTAAACATGAGTCTACATCTTCTTTCTTCATATAAAGCGCACAGCATGTGCTGTAGCACTGGTATGTAAGGCGGCATGTCCCGCTGAGGCGATAAATGGCACCCGACTCTATTAGCATTAATAGAAAGGTGCCAACGGTCCGTTTCCTCTCCTTGTCATCAGCAGCCCTGAAACCTGCAGACAGCTCACTCTGCAGGTCAGCGGGACCCGTTTGTGACCCTGACTCCTGGGGTCAGGAAGTTAATGTTTTGTTCTTACTTAGACTTTTATTAAAGAGAAGATCTTTTTAACAGAGGTGTGCTTTTCACACACACTTTTCACAGTGTTTTCTGTGGTGTAATATAAACATCATCCTTTGTCTTTAAAGTAAAAAAAAGACAACAGAGCGGTTATATAAGGTGTCGTGTTGCTTCATGTGATATGCTGTGATACCTCCAGTCAGGTTGGACAGCAGGGTCATCATCACATGTATGTTGTCTTATAAAAACATCAGACGGGGCCGGTTTCAGATTCAGAATCTCTCAGTCTGTTGTGTTTACAGGACGCCAGGTGCAGAGGGGCTTTTGCTGCTTTGGTTTATTTTCCCATGGTTTTTCAAAATTAAATCTTCATCTAAATCTAAATCTTAATGTGGTTGAGTTTCACTTTGAATCTCCGTTCCTCAAGCATGCGCTTTGTTGTGTTTCAGAAATTGAGGCAAAAGAGGCGTGTGACTGGCTGCGGGCAGCAGGATTTCCCCAGTATGCTCAACTCTTTGAAGGTAATTCAAGCATCCAGTACACTCCCATACACTTTAATCACAAAAGCGGGAAATGCTGTTTGGTTAGAAGATTGATATTAATGGATCAGCACACTGTTAAAAGGCATTTTTATTTTAGATTTTTCTCTTTTGAAATGGAACACTGTAAAGTCTTGAATGCAGTCTTTTCAGCATGGTGATTGAATAATGGTACACAGTGTCATCTGGTCTGTCATCCCCAACACTGTACATAAAAACCATGTATTCATGGGCTACATAGCGAGCCCCATTTACACAACTGTCCTCAGGCTGCCCCAGAGCCACGGCTCCAGTCGGATTCCCAGACACCACAAAACAAGTGAAACATCAGCTGCTTCTAAACTCTAATCTTTTCCAAGCTACGGTTACTACATAAACATATCTTCTGTGTTTAAATACTGAAGTAATGGGAAGAAATCAGAGATTAAAGTAGCTCTACTCCCTAAGATCTTTGAGCCGAGGCCAGTCTTTTGATGTTCTATGGTGCAGTATTTTTGTTTGCCGACAGTTTGCAGATAGTTGGAGGATAACGCCACACATGTGCACCGATGATGGCTGTTTTAGTGGATAGTTGGATTCACTGGATCTGGATTCAGTCTCATTAAGTTATGTAAGACGAGGTTCATACCCAGAGCACAACATAATACCTAAAAACTGTTATTTGGGAAAATTCTTTCTCTTCTCATTATCATCAACATAATACAAAATAATATTGTTTTTTCCATTTCTCTTTCAACAGCATCTATATAAATGAATTGCTAAAATATTAGATAATAATTATAATACCAGCATTGACATTTTCTCTTTGTTTTTTTTCTTCAGATTCCCAGTTCCCTATTGATATTACACCTGTGAAAAGAGATCATGACTTCCTGGATAAAGACCTTGTGGAACCTCTGTGCAGGTAACCAGACATTTGATTGGCACTGTAGAGACAGCCGCTGATCCGTGAGTCAGCTGAGTCAGAGGCACAAATAATTTCCTTGACTTAAGTGAGAATTTGTGAGATTTCCCACATGAACTTTGAAATACAAACATCATGTTATGATATCGAAGCATAGCATTATGCCACATTATTACATTTTCTCTTCTTAATGGAAGCATCTTTTTATTTCAGCAACACATTTCAGCACTTCGGGCCTTCTTCTGACCCTCATCTATCCAGACCGACATGTTTTTACATAACATATTGATTTAATAAATGTTTTAATTTCATGGGCTTTGGTGAGAATCTTCCTCTTTTCAGGATTCTGACTTTTATTGGATGTGGGTTGTTTGTACTAATTTCCCACACAGTACAAACAACATAAAAGTGAACTAAGCCAACAACTGGTGGCTCCACATCATTCCCTTGTAGGGCAAGACTCATGTACTTTCATGCCGAGATGAAAACAGCGCTTCAGTTACCACAGTAGCCATAGCAACCATCCCAAGAGGGAAGCAGGAGGAGCATGAGGGGTGCCTCGCGCAGCTCAATATACTGTGACTCTAAACAACCCTAAAGCAGCTCATCTAAATTCCAAACTAGCCACGGGATAAATAGGAGACAATTGGAAACAGTTCCACCTCCAAAGTGATTTTGTCCATGACTTCCCAGCTATGGTAACATAAAGATGGCTTTGTTGTTAGTTACATCACCACAATCCTATGCGCAAAAATAAATACCACCCAACGGACTGTGAGTGTCTTTGATAGAACTGAAACTGATAGACATTTCATGTATGTGAGTGCTTTCTCTGATGCCTTGCTAAGCAGCCTCTTATTTCAGAAAGCACATTCAAAGCTCTTTAGGCCTGTGGAATAAAGGGCCCCCAGCTTAGAAATCCTCTCTTCAGTTGGGTCACACTATCTACAGTAACAAGCATGGGAACTTCTTGTTTAGCTAACCCCTATCATCTAGAGCACTGGAGGATAGTTATAGCCTCCATCTGAGGTAAATTACTGTCACAGAACAATACTCTCAATCGGTACAATAAGACTCTTAACAATATCTGGAGCTGTTAAAGCAGTGATTATCTTACCACGAACGACTTTCTTTTTGTTTAAAGCCACGGCCCCAGTGAGCCGGAGTGTATTTTGTAATGGCGTCATTCTTTCCCCTGTGCTATTGTTGGTTCACATTGGTTCAGATTTTTGTGCCATTACTTTATATATCCCAGTTTGCAAAGCCGCAAAACCTCTAATCACTGAGCACATGCTCCAAGACTGTGCTGCTTATTACAAATATTACAAACATTTTTCAGTTTTTTTTGATAAAACGGAGCTCAGTACATGTGTATTAGCATTTTAAAAGAAAATGTAATGTTAAATTATTAGTACTGTTACACAACCGAAGTCATCTTTCATAACCACATGTGTTTAGAATTAGCATAACTGGTGTGAAATGGCACCAAAGATCTATATATAAAGATCAAGAAATCCGAAACTGAATGAGCCAGGCTGTGATTAGAATCAGTATGTGGTAAATCCTTTGGCTGACCTTAACTTCACCTTCCTTCAAACTGTTGCACACCATCCTCCAAGCCACAGTCACTTAGAGAGAAAGAGGCTAGACCAACTGGTTATTACCGATGTTCATTAGGTTTTACTGTATTACGGCACAAACAAACTGAATTCTCTTGTGTGTCTGGTTGTAAATCCAGGACAGAAGGTAATCAGGTTAACACTTAAATAGAAAACACAATTATTTCTAAAATGATTATTTGGAGACAATTGTTGTTTTTATTTATTTTTAATATTTGTTTTATTCCTCTGGGCTTTTTTCTTTTCTTTTCCTGACAGGCGACTCAACACCTTGAACAAGTGTGCCTCTATGAAACTTGACGTGAACCTTCCTAAGAAGAAAGTAAGTGTTGGCTCAAGATTACTCCCTTTATCATCAAAAAGGTGCTTCTGCATTATCATTAGCCAATATGCACTTTAAAAAAAAAAAAAAAACACTTCCCACACTTAATAAAAACACACTGAAGAAACTGGAGATCCAATACATAAAACATCTTGTTTTTCATCTAAGGTCTTATGTTTAAGTGGGTGTCGTGTTTTCTCTCTGTGAAATCTAACACTCTGACTGTACTTCTGTTTGAGTTTGTTGTTTTTTCCTCTCAAAAAGCTTCTTTCTTGACCTCAACAGGTAGTTTTCATGACTAACACTTATCAGTATTCATTGATAGACACAATAATTCTGTTTACTTGATTTTGTGATATCTGAGATCATACCATTGTTGTATTTATTGACTTTTGCTTTTATGTGTTCCCACATTGAAATGTAGCCTGCTGGCACATGTTAATGATTTTTCCTGCCTTGGTCTATTTATGGAAAAGTCTGCAAGTCAAAGGAATCATTTGTCTGCTGTTACATCACTGTTGGCTGATTTTTATAATGTTATTAATTCTAAGCAGACACATCCTCCAGCTATTTCCTGCATTTCCTATGTTACTGCTGTGGTCTGGATGTTGTATGACATTATATAAGGTCTTACATGTTGTGAATCATCTTTCTATTTGCAACACATAGAAGAAGAAATGTACAAATCATGTCAAAGTTTCAGAGTAAAGAATTAATGTAATAATGTCTTTTTCCAGAGTGAAGACTCTGATGAAGAAGACCTGTTTGCCATCAGCGACAAATGGACCTTTGAGTGGAGCAGCCGGCGCTGGTCCAGGTTACAGGACATTGACTCTCTACTGGGGAACCATACAGAGAGTCAACCCTCCAGAGACGGTGTGCCATTGAGAACCACCACCAGCAGCGAAAGTGTTCTGACGGACCTGAGTGAGCCGGAGGTCTCTTCTTTGCATAGTGAGAGCAGTGGGGGTAGTGGTAATAGGGGCCTCAGCACAGAAGACTCCGACTGCTCCAACCGCACATGCTCAGATTCTGCAGCAATGCCAGACTCCACTTCTTTCACAATGCCTCACATCCCCAAAGATATTGCTCACTATGCCTCACTACCTGATAAGAGCGGCAAAACTAGTCGCACCCGTGCCAAAGATTTCCTCAAGCGCATGGAGACGCTGCGCTCCCGAGGAACTCTGGGAAGGGGTCACAAGAATTTGGTCATTAGTGCTCCAGTGATGCAGCAGGAGGCACAGGCACTGAAGACACTGCGGTGCGTTGAGATCATCAATGGCGATGGTGGGGTGACAGAACCACCATCCAACAAAGATCTGCTGTCCCAGTCCAGTAGTGAGGGTAGCAGCCATTCTAGTGGCAGCGCTGTCAGCACACCCAGTCTGAAAGAGCGTAAACCTCATCGGGCTGACTACAAGCGCAGCGGCATGTATTTGGAGGACATGGATATCTTCTCAAGCCAAGTAAATGAAGTCACAGAACAAAACTGCAGAAATGAGTTCTGCTCTTATGAAGACCTGGTAGTCCATATTCCCAAAGACCACAAGCCAGGAACTTTCCCCAAAGCACTATCCATAGAGAGCCTCTCCCCAACCATTGGAGCCTCAATTAACTGGCACACTGGCAGCATGGACCTGGACTCTACACTTATTTCATGTAGAAGAGAATCCAGGCCTGTCACCCAGTGCTGCTCCAGAGGGAGCCGCATCAGTGTGTATGATAATGTTCCAGGCTCCCATTTGTATGCCAGCACTGGAGACCTAATAGACCTGGAGAAGGAGGACTTGTTTCCTCACCTGGATGACATCTTGCTGCATGTCAATGGCCTACAGCAGATAGTGGACCACTGGTCCAAGAATGTATTTCCTGGAGGAGAAGGGGTGGCCCATGTGGATGATGAGAGGGAAGATACAGAAGGCCTCCAGTCCTCTAGGCAGTTCATGTTAGACTTTGAGGGAAATTCTATAACAGAAAGTCAGACCACACCTAGTGAAGGGGACAGAGACAGAGTATCACTGGCTGAGAAGGAATCAACAAGGCTCAGGGAAAGGAGGGATTCGGGAGTAGGAGCCTCACTCACAAGACCTAATCGGTAAGACTCGTAGAACTTTGTTGAAAGAGCTGAAATATTGGAAATGAAACTCCTTAAAGTGCAAAAATAAAAACACTTTTTCTCTGCTGTTTGATCTTTTATGGGATTAGGTTACGATGGCCCAGCTTTCAAATATCGAATCGCCTAAGTCGCTCAGTGGCGTCCCTGCAAATTACCAACCAGTCAGCCGGCCAGCTGAGTTTGTTGCAGAAGTTTTCTCTGCTGCGCCTCACTGCAATCATGGAAAAATATTCCATGTCCAACAAGCATGGCTGGACTTGGTAAGTCTAATTTAACTTCTAATGGTGTGATTCATAATTAAAAACATCTTTTTCTATTAGTGAAGCACAATTGTTAAAAATTTCTTCGAACTCATTAAACCTCTGTTTAATGAGTTCAATTATATTAATGGTTAATGGGTAGCTTGTGGTTGTCCAGCATGGTATGATTAAGCATCAACGAATTGTTACAACCAGATTACTTTATAGCTTACGAGCTGTCAGTACTTCATTTCATTGTAAATGTAAACATGTACGTACTGTAGATTTAGCTTTGTGTTAGTCCAGCATAGTCCTATTTGTAGCCAGTAGTGCAGGTTGTCAAAGATGTGTTGAAATCTCTTCTAGGTCTGTGCCAAAGTTCATGAAGAGAATGAAGGTACCAGACTATAAGGATAAGAATGTGTTTGGAGTGCCCCTCTTAGTGCATGTGCAGCGTTATGGACAACCCCTGCCCCTCGCCCTGCAGCAGGCCCTGCGGTACCTAAGGAGCCAGTGTCTCGACCAGGTCAGCCACAGTACACACACTCTCTGGTTACATATGTCTTACATTTTCACATGTGATGTAACAAGAGGTTGAGCTTACCTGTTTATGTGAAGTGGTATATAGTTTCAGTGTACAATGACTGACGCAGGTTGTAGATACAACATAATACACTTTACAATACCATCAGCTGAAACTCAGTAGAAGGTGATTGCATTTTGCCGTCTGGTTTGGTTTCAGGTGGGTCTGTTTCGCAAATCAGGGGTGAAGTCTCGAATTCAAGCTCTGAGGCAGATGAATGAGAATTCTCCAGATAATGTGAACTATGAAGATCAATCTGCCTATGATGTGGCTGACATGGTCAAGCAGTTCTTCAGGGATTTACCTGAGCCTTTGCTCACTAGCAAGCTGGGGGAAACCTTCCTCCATATTTATCAATGTAAGGACATTAATCTCTGTTTACGTGGCTTTTTTAAAATGAATGTAATTATATATTTTTTTAAATATAAAGTGACTTTGCAAGATGTCTTTTCTGTCTTCTACCACCAAAACAGAATTAATACAAAATCCATTCTCTCCTATGTGCAGATGTGCCAAAGGAGCAAAGGTTGCAAGCTCTCCAGGCAGCTATCATGTTGATGTCAGATGAAAATCGGGAGGTGCTGCAGACACTCCTTTGTTTTCTCAGCGATGTCACTTCCTCTGTGGAGGAGAACCAAATGACACCGATGAACATTGCTGTGTGCTTGGCCCCATCCCTCTTCCATCTCAACATACTCAAGAAAGACAATCTTACACCAAGGTACCTTTTTGTTGTGTCTTCCACGGTTGCAATTAAATTACTGTATGTGGTTTTGGGTCATGCATGCATTATATTAACTCCTGCATCATTATCGTCACCTATGACTCCATAAAGATAGACATAAAATGGGTTACAGAGTTTGGTCAGCCCTCGGGGGTGCAGTAGATTACCCTCTTTCTGGGCCAGTTTTAAAAGTACATGGGACTCTTTTAAAGCTCTGTGTTTTATTAGATCATGCTGTGTACAAACAAAGCAAAGCTCTCTAATTTACTATGTTGAAATTGTTGCTAAAAGGATCAAAGGGATTTCCTGCAGAGCGGAAGAAGGGTTTATATACTGTGTTTTGCAGGGACGTTGACCTGGGTACTCTGCGAGCCTAATAAGATTTCTGTCTCCTAATCCCCAGGGCCATGCAGAAAAAGTATGCCACTGGCAGACCAGACCAGAAGGATCTGAATGAAAACTTAGCAGCTACACAGGGCCTCGCCCGTATGATCATGGAATGCAACCGTCTCTTTGAGGTACAGGAACCTGTAGTTGACATGATGCAGGATGCAATGTCATCAGGCCTCTCTCTCTTTATAGTTACCCTGATTCTTACCTTCTGCTTTTATACACCCATTAGATCCCTCATGAGATGGTTACTCAGTCGCGTAATTCTTACGTGGAGGCTGACTTGCATGCACCAACAATTGATGAGCTGTGCAAGCAGCTGGAAGATGATGATGGAACTTACCAAACACATATGGAGGGGAGACTTCAAAACCTGTTTAAGGAGGCTCGAGAAAAGTCCAAATGTTGGGTGTCGTGTAACAGTTCTGATAACACAGAGCTCTACTATAAGAAGGTATTAGTTGTTATTGTATTAATTTGTTCTTGCTCAATATATAATAGTGCATCACAAAAACAACAGTGTCACTTATCAGCTCCAGATCGTAAAGGTTACAACAAAAAGAAAAATATGTTGCTCTTTTGTACCTCATGATTGGATCTTGCTTTCAGATCCATGATGGTTTGTGTCCTTGTGCCTCATCCAGGTGGGAGATGGGAACCCTCTGAGACGTTGGCGAGTGGCTGTAGAGGTGGAAGCGCCACCATCTGTGGTGTTGAACCGGGTGCTGCGAGAGCGCCACCTGTGGGATGTGGACCTGCTGCAGTGGAAAGTGTGTGAGTCACTGGACAAGCAGACGGAGGTGTTTCAGTATGTTCTTAATCGCATGCCACCTCATCCCAGCAGGGACTTTGTAGTACTCAGGTGAGCAATGATAATAAGAAAAAATATTACATATTGTCCTTTATTTAATAGTAATAATTCATGTTTTTGGGTAAATTCTTAATCTCTGTCTATTTATTCAAGGTCATGGAGGACAGATTTGCCCAAAGGTGCATGCTCCCTAGTTTCTGTGTCTATAGAGCATGAGGATTGTCCTCCTATTGGAGGGGTACGAGCTATTGTTTTGGAGTCCAACTACCTGCTAGAGCCCTGTGGCTCTGGAAAGTCCAGACTGACTCACATCTGCCGAGTGGACTTAAAGTAAGTCCTTCACAAAACTTGTTACAAGATGTCGTTGTGAACTCTCTTTTTCTGTCATATATAATCAACAGTGCAATGAATGTTTTCAGTTGCATGTTTAAGATATTTATCTAAAGCTTGTTGTATGTGCATGTAAGCTAAAGTATATTGAACATACATTGTAATTTTGATTTCAGAGGAAGGACTCCAGAATGGTACAACAAAGCCTTTGGTCACCTTTGTGCTGCAGAAGCTGCCCGGATCCGCAACTCCTTTCAGCCACTAATCACAGATGGTCCAGAGACCAAAATCTAAAACTCTTTGCCAGTTGTGTCTGCTCAGCCATGATCAAGATTGAGCCTTTGAGTCATTGCTAAAACTCAGACACACAGACAAGACCCCAGAACTTAAGCACAATGTATTCATATTGTTTTCCCATAAAACAAATGCTCTGAAAATAATTTTATACTCTTCTGTACTTGCACAATGACAAAAGAGGTGCTGAGCATAATTACTCAATGGAAAATGAATCGTCCTGCCAATATCCTTTGCATTAGGATTTTATTTACATGTATATTATAATAATTATTATCTTAATATTATTATATTACTGTTGCTGTAATCTACAATGTCTAGGACATTCAAGCTCTTAAATGCTTCTGGGAAGCTTTCAGATGTTAAAGCTATAATTATTATGTTGTACACTCAAGTGTCTGTATATATGTGTGTGAATATACTGTAGATGCAAACAATATGTATATATTGTACATATGTGAAGGGACAACTAGAACAATAGTGTTGATTTCCTATATATTGAATCTTTCTCAGTGTCAACCTTCCTGAAATACTCATGGTACAAAATTGTAAGCTGGTTTTACTTTGCTTCAGTATTGCCATTTAATTTTATTAAACTTTGACCTCGTATGGTTGTGAAAAGAATGACTTAAGGTTTGACTTGATCATACCTGCTTTAGGGTACTGGATTGTGCAGTCAAGTACAAGAAATATCATTTTTTAATAAAAATATAAAAAACTGTACAATATTTGTATGCACTGATTCTTAATCTTGCTGCTCCATCAGATTGGATGTGGCATATGATTGATCTCTGAAGGAGTCTAAATCCCTGTCATGTATAAATAATGGTAAACAGTGCATGTGATGTCTCATATCTGAGATAAGAGAGACCCCTACTGGCTATTCTGTGGAAACACATGCAGCCCAAGTGGGTTGATGGACACTATGATTCTTCCTTTCTCTCCATTTTTAGAATCAATTTAGATTTCAACTCATTTTGTCTGATATTTCCTTACAAATACTATGAAAGAGGAAAGCGAAAGGGGGAAAAACATGGGCCTTACACACAAAACAGATGAATGTTGTTTTCCACTAGATGGCTCTTTCCAATCAAAACCGTATTCATCTCAATGTAGCCCCCCCCCCACCCCCGCAACTCACCACAATATTATTGCAATTAAGTCCACAGTCCACACTTTCAATAGTACTTTTTGTTGTTTTGAACAGGAAGCAATGATAAGAGGACAGTCACTGCTAAGACATCTCACAGGCGAGAGATAATAGATCAACTACAGTTTCAGTCTAAAGGGATGTTTACACTCTTTGTATGTACATTGTGGGTGATTCCATCTGAGCTCTTCTCCAAACCTGAGTTTGTGACAGCTCCAACACTATAAAATGTGTAAAAGAATCATGCACCATACTATAACAACACAGGGTAAGATGCAGTGTGTCTCACCTTACTGCACAAATCATTACATGAAAATCCATTAAGGATTTCAACAATCCTTTCACTGCAGGTCACTGAGTGTGGATCTGCTCTTCTGATTCAGTCCCATATCTGTGCTTTCGGTGTGCGAATGACAAAAGCAAACCCTCTCAAATCATTCTCTAAATGAATGTGCTACTTCATTCATCACGCTGCAGACATACCAATACAAAAAGAAAAAGAAAGAAATAGTATTCAGAGACATTTACAGCTTAGATTTCTATTTAGTTTAATCACAGCGAGCAGGATAAATAATCAAATTATCTGCACTGCATTACTGCTAATTGAATGACGCTTTGAAACTGCACAGTAATAGACATGATAGGTAAAGCTGTATAAAGACCGACAGTATTTCTACATCTTTTGAAGGCATGCTGACACAGATCAGCTTAATGAGGTCATGAAATGCAGGCTCAGCTTCCAACTGTCAGTCAGGACGATGGACAGGATTGTTGCCAAGCTGTCAGTGTCAGTCTTTTATGTAACCACTCGAACCTGGTGGCTGTAAAAAAAAAGTTTTTCCTCCTAAAAAATTTAAATAGCTTGAATACGTATGTTATGGCATAGCCTTGCCATTGCTATCATATTTTCTCCCATAATAATATACAGTAAAATTAAAGACCACATACAAGATAGGGGAGTCACTCTTCTTGCTTGTCTCATTAAAACGTTTAAGACACAAGGCAAGTAATGCAATATTTCTTCTATATAATGATTCTGCATTTTCTTCATTAAAACTAACAAACCTAATCATTTAAAGAAATACTTGATTTCAAGATTTTTTAGGTCTGGATATTAAAATGTCCATAGTTTAGGTATTTAGAGGATGCAGTGCTTTTTAATTCTATAATTCCACTAACTGCATTTGTAAGAGAAGGCAAAGTTAGATAGTAATATTAATTATATAAGGCCTGTGCACATGCACATCAGGTCTACATTTGTGCACTGTTTTAAGTAAAATGCTTCACAGTTTGCAGTGCAAATCAATAAGATTTAAGAAACCTATTTATCAGTGCAATAACCATTGTTAGAAAAACTAACCTAGTATTTGGCTGAGCTGCTGGTCCTAAAAGACAAAAATGGCCTTAGCTCATTTCAGTGTTGTATGTTGATGTACTATCCTGATGACAAATTAGCATTTTGGTGATGCGTTCAACTATAGTATGTATAACAAGTCACGGTAATCAAGATCAGATAAGATAGTGGCAACAAGCAGCCTGTTCCTGGCTCCAAGCAGAAACAGAAAAAAAACCCAACTTCATTCTTACTTTCGTCACAAGGCTTTCATTTTAACTTTAAAGACAGGACCAGCTCAAGCCAATGCCAAGGTATTCCTAACAAGTAACATCTATTTATTTGCTTTGGTTATCAAAATGTCAACAGCTATTTTTTTTATGCATTACAGAACAACATTTTATAAAGAAAGAATGGAAGTAGGCCAAATACACAACCTTGGGGCTCTCCATAATATATAAAAAGGAGATTTAAATATTCAATTTCACTCATGTTGCATGTGTCTTCCTCACCCAATGCAGTGATGTGACTCACTGATGTTTTTAATAGTTTTTAAAAAGGTTAAGAGAAGAGACATTATGAAGAGTAGACTCCATTAATTGTTGGTTTCTGCATAAGATGTTTTAAAAATGTAGAAAACCAACACTTTATCCTTTGTCTGGATTTTACCAGTTAAAGAAAAACTTTAGAACAAAATGATGTGCGTGTCAAGAATTTGCATTGTTTAAACTGTGGTGCTGCAGAAGCTGAATGAAGCGCTGCTATCACTCACTGCCGGGACTCGGAGGCGGTCAGTCTCCGGCTCCATCATCGCAGCCGGCGCAGGCGTGGTGAGTGGACGCCGGTGTGCGCTGGAACCGCAGGCAGGGGGCGGCAACATGGCGGTGACAGCAGCACAAACCGAGACGTGCATCCAAGAGAGCGGCACACACTCCCACAGCCAGCTTTGTGTGCACAGCGCAGGTCGGTCAGCTCACTTAACCGGCTGCCACCGACGACGCACCGGGCGCATCCACCGGCAACTCGAGAGTGGATTTTACTGACAGAGAGTGGGTTTTGTTTGTGTTTTTTTTTTTTTATTTCTTCTTCATGCTCCGGAGCAGTGATTAAAACATTACAGGGAGAAAGCGTGTAACTAGTCCCTGAAGCCTCCCAGTTCGGGTGGACATGACAAGCGAGAGACCGGTGCCGGAGCTCTCGGACCGACAACCTCCTCCAGGTCACGGGCAACACGCGGCTGCAGGCTGCGCTGAGGCGGTGATGATGTCCGGCACACGTCCAGTGGTTCTCCCGGCTGGGATTATCAATCCATCGGTTCCAATCCGGAATATCAAGATGAAATTTGCTGTTCTCGTTGGACTGATCCAGGTCGGAGAGGTTAGCAACCGGGATATAGTTGAGACGGTGCTGAATTTGGTAAGTAAACGCATCATCTCCGTCACGTTGTTGCCTAATCTCAAATCCAAAATCCTGAGTGGTGACAATAAAAATATACAGTGCTGCCATATAGCGCAACTGTATTCTTTTAATGCTGAGTCTGTGCAAGTGATGCTTGAATTAATAATGAGTAAACACTGCTGGATGTGGGAGATTAAGCAGCAATAAACATTAAAAAGTCACACATGCTCACGCATAAGGTGGCACAATATTTGGCCTAATAATAAAATGTCTGCTCTCAAGTTTTGAAGTTCAGCAAAGTCCTAACTTCTCCGTGGTTGCTGTGTAATTGAGTAAATTGAGTAGACATGGTGTGCATGGTGTCAGAGAAGATTAAGTCATTAAATTGAAATGTGATTATTTCATAACTGGCTGGTTTATTTCAAATGACATCTGTTTTTGGTTCATGAATGTGGGAAGAAGCAGGGAGCATCCACTCTCTCTAAATGTGTATTGGTCCAGTGTGTAGTCTTTCACCCTTTCCTCCTTTTTAAATAGGCCTAAACAAACCATTCACATAATTCGCTGTATGATGATTATCACTATAGCTGCAGCAAAGTGAGAGGAGAGGGGTGATTGTGAGCACAAGGTGGTTAGAGATATGAACACATGGTAGGACGAGGGGTAGCAAAAGAGCTCAGTTTCCTCCTCTGGTACTATTTAACCATGATAGGAAAAATACAGCCAGCTTATACCTTTCACTTAGTAGAGCAGAGCCTGCTTGCAGTTGTTGGCCTCCTCTTGTTAGCACACTAGAGATTAATTATGACCTGTTCTGGCACAACAGAAATCCACTTTGTGGAGCAGGACAAATTGTAGCCTTTGGCATGTTCAGGCATGAGAGCAGTACTGCAATAGCTGGAGTTTCTGACACCATGCCCCCTCAAACTTTACAATGCCATTTTCACAGGAAATGTGCACAATATCACACTGCAGTCGACATAGATTATTTTAGTGCATTTATTTTCATACAGACACATTTATTGTTATCAGACACTGATGTCATTTCATTAACTTTTTAATTTTATTTATTTACCCTTATAGATAATGTGTACACACAGCAACCTAAAGAAGAATACAGACGTTTTACAGTCACAAACATTTGAATGAGGTTCTTAGTGCTCTGCTGTGTATAGTTATTCAGTATATCAGGTGAATGTGATTGTACTTGACATGTTTGCAAACAGAAATTCAACTTCCATCCAAATTATGTGCATGCAAATGAACCACTTACAATGCATCGATCTTGGGACCAGATGACACAATAATTTTTATTATATCTGCCTCTTCATCAAAATTACATCACAGAATGTGCATAAAGAACACTATAGCCAAGCAAGAGGGGTGGAGAAAGCTGTCATTCAAAGAACCCTTGCATCGGTTGGAGATGCCATGACTGTGAGAATTTTATGCTTAGAGGTTCAGGTTATTTTTGAAGTGTAGAGAGGGTGTGAAGATCCTGAAGGATCCTTAACTGTATCTCATGGGGTCCAATTTGTGGAGTAATGAAATAATAATGTTTTCCTGCATCTCTGAGGAACATCCTGGAAAAGTTGTGGTTGGAGGATCCCTGTCTGAACATCTACAGTATCATGGAAAAAGTGCCTTGTTATAGTCTTGTTTGTTTTTTAGGTGCTCTTTTTGTTGAACTGTAAAGGTGAAAAATCTCATGATAAACTAGATCTGACATTACTGTTCTCTCACCAGTATATGTCAACATAGAAATGTATCCTAGATGCTAAAAAAGATTCAAATAGTCACCAGCCATCAGAAATGTGCAGTTTATCTTAACTGAATTAGGCACAGAGCACTTTAAGAAAGTGAAGCATTGAATTACATTGGCCTAGAAACACATTCTGCATCTACAGTGCACATGAGTGTTTTGGTCTCATCTGATGAACAAGTACCAATTCATTTTCTGCACTGTTCTGTTTTAGAGTAATGGGGATCTGGTGCCTTTCCTATGAGCAGAAGTTGAAAATCTGTGGACAGTTTGTCTTTTTATCTCAGGGCTGAAATAGATTTAAGTTTAAAGTGAACTATATATAACTATAATCTAAAAATCTGATCCATTTTGTGATTACAGCCCTTTTTGGCTTGAAATGTTCATTGAATTAGGATAGAGTCAACCTAGTTTCGCTACTTTGCAACTTGGATCACTGAAAAAAATATTTTCCTTAAGGTGTAAAAAAATAAAAATAAAAATCTACACAGATTTTTTTACACCTTAGGAAATGTGTTTTCAGGATCAGAACCACCAGCATCTGTTTTCAGTTGCACATCTGCCCTCTAAACAAAAAAATAGATCATACGATAAATAAAATTTGGTATAAACAAGATGAAATTGCTTGGTTCCTTCCAACCCTGAAGTTGGAGCAAAGAAGCTTTGTCTCATACTCAGAAATGCAATTTACAGTAGTCACCCCCTTTGCGACCTGTCAGCTGACTCACTGCTTTCTCCAAGATGAGAGAAGAGAATTTATTTCTACTTTGCTCATTTTCACTTGGTATGAGTCATTCAGAGACTCGTTTGAAAAGAGAAACAAATGAGAGTCCCGTTACTCAACAGCGTGCGTCTTCGTGATGAAAGTCGAGTATGATCGGTTGGATAATGAGACAGAAAAGGTGCAAAAAATATGTTCGACCTGTGAAATTAGGGAAACAATTTCAGAACACATTCTCCTCTCTGTCCTGATATTTTTGAGTAACAGAGGTTTCATGCTGTCAACAACTGGTTGATACTAACACATACGCATGCCAAACTGTAGCCTTGTTTGTTATCAAAAAGCTTATTTTGGATTCCTAAATGTAATTCTCCACCCAAACTCAACCCATGCAGGCTTGAACTTTATAAAGAACAGGAGTGTTGATTTAAAATAGTGATAGTGTTGTTTGCTCAGTTCTTATTGTATCCCCACCTATTGCCTATTGTCAGCTTAGGTGGCAGGCTGAGATATTTTGAAGGACAGGTACTTTTTATGTGTAATATTTGATCATGAATAGTTGCCAAATCAATGATTCTCATTAGCTCGGCGACTTGGCACATGCCAATGCTATTATCCCTATGCCGGTTACAGTTGTACACATTAAATTATAATTAGTAATCGTAGATCTTTGCTGTGTCTGATTACAAGATGCTTTTGCGAGAAATGTCACTGAATCAGAGCCCAGTGTAAAAGGAACAGCTCTGAGGAGAAACAGAGTTTATATGACACCTGTTGTTGAATTGAAAGCTAAGTTAGTCAGGATTCTGTTCTTTTGTGTAAGAGTCATGTGATTGGAGAGTTGACATACCTGAACCGTGTGGCTGCTCAACAGTGTGTGTCAGCAGATTGCGCTGGAGCTGAGCAGGACTTTTCAGACCGTGATAATTAATGGTAAACCAGCTGAAGTACCTAGAAGAAGTCATGTTTATATATTAAACGAGCCACAGTTAGGTAGATGATGGGCGTACAAAGCACGGGACTTTCACACCAGAGATTGGGGGTTTGCATCCTGTTTCCTGTCTGTGGTTAAGTTTAGGCTACAAAAACACAGATGTGTTGTGTTTCAGGTCAGTGTGGATTTTTCCATCCAAAAGGATAAACATTTTCAAGAACTTAAAACAAATCCAGTTGCCACTAAACACCAGTTTTGGGATAACCAAGACCTGGATGACTGAGAATCTTTACTGACATAGATTAGGAAGATTTGCAGCATTCTCAGTTATTGTAATTTGATTTTAACTAATACCTGAAGGGCTGTGCAGAGCAAGGGGGACCAGGGAGAGGACAGGTTGGGTTAAACAGAGTTGATAAATTTTAGGTCCTATGCTACTACCAGCATGAATTGCATAGTGTAGCTTTAACTGGAACATGTGATCCAATACAACCTGAACGGTGTACAGCGAATACTGTAGGAACAAGCTGGCAGGGGTCACCATTGTTGTCAGGAAATTAATTGAACGGACACAGGGTAAGTTGGGGATGCTTTGAGATGGAAGCGTTAGGAAATCTCTGTGTATCACAGAGGAACATTGTCTGATCTTCACAATCTAGAAGCTATATTCTGGTTGGTGCTAGAAGTCATTTATCTTACAGTCATTTGGCTTTCTCACCTCTGAGAGACTTAATCTTCTCTTTGTATTCTGTTGAATTACAATTGTCCATATAAAAATTGTGTAATACTTACACAGTGGCTAGCTGTCAGCTCAAAGAAAAAGAGAAGCATCTGTGTCCAATCTTCCAGTCTGTCCTGCTACAGGAAGTACATTTAGCTGGATTGAATGCTCTAAATTGCTAATAGTTGTGAGAGTGAGTGACTTTCTGTCTGTCCAAGTTATTCCCAATGATGGACTGACAATCTGTCTTTTGCCAATTGAATTCAAAGATAATCTCCAACCCCTGTAGGTAAAAAGAAATCTAATGATAATTAAATATAAGTGACAGAATAGCTCTGGTCAGCATCAGTTTGGCACACAACCAAACACTGTTTCACTGTAAACATTATCAGGTTAATTAAATAAGAACTGAATGTCATTGCCCCACATGACCCCAAAAATTTGTTGGTGCAATGGTGTAATTAAATGTGCTAAAAACCAAGATACTACAGTTTTGCGACTGCGCCCTTTATCAAGAATAATTAAAGGGGAATGTCATTAATCTTTCATGTATAGCCTGCCTGAAATAAAAGCTGTAATTAAGATAACATGTAATGAGACAGGTTGTGGAGTTATGCCTTCAAGGTTGATATAATTGTATGGGAATTAAATGGAGTAACAAAAGGGAGATTAAGCGTTGCAGTTTTACCTTGACACATTATCGAACGTGTATCTTTGAAGTTGAACTTCTGCATGTCACTGTGAATTACACTCTCTATTAGATATTCATCAGTGAAGTCTCTCCTGTACATGCTGAAAGTGCTAATCAATATTAAGGGGATTATAAAAGTGGGTTCTTCTTGTAGAGTCCTAATATGAAGGCTACACCCACTGGTGTAAGTGTACAAGTGTAATTGTCATTGTCAGTTCAGGCTCAGTGTGGCATTTAGAGAAACATGATTGCATGCAGAATAGGTGTTTTCTGTGTGGATTGTTACGTGCATCTGGACAGCACTATTAGTTTTTCTCTCTTCATTGCACTATTGACAAAAGTGTTACTTTTGTTCTGGCCTACAGATACTGAATATCATGTTGCTTGCTGCGAACAGCTACTTTAAAAAAATAGCTTGAAGTTGCACTGTAATTTGCACTAGTTTTCTCTGAGGCATTTAATTCACTTTTCTGTGTGATAACAATAGCTTTGATTTAAATTATAGATCTGCTATCACACCTGTCTGAAGCAGAGAACAAATGGCAAAACAAATGAATCAGGCAGCAGGACAAACATACTGTATTGACAATGTTGTCTTACAAAACATAACTACAGTACATTTCACTAAAGTCGTGTTTTTTAAAATTATATCTAGCGTCATCGCACATTGTGAAGTTCTGGAACGTCTAGCTGAGAAATACATAAATATATCTTACTGACGTAGTGTAACGGTGTTGATAAATGAATCCAATAGTCAAATGTTTGACATGAAGTCTGTTAGTGGTGTAATGGTTATGAAACTGCAACATACATATCACGTCCCTACATAACTGCTACCATCCTGCAGGAGACATCTCACCTCTCACCTCACTGTGGAATCTCCTGCATGCTAATATTCCCTGATGTCCCTAGATTCCATACACTATCCGGAAATAGGCTATATATCTATCCATTATCCCAACCATTATATATCTATCCACTCCTAACTGACCACTTAAGGAATGCCAGAGTGCTGGGGCCTATTCATGCTGCCATTGGGCGAGAAGTGGGGTACACTTTGGACAGGTCACCAATCTATCACAGGGCTGCCATATAGAGACAGACAACCATTCACACACACAGTCACACCTATGGGCAATTTCAGAGTAACCAGTTCAGCTACCATGCATGTCTTTTGGATGGTGGGGAGAAATCAGAGTACACAGAGAGAACCTGCATAGACACAAGGAGTTGCCTTGTGGCAAGGCTTTACATTAACAAATGAAGTGTGTCTGAAGTAGCCTTAGTGGTCTTTCAGCTGCTGCATTCAGGGACCTTGAGAGTAGGTCAACCACGTTGTGCTCAATCTCCCCAAATATGAAAAACAAATCAAAAAGAAAGATAGAAACCAAACCAGAAATCAAGGTCTGCACTATGGGTTTAAAGAATCATTACACATGCAATCTATAAGTACATAAAAATCCAATTATTTCTTGCAGTTTTTCTGGATAACAAAAATGGTCTCAACAATGTAGCCCCATTTGATCTTTTGCAGCTGATCAGATGCAGCCTCTTAGATCAGCTTGCTTGTCGCGTCTTGTGACTCCAAGGTTTATGTACCATTGCTGTCAGGGTCGCCATTTTATGGAAGGATTTAGTGCTTCTTGTTCACTCACATTTTGTTCATATAAGTTTGCTCTTTGGTGCCTTGTCCTTCTAGTGGGACCCCTGTAGTTAGTTTAGTCAGAAAATCTGATCTCCGTGTTTGATGTCATCCTCATCTATGTCCATAGTACAAAAATCTAACAGTTTAAAACCAGCGGGCAACTTTCTCATTCCCTTAGTTTAAGTAATGTGATAGAAGTATTACGGGAACTCTTATTTATTTCATGTTGTCCCTCACTGAAAGAGTATGCCAAACTGGCAATTTCACAGAGATGTTCTGTCATTGTGGTAGTTGAAAGCAGTGTTTATTGGATCTTGCAAACCGTTTTATTGCATGGGGAATTAATTGAAAATAGAATCAAAGCCGCTTTAAATTAATTAACTTTTGTTTCATATTGTTGAATGAAAATCAGTTAAACCACACCAGAGTGAAACCTTTATGTTCATCGACTGGCTCCCTTAAAAACAAAAAAGAGAAATAACTACTTTAGTCTGCAGCTCACTTTGCTGTTAAAGAACAATCAATATAGCTGGAAATGCATAACAGATGAAAGACGAGGATTAAGATTTGTGTGTGTGTGTGGCCTAAGCTGCTTTCAGTTATGGCCGGCCTTCACTGTAAGCATCCCTGTGCTGCTGTTGAGTCACTTACACACTTTGATCAATCTTGGATCAATATTACCTCTGAGAACTGGTACCATTTTGCAAGTGTCACATTTTCCACATGTTTATCCCCCTCAAGAGTTTTTTGTGGGTCCTTGTTTTTTTTTATTGCTCTTCAGTCAAGAACAACTGCTTTCATGTATCATTAGACATTCTTTATACTTGATATAAACTTCATATTCCTTTAGAATATACTGCTACTAAATACTAACACCTTAAAGAAGGGTACTGACATATCAATTTTGTTTTAAATATAATTTATTAATAAATATTATTTTGAACCTTCTGTATGGTCTTACTCCAGTCCTTAGCTCTTCTTGTGTCCTGCTAAAATGTCCTTGAGCATTAATGTCTTCCTTCTGTATTTGTAGGCGCTCACATCTCTGTGTGGAGTAGCTCTAGAGTGAATAATAATTTACTTAGATGGATCACTTAATAATTTCATTAGTGCTGTTAATGTATCTGTGATTGTACCCCGTATGCTCTATATGGTAAGAGAATTAACTCGTCAGCATTCCTTAGGAACAGCAGTGTTCACCTTCATGAATTCTTTACTGAGCCTTTCCTATCTTCCAGTTTGAACTGCATGCATCATAGAAGGCTACAGTATGCTAAAATTGTGCTTCCTCAGTAAAGTTTATTTTCTACTAACCCATCCAATTTCTGCCAACAGAGTTTCTTCTGATCTGCTCCATGATAATCGTCTTAGGATTTGAGGGAAAATTGAAATTCAGATTCTGCGCGTTTAAAAGTAATTTACTTGAACTGTTGATTGATTCAGAGAGCATGCTGATATGCTTTTTTTTTTTTGTCCTCAACCAAGGACAAAGTGAAGGACGGCATTTTAACATTTTGTCTATACCGTGTTATTGGTCTCTCTGATGTTGAAGTATTGTAGCATTGTTGTGATTCTAATTTATATGAGGTCTCTGCAGGTTTTTAAATTTATCTAGATCTGCTTTTTTTTATGATATAAATATTTTGCATCCATTTATTTAATGGATGATACTCTGTACTTATGCAGCGTGTTGGGTTACTAACATGCTCCTGCTTTGGAAAGTAAAACGGTACATTTTATTATTGTCTATTATTCACTGATTGCAATGTTCCTTCAAAAGGAATTCAGGCTATTTCTGTAAGTTGGCTTTCTGTACATCAGCAATGTAAAAACATCAGCAAATTGTAAATTAGGTTTTGAATAAGCCCTTTTTGATTTTATTAATAAACCACAGTGAATGTGTTAAGGAAATGCTAAGGAGATGGGTCAAACGGCTGTGTGGAGGCCATGGATCTATTTTTCTCTCTTCCCTTGGCCTTACTCTTCTCTCGCTATGCTTCTCCCTTTCACTCGCTTATGCAGGGTCCCTGGGAGAGATGCTGATGGTATATTATTTGGCTTCTGCCTACATTTGTGTCAGGGTGTATTCTGGGATGCATCTCCCAGCTCTGTGGGATAATTTTTACCACGGGCACCCCTGACTTTTTGGTTTGTCGAAGTGGCTGACCTTGTTTTTCAGGACTTTTTTTTATTACAAATATGTTGTTTTGCTGCAGTGTGATGTAAAGAATTGTGCAGAATCCTGTTGAGAGTGGCGACAGGAGAATGCACAGAGATGGCAGAAGAAAGGTAAAGTTAAAATCCTCCAACTACTCATACAGTGCAACAGAATGTGATCACACCCACATATAAACACATTCACACCCAGAAGACTGATGTGAAGGTTATTAATTTGTGTTAGCTTACTTAGTTTAGATCTGTCTGCTCCAACACCTTGACCGGGTTCACAGCGTATATTTAGATTTTTACAGCAACCTTCTCTCTAAATATCATTGTATTAATATATTTATGCATTTAACAATTCCCCTCAGTTTTATTTATTTATTTTCTTCCTGACTGAGCTACTTCACGTGTTACTGCTATTACTACTGTTCCACTGATGGCGCATTCAGTTCAGCATCACTCATCCTTCACCAACCTTTAAAGGGAGTATGATGAGAAATAGAAACCAATAGATTGCATATGTCTTTCCACACTAACCTACAACAGTATGCCAGCAGTGGTTGACATACATACTATATATGGAAATATGGGTGAATTTTATATTCTTTCACTCACAGCATCCTGATAACAATTGAACATATTTTTAAATGGTTTTGCTGAACACTACACCTTTATATGCCAAAGACTCTTACAGAACAATGGGATGTTAAACCTCTAGGCTGCAGCCGGCTACATGCAACACATTGTTAGCATTGCTTAGCAGTGTTCAGTTACTGAGCCATTGTTACCAAGATCTGTTTACAGCCAGGGACAAGTGTGTTGGATCATCATCAACAACAATGTGAATACTCAGGCTTACTGTACTCCAGGGTGGAGCTGATGCTGGCAGTAAACCAAATCCCAGCCCGGGTGTTAATGCATTGTCTCCCCCGACGGGGAACGAGGCCCTGAGCACACATGCTCATTTCTATGGAGATGAGCTGCATCTCTGATCAGGCAAACATGAAAAGTCATATAGTTTGCTGCAGCAGGGTGACAGCCAGTTACTGTTGCAAAGTGTTAACATCGCAGTGCAGATGCAGCAAAAGCAAAGACTACTTGATAGCTAGAAAATGAACGTACCAAAGAATCTGAGCCCCTCATTCCTGAAAATCACTGGGATGTAGTTTTGCTTTGAAATGAAAATATTTGTTTATCTTACCTGATAATATGAATAAATGAGTGAATACATATAAGCTATGAAAGATGAAAGTGCTATGATTTTATGAGAAAAGCTTTACTTATATTAATATGGCTTATCTTGTATTTGACACTCAAATATGAATCCAAAGGCAGTCGGCAGTGTAATTGGATGTCAGTGTGTGATTGATTTAGTGTTTGAATTGTCTCTGTGTCAAGAAATAATGTGTACATCCTTATGTCATGAAACCCTAACAAATGGCTTTAGGTGGCTTATGTGACTTATCTTTGCACCTTTAATGTTCATACTGGAAAAAAGCGATTTATTAAAATTTATTCAAATAAGATGGAAAGCTAAATTGTGACATTTTCTCACCTTCCTCGCTCATTTTTTAAGCAACGTGTGATTTTAAAGGTTATGAACAAAAAAAAAAAGTAAGTAAATCAAAATGAGTACAAAAAGTGCACATAGTTACATTAGCTTACAGGAAAGTAAAGCATACACTTGGATATGAGCATAATCAATCATCTCAGGCTGCCTATTTGACATGGCATTGTTTGCAAGTCTCTGAAATCAGGGATGGATCCATATACTTGCGATCCTGTTATATTTCCCTGAGACAGTGATTGAAAGAATATATTTCTGTTTATACCTGTATGTGTTGTGTACTATAACATGACATTCTGACTGCTGTGATTCAGCAAATACACACACTTCAGTGCATTCTCTCTGTCATATAACAGTAGCTTCCCAATGAAAACGGGGTCCGTCTATAAGCAATTTCTCTTTCTATCTTTGCAGCAGACAGCAGCCTACTTTATTGGTGTAGCATAAGGAATTTGAGATCTGTATTACAGAAAGTGACAGATTTGTAATTCTCTGGTGCACATGAGCCACTAGGCAGTTAACGATGTGTGCTGTCAATACAAATGTCTACATTATGCCTGACAAGGCTGGTGTTGATGTGATGGTTCTGTTTCAGATATGCTATGTTTTCATTTGCACTTCATTCCCTTTGGCCTTCAAGTGCTATAGCTCTGTGGTCTTGCCTTTAGCTGACTGAGACCAGGATGCTGTGTTCGTCCTGCTTGTTGCAATCCTATGAGGCTTTGATTTTGATAAAGGTTAGCGTAATCAATCTCCTAGATGTTTATATTTATTGCTCCAGTACAGCTGGGATGTTTCGGTTTCCTGCTGATATTGAAGCATGAAGAATTCAGTATTGGCTAGATCACGTAGTGATTTAATGTAGCTGAAGTAAAGGGGGAAATAATGGCAGGCTTACTGAGAGTTAGGGGTTTGGATTACAATTAATACTAAGGGATCAGTGTAATGAACGAAGACACCATCCATTTTTATGGCTCATTATCCTCCCTACCACATTCTAACTGGATTGTTTTATAATTAGTCACTTGGACATACTTTGTCCGCTGTCTGCTTGATTTTTCCATTTGGTTCAATGCACTAACTTTTAAAAACATTTTAATGGACTCACACCAGTTTGCTGTTGAATATGTATGCCTCTAATGAAACATAAGTGGTGAATAACTTCTCATTCAAGTACTCAGTTTTCAGTTTCTCCTACACATTAGAGACGAATGGACAACTACATATGTTCTACTTTATTTTTTTGATTTCTCCAACAGAGTCAGTGTTTTGGATTGTGTTTATTTTTCTTTTGCAGGTACGCAGGATCTGAAATTAACACCCACCAAGCAGCCAATGCGGGTAGTTTTTCCATTTGGCAAGTAAATCACTGAGGACTATCTGCCACACTGGCAGATAAATGTTTGTAGCAATATAGTTATGTAATAAAACACTGTCCTCAGAGTATCTTCTGTGCTCTGCTTCTGTCCTCGGCTTGAATTTGACAGGAACACACACACACACACACACACGGTAAGCTGGCAATATAACTTGCATATTATCAATCACTATTTGGCCGAACATTTGCGTTATTCATCTGTGACAGATGCTCATTGCCAAGCTAATCAAACAGCTGATTGGATATTTCTCTGTACTGTCAATTAAGGATGGTAGTTGGGATGCATATTTCATCTCTTCTTGTTGTAAGTGGACCTGTCACTCGCAGTTGCACGCAGGTGTTACATTGAAAGTAAAACTGCGAAGTGTGTGCATCTGTCTGCCAGAAGCACATTGTCAAAGCGAGGTGTTCAGGGACTGTACAGAATGTAGGTCATCTGTGTTTTGGAAACGCTTGTGGCAGATGCGTTCAGGGACCTTCCAGAGTTTAGATGTTGCTCTGTTGTCTTTAGGTTTGTTTTTAACCGTACTGTACACACTGTACATGAAGTTGGCCCAACACTTTCCAACATGTGCTTAAAAATGAATTGTACATTTTTTTTGTTTTGTGATCCATTTTCAATAATTTGAGTGACACCTACAGGATATAAGAATACATGAATTTGTTGGTGTTTCTGAACTTGTTCTTGCCCGTGTTTGTATGATATAGAGGAAAGTACATTTTTTAGATGCTAAAAAAATCAGCGTGTTGTTGTTTTTTGAGGTGTTGTTGTTGTTGTTGTTGCACTGTACACCCATTTCACTACCTGTCTACAGTCTCTACATCAGAAAACAATTATGTGGATTTTAGCTTAAATTAATTGTTTATTTTTTTACACATACTTTACAAAATGCTTAACTCGATTGAGGAAGAGCGAGCACGTTAAACTGCTCCATACTACACTGCATACAGTATCCCTTTGTAGCTTCAGGGGTGCAATTCAATTCTCTGTGTTTTGCACACAGGGGTATATTGAAGTCCAATTTCAAGCAAGGGCTAGATGCTGAATGTGTGTCTTGGACTGATGCTATTAGTTGTTAGAGCTGGACTGCTTTGAAAGGAACATCTGGCCGCAGAGCCTCCGTGTTGCTTCAGAGTCTCAAGCAGAGAAGGATTACTGCCGTGGCTTTTGGTTGAAGATGATTCAGCATGGAATTAGATGGCCTATATGGAACACAGCTTGGGACTGTCTTACCCTTCTTGCCAGTATGAATCCCAGCATCATGCTTCTGACTGATAATACATGCTTTGATTAATGTTTGAGAACTTTATCTCCTATCCCCCAGCTTTGGGCAGAAATCCTCACTCTGGGCTTGCTTGTTTCAATAAATTGTGTTTATCATATTTCATTTCTCAGCAGGGTGGTCATATGTAGCTGCTTCAGCTCCTTCAAAGCTGCAGGATGTTTTTTTTAAGTTGTATTTATCCACAGTAGCCATCACTCCCCTTGAGATGTAACTTGAGAACAAATCATACATATACAGTGTTTACGGTAAAAAACTGAAAACACAAAGTAATCTAATGTTTTAGGATGTTGAACAACCAAAACCCTGAATAGTAGGATGTTCTGCATGTTCTAAAATTGATTCATACTCTGAAAGGATTCATTACTTAATCTAGTAGTTTTTTTTTTATTTAACCAGCTTAACCAGTGACTTTAACCAGTCTTTTATTGACTCTAGTTCCTTATTAAACATACAGACCAGTCCATACCTATCTAAACAGTGACATGTTTTTTTATCTGTAGACTACCACAGTATTAATCAAGATAGTTTTGTTTTTACCTGTCTTAAGAAATATGTTAGCCATTACATGTTGACTGTCTTGACTTCTTTTGCAAATCAGACAGTGGAATATTTTATATATTATATATATATATATTGGTACTAACATCATGTCAGGTGACAATCTGTGTCTGAGGCACTTTCTGAAAATACTGAAATACTAATCGGTGAATGAAGCTAAATTCTTAGTTTTAGAATCAAGATATGTGCATTACACTTATATTTCCATTCAAATTGTTATACTAAGCAATTCTCTCTCTATGCACCTGCAGTATTTGAGGAGGACTAGACCACAGCCAGTCAAACAATGCAGCTATGTCATTTCAAAAGAGAATAAAATTGCTTACTGAAAACTGTGTCCCATGTATCTCAGCTCTAAGGTTTTTGAGGTGGCACGTTTTCTCCTAGAAAGCCTGCTGTTGTCATTATCTGCTGACAACCCTGTCTGCACACAGTTTAAATGTGGGACTCTAAGTTCCTGGAGAGAAGCGGGGTGTGTTTATTTTAGTGATATGATAGTAGTATAGTCAGGTCTTGGATTTGTACTGCTGGTTTTCACAGTAATAGTTGCTTTCACCAGGTGTCCCAGGGCAAAGTTGATGGGTCTGGACTGGATAACTAAATGAAAACCAACCATTATATTTGGCAAAAGAGCATTGTACAGTAGATGACCATAATTACATGAAGTCCATGTTTAAATCATTTTGTTTTTTGGGGTGTGATGGGGGTAAATAAGAAAATGAGTATTTGGTTTTGGAGGGCTTCCTTCTGCACTACCACATCATGCCAGCCATGGTGGATGCAGGATTCTGTTGACCTTTGAGGAACCACTGCTTCACCACCAGGATGGAGAATGAGGTGAGAAGTTCATGACGACCTCATCGCTACTCTAGGGCATGGGAAGACAGCCAAGCTAAAGCCATATGAAAGTTGCAACTGCACTTTAGAACTGTGTTCCCAGTGTAGGCATTAGTGATGATTAGATTATTCCAAGTTGATCTTTGTGGCAAAAAAGTAGAAGTGCCCCTGTGGCTACTGTCCTTCAGTGGACATCGTTAAAGTATCTAATCAGCTGTGCAGCTTTGTGTCCATTACTCATAGCCAGTGTAACTGTCCTAATATTTCCCTGTTTAAAGGACTCTCAGGTGCGATCCATCCTATATAAACTGGAATGTTTTTACAGGTAATCTCTGACGACCTCAAAGGACATTGGAATGATTATGTATTGACCAGTGACCCAGAAGTCAAAGTCAAAGTCTGCTGTGTCTGTCTGCCTTTCAAGCTGCACTAGAGTCAGAACCACTTTGGTTTTATCTGCCTGACTTTATTAAGAGTGTTGAACAAATTAGTGAGCTACTACTGGCCCAGAAATATCCTTGAGGCTTAAAAGTAAATTGGCACTGCCAGGTCTAACAGAGTTGTAAATCAAATGTCTGACAGTCCAGAACTTCTCAAACCCCCGGTGATCCTATGTCATTGCTGAATAATCATTTATTTCTGTTTTAGAAGAATCTGTCAGACTTTTTTTTTTATTAAGGAGCCACTTCTTTGGTTAAGAATCCATTAAACAGCAGGAAGAATATTAAACTTTAAGGTGAAACTGGAGAGATTCTGTGGAGCTGAAGAAAGTTGGTGTATGTCTTTATCTTCAGCACAGACTAATAGATCTTATGCAGGCAAAGCTGGTCTGGTGGTTGAGTCAAGCTTGCTTTTATAAAGTATCATGTGTATTTGGATAAAATATGTATATTGGCAGACAAAGTTTTAATTTGGCTTTTTTAGTGGTTGGGCCAAGATGATAATTTTGATCTGTGACAGTGAATATTTACATAACGTTCTGTTTTATGTCAACTTGAACAGAAACTTGGAGGTTGATCTAGGGGAATTCACCAATATTAATCTCAGAGGACCCTGCCTAAACAAATTTAACACATCTTAAAAACTAAGAAAATGAAAGAATTTATTAAGTATCTTATTAGATTTTAACATATAGAGTAGCAAATTGTCAATAAATGCCAACATTTTCCGCAAGCAGCTCCTCCTTTTTTTCATATTACCATCTCTACTTAAGTCACCAGCACCATAAGGTCGCCTCTATTTGATATTTTACATGCTACATCAGTCTCTCTCTCTTTTTTTTTTTTAAACAAAAACATGTATAATCAGCTTTAAATGTGATTCTTTCAGTGTAGTGAAAACTGTACTGCATGTTCACATTGTGCTGTGACAAAAATACCTTGGAGTTTCTCGGCTTCGTATATTCAACAGTACCTGCCATTGTGAATTTGTGAGTTTTCAACCATGTCACTGCAGTCTGTTCATTCATTCCCTCTGACAGCTGTCACTTCTGTCAGTGAGTGGGAGTGATTTTACTGTGCTTCCAGCAGTCAAGCATGTTTCAAGTATGGACCAGTGTTCTGTCACTAGTTTCTGAGATTGATTGTGTGACCTGTTATATGGTGGGGTCATTTTGAGCTTGGCAGGAGAAAAGGCAGGAAGTAGCTGAGGAGTGACAGGAAAACGAGAGTAAGGAGAAGATAGGAAAATGTCATCTACGCAGTTAATCAGCCACTCATCATTACCCTCAAGCCTCTAGTATGCAACAACCCCTCAACTCCATCAGTCTGATTTACATACACACGTTCAGTTACAGTCCTATAAGCACTACATTAATGCATACTAATGATATATATTCATGAGTGTTGAACATTTAAAAAAAAAATATTTTTCCATTAAAATAAATGCACAAATAGCATCATTCACCCAAGAATTGAATTAAATCACACTGAATTGCCTCTGTTCTACAGGATAATTGTATATGTTCAGCATTTAAATTAACTGCTGTTTGCTGGACTGGTGAATTCAAAATGCTGTTGACTGATATTGCTCTGCAGTCATTTTTGTTGTATTTATTCCTAAGCTTGGCTTAAGTCCTTTGTGCATGGTATATTATTTTTGATATCATATTTAGGGTGCAGCCTTTGTGCTGTAAGCGTTTCTGTAACATGGACAACCTACACTTGGTGCTGTCCCTGAATGCATCAAGGATGCTGATAAGAGGCTTCTAATATACATGAGCGTAAACAAACTACTTAGAACTTGCAAATTCACTAGAAAGTGTTGTCGCCACACTAGCCGCAGATGCATTAACATCTGATTTAGGGAGTCTTCCATTGAGTTTTTGCCTAAAATACAAGAGATGAAAATCCAACAACTACTCTTGACACCAAGCAACAATCAGACAAAACGCAGTATGTGCACTGCTGTCTCGTCATTTTGATGTCGGGGAGCTCCGGTATGTTTTCTTTTGAGATGCCTGTGCATAGCAGTCATGATGCTATGGGAACATTAGGCCATTTAAAGTTAGCAAACCGTTTTATTTAAGAATCTCACTTCTTTTGACTCCCAGGCATTTTCAGCATGCCTGGGGGAGTGGGAGTCATTGCATTCCATGCAAATCTGTGTTTACTTAATGTTGTATGTGGACGTGTTGTTCCAGCTCTAACTGATATTGTTTTATAAGCAAGTTTGATCAAATGTGTCTAATGACTGTGAATTCAAGCCAAGTCACCAGAGCTACTGCAGGACTGAAAGCTAAAAGACATATCTATGATAAAAAGTTTAAAAATCTATGTACAGTGACCTTATTTTAAATAAGTTATGCTATTTACAGAAACCACACCAGCATTGTATTGCTTGAGTAACTAGATTATGGATGAATTTCTCCATGTCAGTTTGGCCAATGATTGAATCAAACCTTTGCTCTTACCACTCTCAGTTCAGCCCCAAATAACCCTTGTCATTCTGTCTGTGAAGGCCCCAGAATGACACTTCAGGGGGGAGACAGTCGGTCCCTGTCAGTACACTCAGTCTCAGTCAGAGGGCAGCTGGTGCTTCCAGGTCCGTCACTGAGTCAGTGGTGTTGTGGACGATGTGCCTGTGTTTCCGCACTGAGCCGTGTGATTGCCATGTGTCAGAGAGCATAGCCAACTCTCACTTGGTGCATCTGCAGATTAGTGTGTGTTGCCTCAGTGACCAGTGACCATGTTTCTAGGCTGTCCAAACCTCTTCTTTCCTCTGCTTGCTGGTATTCTGAACACACTCCATTTGTGCTACTCTTCACTACACATAGAGTAGCACTATTTGAATCTATCGGGGTAATTATGAGGCTCTTTGCTTTTCATGTGTTGGTGTCATGTACATTTCACAAATAATACAACATTTAAAACGGCATAAATCCCAATCCTTAATCACAGGAGAGCTGGATTAGCAATTAGGTAATTTTTGGGATCATTAGGAAAACAATACTGGAACACTGTTTGATTGACAGGTGATCTCTGGGAAGTGAAGTACAAAACAACTAGAGCAGTCACAACCAAGATATCAAAAGCAAAAACAAAACACATTAATTTAATTCCATTATACCTGCTTTTTATTTTTCATATCCACATATGTTAAATGTAAAAGAAAACTGCAGAAGCTGAATTATTCTTTCTCCACTGATCCCAGGTGGAGGAGTGTGTTTATTCTGTGCTACTTAGTGCTTCTCTCCTGGAGGAGACACAGTGGACCTGTTTGTATTTATTTAAGAAAAATGAGACTAAACAAATGACAGATGTGTTGTTTTCTTCCCTGTATGGAAGTAAAAAAAAATACAATTACACCTGCTGCAGTGTTTGTCTAAATGTTCTCAGCTGGCAAGTACATAACTGGAGTTAAACGAGTTTTTACTAGTTTAATTACTGACCTTTTGCCCATTATGTAATTACAGAAGCTTTCAAGGTTTGTTTTTTTCTCTTCCATTTCTGGCGGTAATTGCTGTGCTTTTTGAGGACAGATGATGTGGAGGGCTTCACACTGTGGGCAAACGCCACCATTGGCACTGGAGGGTGACTCTGCTGTTACACAGCCATCTGGTCCCTCTTTCTTTCTGCCTAGACTCAGGTTTCTCTACCACACCACAGTCCATCTATGATTAATGCATATTCACATGTGCGTTTTCCCACAAACCGTAAGATATACTGTTCACGTAACTGTTCCATCCTGCATTTGTAATTGCTATGTTTGGTACTTCACCATTAAATGTATTCTCAGTTTCATGTTCATTTTAAAGGCTCCTGCTTAAACACAACATGACTCAACTGTGCATCACATGTGGTCACATAACTGAATGTTGTTACTACTGTTCTTTTTAAAGCCATAATTACTGTGTCTTGTATGAAATAGTGACTCCAACTTTAATTTAATAATTTTAATATTTCATTAACACTTTTCCGGCCACGATAGTAGTGTATAAAGTAAAGCAAATGACAGTAAAGTCAATTTGCTGCATAGAGGTGCTCACAAGTAATTTGCAGTGTTGTTCTTTAGGTAGGGAATGGCAATTAACTGTATTTTATTTTTAATTGTGATTCTGGCTTCTAGCGATTATGAAATAATTCAGTTAAAACAGTTTTTATGCTGTGTTTCGTTTTGCAAGGATATTTTAATTTACATTTCAAATCCAGTGCAGCTTTTTACTTTACTGCAGTGTGCTTTCGCCACTTGCTAATACTCTTATTTCTGTTTTATTTTAGTTGGGTTGCTAATCTAGAAACGTAAAACCACATATCTTATCTTCAGCATATTACTTGGCTGTGCTTGCAGTGGAAGCTAGGCTGGTCATGGAAACGATCACAGTGAGTAAATGAGAAGGATGCATTGTTGACATTACTCCCACTTTCAGTGAACAACGTTCTGCTCAACAGCCTCATGATGTTAGGCAGAATGAGGCTGACAGGTTGTGTTGGTGCAAGTAATTGCACAATAGATAAAATAAGACAATAATAGAGCCATCAATCACTCTACCGAGACCACGCCACACTTACACACACATGCAACACGCATGCACAGACCCACAAAAACACATAAGGTAGCGTTTGATGAAATCGCTTCACTTTCTTAAACAACCTTTTAAGATAAAGCAGGATTATATCTGGGATTCATTTTGTTTTAAACCGCAGGTTTCCAAGAATCTGTTTACTCTCAGTCTGAAATGCGGTTGTTTTTTGTGATTGATTTACCCCTGATTGTTCCTTCAACCAGTCAGTGCCAAGAGACTGCCAATAACAGCTTTCCATGCAAATGATTCCAACTTGTTCTTGCTGCCTTTTATTTGTTTTTGGTGTTTGATAACCTGTTTGACATTCAACTGAGGAGAGAAAAGTGAAAAGCACTTTGTCTTTTCCTCATATAAACTGAGCATGGCACTTGGCTGTGGTGTTTTATGTTGCTGTGACTTAGTTCAGAGGAGCTTTCAGAGCTTGTAAAAATCTCTTCTGCAGTGTGGCAACAAATTGCCTCCCTATGCAACTTCGTCACAAGAGTCCACAGACAGTAGATTTGGGTGAAGAGATGAATGTCACATATTTTGCTGCAGCCTTGTAGCTGGCTACAAGACGAGTTGTATTTTGTTATGTTTGTGTGTCTGAGTTGTACATATTCACGTGCTCTAATGTTCAATGTGTACCCTTACACTGCTTTTCTTCATTGAGCACCCAGACAGATCGTGAATAATTCATTCTCTTTTCATTTTCTCCCAGCATGAACTTGACAGTCAGGGTTGAGGTAGGGGGTTGAAGTACAAGCAAGTCAACGTAAGATTCACCTCTTTCTGTCCTGATTGTATGTCTTTATACAGGCTCACAGTGAATGAAGCAGTTTGAACTTTACATCCGTTACAGAATTTTGTACATATTTGGATAACAGTGGGTTTTGTCCAGTGTTTTTACTGGTTGTGAGGTGACTGAGGCTCTAGAGTGACCTCATCAGAACATGTTTTACCACCAAATCAAGATCTAAACAGTTACTTTACTACTTCATTACTTTCTGTCTTTGCAATAGGACAAGGATTTACAGTAATTAGTAAAATATTTGTTTGTTTTTGTTCTATTATCCAGTGATCTAAATCTAAAAATCTCCAATTTTCAACGTGAAACCATTAAATAGCTTCTTGGGTTGTTAAGACTAGGAAAATGTCTTTATTTAAATCTTGTATTAAGTTGCCTGGTGAAGTATTTCTTCTGTAAAGAAAGATAAAGAACTTGAAGGAACATGTCATAACATGGTTTTGTCAACATTCATAAAACTCCCCAGTGTTGTCTTCCATAGTTATTGCTCCAGTGTTCAAGCATAAACTCTACTATATAAAACTACTACAGCGTTCGGTCTGTTCTGCTTATATTCTAAATGTGTTTGAACTCTCTGCCACCTCTTGACGTGCTCTTGGGCTTGTCTTGGTGTTGCCTTTTGTGTCAAGCCATGATGTGCAGCCCCTGAGGGTCTAGGGCTCATGGGAAATTGTGTTCCTTAAAAGGCTGCTACAAAACTAAATATCAGATAAACAGTGTTTTTTATTTTCCAAAAACTACCCTCCTTATCTTGCCACACCTAGAGAATGACACAGCATGCGATTGTTTCGATGCTGGAGTTAGTGTTTTGTGGGATTTTGAGAAGGTTTTTAGAAGTTCTGAGTTCGGGAAATTGGTGGCTTTAGTGCCTCATCGAACTTCATTTCTGCCCCACCCAGGAAATCCTGACTACGGAAATGATTAAACACTGTTTACACAACTCCACCATTCATTACCACAGTTCTTCACATGTTTTCAGCAATCATTTTCTAACATGCTGGATGTGTTTAGAAACAAATCCCCTGTTCTACTTTACCTGTTGTTTTCCATATGAGATGGAAAATGAAGCAGATCATGTTTCCTATAATGGAGCTGACAGGCTTCAAAGTACAGTATATATATTTTATATATATTTTCATTCATACTCTGTATTTTTATGTAAGTTTCCTAACTTTTTTTGGAATATCTCAGACAGATGTCAGACATCTTATCTAGCTGAGCTATGTTAGGTGTGAGTTGGCACACTACCATGTGAGAAAATTCATAAATGATTTCAGCCGTCATGTTTAAGTCCTTACAAAGGAGTAGGGATTTCTTTATTTTACTGTAAGCAATGCCCTTGAATACAGAACAGTTCTGTGTTGAAGTTTTATTGCATGATATTGCATGATGGATTTTTAGTCCATGAATGTGGAACACTGCAGTGAAACAATGGTGTGTATTGCAAAGGAAACATGTAATTGTTCTACCATAAACATTAAGTGGTGCAAATGGGGTTCCAGTATGGGACCAGGTTTGTCCTTTTCGTCTTTGGGTAATGGCCATGAATTTTCCAGGACTGACAGGCCAGGCAGGTGGGGAAGGCAGTAAGCAGTCAAGTAATTACACTACAGGACTGGGGGGAGAACAGCAGAACTGCAAAGACTTAGAGGTGTGGAGATTGGCTGTTGCAGCCAGATCCGCCCTTGTGGATGTAATGGAGTGGTGAGAGAGGTCAGGTGGTGCTTGAAGGAGCAGCTGAGAGAAAGCCCTCGCATGAATTGTGAACAGTGGAGATTGTAACTAACACCTGCTTAGTAGAGCCCTGCAGAGCAGATTGGCAAGACGATATTTGACTGTATAAAAACTGACGAGTGAAATCAAACTTAGTGTCTTCAAGTACACCTGTGAAGCTGTGAATGTACCTGCACCAAACAGTGACAGGGTGTCCTACTTGACCCATGATGTTGAATATGCAAAACTTTCCGCTCACTCCAGCTACAAAGGTGCTCATAACGGGGTCCAACGTCTGATTAATTGTGCTTATCCACTGGCCATGAGAGCATTCTCTAACTAGTATCTAGCACATAATGATGCGTGGACGACCAGTGCCCTGTCATGAGTGCTCTGATTTAATCCTGACCTACCACCCCAACTGCATTTTATGATGCCCTTGCCTGATCCTACAAGACCTGTTGTACAGGCCCACACGCTATTAAGCAAATTGCAGTTTTCCCTATAATTATAACTGTAACACTACACAATTGCTAAGTGCTGTATTTTAACAGTAATAGCTTTTTCTCATGAAGTATAAAAAACACCTTTTAAAAAGGTAAAATTAAATCTGCCAAAAATTGTTCCCTTTTCACACATATTCTCAATGCTCTTTATCTTGTTAAACTATAAAATCTCTTTGTGTGTCCACATTTGCACCTAGAAACTTTGAGAATATTGATGGAGGAGAGATTTTCTTTTCCTTTTTTCATACTGTGGACATTATTACCCCTGTTTGCCAGGCAGCTTAGGTTTGATTGATGCGAAAGTGTCGGTTGGTTGGCCATGTCATGTCATCTCCGGTATTTGAAGGTACAGCCAGTGGATGGTTGGTTGGTGATACATGTAAATATGAATTACATTAAAGGGGAAAAAATAGCAGGATTAAATGTACATGCCTCAGGCAAGGATCTGAGAGTGTGGGAATCACAGAGATTGAGTCCAAAAAAGAGAGATGTTGTATTATGTATATACTTGTATTAAGGAGAAAAAGACAGTGTATGTAGGGTATGTACCCTGTTCTCGGTATAGGGATCAACAATTATCTGACCAATTTTAATTAGAAATATATATACATTCTTCATTTACTCAGCTAAATGTACAAAAACTCAGTGGAAAAGTATTGACTTCTTGGCTATATAATGGCAAGAAAAAGTATGTGAACAATTTCAATTTCAGTGTTTTCTGCATTAATTTGTCATAAAATGTGATCTGATCTTCATCTTCAATTCCTTTTTTTTGAATCAAGTCAAGAGTATTGACAGATATAATGTGTCTAAAATAAAAACACACTCACACACACAAATTCTGATGTTTCGTGTTTTTATTTAGAACAACCATAAAAACCTCTATATATACTACTATATACTATGTGTAACAGATTTAATGTGCAACTACACTTTAACTCATGTTCTGACTCATATGTAAACAAACAACACGTGCAGCATCCGTTCTACTCACGGTGCAGAACGACATTAAATAACATGATCTGTGTGATTGATTTGAAATGAGAGACTGTGGACACTTGAAGATTAGCCATCATATTGTTAGATGGCGCAACCTTAAAACAGGAATAACGACATTAGCTACAAGCCGACAGAATACTTTATTGGTGGCTGATCATGGTTAGGAAGCAGAACAGCAGGTTAGCAAGAGTGTTAACAGTGGGTATGTGTGTGCTGTCAGCTTACTCCTCCACAGTGACCTTAATTTTGTGCTCTATATAGCTGTGTTGGATCTGCCCTTACGAAAAACAAAAATGTAACTGAACTTATAGAAAACTATTCCATCACACACACATATATATATATATCTATACATCTATATATATATCTACCATTTTTATTGGATATACCTTTGATATATTATTATCTGGATGACGTGTGTGTTTGTCTGTGTCATCTGAGATTTGCCAGTATCATAATCGCTTTATGAAAGAAACCAGTGTGGTGGCTGTCAGTGTGTTGATAAATTGTCTGTGAGGAAACGGTGTCATTAGTGTTGTGGTCGGACGGGGGAAGTGGAGATTGCTGCAGTAAACACTGTGGTCTGTCTCCACCACTTTCTTCCTCTCTCCTTCTCACTTCTGTGACCTGAATACTGATCCCGGTTTTCAACCTGGAGGACATCTTGTCCCAGTCTAGCTGGGTAAGAGAAGTGACACTTTGATGATCTGGAGAGGACTGAGTCAAGAGCTGTCTACTGTCATCCCTGCTTCATCTTTTTTCTTGCCTTCTAAACGTCCATCTCAACCCTCTTTGTTTTCATATTCCCTTTCTATCACTTCCTCTGGTGTCTGCATTGCAGTGTACTTTTCTTTTCTCTATCTAGTAAGAGATGTTTATATCAGCAGTGGACCTTTTACAGGCCTCCTCTCCTCTCCTCTCCTCTCCTCTCCTCTCCTCTCCTCTCCTCTCCTCTCCTCTCCTCTCCTCTCCTCTCCTCTCCTCTCCTCTCCTCTCCTCTCCTCTCTCCAGATGATTGAGAGAGAGGAGCCTCGCTTTTCTCTTTACAGTATATGACAAATCAGGAGAGCATATGTTTTTTGACAGCAGCATTCAGCAGGAGAAAACTCGGCACACTAATCACAAAATCCCTCGACTGTTGGTTCGGTCTGCAGCTGTCTGCTTAATCCAGTGTAGATGCAACATGATGTCTTTGAAATGTGAGCTTGATTTCAACCAAATTATATCTCAAGGTCAGTGAGGTTAATACCAGCTCACAACTGTTGCTCCATATCTAATGTGATTAATTAGCTGGGAATTGGAGCGAATTGGTCGATACAAAGACGATTTCTTTCAGTTGTCCTGTTTTAGGGGATTATATCACATGGCTTGACTGCATCAACAAGGTGGAGAGAGGAGGTGAACGGTAGGGAATGCTGCAGTGCAGAGTAGAGTCAAGGTGACTGTCTATATTGTGTCAAATAATAACTAAGTTATCGTTACAGCCTATTTACACAATTATATCCATTTAATTTGTCTGCAGCCTTTCTCCCAAATATTTTAAATGAAATAATGACACACTTTATTGATCCCCTTAGGGTAATTTTTTAAATTTGCATTGTGTGCATCAAATTGCAGCTATACGCAGTCACTTATGTAACATGGCTCCCTCTCATTGTGTCACTCTCTGTACAAGCAGTGGGTCAGTATCAAACTAGCTTATCCACAGCTTACCACATATACATACCTGCCATTTATATCGTCGTTGCTGCTTTTTCTGCGATGATCAAAGCTTTATTCTCTGTCATCGTGGTTTTTGTTTATGTTGTACAAAGCATGAAGTTCACAAAGATGAAATTCCATTGGTCAGTGATGAAAAGGTTCTAGCCTGCCCCTTCTGGCCAACCTTTAAATCCTCCAGACATACACACAGTCTAAACACAGCAAGTATATACCTGGCTCTTGGACTCTGTGATGACAGAGAAACATCTAATGTTTCATATTTCAATTATTTGTCTGTGTGTCTCATAAGCCTCTTTATATTAATATGTATTTTACTTTGCGTTCTTCTACACAGCACAGATGCAGGCAGGAACACAAACATTCATATGCATAGATCACAGAGAGCTTAACACAAAACGAGGAGTTCTTAACCAGAAGAGGGGCAACTTCTCTGGCAGGGACATGGTTAGGGAATAGTGTCTGACTTGACTGCAGTTAATTATGCCGCAGCCTCGTCCATACAACAAACTGAAACACCACTAACCTCATTTACCAACAGTGCAATGCATGCAAACCACACA
The DNA here is from genome assembly GCF_900324465.2 of Anabas testudineus. Classification (NCBI taxonomy): domain Eukaryota; kingdom Metazoa; phylum Chordata; class Actinopteri; order Anabantiformes; family Anabantidae; genus Anabas; species Anabas testudineus. The sequence goes on along the minus strand of NC_046622.1, from coordinate 6,053,247 downwards.
AGTACAGTTTAGTGAACAAACACCAGACTCAAACACTGTAACCGGGTTTTGCCCACAGCACGCCATATGGTATCATAAGAAACATTAAGATATAAGAGAGAACAGTTATATAGGTAAAACCAGGGTTATGTGAGTTGATTCCAATACTCAATATATAGTATATTTTATATTGATTCTAGATATGAAATGACTGATCGCAGTATGAAATTTTGAACATATCACACAGTCTTACGTCAGATTAACACTCACTTTAAAGTGATGTGTGTTCTGTGACACTATCACTGAGTCAGGTTTTCTGGTAGATGTGTTCACACAGTACATCCTCTGTCTTTTTGAGACTTGTATTTCCTGCAAGATTGGCTTTTAATTTTCTCCCTCTCCCTCTCTGGAGAGGTGAGCACTTCTCCTGTTTGACAATTCCAGGCATTTCAAGGGATTAGAGGAACGACCACATGATACAACCCACCAGAATAGTAAACAGGCCTGTGTTGCCACACAGTAAGCTGTGAATATGAGATAGGAAAAGCAGTGTGGCTTGGGGAGTTATGTCTCCCCTTGGATCCAGAGCACTTTCCACTAACTTCTCCTCTAAGTGAGGTCTGCTAAAAGGTGCTCTCATACTCTTTCCTTAAGTGCTATTGAAACATAAACAGATCTGCCTTATTGGGCTTTGACTCCATTTTAGTTTGTATCAGTCAGGCTGCATTAAAGTTAAAGACTGGCCACAGATGAAAAGCTTTACTTCTACATACGTTTGTTGCTCCACAGTACAGGTTTTGACATGGAACCAAGGAGTTCATGGTGTACACACCGTATAAAAGCATTTTACACTTTAATGAATCCATACAAATTGAGAACTGCATGTTATAAAGCTAAATCTGCCGGGTCCACTTAAATCACACCATCCTGTTTGACACACCAGTGTAACGTTGATTCTTTACCGGGCTCCACAAATCAAGAGACACAGCTTGTGTCTCGTGTTGGAGCAGGTGGAATTTTGAATTCTGTTCAGCTGCACCACTCTGATTTAGTTTGTTTGTTTTGCAATTACAGATGAGCTGTTTAGTTTTTAGGTTATTTTGGGGGATGAAAAACATTTGTAGGACAAGTATGAATAATATGACATAATTCAGGTGTGAGAAGGAGGACATGCAAATCGGTATCCACTTTTTAAACACATTTTAGTATTTCCTAGTACTATGAAGCACACGTTTTCGAGGCCATCAGGAACTTCTTCGGTCCTAATGAGACTTGTATTTTTTTACTCTTCTTGAGCAAACTGCTTCACCTCTCTGTCTTCTCTAAACTGCGAGTCAGGTGTTTCTATTGATGTTTCTCTCCAAAGAGATATGTTTCTCTTTCGAAGATGGGTGTTCCTGGATCTTCTTTCATTCAGTCCACTTTCGTTCAGCAAGTGACACGTGTTGTGACTGGACACTGAACCTTGATCTCAGAGGTCAGATTGTACTTGTTTTGAAATTGTCAGCAGTTCTTTTACCACCATTTGAACCATTCGATGGTCAGTCTGGGGTCAGTTTTCCACTTACTGCCACATCCAGGTAGCTTGTTTTTTCAGGAACAGCAAGTGTAAAAGAACCTGCACTTTCAGCCACGCTTGTAGTTTGGAAATAGCATCACTATGTTTTATTGTTCTCCAGTTTCACCTTCAAACTTTCCAATTTATTCACCTACCGGCTTTGGGGATTTGAACAATTGCCAAATATTACTTCACAGTGAGAACTACCTTTTCACAATAAATGCAACTTCCCACAAGACTCTTAAAACACTCTTCTCTCACCACATATTTCCCCTCAAATATTCTGTACCTTATTTGCTATGTAGGTTAAACATTTTCTGATTAGCAGGGAGGTTAAAAGTTGATGAGTCCTATTTTCGTACAGGTCAATTTGTGAATAATTTGGCGTCACTCAGTGAAACAACAGGATCTCTAAGGTCCTCCGTGCTCCACTTTCACCTTCAAATTAAATAACCTCTCATAATATGAAGTGGCACACAGGACTAAATGATTTTACCACACCTGACATGTATTTCCATTTGTTCCACTCTCCTGCAGATGGAAATGCGAGTCATGGTATTACTTCTAATTTAGGCATTACCATAAGCAAGCATCCTAACCGCCTTACTACAAGTTCAGGCAGCTAGACAAATTACATTTTCTGTGCTTTTTAAGATTTGCTACATTAAATTTTCCCCATAATTTATCGGTAGAGAAGATGAAAACAGACAGACTTCACACCTTTCCCAAGGTAAGGCCTCACACGCTTGACGGTGAAAAGGCTTTTAATATTCAGGTCATATCTCTGTGCTTCTACGCTCTTTGTGTGATCATCTATTCCCTTCTTCTTAAATAAATCACAAATCGCTTTTTAGTGTTTGCTGAGGGACTGCTGATTTGATATAATTTCCTCTGTGATTGAAATAATTGTAGCAGCTGTGTTCAGTTCAGGAAAACATTTCAAGAGTGTGAGGTCTTGAGAAGACCGAGGGAAATTATTTCATTCAAGATAATGAAAAACATTTGTTAGTGTGTGTCTGTCTGTGCACATCTTTGTTTGCAAGGTGGGAGGTTAAAATGTACAGTATGTTTGTTTGGCTGCCACTTTACCTGATGTTCTTTTTTTTTTCCTTTGGTTAAATTGGCTTTTATAGTACAATCATGCCGTTCAATCTCAGCAATGAATTGACACATATTGGTGCTGTTGTGACAGGGAGCAGTGACCAGGACATTTAATACAGCTGTACACTGCCATGATTGAGATGAGATTAGATATATGGGTTGGCCATGATGTGTGGTGGGACACGGTCATTCTACTGTGCACAGAGGGTGACTGGGAGATTAGATGAGGATATGCACTGCCTGGCTGGGCCTCTTCCACATGATTTATATCTGCTTTTCACACTATAAAGTCAGAGTCGCCGCAAAGGTTTTTTTATTTAGCATTTTGTAAAATTTGTTTTACATTTCCCCCCTGTTCTTTGTGTCTCATGTTTTCTCTCTGAATGCATGCTTTGGAAATACAGGAAAGGGAGAATAAATCAGTCTGTGGGAAATGTTTACCATGAAATTAGAAGTAGGTTGTACTGACTGGCAGTGTACCCAGGACTCTTTTGTGCACTCTCTTGCCAGTATCTTCCTTTCTTTTTACTGTAGCATTCTCACTGTTTTCATTTGCTTCCTTCCTCACAATATGTCTCTTCACCTTCCTTTAAGTCTGAATGCTGCCTGAGGCTTAGCCTTCTGGGCTGAGGAGTTCCAAGTCTTAGCAACAGTGAGCTCTTTGCCACTGTGGTTGATCTGCAATGTCTGCCCTCAGCTGCACTTTTAATGATAACCTCAATCCACTCAGTAAACATATTCGCTCGTGTTACTCTCTGCCAGACTGATTTCCTCTTCAGTCACAAACACACACAATGCAGCTGTCCTCCTCTAGCCCCTTAATCTTCGTTCAAACTTTAGACATATTCAGACAAGAAGGCTGGTCTTTATTAAATCCCCTCATTGCCATTGGATATCAGTAGTTGTACTTGTCAAATGATAAGCAAAGATTAGATCTCACAGCCAGAAAAGGAAAGGAAAGAACATTAATGCAGCTGATCTTCTCAGAATTGGGATATTTCTCCCTTTATGTCGACTGCAAGCCTGGCTGATTAAGAACATTGCTTACACTATGGCTAAATAGGACAAAAAAAGTTAAACCATCAGCTTTTATCCTCTTTAAAAATTAAAAAAGTCATCCATGTTTCCATTATTGTAACATATAACTTTTCTCTTGGTTTATTTGTTGCTTGTCCCTTGAGCTGAACTACCATCAGGTCTAATCATGATACCGCTAAGGTTCCAAAACTGGGAAATTACACGTTCAGACATCCAATGCTTTCACTGAACACTGCACAAACTACTGTGTCTACAAGTGTCTTAGTCATACTCTAATTAACCTGGACTTGCCCTTTTGTTTGGAGTAAAATATAGCAATTGGAAAATGTAATATACAATGACATTGGTTTTCTACTTGAGGCTCTACAGTCAAGTGCTTATGAGGCTGCTGTAATGGTAGAATTGCAGAACTCCTTAGTACCACCCAAGTGCTTCAGTGACTTTTCATCTACAGCACACTGATGTTGCTTTTTAAGTTTCTATTTTTTATCTTATTGTTTTATACATGTGGCCAGTGCAAGTTGAAATTTGACATTTTTAGTTTGTTTTCCTTGGCAGTAGGTGAAGCTGAGCCTGCTCAGTTCTTAGTTTACAGATATTACAGGCTGTGGCTATGCTAAGGCCGGCTGATAATCAGTGGGGATGGGAAAACAAAGTTGTCACTAAACAGGAAAACAGAATCAGATTTACAGGCAGATGATACACTGGTGCTTTCCCTTATTGAAATTAGGAGAAGGCGAGAACAACATGGCTCCATTAGCTGGAAGGTTTTTCCAAAATCCTCAGTGGTGGACTACTTCTCAGAAGGCTCAATCATTGTGAAACACCTTTCATCTTCAGTTTCCTGGGAGCTTGTTAGCCACATCTGTATGCTGCAGGCATCCAGTTCAGGGAAGCATAAACACTGTAATCTCTAAATCTTTGCAGTGTTTCCACAAACAATTCACTAACTATGTTAACGGCTCCATCAGAATTTGTCGCATGTTGGGAGTTAGTCTTTTATTCAGGTCACATTCTCCTCAGGTCTGTCAATGCTTACTGGTAGGTTTACACTAATCTCCTATTCAATACAGTCAAACATTCAATACTCTTATTTAGATTCAGTAAATAATTGCTACTGTGGGAATCACTGTGGTATTAAACCTTTGTACTTCCCTTCCTAAATATTACACTCATTGCTGTTTGTTTTTAGGTTTCTTGTATAGACTGTGGTAACATCCATGCTGTGTGAGCTGACAGTTTTTAGCCTGTTCATGTCAAATTTAATCACTGAAAAAATAAATGTGGCTAAGCTATGAGAAAACAAGTGAAACAAATTGCTCACACTTCTCATCCATTGTCAGACACCTTGGTGTCAAACATAGACTTACTGTGGATCCACACCCTGACTGTACATGTCAGGAGATGTACTAGATATTCAGACATACCAGGTGGCTGCTGTCTGGTACTTGTTAGACTCAGCCTAATTTTTAGTGAAGGAGAGAGGAGTCTCCAGGTGTCACACAGAAGGCGGTGGGCATTATACACTAAGTATTATTCAGTCTGTGTCCTCTCACCTGTCTATGTAGAGCTACTCAATCATGTACAGTACTATAGCCTCAATTATAATATACACATCTGCTTTTCAGTCTGCAGCAAGATAAGAAAAGTTTGGTGCTAACTTCTGCTCAGGTGCGCTGACTCGCAGAAGATTCTGCCTACGTTTTTTTGTAGCCTGAAATCAGAGTTGAGCATCTGTGCACAATGCCTGTGTTTACGTCATTCAGTAAGCCACAAGGCCAGTATTCCACCTTTCACCTTAGTTAATTCGCCTGGTTTGGTGGTGGTGATGCAAATGTGAATCCAGATTAAGGAGGAAGTGTTTCAGTCTATCAAGCATGTCAACAGCAAGATATGGCCTAGGATCATCATAATTAGGAGCAAAGCATTGCCAAATAGATCTCCCATTATGTCTCTCAGACTCTTTCCTCCCACTGGCATGTTGTACTTGGTGTCACCATTTTGCAACATGACATCGACTTCATGTCATTCTGCTCAGACCGACACACTGCAACAGTGTCTTGGACAACACCTCTTTTTGATAGTATCTCTTAATGGGGATATTTGGCATCTCAGAGCCTTAGAAATAGATTTGTAACCTTCCCAGACTGATTTATATTAATCACGGTCCTCATTTTTTTATGGGATGTCTTTTGATTTCAGCATATTGTGCCACTGGTGAGTTTTTAAGCCGACTTCATGCTTCTGAAAAGCGTATATTTATTATTTGATTGAACAGGGATGGTAGTCATCAGGCCTGGTCTTTTGTAATCCATCTCCAACCAGTTGTCATTTCTGTGGTAGTTTTGTGGATTTAGTAACTAAGGGGTAAAATATAGTTTCCCACCAGCCTCCTAGATATTACATTGTTAGTTTAAAGTCTGAAACAGTTTAGTATGAGGCACAAAAAGAGAAGTAATCAGAAAAGCATTGATTGTTTTTTATGACACTGTTTTTGTGTGTTGATGTCTATTGTACTGTAACAAAGGGCATCTCACATGAGCCCAACAAACATTTTAGAAGACTGAAAGAATTAATTTAGAAAAAAATAGCTTCCCCTCATGTCTGGAAGTAGTTTGGCAACATATCAGATGTGCATCAATCATTTGCAAGTTGTGCAGTAAGGAATAAAAATGTTGTTATTAGAGTCATAGATTGGAGTCATCCTCTCAATGAAACAATATCAACTGAAAAGGAGGAAGTAAGCGAACCTATTCACATGGTGACGACTTGCGTATTTTTTGACATCACAATCATTTAATCTAATCACAAATCTCTCCTGCTGCAATCACCTTGTAATCAGGACACCTTGTCTGAAATCAGTTGTGCAAACTGTGCACCCCACGTCAAGTTTTCAGCAGTTTGGAAGCTCACTTGTGGTTTGAGCGATACAATAAGCCTTAACCTTTAATGTGTTTTTAAATTGTCAGGTTTTTAACGTTCTATTCATAATTATACTATTCTAATGATTAAACGGGGAGACAAACAGATGAACAATGAGCGAGTTGATGAAGCCAATTTGAACAAGTTCCTGTCTCTTTTCCCCTCCCTAATTCTGTTTCTCTCTGTGTTCTCTGGACAATTACTGCTTTTTAAAGATCAAAACAACAGTTAATTTCTCACTCACAACCAGTACGTAGCTCTGCAGTCTTCTTAACTTAACACTGAAACAGATAGGGCAATTGAAGTATGGTCATTAGCATGATTCAGTGTTGATACAAAGGCCATTCATCAAACTAAATGGAACCACAAAAGCAATAACCTGATTTGTTATATACTTGACACCCCCCTCCAGTGTTCCACACCCCTCTCCCTTAAATGGCTTGACCTTTATTTTGGTGACATTTTTAAAGTAAAGGAAGAATGGCCCCAGGTAGGCTTCTAGCTCAACTCTTCAGCATAGTTCCCTGGAGTGACAGTGCCATTTTTGTGCCAATACTTACTATTGTTTGTGTAATATTGTAATACATCCTTTTTTTCCCAAGTCCATTCATTTTAAACACTGAAGAAAGACATGGAGCCAAAGGCTAAAAAGAATTCATAGATTCTTTTCTTGTCTTTAAGCATGAACCATTTCCTTCTTATAAATAATATCATTTTTAATTAGCTTGATTTCTTTCCTTACCTCAACATTTTTGTAAAGTAGTTCCTCATTTAATTCTATAGGTGTCATCCAGCACTTTACTTTTTACTTTAATGTCATCGAATAAACAGCACATATCCAGACTCGGACCACTTTGAGACCTTCACATTTTTCTTTCTGCATGTTCTAAAAAGAGTATTATTCTATTATATGTACAGAATGTGCCATCTGTGTGCTACTACTTATGTTGAGTGATGTTATCTTCACAAAGCTTCTCTTTTATATCTTTTACTTTTTAGTTCAGATGGGTTAAAACGCATTCATCTGCCTTTTTGTTGTACATAGTTTCTTTAGACTGGCTGTGAAGTAAGTGGGGTTGTTAGAAAATCTAAGTATTCTGTATAGATATTGCATTTTGTTTTAACTCCCTCTGGCGCTGCTTAGCTGCAGAGGGGTCAGCTCATTGTTTCCTCCTCTTTACTTCAGCATAGCACTTTTGTAGTTTATCCCTCTGATTGCATTTGATTTTAAATGTCAGTTGCAGGCTGCAGAATTTGTAGTGTCACCTTGTTATTGTGTTTAGTTCATCAAGAGTTATTGATGGCATCCATGACTATCTGTTGTTTGGTTTCTTTGGTTTGGTCTTCTGCTCGTGAATGCACTTCTGTTTGTTAGCTGTATTGAGCTTTATATGGTTGGTTTGTCATGCTAGCACATCAATGTATCAAATAGACACTGAGCTGTTTGTGTTTTAAGCACTTCATGAACACTCTCCTTTAGCTATTTGATTTAAGTGCAAAACAGTCTTAAGAGATGTGCCCTGAGTGTGAATCTGTCAGTGCTTCTCTTATTGTGATGATCGTGACTGAGCAATATAGTACACGATTTAGTGTCATTCTAATTATTCTAGGGGTTAAAACTGGATTTTAAAAAGGGCATATTACACATTTTATTGTATTCACTGGGGTCTTCATCCCATGCCCATCAACAAACGATTCAGTCCACATCTGACTAGATGAATGTGCCTTAGAACCTGGAAGCCTCATCATTTTATTAATTTAAAAATATCTGGGAGGACATCCCTTCTCTGCACATCTACTCCCTAGAGACCTCTTCACTCCAGTGTTCGAACTCCACCAGCAGTCTTCGTAAATAGGACATCAGTTCTATTTATTTTCACCCAATTTAGTGGCCACAAAAGGCTTCCCGTAGAAACTCAAGTCCAATCTTCGCTGCCTGTCACCATGGTGATGGCGAGCCATCAGCCCCGACCTAATCAGAAGCCTCTGAATTTGGAGGGATTCTTAAGAGCTCAGATGTAACTCTTAATTCTCTACCTCATACAGCAGCTATGATATGCAAGCAAAATCTTTCTAAGGCAAAAAAACATACTTGATTGAGGCTCATAACTACATCTTTAGCGATTAGTGGTATAACCAAACCCTAACTAAAGGGTATAATTCATCTGCTTGGTTATTAAGCAAACACACAGAATAATGATAGTTGTAAAAGAGATATTTCTCAACTCAACATAAACAAAGTAGCATAAAGCATCTAAATCTAAGTCCAATTTCAGCAGCTTTTCATGTTTAATAGACACTGGAGATTTAATTCAGACAGAACTCACACGACTAAACTGTCCATAGGGTTTGAGAAAATGACATTAAACCTAAATATTCAGGTTAAATTGAACTGTAATTTAGTTTTAACAAAGGAGTATTAGTTTAAAGAAACAAACAATTGGTGATAAATGACGGTCGTTCACAGCTTATTCACAGCTGCTGAACTCCCTTATACCCTGAACACAGACAATGGATGAACCGCAAGGGGAGAAGATTTACTAACAAATTTGGGCAACTCACCTCAATGAATATCATTCATTTCTGTCCAAAAAGCCACAGGATTTGACGACAGATGCTAAATCGGCAACACTGCACAATGCAAAGTTGTGAACGACCCCACGCCCCACGACTCAAACAGAGACTGAATGCCAATGTCTTCACTGGGTGCGTCAATAAAATGCGAAACTGCACAGAAACAAGAACAGGTTGTCAAATTCACACACATGCAGTATATTTATTTAATTAGATCACAGTCTTTATGTAGTTGCACATGCTGACATTGAGATTGCAACTGTGATTACATTGATTGTGCAGCACTACTCATAAACCCAACATGCTAAGGAGCCACAGGGGTAAAAAATGAATAACCTATTTGCATACCCTTATTGCTTTCATATAAACAGTCCTCAGTTTCGCTGCACAGTAAAATAATTGTCTGCCTTGTGGAATGTTATTCCCAGCACATTAAAGAGTCACTATAATGTCTTAGCTTCTTTCATTTCCTTAGATACAAGCTCTGCTGCTTTATCTCCAACATCACAGGATGTCCTTCTTTCCACATAAGCCAGGTGAAAGTGACTAGTCTCATAATTGCCTGTGAGAATTTCCAAACCGAGTTACAAACCGTCCATGCACAAAATAACTGAATTACCAATCTAATTTTACCTCTGCTTTGTGAATACAGCCTCTATAGGTATAAGTGTAAAGGAGCCAGCTGTCACTCACTATTCTAATGTAACCTACGGGTCTGTTAGCTTCAGCTGCACAGAAACTGAGAGCCTAATTAAAGGGGCGTTACTGTCCAGCCTCACAGTGTAGTAATGTTGCTATAACCTTTTCTCTGGTTTACAGATCATCTACCTGCAGCTCCACCATGTTTCTGAACATCTTATTATACAAAGCAGGTATTTTTAATTGAACTTGTATGTTTAGCTGCAGGAGGCAGGTTCCCTTCTTCTGTGGGCCCATCTCCTGGGAACAGGAAAAAGACTTAGCTTTACCTCCATCTGCGGAAACCTGATTTGACAGCAGCACATTGGCACTTACATCATACAGTATTAATTGTTGACTGCTACAATTTTCTTCTCTCCATTACTGTTTCCACATGACACACATTTTCTGAAAATCTGTTTTTGTGCCTCTGCAATTCAGTACATCCAAACTATATAGGACTTCCACAGCTCTTTGAAGTTGAATTTGGTGCAGTCAAAGAAATGTCAAAAGATTTAATTCCCTTCGAGTGGAGATAACGTGAATACAAATTGGTTGGGTGGGTGTGGAAACGCTTTGATAAATCCTTAAGCTGACACTCGACATGTTGACTGACAAGTTGTCTTTTAACTCCAACTCAGACCTCAAACACTTGTAGCACCTGAAAGACTTTAGAATCTTATTTTTCAATTTCTAGTATTTATTTTTTTTTAATGATTAGTTGAGTATAATATCCCCAATGCTAAGCTTCTACCCACATAAAAAGAAAATACAACTATAATTAGCAATTCTCCCATCCTCTCCATCAGGCATTCTCCCAATAACTAGCAATTCTTCTACCCAGAAAAAAATTTGAGTAGAAATGTGCCTCATGTAATGACATAATTTAACATGTTTTTCAGGAGATGTTCATGAATCAAGCTATATTTGAAACAGTCGGCTCCAGTGGCAACCGTGAACAGCACAGATGGACAGACAGATTAATGACAACATGGTGACCACATGGCAAGATACAGCCTGCAATGATGACATTGCAATGACAGAATGCATGATTCTTCCTTTTTCTTATTAACAGGTACCATTGGAATTTGGTTTGGTCTTAGATAAGATTTCCAAATCTTGATAGTCAACGTCAAGCTGATAGTTTTAACTTGTTAACACTTGTTAATATTTTGGAAATGACAGAAAGAAAAACAAACATTATCTGTCCAGCTATCCAGTTTTAAAGCTGTTGGTTGAGGTATGTAGTTAATTGGAGCTAGTCACAAGAAGAAACCATGCTACACCTCTTATGCCAAAATGTATCTGTGTCTTCACCACAAGGAAAAAGCATCTCTGCATTTTCTTGTGTTTGCATCATTGCAGCATACTGTAGCTGTTGCGGCTACAGTCTCCTAAAGTATGTTTTCATGTGTGTTTCTGCACTCTCAGGGTGCACTAAAGGAGGCCAAATGTTGCTTTTATGCAAATGTTGGCTTCCCAAGAGTTATAAGAGCAGTTGATTATACACTCTAAGGTGTCATAACCAACACTGTGGCCAAAAACCCTGGGTCAGTACATGACTTAATAATTGTGAGGAAGAGTGTTCTTTATTCCAGTTTAAGACATGATGTTTTAGGTGAGTTTTATTTGTAAAATCATTACTTGCATTGAAAAAGGAGAATTTATGTATGGTTATTCTGCAAAGTCTTTATGACAAACACCAGTGGAACACGCAGAACCCTCATTTAAATATGATTGCATTTTTTTTTTTTTTTTTTGTAGGTCATTTGCAAAATGCCCAGCAATGAAACACAACATTTTCAAGATTGCGCATGCAATTTAGTACTCACTATTGGGATCTTAGTACATCGTCTTTCCAAGAGCAGGAACTGTGTAGTGCAGATTACTGATAGTGCTATTATCTCTGAATCTCAGTGAGAAAGGGTTTAACAGAGGAGCTCAGTCTCACCAACACACTCAGCTGCTGTTGGGTTTAACAGTGGTAAACAGACCAAGGCTAGCAGTGTTCTATCATCAGAAACCATCAGGAGTAGAGTTGGAGATAGGCTCTAAATAGATGTGTGTAATGTCACATCCTCTCAGTGTCCCTGTGTCCTGTCGTCGTAGTATATTAGATAAGCCCTGTAGAGCCAGCAGGGAGTCTGGGAGAAAATTAAACATCTAATTCTTGTGGTGTAGTTGTGGAAGCAGTGAAAATTAACCTTGCATGCTTCGTCTGTGCCTATTTGGGTCATTTAGCTGTGGCCATTGTTGCAGATAGCATCATTTATTGTGTTAAACAATTATTAAACCCACAGACTTTGCCATTGTTCTCATTAGACAGCTGGATAAAGAGGTGTAGTGTAACATCTTTTTAATTGCCTTTAGCATTGCTTAGTTAAGAAACTATTACAATTTTTACACAAAGAAAATTTTCAGAAACATATATATATATATATATGTGTATATATATATATGTATATAGTATATACCAATACTATATTCAAACATATGGTATTGGTATATACTGAAGTGCCAAACTTATATTGATTATCCAGACTGAGTAAATGTAAAAACACAATTTACCTAAATGCTTTAACCATCCATTGCACCTGGCTTTGGGGATCTCCTTATCAAAATACATGTCAGGTCACAGGGTCTGTAGACCTCATCTAGTGTCTGGGTCGCTAGAGTTTCAGAGTCTTATTATAAAGCCACCACAGCACTGTATTTACTGTGAGCTGAAAGGTCATCATGGTTATGCTGACAGTTCAATCCTCACATTACTTTAGAGTAGAGTTATCTATTAGGTTTATTTATGGCTTCCTCAGTCCTAATGATTATGTTGCTACTTTGATCATCTTCTTTGTTCGAACAGTATGAGACGTAGCAGTGAGTGAAAAGAAGAGTGAAAGAAGATTCATCCACATTTCATAGTGGCAAGAAAAAGTGTGTTAACCCTTTGACATTTTGTGATTTTCTGCATTAATTCATCATAAAATGGGATTCAGCCTTCATCTAAGTCATCCCAAGTGACAGCCAAAGATTTTAAAGCATCATTGAAACTGACTAACATCTGTGTTCATGAGTCTACAGTTGGTAAAGCGTTGAAGCAGGGTGTCTATGGCAGGACACCACGAAGGAAGCTGCTGCTTACTAAAAAGAACACTGCTCCATGCCTGAAGTTTGCCAAAGAGCACATTGACACTCCACAGCAGTATTGGCAAAATGTTTTGTTGACTGATGAAACTAAGATTGAACTTTTTGGAAACAACATGCAGTACTACGTCTGGCATAAATAGGTCACTGCATATCATCATGAAGACATCATCCCAACCATAAAGTATGGTGCGTCAGGGCCTGGACAGCATGCAGTGATTTGGGGGGAAGAGTGTGCATCAAAAAAATTCAGGATAATGTCAGAATGTCTGTACGTCAGCTGAAACTTTGTAGAAGTTGAGTGATGCTACAGGACAATGACCTTAAACACTGGAGCAAGTCTACAACAGAATGGCTTCAGAAAAACAAAATCTGCCTTTTGTAGTGGCCAAGTCAGAGCTCAGACCTCAACCCATAGAGATGCTACAGAGCGATTTTAAGAGAGCTACACACATGAGGCCCCCAAATAATATACAGAGCTGAAGCAGTTCTGCAGGAAGAATGGGTTAAAATTCCTCCTGCATGTCGCAGGACTGATCCACAGCTACAGGACGCACCTGGCTGAGGTGATTTATTTGGTGTTATTATTTTTGTCACATAGATTTGTTAATATTCTTGACTTAGATGAAGATCAGATCACATTTTATAACAAATTTATACCCTGAAATTCCAAAAGGTTCTTGTGCTTTTCTTGCCACTGTAGCTGTTTGCTGCCACATTGCATTCAGGCCAACTTTCCTTTTTTTTATGCTGCCAGATTTACAGTCATTAAGTAAACTCCAGGCAGGCTGCCATATCCCTTTAATTTAGGAGTGGAATCTATGTAGCTATCTAACCAAGAGGCCCTAATTAATGGAGTGTTACAGAGATTGTTGTCTTTCTGGCAGGTTCTCCATCTCTGCAGAAGAACTGTGAAACCTATTTAGTGTGGTCATTTAGTCCTAATGAAGCAGACCGAGCTTGTTGACAATTTTTTATAACCTTCCCCATGTTTTTGCTTTAACAATTTTTAAATCTTGGGAGTTTTGCTGACAGCTCCTTGGACTAGTTTTGGTTTGTCAGACCTACCCTGTCAACTGTAGGAACTCGTTTATGGTATTGTTTGGTATTTTTGTATTCTAACATCAAATTAGCTTTTTAAAATCCCAAAGAAAACAAAATAAAAGCTGTAATGTGACATTGCAGATGCAGTTTTGCAGACTGTATATTTCTTGGGCATCGTCCTATTCTTCGATGGAATAATGGAGATGGGATGCCTGTATGGTATTTGAATTAGTTCAGCAGGTTATGTATTGGTGGAGCATGACAAGTCTTTACAGTTTACAGGTTGCTTTTACTACTTCATGCAGCAACAACTGCTGTATACAAAGAATTTGGTCATTTACTTCTTCACATTGATTATAGAGTTTACATCACTGAAATGAAGTGGTGTTCAAGCTCTGCATTGATTCACGCTGCAGAATTTTTGCATGGCCCTAGAGAAGCTCTGCTCTCGAGGTGTTAAGGATGTAATCAGTGATTTTGTGCTTTTTTTATTTACCTCTTGTAACATAATGGGTGGAAATTATTCTGCGGATCAGAATGTGCAATTACGCCACTTCTCAGGATTGTGGTGTATCTGTGAATATTGTGATTAATGGCAATTGCTTTGAACAATGATGAGGTTCAGGGTAAACCTCATGCCTCTTGCTGAGATACGTCATGATAGCTGCAACAAGAGAGACTTTTGTCTTGCAATAATTTACTTTTAGATCAACCACATTTTAAATGATTATTATGTTTTACCACAAAGTCCATATACTGTAAACACATTGTGGCACTGAAGAAACATTGTCACTGTTACAGCAATTCCCGAAACCTTTATTTATTTATTTTTAATTGTGAGACATTCACAATTTAACAGTGAATGTCTCACAATCAACCTAACAGTGTCAATGTTTAGTGTTATGCTAACTGTGTTTGAATTAGTTTCCTAGGATTTTTTTTTAATGTATTTAAGTATGTTTTGTTCCACATTCACTCCAGTAGCTGTAATAAATGTCTGAGTAAACATGATTTTAGACTTTAAATTATTTACACCAAAATCACAAATTGTAAATTTACCTTAAGAAACGTTTTAGTCTCTACAAATGCTTGATGTGTCTGACATAGTAAATTTAGGTAAAGTTTCCTTTATGTAACTGAACAGATCATCTGGGTGTAATTAGGAGTATGGTACCAACCTGAGATCTCACTGTACAATACAGGGTAGGATTCTTTACTGAGTCAGTCGTGGCCAGACACGGCACGTTTCACCTGACATGAAAATGAAAAAATAACAATGCTGCTTTATTGTGTTTAGTGTCTGTGTTTGGCTGTCACGCATGGTGGCACTAGGAAGGTGGTCAAAGGAGCAGGCAGTTTGTCTGCATACTAACAAAAGGCTTTCTACCAATCAGCTCATTTTCTATACCAGTTATTGTGACTGCATTACACTTGTTGCAACTTGCTCGGCTTTTTAGGGGTTGTTGGCACATTTTGGCCACTAAGCCGACTCAGACTGCATATTACCCCCACCCCGTGGGTTTTCAAGCTGTGAATTCCTTTTATTGTTAGTGGCTCATTGAACAATGTCTCTGCTCTCTGTGCTCGTGATGAAGATGTCTGCTTCTCAGGCTGAATTTCAGCACTGGAGGTGGTTTTCAAAAGTATGTTGACAACAAGTTTTTCATTTTTGCCCAAAAAAACTGGTTCAGTAAGTTGCTGAAAATGTTCCTGATTTCTCTCACTTTATATTGAAAGGGTCTACATACCTGCAACAAAACCTGAATTTACAGATTAAAGTCAATTCTCTTTATGTAGCAATATTAAGATCACTTCAATAAAGCATTTTGTTTTTCAATGCACATCAAAAAATAACATAATAACTGTGAAGCTTTTGCACATTTTTTTTCTCCTGCTTTATTTCTAAGGAACTTTACTCTGAAGAATGACTCACTGTCAAATCTCCAAGTCCAAGCAGACCAGTGAGACACGTCATTGAAATGTAATTGCACTGAGATCTGATGATTGAGTTGAGGCTCCATTTATGCCCCTATGGGCTAGTCTCTTTCCACTACTTTAGGCTGCTTTTGATCTCACCTAGCTATTACCTGTCAATCAGTAATGTGCGGCGGCTATCTAGGCCCATTTTCCACCTGCTTGCATTGATGCCCACCAACAAGTTGTTGTCAGTGCTCTCCATATATACCGTGCACTTCTTTAGAGGGCTAATTTCATGCTTGTTGGACTTGAAGAACTGCATTATTGATTGTTGTTTTCTACATTCTTAATAGTGATTACCTTTTGTGTCATAAGGGGGCAGTACAGCTATAGGGGCTGCCTTCCTCTCCTTTTTTCATTACATCCTGAGCAATTGTATTTTCATGGGTGCTTAAATTCTGATGAAAACCTTTTTAGAAGGGAAGAGATTTCTACTTTTTTCTTCCAGCAGTGGCCAGACCTTTAGCATCAGAGTAGTGACCTGGAAAATATCTGAGAGGGCCTTCTTGGTTAATTATTTTTTATTTTTTTTCTAGAACAGGGTTGAGAGCTGGGTCAACAGTGTTCAGTATAAAACTTCATGTTGCTGGAGTACTACATCAACAGAACAGAAAATAATTTTAACAGCATGCAAAAGGCATAAACCCCCAGTTGTTTCTCACATTTTCTATCTGTCCCATCATATTTTGCAGTTGGTTGGTGGCGAATTTGATCTGGAGACAAACTTCATCATCCAAGACGCTGAAAGTATCGGCTGCATGGTGGAGCTGTTAGATCACTGTGACGTCACCTGCCAGGCAGAAATCTGGAGCATGTTCACCGCCATCCTTCGAAAAAGTGTTCGAAATCTGCAAACTAGCACTGAGGTGGGCCTCATCCAGCAGGTGCTGCTCAAAATGAGCTCAGTGGATGACATGATTGCAGGTATGAGAATGATTTTGTTTTATGTGAATATGCAGCAATTGTCATGGACATGGGTTATGCTGATTTCATTTTCACTTTGAGTTAGGCATCAAAACATGTCTATGAGATTTTGAGTTATAATATACTGGCAGTTTTAGATTTGGAAAAAGATCAGATTTAGATTAATCTGTAAACCTCTGTCGTCAAGAATCTAGCTGGCTTTTCTTAAACATTAAAGCATAAAAGTTATTATTATTGTCCTTGTTTTTGTCAGTAATCAAATCAATTCGAACTGTTTTTAAGACGATATTTATTGCAAACATTTGAAAACACTTAATTGTAAGTTTTTAATTTGACACAACATTCTGTCACACCAGAATCTAAGAGTTAGGAGTAATCTATGCATGCACACCATGCATGTTGTCTGGTGGAAACACATGCAGGTATGTGGCAACCTCCACACAGCTGGCCTTGATTTGAACCAGGGACCTTCTAGCTGTGAGGAGGCCGCGCTAATGACTTCACCACCGTGCTGCCCCTGAGTAGTCTTCTAGCAGCAGGCTCTGAGAAAATCCTCTAGACAAATGCTAGGCACCTTACCATGGCATTTGGTATAGGTAGTCATTTATTTATGGATTAGGAATTATCCAGAGGTTAATTGCTGTCTGGGGGTCAGAGTGAACTTTTGTCTTGCACCACCTGGTCAGAATTTCCTCTTGAGCGACACTCACACCTGGTACACATCTCAAATCAGTGTTTCCGGATTACAGGAAGTATTAGTGCTGTTAGCACTGAGGTTTTACACAAGATTAGATATGAACATTGCACTTTGTGGGGACTAGTAGTTGGGATTTTTTCTTTTTATATATACACTCTGCTCCAAAGTATTGGAACAGTGAGGCCAGTTCCTTTATTTTTGCTGTAGACTGAAAACAGGTTTTCACTGCCGCCTCTTTCAGTTGTTGTGTGTTTTGGTTCGTTACTTCCTTCAGTCTCCTCTTTGGCACATATCCATAGGATTTAAGTGTGGAGATTGACTTGGCCAGTCTAAATCCTACCACTTCTGTTTGGATCATGAGCAGATCTTTCTCCAAACTTTAGCTTTTCCATCACTTTCGTAAAGGTTAATCTTTTTCTTGATGGTCCATAAAAACAGAATGTTTGAGGCTTATTACTGCACAATTTAACAAATTCCAGCCTGGCCTTCCTATTCTTCTTGATAATGAGTGGTTAGCATCCTTTAGTGTAACCTCTGCACTTTTGTTCACAAAGTCTTCTGTGAACAGTAGATTGTGACACTTCACTCCTGCTCTCTGGTTTTTAATGTGGGTAACACCTCTTATCTAGAACTGCTGTCTGAACTGGCAAAACCTAAATCTGATTATCTGAATATTCAGTGTAACAGCACATACCTGTGAGTCACATGTTCTAATACTCCAGTGCTCACCTGAAAAATGGGTAGGTTCAAGCAAAAGGTGGTATCCTCTAAGATCCAGATGTAATCACCTGGAAATAAAAGCTGAAATGTTGTTGTCTTTATTCATCTTTTGATGTCGAACTCAAGTCTACAGCAAAAATAATGGAACTGCCTCACTTTTCCAACCCTTTTGGAGGGGAGTGTACATATAGGTCTATATGGGCCTTCAAATCCTTATTTAGCTCACTGTGCTATTGTATGCTGTGGTCAATGTCAATATTTTGCACTGTGCAAATCATCCCTACATTGTTTAACATATAAATTATGTTTTAAGGGATGAAATTGAAATTAATTTCCCCACTGTTTCCCTGGGCCTCTAAGTTAAACAATCTACATGAGTTTGATTTAGTCACTCTCCATGTAAAGTTTCTGTGATAAACATAATGGAATTTCACACACTATGAACTCAGTGAAAATTAAGTTTAAATAAAGTAAAGCTGTTTTATTATCTCCAAAAATTGGTACATGTGAATACTTTTCATCATGACGGCCCCCTCTGTGCATTGAGGATGAATTATAGTGGATGGAAAATGCAGCTGGAGTTAATGTTGTCTTCTCTCTCTTCTTGTTTGTATGTGTCTGTGTGTTTGGCGATATGAACACGTTATCTCGCCTTTAAAGACTTGCTAGTGGACATGTTGGGAGTCTTGGCCAGCTACAGCATCACGGTCAAAGAACTCAAGTTGCTCTTCAGCATGCTACGAGGGGAAGGAGGCCTCTGGGTAGGTGATTGCTGGGACCAGATTTAGAGTGCTTGTTTGACACTGTTGCTTCAGTTGCCCCCAGAGAGCCATCACACTGATCTGTTGGGGCTTGTTCTGTAACTGACTAACTGCAGAATGAGATAAATGACAGTGTATTGACTGCAGTGAAGTCTTGTTATTGCTCTTTTTTTGTCTTTGCCACCTGTGCAGCCGCAGCATGCAGTCAAAATGTTGTCAGTGCTGAATCAGATGCCCCAGCGACACGGTCCAGATGCCTTCTTCAATTTTCCTGGTCGCAGTGCAGCAGTAAGCTTCTCATTCACATTCTTCTGTTTTGTTTTTTGTTTTTTTAAATTGCTTATATTTCTACAGGTTATTAATGTAGCTAAGACAATGAATTCATGCTCACTAATTGACAACAGATTCTCTTACACTGAACAGCAAAGTATTTCTGTGTTCTGCATGTGTGTTCAACCAAAAACACACCAAAGTAAAAATAAATATCTGAAATGTTCCTCTCATATCTGCTCGACTTTACAAAGTTATCCAAGAGCATCTTCAAATTCTATCCTACAGCAAACATAAATGTGGAATGTAGTAAGACTACAAACGAGAAGAAAATGTTAGTAACCTATCCTGTGTAAGAAAGACGCACATCATAGTGCGACTTAACTAAGTAGATGCAGTTCATAGCTCCTGATAATTTATCATGGAAAGCAAGAGATGTAGTAAAGGAAATTAGTGTAGTGAAATGGGAATCCGGTGACAGTTTGCAACAGTGTGGAGCATACTGTTGATTAACTTTGCATCTTTTTGCATCATGTCAAGACATGTTGACTAAGTAAATAAAGGACCCCATTAATTAAGTTAAATTTAATATCTCACTGATGGTTCAAGAGATGAATTTATCTCCTGTCTCCACAAGTTTAAAAATTAATAGCAACTTTACCCAAACTTGGTAAACTGGACAATTTCTATCATAAATATTCAACATGAGCAAAAATTATACCTCTATACACTGTAGAGGTCACCACATCTTTGCTGTCCCCGTGAGTTATTTAATTTTATAAAATGTTTTATCTGTTACAACACATTTTGTGACTAGAGATTGTATAAAAAAAAAACATTAGCATTTGGTATTAGGCACAAACGTGGAATGAAACATGTAGGATTCATTACTCTACTGTAGACAGTGGCTCACTTTAGTTTTTCTATTGTGTTTTCTTCAGTGTGTATGTTAATTTTGCCTCCATGTCTGTAACAGGTGTGTGTAAACTGTAGTTTTACTGGTTGGTGGAGCCATAAAACCACAAGGTAGTGATTTCCTGACTATATTTCTTACCATCTTTTGTTTTTTGCCACAGGCCATTGCTTTACCTCCTATTGCCAAGTGGCCTTATCAGAATGGGTTTACGTTCAACACCTGGTTCAGAATGGATCCCTTGAATAACATCAATGTTGACAAGGACAAACCATATCTCTACTGGTGAGTACACAACTGTATACATTTGAGCTGCTATCCGAGCTCTGTCACAGGTGCTGTGTGTCTACATTATCGCACGGATGAGAAGAAATTCCACTTTGTAGTTTTTCATCAATCTAATCGCTTCAGCTTTGTATTAGAAATCATTCACTCTCTGCGGAGACCCATAAAGCCACCAGCAGCTTTATTGACGAAGCAATATGCCGTCTGATACTCTGTGACCTACACTGGTTTTCCCACCTAAGAAGATTATGACTGTAACTTGTTTTTCAAGGTTAAACTAGCTTTACAAACACAATTTTTTCACACACTGGCAACACTTATGTAATGTGGTTTGTGAAAGGACTTCATTTTTTTCCAGATAATGTTCATGAATTATAATAGAGAAAGAGGGAATTAGGTGAGATTATTGAGATTAAAACCCACCGAAGCATGAACTACGGCGACTGGTATTGGCTGTTACAGAGGCAGACTGCTGCAGTGGGAGGCAGTGTGGAGGTATTAATTTAGATTTGATTATCTGCCACATAAGGCCCACATACCAGCTCTTGCAGGGGCTTGTGGGTAATTAGTGCTAAAATCAGTAACCCACAAGTGCAGGGATGTTGAGCTGCTGTTCTGTCTGTTGAGAAAATCACAGGATACAATGAGGTATAAAAAGAAGTGTGGAAGCAAATAAAAGAGGGTGGATAATAAAGATGAAAAGGTAGAGTTGGCCGATGGGGAAGATTGTTCACACTAATTCAGAGATAACATCACAGATAACAGCTCTCTGTTTATCATCTGCTGGCTGCCATTGCTTTACCTGGATCACACAGTTCTTCTCACCTCGTACGTTCTGTGTTTCTCTGATGTGCAACCATCACAAAGAAAGAAAAGTAATGTTGGCTAAGATAAGTCGTTGGTATTCATGTGGCAGCAACTCCTTTCTGACACAGTCACAAAAAGGGTGAGATATGCCAAGCTAATCCTGTTTGTGCATTGCTCCGAGGGCCTCTTAGCTCAGTGGCAGGGCATGTAGACAACAAAAAAAGAATTGTATCAGAAGCAAACCAAGGTTGCTGCTCTTTACCTGATGTGTAATCATAAGCAGGCCTGTCCACTGGAGCGTCTTGGCCGGCTCAGTGGTAGCTACGTGTGGGGCTCTATATCTCTCTGGCCCTGCAAGCACCCCACAGTTTAAAAGCCTATGCTTGCTTTATCTGCCTTGGCAAAGAGGTCTGTTTGTTTAGATGATCCCTCTGGGTGGCGGTGGTGGACGGGTGGGGGTGGGGGATGGCTTCAAAGATCGGAGACTGCTATAGAGCTAAAGACTGTAGGAGTGTAGTGAGTACATGTCAGCAGTGCAAAAGATGTTCAGTCCAAGAAGGGAAAGAACAGAGAACTAATGTGGTACTGCAAGGTTGTTTGTGCGTGTGTGTGCAAGGTGTGAGCTGTTCAGAGTCTGTTCACATATTATATCATAGAGGTGGCATTTGTTCAGGGCTGAAACGATACGTAGTTTATCTGTGAAATGGAATTTAGGGATTAGACACTCCAGTGATCACCACAGTGTGATTCTCTCTATAGAGTACAGTATATCCATTCTTGCTAAATTTGCAGTTGTTGTAATTACATCTTAAATATTTTTGTTTTACTAATTAAATATAAAATTATAATTCTCACAAGAATCTTTAGAGTTACCTGTTAATTGCTTCTGAACTGGCTTTGATTCTGCATAACACAAGGCATTCAAAAATGACGTGCATCCCCAAAGTTATTATGCAGAAGCAAACTGCTGTTTCACTTCAGTAAGTGGTTTGTCTGGTATGTGCAGTATGTATAAGGAGGAAATATCCAAAGGAATCCAAGAAAATCAAAAAATGCAGATTGCATAACTTGCTAATCAAAAACCTTAAGAAGTTGTGATGAAATATATTTTATCCTGCTTTTAAATTTGCAGCTGATCATATATCATGTATGCTAGTAAATCTCTCTTCTTGCAGCTTTCGCACCAGCAAGGGCATTGGCTACTCTGCACATTTTGTTGGGAACTGCTTGATTGTGACATCACTCAAGTCTAAAGGAAAAGGTTTCCAGCATTGTGTGAAGTATGATTTTCAGCCCAGGAAGGTAAGCATAGCTTTGATTATCAATCTGGTGTTTGTTATGCTAAAAGAACCATTGTTAGCACTTGACTTTGCTGCTCAGGGGGTAATATTGGGGTAATCGATAGGAAATGTAGTCATATTGTAGGTAACAGCAGCTTATTATCTTAATAATAACAAGGTAATGTGGTAAACTTTTTGCAATTTTAGTTCATGTTTAGATTTTTACATTTAAATGTTTGAATTCATAAATAAAAAACAAACAGAAATTTGAATGCACCCTTCTTCACTTTTGGCTACTCTGCCCTTCACTACTCGCCACCTGTTCTTTCATTGGTAGTAGAAAGTTGTATGTCTACACACCTGCCTTGAATGTTTAAGACCCCCAGAGGAGTCTTGTAATTGGATGTACATGGAGATGCAAAAATTAAAGTTAATTTAGCATGGAGTGTCAGTATGGCGTACCTGTTCCTGCAGACAGGGAAAACTGACTTAAAGCATGTCTGAAACAATTAGAGCCTTCATG
Source organism: Anabas testudineus (assembly GCF_900324465.2). Classification (NCBI taxonomy): domain Eukaryota; kingdom Metazoa; phylum Chordata; class Actinopteri; order Anabantiformes; family Anabantidae; genus Anabas; species Anabas testudineus. Next base: position 6,030,055 of record NC_046622.1, on the reverse strand, counting down.
CAACATCTGTGAACAACTATTCATCCCATTCCTACTGCCATAACACAGGTATCATTTTGTAGCAGCTCCTAGAAGATAAAACATGTTGAATTAAGGTTTTAATTGATTTTGGGTTCAGACATCTGCTGATAAGTGCTGTTCCAAATTATTTCTGGACAGCTTGCACTCTTCCCCTCAGCTATGAATCCTTTTTAAGTACCTTTACCTGTGTGCAGACAGCAGTCATTTCATTAGACTTCTAGCATTGTCCTTTTTGGGTCAAACCAATAAATACTGGACACACTATCATAAAAGACATTTGGCTGCTGTTAAAAGGGATCTTATGGAGCAATTATTCTATCAGCAGTTTGAGTGTTTTGAGTCGTTCTGTATAGTTGTCTGCAGCTCTAAAGTTGCGAACAGACGTTAAATTAGATTTTGTATTCTAGTTACATTCTTTTTCATGAGATAACATAATTTGCAGGCCAGCATTCATTACACTGATTGAAAATGAACAAATAATTAATACATGATACACTTTTCCATAAAATCTTTTGAAACAAAATTTGTTGAGCTGACAACCTCTGAATGGAAGCTGAAGTGTTTCAGCCCAGCTCCATTTGTTCTTGTAAAGAAATATATATGTTAATGTGTATTAGCTGCTTTAAAATATTACTGTTCTCAACATGACTTCCAGGGGTAACGTAAAGACAGTAGAATTTGTTTGTTGTCACCTAAAGGAATGTTAGTAGTGATTAGATTTAGATCTACCATTATACATCTACCAGTCAAAAGCAATAATGTACAAAGTGTTTATGTCTATTTTATAGTAGGATGTCTCTTTGTTGTCTGAAGCAGTGAAGTGCAAAAGTTCCCATTACTCTGTATTGTTTTATTATGGCGTATAGTACTACACAGAACAAATGCAGTAATTAAGGTGCAATCCTAAAGTTTGGACTCATGCCTAAACTGTTTCCTCAGTTTTTACCTTTGCAATGCAAAGAGGATCATGGAAACCGGATCTGAGTAAAGAAAAATATGTGGACAGCCCTTCAGCGTTAAATCAAAAGAGCTGACATCGGAGCTACTGCTGCATCAGCAACACACAATGTTAAGATAAGCTCACTGATATAAAGCTACTGCTGTGAAAGCACCTGGTTTTTTATTACTTCTGTAGACTACTTAATATTTATTGACTCGATGAGTGGTACAATAAATAAAAAGGGTTTTATATACAGATAATTTAATCAGATTTGGACAAGCTGTTGAGAAACGTTAAATTAAACCGTGAGGCAAATAACTATGCATGTGTCTTTTTTAGTGTCACCATAATTGCTTTGTTGAAACGTTTACGTTATTAAAATGTAAAGCTTTCCTTTCCTGTTTTTCCACTCTAAGAGGAACCTGAGGACAAAACCAATTGCAGTTTAAATGTTAATGTATTATAAAATACGCCCACAGCAATACCGTGCAGTTTTTAAGAAATATCTAAATAAATATCAATTTATGTTTCCAATTCTTAAGATATAATTGTTACAGATCAGTCTCTTTAATGGGTCCTTTGATTTTTGTAATCACTTTAGATGATCTTTTTAAAGTCTCTTGCTCCAGTTTGCGTTTTATCCTCTAAAAAAAGTGGCTGACATGGCTTTGTGCAGAGTCTTGTCTCCTCTTAGCCTGTCTTCTGATCTATTATTTACTTTCTTCCACTGCACATTTCAGAATGGCATGTAGTAAACTTTCTACTAGATACTAGAAATCCATGGCTCAGGAGTGTTAACTGTGAGGGCCATCTGAATTTCCTGGTTTTAAAAGAAACATATTGGAACGAGATGTTGCTCTATAAAATGAATTGCATTGCAGTTTTTCAAGCGTAGGTGTAAAGATGTTTTTACAAAAGAAGGTCACATTCTACATGTTAAATCTGACTCTCTTCTCACCCCCAGTGGTACATGATCAGTATAGTTCACATCTATAGCCGCTGGAGAAACAGTGAAATCAGATGCTACGTTAATGGACAGCTTGTTTCTTATGGAGACATGGCGTGGCACGTCAACACGAATGATGTAAGAGCTCTTCTTTTTACTCGTTCTCATCATCATCTATTGCTTCCTGGTTTTGATGTTTATTTGTACACGACCCAGGCTATCATAATGACTTCTGGATAGCTGGAAATTCTTAGAGGAAAAAAAAGCATACATTTTCAGTAGTGCTTATTGAGCAAAATACATTTTACCATATCAACACAAATTTGTCTTGGAAATATGAGTGGCATTTCAGTCTTAATTTGAATATCTATTTGTCACAGAGTTATGCTGCATTAAAGGAGGAAGAGGGAATATAAAACATTTAGAGAAAATATATTATGTGTAGAGTGAAAATTGCTAAATCTCAGTAGCTACTTTGTGTACACAGATTGTAGACTGAAGTATTCTTGTTTAAAATGTATGACAACACTGTCATTGATGGCTTAACATCTGTCTTATTTGCATGTTTGAATGATTCTAAGCCAAAATGAAAACCTGTGATGTGTGATGTCACACGTGGCTCTTTCGTTAAAAAGCAATTTGCACTCGGAGAGATACATTATAAAAGATGCACTTCACACTGTAGCTGTGTATTTGAGTGAAGATTGCACAAATGTCAGGTCGAGATATAAATGAGTTTCATAAAATATTTCACTAAATTACCTAAAGTTTCCTAACTTTGTGATGGATCGTTTCTGTGGAGGACTTTTCTTACACCAGAAGAGAAAATCCACCATAAATTATCTTTATTCTAATGAGGATTTTTTTTTCTCTTGTGGCCACAGAAACAGCTGCATCACAGACAGTAGAAATAATTTCACATCATATCTTTTCCCAATTAGCATTCCTGTGAATTGTGGCATAAAACAATCACCACCACAATTAAGTACCAGAGTAGGCACTGTTTTATACTCTTGTATGTGAATATTTAATATAAAGATATCATATGTTCATCTGCTATTTTGCCACTTATGTCTCCATATTTTTATAATAAGTCATATTGTATTTGTATTATCTAAATAATATCTTATTATGCTGTTTTGATAAGGTTTACATCACTCAGAAATCACGATGGCTTTCCTAATAGGGTTAAATGTAAGACAAACTTGATCAAGATATTAAATCCTCTTTAACCTGGTTTTTCTTTCCCAGTTTTATTTCTTCAGTTGTAATTAACGACTGATATTGTTTGTTATCCTTCAGTTTTGTCTTAAATGTAATCACAGTGCATATTTTTCACAAACCCTGAGGCTATACTGACGTTTCATATCTTTGTAAATCAAGGTCATTGTTTTCCATTTCCCAATAGGGAATTGTCAAGGTAGACACTGAAACAATGAGGTGATGCTGTTTTGAATATCTACACTAACGATGCATTTCTAGGCCAACATATGAAAAATGTGTTAATAAATATTAGATTTCCTACTTTTTGCCATCTGCCTAATTCAGCTCGGTGTGATTTTATTTTTTATTCCCAACATACAAAATAATATAGCTTCTTTTTTTTCTAATTCCCTCTTGCAGAGTTATGATAAGTGCTTCCTCGGGTCCTCAGAGACAGCAGACTCCAACAGAGTATTCTGTGGCCAGCTAGGAGCCGTCTACGTGTTCAGCGAAGCCCTCAATCCTGCACAGATATTTGCAATTCATCAGCTTGGACCAGGCTATAAGGTATGTACTTAAGGTGGACTAAATTAGATTACGTGTAAGCAGTCTGCGTCACCTAACAATCGGTGAAATCAATGCCCAGTGCTGCCCTGCTGCAGTTTCTTTACCTTGTGACTCCATCCTGGGAGTGATGGTTTTCCTCACAGATAAATGGCTGCATAAATTACCTACTTTTGGGGAATAATGGCACAATAGATGGAGCGGAGCAGCAGGCACGCCGAGGGGATAGAGTCCTGAGCCGACTTATATCAGCTGCAGCAGGTGTAGCACTTCCAAGCTTCCTGACAAAGACCAAAAGATTGTAAATATAGAAAGATGCTGACCTACCCAGAGGGGATTTAGCTGTGAATGTTTATCATATGGTGACAAAATATTTGGTTAGCACATATTTTATTTAAATGACTTTTAGTTATTTATTTATTAACTCTGTACACCAAATGCTCCTAAATGAGACAGGTGCACTCAGTTCCTTCTCTGATATAGAGATTGTTCCTTCTCCCTCTCAGTGTCTCACTTTTGTGCTGCTGTTAAGGTCACCACTGTGTCACAAATGGAGGAAAAACAGACACCCTGCCAATCCACAAGCTTTACACACAGGATGTGTCTCAGACAATATTTAATATTTTGACTATGAGCACAAGCCCTGTTTGCTCTCTATCAGCTTTTAAGATAGAATTTGCTTTTTTATGGCAGGAAACAATAGTAGATTATGAGGTTAAGCTCAAGATTTTAAGGTGGAGTCTTGTGATTTCACTCGAGTCTATCAGTGCCTGGATATTCCCAGGAGAACTCATTGTTTAGTCTTTCCACTAATAGCTGGTGGCTTGACGTTTCCCTCCTTAATTGTGGTTCTAGACCTTCTGTTAGAGAGGTAACACATAGTGAAGCAATCCTCCTGATTTCTCGTAATAATGAAGAGCGTGTCCCGGGGAGACAATTACCTGCAGCAGATGAAGCTGTGAATGGTGCTGGTAATAGTGAGTATGATGGAGCCGGCCAGGTGAGCTGAGCAGGAAGGTCAGATAGTTGTCAGACCCACTGATTGTTTGTGGTAATAGGAGTGCTGTCTAGACGAGGGGCCTGTCTGTTTTAATTGAGAACCTCTGTGAAGAGTGAGAGCGGCAGATCACTGCATCATACATCTGCTACAGTGTAGGTTGGACTGTGTTTGTATGTCTGTTTCAACTCCACTCCGATCCATAGCTGGAGAATAAACAACTGAGCTGATGTATGATTTATTTTCTGATCCATGGTCCTCTCACCCTCCTTTGATGTTTGACACACTTTCTCTTGCTCACACAGTGTATTGAATGTAACCGTGGCTTCTGGGGTTAGTTGAAATGCAGAGATTATTGCTGCCTACGGTTAGTATTCCTACTACATGTTATGATTTATGACTGTAAATCTGACAGACCTTTTAGAATATTTCCTTGGGCTCTTTTCATATTGCTATATGTGAAAGTGTACTCTGACCCGAGATGAACTTGTGCTTATTTCATTCAAAGTATTAAACAACATCTGCTGTATATTGCCAATTCTGTGACTGACTTTAACATCAGCAGCCAGACGTGGTGGATCTGCAGACACGGAGACAGACACCAGCAGACTGTCATATTGGACTGTCATTCATCACTGCTGTGTGAGAAGAGCTCATAAGCCTTGAAAAGTATTTTAAATTTGAAATTGTGCTCAACATCCTCCCAAATAATATTATTTATGTGTTTTTCATCTATAATATTAATCTGGACTGTATATAATATAAATCTGCTATGTGCCACATACACAACATCTATTGCATGTCTATCCCTTGTGAAAGAGGCACCCCCCCCCTCCTCTGCTGCTGCTCCTACATAAAATTTGATTCATACAAGGAAATTGAAGGATATAATTCACAACCAAGCGTCACTGAAGACACAATATTAGTCACTGAGTTGATTAGTCAAAATAATTAAGCCATGACTTTATGTCTTCTCATGTGATGCACTGAGATTTATTTCTGTCTTTGTCCTCTATCATCACTACCATATGTTTTCTTCATGAGACAGATTAGCCCATTGAATCTGTGCCAACACTGCTCTGCAGCATGCACCGCAGATTGCCATAGAAGAGACAGGGGAGCTGCACAGCCCTGTTTATCTCGTTTCTGTTTAGCCACTGTGCAATAATGCAATGTGCTATGCAATAATGCAATGTTTGATGTAGAACAAGCTCGCAGATGTCAGAAACTTCATAAATACTGTGTCAGTTTACATAAATACCTCCAAATGTAGTCTTTTTTTTTTTTTTGTAGTAAACCTGTCTGCCTGTAAATGCATCAAATATGTCAGTGGAGCAGCACACAACTTGTATAATCCCACAAAAGCTCCACAAAAGAAAATATGTTATTTAATTAAGTTTAAATGTTGTTTCATCAACATGAAAATGAATGAAAAGGTAGACATTGACTGGATATATAAAGAAGACTTGAGATGAGGAATACATTGTTAAATAAAAATGAAAGAAATGCGTTTTCAAACAACATCTCTAGATATTAACTTTGTCATTTAGCCAATAGAAAAATATTTTATCTGTTTATTGGAAACAATTGCACTGACTGTAATGTTTCTGCAGAGACAAGGAATTAACAAGAAAGTGCCCCCAGCTCTGCAAGTGTCTGCCTGTTTCTTATAGGGAGTTGTGGGGATGCCCCTGGTCATTGGCAGCCTTTGGCAGAAGGAGGAACTGTGCTCTAATTCTTCTATATGACTGGCTGGTCTGTGGAGCACTGCTGTCATACTACAGGGTTTGTTAGCCAAAACCCATGAGATCATTACTTTCACATTGCAGCAGGACTCACACTAAAGTGCAGGGCGCTGGATCTTGTTATTTCTTGTCACTCTGGTTCCACGAGTGGGAACCTTTGAAGGATGTTAGAGACTACATGATGAGAGGCACGCTGGCTGCTGTGTTGATCATAGCAGATGAACAGAAAACCTCTTATGCTTTTTTATCATGTGGAAGGGGATATGCTATTAAATGTGGTTCAACCCTCTTCAGTCCTCTCAGTTTCTGGAGCTTTCCTGAAAAACTGCTAGAATAATGCTGCCAGGTAACTACTATAGTGCCAGCATTTATACTAACACATAATATCACATGGTTTTGACTAAAATTGTTTGGAAACGGTTAATTTGTCCAAAGTAAAAGCTGAAACCCAGAGAATAGACATCTAGAATATCCTTACATCTTAAAGTGTTGTGTCGTTCCATATTTGTAGCAGATATAGAATTCAGATATACAATTATTGTACTATTGACAGCTTGAGTCAGCTGACCTTTTCTTCCATTTGCTCTCCTATTGAAAACAGATTAAAATGCCTTTTAGGCAGGTGCATGACCCCCTGTTTGCTTCTGTTGCATAACATACTGTATTTATCTTCCAGTTGGTAGTTTGCTCTTTTCTGTCTCACTTTATCTTATCACCATCCACTTGCTTTTCTTGTGTCGGAGAGGAAAAAATAAAATTGTCTCTCATTCATTAATAATTCAACCCTCCTGATTAGAAGAATTGATTTTCTTATTAAGCATATTCCATTCACGCCGCACTGACAGATTAATTCAGCTCATCTGTCAACAGCTTAGTGACCGAGTAAATTTAGAGTGGTTTGTTAAAGATTATCTACTTGTTATTTTAGCCATAATAAATGTGTTAAAGGGCAACTGGCTTTTTATGTTCATCTATCAGAATGTAGTGAGATGTGGTGATTCAGGCCTAATGAAATATCAAGACACACTACAATCATGTACACTGAATAGGTATGTTTAAAGGATAGATTTATTTATTTCATTTCATTCAGGATTCATACAAAATAAAGGGAATAATAGTCAATAAAATGTGTTATATGGTTTGTTATATGCCTTACAGTTTAATCTCTGTTTTATGTAAATTGAATCTAGTTTATCTCTGCCTGGAATGGGGAAGTTTAGTTAATTATATAAATAAATTCTTACTCTATATTGGGCTTTCAACATGTATTTGCTAAATGTTTGACTCTGAGTCTGATTGCTTTGGATGTGAAGTGAAACACAGTAATTCAAAGCTAAATTACAGACTGCCAGCTTTAATTTGGAGGTGTTTTCAGCCATATTTGAGAAATTCATGTTGTATTTGTTCCTGTTTCATCAGTGAAAAGCATATTTGAACAAACAAATAGTTCTTCATTAAAGAAGCATCTACACTGATTAAAAAATCTTAATGTGTGTTAAGTAAAGGACTGCAGTAATGGCACATTGTCTCTGCAGCTTTTTTCCATTTCAGTGCATATTCATGGGAACATGCATGGATTGAAATTGCTCCAGACTAAATTAAAAGGCTGGGTTATATTAATGCAGGTAAACAATCATCTGTGCTATCAAAGCAACTTTGATCATTGTCATCAGCTCCTGTTCCTCTCAATAATTGTGGTCTGCAGAGGATCTTGAAGATTGTCATCAAATAATGTTTCCACTGAGATAAAAAGACTTCAGCTTAAACATTTAAAGCAGTTAAGAAAAGATAAGTAAGAAATACATACAGCAATAAAACCACATAATGTAATACGACCTGCATGGAAAAGATATCATTAAAATAATAAATTATAACCCTCTTTTTTTTTCTTGCTTTCTTATTTTACTGTTGTACAAATTTAGTATGTCTTCACTACTCACCCCTGATGTTTTGCATCGCTAACATGCAAATACAATTGTGCTTTGTGTCTTTAACTGAAGTATGATATGATGAAAGAGATAAAAAGTGTAGCTTTGAGTCAATAGAGACAATGCTTTTTAAAATGCACAAGAAGGAAATCCTGACCTCTAGATATGTGGAATTGCTGATATGAAAAAATCATTTATCTTGTCATTTTTCATTCTTAAATGGATATTTTTTAATATAGTTATAATTAAAAGATAACACCCGACCATCACCAATAGGGCGCATATTCAGGAAGGAGCTATCACTCTCACTCTCTCTATCTCTCTTTATCTTTCCTTTTATTCATCCTCATTTGCACTTCTATTTTCTCTTTTCTATCCAGAGCACATTTAAGTTCAAGTCAGAGAGTGATATCCACTTAGCAGAGCATCACAAGCAGGTGTTGTATGATGGCAAGTTGGCCAGCTCCATCGCCTTCACTTACAACGCCAAGGCCACAGACGCCCAACTGTGCCTGGAGTCCTCGCCGAAAGAAAATGCCTCCATCTTTGTGCACTCACCACACGCCCTTATGCTACAGGTCAGTTGCTTAAAGCCAACTTGTGTTTTGTGCATTAATTTATGTTGCACTGGGTTTAAAATGACATTATAAACTTGTTTTATGGGTGTTGTCCTCACAGGATGTGAAAGCCACAGTGACTCACTCCATCCACAGTGCCATCCATTCCATCGGTGGGATCCAGGTGCTCTTTCCTCTCTTTGCTCAGCTGGACTATCATCAGCTGAACGACAGCCAGGTGGAAACCACTGTATGGTACGAAATAGACCTATTGTAACTATACACGACAGTGTTATAGTATTTTGGAAATCAGTTTTGACTCTTTAATCCTAAATCTTTGACTTGTATGTGAAGCTCTTTGTGACTGATTGGAGTAAAATTAATGACTTTTAATCCAATTATACATTTCATTTGGTATTTTTAGCTGGAATTGAGAGTGTGCCTGTAACACAGAAACATCTAATTTCTCCTAATTGGGATGATGCTGCAGACTTGTTTATTATTGGCACTATTTTTGGAGTGATGGTTACTGGCAGAAAATTTCAGAGCACAGGAAGTGAGAAATCAACAAAAATGGTGAGAAAGTATCAACATCCAGATTGTAGAGTCTGTGTGTTTTTGGTAAAAATATGTTCATAGAATGAAAGTGTTAAATCGCAAACCTTCTCACGATATTTATACTTCAATTAAACGTATTATTTATTATCATTAGTTACTGTTGAATCGTTAAACATATTCCCTTTTAATGTAATATAGCAGAAGTGTAACCCACTGCCTGCTTATAGTACCAGCCTTGGTCAAGCTGTAGTCCAGGTTTCAATATTATCTCTACTTGTTGGCTCAGACTCCTCTAGCCGTCATCCTCAGCTCATCAGTCCACAGCTTCTGCGCTGTGCTTTGGATGGAGTCTGAGCTCTGCTCTAATCCTGTTCAACTACTGCAGTATGTCTAGAAAGACACAGGAGTGGCCACACAGCAGCACAGACCCCTAATACCCAATGCTCTCTGCCACTGTAGTTTCCTCTCATTTCTGCTTCCTGTCTTCTCCTCAGTATGTATCTCACCCCAACACTTGCTTTGTCCTTGTCCTGGCATTTAGAGTCTTTCCAAAGCCTGCTACGTTGAGAAGTTCAAAGCTTCTACAACAATTAGCTCTCTTACAATGCCTGTGTATCTGCTGTGGCTATTCTCAACAGCTCCCACTAATAGTGATTAAAAAGAAAGAAAGAAAGCAGTAGAGGAAACATGTTCTTTAGGTTACTCTGTGCCACCTTGGGTTCCACACAGTGGTGTTGTAACATCACTCAGTAGGTGCTGTAAAGGATCAGAGGCTGAACCAAGAGCACACAGAGTTGATGGTCACCCAGTTCTGTATGTCTTCCCTGTGCCTCAGTTTTATAGCTAGGCCGAATCACCAGTGAGTGAAATGAGCACCTTCAAGCTGACAGTGTAGACAAACAGACACACAGCAGGGCGAAGTAAACATTTGACTGAATTATTTTGTATGCATGTAGTGTATGTGAAGTATCTATGGGCAGGCCTGCACAGACATGATTGTGTCAGTGTGATTGCTGCGCTGCAGCAGAGGCCAATAGAGGATGTGAGGGAAAGCCGATTAAGAAGTGTCACTGAGCACCACCGCCAACTGAAAAAACCCTGCAACAAAGAAAAAAAATTGCCTTCAATGTACCGCCTTGCTCCCTTGAACCCATACATATACACCCTGTTACAACTCACCCTGAGACCACTCTCTTTCCCTGGAGAGCCCAGTACTGAACCTTTTCTTCTGAATTGAGGAGAGATGAAAGTGGCGAGCCTGAGTTTCCAGCTGATTGCTGACATGCTTGTTTTTCTTCCCTCGGCCACACTGTCTCCTCATGCTGCTGTACTTTATAGAATAACTCCTTCCCCATGTGATGATTGTGAGAATAGATTTTATCCATGTGTGAGAAGGTGTATGTTGTTGTTTTTGCAGTGCTACTCTCCTGGCCTTTCTGGTTGAGCTGCTCAAGAGCTCTGTAGCCATGCAGGAGCAGATGCTGGGAGGAAAGGGCTTTCTGGTCATTGGATACCTGTTAGAAAAGGTACTGAGTCATGTTTACATATTTACTAGAAGAAAGAGAAATAAAATACAACAAGATCCCATTACAAGCCGATGGTCTGGGGAGGGGAGGAGTCTTCAAAGTGTCTCTTTTTGAAAACGTCCAACTCTTCATTTTCTCTTGAGTGAAATTAAATGGGAAATGACTTTGATGTACAGTTTTTACAATTTTTTTTTACAGAAAACCCCATATACTTTAAAAACACATTTTCCCTTCTCCAAAGAAACAGATGATACAGTACACAAATGCACCGTAATTTATATGCACTTTCCAAGCCCCTTCAACATTCAATATATCTTTGAATTAAATAAAGTTAGAGGAAGACCACCACAAAACTTCTCTCCCCCCCCCCTTGGTTTATCTCTCTTTCCGCATCAGTCTTTATTTACCCATGTTGTGATGCAGATCCAACAGCTTGCTAGCCTCCCCAGTGTGCTGGCTCTTTTGGAGCACTGAGAAATGACTCCACTTTGTCACTCAGTGACTTGCCTGCCTGCTGGCTTCAGCTGCTGTTAACCAACAGCCAGGCAAAGTCGGCACCTGAGAGCTGCTGCCTGCCTTTTTTTTTTTTTTGCTGCCTTCCCGCTGCCAGGTTTCACACTTCCACATATTGCACCATCTGCTTGTGATCTGTTTATGCCACACCTTCCCTTCTCCCCGTGCCTTCGTTTTTTTTCTCAAGTGCCAGTCGGTAGTGTTAACCAAACTGGCCAAAGTGAAATTCTCTGCAAAGTCATGCCCTCATTTTGTTTAAATATTTTTAGATGAACCACTTCACAAAATGACTAAACACATCGATACTGAACAAAACAAGTAAGTAGAACATGCAAAACATAGTGATCCTTTAACTGAGCTATATACACAGAAACTAAGAAATAACACCCACCAGGAAGAAGGGCATTAAACTTCCAGGAAGTAAATTATGTAAAGGTGTGTGCAACATTTAAGCAGCACACGATGGACAAAATACATGTGTTTAGTAAGTAAATGCACAAAGTCCCAAAACGCATCTATAATTGTGAAAACTCATTCAAACAATTCTCACTCATCTCTCTATTTTAATCTGAATTCTTTGGACTTGTCTTAACCATCAAAGCTGTTAGTTAACTTTGTTTTGTTCTGATATTTAAAAACCAACTTTAATACATATAAACGTACATGCTTATTGAAAAACGACAATGCAATGTTGCTGTTTTATATTATTATTTTGTTTTTGTACAGTCATCACGTGCACACATCACCAGGGCTGTATTAGAGCAATTCCTCTCCTTTGCAAAGTATCTGGATGGTTTGACTCATGGGGCACCACTACTGAAGCAGCTTTGTGACCACATCCTGTTCAATGCGGCCATCTGGATCCACACCCCTGCCAAGGTGAGCTCCTGCAAGTAACTCATGAAAGGATAGTTGTTTAGTGTTATCAGGTGGAAGTGGATGCATATCAGGAGCTTTAAACCACAGAAGACTTCAGTTACACTTTTCATCATTATTGCTTTGTTGAGAAGTGAAATTGCAAATCCTCACCCACTTTTTCTATCAAAGAAAGTAGGAGGAAGGAGGTGGACTTTGTTTTATATTGTCAAGTATGTGTCATGCATGGGAAGCTACAATCATACTTCAATACTATTTTTAATTTTTATTTTTTATATTGCACGTAATATTAATCAGCCAAATGCAAAACATACAGTTTTTCACCAAACTATTGCCACACTCTAGATATAGTACATTCTCGTATTTATAAATCATTAAATGGTCAGAGTGGAATTCATCACTTGCTTTACCTTCCCTGTCCTCTACCTAAACAAGTTTTAAACATTCTAGAGGCTTATTTTCCTCTTTTTAAATAAAGATCCGTGAAGAATTGGGATGAGGTATATCTAAGGACCTGCGGTTGTGTGGCAAATACATTTGCCTCATGAATGCTGGTAGTGGGGCCAAGCCATGAATAAATAAAAAGAGGAAATAAATACAGAAGTGTCTGAAGGTTTCCCTGTGACACTCCTCTGAAATAGAAAGTGGAGAAAGAGGGAGGAAAAAATGAGTGAAACAGCGACTTAATGAAGTAAGTTAGAGCACTTTTAGCAACACTAGCTCTCTCCCTTAGGACATGCCACAAAGTCCACATTTCTCCTGTCCATATCCTCAAGCTGCACAGGCTATAGAGAGCCAGCTGTGTGAATGATAGGCACGTGTAATAAGCATTAATTACATGGGACCACTGACCTTTTCCCAGAAGACAAATAATATTTTATGAGTGCATTTTGCTACTCTGTTCCCATGGAAATTACATTAGCAATAACATGGTGTTCAGAGTTAGTCAGTATCCTTAAACCATATCACATCAGGCTCACATCGTGACTGCACCAGCTCCTTTCGTCGTGTTATTATCTTGTTAATATCCTGTAATTTATGACATATGGGACTGTATTTAGTGCTGGAGTGACTGTGGTGGGATTCGGGATTCTTGTCAGGTCTGTTGCTTATTGTCGCTGAACAGCAAAAGGAAAATGTCTTAGTTCATTTAGGTTTGGGCGATGAGCCTGTCTTTGTACTGTATATAGTTACTGTGCAGTAACAACAGGTAATATATGTGTGTGTGTGTGTGTGTATGTTCCTATTCCAGGTACAACTGTCTCTGTACACATACCTTTCTGCTGAGTTCATTGGCACAGCCACCATCTACAACACGATCCGTCGTGTGGGCACAGTGCTCCAGCTCATGCATACACTGAAGTACTACTACTGGGCGGTCAACCCAGCAGACAGCAGCGGTATCATGCCAAAGGGCCTTGGTGAGCACTTTTACAGTACATTTGGATTTTTATTTTTTTTCTTCAGCACAAACCAACCTACCCATTTGTCGTTTTGCTGTGCAACATGATTTGATTCAATTTAGTTTTTTTGCTAGTGTAAACTCCCCAATGTTTCCCATTCCTCTGATCCTCTAATCCAAGCGAAGCTCAGTGTTTTGGAACGGAAGTCATTTGGAGTGAACCAATCACAATCATTATGTTCAGTCACAAGCCTGCTATCAAAGGGTCCTGAAATGGCAGCAGCTCCCCCACATTTGAAATGACTCATCTCCACATGGAAGCACTTGCCTGTCAGCTGTTAGGACCGTGGCCATCACTGGTGATGGCAGTGAGGCAGACATGCCACATCAATACTGTCATCCTGCTAGGGTGCTTGGTGTGGGTGTTAGCCCTCTGAAACCTGGGCCAGTAGCATGGCTGGCATTCTCAGTCTACCAAACAACAGTATGTCACCACGCAGGCTGTGCTGGAAGTGAAAGTGTCCTTGAACTGTCATTTCCTTTTTGCTCTCCATTATTCTTTGCCGAAGCTATCTGTCATAGCGGAGAGGTTGTTTTTATAATGGTTCTGAGAGCTCCGTTTATGCTGCACCAAGGCCTAATGAAATCTACTTCCTGAAGGTTAAACCTTGTGTTTTCACAGTGTTGATGTAATACTTGTCGCGCAATCAAGGCTTAATTTTTCTAAAAATAATTTTTCAATATCTTTGACAGTGTTGTTAGCACTGACACTAACACTGCAAGATGAAAAAAATCTCACAGGTGGAGTCAGAAATTAATACAATTTGCAGCATTTTTATCTTCGTCCAGTATAAACAGTTCTATGTTGAGATACTTAGCTTTAGGCACTGCAGTATATTCCTACATTGTGTAGGATTAAAAGATGCAAGAAGCATCAGGTTGTAAAACCACTTGTTATTTGTACAGCATGCATGTCAATGTGCTATGTAGAGCTAGATCTCTGGGTTGTTGCTACATTTGTTGGGTTCCAGGTGACGACATGAGGGTTTAACCATCTCTGAATCCATGGTTCGCTGCCAGAAAACATCTGATTCCCACCTCATGAGCATTTTGCTTTCACAAGTGGAGCTCAAGAATAGCAGTGTTCTGTTTGTGGGTGAGGATCATTAGATCGACTGGTCAGCAGAAATGCAGAGGGTGCTTTGAACTCCTGATGTGAAGCGTGTGGAAAAGCTCTTTAGCACTTTCTCTTTCACCTAAGATCATGAGTTTTGTATTGTGACTAAAAGAACTGGCAACTTCAGTGAGGTTTCTTCACAATGTTTCTGTGCTTAAGATAAACTTTAAAGTCTGTGTCAGTGATGAGTCATTTCGATGCTAAGCTGAGGCTAAAAATGACACAAACAATTCACCTTTGTTTCACCTATAGACATGTTTTGAATTTCAAAAAAAATTTAAAAGCACAACTCAAGCTGTTGTGAAACCTGATGCACACTCACTCTTTTCCATAATTTTGAAATATGTGCATAAAAATCCATCCAGTTCTAGTTAAGCTTTCCCTAATTGTCGCCTTTTGAAATAGTAAACTGTAAATCTGGTGCTAATGATTGAGTCCCTGGTTGGAAAATGACCAAATCCCTGAGTATCTCTGAGAGATTATTTTCCTGCTGTAGGTAATTTTCAGAGTGGGTCTGGTTCCATTGATCTGTGCTTGATTTGGCAGGTCAGTTTTTCTCTCTGTCCTTCTACACTGAGAAATGACCAAAGAAAGACACATAAGAAAAGAGAGAGAGAGCCAAGCACATAATGAAGTGTTCAATTATAGGACACAGAGAGGACATCTAAAACTGAGCTCCTCCAGCTACTCACTATTTTTCTGGAAGTGCCTCCCTTTTTCCCCCTCAAGTCTTAATAGAGAGTGCCATCACATTAAAGCCATGTATCATTTGGTTACACACAGAATGACTGCAGGCACTCAGACAGATGCCGTTGCTCAACTTCTCGCTGCCTGTGATATGTACCCACAAGACAACGCACAATCTTTCTCAATCTCTTGTCATTCTCATTTTGTTTCTGTCTCTGCCCTGCCTCTGTTTTACTAAATAATGAGTAATGCGATGAGCAAAATAGCCGTTTGGCCAGTCACCATGTTGTTCTGTTCCCATTATAGGACAAATCACCAATGGCAGACGTGTAGAGATGTTTCAGAGGAATCATCTGATCAGGGCTTGAGGTTGAAATTATCTTTTTGTTTGCTTTCATTCAGATAAATTCATTTCAAGTAACACATTTTGAGGAAATTGTTTGCATGTACACTCTTCTTTCAGCACCACATGGCTTCAGAGAGAGAGAGAGCAAGGGTGGGACCTCACCAGTTCACTTGCATTGTTTATTTCCTGCTGTTTGACCATTGTACTTCATAGTTAACATACAGCAATTCAGATGCTCTAACCAAAGCAGGTTTAATGGGAAAAACAAATATTGGTTGCAACTTGGATTCTGACAAAGAATTATTGCTACTCTAATTAAAATGCTGTTTCATTAGAGGGTATTATTAGTCTTTTTGTTTATTAAAAGAATTTAGTGAGTGAAAATTTAATTATTCTTGTTTTTATTTAAAAGTTTGAATAAAGGAGACATGGTATTATGTATGATGTGACTTTATTATCATCACTTATAAGCTGCAATAAGATTCCTGCATTAATCACATGGACATAAATCGTTTTTCAATAAACTCTTTCTCCTCATGCCCTTGGGATGCAGGAAGTAAAGCAATCTGTGAATGCGAAACAAGAGCTGCGCAGAGCTGTGAAGCATAATTGGTTGTGAATAACTTGGATGCAGTAGCTGTGGTAATAATGTTCTTATCATCCCTTCCATGTCGGGGTATCTCCTTGCACTGGGTTTTCCTCTCTCACTCTATTAATCAGTGTCGGGATGCAGCAGCACATGCTGTCCTCCTGCAACCTCAGGGAGCCTCGTCATTGATTACATTGACTGGCTGTTGAAGAAGCCGGATGGTCAGTTGCCGATGTATCTGTCATCAATGTCGCTGTCCTTATTTCAAATGAACATGTGTCCAGCCAAGGTGGAGGTTGGGGTTTATCAGAGCAGAGAGGAAAAGAAAAGCAGTGGAAGTGACCAGTTTTCCCTGTTGTATTTGGCACAGTGACATTGTGATTTAATACCTCTGAAAATAAGGAAGATTTTGTCTGTGTGTTCATACATGGGAGAAATACAAAATGAATTAGTAAATGCCAGGTTTTACTGCCAAAATGCAGTCTCTGTTCTACATTCAGAATGCTGCTAAGCTGAAGCGGATTTGGATAGAAATACACAATGTGCCATATCCTGATTTCTGGTGTGTCTCACTGAAAGTTTCCTTGTTCTATTGCCTGTTGCTACAATCCATTAACATGTGGCTCAGTGTAGGTGCAAACACTTGATCTTAAAGGATAAAAAGAATAGAGCTCAACATGTTAAATAGGATCTGACCATGACAAAAATAATTCTTCTGCCAACCAAACCAGTATAGCAGCAGCTGCTGCAGCAGAAGCAGCTCCGTGCTGCGACAGTAAATCAATGGCTTGTGTCATATTTTCTCATTCGTCTTTATTTGCACAGCATACATACACCTGCTGACAGCATTCGGTCCGTCACATGTTGAATCAGGTTTCTGAAAGTGATGAATTGTATCTAAGCTAAGCCTAGAGCATCAAAGTGATCTTATACTGGGAGAGGGTTTATGGGCAGTTTTAATTAGTTATTAGCCAGTGTTGGGGACAGGTGTGAGTTTGGTGACCTTGGGCTTCCTGCCTGGGTGCTTTGTTGTGACTAAAACTACACAGATTTTGGATGTAGAGTAACTATTTTGAAACCTATGGTCTAGTTAATGTTAATATACTGTTGGCTGAACCTGGTAACATCATTGCTGGATGCATTCAAGGTGAATACCGTAAATCAACACACACGACAGTGACAACTGAATATAACTTTTGAAAATGTCCCTGTTTCATCTACTTTTATTGTCACTCAAAGGAGGAGAACACACAACATCAGTGAGAGAAACAATTCATTATCAGTGAAAAAACATCAAAGGCATTTTAGATGGTGAAAATAAACCATGAATAAAAATGACACTGAAAAGATTGACGGGACTTAAAAACAAAAACAAAAAGATATCTTATTTGCTTCTACTACTCATTTCCTCTGTTTTATCACTTCTCACACTCTCTCTCAAACTACAGATGGTCCAAGGCCGACCCAGAAAGAAATCATTTCTCTGCGGGCATTCATGCTTCTCTTCCTCAAGCAACTCATCCTGAAGGTATATCCCACCTGTCTTCATGCCTCGCAGCCTCTCACACAGCTTGATTTTAAGATGTGCCGAAAAAATATGGAGATTGTCGACTCTCCTTGTGTTATCCTTTAAAACGGTCTGCCAGTCCTCCCTGGCAATAATAACAAAAATATATTCAGTCCTATTTTTTCTTTCTCTATATGATTATTCCAAAAGGTGTGCTTGGAATAAAACCAACTGTACTGTGTTGAAATGTATTTAGTCCTTTGAGTCATTTAAAATACCAAATGTGGCTTTTAGCCTTTGAAGTTGAACTTAAATCTTTTTGTTTGTTTAGCCTATTTAAGGCATCATCTTTGTGCCTGGCAGTCTATCACTGGTAATTACAGGTACTTTTTCAAATGCTTTAAGGTGGAACAAACATGGAATTGTTATCACCAGGTCACTCTTTCTAAGCAAACGTGGTTGCAGAAACTTAAATACATTGGTACATCAATTACACACCCAATGTCAGCTCAATAAAAAGGGACATTCAAACTATAAAAAGTTCAGGTAAATTCAGATAGTCTTGTAAAAAAGACAGATAGTAAAGTAGGCTAGGGTGTTGTAGAGCTTGATGGCTGTGGGAATGAAGGATCTCCATATTATGCAGGCTCTTTGTACCAGTTTGTCCAGCCACTTCGCCTTTAATTCTACGGCAGTGTGATGGTTTATGCTGCAGTTTGCTTTGGAGGCAGCATAAAACATCACACTTGCTGCTGTAGTTTGATAAAACGTTTGGCGCATCTTCCTGCAGATGTCTTCATGACCTAAGGCATCTCAGGAGGAAAAGACGTCTCTGCCTTTTTTTATATTGCACATCTGTGTGAAGTGACCAGTTTATCTTATTGTCCAGGTGCACATCTAGATATTTGTAGGATGGCACCACTTCAATGTTTGCGCCACAAATGCTGACTGCATGAAGAAGAGGATTTAGACCTTCTCCTTGGTTTTAGAGGTCTTCTATATGAGACAGTTTTTGTGACTCCAGTCACTGAAGGAATATATCATTCCTCTGTACTCCTCTTCCTGTCCATTCCTGATACATGGAACAATTGCAGTATTGCCAGAGTACTTCTGAAGGTGGCAATTGTACTTGAAGCCTGCTGTGTACAGTGTGTACAGGAATAGAGCCAAAACAGTCCTCTGTGGAGCCACAGTTCTGCTTAGGACTTTACCAGAGATGCAGTTCCCCTAGTAATGTCTAGTACCTTCTTTTAAATAGTATAATATTGACTGACACACAGTACATTCATAATGCAGTGTACATCATTAAATCTTTTACACTTTCATTTTTTGTATTCTTTCAGGACAGAGGCGTGAAGGAGGATGAGCTGCAGAGCATCCTGAACTATTTGTTAACAATGCATGAGGTACATGACAGTCTGTAGTTGCCCCAAGTGACTTCTCTCAGTGTGTTAGTGTGCCACTTTAGTGCACACGTTCAGAATTGCAACTAGACCAAGAAAATGTTTTCTGTTTTATGATGAGTTCATCTTTTTGATTGCCAATGAACTTTTTTCATTGTGCAATGGCCAAAAACTACCCCTCTGTTCTCCTGTAAGGTGGGTCACAGGCTCAGGTGTATTCTACAGGGGGTATAATTGCCATATATATTATGTCCTTCCTGCAGTTGCAGTCATTAATCTAAACAAGGAAGAAAAACACTATTTTCACTTGCATCCCTTTTTTATCTCGCTCTCTGTTTCTCTTTGTCTTTCTCTTTTGATTTGTTTATGTAACTGGCAAATGAAGATTCAGGAAATGATGTAGGGTCTGTGTTTCCTTGAGAGATTAGTACATAAAATGAAAAAAATTTAGAATAACCCGCTTGTGTACAAGATGGACATTTATCTTCACAGGAAGATATTAGCCTGCTCTCCCACATTTAATATCAATAAAAACTAAGCATACTATTGTTAAACCTCATCAGAAGTGTCACAGAATGAAACAGTATTGATAAATATCAAAATACCATCAAATTCATATCACAAAATCAACTTTGTTTAACTAAATAGATAAAAATTAACCCATAAGAACCCAAAAACATTTCTACTGAAATAAAAAAAATATGTGAAACACCAAATGGACCATGTAGAAACCATTTCTTAAATTGTTGACGACACCCAATCAAATTCGATTTGACCTCCTTTAAAGCCAGGAAAGGTTTTGACCCACATTGAGCCAATGTCGCTATGCACAACACACAGAGTACAATATACAGAGCAGCCCTCAGAGCAAAGGAAATTTGTACATGAAATGATTTGGAGGAAATGAGTCACTCATATTGACTGTTTCATCTGCAGGATGAAAATCTGCATGATGTGTTGCAGTTAGTGGTAGCCCTCATGTCTGAGCATCCAGCCTCCATGATCCCTGCCTTTGACCAGAGAAATGGAATACGGTAAGGCCCTCAGGGGAAGGCGCAACTTTACTTCATAAAATAAAATAAAATAAGCCTGAATAATTTTAAATACATTAGTTATGTGTTTGGTGAAAAAAAAAACAGTATTAATTTTACACTGTAACACAGATAATCAAATTTACCCCATGTGATCCTGTAAAATGTGGCACAGTTTGTGAGTTATAAGTAAAAGGCTGCTGCTTTCATTGAGACATCTGTTTAATGCTAATGTAAATTCACTCGGTCCCCTAACCAGATCAGGGCCTTCTCATCAGTGTTTTATATTTTATTCCATCAAGATCATGTGCTGTTTCCAGCTTTCACTGCTTTTGTCTGCTCCAGGGTAATCTACAAGCTCATGGCCTCTAAGAGTGAAAGCATTCGAGTACAATCCCTAAAAGTCCTTGGGTACTTCCTCAAGCACTTGGGCCACAAGTAAGTAACCTATTCCAATAGCTGTGATGCACATTGATAAGTGCACATACTGAAGTGTTGTTGAAAGGAAGAAAATTTGAAGAAATCAATTTTCCAGCCAACCTGCATGTTGTTTTGCTATTTTTAACCTTATTGTGTCCATTTTCACTCACTGAAAGAGAAAAATCATAAATCAAGCTTCACCCTCAGAGAGATGATTCATCTGTTCCTGTCCTTCCTTTGAAAAAGTGTACAATTAGAAGAGCCAGAAATTCTTGACTACATGCCAGTTTTGCAAATTAGGGTGCATTTCTTTCTAGAACACCTGAATTTCTGGCATCGTGCCCTAAAACCATTAATTTACATAAGAGAAAGGTGGAAGAGGTCCAAGTCAATGTCCCACGGAGGGAAATAAATTATAAAGTACCCACTAGGATGTCGGCATATCCTCTATGTGCTGCACATGGGGAGGAGAGAGAGAGGGCCTGCGGGTGGAGAGACTATGATTCAACATGCGGGATACAGGGATGGATGGGGGAGATGTGGGGGTTGTGCTGTGCTCACAGTGAGGGGGAGCACCAGGTGTTGTGCTGTTACTGGTGCCTGTGGAATGGAGTGAAAGAGTAGGCATAGACTGCTCTAGGCGCAAGTGAAAGGCCCATATCCTCAAGAGACATGAGTGCTTCATGAAAGCCTGCTTTCACCCCTCACCTTAATAGCTTTCATACATTTTAAAGCACAATGCTAGTACACTATGAGCTCCAGTGTAGCTCATAAATAATTTAACATGTTTCTTCAGTGCTTTGTTGAAGTTATGAGTTTTTGATAATTGAATTTGTCATTTTATATTTAGTAGTTCACTGATGCGGTGGAGGAAAATTAAAAAAGGACAAAAAGAAGCATGAAAGAGCACAGACATGACATAAGTTTGGCTCATACTTCTTTGATTATAATTATATTTATTCAACACATAATCATAAACTTTAAGACAATAAAAAACAGTGAATATAACATGTCAGTTTTTATTTTCAGGACTGAATTTGCTTATTGCTCCATGATTACCTTATTTCTGACAACCTTATTATTAAATGAGTTCTATATAAATAGCTGTTTTTTTAACCAATGTGCCTTCATTGTAATGTTATTACAATATTTAACTGTATTCAGGGAAAAAGAGACTGACTTTGTCTGGATTTACACTCAGGAAAGTACAACGAGCAGGGCTTGTACACTGCTGACTGAGCTGACGTGTAGAATTTCCACTTCAGTTTACCCTTTTTCTCTTAAATTCCTATATTTTTTCAGCTGCAAGGAACACCACTCTTCTTCTAAGTCGCCAATTTGCCAGCCTCTGCAAAATGCAAAAAAAAAAAAAAAAAAAATGTTGACTGATTAGGAAAGTCCCACCTCATCTTTTAAGGCACTGGCAGCAGAATAGAGCAGCATTGGAACTTGTGACAGCAGTCCTTACGCTGTATGCAGAAGTAGTTTGTCACTGTTGAACCCATTCACCTGTGGTATGCCTCTGTTGTATCTGGGAGCCATTCCTAGTGACAGGCTAACTTCGTTATCCTATACACCTCCAACGAAATTCCCTCAATTTATGACAGCGGGTTCCTGACACTTGTCTCCGGAGCCTAGCTCTCTGTGGGTGAGAATAGGGAAACAAGCTGACGGCACTCACTGATCCTTCCAGTGGCTTAGGGAGCTCTAAACAAGCCATTTTACCATTATGTCTGTGTGTGTGTGTGTGTGTGTGCTTGTGTTTATCCACAGGAGGAAGGTGGAGATCATGCACACGCACAGTCTCTTTACTCTCCTGGGAGAGAGGCTCATGCTGCACACAAACACTGTGACGGTGACGATCTACAACACTCTATACGAGGTACCAAACATTTTCTTCTCAAATGTTCCAACAGTGCAGCCCCATTGTTGTCTCTGTGCACAGAACGTGTGACTGATGTATTTTCACTACTTCCCACACCAGATTCTGACTGAGCAGGTGTGCACACAGGTAGTTCACAAACCTCATTCAGAGCCCGATTCCACTGTTAAGATTCAGAACCCAAGTAAGCGTCTTATCTGTTGCATCAAGTTTGATTCTACTTAAACAATTAGTTTCTCTGCTAACATTAACAATATGATATCATGTGTTCTTGTGCATGTGATATCAGTGATTCTCAAGGTGGTGGCAACCTTATTGAAGAACTCTACCCCCAGCACTGAGCTGATGGAGGTGCGGCGACTCTTCCTTTCAGACATGATCAAACTATTCAGCAACAGCCGAGAGAACAGACGGTGAGCATAACTTCAACTGCTTTTTACTCAACCACTCTATCAATTAACTTACCAATTTACGAATCAATGTTCAATCATCATTATATATGCACGCGTTCTCCAGCAGATGTTTCTGTGAGAGTTCAGGAGAGTTGCACACTCACAAAACTAGCTTCTTTCGATTCACACACAGACACATACATATTGCAATTAAATTCTAGGTCTTAGGAAGCCATTGACCTAAATCATCATCATAATTAGCCCAAATTAAATAGGCAGTAAAATGCTTTGTCTAGTCAAACTGTTTAATTGGTTTTACTTGCTGCCCCTTCTACTGTATATCTTGGCCGTGATTTTGTTTTGTGAAATTCTGCTGCCATATATATTAAAAAATCTATATATGGATGGACTAATGAGCAAAACTGTGATGTGAAGAATAAAATAATAAAACTGCACTGATAGGCGCTTTTGAGACAAAGAGAAGCAGAAAGACAATTCATTTAAACAATTTTTAATTTTAAATGATTTCTTTTATCAAAAAAACTCGCTGAGCAATAGAGGATCAGAGTTTTATTGGATAAAGCAGATTTAGTTTGTTGACCTCGTGGTGATGTGTGTGTTACAGGTGTCTGCTTCAGTGCTCTGTGTGGCAGGACTGGATGTTTTCTCTTGGCTACATCAACCCTAAAAATTCTGACGAACAGAAGATCACTGAGATGGTGTACAACATATTTCGTATTCTGCTCTACCATGCCATCAGGTATGAGTGGGGAGGATGGCGTGTGTGGGTGGACACGCTCTCTATAGCTCACTCTAAGGTGAGTACTGTGCTCTACTGTAACAAAGGGGAAACACTGACCTCTACTGTTAAGGGAGACATTTTTTATCTGTTGTGTCTTAACTGTTAATCTTCTAAATGGATCTTCACATTTCTTTGCATCACCATTATGTGGCTAACATCATGTCACATTGCCCTTTTTACAGGTGACATATGAGGCGCATAAAGAGTACTTGGCTAAAATGTATGAAGAGTACCAGCGTCAGGAGGAGGAGAATATTAAGAAAGGGAAGAAGGGTTTAGTTAGCACCATCTCTGGTTTGTCTGCTCAGTCTTCTGGCATCAAGGGCACAATTGAGATCAGAGAAGTGGATGACAGCTCCCACACTCCAGAGAGTGAGACGGACTATGAAAGTGCTGACTCGCGCAACCTTCTGACCGAAGGGAAGGAGCCTGAAGAGGGTCTCAGAGGAACGGAGGGTACAGCTGATGGCGTGAGAGTCGACGTTCATGACCTTCTGGTGGACATCAAGGCTGAAAAAGTGGAGGCTACAGAGGTTAAGCTGGATGATATGGACTTGTCCTCTGAAAGTCTGGGAGTATCTGAGAATGGAGCACTGGTGGAGGTGGATTCACTGTTGGATAACGTTTACTGCGCCGCTGTAGAAAAGCTGAACAGTAATGTCAGCAGAGTGTTGTTGCCAAAGAGCAATATGGATGACGAAAACACACCCCCTCTCATTACTCTGGATGATGATAAGGACAGCATCCTTAACAGCAACAGCTTCCTATTTGGCAAGGTGACAGGAAGTCTGGAGGACAAACTCCTGCCTGATCTCAGTCCAGCTGAGCCTCTGACCCTGCCTATCCCAGAGCCTCCAGTGCAAACCAGGGCCAGCGGTGAACTGGGCCTTCTAACTCACATTACAGGCACCACTGAACTTGGCTCCTTACCCTGTATCATGGAGAAGGACGAGTTTGAACTGCAGGCAGCCCTAGAGAGCATCAGCTCTGTGGCTGGTACTGAGGCCGAGACCTCCTCCAAAAGCCCAGAGGTCACTGAGACTACAGCTACAGCAGTATCCGGAGGTGACCCCTCGGCTGGTAAAACCAGTGGTGCAGCGGATACAGCGAGCCACAATTCTGACACAGAGAGATCAGATGATGGCAAAGACAAGGAAATAAAGAAGATTCAGACCACAGCCACTACACAGGTTTGTGAAAGTGAAATCTTCTTACAGTTAATTATTATTATTATTATTGTACTGTATTATTCAGTGAACTCTTTGTTACACTCATCAGAAAGGTTAACTGATTTCACTCTATGCCTGATGGAAATGCAGTAGGTTATCATAAATGCTGGATAACATAACAAGAGAGGGGGGGCACGGTTTGCCAATGTCATGATGTGTTGGCCTTAGTGAGTAGTTCTGTATTAACAGACCCATAGGGATCATTCTCTTCCCCAACTTTGCTTGTAATGGGGACAAGATGGCCTGGTGCACATCAGGCTACATACCTCTGAGACTCGGGAAACTGGGCTGCCGGAATAGTTGGATGAGCCAGTAGGAGGTTAGAAATAGACAAAGCATTATTCAGTAACACCCGCCTGGGATTTGTTCATTGCTGTGCTTTTTCTCAGAGGTCACGCTCTTTTGCCTAGACTAGGTCACTGGTAGAGGGCCAATTGAATGCAGGATTTATTTTTAAACCTTTATCTCCTGTTGCATAATTGCTCATGTTCAATTCATGGCTGCTGTTTTTTAAACAGGCTTTTTTGCAGCACCTAGCTGACTCATTCATCTTATGTTTAGAGGTTGCATTGCACTTGCTGCCTTTTTTCTTTACCTGCAGGCAGGAAGAGGTTATCCAAGGACTCACTTTAATCTGGCAATTCATCATTCATAGTGAATAGTATGACAGCAGTATTATATCTCATTAAGAGTGCACTATCAATCTTGACAAAGGAACAGGATTTGCATCTAGACAATATACAAAATCTCTTATTGGTTGGTGATTTTATTAGTGATGCCAAAATCATTTGTTTTATTGATTAATTGGTTTCCCATCAGAGCATGCATGGTCGCCTAGCCACTCAAATGGAGAGGGACATACGTGTGGACCTGGGGTTCAGGGGGTTGCCCATGACAGAGGAACAGCGGCATCAGTTCAGCCCCGGCCCGCGCACCACCATGTTCCGCATCCCAGAGTTCAAATGGTCCGCCATGCACCAGAGGCTGCTCACTGACCTGCTGTTTGCACTGGAGAGTGACATCCATGTCTGGAGAAGGTGTGTGAAGTGCTTTATGTACATTTAAGAGAGGCAGAGGGAGGATGAGCACAGCTGGAGTGGTTGTGCTGTGATTTATATCATTTAGATAATGTGCTTAGAATAACCTTTTTCTTTAAATCTCACCTTTCTCTACAGCCACTCAACCAAATCGGTCATGGACTTTGTAAACAGTAATGAGAACATAATTTTTGTCCACAACACTATCCACCTCATCTCACAAATGGCAGATAACATCATTATAGCCTGTGGAGGGATTTTGCCCCTTCTGTCTGCAGCCACCTCTCCTTCCGTAAGTGCACCGTCTTCACTGAATAGGGAATAATGCCATCTAGTGGTAGTTTATTATAACTGCTATTTACAACAGTCAATATACTTTTGTTTGTCCTTATTGTTTGAGAAATCTTTATTTGCTCGGCTTCACTCTGATTCAGTTATGTTGAAGACTTGTTTGGTACGATTCCACTGTTTGTAATGAACAAACATCCATGATTCATTAATGTTTACTCACTGTTAATAATCGCATTTAATTTGCACTCTTGAATTGAAATAGATTTTTAATCATTTTTCTTTTGTTTATTTTGTCTATGCGTGTCAAGTGTGTTAAGGTTGGTATTTATGCTATTTTAATTTCTCTCAGTTTCATACTGTCTTACTGTCATACTGACATTTGTGCTCGATACATTTTAAACAGATTTAATGTGCAGATAGCATCATTTTCTAATATTTTCCATTGAAGAAAAAAGCTCTCCAGGTTTTAACACTAAAGAAAAGAGAGCTAACAAAAAGTGCTTGAGAGTTTCAATCAAACCCAAAACAGTTTTAACAAAATAGCATATTGGTGGAATTGGAATTTATATCATGATAGTGACCCATGCAGCTGTACTCTTCATGACTTACCACAGAGTCTCTCTTTCTAAAATTGAGCATCGCTGTGTTTATACCTATGCTTTGTCCCTCTTTTCATATTTTATTGCACGTTTTTGTTAAAAAGTTGCATCAAAATGTGACAGAAAAAATGTCTGCTTTTATTTTATGTGACTGTTTTTTCCTTTGTTTCCTTGTTGATTCTGCAAGACGGAGTTAGAAAACATCGAGGCAACACAGGGCATGTCTTCAGAGACTGCTATCACTTTCCTGTCCCGCCTCATGGTTATGGTAGACGTGTTGGTGTTCTCGAGCTCCCTCAACTTTAGTGAGATTGAGGCCGAGAAGAACATGTCCTCTGGGGGGCTGATGCGTCAGTGCCTCAGACTTGGTAAGATCATGATTGTAAGTTGACTGTGAATGTCAGTCAGTGCAGTGGAGGAGTAAAACAATTACATGTGGGTCTTTATGTGGGGATTTGAGAGGTAAAATGCATCCTGTGCCAGATACACTCGGAAATTGATGAGCTAGAAAATGCTGTAATGCTATTTTCTTAACACACTCTAATAATTTGCCTAATCCCTGAAAATCCTCTGTTTGATCAGCAAAGCTAATTAACTTAAGGGTCCTTTGCTAATTGTATAAGGCATTGGAGGATGTACAAGGGTTTGCTGCAGTTTCCAGCATAGAAATATGGCAGTATTGTTATTTTAGAATTCATAACAAGCAGAGAGAATAATTTGCAGTACAATCAGGTACTCTTTGCAAATACTAGCCTTTTGTGTCTGTCATTGATGTGTTGCACAGGACTCCATGAGGCTCTCTCTGCCCTTGTGTGTTTAAATGTGTCTGTGTACAAAATAGATACTTGATTAATTAAATCCAAAAGCAAAATAGACAACTGCTGAAGTCAGAAATCCTAAAAGGTCAATTTTATTGAATTGTTTTTTAGTAGAATTATTTTATAATAAATAAAGAGGTCATAGAGATGTTTGTCCCTTTTTGTCTGTTGTTGTTGTTTGTGTGTGAGGGCATCTGTGTCTGTTCTTTGCCTCCGGGTCTCTGTGCAAGCCTGTGTTTTCTGGTTTGTTGACTCCAAGTTGTGCTCTGGGGTATGGTAAATAGCCTTCAGACTTCAGTGTGTCCTTGTTGCAAACTTCCAAATTTCTCATCACCGCCTTCAGTGTGAAATCGGTCTGGCTGCTGATTTTGCTCCCAGTCTCTGTCCCGACAGCCTGGAACAAATAATCGTCAGAGATAACTGATTAGTTTTAAAGAGGTCATGCATGTTATGAACATTTAATTTCCATTTCCATCCCATGCTGTGTGCGTGCAGTGTGCTGTGTGGCTGTTAGGAACTGTCTGGAGTGCAGAGAGAGACACAGGGACAGAGGAAATAAGTCTTCCATTCTTAACAACAACAAAACTCAGGAGATCCTGCAGAGTGCTGTGACCAGCAAGGTAGGATGGGATGTCATAACTTATCCTCACCTCCATAGGTTTGATGTGATCTCACCTGTGATACTAAATCAGTTCTTCTGCATAATTTATATCTTCTATATCAGCAGATTTTCCACTCCATATTTGTTTATCTCTAAATATATGTAAAAAACCTTAAATTTAAATGAGAATGTACTGAAAAGTGTAGAATGTCAAATGATGTTGTTTTTCTGCTTTAGACAGCTATAGAGACTGTCCCTAGTAACCTGTCTCCCATCAAGGACCCTGATCGCCTTCTGCAGGATGTGGACATCAATCGACTGCGCGCTGTGGTGTTTCGTGATGTGGTGAGTGTTGGTCTATGTGTGTGTCTATGCTGCCACATGCATGTCACATAGACTTGGCTACAGGTACAGGGACAAACCGGTGTGCCGTGTAACACCTTTCAGTCAACAGGTGAAACACCGAAGGTGCTCTTGTCGACTGAGCTGCTGTCTGTTAAAAACAAACAAAAAAGCAAGCATTAAATGTATATTAATAAAACTGTTGCAGTTGAATGAGTTTTCTTGGTCTAAGCAAGGTGCAGTATACCGTACTTGCCGTGAGAAAACCATTGCAAGCAGTAGCAGATAATTGTTTGACGTGAGATCATTTGAATGCATTGTGACATAAACATGTTGTGAATCTTCTCCACAGGATGACAGCAAGCAAGCCCAGTTCCTGGCTTTAGCTGTGGTCTACTTCATCTCTGTCCTCATGGTGTCCAAATACCGCGACATCCTGGAGCCGCAACGTGAGACTTCCAGGAAAGGCAGCCAGTCAGGCCGCAGCATGCGTCAAGAGATCAACTCGCCAACCAGCACAGGTGTTAACATCTGTTTCTAATATAAGTTAATGTTAAAGATATAATATTTAACCTTACTGAATATTTTTTAAATAGAAATATGCTTCAAAACTTGGCTTAATGTGGAGAGGTGCCATTGAAGCCACCTGCGACCCACTCGTTGAACAGCACAGCCTGCACTTCAGAGACTTCTGCTTGATTAGTACAATTTGAAGCATTAACATTTATTGTAATGTCATAATGAAGACTACCTGAAGTGCGAGGGAGAGGGAGGCTGGATTGATTTTGAGTCTCATGCTACCACTAGCTTAAGTTGCTTATTGCAGCTTTAAGTGTCTTTGTTACCAGTTTCAACCGAGAGCTCATTCAGTAAAACAGCAGGATTTCCCTGCCTGCATTCCACTCGCTCACCTATGATTTATTCATGAGCTCTACTAATTGCACTGTGGAAACAAACAGAGACTGGGGTTGGAGATGGTATTCATGAACTAGGATATGCATTGTTCTTTCTGAAATGAAAAGTTGTATATGCCTTAAGTCATAAATCATACATTAAGTCCCATGAAAGGAAATCAGTGGCTGCCTACACAGGTTTAACACAATGCCTGCTGCAGTGTGAACTCTCTATTATGAGATGCAAGAGTGAGCATACTTAATCAACTTCCATTCAGACAAAAGGTGAAAGAAAGAAAAGAAATGAGGAAAAGGCGACGTGCCAAATATGAAGGTCTAATTTAAAGAGGAAAAGAAGAAATGAGGAGATGAGCAGCATGAAGTTAGGAGATGGGAAAGCAGCAGCATTTTGGCCAACTACTGTGGGTTTTTGGGGCAGTGGAGCCAGGCTTGCTATTTTCAGCCCCATCTGTCAGTGCCCATTAGGCAAGCAATCCACCAGAGGAGAATGGGATCATAGAGGTTGCTGGGAGGAGAGAGGCACACTGCCGCCTTCATAAATTTCACCAGAAAATGGGGGAATTTTCCAGACGGCATGTGGCAGACGATTGTCTGATGGACCAGGAAGCCAGACGACTTGTTGGCTAAATCAGGCCCTGCTGACCTTGTTAGGGGGCATATAATGAATATTAATATGACTGGACTTGAATCTGTGTAACCACTGGGTCAGGAGGAACCAAATCCAGCTAGAAAGGCATCTGTGCAGGCTGACGGCAGAATCAACAAACATTTTAATGGGTTAAGATGATCTCTGTATAGATGGTGGATTTTTAATGTATGAAGGGACAGTGTCGCAGAATTTAATAAGATTCTTGGTTCACACCCAACATCTTATGTATATAGAAATGTGCAGTGTATAGTATATCGTGGACAAGAATAATAGAGCAGCTATCTGACTCATCTGAACCACACTGTTTCAATCAGTGGAATAGATTTCTCTACTAAGGCTTTAGGCAGGAGCGAGCCGAAGAAAAGGATTAATGTTTTATTAACATAGAAGGAGAATAACAGAGAGATAATCTCAACAGAGGATCAGAGATTCTGGAAGGAGATCTAAGAAGCTGTGCTGGCACATGGCTCTATCTACACATGCTCGATATACTCTGGCTGTGAATGTAAAGCTAGCGTTGGAATGCAGTTTTATTTATTGCTATTGGTATCAAATGATTTTTTAATTCTTTTCAAATACATGTTTTCAATTTAATAAGACACAGAACGGCTGATTGTATGTATCTGAAATTATTAACTACATATATTTTTATCTCAATAACCAGTCTCTTCCTCTCAATCCTTATTTTCTGTGTGTATGTCTGTTCGCCAGAGACACCGCTGGAATTTGACAGCAGAGTTCATCTTGCACCATCGGAAGATCTCCACATGGAGAATGCTCTTCCCCACACAGACTCTGGGATCGGTGAGGAGCAGGTCGCCAGCATCCTTAACGGGTCTGACCTGGACCACAGTGCCGGAGGACCAGATGCTATGAGTGAACTCATATCTACGCTGTCCTCAGAGGTGAAGAAGTCCCAGGAGAGTCTAGCTGAATCACCCGGCGTGGAGCTGCTGAAACCACCCTCCTCCATCATCAGTGTTAGTCAGCCCAACAAGGGCATCAATGTCAAGGAGATTCTGAAGAGTCTGGTGGCAGCTCCAGTGGAGGGCATGGAGGCTGGGCTGGATCCCGTGGCCTATGCAGACCCTGCTGCCAAGGCCCAGGCCATGCTGCCCATGCAGTTTCACTCATTTGACAGGTGAGTTAGTGTCAACGGTTGGTAGACTGAATCGCCATTTGCATGTTTTAGTCCATTGAATTCAAATAATGTACAGTGAACTATTGCTTTCTGGATAATCTTTTACATTTTTACATCCATTGGTTTCCAGTTATTCCTTTACAGAATGGTAATCAGATAATATGCTCTGTTGAACTGTCACATCCATCACAGTGGACATTTAATCTGCTTTAGTGTGTGTGAGTTATCCAGGTACCACAAATGCTTTCTAAGTAGCGTGTGACACATTATTCATTACAGGCTACTTGTATTGTACTCATGCCCCATTTAATGGAATTCCTGTGTTTGAAACGGTCCCTGAAGCGCTGTGGCACTGCTGTGGTTTATTTACATTCCTGGATTAGATAAAACCACACAGTAATCTGTCTAGATTTAGAAGTTTACAAATGTGCTCCTACGGGGATTTTAAGCTTCCGCTCCCCCCCGATCCCTGTCTCCTATGTTTCAGAAAGTTTTAAAAATCATAATTATATTGAGAATAATTTGAGTTGGTTAAGCGCAGACAAAACTCTTCCTGTGCTGATTTGGTCGGGTTTTGTGCGTCTGCATAGTCACAGCCCGAGTCCAGAGAGGAAACAGTGAGTCACACGGAACAATGGTGCCTCCCTTCTTTCTAATGCATGCATGCTGCTGCTGAAGTGACCCTGATGAATAGGGGAGAAGACGGAGGAGTATGTGCAGAGAGGACAGCTGAGAGGTTGGGGGTCTCCAGGGCGTTGATGACAGATTAAACAGAAGCGGCCTCACGCCACACCGCGACCAGGCCTGTCGCCCTCACCACTCACACCCATAATGGGAACTGGCAGCCTGAAATGAGTCACCACGGCAAAGTGTATTATTTTTGAAATGCTTTCACACAAACCCTCCTGACCACATATACAACTTTGTCTCATGCTTTTCATGTCACTCCCCCTCCAGCCTCTATTTGCTGTGTCTAATTGTTTGCCACCTGCCAGTGAAATGAACTGCCAGCCATGGACAGGCCTTTCATTTGTCTGTCAGGGATTAGATAGATTGGGGGTGACAACATCAAAAAGGAAAAAGGAGGGTAAAAATGGCTTAAAGTGGAGCGCACAGGGGCCGTCGTCACAGAAGCACCTCTGCTAGAGCTAAGGTAGAGGGGTTTAAACGACTCGACATTCAGATTTCCATTAGACCAGATGGGAGTACAGTACAGAAATACTTGAGTAACTTCCTTCTTATCTCCCTCTCCTTCCCAAAAACTATCCAAATGGACTCTGTGAGATATACAGTATCTGTCCTTACAAATTGTTTCTCCGTATGATGGAGAGCAATGCTAATTGTTATTAATCGAATTTCCGAGTTAATTGTAAGTACATTTCCTCTAACTATTCTTGTCTTTCTGATAAAGCAGTATTAGATTAGATTCTGTCTGTTGGATTTATGAAAGAAACATTTTTAGTTTATGCTGTACACTGCAGTCATCTCCATCAGCTGCAGATCTTATTAATATTCATTCCAAGATTAAACCTTGCTTTATTCTCTGCAACTCAATTAAGACAATCCTATTAAAAAAAAATTTACACTAGATAATCTATACATGATTTATGAGCACTCAGATAATGAATTATTCATTAAAAGAAGCTGATATTTTATCAACATTGTGTAGATCTAATGCTAGGCCACTAGAAGATGTGAGCGAGGGAGACATTTAGAAAGCAAGATTAAATTCACGCCCAATTCCTGCAATGAAAACGCGCTACTGATGTTCTGATACGTGTCAATGAGATTTCACAGAGGAGAGCAGCACAGAGATCTACTAAATAAATGATACTTGTCATCAGTGTTGTTCAGAGCACAGCTGCATTTCTGGAGGTATTAATATTTCAGCAAGCTTTCTAGTTTTTCTCTGACTCTCTCTTTCTGTCCTGTGTGATTGATTTTCATCTGCTAAATTTCAGAAATGTTATTTTGCTACTAATTTTGGTATTGCAGTACCTGCTAGTTACATTATGTGACCAACTATGTGCCAAGACCCTATTTGCATATTTTATCCACAGAGGTAAAGTAGAGAAAATAGCTTTGATCATTCTGGGAAATCAGTTGTACTATAGAAAAGAATGCAAGATAAATTACCTAAAAGCCTGAACTATATCTAGACAAAGTTCGATTTGTTTTTCATTGAGTTCAGCATGTTTCATTTGGATGGTCTGTGGGTGTATAATAACAACATAAAACAGTAAAAGTCTGTGTTGTTTTGTTGAGGGGGGATTTCTGGAGATTTGCTTCAGATGACAGCAGGCTTAGCTCGTGACAGAGCAAAGGTCTGGCCTTTGTCACCCAGAGTAACTGCAGGAGATTGGAGAAGACGTTATCTGGCACCCTCACAAACCCAAAGGCCAACGGCAGACCTCATAAGAACAAGCTTTCCTTCTCTTTCCTGTCAGGGAGCTCTTGCAGGGCCAAGTTCACTGCATCATCTTTAATCCTGGCCCAATCACATTGCATGTGAGCAGAGGTCTGGTGAGTTACTGGTGTGTCTGCGCTCTCCTGCACGGTTACACGAGGTCATAAGTGTAACTTTCTCTCAATGCTTGCACAAGCTTTTCTTCATGTTTCATTCATGAGCTCTGGCCTCTTCTCTTTTAGCACCTTGTGATATTTTGTACAAGAGCTTCTATAAATAAAACTTCATGTGGTTGTAGTTGGTTGGTTCATTTTGTCGTCTCTTGTATCTCAACCATCCTGTTTTTACTTATTTATAAATAAATAATTACAATAAAATGATTTATTTATACGAAAAATCGAAAATGTATCTACATGCTATGTAGAGTTCATGTATATCCGCCAGATGTGTGTACAGAGCAAATGCCAGACAGAAAGACTGGATCTCATGCTCATTAAGCAGCAGTTCCTTCTGTCAGGCGGCGTCTATGCAGTTGCATGTCAGTAACCAACAAGTTGCTGGTGGAGAGCCTCTCATTAGGTCTGGGTACGTTTTTAGAATTATGAGCAGACCAGAGTGCCGCTGGTGGCAAGAGCAGATGTAAGGGAAAGTGTAGTAGCTGGCTGACTGGCCTTTTGCCCTCAGGTTTATTTACTTTGCCCTCTTGTTTGTGTGTGTATGTGTGTGTGTTTGGATTGCACATGTTATCCTAGAAGATGGAGTTACAGATCAGATCGTGTCTTGACTAACAGTACGCTGTAGATGATAAACATCAAACTTAAACACTACTGTAAACTTGAAATAAAACGTGTTCACATATTTTAGAAGAAAATAAAGAAGGGACAGAAGTTGAGGGTCTTTCTGCCTCCTTTTCTGGATTTACTAATAGTTACTTATTTGTTTTACATCTTACATCAATGCTGTGAGTCAGAATATATGAATAGTTCTATGAAGTTTTCACTATTTGAGAGTAAAGTTAGTATCTGCAGTTGCTGCAGCAGCATGAAGCTGTTATGGTTTGGGTGTCTTGCTCCACAGTACCTATCCACCACCTCCAGTAAGTAACTCAGCATCCAGCGTTCATGAGAATCATTTTTGTGTAATGTGTGAATCAAATGTACTGTTTGTGTGTGTGTTTTTTTTCTGTAGGAGTGTTGTGGTACCTGTGAAGAAAACCTCCTCTGGCAGTGTAGCAGTTAACACAGTGGGAAGTGGCAGCAGCACCTCTGGTGGGCTAACAGCTGGCGGCACCCCCAGTAGCTTTGCTGCTGCATCAACGTCCTCTAAAAGCATGATAAACACAATGGGTAGGTCATCCATAAGATTACTGAAATATATTGGCACCATTAAAATCCTACATTAAGCCTAGCTATTGTAACAAGAGTACTTTCAGGAGTTTGTGCATAAATTGAGTAATTACTATTCATCTTAATGGCTGAGTCTGGTCTAACAATAGAAAAAAAGTGTTTTTCCTCCATCGGAACACGTGATGACATATGCTGGTGCAGACCCTTGATGTTACCACTAGATGGCCCTGTTTACCTACCTCTATGCATGAGCAAATAGAAACCACTCCTTCACCCTCTAGTATTCCTCCTGAAGCAACCAAATCACACAACTCTGTTTCATCAGCCTGCGTCATATCAGTAAACAAGATCCGTTTTAATAGTAAAACTCAATTTCTTCATGGCATCATGGTACAATGTGTATTCCTGCTTAATTCACTGCACGCCCCTCTCCATCGCCCTGCTGTCACGTTGCCTCTCTTGTGGCTCTGCTGTGTTAAACTGGTTTCACCACAGGCCTCCTAGTCCGGGCCCCTGGAGGGACCCACTTAACACCAAAAACCATTAGGGGCTCCAACACCTTTTTTTTATGCGCTCCATTGAAAAAGCTAAACAAAATAAAAATGTCTCTGCGAGCCGCTCTGCAGGAATGTGAGAAATGTATCCAAGTCAAAGTGTGCTTTCAGCTAAAGCCACAGGCGCTCACCCAGGCCCCATGATCTCACTTACTCGTTTTAACCTCTCACATGGACGGTCATAATGATTTTATGCTTTGGCTTGTGAGAACACGTGACCCAATGCTCACCTCTGAATTATTGTTGTCAAGATATCCTAACCTGTCTTTGACACTGAACCTTTGTGGATTATGTAAATATTTGATGCTCATGTTGTTTCGATAGCTCGGTTGATTCTTCATCTTTGTCATCCTCGTAAGCAGAATAGTTCCACATGCTGCCTCTGGCCAGTTTGACACTGTTACCAGGTTTTCATTTGTTTGAATTTTTGCTGATGGCTGTACTTTACTGTCATGAGCCACATTGCGGCCAGTTTTACAACTTTCCATTCTTCTTCTCTAAATTGTTTCCGTCTGTACATAAATTTACAGCCTTTGGAGGTAACACTAAAATAGAATTTCAGTCAACATGTTTTAAGATTCAATATTACATTTAATCCTTCACAACACTAAAGCACCTTTTTTTTTTAAATGTAACCCTTTAATAATTAATAATTATAATACGTTTTACACTGCGCTAATGTTGCATGTGTCTGGTTATCTTTTCTGCAGGACCCGCAGATGCACCCCCGACTACTTCCTCTTCCTCCAGTTTTGTCAACGGAGCCACCAGTAAAAACCTGCCTGCTGTACAGACAGTGGCCCCCATGCCTGAAGACTCAGTGGAAAACATGAGGTAATTCGCAGCCCTCTCTGTTTACCCATATCTGTATTTCAGATGTTAATAATGTCACAGTTTTTATTCCTTTGAACTCAGTGGTTTTACCTGATCTGAATTGATTGATACTTGTTAGATTCTACTCACTCGTAGCAAACATTCGATTTGATAAAAACATTTTCTGCTTGTAGTAAAAATAAAGAAACACAAATAAAACTGAGGTGTTTTATGTGAACACTATGTCAGCATGTGGACAAACGGACTTCTCTATGCGTGTTTGCGTATTTCTCTGTGTGTGTATCTATCTTGTTGTGACCTTGACTCGTCTTCTTCACTTGCTCTAATAGTTTGTGACAGACGTGTTTAGTCCTGCTCTCCCAGTGACTGCTGAGAGCCCAGGTCTTTCTCTTGGGGTGTCTCTCTCTCGCTCTCTCTCTTTCTCTTTGCCGCGGTGTGTTCTGCAAGAGGAATAGAGATTTGGTTGCCATGGCAGCAGGAACCGACATCACTTAGCGTAACTGTGAAGTCAATGATAGTGCTATCTCGCTGCAGGGCCTGCCCATGTCCAACTTATATTTTAAATGATGAAGAAACACACAGGCTGAATCGCCTGCTGCAGTCTCCTGAAAAATAGCCAATAATACCGATTGTAATTACATATTTTCTAATTATAATTTCATAAATAGCTCATGAGCACGCTCCTTAAGTGACTAAACAATGTGAAGGAAACTGCCTGTTCTTTCTTTTCTCTCTGTTTCAGTGCCTTTTGTGAAGTGGACCAATGTCCACCACGCCAGGGACTGACACCTCCTAAGCTCACACCCTTTAGCTCCTTGACAGGATTAGAGGCAGCCTCCAGAGGTGCAGGCCAGTGTCTTAGGCAAGGGCATTTACCTTAGCCACCCAGATCCTCTGCACACTGCTTTTGTGGTAGTCTGTCATCCCTCTGCTATGTTTTCCCAGGGCACTGGAGAGCAGATTACACTCCACACCCATGCAAAACCTAAAGTAAACCTGTCCTATCTTCTCTCCTTCTTTACTTCTATCTGTGCTTTTCTCTGTCCTGCTGCTTTAGCTGGGAAAACAAGCTTCAGCTCTCCTCATGTTGCCTAGTATCTGTGTGTGTGTACACATACGTAGGAGCACAGAGATATGTTGCAGCTTGAGTCGTATCTCTGCTCGTATACACTCTGCGTTGTATGGCTGCATGACTCCAGCTCACGGTTTCCCAGAGATGCTTGGATAATGTCAGGCAGCATGTAGTGAGTGTGTCGAAGATAAGGAACTTCCCTCTGCAGTGTTGAACAACTGTGATCCCATGTGCAAGTCTGGTAACATGTCACAACAAAGAATGCGAACAACTGGGAAGAAATCCTCTTTGAATTAAAAAAACTGTTCATGTGGCCTTTAACAACACAACATATTCTGTTATTGACATCTCCACTGAAAGCAACTATACTGTCACGGATACCCGGGTTGGTTTGCATCCTCTGAAATGTGTTTGTTGCCCTCTTCACCCACCAGGACTCTGGACAGTCTGGCTACACACTAACTGCTGTTAGTTGTGAGGCTCTCACTCCTTCTTTCTCTAATCTCTTCCCTTTCATTTTAATTCGGATCTCTGATTTCTTTATGTGACTCTCTTTTGATGTGTTCTCATCGACAGCATCACCACAAAGCTGGAGAGGGCGCTGGAGAAGGTGGCGCCCCTGCTGAGAGAGATCTTTGTGGACTTTGCACCTTTTCTATCACGCACCCTGCTGGGCAGCCATGGTCAAGAGCTGCTCATAGAAGGTACAGATGCTGTGTAGTGAGATTTGTGTATTCACAACCCTCTGTAAAGAGTCCTGTCCCCATCATTTTACTACTGTATTTACTCCACTGCATTATTGACTGATTCAAACACAGTGGTAGGTGCTGACAGGAGCTGCACACAAGCTGGGGGGACATCACAGTCTGATTAAGTCTGCTTTCCTTTTATTTAGCTTGGTGTGTGTGTGTGTGTGTGTGTGTGTGTGTGTGTGTGTGTGTGTGTGTGTGTGTGTGTGTGTGTGTGTGTCTTAATTTCTTTATGAATCACTTTTTTAAAATTATTTCTAGATGCGGTATTTTTAAACATCAATATTTTAACATCAAAAGTAATTTTAAAATAAATGTTAAAATAATTGATGGACTCCTATTAGTAATAGTTTTAGGAAAAATGTTTCTTAACTAACATTGCATTTCTAACCCACCCCGTTGCTATGGGTTTTTTATTTTTTATTTATATTGAACTTATGGGGACTGATTTTTGTTTGACTATTTGGAGATTGAAGAAAGTAAAATGGAAACAGTGACCCCTTTTTCTGCTTCAATCCAAAGCCACTCAAATGTAAAAGAAAATGATGTATAGATGCTTATGAAAGTATTATATTATAAAACCTAGAATCAGCATTGCCTTCAGGATTAATTTCTTCACTGTAATAGCCTTCATAATTTTATGCATTACAGAAGTAGATTCTGTATTTACATGCAAAGGGTCGTGCTCAAAGGTTCAGTTGTACTCTGTGTTTGTGTGAACCCTCTGCTGCTCTCCTTCTGGGCTCTTTTCTTATTTCCTGGTGGTTGTATGAAGGTTTCCAGTGCCTTTCTTAGGCTTCAGGTTGGCAGCCTCTCCACTTGTGCCTAACCTCAGGGACTCTCTGCCTGCGCATGTGTGCTGCACCACTCTATTTCTCTGGGTTGTTTTGGACTGTATTCATAAGCACAGTAACTTTGACAAAGGCAAAACTGTGATGGCTAGACGAGTGAATCAGCCCCTCCAGTCACGACTGTGACTGTGTATCTGCAGACATTTGTCTGCGCATGCACAGAGTGTGGCCACCGGTCTTTTAAATTACTGTTTGCACAAACGTCAATCATATCTATGCCTTTCCTCACTTCCAGAGTCGTCTTTTAACTTTGAACTGTAAGCTTATCCGTTATTAGTTTCAGAAGACTGTTCAGAGAATGACTGCACCCTGAAAGAATGGACTCCTGTGGCTTTATTAAAACCCTTCCTGAAAGATGTTCTCTGACATGTGTCCACTTTCCTGAGCATAGTTTACTTGGATGCTGTTTATACTGTACTACCAGTCACCTTAAAAAGGTATTACACATATGTTTATTCCAAAAACTGTACTGAACATTATAATGAATAAATCAGATATTATAGTTGACACTGTTGTTGTTGTTTCAGTCAGACACAGGATTCAAACCACCGACATGTTCACTGATTATTTTGTTACAGTGGCACCTGTCAAGTTCTTGAACTTGATGTTTTGGAAGAAGGAAAAAATGGACAAGCATACAAATCTGAACGACTTTGTGATGGCTATGAGCAACAGCTGTGAAGACAAACAGTGCCTTTCTGTTAAATACACACTGGGCTGCGTAGCTGCAGATTAGTCCATGAAGGTTTTAATGTTGTGGCTGTTTGACGTACATGTTGTCCTCAAATTTGAGCCATAGGAAACCAGCTGGAAACTGGTAAAGGAAGCCTTTAAAAGCACATTTAAAGTTGTAGTAATGGAGACAATTTGCCAACAGGCAGTTTTACCTCTATACATAATGCATACACTACATATAGACATGTGGGTGTGCCATGAACACGTGCCTGTGGCAACTCCTTTCTCCTCTCAGGGGAAAGGAATGAAAAATCAGGTAGCATATCCTTGACAAGTGTGAATATGTCTGTTACCCTTTCACTCAAAGTCTGTCAGCAGACTGACCAAGCTGACAAACCAGTGCCGAGCCGAGAGTGTAACCTCACAAACAAGGTCGGAGATGGACAGCTCAGGCCTCGGCACTCTTCACCAGACATGTTTAACCCTGTCTGGGTCTGTGAAGAGTCCAGCCTGACATGGATTAGATCAGATTTATCAGACGAAACAAATGCACAGATTTCGCTCATCCACTTTAAATCTTTACCGTTATTGAGGCACTGCGGTCTGTCCCTGTTGCAGCTGTGTTTGTCCAAATGGCGGAGCTGATTTTGTTGTTTCTTCCTTTATTTCTCCTTTTCTTCCTTGTCCTTCCCAGGCTCACAGTTGAAATACTGTGCTGTAGTGCAAAGGCGCTCCATTTACCAGTAATTACCAGCCATCCATCACTCCTTAGATTGCCGGAGGTCAAGCCCTCCTGTGCCCTGTGTGCCCCTTTGCCTCACTCTATTCCTTCATCCCCCTGCAGACATTTGGTCACTACAGCAATTATGTTGAGTGCACCCTGAGCTTTACACTTGGAGTTGGTGAGTTAGGCCTGTGTGTGAACACTGCTGCTGTTGTGATGCCTGCCGCCTGCTTCTTGCTGTCCCTTGAGTGGCCTAGTCTGCCGGCACATCGCCCCACAATGCCACATTCACCCTTGCCTTAACCCTGCCCTGTTTACAGGAAAAGGACTGGCAGGCCATGTTTAAATAGAATGCATTTAGTTTGTCTACCAGCACAAGGCCAGGGTCAGTTGGCCACCTGACTCCTGTGTCACACTGGACTGACTTATGGCTCGGCATGTCACTGCTATAACAAGAGGTCAGCCATGGCACTCTGTGTACAAGAGAAGGGTCACATCCTCTCAGAGAATTTACAGTACGCTCCCTTGGACAGTCTCCACTCATGAATAGACAAGGTTGGTGAAGCAGCAGCCACAGGATCAATCCTGTGTTCTGAATATCTGGGATTCTGCGTTAAATTATTCACTCAAGCAAAACTTTGTCTATTGAATGTTTCAGTATTGGGGCAGCAATTGTCTACCTCTCATAGATCTACCTATATATCATCTACAGAGCCATCTTTTGGTATTAGCAGACTGCTTCATGATAATTTGTGGTAATTTTTAAAAATTAGTCATTGTGAAAACATAATATATATATATATATATATATATATATAAAATAATGAAATGTATATTGTAGAAGATAAACTGTGCAGGTGCCTCCTACTGTTTCTAAAAATGTTAACTGGAATCATAGATTAAGAAAATGGTGTTTTTGCCTCAGTTTGACACCCTGTCATCAATGACACT
This sequence comes from Anabas testudineus, assembly GCF_900324465.2. Taxonomy (NCBI): domain Eukaryota; kingdom Metazoa; phylum Chordata; class Actinopteri; order Anabantiformes; family Anabantidae; genus Anabas; species Anabas testudineus. Next base: position 5,988,259 of record NC_046622.1, on the reverse strand, counting down.
ATGGCAGCTGTGGCAGCACAGAGTTCCACTGTTAATGAGTCCTAGGGAGCTGCTTTCTTTCCCTTTACTAATGACTGCACCTTTAATAGTTCTCGCCAAGTGCAGCAGAAAGAGCTGGAGGTGCAGCACACAACACCAGTTGCAGCCATTGTTTCTGCAAATGAGCTTTTCACACCTGCTCTTGTTTCATTAGAGAGTTGTCTGCTTCTGCAGCTCACAGCCTACAGAACGGAGATGAGGGAAGAAGCTGTGAATGTCTGTGTTCACGTCTGTGTGTGTGTGTGTGTGTGTGTGTGTGTGTGTGAGTGTGTGTGTGCGATGAGGCTGTTTACTTGTATATGCGCATACATCTATTCTGTGCAGATGCCAATTATTGCAAATTAGTTTTTACAGTTTTATGACAGGCAAATTGAGAGCACAATTTGGGGTCTTACACATTTGCCAAAAGTTTTGTGCAGCTGTTATAAAGCATGTGTTTGTTAAATTGTATACAGCATTTTTTCATATTATATAGTACTGTTACAGAAATGATAAATAACTAGTAGATATGCACACCGATATTTTTTGTTGAACATTTGTTCTAACCTTCATGAATAACATCTGTTCTGTTTGTCTGCTTTGTCTCCACAGGTCTAGTGTGTATGAAGTCCAGCACATCAGTGGTGGAGCTCGTCATGCTGCTTTGTTCTCAGGTGAGCTTTATTCTGTCTTTTTTTGTTTTCCCAGCATCTCTTTGTTTTTTCTGTAGGTTCAGTTCCCTCTTTTTACCCCTGTGTGCTCTGTGTTCCCCTGCTATGCTCCTTTTTTAATCAAAGACAAATGCATACATTGCATCTGAAAACTGTGCAATATATACATTTTACTTCATTTTGCAGACAAAAATGCAAACAAATGGGTTTTGAAATTTTATAAGTTCATATTTTTATGGTTAATGCTGGGTTAAATCTAAAGAGCACTTTTATACCACATAATAAGAACAATCTTTTTCACAGCTTTCCTTTGAATCGTCAAACCTATAACACAACATGTAGCACCAAACAGCTCATAATCCATTCTTTCTCACTATACCCCGGAGCTTTAACTCCTGGACCCGCTTCAGAAAAGGAGCCCCACCTCATGCAACGCTTCTAGTGACTGATCACCTCCAAGCTGACCCTCTGAATCTCTTGTTAAGCCCTTGTTTTAGAGAAGGTCAAAGCCCCGATGTAGCAGTTAGAACAGGAGATATTTAACATACCTTCTGTCAGCCCATCAGTCTTCCGCCAAGAACCCATAAGGAAACCATTACTTGGTGCCTCTTTGTGGATCCAGTCTGCAGGGACAGAGCCTTGAGAAGGTGGATTGTCACTATTTGTGCTCCGTGGTATCTGCAGTCCAAAGCCTTCTTCAGCAGGAAGGTCAGCCTCTGTTATATGGAGGCCATTATTCAGGGGCTTTCCTCCAAAAAATGTGCATAAATGGTGCAGCCAGAATTGAGTTACTGTTGCTCTTTTGAAGGTTTTGACAGCCTCTTTTTGCACTGCCTTTCTGTTGGAGTATGTGCGGGAAGTTGCTTTTTCCAGCTCTAGGATTTATTGCAGATGAGACCGTCAGCATGCTGTTAAGGGTCTGAGTCCACCCCCCACCCCCTTTGCTCAGATAGCATTACTGCGGCTCCAGAGGTTCCTGGCATTAGGGGCTCCAGGGATGAAACCCAGGCTGAGATATCGATTAGATAGTGAGGCCTTGAAACTGGACCATACAATTTGGTGTCCTACAAATAGAGATGAGCCGTTGTTTTGTATGCTTATACTTCACCACCGGTAATGAATGCACTTATGTTGGCAGCTAATATAATTTAAAAATAATACTGTAACGACAGAGTTGTTGTTGTTTTCCACTGACTTATTTTACAGTAGGTGCCACAGCAGACAAACTGTATATTGAGCTGTTTTATCATGACCAAATCTGTTTGTTCTGATTGATACTTACATTGTAAAGGACTCCTAAATATTATCTTTAGGGTCAGATGCTGCATCTCGTCTGTTAAAAAGCACAGCAAGTCTTCTTAGATGCAGGGTGAGCTTTGGCTGACATCACTAAAACATGCCAACTTCAACATATCCCTCACATATTTCAACATTAATGTTTTAAGACAGCAAGGAGGGCACTTAGCCGACCTTTAGTCTCTGTCTGTTTTGTGACCTGTCAGATTTATGAATAAATTAGTGCTAATGATCTCCCTTTTCTTATTTATGCATACTAATCACCGCAATCATCGTGTAGCTGGCCACGGCTGCAGAGACTGTGTGTCGCTCCTCAGCCTGGGCAGCTGAATGAAAAGGTCAAGCAGCTCTGTTTCTTGTAACAGCTTAAACATACAGGGGGGGATCTAGAGTGGAGCCACAGAGATTTAGTGATTGAAGGCCTCCAGATGTGGAGACTATAACAGAGCAAAGCAGAGCAGATAAAAGCAAAAGCTCCCGCACACTGACAGGTTGGATTGAAACACCACAAATACTTAGTGCCCTGCTGAATTTCAGAAAGATGAAAGTGGGTGGAGAGAAAGTCTTCTCAAGGCCAGCAAGCTGTTCTCTGGGATGGGAGTCGAGATCCACAAGAAGGTGGTGGCGTTTTCAAGTTCAAGTTGATAGTCTTCAGTTTTGTTGTTTCATAGCTCAGTTAAATGAACTTTATATGGACATCACACGCTGCATAGCAGGCAACTAATAGAAACAAAACCTAATCTTTAAAGTGAGCAACTATTGGACTTACTATGAAACATAACTAGAGAATGCTACTGTTGACCATAGCTGCTGACAAATAGGGAGGTGTTTGCTTACGAATTAGTCATAACAACAATTTGGAACTGTTTCTCTTCTGTCCCTAAAAGGACAAATACTCAATTAACATAACTTTAATTCCCAGCTTATTATAATATTCAAGCTACTGAACAAACTTCCACTGGCCAGAGGTGCTGCACTCTGGTTATGATCTGCATTTACATCAAGGATCACATCTCTTTTTTTTTAAGGAGGTGCATGTCAGGTCTAATTCCCTTCAAATAGGCAGCAGAGAACTTTTTAAATCTTTGCAATCAAAGGCAGCCTCCTCTGGGAGCTCTGATCTCTGAGTAAAAAAAAAATAAAAAGACAAGAAAGATCCTCTGAAGTGCTATCTCAGCTGTCAACAAGCATACGTCAGATAAGATGGCACATTTCACTTGCTCATGCTATAACTCCACTGACCTGCTGCCATTTTCCTGGCATCACCCAAGTGTCACATGTGCCTTGATTTCCGTATTTATTTTTGTCACGTGAGCATGGAGCAAGTGGAACTTCAGAAGGCTGCTGTACATGATCCCTGTCCAAATCAAAAACAGCTTATTCCAGACAGATACTGTAGCAGCAGAAGGGGGTCACTGGGAACATTTGGAGACCAGATGCTCAGCAGTTTGTCAGCACCATCTCCACGACTTAACGCATCGTAGGGTCAGACTGTGTACTCTTGCGTGAACCGGTATGTGTCAGGCAAGACAACTGTGTACAAAAACACATGCCCATACATAATAATGTCAGTGTCAGTTATTCTGGTGTTACACGTAACAAATGCTGCTTACCTTGTTCAGACATTGACACAGAACACAAAGTGAACAGTATATCGCTGTTTTGCATGGACAGCTACAGATTATATTTCCTAATACAGTATCCTCCTTCTATTAGAAACTACAATATCGACTGACTGCAACCTTTAAATGCACAATCACATTCAAAAGCTGATAATATATGTGAAAAGCCTTGAGTTGTAGATACATAAGTAGTCTCAGGACTGCAGAGGTTTTCATTTTCTTCTGTTTTCCCTCTTCTTTTGAACTGCAGGCTTCTCTGTTTTCTCTTCCATTTGCACCTCAGTAAGGGGACAGGAGAGCTGAATTTCCCACAGTGAAAGGCGCGCTCTCAAACTGCTTTTTAATCATTTCCAGAGCATGTTGTGAGACAGCAAGTGCTGGCACTCTGACCCAGGGCTCGGATCTCTTCCAGGCGCACACTGCAGGGCTCACTGAGCCTACTCAGTAATCTGTCACTGTAAGGGACGGAGGAAATGGCTGTATTTAAGTGAGAGGATACAGTTTCATCCCACAATTACATCTCTCCTGTGTTTACAGATCTTTTCACAGAGGAGGAAAAGGATGGTCACACATGCGGTGCAGGATTTCAGTTTTTTATAGCCTTCATCACTTTTTTCCCTCAAAGGATATATGAACTTAATGCTTTCTTTACCTACTTGAATTACAAGCCATCAAATGTAATCTAAATTACAGTTGAAATATGCAATATGGATGGTGAAATGCGATTCCTGTCGTGCATCTTTGGATCAAAAGGGTCTTTTGATACTGTGCCATTAAAACATTTGGTGTGCTTTGCAAAGCCGTGTGAGAAAGTGCTTTTTTGTTTAGAGTTAACTTTAGCTTCGCTGCCTCTGATTTCTGTGGGGGAATAAACTAGTCACTCTGACATACTACATTTATTTCTTCAACCCACATCTAATATTAATAAATGGATGTAATTATATTGTTTTTATTTCCAAACCTTTTACAAAACCAAAACATGCAGAGTATTTTGAGTAACAGATCGTAAACTTTTTTGCAGGAATGGCAGAACTCCATTCAGAAGAACGCTGGCCTGGCCTTCATTGAGCTCATCAACGAAGGAAGGTAATGAATCTTATCACTGTAATACACAAAGTTAAATCAAAGTTTATTTATCCCTTTGTTATCAGTAAGTGTATTCTCTATTTTTTTTTTCTGGTTATTGGACTAAGTGGCAGGTTGTAGATAAGCTCTAAACCTCTTGACCCTCTTTGTTGGGGATAAAAGTAAATAAGATTGTGGCAACTGAATGAAGTAGGAATATCAACACTAGAGTGCAGTCAGCCTCTCTTTTACTTTGGGTCTGTCTCCCTCCCTCTTCTCAACTTTGGGTGTGGTCAGACTCAGGATTTTTCGTAGAGCAGATCAGGGGCGGCTCAGCCTCCTTGCCCATCTGCTGACCCATCTGGCCGGGCATTCTTTATGCCCAGGCTCTTGCCTCAGCCCAGCTAGGCCTCTCTGAGTCCCCCACTGGCCCTGGAACAAAGAGCTTCAGTCAGTAGGGCCACACGGCGCTGTCCAGGGTGCTGCTGACGGATACATAATTTTCCAGTTTTACTCAAGTCTCTGCACACCTGCTCTCTCTAACTAGACAGAGCTAGAGGTAGCTAGTAAATCTCTTTACATTACAAGGTGTGGCTGACAGAGACATGTCTGCTGTATGTGCAACAACGCATAGAGCGGGTCATTGAAAGCTGTTCCTGTGTTTTATGATGCAGCTGCTTTAACGCCGAGCTGCAAACTGTAAAATGCCATGATGTTAATGAACTTGCCTGGTAATTTTATTAAATTATTAACATTGCTTCTCTGTAGTATGACTAAATGTGTAATATATCGTTCATGTAAGAGAACAGAGGAGCATCTGTGTTGGCAGTATGTACAAGTACAGGCCTTAATGTAAAAGCTGCACACATCACATCACAATGTTTATCATCTAACTAACTAACAAATAGAGCACTCAATGTAGAATTGTTTGTAACACAATCCGCTAATTGACAAATAAACATAACGCATCTAAAGCTCTTTCTTAATTTCTCTAAAAACTGTTTATCTTTTCATTTATGCCACATTTGCAGTTATGGGACTTTAAGGAGTTTTATGTGCCAGTCTATGAAAACCACATTTCTGTGAGTGTGAATAGTTGTATTGATTGTGTTTGGAATCTTAACACAGATGTTTGGTAGAGAACTTGCATAGCTTGCTTTCTCATCTATTTTTGGTTTCAAAACAAAGCTTGGCGTTGTCAGCCTCTTCCTTTGAACGGTGAAAGACTGTCTATTAATGAGTGCTTGTCAACAGTTAAAGAGACGATAACAGCTGATGAATGCCGCCTCAGGATTACTGCCTCTCTTTGGGACAGGAGGGAAATTACAATCTGTATCAAGCACTGGAGAGGAACAGGGGCTGCTTTAATTAAAACAAAGCTAGCCTAATGGTGTGTAAAATGGCATGTAATCTACACACAATGGCAAGGGTGTTTTCAATTATTAAAGATACTGGAATTTAAATGTGAACGTGAATAGTTGTCTACCACCAGACTCAGCATTTGCAAGGCCTGGGTTGATGTTCTGGTCACTGGAAAGGGATGCTCGGTCAATCGGGAAGGTGCCAGACAGGCTTCAGTGGTCTAATGACACCCCACTCCCTTCTTAATGCCACAAAGGGATCCGTCTCTGACCTGCATCCTTACAACATAACACAGACAAATGATGGTGTTTACTAGTCAAGCAGTATATTGCGGGGTGCTGACGGACCATATTTGCCTTAACCTTGCTCTTTCCTTAGGAGTGTCTTTGGACAAGATTTTTATGTTAATTAATATTAATATTTCCTAATTAATTATGTGCATGTTCTTGTTTGAAGGTTGCTCTGTCATGCCATGAAGGACCACATAGTTCGGGTCGCCAACGAAGCTGAGTTCATCCTGAACAGACAGAGAGCAGAGGACGTCCACAAACACGCAGAGTTTGAGGTAGAAACTATGCGATTCCTTGTTGCGCTTGAAATTCGATGTCAGCAGAGTCACACTACTGATAAATCCTGAACAAAACTGTACAAGAGTTATCGTCTGTGTATTTTAGTCAGTCTTCTAACAAACTCGAAACAAATCCTATTAGCATGAAACGGCCATTAATGTGCTGCTCAGTAATCACGTCCCTCTGTGGCCTCATGAGTATTAAGGCTTCACATTTACGATTTTTCATAAAGGAATTCAATTACTTGTAGCAAAGGGATATACCAGCGATATTAATTTTGGATTTTGATATGAGCTTCTGCCGACCAGTGCAGGGGATAACCTCCTGAGTGTGTGTTTAGCCCACCCACATTCACACACCGCTCCTATTTCAGGGGTTTAAGCAGTTTGTGAATATTAATGGTAGTAATGAGTGTTAAGCTTTTATTTAATCTAACTGTTGCTTGTATAGAAAGTAAAGAAAATGATGGCTGTTGTATTTTGTAGTATAAGCTAGTCAGCTCAGCAAAAGACGACATGGTGCAAATAAATGTTGAAAGTCTTAATAAATTGTACTGTAAAAACAACCCTGTGATAGATACTGTGAAATTGTCATAAGATTTACACATATACTGCATATGTATATACAAACACATACTGTATGTGTGTGTGTGTGTGTGTAATAGCACAAAGCACACACACACACATACTTCCGCCACCTCTGTTAGCAGCTTGTGCATGTGACGAGTGATGAGTTTCTTATCTGGGAAAAGCAGCCATCCTCAAACAGCTGCCTGATATACAGTTCTTGAGGATCCTTGACCTGCTAGATAAACTGGAATAGACGGCTATATATGCAATGTCAGGGGAAGGGGGAAGTGTACCTGGCCCCATCCGTTCTATCTGCCAACTCCCGACAGCCTACACTTTTCATCTAGGTCTGACGTTACTTTATTACCCACTCTCCAAGATTGAAGATTCACGACGCAGATAAGACATTTTTACAATTAAGTTGGTGTCAGGGCGAAGCGTCATATAGTTTAAAGTGATAAATAACATTTGATATTTGTCACAGCATCACATGGTAATATAAGGTGACGAGGAGAGATTGAGTTATCTGCCTTATGAAGAATATGTTGAAGTATAATATCTGACAGAATTCAAATATTAAGCAGGAGATTCAATTAACTTCCAGCCTCTGTTAGCAAATTAGATTTTGAATATTAGCAAGAGTTTCCCCAGGGTGGCATAGTAAGACAATCTTGTTTTAGACGACGGAGTCAGATGTGCTCTTCTAGATTACTTTTAGCCACTTTAAACACTAAGAGAGTTGCTCTGACTTCAGGAAACGGATTTGAAACCAACATGGACGTTTTTCATTATTTGGCCAAATTATTTTTATTCTTTTTTAATCATTCTTTATTTGTATGTTCCTAAATATTTAATTAAACATTATTTGAACTATGAAATCAGTAATATTTATGATGTTGGCTGCATATTTACATTTTACACCATGACTATATAATGTAACAATAACATAATCCTTGAAATTGATGTTTCATGTGTAAACAACCAATTGCTATGATTGTGTATCTTGATGCTATATTCTCTGTGGATCTATTAGAGTATTTTCCTTCTCCCTTAATAGCCCCATCCACAGCTTCCTAGCAGGGAGCCTCATCTGTACACAGTTAGGGAATGGACCTTCATGTGCTCGCCATGATTTACTACAAACTTTCAAGGGAGCAGAAATATATCTCTCAGCTGTCCACTAATATCTTTATGCACTCAAGTGTGTTGAATGAAGCCATAACATTCTTCAGTGTGACAAATGCTCCATTAGAGGGTATATATTATTCTGCCTTTATTCAAGTAAAACATTCTCAAATGCTATTAGTGCAGTGTCAAACATCATTTTTGCCAGTGCATACTGTACATAGAGCTGTTCATATATAATGAGCTTCATTCTATGTTTTTCTTTCTTCCTTTTGAACCCTGACCCTGACCCCATATCAGTCCAACTGTGCCCAATATGCCGCGGACAGAAAAGAAGAAGAAAAGATGTGTGACCATCTGATCAGTGCTGCTAAACACAGAGACCACGTGACGGCCAACCAGCTAAAGCAGAAAATTGTCAACATCCTCACCAACAAGCATGGTGCCTGGGGGACCCTGGCCCAGAGGTAAGCCCTTACCCTTGGAGATATGAAGAGCAGGTTCAGACCAACATGGGCCACGTTAAGTGTATAATATGAACCATAGCCGCTCAATGTCAGGTCCAAGCTAGCAGACAAATGTTACCTGTTCGCAAAACTCTGCAGTGATGGGCTAGGACCACCAGTTAATGCTATTTTCCCAGGATCCGATAGGGCCAGCAGTCGGGTCAGCAAACGCAATTATATTGTGGAGTGGCTTAATCCCCTGGGGACAGCTGATTGGCCAGTTGTCCGACATAGTGGGGTAGAAGAAGCGGGGGGTGGGGTGTTCCTGCAGTGTTGTCCAGGCATTCATTGATCCTCTCAGTAACACAGTCCCGCACCTGGTGGTAGTTGCAGACTTCCCCATGGGCCCTGTCAAAATAACCGCCGGCTCTCCTGCTCTGACTCCCACCTCTCGCCTTCATCCACATGGTTCCACAAATACAGAGTGGAGTGCAGGGATCAAGAGCTTGATTAGGCAAACAGCGGCGTTAGGACAAACTGTTTGCATTTTGTGCTGAGCTACGAGCAGAGAACTGGATTATTCATCTTTTGTTATGTTCGTGTAACAGCTGAGGTTTGCAGGTGAAGCTGCAGTGTAGTCTGTCTGTCATAGAAAATCAGAGGATCAATAAAATAACCAAATGTACAGTAAAAGAATAAATGTACAACCACTAACACAAATACTGGCTAATTGCGTTGTTAGCTGCATTCTGCAAGACCAGGCTCTGGAGGGAAGGTCTCCCCCTTTTGTTCAACCCACCACTGCTGATGTGCCAAAACAATTGGAGCTTCTTTGCTCAAACAGTAGCTTTGGTTTTTGTTATTACATTTAGAAAATACAATGCAGATGTTTCAACCATGTTTGCTGAAATTAGGTTTGTTGCATATCTTGAACCATGTTTATCATTGTCAAGTGAAATATTTTAGGCAGCGTACAGTAATTACTTTTTACGACTAGATTTTATGTCCTTAACTTGGAGCAATGTAAAAGTTTCCACAAAAAAGGGCGAATGTCATAAACAGCTACATTTGGTTGGTTTTTGACTGGATTCGTGCCAGATTATGCAGGTTTTTATTTTTCATTTCATATGAATACTTATAAATACTTGATTTTTTTCATTATTCACTCCCTTTTTTTTTTGCACATGTTTAAAGGGGCCAGTAATTGTTGTGATTACCTTCAGAAACATTGTTTTTGTAGGACTGTGCTTGAGAAGGTTACAGTATTCAGGGCAGATTTTCATAAAACTGACTGAACCTTAGCAGGCTATGACAAAATCTATTGGATTGAATTCTGGGCTCTTGTTCAAATATTTATGGAGCCCCTCTCAGAGGCAAAGCATTTGCATTGAAACAAAAGGTTATTGAGCGTGGGTGCATTGTAAATGATACCACAAAACTTCCAACAAATTCAAATTTAATGGTAACCTGCTGGTGAAGAAAAATGATGCAATATGCTCACAAGCTCAAGGCAGTGTTGCAGTTCAGCAGCTTAGTCTTATTCAATGCTACATTAACTTTCCCATTTATGCTGCTCTTGTAAAATATAAAGCCCTCAAGCATTTTGAGGTGGCTGTCTGTTATGTGTGGGTGTGCGTGTCTGTGTGTGAGTGTGTGTGTGAACGAGAGAGAGATACTTTAGTAGTTAATGTTTGTTTTCACCTCATACACACAAATTGCTTTGCCTTTTCCTCCTAAGTTCTGCCCAGAGACATGCCGGAGGTTATTTATCATTTGTGTAGAACATATTATAAACAAATGTATTGTTCAGCAGGCAGAACACTACAAACTAATCTAAAGTCCTTTGTGTTTATATTTTTTATTTTACCAGTGATTCTTCTTTTGTTCTTTTATATATTTATATAAAACCACCTGGACATTTTTGTCTGAGGTCCACACATCTGCAGGTTACCTGTCTCTTTGTGGACACCAGTATAAGAGATTGTGTTGCAGAACATTTACCAACAGCTTGCGACAAGGAAGTAATGTGTGCAGTGCTTGAAAACAGCTGCTTTGCAGTCATGTGATCTGGGTGAAGAATAAGCAGATCAGACCCTGTGGTGGCCTGTTGGATCATTCTGTATGCTAGCTTGATGATGAATGTCCCCCTGTATAGAGTCAGCAGGGGAAAATCAATACTCCTCAAATTGAAACAGTATAGGGTTGTATTGATCCGCCGTGCTAAATCAAAATGAGGAGGCTTTGATACATCTCTCCAAGACAGCTCCCTGCCCAGTAATGACACACTATCAATTTTAGCTTTACACTGATAAATCAAGTTGAAAATTGGATGTCAGAGTTTTTTCCAGGGAGAGAGTGATTTTCTCTGCCCTCTAGTCCCCTCTGCTGTTGACCTATGAACCCTGCCAGTGGATTATAAAGTTCAGACTCGTCTAAAGTGAAAGTAGATGTCAAGGCTAGGCTGACGAATTCATTGAAAAATAATGTCTGCCATTTTTGCAGCACAGGACCAACTTACTGTGACGATCCTACACATTCCTTCTCATCCTGCAGGTCTCCTACAGTGGAGTTGGTTCACTCAACAAAAATCTGTACGTCTTCAAACAATAGAATTACACAGTGTTGAGTTTGCAGGTTTATTATTTACTGTATTATTAAATTTAGAGGCATAATTTGAGTGTTTTCTTGCATTTTACTGGTGTATACTGATGTGCTGTAGCCAATCTCATACACCCTGACCTACTTTCTACTGCCTCCGTTCATTCACCAGCACATCTCAGGTACTAATTGTTTCGACACCAGCAGCCTAACAGAAATGTAAAGGGGGCTGAAGAAGACAGACCTCTCCTGGTTCCCACACGATGTCCATGTTCACCTCAGCAGCATCAGTGACAGCTGACGGAGGAGCCTCCGCTGGCCCCCACTGCAGACCTTAACCTTACCTGACTAGTCTATTGATTGTCAACATTTCTTTTGTATAATTACTTTTTTGTAGCAGTGGAGAGAAAGGAAATGGCGGCATATATTGATCTGCGGCATGGCAGTGAAACAGCCGTTTCCCTTGACTAACAGTGAGTTTCATCGCTCACTCGTGATGAATGGTAACAATCCGCCCGTGGATAATAACTTTGTGATGGAATGAACCTTTTTACTCACGATGTGCCTGGACTATTTGGTCTCGCATGAAAGGGATATCAATTCTAATAGAAGTCCTCCAGCACAAGGGGGGGCGTGCACCTTGAGAGAGCCTAATAGCCTCATAGGATTTTGATGACCCCTTTGGGGCAGAAAAGAAAGGCCAAGGTCGTTGCTAGTCTGATAGTATAAACAAAAATCAGTTTAGTATGCCAGTAATAGCTCCAAAATATTATTCTTTTTTACGTCCACAGGTGTAAAATATGCATCTGTGTGCTACTTTTGTGTAAATGCTACTATTCCTGTAATTAATGTAATTAATGTATTCTGTTGTATAAAAATGGGATTCATCAAGAAATCACAATACTATTAATGTATCTCTAGGTGGGGTGCCCATTTTTGAGTTTTGGTGCTACTCATCCCAGCCCTCTGCAAACCCTCATTCATTTTTCCATTCCTTATCGAGAGAGGGTTCACTATAATGCAGTCCCAATATAAACAGTGAGTGGTGTTTTTTGTTGTGTTCATTTAATGAGATCTTATTTAAACATTATGCCTCTTTGTTCCTGCAAGCTGATATTCTCCCTACTTGAATTTGTTGTTGACTTACACCAGGCTATATCCCCTTGGGGCACTCTTAACCTTGCACACTGTGCTAATTATCTCTGGAAAAAGGCCCATTCACGCAATCATCAATTTCGTCTGGTGTTGAAATTGAGCTGGGCATCGGCTCAATGTGCCCCATTTCCGATGAAAGATGGGGATGCAGAAAGCCGGTGATCCAGAGGAGTTCACCTACAGTACAGTGTGGCTCCTCATCCCTCGTGTGATCGCGTCACGTCTGTCTTCATTACACCAGATGACCTCGAGTTAATATCGTTGCTGCTGTGTTGTTTCCCTTTCGTCTTTGTCCAATACCCACTCCTCTGTGTGTGTGTGTGTGTTCTCTATCTCTTAATCTACAAAAGAAAAGTCATATCCAATAACTTGGATCTTACCTTGGTATCCTCGTGTCTGCAGCAGTGTTGAGTGCAGTGATGATGGTGAAATTAAAGAGATGAAAGTCTTGTGTGCCATTTCCAGTCCTCTGCGATAATATAATCATGATGTTAGCCATACAGTCACTTAACACTTGCCATTCAACAGACGCATGATCAAACTTGATGTGTTTTTATAGAGGAAATTACTGTGTATTTTTTTTTCTTAGTTTATGGGTTACTTTGAAAGCAGTGAGCTGAGAAATGCTCGTCACCATATGGTTGCCAGTCAGCGCTTTTTGATGCACATAGAGCAGTAAGTAGAAGAATGTGGCGGTAAAATGCTCACCAAAAAAATGCACTGGTTGACAGACAATATTTTTGCATGGTTTCATATTCAATTTTTAAGTGTGTGCTGGTCACACAATGGTTTTCATGATGTGGAATCCCTATCAGTGCAGATCTGCATATCTATAGGATCACAAACTGGTTTGGTGAGGTAAGGCTGTTTGGTCAAATACATTATTTTTCTTACGTTTCTGAATTAAATGTACTTATTTTGCTTATTTTCTATTGATCTTCTATTTTATTTGTATTATTTCTTTATTTACCAACCTTAAATGCAGCAGCACTAGCATTTGAAACAAATTCCTCATGGACTTTGTAATTCAAAGTCTGTTAGGACGACTGAAAACCAAAGAAAAGACCACTTGTCCTCAACAGTTCACTAAAAACTGACATGTGTTCAGTGTGTGTGTGTGTGTGTGTGTGTGTGTGTGTGTGTGTGATAGAAACCAGTCGCTTCGCCTTTGAATAGAATTGTCACTGATTACTGGTATTTATTATAATTACCCTCGACTCATGTCACCAATGGAAGCTTTTAAAAGGAGTATAATGGTGTTTTATTCAATCAGCATGTCCCTGTCCTTCCTCTGCACCGCTGCATACAAATCTCCAGCATAAATACAATGAAAAGGAAATCTCTACCCTTGAGATCCTCATCCTCCTTAAATCCAGCTCGGTATATTTTTCAGTGAGTCATTCTACTTTAAGTTAAATACATCTATTGCTTTTGACTCCAGATTTCATGGGTGGACTCAAATATTTTCTGCAATTGCAAAGATTTAATTTCGTTGGAAGATGTCTGCTAAACATTTATGTCGTCTTTCACTGATTCAAACTAAAATCTTTACAGCTTAAGTTTTTTAACCAAGTAGCAACTTAAGTTTTCTTTCCCACATTTACTCAAACAAAGGTACAATTCTCCAAATAATCAGACAAAATATGAGTAAATAAATGGGGTCCCAGGAGTGTAAATATGACGGTAGCAAGAATATGTCACCCTCTAATCCAATATGAGCCCTTGTCAGCTGTCAAAAATATCTCTTTTTTCCATAATAATGTTTCCTATACAACTGTTATCATTCCTTTTATTTTCTTTTCCTCCCCAGCTTATTTTGAATTATGCCTGTCAGCTTTCCATTTCCTTTTACAAACAAAATCCACTCCCTCTAGACTGGGGTGTTAGATCTGGCACCTCAAAAACTTCAACAACACCAGCTCCTTGAGGAAAGATGTTCTTTAAATACCCATTTCCAAGAGCGATGAATAGATGATAGTCCTCGTGCACAATTATCCTACCGCACTTAGCACGTCTGAAAGCATCCATAAATAATGGTGCTCCTGTTTCCTGTAGGTTATCAGTGCTGGAAAATTAGCTTTTAAAATGCGGTTTGAAATCCATTTGTGTGATTGATGGGTGACGGAACTAATAAATTTTGCCAGCTTCTAGGAGGCCGGCCCATAGCCATTCTTTATGATTGTCATGAAGCCAGACACATTTAATGTGGAAAATAAGGAAGTCTTGAGTCAGTAGTGCCTGATAAAAAATGCTGCTGGATGGACAATTTGTTGTTGTTACACAGACAATACAGAGGACCAACCTTCTATTAATGACTCTGCAGCAGAAATTGTGTTTTATCACCTATACTCAAAGTGTATTGTCTGCAGATGCATGAAAAATGTGGGCTCAGTTGTTAGCTTTTGCACTATATTAAATTGGCAAAAATAGGTGCACAGACTTGCCAAGTACAATTACACTGCATGGTTTGGAGTCTTATATGAGTCTGCCTTGTTCCTCAATTCCCACCATTCGTTTAGAACATGGTTTTGCAGTCTGGTGGCTCATTGCCACCTCAGAAATCTCTTGTGTGTGAGCTCAGTAGCTCCCAGCTGTAGGTCGTCATCAGGAGTGCAGTCCTCCTGTGCATTTTTTTGGACCACCCTCAGAGAGGAGGCTCCTTCAGAATGGCACTTTGGCACAGTCTAAATCCGGTCTACTACTGACCACATAGTCTAGAATATCACAGGTCCTACTCAAACAGCAGAATAACACATTCAAACTGAAAACATCTGCACAGGGCGAAATGAGAGGAGACAATGTTCATTACTCAGTCAATGTAACATAAGTGTTTGGTTTGTTGTACGTTTGAATGATGCTTAAGACAAATGGAAAAATATCTTAAACTGAACTTTATTCTAAAGTAGACCAAATAAAATGCATCAAATCCACTTAAGACTGTTGTAAGGAAATCTTCAAAGTGCCGGCTTTATCCCCCACAGGCATCTGCTGTCTATTTGCACTGAGAATTAGGGGACATAATCTTCAGCCGTAATCGTCCATTTGCCTACAGTGGATTTCCATTTTTCACACTGTGTAATCTTCCGTTTACAATATCATTTACGTGGGATTCTTCTTTCCACCCACTGACATCTCTCTTTTCCCCAGTTAAGCTTTGAAGGAGATTGACAGGGGACAAGCTCAAGGCGTTCAGCCTCGCTTTGCATACAGAGACTGCTTATACTTTGTGCATACAACATGCTCACACTTGCACGCACACACACACACACACATACACACTCAGTTTTGATTGATACTTAACTGAAGCTGAGCTCTTGTTGCTGTCAAAGCCCAGCTAAGTCTCCTGAGCCCCTTGATTTCTGACATTTGTAGATATTATATTCATAGAGCAAGGAGGCTGTATTTTGTGATGTGATCCCGTGTAACACTTTAATCTGTTTAGACTGCTTCAATACTGTAGTGGAGAAGGGGGCAGAGACCATACAATGAAACAGCCTGCCAAGATCTTACTGTATCTTGCATGCACAAAATAGTTGTTTTTGGATTTGGACACACAGATTTGGAGCTGCTCCTAGTATTTTACTTTATTGTAATGTGGCGGTAAAGGAAACATGTTAGATAAGAGCTATATATATTTCAATTTTACCCCTCTCAATAATGTTTCTTCACAAAACAAACCCCATACCAAGCCGCCCATATGCACCAGTAACTAAACATTTGAACTGACTGTCTCTTAAATATATATTTCTCATAGATGTCTTCTCTGTTAACAAAATATAAAAGCAAGTCACAAGCTTTTGCTTCTATCCTAAAGAAACATAGAGGCCTCTAAGAGTTGCAGCTAGTGTACAGTTGGACCAGGCAGCACTTAGTAACATAATGCTAGACCTGGTGCTTAATGTTTTGCATTAGCTGCAAGCAATGAAATTATCCCAGGTCCTCACTTATGTTGGAATAATCATTTACAAAGATGGTTACCACATGCTGAAACTGTTTTCTTCTTTTTCTTTTTTTTTTTTTTTACGACCCTAATTCACTGTTATTAATAATGAATAAAAATGCAATTTTCTGTCGGGTTGCTCCAGGGCTCTGGGAATCATTTCAATGAATATTTCAGCACATTATTTTAATCACGGCTCCACATATGCAGGAAGGGAGGGTGCTTGTTTTATAGGCTCATGCTTCAACCGCCCCAGGACCCCGATCATTAAACCCCACGCTGTCCGCGTTTAGGTTTCTACCTTTGATTTACAAGACTTGTTAAAAAACATTGTAAAAAAAGAGGCAAGCTGCACCATTTATACTTGTAATTTGATGCTGTATTTGTTAATGGGAGTACCTGTGATTTATATGTGCAGTGGTTGCTGCTGCTCCCTGCTGTTTTGATGCTATAGGCTTTAGCAAGGCTAACACTACTGGGGCTCTGCAGAGCGTGCCACTATTCAGCTTAATAAATCAGCTATCTCTGGCCTGATGTTGTTTTTATTCTTCTCCTGATAAAGAAGTGGCTCCTGTAATCAGACTATCACTGAGGTTTGTGCTGATGTCTAACCTGCCTGTCTCCATGTGTCTGTCGTAGTCACCTGCACGACTTCTGGCGTCTCGACTACTGGGAAGATGACCTGCGGCGGAGGCGAAGATTTGTCAGAAACCCCTTTGGCTCCACCCATCTTAATGTCACATGCAAGTCACTGCAAGAGTATGGTGAGTTTATTCTTTGTTTTGTCTTTTGTTGGTTCCTCCACAAGAGAAGGTTGTAAAAATCAAGGTACAATTCAAAGTACTTTCAATGTACAATATTACCTTTGCCATTAAAATTCTATCAGACGGTCTTAAAATGCCACTAAGGTTTAGCTCAGGCCTGTCTATAGTATTTAGCATATTGCTTTAGTGAAGTTAAGTTTTATAGCTACCATATTTATGAGTGCTGGGAATTGAACATGACACATCCATTTTATTGCACTTTTTATTTCCATCACAACACATACTCAGAAACGAATTAGACCTCGCCCTCTACTTTTTTTTTTTTTTTTTCTTTTTCAAAACATTTCTTATTGACCCGGCAGTCTCACAGTGTCGCCCACCACCTTGTGTCAATTTTGCCTTATGTCATGCAACACCGACTTTTAAAGGAAAGCAGCTCGGTGTTGGACCTTTTGCCCTTCTCTTTTGCTCTTAATTGAAAAGCAGAGAAAATGTTGTAACAGCACACGAATGAATGTATTGATTCTCATATGAATGGATTTAGCTTCTTTTTAACTTTATAGAAAATAAAGTGCATTAAGAGTCAGGATAGCATTTTAAAAAGAACATAGACTTACAGCAACACATGCATAATAATCACAATGTTCACTGACTTAATGTGTGTCTCAGCGTTGAGCTATTGAAGCCGATCGTTGCCTGGGTTCAGGAGGTCATCTGGCTGCTTTCAGCTTTAACTCTGCCCCGGCCGCTGTATGAAGATCATAGCAGCTCTGTAGATAAACACATGCCAGCTGCTGCCTCAGCTGCAGGTGGTCCATTTATGCAACACACATGTAATAACACCTCCTGCTTTAGATTTTGTGGTGGTTCCATTAGTTTTAGCTACAAGCTAATTTTGTGGGCTTTTGGTGATTTGTTGATTCCGCTTTGGGAAGGACTCCAGTAAACAAATGGTAAAAGTTTAGTCCTGTAATCTATTTAGATACATTGAGGAGTTTTAGGACCCCAGTATGCTCAGTAAAGATTTTTCATGGCATTGCATCAACTTACCTGTAAAATGTATTAAAATGTCAACAGAAAACTCTCAAACCACTTCTGCAGCATAACAGATGTTGCTCCAAACATTTCTCACCTTGCTGTATTATAATAAAAATATTATTTGCATTATTACTTGTATATTTGTGGTTGCTATTTTTATACATAGCTATTATTATTTTATGTTTATTATTTACATACATTTTAATCTTTTTAATTAATTTTTTTTTGAACTAGTCGTAATTATGTTGGGTCCCTGACATGGTTTGGCATTTAGTCATATTTTTATTGATTTTTTTATTGATTTTATTAATGTTGGTAGTATTATGTACCGTGACTTGGAATACTAATTTATTATTTAACAAAGTATTACTTGACATTACTTTTTGCAGACTAGTTGTCTGTTTGGAGTGAGCACAATTACTGTTTATCTCATTGTAACTTAAACATTCTTAAAAACTTCATAAAAGTGGAGGAGAACATTAAATTTCATCCAGTTTAGTTGCTCCATCTTTTCATTTTGTCTTGTCCATAGTATTAAGAATATTACTAAATACTATGACCTCTGACTAGTGATATTCTCACCTCCGACATCCTCATTACCAACTGTATATCTTTTATCTGTTTTAGTCAACAGATAATCCTCAAGTCAATGCAGACTGTGTTATTTAGACCATCAAATCACACGAACATGTTTTTTCAGCTATCTTTTTTTTTTTTACTTGACAGTAGAACGTCAGTCTAGTTGACTGAAGACTTGTTGAAGTCATGCTGGCATGTTGTGGTTTTAATGAGCAGAATAATGTATAAACTTGTCAAGTGAAAGGGATTGCCTGCGGTTGGATAGCCCTCTTGCTCTCCTGGAGAGGTGAGCTGCACTTTCAGGCTTTTTCCAGGAGGCTTTGATGTGGCTGCACAGTGAAGCCCAGGTTTTGTTTCGAGTTAAAATGAGAAAGATCGTTTGTTCTTTTTTTTTTTCGAGCTTCACTAGACTTCGTTGGCAGTGACAGTTGGTAGTTTTTGTTTTAAATGTGCTCTGACAGGTTGTGTTCTTTTATATGAATATTCACTCTTAATTAGCATGTTATTAAAGATAGGACCTGTCTTTAGAAGATAACCCTGACGCAGAGGCCTAGAGGTTGGATATCCATTAGTAAGAACATCCAGACTTTGTTTCTGGGATTTGACAGGGACTCTACAGAACTCTTTAGTGGGTTTTTGGCTGCATAGGCACCAGAGTGGAAAAACAAAGAGGCGTGTTTGAGTTGGCCCTTGAGAGTCATTATTAAAGCCTTAAAATCTGGGTCTATTGAATAACCACTAGGCTGTCCAAATTGAAGACACAGTTTCTGGTTTGACAGCAGGATATGACAATGTATGCTCAGCTACTATCTTGAGTTTGAAGAGGGCAGACTTACACTGTTGTGCTCAGAGTACACGTCAGCTTTTCAAGCTCACTTGGGGAAAATCAAAGTGAGTATGATATTTTTTTATGCAAAGAACATTACAATGAGTGAGTGGCCTGCTTCATTTTTGACAGCATGTAAGAGTCTTGTAATATTCAATGTTTTCTCTGTTAAGAAATTTTGCTATTGTAGATTAATTTATTAATTTGTTGTGTGTATTTCTAACAGGGATCATTTGACCAATTATTTTTACCATAATGGCTTTTTTGAAAGCTAATATAGATATTTTTAGACTACAGTTGCCAATGGCAATATTTTTAAACCCATGTGTTAAAATGTGACCTCTTTTAAAATTTCAGAAAAAAAAAAAAATCAATGCTTTCCCCAGAAATTTCATGTGTGTGTTTCAAGTTGAAAAAGCTCATCGTCTGAGAATTTAACTTGAATTGTATGTCTTCTTGTGAAGTTCAAAAGTCAAAACTCTTCTTAAGCATTCGGTTCATCAGTGTCACATCGGTAATGACTTGTGTGCAGCGTTCGTGTCTGTGTGTGTGAGAGTGTGTGCAGTCATGGACATATGTGATGGGAGGTTAAACTCTGCCTTAAACTCTGCCTCGTTGTCTATTAGCACCATTGACAGCTTAGCCAGCACATTCTGTCTCTGCCCTCTGCCTGTAATAACCTGCCCTGTTACAGCCATCCACCGCTCAGTATCAGAGTATATTGTTAGGTGATTGGAATTGGGCAACCATGAAATGGAAGTCACGTTAATATTGATCCAAGTGTTTAACGGGGTGTTTTACCTCCGGCTGTCCTTGCTGTCTCATTTCAGGTGAGCAGCTTCTCACAGACCTGATTGCCACGGGCAGAGATTTGTACAGCTCTTTACTGCAACAGAGGCCTGGCCTTGTGATGTGATATTAACCTTCTCCAGCTTTATAATCAAAGATATTAAACTGTGACAAACGTCGTTAGAGCTTTTACTAACATGCAGATGTAGATATTGGAATATGGCTGTTCAGTAAATACGTGATTCGCTATGGGAAGTACATAATGTTCAGGTCATATAGGGATTATTAGACACTGCTGTTAATGTTTTGATGGAGAGAAGATGAGGTTGTTTTTAACCTCTGGCTGCACAGTGGACACGCACTGCACATCCCAGGATATTGAATAAAGATCGCCCCAAGAGGAAGTGTCTGCACTGTATAAACGCCCCTACATCAAAGTTATAATGTTTACTTCTGCAGTCTCAAAACACATACTCTGCAGAACAGATAGCTTGCATCACAGGAAGTATGAAGCTGTCATTTTCCCCCTCATTTCATCTTTCAATGCAGGCTTTATGAAAGTGAAGAGACAGAGGGCAGAATTGCATCAACCTAGCGATAATGCAATCCCATGCACTGGACTTTTTCACTCCATGTGGAATGTTGAGCCCACGGGAAGGGTGCGTAGGAGGGCAGGATCTGAAACAGAGGTCTGGGAAACGGAAGAGACACATTTAAAACATTCTATAGAGCTCGCATTATGTAGATGTTGGAGTGGCTGCACAAAATGCTGATGTACATTATAATGTAGAGTAGTGTTTACTGAACGGAGGCTTAGAGTGAGCTGACAGGATCATACAGACAGAACAAAACCGAATCATTAATGTAAAAGTTGTACATTTATCTGCATGTACTTAACTGTGCCCAAAAATGTTCCCATCTTATAAAGTGTGTAAAATGTGTTTTATTTAGAGCTCTGTACAACTTATTAATTTACACAATGTATTTGTGAAATCAGCAATTTTTACCTCCTGAAGTAAGAAGTACGTATACGAGTTAGTCGAACCTTAAGTAAAACATGATGTAGTGGATTTCTTTTTGAGGAGTGGGTGTATAATACATAGGAGACTTAGAAAAAAATCACATGCTTGCCAGCTCTACTGAGGCTGTAAAAACGAAAGGCTAGTGCCACAAAACTCTTCAGTGGGACTCAGTGTTGCCAGTATCTGAAACATGACCCTTGACAGCAGTATTGTAGTTTTAAAGTGTAGTGTTTTAAAGACTGTTCAACTCTTATCTGTTCCATACTGAATAGTAAAACTACTGAATTACTGACATTTTTCCCAAGTGGTAGCCTTTATGTAAGATCATAAACTTTATTTGAGCTTCAGCTTGTGGCCATATGAATCCATTTACTTTATTTAATCACTCTAACTAAACTAAATTTGGTCAAAATTAATATAGATTTTTTTATTATAATGCAAAAATACATTTTTTTAGGCTGCATTTTATAACTTTAAAGCCAAAACTGTGTAATAAGGTCTGATGAACTCCTGGATGAGACTTAAAATGTGAAAGATTTAGTTGGTCTTTCTATCAAGACCCTTGTCATGAAGATTACAATATATAATGAATCCAAAATGCCACATAAAAGCATATTTTTAAACATAAAATTGTAGCTATGTTGTCAGGAAAGCGGGAAAATGGGAATAGAAATATGAACTGGGAACCATGGATGAACCCTGGTGATGAGTGCTCAGAGATGTCCTCCGTTGGTTACAGCTGGTTTGTCTTTATCACGATCCAAAGGGGTCATAAAAGCTTTGCATTGCACTTTAATGTGTGCAATTAGTGCCAGTTTGAGGCTGCTTGGAATGAAACATGAAATGAAACTGTTGTCATGTGTATAGATCCAAGTAGCTTCTGGTGGACTGCTCACTTTTTAAGTGTAATCGATAGATAATGGTTTGTGCAGTCTTATTTTATTAAATATGATGAATTAAACATTGGTTGGACAATATTTGATATTTATATTTTTATTTAATTTTGTGTTCACTCTAATAACAATATCCTGGAGACTGGTTCAGTATCCGATTCCTTATGTAATTTAAATTATAACCACAATTAAATTTAAGGGTGATAGACCATAGACAGTACAATATGTTACACAGGCAGAAAAGGAAAGAATATATACAGTTATATAAAAGGACATGAGATGAGTGGCAGCAGCCATAGTGGGATTAAAATGTAAGCAGGTTTGTGTGCAATGCAATGAACTGTGTAACGCTGGGCTTTGGTGGATGTTATCTGCTCTACATCAGCCTGCTGTTGCCTGGTGTTCATGTTAATTATAAGTTACTCATGTGACTATAGCAGAGGGTCATTTTCAGTATTTTACTTTACAGTGGCCAAGGGTAAACACATGAAAGCTTTCTAATGACCGTGTCTCGCCATCATTCCAGACCAAGTGCTTTATTACTGACAAATTGTGACCCTTTACACAGCAGCACCTTTAATATAAGCGAGACAACGGGCTATCGCTCATGAGAAGATCACTTTTCATGTCAGCATGTTTTCTCTTTGAGGTCAGACCTCTTCATTGCTATTTATAACCATATTACTTGTAGAACTGCTGTGGGTAAAGCTGATCCTCTGCCCTGCAGTGCTGAGCAGTTGACGTTGACCACTTGCATGTAGAAATCAGCCTGGTTTATTTGGTCTACTCGACCCTGCACCGAGTTGCCAATCAGAACATCAGTCTGTCTGTTGAGCTTTCCCCTCATTTACGTGGAGCATAATGATGGTTTACAGAATTACAGTTTTAAGTTTCACTCATTCTGCTTTGATCTCTGACCGCTGGCTGGCTTTTCCCTTTAACATTACAGAGAATTCATTTCCGAAACACACAGATTTCTTCCCTCCGTCTGATGAAAGCACTCCAGATATGAGACAGAGCAGGAAGCAGACTTTTTTCTCGGTAGCAGTGTTGACAACAGTCAAATGTGACCTCTTCAAGACAAGGTACATGTTCCTCAGGGGAGAGAGAGGCGAATTAAGAACTGTGCTGAAAGGAAACATGTCAGACTGGTGTCAGCCACCTCCCTTTTCTTGATATGTGTTCTTCCTTTCTTACATGCAAGTTACTCCTCTGGTTATTTCCTACATTGGACTTGAGAAAGACAAATTCGCTTGAACGTTTTAAGCAGCCGTGTGGCAGGCACATGTTGGAGATGAGCTGATTTAAGCTGATAAATGTGTTGTGAGACTTCTTTGTTTTTCAGGATGTGTGAACACATCTTTTTCAATACGCTCCACTATAGCCATATGATGAAGTCCTCGTGTAAGCAGCCCCCTAATTGTGTTGTCTGTTCAGTCTCACTCTTGTCAAAACTCCAAAAGCAGCAAACGATACCTCTAATCGACTATGAGCTTAAGATACATCCCCCGACTCAGCTGTTGGTCTTTCAAGATACAGATAATGTTTCATTGTTGACCTTGTCTAAAAATACAAGCTGAAGCACCTCTGATGTTCAGCTACGCAAAACGTATTCAGTGAACGAACGTGTACCCTGACATTCTTTCAAATGCTATGGCAAGTGCATTAGCGAGGATCTCATATCAGGTTCAGAATTGATGCGGGAGTCATTCGTGTGTCTTTGTCGGTGTTGGCTGAATGTTGTTGAATTTTCTTGTACTTCATTATGTTAGTTTCTATATGTTGGCAATATGCTCTGTTGTTGAAATGTCCTGTACTATAACTCCTCACTTTCAAGCAATGAGTACACAAGCTTTTCAAACTGATGGGTTAGTCAAATGTATGAATGGAAACTCAAATGGCAGAATAACGGAGGCAATGGGATTTTCATGGAATAAAACATAACCAGGTACTTTTGCCCATTTGCCGTATATATAAATAAATAAAAACCAATCTGAGCTTTAGCAGCTTCTCTTCCCCATATTTCTTTTATAGGTTCAGAGGAGGATGAAGTGGTCAAGACTAAGAAGGCCTTTCGCAGCCAAACTGTGTCCAACCCGAACCCAGAGACAGAGCTTATGCTTGAGGGAGACGATGATGCTGCCAGTCTGCTGCAGGAGAAGGAGATGGACAGCCTTGGTGGTAAGTCAACACAGCAGCATCTTTATTAATCCCAAGTCAACGTCACCTCTGCTGGAGCATCAGCGCACGTCTTCTTCATTATATAATTACAGTATACATGACTGTATACAATGTAGTATGTTATTTTACAAGTTGGTTTCTGCACTTCACCGCCGTGTGTGTAGCCCTGGAGTTAAAGTTTTTTGTCTCACTGTTCTGATCTGGACAGCTCTGCTTAAGTTTGACAGCTCCATTTTTTTGTGTCTGATAAGTGTCCTCTGTTTTGTTTTGGATCTCTTCAGCACGGTTCCTTCCTCATGTGTTTATCTCCAGAGGCAAGTCTTCTACTAAGTTAAACTAACACCGGAAAGATCAATCCGGATATATCACAGTCCATATTTAGGATTTTTCAACAATAAGTGATTAAAGCTGATATGAATCACAGCTTGCACATTAAACTGTATAGTAGCCTTATTTAAGCGTGATCTGAGCTGAAAACCAAATGTTTCCAAATTTGGCGATGTTTAAAACTACTAAGTGGACATCCTCCAATGAATCCTCTAATAACACTGTCATAATCAACAGATACTCCTACATCATAATTGCTATACAGTATAACCAATCAACAACTTCTTTCATGGTTAGATTTGTTTTAATCCATTAAATTCTGTGTGTATTTATTTTTCCACTACATACAATTCAGTCCATTAAAATACTTTACTTTAAATTTACAGCATTAATGCTCAAAATTTAAATCAACACTAAATAGAACAACCTTGCAAAAGAAAGTGCTCATAATGTGTATTTTCCACATGGATGTGAGCACTTGCACATTAAGGGAGAGCACACAGCAACTTAATTATCCTTCCATTAAACTAACCCTCATTCTCTCTACAGGGGATATCATTAAGAGATTAACTGGTCCTTAACAGCTGAGGAAAGACAAAAACAATATTAAATCTTTATTTATCTTTAATTTATTATCCCATGTGATAGTGATTGTGTGTGTTTCTATCCAGCATTGTAACCCAGTTTTAATACTTGTCTAACACAGTCAATCAATGGGGTTTTATGACTAATACAGCGAGTACATACCATTGCCATGGCCGTAAGTTGTCGTACTGCCAAGGCGATGATTGCCTAAACATCCTGTAATTTAACCGGCATCACACTCTGTGTGTGAGCCTAACTGTCAAGCCAACCTCAAACTGCTTTTCAAGTAAATGCCATGACTTTAAAAGGTAAGTTATCCAGAGTTCATTTGAGTTTTGAGTGGCGATCAAGAATTCTGAACTAAGCACTCATCAGTAAAACCGAGGCAAACTATTTGTGATTTAAATAAGTAATATCTATTCCGTGTTTGATGCCTAAATGTCACAGGCATTTTAGAGGAATGTAAAGTAAAACTCATCCCTGGCAGCCATTATCTCGTCCAAAAACATCATCTGGGTTCTGTAAGTTATATTACTCACAGTCTGCAGGGCAACTTTGTGCTTTAAATGCAGAGAACATTTGTGATACATTTAACTTATTTAAAATCATGAGTTATGATAGCATCACCAACATATCTTCACTAATTCTGCAGGTTTCCATTGAAATGCATGTTGGCAGTTTCACGTATGAATGATTAATTCTAGGTAGAAATAGTGATACTGTTTGAAAAATCAAAGTCGAGACAGATTCCAAAACACTGAAATAATATCTGTTTCACAGCCCAGTATATGTATATTACCCAGTTCTCATGGCTTAGTATGTGCGGCTCAGGCTAAACCAGGACACCGCTGAGCAGTGAAATCCCCCCTAAGATGCAACTGATGAATCTCAGTGAAGGAGGCTAACCCCTCCTCTTTGTCCCAGGGCCAGCAGGCCGCCGAACACTCCATGTATGTCAGATAAACCCTGCGCTGCCGATCAATATTGAAAAGCAAGGGCTAAAACTCAAGCGCAGTGTGTCCTGCTGTGAGTCGGAAAAGTGAACCTGTACAATCTGAAATGTGGAGATTTTATATTTGTGATACATTTAACTTGTTTGAAATTATGAGTCAGACATTTGCTTTGAACAAGTGCTGACATTTTATATTTTTTAGGTTGGATCATAGTTCGTGTTTTTACCAATAAGGCTGCTCCCTCACACTGTAAAATACGGTAATATTTTTACCAGAATGTGCTTTTAATGCTTGACCAGTATCTAATCTCAAGCATGAACAGCCTTAATGAGAGATCTGGGACTCGATCCCTGTCAACAACAATGCTCCTCCTGCCAGCCCTTGGGTCACTGCCTGCTGCTGCCGCCAAAGGGGCGGCGCCTGCACTCAGGGGCCTGAACAGTTGTGGTGGCTGAACCTATGATTAGTTTTGCTCCCCCACAAACATTGGAAATGCTGTCTGCTTTTGCACTGGCATTAAATGAGCCCTCTTGTGTGTACATATTGTGACCAAAGCTGGGTAACGTAGAAACTTGTGAGTGGAGGGAAGAGAGGAGACAGAGCCTCACAAAGCATTGCACGTCAGACGCGTTGGTGTAGCTGACTGTTTTGCTGGCACACTAGAACTAGTTACTAGACCCCTAAGTGTTGTGTAGCAGCCACAACCATTTTGTTCTTCCTTAATTTAGCCTTTCTGTATCCATTTTAGTTCCCATTCACGAAACTGGAATCTTGAGTGGTGACATTTTTAAAAAAGAGCAAAACGAACACAACATTTCTGAATGTGTAGTCTCAGGAATGAAGTGGGAGGAATATGCTTTTTGCATAACTAACTTCCCATGTTTTCTGTTTTTGTTTCTCTTTAGATGTCTGCAAATCCTTAATATTAACAGAACATGGGTGACGTTAAAAAGACATTATGCAAACAATACTTAAAAATGCAAATGCTTGTATTAAATATTAAATGTTTCCTTTTGTTTTAATTAAAGTATTGCATGCTGCAGCTTTAATAAATAGTCCATAGCGCATGTATATTAGGCTTTTACACATACATGTTATAGGATGAAAGCTAAATGCATGCTGTGAAAAAAACGGCCTCATTGCTTCAATTGAGCAGCAAGATACTGTCCCTGAGATACAGAGCATAATGGCTCCAGCTGTGCATATGTGTGCGTATCTATTGTAAATCAACATGTCCATGTTTGCAAGTGAATTATAGTGCTCAGGTGTGCAAGTAACCCACTTTTAAAAAACTCGTTCAGTAATCAAATGCTTCATCCATTGGATGGGTTGTGGGTAATAATATACCCATCTTCCGAGCAGTTCTCCCAAACTCCCACCACACCAGAACGAGACTTTTCATCACTTCATTAAATTGGTCTGTCATTTGACAAATATTTGCATTTCCATTAAAAGAACCAGCCCCAGTATTTCATGCTTTAGCGTCTACTCACCACTCACCCTGTGTAACTTACCCTTAATTTCATTATTCTCATGTAAACATTTTAAAGCCATATAGCCTAATTATGGAAGAATCCCTGAGGGGATTACTGCCTAATCCTCTTCCTCCCCATGAGCAATGAATGCTGTGGCGTAATGCTTCAGGCAAGTGTCTTTTCGCTCTGAGTTGCCCTTTAGGGCCGCCACACAATGCATCAAAGTGTTGTTTTAAGTAAGAGGTGAATGGCTCGTTATTGAGGGAACAGAGAGACTATCTTATTTTACTGTAGCTGGAACAATGCATGCTGCAAAGAGGGACAACTGGCAATAATAATACCAGTAGTAGTCAGTTATTTCCTATTTGTAATTGATTTTGTTCTGCTTGTTTCTGTCCCACTTTGTCTGCTTTTATAAATACACCAAACGTTATCGGAGACGTAGTAAAACAGGCTGAGGTTACCGCGAGTATTTACTCTTCATGTGAACCCTGTAAGCATCGTGCAGCGCCTGGACTGATAGAATCAGCAGATAGAATCACCATTAATGGATCCGAGCAATACTGAGGGGAAAAATCCGGGGCGGTTTGTCTGTGCAGCCTGCAAGAGCGATGAAGGGGCGCTCAGGGAGTTGAGACCGAAATCCACTTGTATTCCTGTAACACTATCGGCCATAATTGGCTGAGGAACGCAGATTAAGATTGATGAGACATTAAAGTGGCTCTTTGGAGTTTAAGGGATCGATAAATATCCTGATTTCGAGAGGTTTCGTTTGAGAGCAGACAAATGACTGTAACCGTGCTCCACAGCGACACTGATCTGAGAACATGGAGGATGAAGCGGAGGAGGAGGAGGAGGAGAGGGAGGGAGGGAGGAGACTGCAATAAAGATGTGATCACTATCAGCTGATCATGGTCACAAACCCACCTTTAAAGTCAGGACAGTTATTTGGACTTGAAAATAAACTTGTACTTTAATTGTTTGCTTTAATGTCTATTAGAAATAAAAGAGCGTCCAGTGGGAACCCGCGCTGCGCCTTTCAAAGCGCGTCCTGGATGTCAGGGCTGTAAATTCACTTTTCAGTGCGGGGTTGCAGACGCGCTTTAACAATGTGACCATGTGAGGGCAAAAGGGGTTTGTTTTATTTTATTAAACGTCAAGAAACAGGTGGCGCTTTGCGTTTTTTGTGCATCAGTGGTTTCACAACAGGTCCAAACTGATTCTCGTTTTGGTGACGCCTCTGTATATTTAGACACTAGGCCTGATTAATCCACTGTGGGATACTATCAAACGAGTTTGTGGCACAACACGATAAAAATATAGGCAGACCTCGATGGAGCAGATATAATGTTTTGGCCTCATACTTGACTGAACTATAATAATTATAAATGGTGGATTGTCTATTAGCGCAGGGTGTGTTTGCTGTTTGCGCGTAACGGTGCGTGGTTTGGAGCAAACAGGCCGCTGACACGATGGGACCCGCTCTTCATTTAAACACACAATAAATATAGTCTTTATTTTTTTGTTTTGGACATGGTCCTGATTCAGCATGTGGCTGCCCTCTCTACTCTCCACAGGCCCAGTGGTCCTGAGCAGCCCGGCTCAGCTTGTTGCCCCTGTCCTGGTGGCCCGGGGGACTCTGTCCATCACCACCACTGAAATCTACTTTGAGGTGGACGAGGATGACCCCGTCTTCAAAAGGGTCGACCCAAAGGTAAGTAACTTGCAAGCAAGTGTGCAGCCTATTAAATCGGGTATTTTGCTTTGTGCCTGTGTTTTTGAACCGGTCGACACAAATTAAACATTCACTATATTTGAAAATGGGACAATTGTTAATTTATAAATGTGAAATAAGCAGAGGTGGAGTTTTCAAACGTCTGTGATCTGTGTTGTCTTTTGTTCTATTTGACAAACTGGGAATAGGATTTAATTGTAAATTACTGCAGGTTTTTATTTTGTGTCTTTCACGTATTATTTATATCATTTCTACGTTTTTACATTTGTTTATTGACCACTGAGGCCTAGTCGTTCGTGCAGATGATCAAGTCAGGCCAGTTAATTGAATAAGTACGTAAAAAAAGAAAATGTTGCCCCGGAGTGTTGAGATTTAAAAATAAAAAAACATCATACAGGTCTGGAGGTCTGTTTAAAATATTAAAAATACAACATATTCTTTTCTTATTTCCATATTTAGCTTTAGATTGATTTTAAGGTACAAGCTCCAGACTCCCGAAATTAAACATCCCATTATATTGTTTGATGGCATTAGGCCTTTTTGTGCTACTGTCAAAAACACAGTGAATAAAACCATAATGGGACACAAATATAAAACAGTTTGTTTTATTAGCTCTTTAAATTAGATCAAAGACAGAAATAAAAAAAAAAATCATATCACAGATGTTATAATCCAGTGTATTTCAAGTGCATTTTTTTCAATTAAACTGTAATATATATATACTATATATATGTTTTCATTTTCATTTTTATCATGTAGGCCTAGGCATGGTAGAGAAAAACAACCAAAAAATGTTCGAGTACTTTAAATAATAATTCAAGTAAATTGATGGAATGTTTTCATTGTAATAAATGTTGTACGCCTACCATCAAAATGTAAACTTTCAAAAATTAGAAAAAGTCCATTGAACAGATGAATCAGACTATCACTGATGCAAGTATAAATTAAAAAACGTTTCTACCAGATAAAAGAAAAAACTTCAGAAGTAATTTAAACAGGTGGATCCTATTTACGTGTCACAGAACAACATTCACAATCTCAGACCACTTGAATCACAATCTATGAATGTATTTACAGTATAAAATGTACAGATGTGTGGTTTTATTTTTCCCAAAGTTTGTGACGGGGCTTTATTTTAAAGCATTTAAGTAAATGTTGGATTTTTAGGCAACTGTGTGTCACGGAGAAAAAAAGATGGGGGGGAAGTGGTTTTAATGTCAGCCAATAATTAGAATTTGCTCCTATATTAAAATATTAACACCGCCAAAAGGTGCGCGGAACTAAGCTGTCAGAAATGAACTTGAAACAGGCCAGGCCAAAATAAATCCAGCAACAGAGGACAGCTACATTTCACAAGACTTTGCAAATTGGTTGGCAACACTTTTCTGTCCGTTTACGAGCCTCTATCAGAAATTTTAAGACGAGGTGAACTGACATGTTTTTACCTCAAAGTTTCTCCAAGCTTTTGGGGTTGGTCAGTATTTCTCTTGCCAGTCGCCAAGTCTGTTTGGCTGCGTTCTCAAGAGCAGAGTGAGGTTTTCCTTGAAACAGGTCTAAATTAGGCAGGAAATAATGCGGGCACCTTCTGCATTGCAAACATGAAATAAGCTGCAATAGTATCCCGTTCAGGCGGTCGCCGAGGCAGTTCTCATCCCAGTCCGACTCCCTGGGATGCTTCTCACACTCGTAGGAAACCAACGTTTTCATGTGGTAGTTGTTCAGGGGCTGTCCGGGCAGTTCGAGGTGACGGTCGCGTAACGCTTTGAGGACTGACAAGCATTTCTTCCTGCATCCACCCAGCAGGAGCCGGTTCTCGGCCTCAGCGAACTGCAAGACCCAGGCGTCGCTCTCCGCCGAGCTCTGCTTGCCGTTCAAAGAGTAGCACTCTTTGGATAAAAGATTGAAACCTTCCGCTTTGACTTCTGCCACTCTGTTAGGTCCCGGCCAGGGGATGTGAGGGAGAGGCCAGTGCGCAGCACTTCGTGGCCAGATCCCTGTGCACTTGAAAGCCGGCGTGATTTGCACCACGTATCTGTCTCTAATGCGTAACTTCACCTCACTTGTGTCAGCGACCATTTTGACAACATCTCTGTAGCTGCATTTATCCACTGCCTGCGCCACCAGTGTCTGAAATCTCGACCGGATCTTGCGCGCCGAGAGGTAACCGGAGGCTGTGATGAATTCAACCCAGAGAGACATGCTCCTCTTGCGGCCGTCGCTGAGCTTGAGCACGGCGCAGCCTGGGAGAGACCCGTCATCCACGAAGTTGAACACCCCCATCTGATTCAGATAGAGTACAACTTCGAACTCGGTGGGTGAAATGACCTCCAGTCCCTCGAACCGATTATCCATCTCGCTGAGAGAGCTGATGAAACGGGGCTCCTGCACCTCGACCTCCTTCAGGACATCCGAAACCACCTTGCACACCTCCCGGATGGTCTTGGAGATGGCTGCTTTTCGAGACTGACATTTCTCGTTGTAATATTTGTTGAGGTGATACACCAACTTTGCCTGGGCGGCTATCATATTAGGGCAGAGATCCGGGTTATACACCGGAGTCTCGCAATAAGCCGAGGGATCCAACGCGGCTGTTTGTACGGGAGCCAATTTTAGAGAAGAAAGAAAGCTATTTAAAAAGAAAAAATATATTTCTAATCAAACTATTCAAAGCTGTGCTCAGCGCACATGCGTAATAGTAATATCATAACATTCACAGCGGTTGAAGCGTAAACTGCATTGAAGTGCTCGAAGAAAGTCCTCGAAATGATCAGGCTGGCCTGATTAAAAGTCCATTTCATCCGTGTGAAGTTCAGTAGCAGTAAAAATGCCTTTTGGTTTTTCTCCGATCACTGTGCCAGGTCGGAGTCGGCGTAATTGCGCAGAGTGGAGTGTGCACTCTTGACGCAGACGCCCGGTGTTGCTGTTTTACAACAAGGACACACAGGCACTCTTTATTATAAGGGAGGAGTTGAACCTAAGATGTCCAATCGCTATTCGATGCGTCACCACTTCCCAGTTTATTGAAAACAAATTCATTCCCGGGTGTTATATACAAGTAAAAAGTACAGGTAGTAGTAGTATATCGAGGAGCGGAAGTCCACCTACGAAGAGAAGAAAAAACAAAACAGCTCTTTGACGACGTTACGTTGCTTTTCCTCTGGACTTTTCTGCTTTTAGTCCGTTGTATTGAGTCAGATATGAAACAGTAGGTGGGTTTAGAATTGTAAAGTATTTATGTGTGTACATAATAATACAAAAATAATAATAATATTAATTGAAATATTTCCCTTTTCAGCAGTGCAGCAGATTTAAAGTGTTCACTGAAGAAACAATTAAATTAAAATTAGAATGATGATTTTTGGGGATTTTCTTTTACGCAATAGTTAGGAGATGTTTGTCTTTTTGTCATGTTGTGTTTGTGAAGCCTTATATTAATAAAGTAATAATTATTTATTAATTACACTTTTCACTTCCAGTTAAATTTGCTGAGCAGTCTGGAGAGGTCTCCGGGTTGTGTCTGAAAGATGGAAAAGTTATTGCGCTATTTGTATTTAGCATGTGATTATATTTGACACATTAATTATCGTGGCTGTGTTACGCAGGAAAGTGTTGTTTGTTTTGCTCTTTTACTGTGCGGCAACAGCCCGCCATGTGTTGTGCAACGATTCCTCTCGCCAGTGTGTTTCACTGATTTCATCCATGTATATTCTCAGAATAAATGATCTCGACACGCACGTGTTTCGTACATTCATCAGAGCTGAAAAGAGAAATAACCTGTTTGCTAAACCGCATTTTTCAGTGTTTTATTTTGTTCATCTGTCTGAAAAGAGTGGAGAGTGGAAAGGTGTGAATGTGTCAGCCTCTGCTTTTTATACCTAATTATGAATCTATATATGAAAGCGCTTGTGATAATTTACTTATTGTTAATTATGTTAAAATCGCTTATCCAAAATGTTAAAATAAGAATAAAAATGGCATTCTACTACGAGTTATTAGCAATAATAAATAACCTGTATTTATTTTCTTTAAATATATTTATTTTATTTTAACATCAATAAAATAATTACAGCAACAAAACAACAATAATAAAAAAATGTTTAAAAATAAGAAAACATAATAAAAAAAATGAATTTCTAATAATTCTAATAAGGAAGAGTGACATGGCTGACTATTTAACCTAATTGTATTAGCGTTTTTTAGGAACAGCTGTATGTTGGTCTGATGCAGACAGTGATTCACAATAAAGAAATCTTGCATCCATCCCAAGCCGTCTCTAGCTCTCATCACTGCACTGGCACCATCTCCCAAGGTGCAGTGCATGCTTTGAAGAGGACTTCAAAAAGATAATGCTGCGGATCAGATAAGGAACACAAAGGCATTTACACTCATCTGTGCTTTAGTCAGAAGTGCATACGACCAGACATTATGAGGGCACACTGCCGCTCGTCAGCTCTGACTCTCACTACATGGATGCGACTGAGTGGGAGGTGGCGTGTGCGGGAAGGACCCTGATAGATAGGTGACTCCCATTATCATCACAGCCTGTCATGGACACACTGCAAGCAGCTTCTTGGCAGGCCCCTGTGTTAATTTCACGCTGTTACCAGGCAGAAATTAGATATGGAGATATGGATTTTCATCTTTTATTTTTCATAAACAATTCTTTTTGGAGAT
Organism: Anabas testudineus; assembly: GCF_900324465.2. Taxonomy (NCBI): domain Eukaryota; kingdom Metazoa; phylum Chordata; class Actinopteri; order Anabantiformes; family Anabantidae; genus Anabas; species Anabas testudineus. Next base: position 5,953,982 of record NC_046622.1, on the reverse strand, counting down.
GATAAAGATCAATGTAAGATTAATTCTGAGATTAAATAATAATATTAGCTCTATATTCTTGGTTTTATCACATTTAAGATCTGATTACATTTCACAACCAAGAAAATCCATTCGTATTGACATATTTCTGGAAGGTATGGACAACGTTATGGCAGGTTTTCATGTGGTGAGAGGTAGCTAAAAGTCTCTTCCCCTGTCAGGCTTTGATAGTCTTCTCTCTCACTCTCTCCCACTCTCTGTGGCTCAGCAGGTACTTGCCTTTTATTGAAACCAGGCTAGCTTCACTTTCCAGGCAATCTTGCTCCAGCTCGGATACCTCTGAATTCAGTTGCACCTCTCGAGCTTGTGGCCCAGCCCTTGGCCATCCATATGCATGTTTGAAGGGGGTGAGGTGGAGGGGGATTTTCATTGAGATTATCGCCTCTTAATCTAAAGCATGTGAGCGCACCGAACTCACAGAAACTCAACCTGCTCTGCAGTCCCAAGACTCAGAGCAGTTGTCAGGTCTGGCTTGAGACAATCTATCTCTATATCTATACCATTACAACATTGGAAGCTTTGTTGCTTTATTCGCCATCTTGCCAGCCTGTTGGAGGCCCCGCTGTGTGATATATGGGGCTGTGATTTCAACACAGGCCTATTTCTGACCCAGCAAAATGCATGCATGATTGTGTAAATCAATACAATGGCTTCAACTTCCCCTAATTTTGCACGAACATGTGACCCTGTTTTCAAGGCCTCTTTGTTTCCAGAGCGTGCCTCTACACTTATTCATCTTTTGCTTTCTTCTAGAAAGCCTGATCGTCCTGTTAACGTGGCTGGGCACAGGGTCAATGGTTTGATGGTTGAAAATGCCCTTTGATGATATGTTTTTTCTTACGACTGATTTGAGCTGACATTCCACTGATTGTACCAGTTTATTCCATTAAACACACTGTATGTTTTTTATTTCATCCTCAAGACTCCATGGACTACATAATCTATATAATTACATTAGGATTAGTTAAATATATATTTACATATGAACGGTGCATTTAAAAGCACATATGTGATCATATACAAAATGAGTATAGTATGTGGAATTGTGTATTTACAGAGTGTAATTTTTTTCTATATTACATCATGACTATTAGCAAAAATAGTCAATTACATTTTATAAGTGTAGCATTTAGCAGATTTAATGCTGGTTCAAAACCTTTGTGACCAGCATAACAGACAACAATTATAAATTGTGTCTTATAATTTTAATAATCCAATTACACAACAGCACATAAGACCTGACATTTGCTTTTCATTACATTTCTGGGGTCATTTAGTTTGTAAAAACCAATCTGAAGCCATATCCCATACAAAGGGAGTTTACCAGTTAGCTCTCAAGCTAATGTGCAGATTAGTCAGAGTGGACTTAATAGGATGACATATTTCTATATAAATCAGATTAAAAGTGACAGTGACACTTCAGAGATGTGACATCAATACTGAATCTCAAACTGTGAGAAAAATATACTTTAATCTCATGGGATAGCCGCTCACTTTGACACATTTTCTATAATGTTATTTGTCATAAAATGAAATTGTCTTTGGGATTTTTAATAACGCCACATTATTATTCCAGGCAATATGGTGTCTCTGTAGGAGTCCAGTTAATTTTTGGGCTCAGAGCCTCACTGAAGACCCCCCTTTGGATTGTGTCCATTCATTTGTTTTATTTTCCACTGTGTATTAGCAGCCTCCTCAAGAGAAGTCAGCACCACATAGCCAGAGGCTCTTAAAGACCCTCTAGTGATCAATGCAACAGGCTCTATTCACTATGAAGCATACAGCATCTGCACATACATAAAACACCAAACATATCAGTACTATCGATATTTTTAAAAAGGCAAAGAGCTGGACAAAAGTGTAAATTATGAAACTTAATTGATTGTCTCAGCTTCATTGGCCCTTCACCCCTCCCCTCTGCAATATGGTCCGCTTGTCAGCCTGTGTGATAAATTACATGCATGTATTTGCATGAATTTAGCATGAGTACAATTCAGTTTTGTTTGCCAAAATAACAATCCAGAAAATGTCTGGTTCATTTCATAAAAGGAAAATAGAGGCTTAAATAGTGTTCAGTGCACTTTTTCCTAAACAAGTTATGCAGCTGGCAGTGAAAATGCTGGTGCAGTGCTTTCCTCCAGTTTTACGAGCACAGTTTAGCACAGTATTTTGTTGTACATGACAATGCTAAACATTGTGTGTTGGAGGCTGGAGCCGAATTGTTGCTGCTGGGTTTTTTTTATCTTTATTCAGCATGTTTTTCCAGTGTTTTCTACAAATTAGGGTAGGGCTTAGGCCTTACTTCCATCTTGACTCTCTCAAAAGGCAACCATTAGGCAGCATGGTGTGATTAATCTTAATGTCTGTGAGATGTCCACCATCTAAAAGGTGGGCGCTGTAATCATCTGCCCACTGACCCCATGATGCTCGTCTGCAATCCCCTTTGCAGTCCTTGTGTCTTAGAGGTAATTTTAAATATCAGATTAACTGAACACAGTTCTGATCCACACGTCATGCGATCTAAGAATAGCAGAACATCAAAGCACCAAACAAAGTAAATGAAAGAATTGGTGGCATATTCTAGGTTTGGGACTTTTGGCAATCAAAAGCTGCTGGTGAGGCCATTGATGAAATTAGGCAATGTTTCCTAAATAAGGGATGAAGGGTTCATAATTGCCAGTCCTAGAGATCTGAGGTGCCGGGTGCCAACTGTCAGAGCAGGGCTAATGATGACAAATGCCTCTCTATGCAGATTGCTGCAGCAGCACGGGTGTGCAGCTGAGAAAGAACAAGAAAAGAAAAATGCAGAGGGCCTAATAAAAGAAAGCCTGTGTGCACAGTTTTAATGACCTACATGGAAACAAAACCTTCCTACCTGATGGGCTCCCTTTGAAAGTACTTGAGCTTGATGCGGTTTGGAGCTACTATAAAATGGAGTCCTCTACAGTACCTGTGACTGCTATTAATAGTCATGACTCTTTGGGACTTTGAAGAATCATCTACAGCTTTTACTGAAGCGGTGCACAAAAAATAGAAACTGCAATTAACTGAAATTTGGTTGCAAGCTCGTCAAAATGAATTGAAAAATGATCATGTTGCTCCATTTAGATGAAGAATCCATCAACTCTGGAAGCGAGGGCGTCTGAGCATAGATCAGTACTTTCTCTGTGTGTAGTTTTCCTCATTAGCTTTTTTTTTTATTATTTATTTTGGCGATTGTTGCGCAAGAAGTGTTGTTTAAAGTGAAAGGGCTTGTTACACTGTGACTCATGTAGAAAATAAAAGGCTGTTCCTGCTTAACATAGCTAAACTGTTGTTGGTTAACATGGCTTTAAAAAACGTTTGTGTTTTAAAAGTGTGTTTCAGTTTAACCACCTTTGTAGCACAGAGCCATAAATCTGATTTCACTTACTGTGACGTAAGGCTCATGCTAATAAAAGAGCAAACCCAGAGTGTTGCATGGCCAGATTTCCCCAATTTGTTGCTTGAATGGCTTTTGAAAGGGGTCCCTCTTTGTACAAAAGCAGCCCCGTCTTTGTTTGGTTTCGCCCCATCTGTGTCATCTGGTGGTCTGTGCAAGAGGGTGGTGTCTTGGGGTGCTCCCCAGCGGCGTTGCCAGTTGTTTTATGGACTCGGTGGAGTGGTGCTGGGAGTTCATAAGTTGGCTGGTCCATTGTGTACTGAGCCCAGCTGACACGTGTGAATTGACTCCAGCATATTGACAGATCATTTCCATTAATGAATCGGAGGAGTCTGCCTTGTTTCACTCTGTGATTTATGCCCTAGCTTCATCATCCTCTGAGCTCGGGGTTAAGTAACAACCCCCTGAATGACTCGACCACACATTCCTAGATGAAGGGAGTTTGCTTTGTTCAGCAGTTTTTTGTACTGTATACTTTAAGTGAAAATAGTGTTTTACATCTTATATAGAAGCAAATACATTTATGATTACAGCCCAAAATCACAAGTTTATATTTATCTTAATCTATAGTATTTTACTATCTGCTGGCTCTTCACTTGGGGGGTTTTATGTTGTTATTTACAGAACTTAAATATGAGAGTATCTTGGTTAAAGTATGAATCATGGTTATCTGGAAAAGATTTCCGACTTGCACAGATGATATTTAACAATCCAGCCCAGAAAGCGAAGTTAACATTTAACAACACAGTGGCTGTTTTCTGTTAGGGTTCGGCTGTTGCTTGATTTATATCGAGCTGCTTTTGTCTGTAACCACTGTTGTCTCATCTGCTCGGCCCTGATTCTTCATGAAGACCATCTAGCTTGTTCAAAGAAACAACCGCACACTGCTGATAGTGCTGGCCTCAGCCCGGCCTGTCATCCCCACCAGTGCTGCCACATGGAAGGCACATTTGCTTGCCACCATTTTATGCTGCTGTCACCCTCCCTTCAAGAGCGAGGGGAAAGAGGGGAGGTGAAAAGGAAAGGAGGGAAAGAGGGAGGCTCACCCTGAGCGGATGCTAGACAAAGATGGCAGCAGAGACATTTTGTCTACTTTCATTAGTTCTGGTGGTGGTGAGCTGTGCTGAATATTAGCCTGTTACTGGCAAAGCCACACATTGTGGAGCACAGACGGAGAGCATGTCACAATCAAATCTACCCCACCTCATTTCCATCTTCTTCTCTGAAAAAGTGGGACATATGGGGCAGGATGCCAATTGCTTATTTTATACGGTAATTAACATCTCTCAAACCGTGTTATGAGGTAGGTGTGTCTCGACCGTGACAAAGTTTATCTCACAAATTTACATATATATTCCCAATAAGGTAAGATATTTTAAGATGCTCACAGACTACAAAGGCTTATGTGCCATTAAAAAAATGAAGTATATTAACTTTGCTGGCTTTAACTCCGTTTTTGTTGTGACGGTGTCACATTCAGCTAAACTCAGAACCATCCTAAATCAGCGCTGTCATTTCCTTGAGTATCTTCTATCTAGTGTCAGTTTAAATTGGACCGTACTTAAACACATCCGCACACCGTGTTTGGGGAAGCGGGGTCTGTACGTTAATTCATGTGAGTAAAGGACAGTTGGGTGTGTGATATGTTTGCACACTCTTTTGACGAACTTGATTGTTGGATTGTTCATCGTTGTTTGTGATCAGCGTGCCATATTCACCCTGTGCAAAACTAGTTTTTGGAGGTCTGCCAAAACACAGATGCTTCATCTGATTTCCTATTCTCCAGCCTGCATCTGATTCTTTTGTTTATCTAAACAACCACATTCACACAGAGAGTCTCTGATTGGTGCCCTGGTGTGTGTGTGTGTGTGTTTGTGTGTGTGTGTGGAGATGTATCTCAATGTTGTTTTGTCCTGCTGGGCTTTCATCTGTTGGACTCATTATAGTAGTCATCTCACTGGGCTCTATTAGAGAAGCTCAGGAGACGAGCTCCCCATGAAAGAGTCATGATGGACGAAGAAGTGCTGATGTGCAGGTTCCTGCCTCCAGGCTTTCACCTGCTCAGGAACAGCCCCCAAGGCGAAAAGAACCGGTGTCGGCCAGTCAATAAAACATTGAATAGCTGGAGTCAGACTACCCTAGTGTTGCTTACCAAGAACCAGGGGCCGGGAAATTATGGTAAAAAAGGTGAACTCATTAGCAAGTGAGTTTTCAAATAATAAAAACAAGTCAAAAAGGTGGTTGAACGCACCAGAAGAGATGGATAAAGTTGTGCCGTTCTACCCTGTTAAATTTCAAACGATTTTATTAGAGTGTCAATTCTGTGGTCTTGGCAGGGCTTGGGAGGTGTCTGAGCAGGGAGTGCGGCGGCAGGGAGAGAGCATGTCGGCTGTTGACACCATCTAACGAAAGGGGGATTAGGAGTTTACAGAGGCAGTAATATGATAGGTCAAAAAGAGGAGGCACTCCTCCACAGCACTTGGCTCTGTAATGAATGATTGACTGGAAAAGGAGAAGCTGCCACTCGCTGGCTGAGTGCTCATCTTGACGCCTGCCGCACCGCTCCATGGCTCCCCTTGATCACGTTTCGCTGCTCCCTTCTCATCTAAGGCACCAGTCTGCCGGGAAAAGCTGCTTTTCCCTCTTATTTTTCTCCCTAATTTACACATTTAAGACATTTTTGTTTGCTTATTTCCAATTCCTTTTTTTGTCAGTGAGCCTCTCTCTATCAGTCCTACTCCCGGCCCTAAAACCAGCCACCCCCTCCTACCCACACACACACACACACACACACACTCCCTCACTTACAACCTTCCCTTTCTCTTCTGTTCGCCCTGAGGCAATGAACTAATTTCAGGTTCCATAATTGCGGTGTGTTGTACACCTGTCTGCTATTAATTCTCCCCTGTCTCTCATTCTCTTTCTTAATGAGATATTATTGTAATTATTGTCATTATGCTATTTTCCGTAATGAACTTGATTGATGTTTTTGTTATGGCACTATTTATTCTCTATAATTAGTGTAAATCTGTTGAAATTTCTACAGGCACTGATAGTGTGACACCGTGGTTATGAGTGAACCCAGTTCTGCATTCACTCATCCGCTGACCTCCGAGTCTCTACTTAGAGCTGGGTTTGTCTTGGATATGGAGAAGAGAGCTGAGCAGCCTGGTCACCACTGAATAGGGCACTCCTTGTAGCCAGTTTAAGACCATTACAAAAGTGAAAGACTGCACAATGGCCAGTGCCGGACTTTGTTTCAGCCTGTCACTTGTACCCTGTGAAAATCAAATACTGCTCTGCCTTAAAAGAAAAGGTGAAAAAGATATTGTCTATACTCCTTTTTTTGGAAAATCTGGTTGTGTTTTGAAAAGGAAAAAGTTTTCAGTCATTAGATTTTGAATGTTATTGTTAAAGAGGAACTTCTGGAAAGAATGCTAAAGAATTTTTTTTCCTTGGAGACTCTCAATCCAATTAGGAGTTTAATAAGGGTCATGCATAAGGACTTCACGCTGAAGTTTGGGTTCTTTTGCGGGGAGCAGGATGGAGTTGAAGCTGGATAAGGTCTAACTGAAGGCTGGTCGCTTTAATGTGTGCTGAGGGTTCTTGTGCAGTGGTGAGTCATTGAAACCGTCTGGGGAGCACAGATAATCTTTTCTGTTATTATGAAGGTGAGGTCGGGAGATAATCTGACACTGTGGTTATATTTGTTTCTCCAGTGGTACCAATTACCTAATCTCTCACACTCCTGTGTTCCCCCCTCACAAACTCTACCAGTGTTGTTTCATCTGCCACAAGTTTTGACAAATCTATTTATTTATAAAATAAATTTTCTGTTCGTTCATTTACAATCATCCACCTCTTTTGCAGTTGTCACATTCGTATCCCTCATTTTAAGCTTCAGGTTGTTGTTTCATGGTAAGCCTTAACCATTATTGAAAATTGGAATGTGAGCAAAAATGCAGAATGGCTATATGGGTCTTTAAAGGGGCCTTTGCTGATCTTTAATCTCTCCCTATAAGATGGAAAGTGGGGAGGAGGGCCATAGAAGTGGACACGTCCAGCCTTTGTGGGTTTGTTCACATGCTGGGGAGCTTTGAGTGTCTGACAGCCGTTTAACTCCACACGACCTGGTTCTCAAGTGCCATCGTTTGGGTGCTCTTGAATTCTGTTAGGAGCCATAATTACAATTCATGCACTCCCTGTGCTTCTTATAAGAAGCATTGAGAGAGCAAAGAGGGGTGCAGAGAGCCTGAGAGAACCCCTGGCAATACTCCCCTTTCATCAATGTGGAAACACTGTGAGACTTTCAATAAACTGCTCAAACACTCCCTGGCCTTCATTGTCACCATAAGCTACAACATAGTTTTATTAAATATACAGATCCACAAAGTGATTAGTAGATTGTAGAATAGTAGATGCTGTAAAATGCATATTGAAGATTTACACATGCTGGATGGGTTTCTCAGTGTGTAAATATACATTGTACCTGACGCATTTTATAAAATTGCCATTCTTTTAAGTGGGAAAACAACAAGTGAGGCACATTCAGTGACTTTCAAAGGGAAAGAGAATAAAAGAAAAGCATAATGCCTAATAGGTGCTTTAGTAATTTTTGAGTTTTCATAGCTTAATCCGTTCTGAAAAGCTCAGGAGAAGAAAGGCTGCAAATGGCCCTCAGTATTAATTTGATGTGACTTCTGTACAATAAGGGCTGTGGATCCCAGAAGCCCATTTTCAAGCTTACCTTCTTTCATCATCCTCAGCCCTTGGAACTTTTGCCTAAATGTTTCATGAAACCAAGGCTGTAAGCCTCTTTGGTATTCTGTCTTTATAACGCCTGGTTTAAGACTATTATTACACCGTGTTCAAGGCAGAGGGGCACATACAAACAGTGAAGCTGCCTCTCCATTGTGTGAAACTCAAATTGATTTGGTACAATTGGGAGAGCACTTGTATTAAAACACACATATTGTATGGCTCATTTCCCCTCTTTCATTTTGGAGTTTTGCAAATGCTAATGAGTTCTGGTTTCCCTCCTTCTTTTATAGGAGTATTCTTTCTGTTTTCTGAAAATATCTCCTCATTTTATTTATATTCAACACACTAATTCCTTCGAAAAACATTTTGTGCTATAAAACCACACGAAACAGTGCCTCATTACACCAATTTCATCTTGATATTTTGCGAAGATAAAAGAATCATTAAAATGAGATTTAGCACTGTTGTTGTCAGCATGTGAAGACCCTCTTCAATCTCTCTACTCCAACCCCCAACCCCCTCTGGTTGTTTAAAAACTATCTTGTAAACTCTGCTACCTTTGTGATATTCAAAAAAGTCATTATTTTGTTTTTCTTTTGCTACAGAGAGATAAGCCAGGCAAAAAAAAAAAAAATCAGTATGTTATCAAAGAACCCTGTGATGATGTACCTCGGGAAAGTGCCGGCTGTATCTCAGCTTTGTAACACATTCTCCTCCATTATAAAAATAATGTCAGGGATATAAATACACTCTCATCCTTTAATAATTTCAAGAAACAAAGAGTATACTTTCTTTCTTGTGTATCTTTTGTTTCCACCAAATAGGGGGAAACTAGCGAGGGACACACTGGGTGGGTCAGTGACCCTGGAGAAAACAGCTTGCATTAATATGGTCTAATCCAATGTAATTAGTCAAATTACAGGACGCCAAGCAGCTTGTCAGGGGCTGTCTGCTTTGGCAGACACACAAGATGGCTTGGAGTCCCACTGGACACCAAAGAGACCTAAAAGCTTTGCAAAACCGCCCTACTGCACCTTCGTTTGCTCCTTTCGGTTCACTTTCTTGGTCTCTTCCATCGTTCTTTCTTGACTAAAATGGCGAGGGCTTCTTCAGCCATGTTAAAGTGTTTTCATCTTTTCAAAGTTGTTTCTCATACCCTCAGGCTGCTAGCTTGGATTCGTGCCTGCCTGCTAAGGTGGATCAGAATGATATGAGGATTCATAACACGGGCTACAGAAAGTCAGAGAAATTATATCAACGCCGCACTCCTCCTACACGATTTTCTTGAGAGAGCGTCAGATGCACGCTAAGTAGTGCAGCTAAGAGCCACAGACACGGTTAAGACACTTCCTCATGTTGGAGGATTAACATTTGTAAAAAGATTTAAACTATATAATTACATGAGGATAAAGTACAAATTATCTAGTGCACTCAACAGCCAGATTATCATCCCCTGCAAGTGGCGTTCAGCCCCAAGGGGTGAGCCTGGATGACAAAAGGCCCTCATAAGCATAAATTTTGAATTTCAGAGCAGCCGATAAGAACCTGTTCCACCTTTGCTTTGGCCCTGAATGGCTTGTTGTGCTTTTGGCAATGACAGATAAGTCAGGATAATTCAACTCTGTGCCTGAAAAAAATGATGCACCAGATTCTGGCTGCATCCCGAAGGTGTCACCCACGATAATCCTCAAAGAGCGTCCAGCAGAAAGGGGGCTGTGTGTTTTCCACATGATATACTGCGAATGACAGAATTATACGAAGGAGGACCAATCTGTAACATATTATTAAGCAATTCCCAGTGAATAACAGGGATAAAAGGATAATGGATGAGGGTGTCGTTATTACCTTGGTGCTGAGGGAAGCGCCAAAGCAAAGGTAGAAAGACAAGATTAATTGAGGACGAGTGAGGCGCGCTCATTGCTCATCAGGCCCTCTCGCCTAACCACTTGCTCTTTCTGTCCCTCTCCTCCTCTGTCTTTCTGCCTTTCCATCCTTGTCTCATTCTTTTTTCTTCTCCTCTGTCTTCCTTTAAGCTCCTATTCCTCCCACTCACCACCCAAAAAACAAGAAAAAGAAAAAAGTGGGATTTAAAGCGATCAGCTTGGCATCCACAGTGGCAGCCAGAGGAAGCTGGAACCCAGGCCAGGAAGATTTCAGTCATCTTAAGGCTGACAAGTCCCTGAAAAAGTCCCATTAGGAAAAGCTTGCTGAAAAGACCCCATACCAAATGACTGCATCCCTTCTCTCTAGCTCCTTAGTGAAGGCATCCTCAAGCTGTTTATCTGGATGATGTGCTCACTTAGTGTGTTCATGTACTCTGTATGTGAGGATGTGGCTGTTGGTGCATCAGCACTTGAGTATGAACAAGTGTTTAAATGTTTGTACACTCACTGGATACAAATTACTTGCTTCCACTTAATACATCCATTACTTTAACACAACTTTGCAGCTTTAGAAAGCTTTAAAGGAAGTGTGAAAATTCAAAAACACACATAACTAACAGTGCCCCAAAGGCCAAGTTGTATATGACTGGTAAGTGGTGATATATTGAGTTGAATACTCCTATCACAACATACTCCAAACATTAACTTGACTGTCAAATCAAACCAATGTACTCTGTTAAATCACTAGTGATATGTTCCATGTAGCTTTAACTGTATTTTTATACCCCCTGTAATTTTGCAATTCATTAAGAGCCTGTTACACAGTACTCTACAGCTGCGAAGGGTAAAGGTGTGAACATACTCATGAAATCAGAACAAATAATACAGTTGTGTGTAAATGAAGTCATTATGATTTTGAGTATTTAATATAGGAAATATGCATTTTTCGACTGTGCTCATACTTTATTATCAAGGAAAAGCATTTTATGTTGGATCGTTTCCTCTAACTGCTCAGAATCCTTCAGCTGGCAACTCGTGGCTTGATGCCGGATTTTGTGTATAATCACCGTAGGGAACCAAAAGTATGATTAAGTCTTTCTTGAGGTTTTATATTTTAACAGAAAAGTAATGAATGTTTGAAGAACCTTGACTCTTTAAGAAGAATCTGCAGCAGGGAAATCACTCCTCCCACCTGCCCCAACATGGCAATGTTGAAGACAGTGCTGCAGGGTCTGCTAATGGGCATGAAATCCCATCCCTGACATAAATGTTATTGACAAACTTGGCTGGACATTTGGGGCAGTGAACTGCCAGCATATTTAATGCATATTCATCTCCTTTATCCCACTGGTCTTGCCAGAGCACTCGAGCTGTGTCATCTTGCCACACTCCAGCTACCACCCAAATGTATAGTGACACTGATTATGTAAATCTGTATCTTGTTTTCCCCCCAATACCTGCATTAGGAGCCTGCTACTTTATTGAAGTTGAGATACGGGTATCTCAGAGAAGAGGCAAATAGAATCCAGATTTTTTTTTAACCACTCTTTCACATTTATACACTTCATAACACTTGTCATATTAAGTGGAGTTCAGATGGGAAATTTACTTTAATACTCCGGCATACAGTGCAGAATCTTATAAATATTTGCTATAGCTAAAATGAAAGTGTGGATTTGGGCACATTGTTTGGGCACAAGGTTTTTATCTACATGGTTCTATAATACCGAAAATACAGTGCAGTGTGCAGAATACCTGAGACATTTGTAGAAAGAAAAATATACAGTATGTGCACTCACTCATTAGCACATTTTCTTTTTAAAGGTCAGGGAGAACATTTCTTTTAAAAAATATATATATATAATAATTAAATCGGAAGGAATATTCTTTCCATAAACAATGCCTGATTATTTCTGGATTAGCGACACACTTCATTTGTGAACATCACGGGAGCTACTTTAAGGTACTATGATCTATAATCTGTTTGTGTATGCACAAGAGTAAAAGGAATGAAAATAGAAACAAGACTTTTTAAGATTATTTTCAACATTTAGTGAGCAAATACATATATATAGAATTAGACAAAATCAGATATATGTTAGATAAAATCTGAAATTTTAGAGGCTAATACCTAACAGGCTGATAAGATGTAGGAAGTCTAATGACAAGATAACCTATGTGTGAAGTTAATTGTGTTCCTTTCTATCCCCAGTTTAGCCTCTTATATGTTTTGCTCTTCTAACATATTTATAAATATATTTTTCATGACTCAGTTTACCATGGTGTCTGTGGCTGGTGATGCTCTCCCACTTAACTGAGAGTTGCTCACTGCTCTCGCTGTTGCCAGGCTTTATGCCTCCTCTTTGCCGCCTCAGAATTCTTAACCTCTTCACAAAATTGGCCCGTATTGCCTGGGGTCAACCATTGAATACAGTATACACTGTGAGTGCTGATCCTCCAAATTGCCATGTGTGAAATCCATCCCACTCACTCCTGGGGGGGTAGTCATATCACTCAAAATGAAACCGCCTTTCGTATCCTCGCCTTATTCTTCCACCTCACTGTTCTCTGTGGCCGCCTGGGACCATGCAGTTGTGAGGCTTTATAGTGGAAGCCTATTAGACAAATCTGAGGAGAATGCAGCGGAGGTACTGTGATACCAGGTTGTCAGAGTGTCATATAAAGTCTCATATAAATATATCAGTCATGCTGGCTTGGAGAACATACTGAATAATATTATTTTCCTGTTTTGGTATAAATGCACAGGAGGAAGATTGTACTGTTCCATATGGGAGAAAATTGCATCAGTTTTTAGAAAAAAATGCTTCGTTAGATTTATTAATACTATCTGTCATAGTGTCTCAGTCAGTGTGGGGTTAAAGCTGCTCACAAATCAGATATGATTAGAATCTATTTCCATGAATGAAGTGGCTTCATCTTGCTTTTAAGTATGATGTGCTCCATTTGAGCATTTGCACATTATTATATATGAGTTTCAGCCTAAACACCGGTGTCACCTGTGCCTCCTCTCATCTCGTCTGTCACAATATTTTTCCGTTTTCCGCCTGTGATGTTCTACAGGCAGAATGCAGCCTGCCCTCTGTCAAATCAGGGAAGGATGAGAAGGCGAATAAAGGAAAGAGAGGACAGAGACGTTAAATTGCATTATGGCTATTATGCTGGAGAGGTATATCTCCCTGCAGCTGGCGGTGCAGCGCATGCGCCTATGGGTCCTAATGAGCCTGCTTGGAGGGACCTGTGTGGAAACAAAAGGCTGTGCTTGTCGCCCATGCCAGACCCCTCCACCCACCCCCTCACTGCTCCCCAGCCCTGAGCGTGACAGACCAAGAGCAGAGCGCCGGTCCCTTCCTGGTGGCGTGATTAGATTGGGGCCGAAGTCTCCAGCTGGCAGGCCTGTCTGTGACTGGAGGCGGCCGTCCCCAGCGCTTGTCACTGGCTGACACCTCTGACAGGCAGGGGACAGCTTCAGCAGACAGGTTCATTAAATGGCATTTTTTACAGCTGGGCCTCCAAAAATGAGGGCTGGGCTTTGTCAAATCTCCAAGTCTACAGGGGCCCCTGTATGTTGGTTTAGACCAAAGCTTTGTTGTTATGACAAATTTTTTGATCTGGGCTGTTTGAAATCAGTTTCTTTTTCTCCTCTTTAGCCTCCCTTTTGTTGACAGCTAGCCCTTTGGCCCGTACTCTGTCATGGCAGCAAAATGTTCACTTTGGGGGTAACAAGTAACAGCTAGTGCAAAAATCTGATTATGCTGACAGTCAATTTAAAGGTACCATATCATAGCAGATATGTTTTCATTTTTAAGAATTAATTTACAATAAAAAAATTAAATTAAACAGTAATAAAATGGAGCTAAAAATAAAAAAAAAACATGTTAGAGACGTCCATGTAACTTAATATGTATTCAAATAAGAGCTCACTAGTGTCTTGAAGGAATAAGCTGTTGTAGTTTTCCCATGATGCATATCTGTATCTTTCAGCATTGCACTCAAAAGACTACTTCCAGAACATCTGGCTGCAGAGCAGAAGGGGGATTAAAGCAACCCTGCCTCCTTGTGAGCCGCTGCTGGCCCTCAACACTGTGCCTACAGCTCCATAGCTATCCCTCCATCTCACCTCCCTACCTCTGTATCCCCCCCCCTCCAGCTGCCTCCTCTGGGCTGCGCTGTCTCTATGACAACTGTTTGAGTTGGGGGTTGCAGAGGTGTCAAGCAGGGGCATTACTGGGAGGAGAGCACCAGAGATGCTGTGCTGCACATCCAGCATCTCCACCTAATCCAATTTTAATTGAGCTCCAGAGATTTTGGATGTGGCACAGAGGTCGGGCATGAGCTATTCCAGGGAGAAATTAAGGTAGCCTGGCTCACGCTGCACTCTTCCAGCCTGTCACTATTTTAAATGAGCATTAGCATCAGACCTAACCCAGCTGAACATCTCACTCTGCTTCCTTCCTTCCCTACATACTCCACCTCAGTCACCCCCTCCACACACACACAGACACCTCCTCACACACACGTTAAGGTACTGTAGGGGCTCACCCCCTCGCTGCCCTGTTATATATCTTTATTCTCTATCACACACTTTCTCTGAACTGAGTCTATGTGTGATTATAACCTGGGGTGTTGATGAGGTTGCTCCTCAGCTCAGACTGTTGGTTAAAATTGTTCAGTCAGAGGGAAGTGAGATGGAAGGAGGAGAGAAAATGTGTGTGAGGGGACCATTCTCACCTGTCAGAACAACTGTCTTGGTTTCCTGTGTGTGGACTATTGATGCTGCATACAGTAATGATCCTTTGTCTCCTCTAGCTCTTCGTTGGTGTGATCGTTTCTTATTGATTATTTATGTGTCACTGACCCAGGGGGTCGTTTTTTTCTGACCACTTGTTTTTGCTCTGATGATATGAAGTGAAAAAGTGCTCAAACAGATTGTGTAGAACTATTTATAAAAGCGCTTTGAGGTACGCTTTAATGTCTCTAATACTTTAGTACAAGCTAATGTTAGGACTGAATAAACTGCTACCAGCATGATATGGGTGTTATACTTTAAATAGAACTCTCACCATAGTTATTAGGATTAGATTTTAGCCGCAAAACAGAGGAATTCATCAGGTTTTTAACCCTAAACAAGATCCTGTTGAATTGCCCATAACAAGACCATTTAAAAAATACTACAATAAAGTGGTAAACAAATGTTAACACTGATCTCCCTGCTGAGGAAAGTTAGTCAGGTCATATTTTACTGTCTGCTCTGGTTCAATTTGGAAAACAGTTCAGAGTTGAATTGTTTTTATCTCCATATCATAACAAAGCAGCGGATCACTTTGCACCAGTACTTTGCTGTAGTAGATAAAATAAACACAACCATAGTCTGAGAATGTTTGTGATAAAGTGGCATTATAGGTAAACAGATTATTACACAATCTGAAAGCCTGTTTTGACTATGTTAAGCAGTTTTAAAGTTAAACCTTTTTAAATGGACAGAAGTCTACAATACCTGTCACCTGAAACGATTTCTGCTTTTATACAGGTGCGATAACCAGAGTACACTTTTCTCTTCTCGTCCTGCCTTTCTAGGTCTTAGCATACACTGAGGGCTTACATGGGAAGTGGATGTTCAGTGAGATCCGGGCTGTCTTCTCCAGACGCTACCTCCTACAGAACACAGCAATGGAGGTCTTCATGGCCAACAGAAGTAAGTTAAGTGCCAATTATAGCGTTGGATTTGGAAACTCCAGTTTTTTCCCCCTTTCTCTATCATTATGTGATGTTTCTCACTGTTCACAGCATCAGTCATGTTCAACTTTCCTGACCAGCCCACAGTAAAAAAAGTGGTCTACAGTCTTCCTCGAGTGGGAGTGGGCACCAGCTATGGGCTTCCACAGGCCAGGTAGGTCACACAAAACGTTCAATATTTGTAATAAAGTAATAATAATAATAAAAGTGATTATTTAATGACCAAGAGTATCCCCTGTGTGTTGTGTATGTGGGAGCATCTGTGCAGCCTGGCCTGCAGCAGAGTCATTTGAAGTCCTATTGCTCCAGTCATTGAAGTGGATGTGCACTGACCCTGACTGAACTGGCCTAATTCTCTGACAGAAGACTCTATACAGCAGGCCTGCAGCCAGGCCACTAACCACGGAGAAAACCACATATTCCCTTCAGACTCTCATAGTGCTAACAGGCCTTTTCATACAATGCCAGAAAACAACGTATTTCGTCAACACTCTTGTTAATTGGCTTGATATGAAGCGAGACACCTTGAATTAACTCATCGTGAATTACCTGTGTAATTTAAGGACTTGTAATTTGCACTTACCTTAAATTCAAGAATCAGAATTGTTTACCAGTGAACAACAGTGAACAACATTGCATTGGATGCCACATATATCCCTTGTTTGCTGTTTGACACTTTGTGTATGTTAATTATAAAGCTGACATGAAAATTTTCAGTCATTGAATTCTATCATTCATCTACAAATGTTCTGTGATGCCGCCAATCCTTTGGACTTCGGCATAGTTTCATCAACATCAGCACTTTCAGAACGACCTTCTGCTTTCTAATTCATGTTCTTTCCTTTTTCTTTCTTTTTTTATTATAGGCGCATTTCCCTGGCCACCCCTCGGCAGCTTTTCAAATCCTCTAACATGACCCAGCGCTGGCAGAGAAGAGAGATATCCAACTTTGAGTACCTCATGTTTCTCAACACTATTGCAGGTAAGGATTCCTAATCCTGTACAATGCTGCTATTCTTTAGGGAGACTCTGTGCTTTCAGTTTGAAAGTAGGTGAATTAAATAATGTTTTTTTTTCTTTTCTCACAGCCATCAGTTAAAAAGATAGAGTCTGATTTGTTTTCTTCCTTATCTGGAAAAGATTTACAGCCTATGAAAATGTTAAGTTTTAATCTATTATCTAAGTGCTTCGCTTCCCCATTAGAGTCTTATGACTTTAAGTTCAGGCATCATGATCAAAGAGCTTTATGTCAGTGCTGCTAGAAACATACTGTAAGTGTCCTCAGGTACGTCATTTTTGTTTAAGAATCCGTGGTATGCTTATGTGGTCCTGAATGCAGCACACTTCACTGTTCATGGGAGTGTGCTTTTTGAAGCCAAGAGCAGGCACAGCAGATTTTGCCAGATAATTAGTGCCTGGCTTTGTGAGAGCGCACACACGTGTGTCTACAGAGTTGAGAGGTTCTGTTGTCGACTCTCTGATCTGAACTGCAACTAACAGGAAAGGCGAGAGCGACTGCACTCTACTCTGCTCTGAGAGGTGTCATCCATTCTCTCGCTGCATATTCATGCATATTTATATTTAGCTTGTGCTTGAGTTCAATACATTATTGTCAGCTAATTAGATGTAAGGTAGACAGAAAAACATTCCCAAAATTCATTAAAAATCTCTAGTAATGACCTCAGCTAACAGGGATGTCAGAATAGTGTGGGGCGGTAGACAGGCGGGGGGGTGATGAGCTGGGAAGAGGTGTGAACGGGAAGGGGTCTTCTAATTAAACACTATTCCACTGTTATTAACATCCTGCCACCCCAACTCAAGCCTCAACACAAGTAGGTCTAACCAACACCCCCGACTCATCCTCCACGCATGTTCCGCTGCTTCCTTTCACTATGTGGCATTAACCTGGATAATTATGCTCTCTAGCTTCCCACAGACCCTGGCCACTCTGCAGAAGCCTTCTGACTTGCTTGTCAGACTGTATTGCTTGCTCAGTGAGATTTAGATTTTCCAATGCCAAGCCATTCTCCTCTGGAGTGAGCAGAGGTGCAACTCCTAGATATATCTTGTGGGTAATTATTAAAAAGCTTTAGCTAGCAGACTTAGGAAGATTATTTCTATTGAACAATATTATTTCATTGTATAGAATAAAGTCCTATACTGAGGCATGGGCTTTAATTACATCAAGTATGTAATATTAGTAGTAGTATTGGTATTGTTTATTGTATTAAAATGATCAAAGAGATGCTGCTTCCCTTTACAGTTTAGTTAAATTTTTCTTAGTGGATAAAATAAATCTTTTCTTTAAGCCTACATTTGAGCTGTATTTAATGCCAGCTGTTTCCCTGGTTTATAACTGGCCATCACTTGACCTCACAGCTGTATCAGTGTTATCTTTAAAACAGAGGAAGGACATTTATGACAACATGACACATGGTCTTGACTTTTCCCATGAAAGCTATATACCCACTACCAGCACATTGCTGAAACTCAGATCTGACCAATCAGTGGATCAGTTTTGCAGTGACAATTTAGGTGTTTGGAGTTTTGGCCTTTAGAGGAATACATATCTTTGTAATTACGTCCACTTCTCCCAACGTAGGAGTACTACTAAAAAATTAAAGAGAGCCTCCTCAAGCCTCTTGTAGGTCCCACAGCTTATTGTTAATATACACTCAGCAGGCAAAGTCATGGGGAGCACTGAAAACGTTCTCACATAGCAGAGCAGGCTTGCCATTAGTGTACATGTTCCACTGGCAGACTCTGTATGAGACAGGAAGTGTGTCTGATTGAGGGATCTACGATTGGGAGCTTGCTGGAATGTTGCATGCGGATCCCCCAAAGTAACCGAAGCCTCAAGTGTACCCTGCCCTGCTCTCAACCCCTGTGTTTCCTTTCAGCCCTTCATCACTCACAGATTTCTGTCTGCTGTGTGTCTAGGGAGGACATACAATGACCTGAACCAGTACCCGGTCTTTCCCTGGGTTCTTACCAACTACGACTCCGAGGAGCTGGACCTGACCTTGCCAGGGAACTTCAGAGATCTCTCAAAGGTACAGAGGCCCCATGGTCATGCACCTTAGTATGACAGGGAGAAGTGAGGCAAGTAGGGGCAGCTGACTCTGACAGCAGGGGATTTCCTTATTAAGAGTCAGACTGTAAAACAATATCATATTTAATGGCAAAGGAATCGTGCATGAGTCTAAACTCACAAGGTGGTGTGCAGAAAGTGGAAAATGCTGATTGTAACATCCTGAAATGCACTCAGATACCTTATGTAAGCTTAGTCCTCATTTATTTGGCACTTGTCTCAGCACAAAGTTTGCACTGTTTACTTTGACAGTGCTTAAAGTTGGTTCCTGGTTTCTGCGTTAGAGAGAGTTACACATGCAGTACACAGTTAACAACTCTTTCTTCAAGGCAGCTTTTGAAGCTTCACATAACCCAAAACTTATTTTTTTTTATGATTTGAAAAATATCTGGGTCATGTGGTTGAAGTTATCATCATTCATTTATAAGAATACTTGCCAATTTGTACATATGGCGTAACAACATGGCAGATGTATTTAAAATCATGATAGAAAATAATCAAACTGAATCAAATCAACACATTGTGTTTTGAAACCAAACCCTTCATATGTGTAAATAAAACTTCAGTAACTTGTTTCTGATTGCAGCTTGCTCGGAATCAATCATTTAGACAGCAGAAATTTGTAGAACAATAAACATGAGTTTGTTACATCACGATCAGCTGAAAGCCGCCAGACAGTAACAAATTATGGTCCAGCCCAAGTCTCTGCACTGTAAAGACTGTATTGTGTCAAAGAAGGAGCTTTAACAGGTGATAATGAACTTGTTCAATTTTACCATATAGTACTTTACTACATACACTACTTTTACTTACTTACATTAGACTTTTTGTTCAAGCTTGATAATCAGATAAGATCAGGTCATGAGCACGGCCATGCAGTAAAGTTGTTCTAAATACAGCGGCACAAAAATGCATCAAGCTGTGCAGTAGCAAGAGTCCAGCTAATGCTGCCAAATCACAAGAGCTCTGACACAATGACACTAATGCCCCACAACCCTGGGAGATAAAGTTCAGCGCTATGTTTGCTCTGTCTTTGACTGAAGGGGAAACAGCAGCAGATCACTCTACCACAAACTGTGGTCTGGTTTACTAGCTTACCACCCCCCTTCCCTTTCTCTGTCTCTCCCTCTCTCTCTCTCTCACACACTGCAGCTCACTGACCTGAAAACAGTTGCATTCCTGTCTGAGCTCCCTCTCTCTCTCTCTCTCTCTCTCACTCACTTTATCGCTCCCTCATTCCCCCTTATTTTCCTCAAAGAGCCGACAATCTAAGCGCCTCACTTTGCCATCTCACTCCTGTTTGTATCAATTTTCAGCTTTTCATGCCGTGTGTGTGTGTCTGTGCTGTGTACTGTTGTAGGAATGGACAAAGGTACGTTTCTACATAACACTTAACGTTGGTTGCTGTGAATTTAAAAAATTAGCTTTCATCCTGCTGGAGCACCTCTTCACATTTAAACTCAGAACATTTTGGACAAACAGCTCAGTTGTGTGTCATCTCGGTCTGCTTGTGTTGGACCACAGGACGTGTGTGTGTGTGTTTTTGCATGTGTGTGTGTGTTGGGGGCCTAAGCCAAGTGCAACCCTCCTGCCCTGGGGAGACAGTTATGTATTGTAATGTATTCCTGTGACATCCTCCCATGCTGTTTACAGGACTGAGCTGCCTTCATTAGCATGGGTTCACAGCCTGCATCTCCTGACAGTTGTCCTTGGAACCCCAGGGCTCTTACCTCCAAAAGTTCACAGCTAGTGTAGCAGGGAGAGACAGAGCCCCCCACATTTCTCCTCCTTGCTTGGTCTGCCCTTTTGTTCAATTATGGATCTGAAGTAGCAGCATCATCTCCAGAGATTTGTTCACCGGTTTGTTAGGTCTGTGGGTGTCTCACCAAGGTGTACGACCAGT
Organism: Anabas testudineus; assembly: GCF_900324465.2. Taxonomy (NCBI): domain Eukaryota; kingdom Metazoa; phylum Chordata; class Actinopteri; order Anabantiformes; family Anabantidae; genus Anabas; species Anabas testudineus. The sequence continues at coordinate 5,933,130 of NC_046622.1, read as the reverse complement.
GGGTGTGGCTGTGTACCACATAGACTGCAAGTGAGCTAAGACTGGATATCATTTTCAAGGTCTTGAGGAATGTAAACTAAATTTCAGTACCAACCAATATTTTTTTTTGTTTAACAAAATAAACAAACCTTTTTCTATATGGTTTTTGATTAGTGATACTACATGCTCCACTTTAATTCCATTCCCTGTTTTGATTTGGACAGGGTTTTATTTAGAGGTCAAAGAGTATCAAATCACCTCATGTAACATAATCTGTTGTTCCAGAGCTCAGTGAGCTGCAGCATTATGAAATAAATAAACTGTTGTATCATTACTCTTAGATTAACACATTCTAGACTGTACAGTGAAGCATTAATAATACTTTTAAGCACTGACATTGCACAATTTTAGGCGTTTTCTTTCCCACAGATCAGAGTCATACATGAGACATGTTTGTCAGTTAGGGTGACAGCAGCTTGATCGACAGCATTGTTTAAACTGCTAAGGCTTAGTACTGATATGCCAAATAATATCCTCCCAAACCTAATGCACAAACCTCCAATTACCTGCTGGTTGGGCATTCAGTCAGCTGTGAACAGTGCTACTGAACACTGCCGTGCCTTGCCTGGGGGCCAGCGTTCTGCATATTTGGATGTCAGATACATTCATGCCAGTGAGGTATTTCATTAGATTCTAATGATTATTTTTGATTGAGTGACAAGTGGATGATAGATAGTGGGAAACGAATCTTTCCCATAACTGTTAAATGAATTGACGGAAACTCATATATTTGTATAAAAACACATAAGAAGCACGTGTAGTGCTTCTTCATTTACTTGCAAATATGTGTAAAGCAGAATTACTTGTGACAAGCAACAAGGATTTTATTTTTCAAACAATCAAGTGTTCATTTAATCTTAATTACTAACTTATTGCTGTTAATATTAGTTTACCCTGGTAAATAAATAAATAAATATATATAATATAATTATTATATATTATGAATTAGCTGTCTGATATAGAGAAACCTATTTTAATGTCTCTTTCTAAATCTTCTGCTGTGGCACCCGGTAAAAACTGAGAATCTCTAAGAGACACACACTGAGTGATGCAGACAGAGCTTGGCTGCTATAAAGACCCCTCCACAATTTTCTTTCCATAATGGAGCCTTCTTTACCCTCACTTCCACTCCAGTCAGGCTGTTTGGAAGCACATCTGCTTTATCTTGAGTTGGAGCAACTTGATTGCATTAGACTGGAGCGGCATGCAGCCCTGCCTCTGACGAGGCAAGCAAAAACTACTGCGACTTCTCCTGACAGAGCACCATAGCAACATACTGTAATGTAATTTCTTTTGAAATATAAAATGCAATATGCGTCTCTTTGGGAGGTAGCTCAGATATAACCAAACAAATGGAAGCACTCTCTGTGCACTCACTCACCAAAAGCCACGTTCATTTCCTGCTTCTTTGGAGTGCAACACCAGAATGATCCTGATTGAATCTGAAGCCAAATCTAAGTTTGATCATACTTTGTTTAGTTGTGTTGATGCATTTCACTGGGTCAGGTCTTACACAAGGAAATGAACTAGGATAGGAGCAAGTGTGAAACTGTCTTCACTAGTTGTTTTCATTGTCTTGTATCTATGATCATTATGATCTGCAATGCAGGGAGAAGAGAAGAGGCGATTATTCTTTGTTGAATAGAGATAAGCAGAGACTGATTTGGGCTTATCAACACATAGTGACTATGACAGGGCTAAAGCCACTAATGGACCATTGAAGTGTTCCTGCTATCTTATCAGAAATGGGTTTTTATTTCTCATTAAATAGCATTCTTTTCCTGTTTTTGGATGCTATTTTAGGATCAAAACAGATGTATGTCAGATATTTGAGATTAATTTTTGGGAAGTGTTACTTGACTAGAAAATTTAATTTTAACACTTTTACATACAATATATCTCATATTCACAGCATGTTCTTTAATAGCAAAGGCAGCTTGCTAATACTCAGTGGACTAGGAGTTGGGATTTGGGATTTGGGCTAACCTGGAAGTAGCCTTTCAGTTTACTTTATGCTTGAACTCTCCTTGGAACAACAGTGCAAGAGTTACATTATGCCAGGCTTTTATGTTCTTGTAGCTGTCATGGCAAACATGCTGTGGTTGTAGTGTCTCTGCTGAGCTACCCACGGTATGGTCAGTTCTTTACAATGCCATGTGGTTTCCTTTTATTTGGGTGCTTTATCTGTTTTAATGTCAACTCACTGCCTTTATACTATGATGCAGTCAATGTATCGACAGTGATATTTAGGTTGTATACAAGATTTTTCTGTAGCATTACACAGAGTAACATACCTGAGACTATGTGTTGAGTATCATTATATACACTGACCATCCGAAAAACTGTCACCAGCACTAGCTAAGAGTCTCCCACTGGATAATTACTGCATGGATGATTATCTTTCAGCTGGCAACAAGTTATTTAACCATAACTGATGCAGTGAGTGACATGATTCAAGCAAAGAAAACATCTAAGATGGATGAAACTACTAAAACTGGTGTAAGAACTGTCCATTGGAATAAGGTCATGTGGTCTGATGAGTCAGACACTGACCCTGTTCCAGAGTGATGGGAGCATCAGGGTAAGAAGAGAGGTGGGTGAAGTGATGCACTTATCATGCCTAGTGTCTACTGACAAGCTTGTGGGGGCAGTGCTATGATCTGGGGTTGCTGGAGTTGGTCAGGTCTAGGTGCAGCAGTTAGGAGTCCAGAGAATGAGGTCAGCTTTTCTTCCCTGGTGTCACAGGCATATTCCAAGATCACAATGCCCAATTGTGAAAGAGGGAGCATGACACATCACTTGGCCCCCACAGAGTCCAGACCTTAACCCCAATGAGAATCTTTAGGATGTGCTGGAGAAGACTTTTTGCAGTGGTCCGACTCTCATCATCAATAAAAGATCTTGGTGAAACATTAATGCAGCTGTGGACAGGAATAAATGTGGTAACATTGCAGAAGCTTATTAAAACGATGCCACAGCAAATGCATGCTGTAATCAAAGCTAATGGCGGTCCAATGAAATACTGGACTGGCAGTGAATTTAATTAACAGTCACAACCATTATGTAGTTATAGAGTGACAAAAGTCCCAGCAAAAAACCCCATAAACATATAACAAAGCTTGAACACAAACATGTTCAATACACAAGGAGACAACACAACCAAACACGGCTCAAGACAGAGAATCACAATGGGCCCTGTTCTTTATGCAGAGATACAATGAGCTCACTAACCACCACTCAACACTTTGTTTACAGCCTCCTTTTTATATACAAATGGAGTGACCACATGCCACTAAAAGAGCTTTGATTCTCCTATTTCCTTCCTCTTGCTTTCATTCATTCATGCTTTCTCTGTAATTTGCCACCATCTGCATACATCTGTGTGTGCACCTTACTGCTATGATTATAGTATTATAGTTTTTCTTTAACGTTTGCATCAGCACAACTCTACTGATCGCCTAAGTTGCTTTACTTGGTTTGTCTTTACATTGATTTGTTGTGGTGTTTTTTACAATTTATTGAGTTGGTATTTGCTCTAAAACAGTATAAAAATCAAGCAGTGTCAAATAATCTACCAGGTGCACCTCAAAGTTGCTGTTCAGTATCAACTGGACTTAGATTAAAGTTGTTGAAGATGCCGCCTTCTATCCAGAAGGCCTCATCAGTTCTTCAATCCTTCTGGGTAGAAGGCGGAACGTCTTCAGGAACTTTAAACAAGTCCAGCTGATACTAAACAGCAGTTTTGCTGAGAATCTGAGAATCTTCACAGACTACCAGGTGCAGTTTCCATTTCAGATAACAGAAGCATGTGACTAAGAATAACTGAAAAATAATGATGGGGTGAAGTTTTTCCATGCTGTCAGAGTAATTATCCTAGCTTGCCAACCACACACGTTTTCTGCAAAACAAAACTGGGCTTGCGTCTGCACTACACCACGAGTCAGATAGAAATTGTCTTATTATATTTTTTTTGCATACACAGCTGAGTGACATGGGAACACTGCAGGAACATTTTAGTTTCATTTATGTTGAGTCATACAGAAGAATTTCCAGGGAAAAATCTTAGCTTGTGCTCAGTTTATTCTCAGGAACAGAGTTTGTCAGCAGCCAAGCCGAAATTTTAATTTAACAATGTATTATTAGTTTGTAATGTCCCTTCAAGTACAATTCTATATTTGACATTACACCATGTTCCCTATGTCATGATGTCATGATGTTATTTTGGTTTCTAGCTTCTTCCATTATATTAAAATCTCATAGTAAAAGACTTCTAATACACTTAAAATCAAAATCCTAGCCACTAGTATGTTTTTCGAGTTTTATGTGAATTGTTTATGTATCCCTCTCGTACATTCATTAGTATTACCTACAGATGTTATTTTCTTATTCTTCTCCCTCTGTCACATGCACTAACAGGATCTTACATACAGCTCTAACCCACTACCCACACTAGCAGCGGTTTTACGGAGTGTGAGACGTCTTGTGGCTTGCACCCCGATCCAGCTGGGCCAAGACGTCACATGCAAGGCTATTATCACCCCATAAATCTATGCAGATCTCAATAAACTTCTCTTTCAGTCTATTCAATTGTGCTAACACTGATGTGAACTGCCATTAAATTTTAAGGAAAAACTGGAAAAACAAACAAAAAAAAAAAACGAACTGGACGTTTCAGGCATGTTCACTATGCTGCACACAATTGTAATCTTACAATTACCAAGAGTCTGATCTGTTACTGAGGTTTCATTCAAATTCTCAAACCAGTCTCCAGAAGACCAGAATTTTTATTTTATTCCTGCTGACCATAATGGAGCTGCAGCTTTCAGGTAGAAAAGCTGCCATTGATTACATTACCAGTCTCCCTTCCCCCTCTGTAACCGATTCAGTGGTACTGAGTATATTAATATTGACTGCCAATATGCCTCTGAGGCCGTTACATTGGAAGGGGTGATTGAAAAGGCAGAGAAAGCAATTTATTCACCACTAAACGTATGTTTAATGGGAGTAATTTTGTTGCCTTAAGAACACATGAAAATGAAACAGCCGCCAAAGGGCAGAAACCCAGTGATGGTGTGAGTACAATATTAAAGTTATTACTGAGTCTGTGGTTAAATAATGAACCACGCCATCCAAGATTTGGTCTAACGATGCAATAATTGGATGGATGTCAAATAAATATAGCAGTAATGTATTTTTTTCTTTTTCATATTGTCACTGTAATTAGGCAGCAGTTATTGAAATACGGAATAGCAAATATGAGAGTTTTTTTTTTTTTATTTCTGACATTTTCAGTCTTGACACTGCACTCATCTCTCATTTGGCATTTTGGAGAATTTCAGGCTTTGTTATTTACCAGTGAAAGGTTAGTTTTAGGTTTCTGGAAAATGTGTTTTTCTCTCTATATTTTATTCATAGGCAGATCTGTGGGGAGCTTTTATGATAACATTCACACCTATGTAATGTAATGCAGTTTTTCCCCAGTGTTTTTATTACTGTGTTAAACTTCTATTTATTGATCATTTTAATACTATGACCTGCTGTTATGCCATATTCTTTAGGTCCTGGTAGCTTCCATTAGCAGTGACCAGTAATACAGAACAGCCCTGAGAAGTAGCAGTGCTAAGTAACATGTTTGGCTTTGTTGGTGTGTTGGGTGTAAATCAGGTCAGCCAGGGTTAATCCACATGGATTACCCACAACATTTAGCAGGAGACGTTCATATCTCCTCCTTCCATTCCTCAGTGCACCATGCGTTTACCTCTGCCACTATACCCCTGTAAATTTCAGACAGAAGACAGCACAACAGGAACTTTTTAGGGTTCAGAAGAATAATGGGGTCTGACAGACTAATCCCAGACGAGGTTCCTTGTCTGCCCTGAACTCACCCCAGCGTCACTCCTGGTCTCACCATTTGTAGTCTAATCAGCATCTACTATGGCTGCTAATTATGCTAACTTATGCCATGTTATTGGTTTTAGTTTTCCAGGAACAGGTAATTTACCTTCTGTATCCATCAAGAAATATCTGTAAATTAAGGTAGAATTACTGTAGCTTGAGTTTGGATATGATGAGGGTAAAAGCATTAGATAATCTGTGTCACTAGGTAAAAATTATGTTTGGTCAATAATTCCTGCAAACCTAAATACCCACAAAGGTCATCTGGCCTCACCCTCCTGTGGAAACCTTTATTAAGGTAGTGTACTGCCAGCACTGGACCTTCATTGTCTCGGTTATGGAACTATGGTGTTTGTTGGGTTCACAGAAAATAGGAATTTCTGTGGATAATTTTCTGCTCCCTAAAAGCAAACAATCCTTTGCCATAATGCTGTCATGTCTGTCATATCCACATGATCATTACAGTTTAATTTGAATGAAAGATTGGTCATAAAACCTGCTGTATCTGTCAGCAGTAAGATTTTCCATTTTGGGATTCATAACTATTTAAAGTTGATTCAAGCTAAAGATCATGCAGGAAAAAAAACAGTGGAGAGAAATTCCTCTTTTATGAGGTTTTTGAGTATAACTTGTGCGGTTGAAGTGAAATTAACTATGTTATATAAGTCAACCTAGCTCACGTTTAGTCTTGATGTTTCATGAAGGGAGTTAATGAAAGGGAAGATGTTTTATTTGTGTTCTGACATGGAACAATATTAAACTAAATTTGGATTGCAAAAACAGTATCTTATATCTTATCATATTTTTGATGGTGCATATTCAATTAAATCCCAATTACCTAACATACTCACTGTAAAAGCTTCGGCTTGCACAGTACCACACATATAAATATGGCTTGTAGTTCTAACCTTTTCTATATTATAGGTGTCAGCTGTGTCATTTTTCAGGAGGATAGCTGACTTTAACTAAGTGTTGCTGAAAATGTCAACAGCTTTCTCCCTCAGTATTACAACAAGTCTGATATTGCAGCACCTACACCTGCATTAAAGTACAGTTTTTACTGACATCTGATGGCACAGGAATCTAAATTAAGTCCCCCTGTGTGGCTCTGGTTTAAAGACAGCAAGAGCAAAGAAGAGAGCTCAAACTATTTCTGTTGTAAAGTACTTTGTTATGTTCTGCATAATGCAAATTTTAAAAATCTCTGAGTTTTTCTATAAATCCTTTCATTGGCTTGTCTTTCACTATATTGTTGATATGCTGCCAAGACATGTGGCTAGTACAGTCCTCAGTTCTACAGACTTTCTGCTGCTCCAAATCAAATACACGCCAAGTTTTTTTTTTTTATTGAGTATGTACAGCTTTGAATTGCAAGAAGCATATGATGGTCATATTTCATTGCAAAAACTGAACCTAATTTTCGTTATTTTCTATCCAGCCTATTGGGGCTCTGAATCCGAAGCGAGCGGCGTTCTACGCTGAGCGCTATGAGACGCGAGAAGACGACCAGACACCACCGTGTCATTACAACTCCCATTACTCTACCGCTGCCACCACCCTGCACTGGCTTGTCAGAATAGTGAGTAAAATCCCTCCTTCACACACACTCAAACGCATTGTTGTACTGTGGCCACAATCCCGGAATTAGTGAAGCATCTGAATAGCAATGAAGTCAAACCCACATCCTCAGACAGCCTTTCATTTTTGACTCTGCATTAGTTGATTGTCACTTGTCAGACTTGATGATGCTGTTACTTTGAGGTCTGTCGACTTCTGCACAGGAAACAGCTCGACATTTCAATTTGATTGGGCCTGAGTTGGACCAATGGCGCTCAGAAAACACATTTCACAGGCCAGTAAACCAGCATATGTGAACTAAATAAAGAGTGGCTGGGTAATGATTTACAGAGGCTGCTGTGACAGGTTTATGTGTTTCAGGCAACCCAGTAAGCGCTAGAGACATGTCTATCAAGGTTACTGAGCACTGTCCTCATTTACTCTGAAAGAGAGGGAGGAGGCACACGCACCTCCACTCTGTTTCCCACAAAAGAGCCTCTTATAACCTCCTTCATTTTTGAGTTGGTGTACATTTGATTTTAAAGTCGGCTTATTAATTTAAAAGAGGTTTATGGGGAGTTACTGTATTTCTTTCCCCCCCCCATCATTAGCAGAAAGGGGCTGATGAACTGAGGGAGTTCCCCTGACAGCAGTTAGATTAGCCTCTGTGGGTTTGTTCCCACAATCCCTTTCTTCCTCTGATGAGTGATCCATTCGCTCCAACGAGCAATGGTCGCCATCTCAGACTGAGAAAACCAAATTTGAGCCAATTATCATTATAGCTTACTGTATTCTCCCTCGGGCTTGGATACAATTAATGACTGATCCTGTTCTCTGCTGTAGAAAAGAACAACAATGAAATAATGTAGATAATTCAGACTATTCAATGAGCTGCATTGGCAATCCAGTAAAGCTACGTTCACAACGAGGGTTGCAATCAAAACACAGATCAATCAGGATGATGTAGAAGATTGTGAAGACTTTCAGACTGGGTGTGGATCTTGTGATTCTATGTGATGTCTTACAGTATTTGCTGTCTCTGTTGCTTTCTTCAGGAGCCCTTCACTACATTTTTCCTTTGTGCCAATAACAACAAATTTGATCATCCTGACCGCACCTTTTCATCCATTGCCCGCTCTTGGAGAAACTGTCAGAGGGACACCTCCGACGTGAAGGTGAGAATAACAGCAAAGACAAATGCATCTATTCAAGTCTAGCACTGGAAACTTGAAATAAATTGACCCCTAAAACAAGTGGAAGCTTCAAAAAGCAAAAGCATTTATTGCTTTACAAACAGACATATACATTCATATATATATCACAATATACCTACAGTACATATATATTTGACAGTATAATTATACCAGGCTTCTCACTCACTATGCTCCTCAGCCTAAACTACAAAAATATATACCATTAATTATAAATGCTTCATCCAAACAGTGAATCTCAAAGACCCGTGGTGTACAGGAATACCGTAGCACTTAGAAACGCACATTTGATTTATTCCATGCAAAAAACAAACTATCTCAAAGGTACACTCTTCTTGTATGTGTACAAGCAAGCACTCATGAGTTGGAACAAAGGCAGTGTCTAAGAGAAAGGCAAAGCCCTCCCTCTTCAAATCCACAGAGCAGCCACCGAAAACGCTGAACCCTGCTGATTCGCCTCCATTTTGCCCACTGCATAGCACGCAGCAGGAATACGTTCTGACCTCAAAGTGTCATATATATCTAACACACCCTGCATTGGGTACTGTTGCCTCAGGCAATTAATAAAGCATTAATGACAAAAGCTATTTAAAATGTAGTCTTTTATGTAGGGACAGGGCTTTTACTTGCCAGGATCTGGGAGGGGGGGCAGCCAACAGTCTACGTGAGACAGAGGCAGAGAGCTGCAAGCTGCAAGACAGCTGAATAGTCAAACGCCACCCTGTTAACAAATACAGCCTACTTTCTACTACTTGTATGTCTGCATGCATTTGTTTTTACACACATGGGATGGCTACTGATCTATTAGGGGAGGAATTGTACTGTGCAGGAAAACGCAGGGTTGCTAACAGTATCTCATGTTGTAATAAAAGCAGAAAAACATTATGCAAGAGCTTATTTGTTTAAGTCCTCGTGCAATAGGGGTGAACTGTGAGGCAATGTTGTTATAATGACTGATAAGAATTAAACATTTACAGTAATAGTGTTTATAATATACATCTCGATTTCTCTCATTCATTTTGTTATTTTGATAAATGTAAACATGAACATATCATGTATGAATGTATGAATATGGAATTGCTCAATACCAAAATTAAAAAATAATAAAGAAGCCAAATTTATTGACAGACTAACAAATGCCTGCACAGCCACCATATAGCGACTGAAACTGAGAGGAGAGTCCAGGGTTAAGGTCAGCTTCAGCCCAGTCCACCAAGCAGACCATAAGTCCTCTGATTAAAAGGCAGCTTGTTTTTACCGGGGTCTCTCCTTCATTAACCCCGGCCTCTTCCCGCAGTAATGACAACAAGACCAAGGGAGACTGAACCCCTGATGGGGATGACCTCCTAAAAGAGCAAGTCAAATGGAAACAACCCCGCGCCGACCGAGCCTCACCTCCTCGACCACCCCATCATTAATGTGCATCCATAGCTCTCGTTTATTTTTGGGTGCACAGAGTCGTGTTAAGCTGGCACAGCCACTCCTGGGCAAAGAGAATCAGCCTTTTTTTTTTGGAAGTAGTGGGCACACAACCACCCATACATACACACACTCTCTCCCTCACACACACACAGAGACACACACAAACTGCCACCATGCTGTCTGAAGGAATCCAGCAGCACTCTACTGGTGACAGATTTTGACGAACATGTCATTAAGGTGACATAGTGTAAAGCAATGGAGGCTTGTGTGATTGACTTGTTAGCCCATTACGATGCTGTTGCAGAATTAATGGCTGCCATGGGAGGGTGGCTTGAAAACGAAGCTGGCAGTTTTAACGGCTTGGCAGTGAGTTACAGCAGGAAGTTTACAAACGAAAAAGAGGAGGGAAAGTGTGGCTGTGTGTGTGTGTGTGTGTGTGTGTGAGAGAGAGAGAGACAGAAGGAAACAGAGAAGAATGCCTACTTTACTCCCTTCCCTGTCGTCTGCAGAGGGTGAAATGTGACCAACAGCAGACCAATAATGTTATTGGCCTGCACCATGTCATGCTAACTTTTTCTCTCAAATCCTAGTGATTTATGGGGGCCTAAAAGCTCTGAACGTTATGTATCCCATAGGCAATATAAAACGCCAAAGTATCACTGAATCTAACAAACACTGCCTTCATAAAACATACTAATACAAGGAGTTAAAATACGGGGTTGCACGCTCCTTTATTATGTCAGGCTAAGAGACAAGCTTCCAGATTGTGGGGTTTTCTAATGAGGACACGGTAGAGGATCTGCATTCCTTGTGTGCATATGCTTCAATGTGCAGAGGATTTACTCACTCGTCCTTTCTTAGCTGCATGATCAGGAAGATAGGATCTGCAAAGTAAAGAACATATACTTTATTATTGTTGTTGTTGAACAATTTGTTATATATAACAGTGACTGTACATAATAATCCATAATACATTTAAGTTACCTCTTAATTTCAGAGCACTGGTTTCCCCAGGCTGTCATTAAATATAGTCTTGTTTGTTAGAACTACTTTTTGTCAGTTCGAGTTTGCAGTTGAAAGCAAATGCAGTGTCTCTAAATGTTCTTGCTTTCAAGGATGGTATGACATCTAAATGTCTAAGTCTCCTGCCAGATAGCATTGCATAAGCTATATAACGGAATGACAAAGTGAATGCAAACATGAATGTTGTCTCTAAATGTAATTTTAGCAAAAACAAACAAACTAATAAGTAACTAAATAAATAAAAAAAGGATGTTCACTGCAGCATCTGAAATTTCTTCAAGTTGATTTGATATATGGAAACTTACAATAACATGCTTTGTAGATATAATGTAAAGTAAACACGATACACTAAAGCATAAAAATACTGACATAGTCAACACGGGAGAAAATTCTTCTCTTCCACTGTGAGGTTCTGACCGTCATCACACCATCAGGAGCCCAGAGACCAGGGAGAAAAGCCCTACTCAGCTCCAGTTTCATTTAACATACCTAACACCTCTGCCTGGAATAACTGGACTAGCACCTCTCACTACCTCCTTGCGGCCTGCTGTTTAGTTTGTTTGCGTTACCTTTACCCTTGAATTCTCACTTAATCTCAGTGGGATACGGAGCCTTTTTTTCTCAGCTTTTTGTGGCTCTGTCCTCACATATTTCCCACATTTTTTTCTCTTGCACTTGGATGAAGTTCATGAGTGATTATATGGTGAAAACTGGGGTATTAAGCACTGTGGTCTTGTCAGTCAGCTGTAAAACATGAACATCTTTCTTCCTTTAAAACACAGGAACTTATTCCAGAGTTCTACTACCTCCCCGAGATGTTTGTGAACAGCAACGGCTACCATCTGGGAATGAGGGAGGACAGGACCATGGTGTGTGACGTGGACTTGCCAGCATGGGCCAAGAAGCCTGAAGACCTTGTTCGAGTAAACAGGATGGTAAGATTTAAGCATGTGTAGAATTGAAAATCTCATTTATAATAATAATGCTTTTAAAAATCACCCGTGCAAACCATTAAATATTAATTCCAAAATATTGGACTATTTATTTCTGTCTGCAAAAAATGCCGCCTACACCTTATATTTAGTAAAAATAATAGCAGACACCACATTATACTGAACATATTCATTCTTAAGATGAATAGACTGTATCATCAGGCTGATTGTACGTGTTTCCATCATGGTTTTTTATTCAATAAATTCCTTACTTGTAGTTCTGCTTCTCCCTCACATCGATTCATTTTTCCCTCTTCCCCCTGACCTTGCAGTGCATCTGGGTCTCCTTGTCTTAGTCATGAACCGTCTAATAAAGTGCAACACTCAATACTAACGCTGTACCCCTGATCCCAGCGATGTCTCTAAAGCACAACACTGAGGGCAAGCTTGCCCTATAGCATTACCTCCTCTAATGCCGGGCCTCATCACTTTGGCAGTGTGCAGGACCCTTTCCATCTGCATGTATGTATGTGTGTGTGTGTGTGTGTGTGTGTGTGTGCACGTTTATTACAGACAGCCTATCAACATGTGGCCCACAACTCTCAGCAGGTTTGGGGAGTAACAGAGAAACAGAAATAGAGAGCCGACTCATCTTCTGCCATTATATAAACTCTGGTCTCACTTTAATCACTTACTGTAGAAACAGCTCAACCTAACAAAAGAAAACACAAAATATTCACACACATGATAATGTCCACTGCATGTGCTTTCAGCAGCTCGGATGCATTTTGAACACAGAGTAATACCTCGAAGGTACTCTAAAAATATACAGCACAAAGGTCGCAGTTTCAGTTTAGAGCGATAAAGAAAATCCTCCATGATATTCCTCCACTTTCCAATTTAGGCAAAGTTTAATGCATGTTATGTATCCTGGGGTTAAGGGCCACAATGTTTTTGGACCAGAGGTAGGAGGCGGCTGTGGGAACACACTTGACCTTTTCAGCTGGAGTGACAGAGCTAGGCTGGTCTTACAGAGGTGACCTTTCCCCATCCTCTACCCATGCCGCCTGGTCGAGCTCTATCTGGCTTGTATACCGGCAGAGTGGGGGGGCAGAAGGGGATATTCAGCTGGAGAGAGAGAGAGAGAGAGAGAGAGAGAGAGAGAGAGAAAGCAAGAGGCTGGAAGTTGTTACGGGCATGTCTGCATCTCCAAAACAAGCAGAGAGGATCACTGGGAAAAAAAAAAGGATTACAGTGGATATTTTCTCCCTGTTGAAGGATACATATGTGATGTTGCCTTCCATTGTTGCATTCGCAGACCAGTGTATTCACACACCCAGAAAATCATAGTGCTCTGCCTCCATTTTTGTGTCTTTCTTTTGTTCTGTTCCACAGCTAGCCCACACTCTTGCTTCCTCTATTATTTCATTTCTGTCAGTGAATCTCTCTGCATGCCTCCCCCTCTCTCTCACTCGCCCTCTTTTTTTTTTCCTTCCCTCCTTTTCTTTCTCCCTCCCTCCCTCCCTCGTCCTCCCACTTCCCATCTTTGCATGTGCCACTTTCAATTGTAGTGATATGCCCTGTGGCAAACTCTGCCTCTGTGTGCTCGAGCAGGCTTTGTTGGTAATGGCTGTTATTCCTGACGCGAGGGGAGGAGTGTAAATTCCTCTAGCAAAGCCTTACAGCAGCATGCATGGGAATTATATTGTACCAAATTGTGGAAGAATACATACATACTTCATGGATTCCATAAGTATATATATATATATATATATACAATTAACAGCCTTATATTGTACCTAAATCTCTCACCAGCACTCCTGCAGGAAAGCTAGTCTCCTGTTTCACTCTCACAAGTAATTTGTCAATGTTGCTCCTGCAGATTGTTTTACAGTAAATTTGATCCCTGTTAATATTGAGCTGATTTCTTTGTCTCGATGCACAAAAACATGCAAAAGTAGTCAATTGTTTTTTTTAAGTAGACAGAGAAATGTGATAAGGGAAGCTTTTCCCGTGTTTGCTGATTACATTAAAGGGAGGGAATGCAGCCTCTGTCTCTATTTCACCTGTAGTATTAAAAGGGTTAAATACTGGTCTTTATTTGACTGAATGCTATTTATGTTTCTCTATGTGATTACATTTGTAATACGTTTTCTGTGTACAGTAAAGTAGGCGTTGTTTTGTTGCATGCGTTGCTGGTGTGTCTCTAACCTCTAATTGCCCTGTGCTCTCCTGACAGGCCCTGGAAAGCGAGTTTGTGTCATGTCAGCTGCATCAGTGGATTGACCTTATTTTCGGCTACAAGCAGCGAGGGCCAGAGGCGGTGCGCGCCCTCAACGTCTTTCACTACCTGACTTATGAGGGCTCTGTCAGCCTGGACACCATCACTGACCCTTCGCTCAGAGAGGTAACGCACACACACACACACACACATTTTTACATCACCATGATGACTGAGCCCCTCCCTGATCGTCTTTTATTCACCAAAGGCACAACTTCCTGTCTCTATTTGTTCTGGCATGTGCTGTAGCTCCAGGAACATTCAGATCTTGAGTCTGTCAATCAGTTATTGTGTCATGCGAATGTAACCTGTGAGAGAATTGAGCAGTGCCGCTGACTCGTGGGATTTGCTTTGAAGGCAAATCTTGTAATTACCTGAGTTAATTTCCTTTTTCTCAGATAAACTATAATCTTTTACTATCTGTCCACATTATTCTTAGATCTTCGGATTCTGTGTTTGTCTCTTGTTTTTGACGTACTGCATGTGGCTTCTTCTAATCAGATCAATTAATCTGACTGAGCTCTCTGATCAGTCACTGGAGGTCAGTCAGTCAATAGATGAGGGAGTGAATCCTCTTGTTCTTAACCAATTAATTGAATATCTATTAGCTCGACCGCACTACTCGTGAATAGCTTAATTGCGTAGAGGGGAAAGGGGACCAGACACCGCAGCATCTGGCATGCATTGTGGTACTTTCCAACGTGAGCTCCTCTCTCCCTGTGATATTCACCATCTGCTGTCTGCAAAACAAGTCATTTATTTACTGTCACTTCCAGGGGCGCCTTTATTTATCAAGTGACCACTATGCAAATCACCTTCAGAAGATATGGCTTATCTAATTACCAAACAATATCCTGAAAGGTTTAGTTTTCATCATTTCCACAAGGATTTTAGGGGATTTAGCTGTCTTCCACCCTGCCTACTGCTACCCTGAGAGATGACAGTACTGTTAGTTAGTTGCACATTAGGAAGCCTGCTATTCAGACTCTCTAATTGTGCCCAGTTGATGTAGTTGCTATTGTGACACGTGAATGTATCTGTGCTTGAAAAGAAATTGGCTCAGCTAATTGCATCTGATGTAATGTTGATATGATGAGCACTAATTAAGACAAGTCTTCATACCTTCAGTCATGTTTCTCACTCCAGATGGATTCTCTTTCTTTTTTTTTTTTTTTTTACCAATATCTTCATTGAGGCTCCTTCATTTCATACATAGTATAAATATGTAGTGCATTTCCACTGTATGGTTTTTATATTGAACCCACTTAGTTCCCCTATGCAAACTAAACATGAACTCAAATCACATTCTTTCTATACAGTAGATATTAAATTCTTGAAAAACAAACTGCTTTCTGACCTTTAATCCTTTTTGCCTGTAATATAGTGAAATCCATACATTTATATTCTCAGCATTTCCAGTCTGTTTAATACAGGAGAGAGATTCTTTGTGTCTGTCTGATGCAGAGTATAACCTTATAAACTGAAAACTAGCACTATCCTGAACACACATTATCAGTCCATTAAATGTGGATATTATATATAATTCTTGATCTAACTGCAGCAATTCTATTGTACTGTGAAATGTTTAGTTTTAAGTTGAAAATGTTCCTGCACACTCTGTGGTAATGGTATGATAATTTACTAAGTGATGTCCTGCAAGATTTATTGTACTATTTATCCACTTCTACTATGCCACACAGGCCAGCCTGTGAGCTGCCTGGCTTCGACGGTGAGGTGGAGCATGGAAAAGTGCCCAATGAATGTCTTGCTAAGACCTGCTCAAATGTGACTATTGACTCCAGGGTATTGATTCATTCTGAGCTTGACAGGTAAAACTGCAGATCTGGAATTAGTCACAATAATTAAGACAGTTGAAATGTCAAGAAATTAGATGTTATGAGAAATTATTTCCGTCCATATGTCAGAAGGAACCTTCTCTGACGTGCCACTGGGCCTCTGGTTGAGGGCGCTGCGACAGCTCTACTGGGCACCGTGCCGAACAGCAGTCCTCCATCACAACACCTCTCCTGACAGCCTTCTCTTATGGAAAAACATGACAGCAACCCCTTGATACAGACCCCACGTGTCACTCAGAAGTAAACAGACAAATTATTCATCAGTGGGACTGTATCCCTCCCCAGCTGCCACTCCCCCTCCTGCCCCCTCTGAATCAAGATAACAAAGTGTGCTGTGGCCAGTGAAGGACTTTGAACCAGCTCACTTAAAATAATAAAAATTGTCATTGTGATGGGACACGAGTGTTTAAAGACTGATGAGTAACTCCCTTAACATGTATCGTATAGCACAGTTCACTTACTGGTGTTGTTTGAGTAATTTCTGCTCCTCATACAGTAGTGTACATGTGAGCTGTCAGTCAACAGAGACCCTGAGGGCACTTCTTCGTTAGTACTTCAGGATTAAGGATGAATCCAGATAAGCTTTTAAACAAATTTTAAACAAATGTCCATTGGCATGCTAAGAATGAGCACCTGTCTCGTCGCTTGAGAAAATAACGCAGTTACACAATAATAGCAAATTCTGTAAATATTTTTTAAGTATTGTTTTCTGAGTGATTTATGTGAAGTCTATTTTTATAATGCGCGTACACGACTTATAGTTCAAAAGTACTTGAAACACTTTGCCGTTTGTTATCTATGGCATCTGTCAGCGAAAGGTGGAGCAGCTTCATATTTGTAGTTGCCACTGCTCATCTCAGGTGTTGTGACTCAGCGTGATCCCACACTGCTTAGCAGGTCACCACGAGGCCATGTCTGCGCTTTGTCTGACACACACCAGTTGTTGTGTTGCTGCATTGCATGAGTGCACTGGAGGATGCTGCTTGGGGATCATCAAGTACTGTAGCATCTAGTTTGGGAACCAGGGAACAGGTAGCGAGAGCGCTGCAGCCGCTCACCTCTGAAGCCTCTTGCCTCCTCCAAAATCAGATGCAAACAAAGTCGGACAGAGAGGCCGATGCGGCGTGTTATGATAGATGTTTGGTGCGCACCCAAGCAAGGCATTTGTTGCTGGGAGGGGAGATCATCCAGATGGCTTTGGCAATAAGTGTCACTTATCAACCAAAAAGCAGAGCCTGAAGTGACTTAAACTAATGAACTGCCGGTTAAGTGCTCTTCATCTCAGACTGAGACAGAGATAAGTTTCTGACATACCTCAAAGAGGATTAGTTTTGAAGCACCTGGGAGATATTGACATGTTGTGATCATCTAGTAGAAGAACATGTTCTTGAGTTAACCTTCAACAGGTCAGACCACTTTCTAGTGACACACACACACACACACGTACACACAAAAACACAAACATGAAGGGCATTAAGGCAGCCTAACAAAGGCTGACAACCAAAGGGGGACATGCAGCAGCTCAGTTTTTTTGGTAACAGAACCATCACAGGAAACGTAATGTTTTCCACATGGCTCTGATCTTTGTATCAAATGTCTTTATTTGAACAGACATTATGACCCTAACCCCAAACCTAACCTTAAATAGCCTTAATGTCAGTTCCTTATTACTTGATAGACTGCATGGGACACGTAATGGTTGCCAAATGTGCTTAAAAACTCACATGAAACTTTTAGTGCTGAGCAGCAGACCTCAGCTGTGTGGACAGTGCCTTTTTTTTGTGGTGATGTGGAATATAGGAAGTGACCAGGGGGCGACTGTTTGGCTTGCAGGTGGCCTGTCCTAATTCAGTATCACCTCCAAACGTCCCGTGCCGCATCTCCCACTGTGGCATGTGCTACCCAGTGGGTCCTTTTGATCATGAGTGGTGTGTACAGGCGGAGGAAAATGAGGGCTAGTCACCCAGGCAGTCAGAAGGGCGGGCGAAAGGCTGAGCGATGTATGTTCTATTGTGCACAGTGGCATTGACGGACGTCTACAAGCTCCCCTCTGATGGTGGAAGTGGCTCCAGTCACATCAATCACTCTCACCAAAGAGTGCCCCACTTCCAGTCAGTTCAGAAGCTCTTACTGCTTGTTTTTCTTTTTTCTTTCTTCACTCGGGGCAAAGGAAATCTTTTTGTACATTTTTTTTTAATAATCGTAAAGGCTTGATTCGGCAAGTCATTGGTGCTATTCTTATGCTTTTCCTTCTCAATCCCAATCATCCAGATTGATAGTTTTAGTCTCTAAATCATCCTTCACTAAGTCACCAAACACAAACCAACATGTGATTTTGTGCGTCTGTTTTACACACGTGTGCATGCGCATGGTTTTTGCCATTGTTTCAAGCACAATAACATCTAAAAGTGGGCCGGCCTGCTGCAGTCCTGGCTGGATGTCACTCCAGGTTAACGTTTCTGCAGTGGGGGCCTCTGTGCCTGGAAATGGGAATGGTTAACTGAAGCATGTTAATAGGAAAAGGCTTGTCTCTTCCATACTAACACTTGGATGACTCTGCAAGCTGGGGGGGGAGGGGGAGCACCCAGGCGGATTGGGATTGCACCCCTTTGCCTTTACCTCCCCCTTCCTCAGAGGCATGGCTGAGTTAGGATTTGCTTGCATTGTCAAGTAACGCATTGACCCATCACTTTGATGCATATTGATTGTGACAGCCTCTCTCTCGCTCTCTCTCTCTCTCTCTCCCGCAGGCCACGGAGGCGCAGATCCAGAGCTTTGGACAGACGCCATCTCAGTTGCTTATTGAGCCACATCCTCCACGCAGTTCCGCCATGCACCTGGTGAGAGAAATTAGCAAGCTGGGAAAATTCCCTGCACCTTTAGTTGTGGTGTGTGAGGCAGGATGTGTGAACCTGTGTACGGCTGGATGAGGTGCGATAGTGCTGCGTTTGTAGGTAGATACGACATTAAGATAAATATCCCTGACTTCACGTCTGTATTCTTCCTTCAGTCCAGTTTTTTATAACAAAAAAATAAATATTTCACAAGTCTTAGCTCATGTAGGTCACAGACCCACAATATAACAACAGATTTCCAATCCCAGTTGTCTGTACTGTTTTAGAGCGTTACTGCCTACTGGCAGAGTTGTGTTAAGGGAAGAGTGCTCCCTACTGGTCTAGTAGCTCCCCTTTTTCTGCTGTAAGCTTCCCTGGTTAATCCATGTAATAGCCAGCCTAGGCCTCATTATCCCCACATGGCTCGGCATCGGTTTCTCTCTCCCTAGAAGGAACTTTGTTAGGTAGAGCCTCCTGAGACCTTTTAGTTATTTCCTACTTTTGCAACAGATAAGATTTTTTTTTATCCAACTCGGTATTAAGGATTCGATGAGCTGATCTTCTTCATTGTTTTTACTCTTACTGCTCATGTAGTTGAATCCAGTGTAGTACAGTTTGAGTTCTCATGCAATGTGGACCAAACTGAATGTTTCTGATAACACGTGTATCATGTATGTGCCATTTCATGTGAACAGCCTACTCCATCCCAGTTTTCCACGTCTTACCCTTGTCTGACTGTACCGTCTAGAGGGGGCAGCGCATGAAACTCTCCTCTGTGTCTGAACCTAGTTTTCCTCCAACCTCCACACTAATTACCTCTTTCCATTCTTTTTCCCTGATCTTTTCATACCTCTTCATCTCCTCATGCCCTGCCCTCCCGCTCCTT
Source organism: Anabas testudineus (assembly GCF_900324465.2). Lineage (NCBI taxonomy): Eukaryota > Metazoa > Chordata > Actinopteri > Anabantiformes > Anabantidae > Anabas > Anabas testudineus. Next base: position 5,913,194 of record NC_046622.1, on the reverse strand, counting down.
CCCTTTCCTATTCCTCTCTCCTTGTACCCTCCTCCTCTACCACATCACACCCTCCATCCTTCTCCGCACTCCGTCTTTTCTCTCTTCTACTCAATAGTGTTTCCTTCCACAGAGTCCTCTAATGTTCAAGGACCAGATGCAGCAGGACGTCATCATGGTGTTGAAGTTTCCATCAAATTCACCAGTAACCCATGTGGCAGCCAACACCCTTCCCCATCTTACCATACCTGCTGTGGTCACTGTCACCTGCAGCCGTCTATTTGCTGTCAACCGATGGCACAACACTGTTGGTGAGTGGAGCTCAGCACACGTGGCATGCAGTATGTTCGAACACACACACACACACACACACACACACACACACACGCCCTTGTGAAAAAGATTTGCTACGCCAGTGTGGCCCTGTAAAATCACTTTATCATTGTCACACACAAACCTGCCCAGTGCCCCTAATAGAGTTGTAGCCAAGTGGGTGCGTGAGAGGCCAGCACCTCCCAGGTAAGCTAACCGTGAGTGTTTCCACATGTTCCATTTCAGACATGTGTGAACAACATTACCCACAGAGCCCCTCCCTGAAAATCAGCCTCACCTCAGGGTCAGAGGGCCAAAGCAATGGTTACTAGGAAATTAGGCCACAACTGCACCACATTCTCCTCACACGTTTCCATCTGTCACTGTAGAAACACACTGAGCTCAGGTCCAAACAGTCCGCACTGTGTGGCTGCTCCCACACTAATGAACACAGCTGCAGCAAACTTGCCATCCTGTCGGAAATCTTTCTGATGGACCTCCAATACTTCCATTTCCTGAAAGAGATTATAAATTGACTTGGCTCAGAAAAAGGAACAGGTGTTTGTGTAAGAATGCACGTGTGCCTTGGTTACAAATAGCCCCAGTGATTTCTTTCCTTCTGCATCCCTGTCTGCATCCAGGTCTCCGAGGAGCACCAGGCTACTCTTTGGAGCAGGCCCATCACTTACCCATTGAGATGGATACTTTGGTTGGTGAGTAAACATTGTGCAAAAATGCTGTCTCAAACTAAAATTAGTAATACAATAAATATATACATAGATGCAGAATCGTATGTAATGACCTAAACATCACGTGTAACTACTTGGGTATTGACATGCTATGTTTTTTCCTTTTTTTCCCAGCCAATAATACTGGAAGCAACAAGCGTCAGATCACAGACCTAGTGGACCAGAGCATCCAAATCACCACACACTGTTTTGTGGTGACAGCTGACAACCGCTACATCCTGGTGTGTGGCTTCTGGGACAAGAGCTTTCGTGTGTACTCCTCCGAGACAGGTAGGTTACAGTGTAAACTCTGTTTCCTGTATATGTGTGCACTGATGTGTGGAGGACTGAGCGCTATGATGGGAATAATACAGTATTGTTGCTGCTTTCTTCTGACAAGCCTTGTAGAAAAATGGATGACTCAACTGTAATACCGTGGAAATCACTGATAGCTTTCCATTGATTAAGATTCAGTGGGAACAAGAAGATAATGCCAACAACTTACCCTACCTACCTCTTTTAATATAAGAATGATAATAAGTGATGTGTGAAGAGTGCACAGATGAGTCTCACAAAAGAACTCGAAGGATGAGTAAAAATGTGCACGTTTCCTTCAGCTTTACTTTCCTGTTGTGATACTGGATTATTTTAAAATCCTCCAAATGAAACAAAGAGAGAGAAATCAGTCAACTCAACACACTGATCATAATCAATGCAAATATTTATTGACTGATGTAAAAAGGCTTTTTCATTTTTAGAAATATTTATTTATTAATTGATACAATGCTATTGATATCATATTTTATGAACAGTGTTTGCCAACAATAAAATCATCTAGCCACCTATATCCCCCTTAGGCAAGCTGACCCAGATAGTCTTTGGCCACTGGGACGTGGTGACGTGTCTGGCCAGGTCAGAGTCTTACATCGGAGGAGACTGCTACATCGTCTCTGGATCCAGGGATGCTACCCTACTACTGTGGTACTGGAGTGGGCGGCATCATATTATTGGTGACAACCCCAATAACAGTAAGTATGCATATGTCATTCAGAAAGAGAAGATACTGTATAGCATAGTAGCATCACCCTCAGGAGAATGGATATAAAGGACTATTAGGTGAAACAATTTAAACATAAGAAATGTTTAAATTGCTTATCTTGAAGTAAAAGTCCTAAGATGTGCATGATTTAACAAGTTACTGTATATAGTAAGCACAAGTCAAAAAAAAGGCAATCCACCCTGGAAATCAAATAATGTGGAGAGACAAAGAGAGGATAATTTATCTGCACCATAGCTGTGATATATGAGTGTGATTCATTGTGTCGAACCATGCTCTTTCAAGTAGAGGACTCCAGATGTCTTGGCATTCAAAATGGTACATCCCAGTGTGCGATTTCTACTGCTCAGTCATTTAGTTGCTCACTCTCACTGATTGTCTGTGTTCAAAACAATCTATCAGAGTAGGGGAAGCAGTTATTACAGTACTGTGCAAGCGAGGAGTGCCATATATGGTGTGGAATGGAAAAACTGAAAATGAGGAAGAGAGTGTGTTTTTATTTTATTTCTGGATGACAATACCATGAGTCTTTGTTAGAAGATCTTGTGTTTCCAATTGTCACAGATTCTAGGGGCTCTGGATTAGTTGCAAATGTTCTCTAATTAACTTCACTGAGGCTCCGACAGTTAATTAAGAATTTCAGCTTGGTTGCCTCCAATTAGCAAGGGGCAATAGCACTTGTGTTACTGCAGCAGGAAAACAGTATTCCCCTGATATACTGTTCATCTTCAACAATGCAAAAGGGAAGGAAACGACATACCTCATCTCAAGAAACAAAAGACAGGTTGTGTTTTCACTCAGCTTATCAGCATCTTATCAGTATATCATGTCAAACAGAAAATAATCTAGCTTGGTTAAAGAATACACAGCACTAGAGCTGTAAGAGTCTGGAGTTAGTTTGTGACAGTGTAGTGGGAAATGGTTCAGAATCAGCTAAACTGTTACATACCATACGCTTGACACAACTTTATACAAATATCTACAGCCAGCCAATATCAGTCTTGTTCAAATATAGAACACAGGCATTTGCAAGGACCCTGAGGGATAAACCTCTGCCTCCTTAACATATCTTTACACTTGAATCTCTGAAATTGAAGCACACAGCACTAAAGCCTTTTTAATTCTCATACTTATTGGCTTATTCATTGAACAATCTTTTTCCAGAAGTCTCGTTCTGGTGATTTCATGCCTGTTATACTTTATCTAAACTGATTTCACCTGTGGCCGAAAAGGCTGCATGTGTCTTAAATGTGTACTACTTAAAATAACTTCCAGCTCAATCATGGCCCTTTCTTTCAGACTTAGCCCATCACACCAGTGTGAGCCGATATTTGCACCAGGTAATTGTGGTGGCTGAATCTGGTTTGTCCCAAGGGCTCAGGAAGGGTGGGGGTTTGCGGTACAGGGTGATTGAATCTTTTGTCGGGTAGGTGAGCTGCACTAGGTCCTTTTTCCCCCTGGAGGCTTTTTCTGACACTTGTCCTATTCAACCCCCCTCAGCAGCGGGTGCTGGGACTGACAGCTCTGCTCAGGTCCTAGTCTCTATGGGACCATGTTGCATCGATCACAGTCCAGCTCGCTGACTGGGCCACTACAGCTGCATAGGCTGAGGAGGACGTGATGGTGGGGTAGAGGGGATAAGAGATGGGAGATGTCTGACACATGTCCACATCATCTATCAGGACATTACCGTCATGTAGATGTAGGTGGATGGGTTTAAGTCATAGATGGACACCAACAGCTACATGTTGGTATCAGCCATAGAATTCTATTATTTTAGAAATACAAGTAAGATGTAAAAAAAAAAGTAAATTATATATAAATTCTAAATGGTTTATCTGCATCCTTGTTCTGTTTTCCTTCATTTGTTGCTAATTCCAGATCATTTGTAATTATTACATTTATATAACAATTTTGTGGGTTCAACTCTTTCTATGGCTGTAAAGTGTGTCATCAAAATTATTGATTAAATGATTAAAAGAGAAGTAATTTCCCCCAGCAGCGAAAGGATTTCAGAAAGACTACTGCTTGCATAGTTCAGGCACTATTCTGGCAGTACTCGAGGCCGGCTCCAGTCTCCATGAAACTCCCCTCACTAACCTCTCCCCTGGCCATCATCAATCATGTGACACATGGGATGGAATCAAGCGGCTTGGCTGCCATCATTGGGCATCTCTGTATTTACATGACAATTCAAAGGGACCTCCCTGCTAGCAGATGTGTGTCGCAATCATTATACTTGTGTTTGTATGATTTTATTGCCTAAAAGAAGGTTTGCTGGGTTTGTAGACTTATTTAGAAATGCAACAAATTGCAATAAATAAATAGATAAATAAAATAAAGAGCTCTATTCATTTGTTTTGTGATACTGTGTGCGTGTGTTTTATTTAGGTGACTACCCAGCACCACGAGCAGTTCTGACTGGTCATGACCAAGAAGTTGTGTGCGTGTCAGTCTGTGCAGAGCTGGGACTGGTCATCAGCGGAGCTAAAGGTCAGCGTGCTTCTGTTTTTATCCTCCTTCTGTTATTGTCATCAGAAAGAAAAGATGAAGTCAGGGACAGCTGGCAAATTGGTATACACTACTGTAGGTTACCAGTCAGCTACTAACCCACATAGTTACGTGTCTCTGAATGATTCGGTTTGGCAGAGGGTCCATGTCTGGTCCACACCATCACAGGGGACCTGCTGCGGGCTCTGGAGGGGCCTGACTACTATCAGTGCCCACGGCTCATCTCAGTGTCCAGCGAGGGCCACTGCATCATCTACTATGAGCGAGGCCACTTTTGCAACTTCAGCATTAATGGAAAACTGCTGGCACAAATGGAGGTCAATGATTCTACCAGGGTAAGCTGGGATTTCGACATCAATATAAGAAAAGGAAAGATGTCCATGCATCTTTATTTTCCTTCAAAAATATTTTAAGCACATCTATTTGTTCACTTTGGCAAAACACTGCATATCCAGTGTTTATAATTTTGATAGTGTTAAAGGTATGTTTGTGGTTTAAGTGCATTACCTGGCCTGGATCATACATTTTATAGGTGAAAGTTAAACTGCCACATTTTGAAATAATTGGATAAATTTGTACAAAACTCTACTTGCAAATCACTCAGCTGCAGCTGCCTCTAACAAACAAACAAAGCACAGTGGTTTATTTTGTACATAATCATCTATCACTTACTGAAATTCTTTCACACTGCACTTGCCTGGAACGGACAGTTAAAGTGAAGATTGTATTTGACATTCAACCTCCCCTATACCTCCTGTAGGCAATTCTCCTGAGCAGTGATGGCCACAATCTGGTCACGGGCGGGGACAATGGAGTGGTAGAGGTGTGGCAGGCCTGTGACTTCAAACAGCTATACATCTACCCAGGCTGTGACGCTGGCATTCGAGCCATGGACCTATCACATGATCAAAGGTCAGAGTGAGCAAATGTGGAGTAGTGAAAGAGTGTTAATACAGTGATCTCCCACTCCACTGTGACTTTACAGAATCATTGTGTGGTCTTATATATGTGAATCCATGTACAGTATGCATACATGTAAATGATTCCAGATCTTTAACACTGCACTGCATTGTAAGTGTATTATGTGGTAAAAAGCCTTGTGTTGCTTATGTTTTGTAGTTGTCAGTGTATGTTTTAGTAAAATAGCCAGCATCCTTTTCCTTTGAATAGAACCAGCAGTTGCCATAGAGACAAAATGCATGGTTATCTTCTGCAAATGCACTCATTTTGGATAAATGGACTGTGAGCATGTTTATCAGCAGGTCAGCAGCATGCTCTTTGCCTAAATGTTTGCATTCTGCAAGATTCGTCAGGAGTCATAACATGGCGCCAGAGCGATAGTGTTCACTCTGGGGCTATAAGCCAGATGTCATCATATGATCTTAGTCTAGAGAAGTTAGAAAGTAAACATTCAAGCTGCACTTCACAGCCACTGGCTAGATCCCCTCAGCAAATTACCTCTGCACCACAGGTGAGCAGAGGATGGACAGAGACTGACATTTAACAGATTTTGTTAACATCACAATAGTATTAATACAAGTCTAAAACTACTAAAATAAAGTGCTGCATTCTATTTTTAACATTTCTTTCACATCACATCAATTAAATATTTTCTAGAACCCTTTGATTTTGTTACAGTCTCTTTCCTCAATAAGTTGACACTAAGAGGTGAGCTGTGCCGCTCCATTTACAGAAACACATTCTGCTGTAGTTCTGTTCATTGTGCTTGAGCATGTAAGCCCTTAGGGTGAAGTAGTATAAGATGACCCTGTGAAATCAGCTGCTTTTCATACATACCAGCTGGGGTTGGAGAGAGACACTGGGACTCAGTGGTCTACTTCGAATGTCAGTGGTACACAGTCATTTACGGTCACAGACCCTGATGACCTCCACTGCTTGGTTCATTCACCACTATAGACATTTTAACAAATTGCTCATATGTGTGGGAATAATCTTAAACAACTAAAACATGTTATTACATGTTGTTTACTTGGTCATAAATACACTATATACAGTCATGAAATGACCAATATTGAGTTTGAATCTTTAGTTTTAATTTGTATTTTCTGCCCTCACGCTGGGATATCATGTAACTTTTATGGTTTTGCTTCTCTTTAGGACTTTGATTACGGGCATGGCCTCTGGTAGTATTGTGGCATTTAACATTGATTTCAACCGGTGGCACTACGAACATCAGAACAGGTACTGAACAAAGACGGATCCATGCAGAAGAAGGCAAGTGGAAGGTTAAGCGGAACACCTACCGACAAGGAGCCAAGCTGTGCTGCTGAAGATCCACAGAGCATGGAGATCCAGGGGGCTGAAGAACGACAGCATGTTGTAGCTAATAAAAAACGAGGTGTGCTTACATGTGTTCATCTGACCTCTTGTTCAGGTGAAATTCAGGTGCCATTTGTCTGTTGCTGAACAATCTTAACACATGTTATGGCAGTTATGATGTCTTAGTTGGGCACCAGCTGAAGTATTTCTCCAACTGAGTCAAGCAGGTCTGTTGTTTTGAACAAGGAGAGACTGAGATCAACTTACAGTAAGTTAACACAATAAAAACGTACTTAATGTAAGCTTTTAAGTTCCTATTTGAAACTGTGAAAATGCAAAACAAGTCCTTTGTTAGGAGCATTTATACAACATTTGTATGGCTGATACATACTTGGAACACTTTTCTAGGAAAAAAGTGAAAATGTAAATATGGACAGTGTAAAGTGTATCTTCCCTGTAAAAGCTGAGATAAACATCTAAATACGTGAGACTAGCCACCACGTTACTAACATTTCCATTATGTGAGCCATGTGTCAATGTTCAGAATGTCGTCATTGCACTTCGGAAATTAGTAATACATGTGGCCGTTTTCTTTGCTCATTGTTACTAACAATGGTCAAATGTATGTGTATGTGAAAAGACAAAATGTTCATTGTTAATTTGTTGTGTTTTATTGTCTATATGGAAGAAAAGTCCAATTCAGTGTGATCCTAGTCCTTTGTGAAATATTTGTTTTTGACCATAATGTCAGTTAAAAGGACACATACTTAACCTGGAATGTCAAAGTATTAAATAATTTAAGTTTAAAACGTTTCAAGTGCAACATTTAAAACAGCAGTTATTGGTCTTGTTTGTTGTTTCAATTTCAGCTGTTGGACAGTCTCTTAACTGCAAAAGAGCTATCATTTATGATTTTGTACAATTGTTGGCACTACAAACGTTTATATCGTTACTTTTTGTCTCCAGTTTTCATTTAAACAATTTTTGCACAAAAATGTTTGCTCATCCATTTTAAATCTGAAGTTGTAAACACCAGTTTATGCTGTACCACCATGCAATGGTAAGCAATATTACATATTTGGTTGCTGAAATATCTGAAGAAGGTTTTCGGGCTGTGTGATAAAAAATGATCTTATCATGAACAGAAAAGTGTCTCAAAAATGACGACGGTCTATTTTTGGTGATATCAAAGCTGCTGATTCTTAATTTAAATGCAGAAAGAGAAGTCGGCTACTGTTGACAAATAATAGGAACCAATATATGCAAAGAGATTTTGAGTTTGCATTCTGATTTTATAGTGGTGCAACAACGCCTCCCTGCCTAAAGCTAAAGTTTTGCATGTTAGCACAGCACTGGGTTTAATCTGCTTTCATGTGACATTTTCACAATTGTTTTTGAAAAATCATTTTAATATTGCCATTATGCAGTGCATTTTTTCGTAAGGTTTTACTATGTCATAGTTGATACTGTAGTTGTATTGCCAATAGTTTTTGCATATGTTATATGAAGCTTATGATTATCTCAAGATCTATAACTGTAAATTCAACATTTTTGGTTTTTAATAAAACGGATTAACTATACAATTTATAGTTTTATTTTATTCACCATCTCTAAAGCAACTGCAACAAAAACATTAATATATACATAACTATAACTTGGTAAATTGAATCGTGTAGTTACAACTGGAGCAGTATTGAGGACATCAGCTTGTTGTTAGGTTATACTGCCACCTGCTGTCTGGATTCATCACAGTGGATCCACTAAACCTGAATCGTGTTATGTAGCAAAGGTTGACCCACAAACTCATGGAGTTAAGTTGCTGATTCAGTTCAGTTAAATCCTTTTTATTATCAGGTTTGATTTCTTGGCAGAGTACATTGTAGGAATTTTGTTTTTAACCATAACTTTTTTGTTTTCTTATGAACTGGAAAAAAACAAACAAAAAAAACGCATAACTGTTTCACATTCAGATTGTGTTTTTTTTTTAATGTCCTGACATTACTGCAGGGGTTCCCAAACCTGGTGCTTAAGGCCCATTGCCCAAGGCCCATTGCCCCTGCGTGTTTTCCAACCATCTTTTCCCTACTCTCCATTAGATCAGTTGTGTTTAGTCTAAAGAAGCTGGAAGATACCATCTCCATTGGGGATGGAGTGAGGGAAGACAAAATGAATTGTTTGGAAACCCCTGCATTAATGGTTTAACTGAATATAATACAGCATTCACATACTCCATCTGCTTCCTAACATTCTCAGCTGTCTTTGACTAATTGATGCTTACAGTAGAATATATACTAACTGGCCTCTTTATGAGGCACACCTGTATAATCTAAAACAATTCAATACAGAAGCTCTTTCATGAATTCTACTTTTACTATCTTTCTTTCATCAGTCTTTGTTGAAATTGTCAAAAAGGTGATAATTCTACTGAATACTTATTGAGGCCCCAGTGAGTGGTGCAGTTGTACATGAGTACATTATATTAAGACAGGTTTCTCTAGTATTGGCCACCTTATATACATAAATGAGACCAAAACATGAGAAACACCTCCTACTATAATACACTCGAGTTTGACTCCAGCACCCACTGCAATCTCAATAATTAGCATATAGTGGAATTTTCACCTTTTAACAAAACTGTAGCCTTGTAAAAGTTGAATTCATGGCAGTGCTGCTGTATTGGTTAGATTGTAAATGTGTACCTAATAAAGCGGCCTGTGAGTGTATATAAACATTGTTTTTCAAGTCATGAAAATCAAATACAGCCTTTGCCAAAAACTGTCACTATTCACACTTTTGTTTTCCTTGTGCTTTCTCCTTTGGCTTTTCCCCTTCAGATCACAAACTTAAAAGCCCTTATAACAATAATAAAGTTAACGAAGGTGTGAAATTACATTGCTGTTAAAGTATGTATATACAAGTCTTAACTGAGCTGTGGTATGACTGTAGGTTTACTTCTGCATTCACCAAGAGCGCACATACAATGACAAGAAATGGTTTCAGGTGTATATCAAAAGGCGAAAGACCAGAACTACTGATTTAAAATGCATTTTAGCAGACATGCAGGTTACAGTGTCTGGTGAAGGGAAGAGGACTTTCACATCCAAGAATATTTGGTCTCTGGTGAATGAATGAATGAAATGCTCAGAGGACATACACTACATATAGTCTAATGGTTCAGGCTTCTTAGCCTAGTTGCTTAATCTGACTATTTAAAATAGTCTGATTATAGACAATAGTACTGACTGAACATACTAAAATAGTGATTTTACTGGAAGCACTTTAACTGTTTACCCTACATCCTACATTAACTTGTTTCTTAATTTAGTATTTATTGTAAATGTTGCACATGAGCTAACTTGAAGTTGAGTCATGGCAAACAGATTTTTTTGTTGAAGCATTTCACTTGTCATCCAAGTAGCTTCTTCAATCTGAGGAAGGTTGTTTGGAGGCCACAAACATATCCTCCATGTTGGTTTCACTACACACCTGCCCTAGTTAAACTTGTTATGATAGACAATGGAAGGGGAGTGTGTGAGTAATGTAAAAGTCACACTTATAACAACCCCTCCTAACCCCATTACAGTGGGATTTTAACTATAGCCTTTATGGTGGATGTGTGAAGTGGTTTTGATTTTTCTGGGGATTAATTTGAGGGCAGCTTGATACATTTGTCTAAGGCCTCCACCTCTGTTTAGAGAGGGTTTATTCATTTGCACATATGGCTTCCCGCACCCCTCTCTCGAATAACTTTTCATCTCTGTCCAAAATGTGTACAATAATGTCCTCAAATGAGCTAAATGTCCCTGTTTGATACAGTATGTTAGTCGTCTGCCAATAATACTGGGAACAGCTCCATTCTCGCTCAGTCCAGCATTATTAAGGACAAATTTGACACTGTGCTCATTGGGCAGTACACCTAATTGCACTTATCCTTATGTGCCAAGGCAAGGTTCAACACATGCACTTACTACTAACTACATAGTACTGACATTCATCTGTACCACTACAGAGTTACAACCGCACTCACAAACATTTAACAACACTACTGTTTCATTAATCATCTTCAAGCACACAGCAAAACTGGGCCATCAATAGTCCAACATTAGCACCCCCTCTTTAAAAGGCAAGCTACCATGTGGCAGGACAATATCCTACACAAATACAACCAAGTACAAGTCCAGATAATGCTCACTGTACATTATAGCAGCATGTCTTTTCAATTTCTTAAGTCATCTTAAACAGTGCCTGAGGTTTATGCACCAGAAGCTAAAGTACCACATCACAGAGTATGGTGACTTAACATTGTACTGAGTAGGTTATCGATAAACTAAATGCGTTTACGTCAATATGGCAAGTGATATGTATTGAACATTTCATATCACAAAATCATGTAATATTTCAAAGCTGACAGTTGCATGTACACTTTGCTTTAAAAAGAGTTTATCTTTCCTGCGGTTAACAACATCAACCACTAGGTGGATCTAGAGTACTATAATGAACAAGTGCTTGCAGTGTAGAAATAAGGCTCGAAACAGTTTGGTGTATTTTTTTTGAAAGAAATGGGAAAAAACACTCACTGGCAACTTGATTAGGTACACCTGCACAATCTAATGTAATCCAGTTCAGCGACCAAGAATTCCACATTTACTAAGTTATAATTTGTTAAGACTCTCAGAAAGCTGATAATTATATAATATATAATAATATGCATGTTTATCATTTAGGTGATGGAGTTGTGGTAGCGTTCATTGTATTAAGAGATGTTTCTAATGTCTTAACAAAAGTTGAAAAATTATAACAATGTTAAAGAATTAATAGCAGAGCTGCTGTACTGGATTGCATTAGATTGTACAGGTGTACCTAATAAAGTGGCTATATATATATTGTTATAAATTGTTGCATGCTCTTAAGGTGTATTCTTTTCTTATCAATGTGTATTGTAATTAAAAAAACAAATGTTGACTGAAAAAACTAAACAGTAGGTACAGTTAAATATGCAGTTTGTGAATGTCCAAGTCAGCAGACTGAACCTAATGTCAGGATTTTCCTTTTTGCACTTCACCCTCTCATTTTTCCATTGCTGAGTAGAAGGTTGCTGTGGCCTCGGGAAGGCTGTTAGAACGGAGAGATGGGTGAACGGACAGTGTCAGCTGAACCTGGAGAATAGTCTTCAGACTCAGAAGTGAATTCAGCAGGGGAGAGGCCAGCGTTTGCAATGTTGGGGGCACAGGCACCGATACTGTGTGGGTGATGTGGAGTGGACTTCACATCCTGGTGGCGTCTTCGTCGGAAAACTTGCTTCTCCTTATCAAGTGGCGTGGTCTGAGGGTAACACAGCAGCAACTATTAGGTTCTCAACAAGACCACAAAGATGAGGAGAGGCATCCGCTCAACCACCACTGAAGTAAATTTGCCTCACAAGACTTTTTACAGAGTTTAACTTCTTCTGACACAGTAAACTAGTGCAAGGCTAAACAAAACCAGGAAAAGCAACAAGACACAGTAAGGCCTGCAAATAATAAGTGTGCAACATCTGTGTCTGTTTCAGCACATCTTATAAAGAAACAAAACTGCAATCAACTTGTGAAACAAAAATTCACATTCATCCATATGTCAAATGAATCCTTCAATGCTGTTAGCATTATGGATACATAGCTCCTATGCAGAATAAATGGCAAGGTAACCACACAACTGCGCGAGCAGGAAACAGCCACAGCACTAGTGAGATGAAGTAAGATAAAGTGATGGATCTGATGAGGTAAACAGGGGTGAGGCATGATAAGGGCTCCATTAGAAATAATGGGTCAAACCCTTTGGGGGACAGCAAATGGAGACTGCCAGCACTTTGCCATGGGAGCACTCTTATTAGCACTATGCTGTGTCATACCTTATCCAGTTCAATCCTGGATGCTGGTAGTGGTCCAAAGACCCTGACCTCTGGATGGTAAAGTCCTGGTCCGGCTGAGCAGGAAGAGACGAGTGCAACTCAGAGGATCACTTTAAATTCAAAGCATCACTGACCTGATTAGCATTAAGGCACAAAACTGTTTAGTTCTGTTAGAACTGCTGGAATGAGATGGAAAGGAGTGGCATAAATATGCCTGGTCACTGTCCACTGACATTCTGTGAAATCAGAAAAAGTAAAAAAAAAAAAGAAAAAGCCAGAGAAGCTTCAACTAACGCAGGCAGTAAAAAGTGTGTGACTTGTAGAAGATACCAGGTCAGTTTTAGCACTAATCAAGAAATGTCTACTGACTGACCAATAGGTTTTTTATGATCAGCTGATGCTGATCTTTAAAGAGCAAAGAGGCCAGTGCCCGATGTATAATGCAGATATAATATGGTTGTTTTTGAAAATATATATATTTTTTATATTATGATTAAGCAAACTGAATAAATTCTCAACCAGATTAGAAATTATTTAAATTTAAAAAGTATAATTAGAGCAACAACAGGAACTATTTAACTGTATTTTTCAATAATCAAATGCACTGACTTGGCAGTTTATTAGGTACACCTAGGTGAAAGTAATCCAGTAAGTAAGTTTAAAAAGACTAAGAAACACGGAATCACCCAGTATTACTTGTTGATCCTCCTCAATTCTGTTAAGCAGGTAGCCTACTTCAGTAAAGGCTCATAAACCTTTATTGTGCACACAGTAACAAGTCAGGTATCACAAACTAGTAAAGTCTCATCTCACCTGAGCTCCCCTGGTTCTGCTGTCCTGCTTATTGTTCGCTCTGTGTGGAGGAGCTGAGCCTCATCCTCGGTCTCAAAGAGCAGACACAGAGTAGAGGCTAAAGCATAAGCACCATAACTAGATATTTTTAGGTCGGGTAATCTCACTCGCTGCTCTCGTTCAGCGGTATTAAAATCCCTCCAGGCCAGTGAATCGCACCCGTGTGCCCAAATCATTTTTCCACATTCATATATAGTAATTTTCAGGGCATATGCAAATAAAATGCTGAAATGTGTCCACAGGCATTTTTGTATTGATGAAGAATAATTAAAAATGTCACAGTTCAGTCCAATTAATGAATTGACCAATCAATCGAACACTAAATATACTAATACCAAAATCTAGTCATTGTAGGCCAACTATGTTATCTGTATAAAGTAACAATGTGCTGTGCTGACAGTCCATGTAAATGAGAAGGGTGATAGGCTATAGAGCACACAGACATTTCTGGCAGCAAGAAGCAGACGAATGAAATGATATGTATAGAGAATAAAGCAGTTACTAATTCATAGATTACAAAATAAAAAGAGATGGAGTAACCTGCTGTTTTGCACAACCAGATTGCTAGCTTTGACTTAAATTAATTTCAACAATAATAAAAAAAAAGCATTTGCACAATTGAGAAATGAAGCCCACAACCAAAGCATCATCCCATATGCAATTTAACTGATGCCGAATTGCATGCTGTGTCAGTGTGCAGAGGTGAAGACAAGTGCTTACTGTAATGACTGACACTCCTGCTGTGGTGGTGTTGGGTTTGGGCCCAGTGTTGAAGTGTTTCTTAATTTTTCCAGCCACGGGCAGCTGCTGCTCGCTCTCGGACACACCGTCATCCTAGAAAACACAAAGAACAAAGAGCAACTGTTACACACAGGACATTATTTTCTTATCAGTACTTGTAAACTATGTGTAAACTTAAGTCTACTTAAAAAATTAACTTTAAAATACTAAACTTACATTGACCCAGCGATGATCAAGCACTTGTATGGCTGTGTATCGCTGATCCACCTCTACCTGCAGCATCCCAGTGATTAGAGCCTAAACAAATGCATGTTAGTCATATGAATCCAGTGTAATATTACAGGTAATAGAGACACAGCCAATAGATCACTGACAGATTCAGAAGCATGACAATGGGCACTTATAGAGACAAACCTTGGCGGTGTCAGACACATTATCCCAGTATGGTGAAGGGAAATCAAGTTGGCCTCTCAAAATCTGTTCAAAGAGAGCCTCCCGATCCTCACCAGAGCTGCAGAAATTAAAACAGTATTTTTTAAGCTCCACAAGTTACACATAATCATATGTGTAATATGATATCATGGCTTTCTATAGATATTTGTGATGTAATTTACATAAACTTAGATTGTTGAGGTTAAAACAACATGCCACTGAAAGTAAGCCACTTAATGTAAGTACATACCCTCGAAAAGGAGGAAAGCCACACAGCAGTATGTAAGTGATGACACCAGCTGCCCAAATGTCAACCTTGAGGCCATATCTGTGTGATGAGAGAGACAAATGGATATAGCCCACAATAATTACTGTAGCTGTTTTTTTAAGAAGATTATGATCATTGCTGTTTCAGAGCAAATATCCTGAATCTTGTCTCAGATGATGTAACACCTCTGACTCACCCTGTCTCAGCAACAATCTCTGGTGCTACATAGGTGGGTGTGCCACACACAGTGTAAAGAGGTCCGTTGACAACAGTAGCCAAGCCAAAGTCACCTAGTTTCAGAGATTTACTACCATCATGGTGCTCATAGACCTGTGGTGGAAAACATAAGCAAGTATTAATCCTGTGTTCCAACAGCATGTTGTGTTTGCTAATCTAAGTTCATCAATGTAAAGGGCTAACTGATTATTAGAAAACTAATTATATTGTGGGTTCTGTACTAGACTCAAAAAGACTTTTCTTGTTCTGAAAGATTAAGGCTATTCTATGCGAAAGATTGCCAAGGTACTTAAGAGCTTTTACAATGCTGTGTACTATTCCCTTCACAGAGCAGTTCAGACTGGCTCTTAACAGTACAGAAAGAGGAGTGGTAGGCCCCCGTGCACAAGAGTGTCTAGTTTGACAAACAAGATGCCTCACAGGTCCTCAAATGGCAGTTTCATTAAATAAGGCCCACAAAGGACCAGTCTTAACGCAACAGTGAAGAGGAAACTCCAGGATGCTAGACAGAGCTGCAAACAAAACACATTTTCTTTTTACATTAAAAATCATTATTACTAATTCTGTTACTATATTTTCTGTTTATTATACTAATGTTTTATTCAAACTTCAGTCTTATTTACTTTCTGCAGTAGTCTATTTAAGATAAGATAAACTTTATTAAGCCCCTAAGAGAAATTCAGGCGTATTACCAGAACCATAACCTATTGCATTTGAAGTTTCTGTTTCTATTTGTATTTTAGAGTTAAAAAAAATCCTACAGATCACTTGGGAAAGGGAAAGGATGACAACAGGGAAAACACACCCAGAAAGAGTGATGGTAGAAAGTCTTTACACTGTGGCTTCACTTACTCTGAATACAGAAAGCTTGCAGACCTATACCTACCAAGAGATTTTCTGGTTTTATGTCTCTGTGGACAATATTGAGACTGTGCAGGTACTTGATGGCACTCGCCAAATTGAACAGCATACAGCTGCCATCTCGCTCTGTGTATTTGTTTGAAGAGATGATTGCATCAAAGAGATCGCCCCCCTGGAAGAAAGAGAATTTGTAATGTCAAAGAGCAACAGTAACAGCTATAAATTGACCTCTAGTAAGGAAATGTAAATGGATAAGAATGAAATGTGTAGTACCTTAACCAACTCCATTACAAGATAGAGTTCAGTAAGGGTGTCCATTTCTTCAATTAGGAGTACAATGTTGGGATGTTTCACACGCCGAAGGATTGACACTTCACTTTGGATCATGTGTTCCTGGATAATAAAGAAATGCGTATAAACACTCCAGTGTAATGTGAGAGTGGGGAACTACCTTTACATTAAATTTACAGCAAATATGAAAGAACGGTTTCAGAAACAATGTAATTCTGGAAGATAGACGATACTCGTTAAGGCCACTTAACCAGGTTTATATGATGCTTTAAACCATCTAAAAAATAATAAACCACAACATTTTAGGTCCCAGACGACACTGACCAATGAAGGAAAAAACAAAAATGAAAATGCCAAACTGAATTCCCTCAACATTACATAGTAAAAACAATTGGACAATTCGTTAGCACAGACTTGGTGGTGTAATAACTGAAATCAGGCTAACCTTTCCCCTGCATTTATTTTTGCTGATGATCTTCAGAGCATACTCTCTTCCAGTGGATCTCTCCACACATTCTCGGACCACAGCAAAGTTTCCATCCCCTAATGTCATCCCCACTTTGTACCTCTCTGCTATGGAGGCAGGGACTGAGGGATATTCATCCGTTGGGTCAACTGTACAGCAAAATTAGAAAAAAAATGATGGTAATGTTATAAACAGACACCAAATTATTACTATCAAACAAAGTGTTATTTCAATATGTTGATGTCCTCTGCGGTGTGTTACCTTCACTGCCAGGTCCATCTCCGTCATCCATTGAACTGCAAACCTTGGTAGACGCTAAAGAGAGCGAAGAGCCACTGTGCTGAGAACCCTGGAAAGACGATGGTAGGGAGACGAGGAGAAGGCAGAGTGTGTTTACACAAAGCCCATCTATTGTACTCTGCCAAAGTAGGGTATTCATTAGATTGGATTCTAATGAATATGGCCCTGACCATTGCCTGCACAGAGGCAAAATTAATCAAGTGTGGTGAAACATTATACTTTCTAGGATTTGTGTGGAAAAAGAGGGGCCAAACAATCCCCCACCACAGCCAAACACCAGACCTAGCCAGCCTTATGATTAATTAATGATAGTATTGCTGACAATGGGATTGGCCAGTCTGAGAACTTGTGTGTTCTCCCCAATCTATGATAATCACAGCAGAAATGTTGCTGCAGCAGTACAGCTGACATATTATTCAAAAGATAACACTAAAGCGTCATAATACACCTACAAACACAGCCTGTGTTGACGAAGTATTGGCATTTGGCTGATTCTTTCTCAACTGAATTCAAAAACATAGTGGATATTATCTGATATTTACATCTATACACCTGTGTACACAGGCATTGTGATCACCCACATCAACTTGTTAAGATATCTCAGTAATATAAACAATACTATTGTTTGATAAAAGCAAACAATGAGGTCTGATGTGTAGCTAGCATGATGTGGATTATTCTGATAAAAAAATAATCAAATTAATTTTCAGAAACTAAATACAACATTTGTTTTATCGTTGTTAAATTCCTTCACAAAGCTACAAAGGAGATCCTCACAAAAACAGATTTAAGGAACATCAATTCTCATTACCTGTCTTCTTCGGAGGCTAGCTGGACTGGTTGGAGAGGGACTTGGAGATTTTCCAGATCGAGGTGTGGAAAGCTGGCTGCCTGCAGTACCATTAGCTGTTGATACAGCAGAAATCAGCATATAGATGAACTACTACACAATAACCTAAATCTAAATCTACTTTTAATAGCTAATGTATACATATCAGGTTAATCCGCATTGTGGAATATGTTAAACAATGCATTTATTTTTTTGTCTCAAATGATAGAGACAAAAATGGAAACTGACCAGAACCAGTGGATGAGGGAGATTTGCTCCTGCGGGGCATCCCGCCACCTCTTGGGGAGGATCGACCCTGTAGGGTGGGGAGGCGGCCATATGATGCAGACTTTGATACCCTGCATTCTGTGGAGAAATAAATTTAAAATAAATCAATTAATTAAAATTAAACATCATGCAACAACACAAGGTACTATACAACAGCTTCAAAAATGATGTATACATAAAAGTACATCATTAATAGGGACAATTTAAATAAATCCAAAGAACCACAAATTGTGTGATGACATCCTTTCTATCTTGATCCCCAGATACTTTTTAACACAACTACAGAAGTAGGTCAGCTAGATCCTTTATTTCACCTAATGAATATTCATTGTGAAGCAAATCTTTTTTCATGTCTAACTGCAGTCTAAAGTCTGGGCAATAGATAAAAAAAAAGGCAAGAGAGAGGGTGCGACATAAAACAAAGACCCCCAGTCGGACTAGAACCAATGATGTTGTAGTTAACTACTAACACTAACACACTAACCATTAGGTTACCAGTGCAATCCTGACAAACATTTTAAACAATTTGCAAAGTACAACAAAGTATGAGCTGCAACAGTAACATTAATAGTCACCGAGGTATGAGTACAAATTTGCAAGAAATAACAGCATAAATTCTGAATTTGACATGTTCTGTATTTTTTAAGCAACAGTAGCAGATGTTTAATAAAAGCTATTTACAGTACCACTAGTCAGTGGTATGCTTAGCCACTGAAGAATGCACACAGTGATCCAAGCCTTTGGATGCAAGTTAAAGTACACCTACCACTTTCATCCAAGTTGAAGTCATCCTGATAACGGAATTTCTCTGGGCCACAAGCAATAAAAATATCATCTTCTCCAAAAAAGTCCTGAAGACCAGTGACCTGGTAAAGATTAAGATGTGTCTGTTAGTTCCAGTGCAAAAACAAGTATGATATGCCATCTGTCTACATTACTGAACATATTATTACAAGAGTACTGTTGCTTTAAAAAATGTAAGATACCACATTGAAGAAAAACAAAAACTGTAATAATTTGTTAATTAGTTCAACGACGCACAAGCTGCAAAATCCAAAGCCATATCGTTTTTTAGACTGTATATTGTAACATTCACAATGGGGATTAAGGTGTCCACCAGTCATTAAACAATGATATAACATTGTCATAAAAACATTTAAACATTTTACCACCCTTAGACATTCAGAGATCCAATCATCAAAACCATTTTAACATTCAGTGACCAAATTAAGCTATTTTCAAAATCTACTAGATCTTTTAGCTACACAATGGCCTTCATTCTTAGGAACTTTGGTTAAAATAATAAGTGAAATGTTAAAAGAATCATTTACTTTTACACCGAGAAAAACTGAATGACTAAGCTGATGCATCTGCTCATTTATTGCTCTCATTAATATAGGAGCCCATCTCAAAGGAGACACTGTCATAAATAAGTGAAGATGCTGATAGAGTCCTGACCTTCTCCTCAAAAGGCTTATTGATGTGCTCAACTACAGTGTGTGCCAGAGAATGCACAGCTTTCCTGTTCATTTCTTCCACATAGGGGTGAAATGCTGAAAATTGCATTATAAGTTGCCTCATTTTTAGGAACCATGTATAGTTCAGCAGAAGTCCGTTAAGATGAACAAAAAAGACCAGACAGGAGAGCTAAAACAATCTACTATGCTGTCATCCTCAGTTATGATTCTGGTTTCTGCTGTACAAATTTCAGGGTGCTTTGGAAGACATTTACTTCAAAGCTGTCTATTAATTAAAAACACAATATACACCGTTTTTATATTTTTTAAATAAAAAAACCAAATAGTTGGATAATCTCCTAAACAAAAAGATCAGTTTATCAGTAACCTCCATATAAAGCACCTCAAAGAACCAAAGGTCATTTAACCATGAAATCTTAAACCATGACAACAGAGGGGGGCTTAACATGTAGCTTTTTCTCCAGATGCCCCACCCTGACAGCTCCAGCCCATCACCCCTTCTCCAAAAGAGTCAGAGATCCCAAAGGGAGGAGAGTCGTTGCCAGGGAGACCAGACAGCTGAGTTTGAGACAATAAGGTGGATGTGGCTACTTCAGGAGTAAATGTCAGATCATATCTAAAGCAGTGTACAGTACAAACTGCAGACCACAAAATAATGTCACCATCAGTCTACGTAAGATGAAACAACATAGAGCACCTTGTCACAGTGACGCAGGTTTAAATATGGTTTCAGACCTTTTGGTGGGTTCACTTAAAAAAACAAAACATTTGTAAAAAATGTGTAAAATAATAAAGGTAGTTAAATAAGGCAACCTTATTTAGCCACTAGCAGAGATTTGAGTGATGGTGCACATCATCTTACCACTGTCCACTGTAGTACCAAAATATGGATTGCTTCACATAAAACCTTGATTCACTGATTTCATTGGAGCCACTATATAATAGAAACCTCATATGAACATATGATAGAACAGCAATCAAGAATGTGAAGCTGTGTATTGACTACTTGCCTGCTGGCTCAGTGACACAGCAGCTCCATCAGGCCTACCATCCCCCTAACAAACACACACACCCCCATCCAGCCCTATACTCCTTGTAGTCCTGAAGCACTCGCTTTTTTTCCAGAAACAATGGCAGGTATCCATACTCGGGGAAACTAATCAATCAGAGCCATGGTAAAGACAGCAGATTACACAAAAGACACTAAATGCCAATAAAACAAATCTTTATCAGTGGACAGATGGAGCTCTCCAGGGTGCTAAACCTCTCTTTTGAATTGGAAGACTGAACACGGCAAGCGGTCATTTAGCATGTAAGGAAGAAACATGACTCATCTTCACATCTTTCACTGGTTTTAATTTCCATTTGAATAAGCTCCCCTAATTTCTTTATTTTTTTAAACACTGTAGTAATTCCTTTGCCAGAATCAAGGATCAATCTTGCTGTAATGTACCAAATTTCATAGTGTACTGTCTGTGCTTAAAAGTATGTTCAGCAGAAAGAATAGGACAAAAACTTTAAAGTCACAGAAATTCATAATCCAAAATTCAAATATTTGAGCAATAGCTGCTTTAAGTCTGCATTGTGACGACATCCATACTGACATAACCACAACCCAAGCACACTTTAAAACATACTCCATTACAGTAGCCCACACTTTCCCAGCACTCCTAATCACGATGTCCTAGTCTTAGATTTCTATATTTAGACCTTAGAAATATCTGAGTCTTACAGGCAGAAAAAGACTATTTCAAGTAATTCTTCAAAAAAGCTTGCTTGCTAATATAACAAAAAAATAATTTTGGAATACTGAGAGAATACTGAGAGTGTGTGAGACTACAGCATTTCTAAAAATTAAATGTATATTGTTTTGATTACAAAATGATCATAATGTAGGATTATCATTGAATGAACTTAGGAAGTTTGAACAATATGACTCCATTGTCCCATTATAAACAATTATTTACCTATAATAGCAACTTCCAATTTAGCTGAAAAATAATAACAAAAAGAGACCAAACTAACTTTTCATTCTTTGCACCAAATGCAGTGGGACACTAAGCATGTCACCATTTTTTGTTTACCAGCCAAGTCACAGCAGTAGCCGAGAGGAAAGCCAGACTATGTCCCTTCTTCTCATCTCTCCACTGTAGTTACAGTGAGCAGTTTAAAAATGTCACAATTTAAGAACGTTGCAGTCCTTAGCAAAAAACTAATATTGGTATATTGAACTATCTTCGCATCTCTAAAGCATGTATGGGCTGTTTACCACATTTACTGATAAATAATTTTACCATGGAGCATTAAGCCTTTGCTGCATGCACTGATGTCAAGCTAGGCTCCATCCTCGGGTGACTATTGACATCTATTTCAACAAGAAGTGTTGATTCTGCTGACACAGAGAAGTTAGCAGTGTGCATAATACAATTATAGTATGGAGCCATATCCATATAGCACTGCACATTACAGTGGGGATCGGAATGCCATGGGGTAAGTCTCCACAGACTTAGTCATGCAAATATTCTCTGCTCCATCCCACATAACGGCAGGATCACATCAGGCCTTGGCATGTCTTCTTGCCCTAAAGGGCCTCATCTGCAGGGTGCCTGCATCTCTATCGCTCGCTATCCTCTCTCCCTTATCTCTCCCCTTACTTTCAGAGTGAATCATGTTTTATTAATAATCAGTCACCTGAGGTTTATAAAGTGCATCCCAAGACCAATAATGATCCAGGCCCGTTTGGCCAACTTAAACCTAACTCATGGCAGAACACTACAAAATTACATAGGATTAGCAGTATGGAGGGATCACAGTCATGACGCAGAGGCACCAGCTAAGCCAATTCACCATCTTGAGTCAAACTTTTTTCTAATGAGATGGTTGCATTTAAAATGTATTTGGTAAACACTACATATAAAACAACCATCCCATAATTACTTGTATCTGCCCAATCAATCTCTGTCTCAGGACCAAAAATAGGTAATATATCCAAGGTTAAATACCCATGAAAACAGGCCCTTTGATGCCAATGGTTGCTTATATAGCCATCTGGAGTCACAACATGACAAGAAGTACAAAAACAGAAACTAGAGCACAGAACTGCAGCACTGCCAAGCACATAATATAATAGCCTATTATTAGTAGGGCACAGATGACACTGAAACTACTAAACTGAAGAAGCAACGATATCTAGCAAAGCAGAATCATCACTTTTACACAGTCTAAACAATCTCCCTTTGATCTATTGCAATTTCATGTCCATTTATATTTTGCTAAACAATCTTGTTTTGATAAAGTAAAATTATGAGAAATTATACTTCAACCATGTGCTCCAACTTGCTGCCATGTGTGTAATATAGCACATGTGTATAATAACGCTGCCAGACCAAGCACAGCATCTATGAATCCTCTCACACTTCACCTACAGGCCTGACATCACTACTGCACCGCTCTGCCGCAGAGGCTGTTCCTTAGCAACCAGCTCCGGAAACCATAGAAACCACCAGGAAAAAAAAAGAAGTCATTTCCTGATAAGGATACCAATATAGAGTGCAGGTGACAGAGTTTATGAACAGGTTTCCTAACAGAGGTGTTATTTCTGTGGGATGTCCTGTTACAAGTTTACTCAGTCATTCTATATGCTGTTGCCACTTACCAATTGTTCATGCACATTGGATCATAAAGAAAAGCATGTCAACCGA
The DNA here is from genome assembly GCF_900324465.2 of Anabas testudineus. Classification (NCBI taxonomy): domain Eukaryota; kingdom Metazoa; phylum Chordata; class Actinopteri; order Anabantiformes; family Anabantidae; genus Anabas; species Anabas testudineus. The sequence continues at coordinate 5,889,696 of NC_046622.1, read as the reverse complement.
AATTGCTATAACATTTTTAAAAATGTGAATTATTGTATGGGTACAGTGAATTAATATCACTGAGGTATAATGTAAATAATGGTACTTTCTCCAAAGTTCATTTCAGGGCATATGTGTGGTACTAACTACTGGCTAAGTGAATGTCCGTTTGATGGTGTGCTACTGTTGGTGGGAATGAGGTGGAGTCCTAGAAACCTATTTCTCGTAATACATTTAGCAAATACTCCCAGTTGACTTTAGAGTCTTCTGGGCTTTGTCTCTTCGGGTAAAGACACAATTCTCTGAGACATGAATGAAGAGCAGAACAGACCACTTGTACTGGCAGAGACAAAGTTCTATGTCTTCTAAACCTTAAAAATTTATTCACTGTGCTAAATAATATAGGCTAATACACATGGGCTCAGCTAAACTTTCTATGCAACAGAATGCAAAGAGAATATAACAACCAAAATCGCAGAATTCCTGGCTCCCTAGCCAAATGTATGAAAGTACAGTAGTAGACACAGCTATTCTTCAACAGATGCACAAAGGTCATGCTACTTGAGAGCAATTAGTGTACTAGTGGTATAGAATAGGCATACAATAGATGTTAAATTAAATGCTACAAGTATGCAACCAGATTTACCAACTGCAAGTACAACCAAAAGCTTTGCTACATGCAATTTAACTAAACATACAAATAAAAAAGCAGTTAATGACCCCATGTTTTTCCAATATATGTGCTTTAAAATTCAGTTGTTTGTAGTATGTACTGGGCATAATTACATTTCTGTGACCCTTCTCTAAGGGGAGCATCCAAAGTCATAGAATGGACTAACGCCAATATTATTTCACATTATCAGTTATAACTAAGCAAAAAACAATTTATGATGTGGATATAACTCTATACAAGTTGTGTACCTTGTGGTGCATACAGCCACAAGACTGCAGAATTACATGCAGTTTCCCACAATGTGTAACATTCTTATTTTCTTGCGTTTAGTTATTTTCCAAATTTCTCATTTTATTGAAATGTCTTTGACAGGTGTGAGATGTAATCAGCATTTAGATCATTTAACACCTACCATCTTGCCGTCCAGAGTATATAGCCTTCTCACAACTCCAGAGTCCAGCTTAATGGCATCTGTGATGTCAGTCATGACTTGCTCAAATGAGTGTGCTGTCTTCTTGTTGAGCAAGATCCGTACGGCCTTGCGAGGCTTTACTCCACTGCGGACTATGGTTACTAATTTGGGCTTGATGAAGTCCTTGCTCTCTCTGGTTTCTGGGGATCCAGCCTTCCCACTTCCAAGAGAAGAAGGGTCACGGACAGATATGGTAGTCCTAGCACCTAATGACCAGTTGGGGTTTACATTCTTTGTGTACTCCAGCTTCTTGTAGGGCTCTATGGATGCACAAACATAGCTCTCCCCTGTAGAAAAATCAAGACACAAACAAATTTGGATTTTCAAGCAAACAGAGGTTATTATACAGATGAAAGACTACAGCAATGATCACAGGATAGTATAACACTGACAATTTAGTTTTGACCTGCAGAAGCAGTTCATTTTGGTGAAGTCTGTGGCATAATTCATCTCACATTACTCAATCACAACTATATCTGGTGCAAACTTACAAACATTCAGGAACACTGCTCACCTTCCACCAGTTGGTCCATGCTGGTGATCTTTGTTGTGCCATCAACGGTATATATGGTCCGCACTCCTTGGGGTAAGTTAACATTATCTGACAGAGACCTTGTGAGGTCAGCCAGGAGTGCTTCTAGAGACCTAAATCGCTCCTGAGAAATGGCATACACAATCCCTTTGAAGTAGCGGTCCCCATTGCGATAGAAACGAACCTTCTTGGCCTTCTTTTCTGAGCTCAGTGCTTGCAGCGTCCTGGTTCTGTACAGGCTGCAGTGAGCACTATGAGTGGGACTGGGGAGTCCATTCCCCCTTGAGCCCCTTCGGGTGTATCTCTGAGCCTTGTCCCGCTCATCAAAGTGCTCCAGCTCCATGACTGTGTAGTACTATTACACCCTAAATCTAAATAATACAAAGAGAATCCTTATTATTTCAATAAGTATTTTAAGCTACAAACTACACTAGGTGTTTACACTACACACTACTAATACTGCTACTAATACACACATTACGAAGTAGCATGTCACACCCATTTCATGCAGCCCGAACTCCAGCATTTTAGCAATAAAATGACATGCATTGTTAGGGGATAAATACATTAACACTATAAACAGGGATCTCATGTTAAAGCTTACTATAATAACATAAAATGGCAAGACAACAGTAAAGATATGCTCTTGAAAAGGTGAAAGCTATCTTACCTTTGAGGTGAGGGCAGATGCAAAGAAAGCTATCTCTGAAGGCAACCTGTCTCAATTAATCATTTATTCATTTGACGCCTTGGATGAACCATGCGTCCCTTTGTTGTCCCTGTGATGGTGCTCTGCCTGCCTGCCTCTCCTGTGTCTACTCTGCTGTGTGTTCACATGCAGAGAGGAGGCAGGGCTGTAGCCGGTGTCCTCCACCCTCCCCTACTCCTCTGCCATTGCAGTGATTTACACCGGACCGCTTGGGTGTGTGTACGTGTACGTGTACACACACACACACACACACACACACACACACACACACACACACACACACACACACACACCAGTGCTGCTGCTGCTGAGGTTCTTTGCTCAGAGCGCGTACTCGCACAAACCTCGGTGATTGTAAAGCGCGTTCACGCCGAGGTTGACCTGCTTAAATAACCTCACCCCTAGAATAAGTCCTTAAATATATAAACAGCTAATAACCATTTATTTAAATAAAGCGTGGAAATAGCTGAAGAGTAGTTGTACCACTGGAGTAACTTGTGTTTAGGATAACATACAACACATTACACCGCTTCACATAGTAACAGCAGCTAACTTAGCGTTGGATTAGCTACGCTTCAAGCTAACTTATTACCAGTTAGCCTGCTAGCAATCTCACAAAATATCCACTGATTGAAGTAGTAGTAGAAAGTTCATACGCCTATTTACTCAAGGACTATACTTTATATATAAGTACACTTTAAGTGTTTTTATATTATACTTCTCCATTTTTCAATTTAGATGGAAATTGCGTTAATTGTGCACTACAATTAAGTTGTTATTTGACAACGTAATTTACTGCTGTTGGTTACTTTGAAGATCTAGGCTAATTCGTCAATAAATTATTATTTTAACTCTTATTATAAATTAACCAACTTACATAAAGTAGCTAATATTAGCTCTCCTTTCACCTGCAACATGTGTAATATTTAGATTATGCATTATAGTATCAACAAATCAACTAGTACTACTTAATTATAAGTATATTTTGATGCTAATACTTTAGCAAATCACAAGATAACGTTAAAAGACGTTACAGTTCTTTAGCTAGTTAGCTGTAGTTAGCTGTTAGGTTACCGTTGGGAGTTAGCTAGCTAGCTAAGCGTCATGAGACGACGGGACAAGTTGGATCAGGTTAAAACGATAAAACAATAAATGTACTACGACACAACACGTATATTAATCTAGAGCCTCTGAATTTTCGTTTAAAATTACTGCTAACTTACCATTTCAATTTCAATGTAGGTTACGTTGTGCATAGCTCATAGCTAGCCGCTTATCCCACTAGGGATCAGCTGCGCGTTGAACTAATAAATCCACATCATACACATTAAATATGTCTAAGTCTGCATCTTGCATGAACAGATTTTGCAGTAGTGGGCACATCACAACTTTTCCGGCCCTCAGCATTTTTGAATTTGCTCAAACCGATCAAAACAATTACTTTATTATAGGGCTTTTGTCCAGCTGGCCCGCTGGAGCCATAATTTACTTATCCCCTAAAGCTGGAAGGTTATTTTCATGAAGCCACTGTTTGCTGATCATGCGGTTCTAGGGAAAGGACTTAAAATGATGGAAAACTTGTCACTTGTTGAAGCTGTGACTTACTTCTCTTCCTACTTTGACTTTTACAAGTTTGAGGAGAATATTTATTTAATTATTATGAGAAATGTAGATTTTCTTGTTTTTCCTCAATGCAGTACAAATATGGAGTCTGTGGTCCTATTTCTCTTATAATAAAAAAGAAATAATAATAAATATTAATATGTATAAACCTTTAAAATAGTTTCTAAAGGTCAAAAGTGCTAATGGCTGGAAATGGCACATGTAGCCTCATTAGAAGTAAGCTGAGAATATGACTGTTTGCTTAATTTATTTATGTTCTTATATTGTCTGTTGTTGCAGTACTAACTAGAATAACCATTCTCAAACAAAAAAATTGCATTGTTTACAGATATTTACTGTATGTTGTTTGTTAACAGTATTTAATTTCAGATAACATTTTAAGAAGATGCAGAAGAATTGTAAACAAGGAAATCTGGCCAATATCACAATAATACGTCTTCTGATAGTGGATCAGATACTTCCTACAGTTGATACCCTGATATACTGAGTATCAAATCAGATGTTCCCCAGGCATAAATGCTGCCAGTGTATCTGGATCAATCGCTCTCTGCCATATTTCAGTCTACAGGAAAATAATTGGGTGAACCTGAGCCCTGCATTTATAAAGGAATGAAGCCCAGTTCATGTAATTTCACGTTAGTAATGATCAGTCACTCATCTTTAAGCCATGTGGTGTGGGATGTCTCTCTTGGCTTGGTGGACTCTGTTCCTCTCCCATAAGTAAATTTAGGCACAGCTGAACAAACACATTTCATGTTACCTCCACCATGGCCAAAGTCAAACTGATTATCTCTGCTATCTGATAATCTCTGCTTAGCTCAACTGGCAGTGTCTCATCAGCAGACAAGCAACCACTCATCCAGTAATGTGTTTTTCAAAGTACAGCTTCAAATTCTAAAGATCTGACAGCATGTAGACAAGTCATTGTCAAAACCGATGTCTGTTGTAGGGTTTCGCATAGTCCCTAGATGTGGTCAGTCCATTTTGGTTGGATTTGCTGTTGGATACCAACTGATGCTAATTTATTCTTCAAGTCTGTCTGCAGATCTCAAATAAATCCATCTTTTTGTTTTTCTTTAGCTTGATAAAAAGAGTAGATTTCATTAATTTCATTGATCTAAATCTTAAATAGTCAAATTTAAGGAAATAATTGTATACAGCATATAGTTGAACGTGAAATGTAAAATGTGGACAATGCAGAAACTGGATTTAGAGTCAAAAGACTTTTATGATGATGACTTGATGAAGTTGCTTAATTGAGTAGAGAAATGTGTTGACCTAACAAGAAGGAAGTCCAGTTGCCATAACTTAACATCTAGATCCAGCCACTAGGTGGAGGTATTAATGTACCAGAGTTTTTACAAAGACTGAATTACAGCAGCTGCTAGTAGAATAAATTGTTTTCCTGCCCAAATCTCAGCAACTCTAACTTTATATGGCACAAAACAGATACCACGCGACTCACACATCATGTGGGAAAATGCTGAATTGTTTTATTTCTTTAATCTTTTTACTTTGTCAAAAAGTTGTGGTTTCTGATGATAAAGAAATCTCAATGTGCAACTACAGGAATATGCTGAGAGCTTAAGCTGGAGTTTCCAAAGTGACAAACCAGATAGCGTCATTTCAAAATTCACATTTTGTTAAATGTTTTATCCACACATCAAAAATGATGACATCTGCATAAGCTTTTATATGAAATACTATAAATATTAGCATTTTGATATAAATTCACTGAAACACACAAGACAGCACTGCAGATTGTAGCAGAACACAGTTTTACATATTTTAGACTCCCCAGACTTGCAGTTGAGAGACATTAAAGTTTAGTAACCCTCGTTCACAGGAGATTGAAAAAACAAACAAAAAAACAACTGTCTAGCTACAGATTGAGGGTCTAACAAAAGTCCACAATAGACAATGGGCAAGTCTTAACATTAGATTTAGATTTTTGCATATTGGTGGATATGTGCAGCAGCATTGATTACTTCAAACAGTATTCAAACACATATTGACACACAATATTTGTAATCATTCATTCAAAGCTTATTAAACTGCACTTACCCTAGCTGGGAAACACACACGCTTCATAAAGACTAGGAGCAATTCCAGTGTCTGTTTAAACTACAAACAGCAATAAGCAGTCAAAATGTTACTTATAGTAGCTGAATGTTATACTGTGCATCAATATACTGTATCAATTATTGTTCTACTTTGGGTATTTTCATTTTATACTATATTTTACATATAAATTAAAGTGCTTAAAAGCTTTATAAAACTACTGTATACAATAAGCATTTAACAGTATGTATCTAGTAAATATAGAACATATTTGTATAAATAATGAATATTAAATATAGATTTATTTAATAGAAGAATACAAATAATGCTTTAAGGCATTGCTGAGGGAATAAGGCAGGGGCACTACAGGTTATTTGCCCGATTTTTCTACTTGCTTCCCATTCTCTGGCTTTTCCTGAAGCTTGTAGTCTTCCAAAATGGCCTGTGCCGTGTGCTTCCCAGTCCGCTTCACCGCTGCTTTGATCCCCAGGTTGTCAATATTGAAGGCAGTCATACCAACATTAATGGCAGAATTGACAGCGTGATCTGTGGCTTGTCCTGCTGCCGCCCCATACCTTCATCAGAAGTCACATTGTGTAAGAAGTGAGAGCGAGAGGCGGGAGACAGAGCATTTGGGGAGAATTAATTAAAGAGCAGAGGAAGATGCCATGCTGTTTGTGGATTTCACCCATGCAAATGCAATTGATAAATGTCACAGTGTTTTTCCACTGTGATTCAGAAAACTAAAGGTGGGAAATACACATACTGAATAACAATCTAACATGCTGTGTATATTTATGTTTCCACATTATCCCAATATCAGCAAGTACTGAAACTGTATAAAGCATTTAATGATAGTCAGATAGGAATGTTTGTTTTTGTGGTAATTACGTTAATTAAATCAAGGTCCTTTATCTAAACTGTCCAACTAAAACTCTTAAAGGTTGCGGTGAGTTTGCGGTATATCATCTCATGATATGTGACTATTATTATGGAAATAGTTTCAAATAATTTATGGCAGTATTTTCTCCAACACGTAGCACCAAGTCATACAATAAGGGAAGAAATCAAACAGGACAGAAACGTTGCCAGTTGTGAATTAGAAACATTTTAAGAAATCAGTGAGAGCAGCACCATTATGTGAGTTGCCAAATGGGCAAAGGCAGTAAACTGGCACACCATGGATGACTTCAGAGTCAAATGCAAAAGTCAAATCATTCCCCAAAAGAGGCTCATGTCATGCTTGTGATTAGTGGTGTTAAAAGTTAAATAGCTGTGTGTAATTAGGAAAAGATTCATGTCTTCTCATTAGGTGGGTCAAAGATGTTTTGTAGACCCCTAAATCTGCAAAGCAAATTGAAGAGGAAAATGAGTGAGCGCATGTTTGGGTTTGCTTTAATAATGCTAGATGTCAATTGCAGACCACACATGGAATATCTGTCTAGCAAGCAGTGTTGAGCAAAAAATTTGAATAGCATATTCAAGCAAGTGTCAGTGATTAAATAAGTAACTTAAAATAGAAGGGAAGACTTACTTATGTTTAACAGTGGAGACCGTCTCTGATGCTACACTCGTAGTAATGTTCTTTGCTGCTACTTCCAAACCAGTCCACATGGTGGCAAATCCTGGGCAAAGCCACAAAAGAGAAAGTATGTAGGCACATTTTATTACACTTCTTATTAACCACGTCCACTCAAAGGATATAAAGTGTACCTTGCACTCCACTGGCAGCCACAACCATGGCTCCATCTATGTTGGAACGCCCATCCTTGTCTTTCCTCATGGACTCTGGGATCAGCTTGCCTCCGTGTTTTTTCACGTGTGGAGCCAACTCCCGGCCCACGCAGCCAGCCACAGTACACACCCCATCCACTGCAAGCAATACAGCATTACTCAATTACAGGTCCATAGCCAAATGACCACACAAGGTCAGGAAAAGATGCTGACTAGAGATGACTCACTCACCTAGGAACTGGCTGACTTTGACAGCTCCCCCTGTTGCTTGCTTGGCAACATGGAGACCTTTGGTGACTGTGGGGCTGACATAGGCGGGTTTGTCCTCTGGAGTGATGTGCTCTCTGAGTTTAGATGCCCCTTTGTGAATGGCCTTCCCTGTGAACTCGGCTCCTTTCACAAGGCCCCAGCTTAGCCAGGATGCACCTGAGAACATCAGGATCATGCAGGGCTGGTCATGTTGGACTGCCGACCTCAATGTATTTTATAACAAATCAATAACAAACTAAATCATTTAGATACCCAAGCGGGAAGGCAAAATCTGACTTCACCTGTCAGGATCCCATTTGCCACCTTCTCACTCCACTCAGGCAGAGCTTTTTCCTCCTCAGTTGCTGCTGGTGCAGTCTCCTCAGGTGCAGCGATGGGCACCTTCTGACTGAGATTAACGGTGTCAGCAGCTTCATCTGGAGCCTGATTAAACAGACACATCAGTTAGATGTTATTAAAGTGTGGGCTGAAAATAAGAACTTCTTGTCAGTCAAATTCTTTGTACAGCTTGTCAGCTACTTTGTGCAGGCTGTACACATCTCAGCTCAGATGCTTGTCTCCAAGTAACCCCCAATTCACACAATAGTTGCTCTCATTATGCTGTGCTCCTTGTTACAATGCTGTATTTGTCTGCAACAAAGCAAGCACTATTTTTAAATGTCTCTCTGTAGTCAGTAAGCGGCTTCTTTTCATGCCAAAAAACCTCAAATCTTCTTCTTCTAACAAAAATGAAAGAAAAAAAAACTCAACGCAAAAAATGCCTACTTGCTGATAAGGAATTACTTCCATCAGAGAAGATAACCGGCCCGACTGTATGCATCAGAACTGACTTTGTTTGGCATTGATCTGAGCCAGCTTCTCTACCTCCATCATGGCTGAACTGGCACTTCTATTTCAGCTGAAGCTGTGAGGTTGTTCCAACTGCTGCAGATAAGAGCATTATAACTGATTAATTCCCCTCACCTGCCTGTTTCAAATCCCCACAATGCTGAGGCAGGGGCAACCTGGGGAAGTGTGCCAGCTCAGAAGTAAACAAGAGCAAGAGTTTCACGCCAGGCCAAACCAAGGAGAAAGTCTGGAATCCACACTGTCTGCAGCATCCACATATTGTGTAAGCAGCAAGATTTTTTTCCTTTAATATCTGCAGTGAGCCAGTTTCAAATGCTTGCATAATTTATTTGTGTTTGGATAAGGGGGAAAGGGTGTTTGAGGACTGTGAAACAGCAGTGAAATCAGAAGCTAAATACCAATTGCATCATGTTGCAGCTTTGCTGCATTTCAACATAAAACTTATAAATCAGTGAAGTGTGATTCCAGTCTTTGAACGATACACATAATTAAGATATCAGCGCTTTCACATGACCATCTGGAATTACCAATAGTGGCAGATTTGCCCAAAATAGCTGTACCCCCCAATGGCACAAGAGGATTTGCCAAAATGTGTTATGCAGCAATTCTTGGGTGATTTTAAATACTTATTTATTTTTGATGCAAAAACACTACAGGCACTTTTCAGACCAATTTAAGCATTTGTTCAGTGGGAAAACGGCTCCAAAAACCATGAAATTAAACTGCAAATAACTTGTCAATTATTGTATATTAAAATAAATAGGAGACATTTTTATTTGTTCCCCAAAGATGGTTCAAAACACGTACTGTCACAGATCTGATGGAACACACTGACAAACACTGACCTGAATTCTGAGATCTGTCATCTGGGACAGCAGGTCCTGGAACACCTCTCTGTCTGCAGCAGGCAGCTCAGAGGACAACACCACCCCTACATAATAGCCAGGAGCTGGCGCCATCATATCCGGAAACATGAAGACACCAGTGTTACACAGCAGCACTGGGGAGTCCATAGCCATCAGGGGATACAGCCAGTCACACACCTACAAGAAAGCACAAGAAGGTTCAGAGAAATAAAAAAGCAACAGCTAGAAAATGTGATATATGTCATAAATATGTCAGTGTATGACACCATGATTTCTGTGCCCTAATATGCAGCAAAACATGATGATGACTAAATTTACATGGGAGTCATATGTAATGGGGGAAAAGACGTCTGTAGAAACTAATACTTTGTTAAACTATGGGGTTTTTAATGTTGAAATGACAAGCTTTGTTCTGATTAGTGCAACACAGTGAGGTGTCTGACAGAACACAAGAGAGAGGACACTGTCTCCCTCTGACTGCTGCATGACTAACAGGATTACAGGGCATAACAGTGTAAGTAGGGTTTAGATAATTACTTGCACTCATGTGAATCACTGATGTCACCCACTGGCAATAGCACCTGGGAAATTCCCCAATAAGAAGTCAGATTTTAGTCTCCTGACCTTCTAGCGTCAGAGCAACGACTGTTTTAACAGACAGCAGTGGAAATCCTCATTACCAAAACACAACAAATTGCTCAAAAGTGGATGAGTTTGCTAACGTCGATAAGGCACTGTATATCTTAACATAACCCCTGCTTCATTATATTTATTATCACATGAAGCAGTGTTTACTTTTAACTTCCACACTGTCAACTGGTTCGAACACCTGATGGTCTGTACGGTGTTGCAGCTTATTTAAATGTAGGCTCCTTTGTTTTCGAATCTTTCACTGAATAAATCACATCAGAAAATAGAAATATCTGGTGAAGTACTCAGACTAATTTTTGCCCCTTTCGTATTTAGGCAATAATAAAGTTTCTAAACTATAAGAAGGTTTTCATTCCCTTGTGACAGAAGGAATCATCTTCCTTTTAAGGCAAAATATTTGCTGAACTGAAAAATGTATCTCAGAAGAATAAATAATTCTGTTATGAGCTAAATTGAATCCATCACAGCCAACATTAACTGCAACAGCATGGAGGGATTGCCTATTTGTTAAAAGGCTGAATGATGAACTAGTTGATGAGAGACAGTGTTAGTGTGACAAATCAGCAGTTTCCACATTAGTGGTGACTTTCACCTGAATGTTTTAGTCAGTGCAGGATGTGCCAGATTTATTGTGTTTATCCATCCTGCTGTTTCAACAACTAGGATTTGCTGTAATGCTTCTATATTTGACTGTATTTGATTGTTCAGGTGTATCTGTTTTCTGATATGAGGATACTCAGTAACCTTCTATAGTAAAATAAAATCTACTAACAATAAATAAAATGTATTTGGGCATCTTTTTCAAATTAGAGAGTTACAACATCATGCACTGTAGCGAGAAGAGAAGGCAAAAAAATCTTTGTTAGCATTAACTTAAATATTAGCTAATAGCCAGTAGGTGCCATAACTGAGATTTCATCTTCGTCCACTTTTGAGGCAGTAATGATCCTTATCTGTAACTTCCTAGAATAAAGCCATTTGGATTAGGACACAAAGTCAACAGAACTCACATGATCAAGTCCATAGAGCAGGGGATAGAGGTCATTAACAAGCATATCTCCTCCTAATGATGACTCACAGACAACTTACAAAATCAGGGTAAAGGGCAAAAGAAAAAGTGACACTGCTATGATGACATTTCGCTTGCACTTATTGCATCAGATGGACACAGATTGGGTTTTTCTTACTTGCAGAAAAGCTGGTGGTCGGTTGGGCATTCTCTCAGAGTGATCACTGGTAAACTTGACCAGCCGCAGGTAACCAGGGTATGATGGAGCGCTCACTTGCCCTTCAGGTGTGACGAAGAAGATCTGTACACCGTGAGGGATGTACAGCAGCTGCTCTCCGTCTTCACCCATACTCTGGGGAGATGGTGTTGAGGTTGATGTACGACTGTAGAACTCATCACCGACAAGTGACAACTCCCCTGTATCTGTTCCATATGAGATAGATAGGTGGCCATCAGCTGCCTGAGGGGAGTAAGCTGGAGGCTGTTCGGCTGAACCCACAGGCTGTCTGCTAGGTGAAAGAGGAGCCACATCACAGCATGCAGGCACGACTTCAACAGCTGCTGCCTGGCCATTAGCACAAAGCTGGTTTGGTGGAGGTGGCCTCTTTGGATTCTCTTTGGTGGAGAGTTTTGGGTAGAGGCTTTTTTCAGACATGCCGGCAACACCAGAGCCAGACACGCTGCTTGAGTCAGAGCTGGTCTCTAGTATGGCCAGCCTAGTGGTGATGTTGTTCAGAGTCTCCTGCATCTTCTGCTGCATCTGTCTGGCTGATTCCCAGGAGCTGCCGACACACTCCTCTCCCTGCGAAGGCACACTGATGGCCCTGAGAAGGTGCTGTCGCCCTCGCTTGTAGAGCTCCAAGGCCTCTGCCTTGTTTCCAGCTTCATCTTCAGTCAGTCCTTTATTGATGCACTCAAAGGCTCTCTCATAGCCATCTTTGATCACCTGGAGTCTGGCATTGTCAAATGCATCTTGTTTGGCTTTCTCCATCCCCTCTGAAACAAGTAGCAGTACTAGTTAAATCTATTTACAGTTTACTTTCTATACCCAAACATAGACTGACTCATTTTGCCTTATGCAGCACTAAAGGTAGGATAAACATGAGCTGAATAACGGGAAGGATTGACAACTTAGCTTAGATTAGCTTACTTAACTTCTGCCCCAGTGCAGTAACCACGCATTATCTAACATCAGAAGTCAGATCACTCAGAAAGGCATTTACATTGATCCGTATCGATCTGATAAGCAAAGTTATTCACTCTAACGTAGCGTGGTCGAGTTAGTGGTTTATCTGTTGTAAAACAGGTGATGACATTTGACTAAAACAGGAGACATCTGCTGACAAAGCCGCCATGTCAAACAACAGCTTACATCTGTGCTCATGACTCATGATGTAATTCATGGTGTAAACAGCAACATAAATACAACAGTGTCTGTTAAGGTAATCAATATTAGCTGACATATGCTAGTTAGCATTAACCTAGCTTCTTGGAGGCTCCTTAGTTAAGCTAGTTAACTGTAGTTTAACTTACCCCTGCGAGTGACAAAGTCCGAAGAACAGCTTCACTGTTAGCTCTTAGCTTTCTTTTAATAATCTTATGTGTTCTTGTCAAATAAGGATCCGTCTAGCTGCAGAAACGGCATCAACCTAAACTAGCAACAGGCGTCCTGAGTTGTGAAGTTGTGACAGTCACCAGGTTTCTAACCTTTCAAAGTTAAAGTACCGTGACCGGAAGCGTCGCTGCTTCATTAAACACGACACACGCACCATGACGTCAGAACGGACGCAGTCGTACTGACGCTCTTAGCTTTATTTTGAAGGTATCAGTCGGAAGTTAAAGTTTACGTCTCATGACTACAACGACATAATAACATCCGGTTAATATTTTCAAAATATATGTCCAGCAAAAACAAAAACACAACAAAACCAGAAATCGAGCTTCTTTATGGCATGTGCATGGGTCGCAAATAAAAATGTCTTAACTGTCAAATGTATTATTTTTGGTGGTTTTATTTTTTATTTTTTAGCAAGATTTAAACATGGTCATTTAACAGGTAAAATATGAACTATGAGTGTTTACTGCCCTCCAGTGGAGACACCCTGGAATTATGACCATGACAGAAACATAAAAATAAACCCAAAACACACAAATAAAATGCTTCCCCTTAACTATAAATAAATAAGTGGAACAAAATCAATTTAGATCCTCTAATTTTTTAAGTTTGCCTCAAACTGAAACAGGTTCATCATGCTATACTCATTTCTTATGTCATACTGGACTTAAAGAGAGTCTTTTTTTGCAAAAACGTATTAATCTGCATCTATAGCTAAAATTGAGCTTCAGCAGTCTGAACTGATTAAATCAAATGCATTTTTTCCAAAAATTGTTTTTAGCATAGAATTCACTCTTTATGTTAATCGTCAGGCTTTGACATTGGGAGATATCCACTTAATGTGACTACTGTGGAAGGTTACTGCCTCATCCTTTTGCTTTCATAGAGAAGACGTGGGTGTTGTCCTCCATCACTCACTAGGAAGTGTCTGCCCCCTTCCTCTCTCTACAGCCTGTATCAACAGGGGGACTGATCCCAGCGACTAAAACCTGTTTCAGTGTTCATGTAGGCGTCTGATTATAATTGTTTTCAGAGGATAAAAGTTGTGAACCTGCATCTTAATGTTTAAGCATGTGGCGATGTTAGTAGTTAGTTCTTGATCTATTCCACAAAAATGCAAAATTCTAATAACCATAAATTAAAAAGAACAAATTTTACTCAGAAGATCTCCTGTTGGTAAAGGCTGTCAGTACTACAGAATACCAAGCTGTATTTGCACTCACCTTCTCATCTCAAAAGACAACCTTCAATTCCTACATGATTTCCTGGCGCAAAACCCAACACTAGCCTGATTTTCTTTTTTTTTTTTAATGCAACATGTGACCTTTCCATGTTTACTGACCACCCACAGAAGAAGCTGAGTAGAGTAATCTGCTTACCGGCAGTCTGAATTATAAGATAAGATCAGAAAAAAAAAAAACATCATTCAAAGAGATATACACAATGGGGTTGTTTGATTATGTTTCCACTGTCTGTTTAAACAGTCATTGAACATAATGAAATAAACGTGAAAATGTAACATGGCTCATTAGCAAGAGAGTTCCTAAGAAAAACAAGTGGAAAATTACAGAAGCACAGCTGCTTCTTTTCTGTTCGTCTTGCAAATTTCATGGGAAAATCTATACAGATTTGGAAAGCATCTTAAAAATATAATGAAATATAATGTATTAGTTGAAATTACTATGTTCCTGTTCATCTCTCTATGATACCACTGCTATGAGTGTAAAAGCTATAAAAGTCACCATTTCAGTTCATTTTTCATGATGCTCTAAACAAAGCCACCAAAATGAATTAACATAATGTTTACAATAGTCAGGAAAAGGAAATCCTTGCACTTCAGTACATCCAAATAAAAAATGACCTGACACTCCATTGTTAGGATACTCGAGGTCTGTGTAAAGAGAGCAGTGATGTAAAATGTGAACATCACCTTGTAGTTTTCAATGAAGGCCCCTGTATTGGGTTAAGGTAAGTTAAATGTTGCGGAGTGCTGATAGTTGAGGGCTAAAATCTGCAGAGGGCGCCAAATCCTGTCTCAAATGGAAAGACAAGCTGGGACAAAGAAGTAGAGAAAAACAGATTGGTGTTTACACCACGGCGGCTTCATGTTCATCATACTGTTTGTAATCCGCATGAGTTTAGCATTTTGTCCAAGCATGGAAAAGATTAGGGCTTCGGCTTGGTATAAATGTGGCTCTAATGACCATTACATTTTCTATTTTTAAAGCATATAGGTTTTAAACAGAAAAGCCAACAGCGCAAATCAGTGCATAATTAACTAAGAAGTTATTTTTTTCTTATCCTTTCAAGTGCTCGTTTTATTATTCTGATGGCGCCAGTTTCTGCCTGAGTCCCAACAGTCGCTGTGCGTCTAAAGAAAGGCATGTGATAAACACCAGTCTCCTCACCAGTTTGACAGATTCCCAACATACATGCTGCACAGATACAACTGCACAGGGACCAGACTGGACACGCTCTCCACACATGTGGAGCTAATACATGACTGCTTAAGCTTCACAGCCTGTTTAACGGTGTCATTTATAAAGATTATGAGCTCATGTCTATAAAATTCGGAGGCATATAATCACAGTTTTGGTAAAAGTGAGGGAAAAAGATGAGACGATTGTCTTTCAAACAAATTCTCATACTTTAGTTGAATCTCTGTATACATCATTCTTTCTGTATTTAGTTCTTAGCTATAGTGCATGTACATTATATGGTTTACTGTGCACCTCAGTGTATCAAATGTGAATCTTCTCTCTTACAGTTGTTCTTTGGAGTGCATCTGACTATACTGCAAATGTTGTACAGTGCATGCCACTGCCACATTATTTTACCAGATGGAGCTAAATAAGGAAGTTGTAAATTTACTGTGTTTCATGGTGCATTACAGCAGTGTATGTCTGAAACTATAAGAGGCTGGCAATACATGTCTTCTGCTGTTCATGTTGGTTCACAAATGAAAAACACGTGTGTCCTTTATGCTTTTGGGGAAAAAAGAAATCATGAACAGACATTAATGATTATCCTCTTCTCCTGCAAAGACTAAACATGAGAAAAGGTGCTATTGCAGCGATACTATGACCTTTTGATGTTGTTGTTGTTGTTCTTCAACAGCTGCCACATGCAAAGAAAGTCCCATTAAAAGTTCACTGAACCTAAAACAGCCCGTCAGCATTTTTGCTCAGAATGAGCAGACTCGAGTTTTTCAATAGTCTGTGAAAAGAAAGGAATGATAACAGAATGATAAATGGTGAACGATAACCCGGCCAACATTCAAATGATATGCACGTGCTTGGTTCAAGAAAAATAAGAAGCAAGTCGAATTCTAGATGGTTTTGTGGTTTTACTGAACCTCCGTTATCCAAGTAATTGATTTTCATGGAGTTTCAAATCGGAGTTTTCTCCTTTGTTACATGAATACGTAATCAAATGCGAGTCATTTATTTATACAAATTTCAGCAGCTGAAATCAGGCACGAGCATGTAATGAATGTACCACTCTGCTCGTTTTCGTAGGAAACTAGGAATGTGGATCTCTTTTTAATGTTTATTTGACTCCATTAAAAGAAAACTAAAAAGTTCTAGAAACTGTTCCCTTTGCCTTGACCTCCTATTTTCCTAGACTGCTGGTCTACAATTTAATCACTGTACACGCCAAAAGAGGCATTACATTTAATGATGAGCCAGTTCTGTGTTTTGTATTTATTTATTTGCTCTTTGTGCCAGACTTATTCCAGCTATGGATATAATTATAATAATAATTGATTGCAGACTTTTCTATGGAGTTCTATACGTCGCTTCACTTTCTTTCACACATAAAAGGCCATTTTTGTTCCATGCACCCGGGACCCTCTCTCTCTCGCTCTCTCTGTTATTCTCTCTTTGTTTTTGGTTTTTAGTGCTTTTTTTTACATTTAAAATGACAAAATGTCAAAATTGATTGATGATGATGACACCTAATCATACATTTCTGGCTGGCAAGTACTGAAATTACAGGGTACATTGCAGGTCAGAAGAAAAAAAGGGGAAGTGCAGTAACAACTGTGGATTTGAAATTTTCTCAGGCATTTAACTCACCTGTATAAACCATCACCTGCTGTGCTTAAAGCTTGCCTTACTTTTCCCAACTGTAAAAACATTAGTAACACATTTATTAGTGCAAACAGGGCATTGTAAATAGGACTTTAGGTTGGGAATGTTTACGTTTATGTCTCATCTATCCCTGCAGCACAAACGCAAGTTATGCAGCTCCTGTATCAACCTCTGACTTGTGTGTGATTTATATCATTAAAAATATCTCTCACAACCATTGTTACTGAGAACGATACTACTTCAAACAAAGTCGTAGCCAGTATCAGCAGTACTGCCAGTATTAATTTATTTATAGTTCCTTGGGCAAGTCCATTAAATAAGCTATCAACATAACAGGGACGCTATGTCACTGCGGTACCATATGATGGTAATTATGTAGACACAGCAAGCAACCACAGATGTTGGAATCAATATACAATGTATGCTGTCACTGAATGTATTGGATGGGAAGGAAAAATGCTGGTGACACAAAATGTGTAATCAATTGCATTTCATGTTCTTGAGATCAACAGATTGATCAAAGTGGGATAGAACAAACTATAGTACAACTAAAAATGTAATCCGGTGGCATGTGTGTGACCAGGACAACAGACACAACAGACAATACAGTTTGCGATTCCAATACTGTGGAAACATATGTTGTCTTTCCTTCTTTTCCAACTGAAGCAGGGCAGCTGCGTCCCGTGTTATTTTTGATACATCAATACATACCTCTAGCACACACTTAATCAAACCCATATGAATTAATTCAAAGTTTCTAATGGACATCAGAACTTGAAGTCACAGTTTCCCCTCAACTCCCCACTGTGTATATACTGGCTAAAATAAGTCTCTTGTTCATGCACCAAAAATGTTCTCTGGTTTGAAGAAAAGTGTTACGCAGAAGTAAGCTCGCAGCAACACTTCAAATGAATCTTGATTAAAAGAAAATTCTAGCAGTGGTTCAAAAACTTGTCCTTTGGATTTTAGAGTTTCTAAGTTCCCCAAGTAGCAACTCCAAAATAACAGGCGAGCACTGGGACATAAAGATGGGATATTTAGGGCTCAGCTCCTGTTATCTCACACTCAGGTGAACATCTTTGACTCTTGTAACTCACTTTCTTTGAAAAAGACACACCATTAATCACGGTCGTAAGAAACGACAGAAGAGTGTTAAGTAAGGTTCCTGGGGCTGATTTATGAGAGCCTACACTTGTCATTAAGTTTTTCTTAAAAGTAAGAAAAACCTTAACTTAGTCTCAGTGTGATCACTCGAGTCTCGCTTGCAACAAATGCCCATTGTTCTCAGTTGATCGCCTCATCAGTTACAGCAATTTTAAGTTTTAGAAAGTTTTTTTTCTGAGTGCGGAAGAAAAAAAACAGGACTGTATCACAGGCCCTAAACTTGTCTCTGCTCTGTGATTCATGGGCAGACAGATCCTGTTCTCTTCTGACTCCAACAAGCTGCAGAGTCCTGAGCTATCAGTCCCAAGGTGAAACAAGACTTTAATATTTGGAAAGACAATGTCCCAATTAAATTGCTGTATCTGGTTGAATGTGAGCTAAATGTGGAATTGGGTACAACTAATCTGAAGCAGGCGTATACTAGGAGTCATTAAAGTATAACATGGGGGTATTTTCAAGTACTCACAGTAAAAAACTAAAGGAAAAACTTGAATAAATAAATCACTCAGCTGTTAAAAAGTTATTAGCTTCACTAGAGGCTAAAGTAAGTTCTTCCAGCAAACTGACAGTGCTGCATTTATATGTACACGTAGAATTTACTATGATAACTGACGTAATTTGCACATAACTAAGGTATGTTTCCCATAAACTCCAGTTCATGGAACTTGTTGTGCCTGGACATAATTCAGGGCTAAAACATTTCACTCTGTACAAAACCCCAAACCTCAAAAAGCACATTAAGTAGCAGCTACGTGATATTTAAATAGGAGCTACTACTTTGTTGATATTTTGTGTGCGGCGCTAACACAGCTCCTGAAAGTAAAGAAGTCATCATCCTCCTCAGCTGATGCTCATTATGATATAGGCCCTGTATATTGCTTACGTTTATGCTATGACTTGCTCTGTACAAACAGACTTGTAATGGCTTTGCTCCCCGCTACCGTGATGAAAACCTTTCCATTTGCAAACTGAAAAGTTGCCTGACATCCCTACAGATAACATCCTCACTGCACCTGCAAGTCAGCTCAAATATGTTTTTCCATATTTGCATGTTGACTATCATGAGCCTGAACCTAAAGTTGCCGTCCATATTTGAAGAATATCAAGTAGATGAGCCATAGTAATGACAAAGCCAGCAATGGAAGATTCACAAACACATGCAAACATCATTGGTGCGGTTTCCCAAGACAGTAAAATATCATTGGCAGGAAACTGTGGGAGGAAAGCCAAACATATTGGGTCTGCTAAGTCAACATCAACACTGCCAACAACTGATCTAAGACTGAAAAATAGGGAACATATCAAGCGTCGTGCTTGCACTTGATTTTTTAAAATGTGTGGCAAACTCTACTTAGATGCAAAGAGCTTTTTTATACCGACTGTTATGACATTTTAAAGATGCAGTATAAAACTAGAAGCCATTAATGATAGTAAATTATTGAAATAAAATGACTCAGGCTGAGCATTCCTGAGTAGGATGAGATAGTGTAATTATCATTATGGCCGACAAGTGGATGTTCGAAAAAGCATGATTAATCAGTTGTGGTGGAAAATGCATGGCAATAACATTGCATAAAATACCATTGGAGATGTATACAATGTGATAGGTATTTGTTTAAATAGATGAGCAGACCAAACATCCATATAGTATTATCCATCTGTCAACCATAAGGTTACATTTGTGAAGTTTTGATTTTTTCCAGTGTTATCATGCCCTGTTCTTGAGAATTTGAGACATTTATCAAATAAAATTGTAAAACAAATTCAAATGATCCTGTTAACTCATGTAATATAACCCACTATGAAGGCACGAAGCCAACAAAAATGTTGCAGTAACAATGTCACTGCCTGCCCCAACACATCATGACAAGGGTGCTGCTCCTGGCTAAATTTTCAAGTGTGGAAAAAGGAGCATGTGTCCAGCATGCCAGCACAGATAGAGGAATTCATCAGCTGCATTTAGGTGTGGTGCTGCTATCTTATCTCTAGGCTACAATTGAGACAATCAATTCTCACTTCAGTGTCTGGAAACTTGGCATTTGAAAATGTAATAAATTCTCAGTAATGATGTCTGAATAACCTGGCAGCATGTGGCGCTACTGTGTTGTAATTATAGTATATTTCAAAGGAATTAAAATAAATTATATATATAATAATTCACTGTGAACCTCACAATATGACCCACGGGCCAAGCTGCAAATTACTTTAAAAATACAACAAACACATTTTAAGTAATATGACTGTTTCTTTTTAGCTTTTATCTTTACATAGTCAGTGGACTGGAATGCTATTAAGTAAATAATATAGTTTATGATGAACCTCTTGAACTTGAACTTTTGACAATAAGGTTCTTTATTTTTCTATGGAAAGTCTGATTCAAGTCCTTTCCCAGTAATTGTATTTTGCGTACTGCTACATCTTTTGAATGTTTGACCTTTACTGTGCAGAATGATGTATGTCTAGAGTTTGACAGTTGAAGGTTGAAGAATTAATCTGCCAAAAGTTAAAGTTTTCCTTTGCTCATCTTAAATTCAACTTAAGGCATGTGGATACAAGCAGGATTTGTAATATGGCAACTTCTTTGGCAGTCAATCAAAGTCCAATATGCAAATTACACAAGTAAAATGCCCACATCACAATGTCCAGAGCACATGTACAAAATGTATCCAGCTATTAAACCTTTTGATTATTAAAATTTTGATGGACTACACCATCACATGGAAAATTGTAAATATTGTGTGCATCATTTAAAACTCATGCTTCTATAATTTAACTTGATATATCCAGCTACTTTAGGAGACTCTGTCATGAATTCAAAATAAACTTCATTGAGTTTGACTCATGCTTCAAAAGATAACGTGTCATGATGGATTTACTGCTGTCTACAGGAATGAGGAGGTTAGGTCAGACATTGGCCCTAATGAACCAAATTAAATAAATTCACATGAAACAATGTGTTACACAATATGTACTAATTAATTGTTCTATTTAGACATATTGATGTAACTGCAAATGTTGTTTTCCTGCAGTCACAAGGGAACATACTAAAGCAATTCGCAGACCACTGCACCAGTACTGGCTGGCCAGGGAGGAAACAGCAGAGAGGAATTCTGGACCATAAAAGCATAGGGAATCCCATCTACGTGGCTTATGGCTCCCAGAAACAGCTGGAGGAGTGGAAGGGGAGTATTGCTGGCCATACAATCTTGAAGCAAAAGAGTGAAATATGGTCTCTGCACTCCTGTGAGCAGGCACACAAACAGAACTCATATATGCAGCTAATAATGAACAATGATTACAGTGTTAATTTGTGCACTAATAGCCACTGGATAGTTTTCAACACACACTCCCTGAGGTGACATAATTCAACTCACTTCTTGCTGTGCCTGTGTGTTTACAAAGGCATTTTGGTGCACTGTTACGGCTAAAAGGCACTGAATAGCTGGACTCTAAATAATAACTATGATTCAGATGTGTTTTACAACTGGTTTGGGTCACAGAATAAATAAGTACGTAACTTTAGTATATTTGTTTAAAAAGCATCTGGAAAGGTGAAATACTCATGAGAAGAGATTCAAGAAAAGGAATAGTCAGAATACAGCAGAGGGCAAGATATTAGAACTTCAGTGTTGAGTCAACCTGCAAGTATGAATTTCACAATTTGCAATCATACAAATACAGATGTATTTGCAGAAATGATCGGGTCAGAACTCTCAGGAATTACATCTTTGTTGGATTATTCTGCACCTCACAACCGACGGTCCACGCCAAACTTCACAGCCAGTGCAGCAGGTTTTATGTGTAACATCTATGGGGAGAAAAAACATAGGGGTTGACATAGTTCGTGGTGGTTCAGGGTGTACCTCCCCCTAAAAAATTATTAAGAGTAAAAATGGAAGAAAAAATACATGGCACATCAGACTGGAGTTTACATCCTATCACATACATGTAGATCGACTTTTGCCTTTACAACAATCTTTCTCTAACCTTACTGAGGTGCCTTAGCTGCTCAACACTTATTATGGCCTACTTTAACCACAAGGTGTAATGTGTAAGCTCAGAAACATATTAAATAACATTCTCAGATACAGACATAGTGAGTTTAAAAGTGACCATACTAAATGTTGAGACTCTTATATGCTATATATCTTATATAAGCTTATCTACTTCATTGACACATGATATTATTCCAATAATGCTGGCAAAAAGATAAAAGGTGTGGTTAAATAATATTCTGAGCAGCCATTGGATCACTATGTGGTGTGACAAATAACAACATTACAAGATTTGGACACTGCACTGTTGTACACACACACCAACCCCTAAACTTGAACACCACTGTGAAATATCCAGTACAGTATATGTGTGGAGGATCGTCCTCCAGAGGTCACTGACTTTTTAAGCTCTTGCTCAGATAAGTGTCCACATTCTTTTTGGAAGCACTAAAGTTAAAGTTGAAATGTTCAGTTGCTGGGAAAAGCATTTTTTTCTAGGATGTAAAAGTCAAAGAATTTGTAAATATTGCAGGTCATTGAACAAGTTGCCACACCAACATTTAATTTAGTAGAAATGACCAGTGGCTTATATCCCCTGCATTGTTGTAGGGTGCTGTAAGGGTTAAAATCCTCATTGTGTCATGTAAGCTGCGGGTTCATGATGAATAAAGCATTTCACAGTATTTGGGTTGGCACAGGTAATGAAAGGCTTTGAACCTGAAGGTGATGAATTTCCTTAAACAAGAAATGATTTGAGCATTGTACTCTCATGTATTCTTTCAACACCATGTGAAGCTCTCTGCTGTCAGACTACAATTTAAAACTAGTGACAAGGTCAAATGTACAAACGCACAGTAGTGCATTCAGTCTCAATGGTACAAATAAAGCAAAAACAAGCCTGGTGATCTGTCAGTGATGTGCTTAGAGTGATGCAAGAATTCTTGTTTTTAGTCAACACTGACAGAATAATCCCAGTTCTGGATGTTGGACAGTATTTTATGTATTTTCCACAAACATTACCAAATCGGTTCTGTCCACCTGCCTGTGTTGGACAAACTGTCAGAGACGTTACATGCTGTTGATCCATCTTGTGCTTTGAGTCAGATGTGGAATATGGGAAAAACATGTAACTGTAGCTGCTGCTGGTCAAACTGACCCAGATATCATTTGTAACCTTACTGATATCAGTGTTAAGATTTTAAATAGAAGCTCAGCACTGACAGACTATGTGGCATGGAACCTCATAGTGACATCTTCAAAAGGAAATCTGAAACAGAGCAGCTTTGAGTTGGAAAGGACGGTTTGGGAAAAAGACGAGGGTGGAAAAATGAGTTACGTGTGGATAAAGGGCTCGGTTTCAGGAAAATGTATCTCTGATACGTACCAAGTGACTTGCTCAACTCATCTTACATTCTCGATTCCCACTGAAAATAAGGAACCACAGAGGAGACACATTTTACAGCTGGTTTAGGTCACATAATAAATAATTAAGCAACTTAGAAAACTTCTGTAAAATAGTCCTCTAGCTTCTTGGGGGACTTCGGAATTGAGGACAATAAATTATTTGAACTGATGAGCTGCAAGTTGGAAAATGCACAATGTGCCTAAAATCTGCCTGCATAAAATCCAGAAATCATCCTTCACCCCACCACAGTAATTATTATCAGCTGCTGCATGAGAATTTAATACTTTCATACGACCAATCTGAATATACCTGGGTATATTCACAGGTAGCAACACCTAAACACATCTCAAAGGGTGTTTAACTGTCGGGAGGTGATGAGAACTTTAATCGAGCAAAGCCAAAAGAGTGCGGCTAGTTCTTCAAATATTATCCTCTGAGTTATTGCTTCTGTGTAACGGTCCAGTGAATTCCTCATTACTTACAGATACTAAGTCACCTGATCCCCATTGACCATCTGAGAACTGGTGAGTTGAGCAACAAAGGAGGCTGCTGTGAATATTTCTGATTTGATAATGTGCCATATTTATTTCAAAGTTGGCTCAGACTGTGGCAGGTGCATGTTCTTGAAAGAGAATACGAAGAGACTTGTGGGTAAATAAAGGATTCTCTTTGTTTGTCATACTCAATAGTATTTAATCCACATGTGCTTTTTATTGCATTTTACGTAATTATCCACACTGGAGCCAACTGATCAGTATTTTGGACTTGCATGGAGGATTATAAAACATAACGACTGTCCATTTCTCACAGCAGAAAAATATTGAATCCATATGAAGACAGTATAAGAGTTTAAATCAAAGACATATCAATATTAAGTGGAAAATTCCACCTAAACTATTCACTTTAATTTAAGGCCCAGAAGATGTTTTTGTTTTGCACTATTGAAGCTCATAAGTCCTGCATCTGACCATTTAAAGAGTTATAAGACAAATGCTGTCCACGGTCATAGTATGCTAATAAATATTTTTGTAGAATGATTTGATCCCTTTAAAGGGCACAGGACATGCAAATGGACTGCTTACTTCATGTGGAACATGAATCTTGTAATTTTTCAAATTTGACAAGTAAGATTTGGGGGAAAAAACAGCTTTAATTTAGGAAAAAATGAAAAAACAACAGTGGAGAAAAGGTTTCTACAGAAAAAGATTGTCCTTCCATGAAAAACAACCTATCAAGTCAGTAGAACTGACAGTTTCTTACTAAAACATCCATGTGCAATCTGTTTTTTTATAAATATGTCTTCTAGATAAAACTATATCTGATCCCAACATTTAAGAAGCCTAAATGTTACTTAATGTCTCGATTTCTATGTTTGGAAACAAAATGTATAGTATGGATCTAGCTATAAGACGAGATCTCTTCGCAGCTGGATTTATTATGATTGAGAATTTTGTTGGTGTTGTTTTATTTACATTAAATTTATTTACTTTATAGCATTGGAGTAAATAAAGCTGTGTTCTGTGGAGCCTTATCAACAAAATGTAAAATCACATTGCTGAATGTATCAGAATAAGGTTTATTCTTATTAGTTAGCCATCAGCTGGTATCATAGTGTGTACCATCAACGTTTTGAGTAAAGGAAGGTAATCCTGACTGACTGAGTTTTGAAAAGGTAATACATCACCAATCATCTGTAGAATTCTGTTGCCTGAGGCACATCTCACAACCCAAGTTTAACATTTTCAGGCAAAGTCTTCACAACACCTCACACTACTCACACTAAGACCCATAATACCTGGTGTTCGGCTCTGCAAATACAGATTTTTTCAACCCAGCAATGTAAAGTATTGTGGGGGCAAATAACCAAGAGCCAAGAGGGACATGGCCCGAAGAAAAGCCACGATTCTTGTCTAGACATGCTTGACCAAGTACACAGTATTAATAATGTTCAACAGCAGTCAAACCCCTCCTGATACTTTAATGGTACCTGAAGCAATGTCTGAAGCATTACTTTGATTATTCAGGTCACATATGGTTTTACAGTCAATGATAAAATAAAAATGAAAAAAGTTTTCAGTATTCATGTTGCCTGAATACGAGGAGATTTAAAATGTTTTTACTGCCTTGGTAAAGACAGACTTTATTCTATTGTTGTGTCTGTGTATATACATGATGGCACTGCAGTGGAAACTCATCCAAGACTGAACACTTGCCAGTGTGTCAGGATCATGTCAGTTTTTTTGTTTCAGTATTGCATCCAGATGACGAGTCACTTTCACACAGCTGCATTCAAGGCATTCGCCGATATGCACATTTACTGGGCCAAAGAGTTCTTCTGGGATGCTTGTAAGATTGATGTGGGCCAATAAAAAGAGACTGAAACCTCCAGTGAACTCACTGGTCAGATGATGTATAATTTTATATTACATGAAAAACAGCATACTATTCTACTATCCTACTTTCACATCTAACCCTTCGGCATTTTGAAGATGATTAAATGACTAATTTGTATTAACGACACACATTATCAATTCAACGTAACCAAAACTGCCTTTTCTTTTGCAAGTGTGCTTTTCTCAAATCTGAACCATGATAGAAAGATGAAAGATAAATGCTGAATGACGCGCTCGTGCAGCATCAAGATGCTCTAGGTGAATTAAAGGAGGAGCTGTTGCTGGACGTAATGAGAAGAGGAAACAATCATGCCAAGTTAATGAAATTTGAATCAGCTGTTGGTGATACCAGCACCCTCATAAATGACTGAATATATTATTTTGAAATCAATGCAGAGTACAGTGGGGAAAATCCCGAAACAAATGGCCAGGCAATGAGACCCTCCAGCACATGTTTTCTCAATTCCCTGACAAAGTTGTAAATGTATAAAATATTGCCCACCGGCTGCAGAATATATTCCGTTTCCCTGGAGGAAGATTTTCATATTACTACAGCAGTTGGCCTCAATAGTTGCATAATCTCTTCTAAAAAGCTTAATGTAACAGCTTCATTCTAAACACTATCATCTAAATGAAAACATTTAACATAGGATAAATAATTGTTTTATGTGATCAGGATTTCCTGCTCATCTCTAGCACTTTTTTTTGTCATTAATCTTTATACCTTTGCATTTTAAAGCTATTATTCAAAGCTAGCATGAGGCTCAAACCAGCCCAATGTGCTCCATCCAACCTTTCATTTCATTTACTACATTCGACAACTATACACAATATTCTGCACAGCCCTTCAGGTAGTTGCTGTCATCAAAGTACAATAAACAAGAATGGCCCAAAGCATGTTAATCAATCAGACATAAGGATTGCCTTTAATTCTCAGATGACAATGCTTTGCAGTCAATGACTGTCTGGAACCCATGACCAAATGCTCAGTTTCCTCCCTTAAGATGCTTTGCCAGGCCTCTCCTGCAGCTGCTTTCAGCTGCTGCTTGTTTGTGGGTCTTTCTGTCTTCAGTCACGTCTTCAGTAAGTTAAAAACATGCTCTTTTCGGTTCAGATCAGGAGACTGACTTGGCCAGTGAAGAGTATCACATTTCTTTGCATTGAGAAACACTTGGGCAGCTTTTGCTGTATATTTTGGGTCAGTATACATGCAGTATCAAGCAGAGTCCTGAGCAATACAGCAGTATTTAACTGAATCTGTGTGGACAGTATAGTCCTATACACATTAGAACTAATTATTACTTTTAGCAGCATTCAGGTCAACAATAAACACCAGCGACACATTTCCACTAGCAGCCATAAATGTCCATGCCATAACACTGCCTTGTTTGACACATGATGTTGAATGCTTTGAATCATCAGCTGCCATACTTTTCTCTTCCCATCATTCTGGTACAAATTTACTTGGTTACATAAGTCCAGTGGATCTTATTCCAGACCTGGTCGGGCTTGTTAGGTGTTTTCTGGTCAAAATCTAATCTATGAGGAGACAGGCCACACCTGACTGTCTAATTCAAGCCATTTGTTCCATTATTTATGAGCACCCTAGAATGGGTGTGCCTATGAAAATTGTGACTGCAGAATGGTTAATGTCACAGTTCTGTCAAATCCTTTGAATCAAAGCTGAAAGTTTTGACTTTGCTCACATCTTTAGAATTTCAAATTCAGTGTGGTGGTGTATGCTGGGAAAAAATCCCAAAAACTTATCTTTGTTTCATTATTAATGGACCTAACTGTATAAAATTTATCACTGGATGTCTGGTAAGAAGACTCAGTTGTTCTGTCTTTCTTTTATTTGTATCTGTTAAAGTTTTTATTTTCTTTTTTTGACTCAAGGGCCTAAGGACAGGGGTGTCATGTACAGATTTTAAAGCCGGCTTAGTCAAATTTCTGAGTGAGCTATATAACTTGACTTGACTTGACTTGACCTAATACCCTGTCATAAAGCACTTGTAGCTGGGAATGTTGAAGTGAGACTGAATTTGGGTCAGTGAACTGCAACATGACCCAATTACATAGGACAACTCACCAAATACTAGTGCAAAAACCACAAATTTATCAATCAGTACAGAGTTGTTCTTGATCTACGGTTTCTACTAGAGCAACACAGCAATTCTTGTATGATTGGCAAGAAAGTTATTATTTTGACTTTCCACAGGCCACTGACTGGGTGGGTTGGCTGAATGTTTCAATGCAATTTGAAATATTACTGAATAAAACCGTGTTTAAATGGAAACACATAAATAAAAAGAGTGATGACTTCACCAGTTAAAATACTAGCAGGCCAGCGCTTTGGCTTAGCTGCCTGTTGTCGATTTCTGTGAATCATTCTAATTTGAAATTACAGATGAGCAAAAATTATCATTTTACATTTAAGTTTTTGTTTGCATCCTGGTTGTTGCTCAGATTTTTACCGATCAAAGGATTCTTAAACTGGAACAAACAGTGCTGCATATGCTGTAAGCCATGACAGTAACAAAAGAGCTGGGCCTGACCCAAATGTTTGCACACAACAGCTCACATAATGTCTCTGCAACCTCAGGGCAAATATTTCAGCTGGCTATATAGTCACAAGCACTAGTTTAAATACAGTGTGATTTACACTCTTCTTACAAATCTCCATTTCATAATACCTACTGCAAGTAAGGACCAAATTAAATTGAATTATTGCCTCTTTTACATTATGCAACTCACAACATATATAGGCTTTAGTTTTTTGTAAGTTTCATACCGTGTATCATACTGCAAGATAATAAAGGGGAGTTTAAATCTCCCTTAAACTGGAGAATTAAACTTTTCTTTATAATAAAAAATACAAACTGCAGACAAAAAATGGTGTTTTAGACTCTCTTTTCTGAACCCATGTTGATAACTTCACAACCTTACAGGGACATTATAAAGGATTACAAACTATCAGATGTTCTTTTCAAATTGACAGAATTACATAAAAAAGCACTTTATTGAAAGAAGTTTGGAGAAAAGAAAAAAGAAAACCTGCAGCTGAATACATTGTCCAAAATGATGCAAGCATAGACACAATTTACATGAAACTTTAAACAACTTTCATCTAGAGAAATAAAATTGTTAACAGTTAAAGTTTTATAACCCATCAACATGTTTTTTTCTAGTTTTTATTATGCTGATATTTATAAACCCTACCAAAGAGTAAAGTGAGCTTGCTTAACAGTTCACCTCCAAAGGCATGGAGAAGTTTAGAATTGAAATGTTTTAAGTGCTACTCTAATGGCTTAAAAGATTTTATTGCTGCCCTGACTTGCTCTGTCTCTTTAAAGTCGTGCCAAAATGTTCATTTGTACACTGTATACATATGATCAACCAAAAGACTCTTTAAAATCATTGCACAGTCATACTAAGTATGCATTTAAAGCACCATTAAAATACTTATGAGAATTGTTTTATTTATGTATACCGATTGCAGTATACCTCTTCTTTTTTTAATAGTTTCCCATGTATTAAAACACCAGTTTCAGCCACCAGGGTTGGTCACTTTGTACTTTACAACATCAATACTCCAATCCGTCCATGCTCAGTTCCTTCCCCTTCTCCTGTCACCTGGTAAAATAAAGACAGGGACAATAAATACATGTCAGTCAGTCAGTTCACATGGACTGTGACTGTGTTAACGCAGTAAGCATTAAAGTGGAAACATGCAAAAAAACATTAAAAAGCAATGTTGGGGGTATATTTTGAATTATGTAAAGCTACATACATGCTGATTAAACTAAAACATATTTACCTTGTACAACTCTGGTGACTTTGGAGATGATGGGTTCACCCTCAATGACTCTTGTCACCTTGGTGATCGAGGGTTCGCCTTCAATGACTCTGGTAACCTTGGTGATAGATGGCTCGCCTTCAATTACCCTGGTAACCTTGGTGATGGATGGCTCGCCTTCAATTACCCTGGTAACTTTGGTGATGGAGGGTTGACCTTCAATTACCCTGGTAACTTTGGTGACGGAGGGTTGACCTTGAATGACTCTGGTAACTTTGGTCATACTAGGAACTATAAATGCAAAGAAGAAGGCATGTTTGTTTTTGTTTCTTTGTGTTGATAGTGCTACTTCTCTTTCAGCTGCCAATGCCGGCATGTATATGCATGTATCACTGTCTCTATGTCTCTGAATTATTTGGTATAACAACTGTCAGAGACTAATCAGTACATGTCTCAGCTCAGTAGCCTGCAGCCTCCCAATTTTTTTGCATGCAAGTGTTTCGCTAATGAAATATGACATCTGCCAAACTTTAAAGATTTAAATCATGTGATGATGGCTCCAACATACACTGATAATGTACACTGACCACAAGACCAATACTCATTATAAGTTGTAAATATCATTACTGTACCTTCCTCCACTTGAGTGACGAACCTCTCTGAAAACAACAAGAAATATAAAGTCATTAACAACAGTTAAGAAATCCTCTGACAGAAAAAACAAAAAGCACTAAAAATAACATAAGCACGATTGTTTTTACTTACTGATAAATGTAAGGGGGATTTCTTTATATCTGAATCCTGACATGTACTGTGAAAAACAAGTGAAAAATCTGTTACTACGTGAATAAGGGGGTGCATAGTATCACACAATGCCACCTAACATAAATAAAAAAAAAACTGTGAAGAATAGTAACAGTAAAATAAACCAACTACTCAGCGAGAAAAACTAAACTATAACACCCTTGTTCAAAAGCACAAGCTTAATGCACCAAGAAGATGAATTTCAAGCAGGTTCTTATCTTCTTATTCGTACATGAATTGTATTTTGGCACAAAGTGGCACCCTCCTCTTTAAAACCTTTCAGCTTTAATAACAACAAGTCAAGTTTTGATATAGCACCCTGATTTGCATGTAAGTGATGATCCTCCTCAATAGCATTTGGAGTTCCTGGTTTCCAACGGGTACATCTGGAAGAAAGCACAGGGAGTTAACCACACTCAGGCTTTTACAATATACTGTATATAAAAACAGTCCAGAGTGCATTTTATGACATATTTACAGGAAGGGGGATGTTAACTGGATCGAAATTGTACCTTCAGGATACAAGAGGTGGTTGACAAAATGAACAACTCCATTTGTGGCCATTTGATCAGATTCAGGGACTAGGACAGAATTCACTTGCATGCTGTTGTTTGCCTGAAGGAGACAATTACGAAAGGAACAAGACAATTAATTAAATGAACTCTCTATTACTGTTATTAATGTAATTAGCTTGACATCTCACCAAGGTGTAAGAGATTTTATCTGATAAAAACACATTCCTTTCAGACAATTATTAAAACTTTGTTTGACTTTATACTTTTAGATGACAAAAGCTTGAACTGGTCCAGGTAAAAAGTTGATATTCAGTCTTACTGCATTAAATACTTACTAAAGTCACTTTAAGGTTAGTGCCTTGGATGGACTTGAAAAGGTTTGTCACCCTAGGCTCCATACCGTCGCCAATGAAAATACCATTTGTGATGTGATATAGGAGGATGTTTCTCAGAGCTTGTACGTCGCCTGAAATGAAGAGCATACGAGTTGTTAATTCATCTCATTTGTCAATTTTAACTTCCCCCAAAAGTGTGTGAAATGTGTTAAAAACCCGAGGGGAGTCTGAGCGACATACTCTTAAACAAGTCCAAATCCCTGGTGCTCAAACCAGCAAAAGCCATATCGCTCGGGGCGAACAGAGTAAAGTCTCCCTCCTGTTTCAGCAGGTCAGTCAAGCCAGCAGCTTCCATCAAAGACAAAAAGATCCTGCAGCACATGGAAGACAACAGTACCTTCACTGTTAAAGAAACCACTGAGAGTTGACGTATTGCAACACCAGCATTTTCTCATTCCCATATATGCCATGTGGATTTAATGAAAAGATACAGAGAGATGTGGATATACTGCATTTTAATACCACAGTCCGTTTTGACTTACACTGATCAGTACTTACTTGAAGCTTCCATTTGCTTTCAGAATTTCAAACATAGTTTTTTCAGCTGGTTTCAACAGAGTCTTCGTGAGATGGAGGGCCCCATTGCTTCCTTCTCTACTGCCCCTTATCAGGCAGGAATTCTCAATGCACACAGCCTGTAGACAAAATCCACAAGTTAAAAACAAGGGGATCAAGGTTACATCACAAAGTTATGAGGACTGACAGTCAAATGACAGCTGTGATCCATGTACAGAGCAGCTACAGGCACCCAGCCAAAATGTTTTAGCACAGTGTGAGAGAAGAGAACGCACCGCACGGTAGATGAAGACCCTAAGAATTTTTCCTCCAATGGTCTCCAGCCGCTGTCCATTGTACAACTGTCCCAGGGTAACCTTAGTCTTCAAGATGTGGTTCTCCAGGATAAACTTGAGCGACCTCTGATCCATGGCCTTCACCTCAGCTGTTGAAGACAGAAATGTTCAATCAAGGTTGTATATTTACATCTAATGTTAGTTTGAAGAATAGAAATAGCATTTACCTTCTTAATCTTTTTATTTTATCTCACAGTTCAGTGGATGGAGCATGCAGTGCATCTCAGTTATGACAGAAAGCTGAATTTATGGTTTTAATGTAGGACTTCTGTTACTTCTTACACCCATTTAAAACTATGCAACTCCAAAGCTAAAAGTACTCTGCTTCAATTAACTGCACATTTTTGTTACAGAAACAAAACATCTCTACTCCCACAGGGAGAAATCCAGGAATGTTCTCTGGGGGAGTGGGTAAGCTTCTGGACTGTCTCACCAAATTTTCCAGAAGCTCCATATGTACTCACATCTATTCAATAATGACCCAATGTGGAAAGGGAAATAAAAATATTTCCCTTTATTGAATGTGACAAGGTGTGGGGCAGTAAGGACTTAAACTTAACCACTGGTTGAATACAGAGAGATGGGAATGATCAGGACTTGTCTCACCAGTGAAAGCAAAGTTGATGGGAGCCAGCAAAGTGTACTCAGAATCTGATCTCATGCCTGCAGAGAGGCCCATCTTCGCGATGTTGTCAGTGAACATTGACTGTTCTTTTCCCAATAGTTCCATCACCACCTTAGCTTAAAGGGCAGAAGATATTGTGACACTATTAAATTGTGAATTGCATGAAAAACAAACAGATACTAGGTGCAATGAACCAGCAATGTTTAAATAGGAGGAAGAGAAGAAGGGTCTAACCTGAGTCTGGCATGAGCACTTTTTCAATTAGGTGAATGACACCATTGGTGGTGACAATGTCCTTCTTCAGCACCATCTTGACGCCATTGACAGTTATACTGTCGCCATCACAGCCAATCTCAATGGTGTTGCCCTCCATAGTCACATAAGAGCTGCCGGCCAAGATTGCCTCAGCGCACTGGATTGAGTCCAGGAGGTGAAATTTCACAAGACCTAAAAAAAAGAGACAAACATTTAAATTAATTTTACTTATAGTTAAATAATGTGTGGTTTAGTTGTGCAATCTGTTGACTGCATGCACTTGTTGTTATATGAGGATATAATGCCATGGGAACCTGAAGACCCATGGGATCCCTTGGGTCCTTCAGTGAGAAGACTTGTGATTTCTTCACAGTTCTGTTGAACTTTATATGACATGGTCTGCTTTTACAGTCTAGGGAAGCTGTGGGCCAGTAAAAGGTGTTGGGTTGTTATATGACAAATATATGTATCACTGAAGCAGCTGTTTTCTGCCTTTCAGAGTTTACGCCAAAAATTAAAAGCAAACCAGTCAGAAATGTTGCAATGCTGAACTTATTTTATTTTCAATCGCTCACCGTCACCGTTTATTTGAAGCCTACACAGTACGTTACACTATAATACTACCAAAGTGTCAAATGATGTGTTGCATTGTTTGACTTTCCATCCACAATTACATGCATTGCTTGAAAACAGAAACTCAATTTTATTACGTCTCAACACATTTTTTTAATGTACAGCTTGCCAAATGTGTAATGTCCATTGTGGCTTCATCTGTTTTGAATTTGAGGATGTTGAACCAGCAAAAAAAAAAAAAAAAACACTTTATGGATGACTTAGTCTGGCAAACGTGCTGCCAGGGAACCACTGCATTTCTTTTCCTCTACCTACATCATTAAATATAAATACAGTCTCAGTTTGTTACAGTTAATTCAAACCATCACTCTCTGCTTTAGTGTTTTAAATGGTCTCAAGTGACCTTTGGGCATTAGGAACAGCAACAGACCTCTAAGAATACAAGTCTGGTTTACCTCCAAGGATCTCCTTGTCGCTCTGAAGTCTCTCCAACACATCGCCGCCCAGGCTGTCAAAGGCATCATTGGTGGGAGCAAAGAGTGTGTAATGTCCTGGCTGACCCAGCATTTCCGTCAGTCCAGCAGTTTGAGCCATATCCTAGAAGATGATTTCACCAACAGGATCATGCTGAGTTAATTTCACTATGCAACAGGACACATTTGCAGAACATACCACAAAAAAAAAAATAAACATTCAATTTAAAAGTAACTGCAAATGCGAACTGTGCACATTTCTTATTTCACTATTCATCCCTGCAAATGTTATTTTTGTAGTATCTTAGGCTTTTCCTACACTTCACCATGTGTACTCACACTGAGAGTTGTCAGATCATCGTCAACCTCAAGGACATCCCGGATGGTATTTCCAACAGCGCTGATGACACGGTCAATGACATGCACAACTCCATTGGTTGCAACCTGGTTGCCATAGATAATCCTGGCGCAGTTCACAGTCACCACCTGCACGTGACATCCCCTTTAGTATTATACCTCTTCAAGACAAGTTTTGGTTACAACTGCAAGAGGAGTGATACTCACCCCATTGGAGTAATGGTTAATATAGAGACCAAGGTCGTTGTACATGGAGGTGACTTTTCTATTATTCTTTAAATCTTTGGTCAAGAGGCGTTTGTTGACCATGTGATAATGCAGAGCGTTGTACAGTTCTATGTTGACATTGCTGATCAAAGCACTCCTTGTTTCCTGTTAAGTGACATAGAAACGTTAAAACCTTAAAGACAAAGATGTTTGGTAGCGTTCTTTCTTTGTTTTTCACACACCTCATCCAAAGCCTCCCAGGCCTCATTGCTGGGAGCAAAGAAGGTGAAGGATCCAGGTCCCTCAATCTCAGGCCTCAGCTTTGAAATGTCGGAGTATTTTTGTGTTGAGGTGGCTTTCACCAGACCCAATGTGTTATACACATGGTCAACCGGGGCCACTATGGAAGAAATTTACAAATCACATTATTGGACGCTAGTCTGAATTTGCAACATTTTGGGCCTTGAAAAGTTGGATCTGTCAATAATAAACTGAGACATCTTCTTCCTAGTTAATCTAGTCTGCTTTCCAATATGGTACACAGCTGCTCTACACTTGGAAGATATGGCCTCATCGAACCTTTGTGCACTATCTGCATTGTAGCACTTAACACATACCTGCAGGGCAACCTTGCATGCCATCCAACTTCGTGTACCCAGGGCAGCACTCATAAACCGCTGTCCTGCAGGCAAAACACACAAATCACAAATACATCATCTCAAAGTAGTAGCATTTCCTTTCAAATACTGTTTGCAAGCATTTTTCAATGTAGCTGTGTAAGTAGAAGTAGGAAAGAGTGTTTTCATGCCTGCCATGTTTTGAGCTGAATCGTTATTTTTTGGTTGGTCTTGTGTGTTCAATGTTTCCAGATGTTACTGATTATCTCCTTCACTACCCAAACTCTACATGTGATCCAAAACCTAATGGAAAGAGTGCCTCAAGGATTATGCCTCTAAAACAGTGGTCAATTTATCTTACCATGAACTCCTCTTTGAAACTAACAATTAGTGTGGACTGCACTTGGTTAACCTCATAAACATTACAAATTTGGTCTTGAAAAACTGCCGTATAATTAGACTAAAGTCTTTTTGGTTAATTTTGGTTAATATAAGGAACATTTAAAGGTTGCAATGGTCTGTATGGAAACAGTTAAATAGCACTCATCTGAAAAATAATATTATTCAATTCGCACCAGAACTTAAACTGTACACAAACATGTGTAATCTAGACAATAATCATTGTGATTCAAGGTTAGATAAATTACATACAAATAAAAAATGTTTGCGGAGAGACATATGAGACACGGTGTCTCACCTCCACCTAAATAGAGCGGGTCACTATAGCCTGAGGAGGATAGTAAAATTCAAGGTGCAGCTCGTAGATATAAACATGTCTATACCACTTGAGTCAGCAGGTTTGCACATGTTGAAACTGTAGTATTGTTTCCAGCTGTTGGAAAACACATTTTTGGAGGTGTATGTTTAACCTCAAATAACTAAGAAGTATGCAACAATAAAAAGACCCACAAGACATAAAGAACACTGCAGATATACTTATACATTTAGAGTTGGCAGGAGAGTTAATTATGGTCAGTTTTTAATGTTAGATACTCTAACAGAGGGGTTACTTCTTCACCAATTATTCAGCTCAGTATGACAAATAGGACGAATATTATCACATCCTCGTGTTCTACAAATTGATCACAAATGTATGTGCTGTAACAAGTAGCATTGCTTTGATTGTGGTAATTGATCACTGATTCTGCATAACATGCAATTCAACAACCGGACGAATGGATGGACTTTATTTACTTAAGGAGAGCAGTTTCCCAGTGAAATCTGCACACCAGAAATACTCCACATGTGTGCCATTTGCAGTTCAAAATGAACTTAGTGACTTTATCAGCAGAGTTAAGGAGAAACGAATACTGACTGAGCTGTTAAACTAACAGCTACAAATGCATTCATCATGACAAATTGCAGTGAGAACAACAAGTTTCCTCATAAGGTGTCACATACTGTAGATGTGATGATTCAGAACTGCAGATGATGAACATGACGCAAATTTACCACAAAATAACAATCTCAGGCTGATAAGTAGCAATCATCAGCAATTAATGTCTAAACATCAAGACCTTTGGCCAAAAAACAAACTTCAAACAGACTTTACTGTGGTTTTATCCACTGCTGATGTCTTTGACAGACCAGGCCTTCTGGGGCACGGCTAACTGCACCTCTTTAACAGTTTAAATCAAGGTTGAATGGAGTTGAGTTGGAGGGACTGGGATGAGATCACACAAGCCCCATTAGGGCAGAGTCAGCAAAACCCTCGCTACATTGCTCTCCCACACAGAGGGACTGTGTCTGGCCATGGAGATGGAAACGTTTGACTTGTCAGCATTTTTTTATAAGAACTGTTCCATTGAGAATTATGATAATTTTGTCAAACATGATCATTTTTGTATGTGGCTTTATTTCAACTCAGCCCATCACTAATGGGCAGTTTTGAGGTTCAGTTGTACAAAGTTTTCTTGGAGACAGAGCAGTCCTGGGAGGAGAAATATTGTCGTATGTTCAAACCTCAGTGGATGAAGACGACCATGTATAACATGCTCTATGATTGAAATAATCATTGTGGAAAGTTTTGCTGAATGAGACAATGATCTTGAAATGCAGTAGATGTTAAATTATTATCCTGAGGAACTGCTCAGACATCCATATGATACATCTGAAGTGTTTGTGGCAGACAGGGTGGGAAGCACGATGGGAGGGTCCTGTATTTGGTTGTGTAGATATGATATGATCATTGTCATAGTATCATATCTTATTAACCATCTCACTCGGTTAATCTTTATGAACTAATAATAATATTTTGAGCATAGGTCTTCTTTGAAGGAAAATATGTGTAACTTGATACTGGTTTCGCTCTCAGAAGACTTTTCATCAGCTCATTGTAACAGGTGTGAAT
The DNA here is from genome assembly GCF_900324465.2 of Anabas testudineus. NCBI lineage: Eukaryota > Metazoa > Chordata > Actinopteri > Anabantiformes > Anabantidae > Anabas > Anabas testudineus. The sequence continues at coordinate 5,851,784 of NC_046622.1, read as the reverse complement.
TCAGCTTTGGATCAGTTATCTTGTGATTGATTCCTTAATACCATGTCAAACATGATGATTTCCACTATCATTTGCCAGCTCAGTGAGCGGTGTGTATTCATCTTAAACAATTAAGCCTACTTAGAGTGCTAAGCATGACATAGGCATAATGCAAGGACAGAGTGCAACTGTATTCGTGTGTGTGTGTGTGTGTGTGTGTGTGTGTGTGTGTGCATGTGCATGAGAGAGAGAGGGAGACAGAAAGAGTGAGAGATTATTAAATAGGCATGGCTGCGATCCACGTCTAAACCCAAAAGTGCTGAGAGAGTTGGAACAAAGGCAGAAAAAGAAGCTGTCTAGAATGATTGAGCTGAATGATTTTCCTTCATGAGTACAGTCAACATTATTCAGCCACATCATATCCTGGAATCAGAGGTTTACCACTGTGGCATCCAATGACGACCGGGTTTCCTAAGTTATGAAAACCCCTAACTTAAAGTTTATAGGATTGAATGAAATAGTCTTAAAAAACAAAAAAGAGTTGAGGACTGAGACCATGAATGTGTTTTTCATTTTGAGCGGTAGTTTAATTTAAAGTAAGATAACAGATGTCTTTCCCTATGGAAACATCCAAGTTTCCATGAAAATCCCCAGAGAAGCAGCAGCAGGAAAAGAGAGGAAGCAGACGTCAATGAGAAATGCCATATTTTCAAAAATTTGGTGCTTGTAATGTTCATCTTAAAGCAGGAGAAACAACGTTTCCTGTTGGAAACATACAGAAGAACAACACTTACGCTTGCTTTCCACAGATCATCTTTCTGTACCAGTTACGACATGTGCTGAAGTACTTCTTCTTGGTCCCTTGGACTTGCTGGAGTGCGCAGACATTGGGTCTGAAGAGGATTTGGGGGTGAAACAGAAAGAAAAGCGTTAATCAGCAGGTAAAATATATGAGCAAGAAATTAATTCACATGTAAATTATTATGTGACAAACAGCGCTGCTGAGAACGACACCAGACTGCCAAGTGTGAATAATTATTTGGCAACTACCCCTGCTGCTTAGGAGACCAGGCAGGGAAATATGAATTATGGCATCTATGCCTGCTGGATGTGAAAGTGATTTATCAAATTTTGAGTTATGGTTTTTACAACAAAGATGGTGTGTCCTTTCTAAGTAAAACATAATATAATTTAATAAGACTTCATTAAATATATATAATTAAACAATTTATGTCAAACAACTGTGAAAGCATGGCAGCATGCCATATTTGATAAAAATATACAAAAGACATATTATATAGAAATTGGCTGAAATGCTAAAAATCACAGTAGCTCAAGGCTCAAGGTTGAATGCTACTGCATGCAAAATGAATAACATGACATCATAAGGATGTAAAAAACACTCCAAGATAATAATAATAGAAAATGCTTACCCTTCCTTTTTTGCCCTGATGCGACTGTGGCTAACTATTTTGTCATAAGCACTCTCAGCATTGCCAAGTGCAGGGAACACCAAGAGTGCAAAGGCAGCTACAAAAGGGAGCTTCATCCTTGATTTCCTAGCTAGCCCTTCCAGATCCAGAGTAATGGGAGCAGACTCAGAGTGGGAGTTTATATACCACAGGTCTCACCCTTCACTCAAGGAGGATGGCAATAATTCATGCATGCATGGGCCACCCAGAAACTCTCAACATCCACAATTCTATGTAGAAATACCCCCAGCTTGATCATTTTTGTGCAATTGTGCACTAAAATATTAATATTTTAAAGCATTGTTTTATATATAAGTAATTTATTTAGGGTGTTTTTTAGAAAGTGAAAAGAGACACAAAGTGTTGTTGAATCTTTACCATTTCACTTTGCAGGTTTAAAACTGCAATGCATTTCTTAAAAATACATTTGTTGTTGCAAAACACTGTAGTCTTGAATGTCAAAAAATCACATTACAGAGTTAGTAGAACAATATTACTTGATTCATAAAAGGAACAGTTGATTGTTTGTGCATTAAAGTAAATTTCAATTTCTGCAAGTCTCATTGCACTACTACAAAACAGCTCAGCATGTTAAGTCCTGAAGCAGAGCTCCACATCAGAGACATACATACTGAGCAGATAGAAAACCTGGGATGCAGAATACAGCTGTATGTTGTCAATAAAAGTGTCATTTATTTGGACTGCAAACAAAGAAACATTACATAATTGCTGCTCTGAACAAATGCCAGAGCAGGGATAATAACCTTTCAGAATGCAGTTTGCTCCACCTAGTGGTGGGAGGGCATGAAAACAGTGAGTCTTCCATTGTATAGTAATGTACAGTCAGTAGATAATATTACCAAAACTTTTTTTTTATATACTCAAACGAGAATAAATGATGCGCTAACTTGCTTTTTGACATATGAAAGAATTCCTCAATATGTTGGTAAATTCCTCAAATATATTTAAAAGTATGTCAAAAGCATTCTTTTGTGAGGAACCACACCCACATTTTAAATCTACAATACCTGATCTCCATCTGCAACAAAAGTCAACTGTGATAAACTGCAACTTAACTTGACATGAATACTATATGCACACATGTGCCGTGTACTAAATATAAGAATAAATAACTTTAATATCAAATGTGTGGTTCTTGCAAAAATAAAGAATTAAAATAATAATGACTACGCCTTATGACTTGTAATAAAAACTGGCTGTTAACGTTAAAAGACTATACCACTATAACACATAAGTTCTAAACGTTTAGCCTTTCTTAAGCTTTACCAGGGGGTGTTTTTCCTCCCAGCATGCCCAAGTGGCATCACTTCCACCACTCATTCTACCACATGTTGTTCAACCTCTTGGCAAGCCAGATGTTCCAAATGAAAGTAATGTCTTGCCTACCAGCAAAGTAAATACATTGTAAACAAGTTGAAAAACACAAAACCTAGAACTACAACACTGTTCCTGGCCTGAGAACCAGTGGCTTTATTTTGTATTACGCTGTGTAGTATGTTTATTTTGAGCAGTAAGCTTAAAAATTAAAATGGTTTAAAATATCATTGTCAGGAGAACTTGATTAGCTTAGGGCTTTAGAAAAGGGCTTACATATAAAATCCCCAATGAGGCTTCTCATGTCTTCTAAAATCCCAAAGACTGGAATACATTAACTTTACAATCCCAGCATTCCAGGAAGCAGACGATTCTCTTACTAAGGACTAGAAATTATATTAGCTTGCATGGAGGAATAATTGCGCAGATGAATTTGCTACAGTGATAATTAAATGCAGCGTGGTTTGTACACTTTGAATCAGCAAAGTCTCTGTGTGAATCGGCCACTTTCACACACACACACACACACACACACACACACACACACACACACACACACACACACACACACACACACACACACACACACACACACACACACACACACTATCACACAGATACAAAACCTCCATGTGTCACGAATAAGTGGTAAAGTAACTTTTGATCATAAGGTTTCCTCTGTAGGTATTCAACTAGAAAGCTCTTACGTGGAAAGGAGATGGAAAAATGTGATAGCAATTTAAAGTGAGTGAGCGCTTCACATTTAGTATTAAGACCACAACAGTCTGTTGATTAGCTGTAATTTGTTTTCAGCTGCTATGGTAATAGAAACCTAAATACTTCATCTGGTGCCCTGGGGTGCAGCATCAAGCGGAGAAGGTGTGAAGTTCAATATCTGTGCAAGTGCAGAATACGAGTTACTAAAGTTCAATACCATAGCACTAATAAACCTAATACCTACAGTAATTGATCCTACTAGTGTTATTTAACAGTCAGTAATTACTGTACCTCAAATAAACTGCCAGTGTTAGTGATTGCAGATTAAAAGCAGCTAAAAGGCAGGTCTACATGTACTCCATCACAAGGATTGGATCATCGTTTTGGGCACAGTCTGCATAGTGATGAGTTTTATTACTCAGCCCACAACACTGTACTAATCTTAGATCCTTATACATCACTAGAGGGTGCTTTATGCCTGATATAAAACCTTTTTAACAACACAACAACAGCTTCAGACAATTTCTTTAGAATTCATACAAACAAGCCTACAGTTTACTGGAAATGTAAAGTATATGAATTATCTACCAAATTAGCATTTATTCTGCAAATAATGGAGTGCAAGAGCCTTGAGTTATGTTCCTCCTTGGACTGGAGAGGGGTTCAATGTAAACTGTGCAGCTAGAACTCTGTGTCAAGGGGAACCCTCTATAAACAACAAGAGAGACGGTAATAAACTATTTACTGGAATCTTTTCTTCAGTAAACCCTATGAGAGAGAAGCACTCAGCTGTTAGAATCAAGTGAAAGGTTAGTTAATGAAACATTTCTGTTGTTTCCTTACTGGTATTTGTGCCGGATACTTTCTTAATATTAGTTTCTAGAGATTAGAGAAACTGAAAAAGATGAAGAGAGAAAGTGAACAAAATAAATGGGAGAGCTAAAGTATGAATTGTAAAGTATGTAATAATATTCAAAACACTTTTAAATAAGCATTCACTTTTATTTAATCACTGAATAATTTAAATACATGTCACAAGTTGCTAAATTGCACAGTACAGTATTAGCACATTACTAATACCCCAGATGGCCCTTATTCCTTTAAGGTATGAAAGTAGCTGACGCACAGACTGGGTGTCTCTTCTGCTCACTAAAAGGAGAATAATGTTTTACTCCCAACAAAATTACGAGTAAAACATTCCCACTCCCGCTCATAACAGGTTAGAGGAGTTAACGCTCCAGTAGAAGAGAAGCTGTAATCTTTGAATAAAATAGGCGTATTTTGCTTGTTAATGCTTCATAATCAGGATAATGAATGTACATTACATATTGTGCAAGTATCCTTGCACATTAAATACAAAGTAAAATGTATTTTACTTCATGTTAATTTTCCCGATTACTAATGCTTGTATAATTACCTTTACCAGAAAGTACTGTGAACATATGACACAGATAAAGTTTTAACACACAAGATTTTTTTGCATATTACGGTAAGTGCATTCAAGTTAGAAGAGTCAAACATAGGCAACAGGGTGTTGGGAATTAATTGCTCCGGCTAAAACATAATAAAATTATCTGTTCCCTGAGCGTACTTCTTTAGATAGTGGTAATATAATGTGAAGTTACATAACAACATTATACCATTATCTACTGTATATATGTTAGAATACAAGGTTATTGAAGCTGAAAATACAATTCAACTGTATGAATTTTTGAAGTGAGAAATTTCAATAAACTGGAAGTGTAAATAGTACATGAAGGGTGTAAAAATGTATTAAAAAATGAAGTTCTATCATGATTAAGATCTTTCACTTTTGTTTTTTATACCTTCTTGGGCCCATTCTTCACTTCCTTTGTTTGTTCTCTGCCACAATGGTCGACCTCTTGAATGTCCTTTAAGACTTCCACCATTACTTTCTCTGTCTTAATGTGGTCTTGGTTATGTCCACTAGATCCCAAAGTATCTTCCTCAGGCAATGAATGTATTTCCTCACATTTCAGAGAAGGGATTCTGGTTGGTCGTTGGACTGACCCGGCCTCTGAGTCCTTTGGTAGCTCTTTCTGAGTCTTTTCTGATTTGGATGGAACAACTAAACCATTGGCCAGGCTGTTAGAGCAAACAGAGGTGGTGGTGTTGGCAGCTCTGCGTTGAAGTGTAGTAGGAATTGGATCAAACACATACAGCTTCTGTTGAGGGTCTTCAGTTGGAAATTTCGGAGAATATTTGAACGAGTTCCCCGGGTAAGCCAAGGTAGAGCTCGCCACATTACCTGATACCCAACTAGGAGATTTACCTTTCATCATTCCCAAGACTTCATAGCGGAAGCTGGAGATATCCTGCTTAAGCTCCTGTTAATTATTGATAACCATAAATTAAACAACAGCAGAAATTAACTAGGTATGAAAAAAAAACATTGTTGTTAATGGTAAGAGAGTAAATTGTACCTTGAAATTCTCCTCGGTCAACCCTTCCTCTGTCTTGGCATCTCTGATCATTGCAGCCACATACCGCTTCACAAGATTCCTCAAAACCTCCTAAAAAAAGACATTTCTTATATAAGATGTGATAAATTAAAATGAAATCATTGCTGTGCATCATAGAAAACAAATTGCTACCTGATACTCATGGTTTAACCTTACATTGTCAGCAGCACGTCTCTAATTAAAGAAAAAGATAAAGATCCATTAACAAAGCAACATATTATTGGCAATTGTAGCATGAATCTTTACTTGCACTTTCTCAGTAAGAGGCCTTATTATAGCACATATTCAGTTTCGGAAGAGAACACATAATCTAATTTAATCCTCATTCTTTTGGGACCACCCACTTTGAGTCCATAATACCAGACAATGAATGAAAATCTATGCAATGAAGTGGTGACAAAATACATTAGAGCAAATCTCTGGAAACTCCTTACCGCCAAGGTGTCAAAGGTTTCGAGTCTTTTTACGCTTGGTCTCTTAAACAAATATGTCTTTATCCATCGGAATAGATAGTAAACTGACTTTGGACTGGGTATTATATTGAATGGAGATGGTAAAGTACCCCCCTCTTCAAAATAGCTCATCCACAGTTTTGTTCTTGCAAATTTCCACTCTATATCTGCATGGTCCTGAAAAGAAAAACAAACAGCAATTAATTAAAACCTTTTTCAAAGGAACCCAGGACAAATTAGTCAAGTAAAACCATAAATTAGGTAAGCTAGTCCACTCACAGCAATGTGCTGGTAAGAGTTATTCATCATGGCAATTAGCATGTTCAGTAGCACTACCAGGGAGATCACATTGTACGTGCCAAACATGGTGGTGCCCACAAACTCAGTAAATTCATGGTCTGGTTTCACGTTCGTCACATAGAGGGAAATTAGGCCAAATATTGACCAAAATAATGACTGCAGTGTCTCGAATAGCCTAAAAAACAAACAGCCATACATCACACTATGTACTGCTGCAAAACGAACATATTAATTATTAAAAAAACACAATGACTTGTCCCGGACAATTTATTTAAAAACTTTAACTTGCGTTGAGAAGGCGTTGTTTTGCCCACTACAGCGAATGCCCTTGCAGGGGGGATCAGTTGAGCCCTCGTCTTCATAATAAAAGTAGAGCTGGTTGAGGCCGTTGGCAAAGGCTAAAAGCACCAGACAGTAGATGAAGAGGAACTTGAGGATATCTAGGAGCATGCGACCGAGTGAGATTTGTAAGGGGCCCAGATGGGAATTAGCAGTGAAAAGGCAGATGAGGCGCAGGGAGCTGAAGATGTTGGCAATGGCAAACAATGCCTCTGCCACCAAAGTTGGATGCCACATTTCCCAGCTGCCTCTAAGTTTGGGTCCATGGTACTGTAAAAAGAAAATAGGAAAGATGGGCAATGCATAAACCGTCATCTGATTCTCTAGAACACTGTTACACTTGCTTTTCTACTGAGAAATACAGGAAAATACACTGATGGCACTTGGTTAGAATTTTCATCTTAAAGGTAAAAAATGATTTAGACTGAAGCAAAGTTAAGAGCTGGGATCATTGACCCCAATAATAATTAAGTTAAAGAGCTGCAATGTTTAATGTTGTGTGAAGGTCAGAATACTTTTGACTCCCTTGCACTGTAAAATATAAAGTACCTTTGCATAGGCCACAATCTTCAGAGAAATGGTTGCAAGATATAAGGAGTTCATTATGAAGTCCATTAAGTTCCACCAGTCCTCTATGTAGTCTTGGAAACCACTATCCCACATCTGTTTGATCTCAGTCCATATGAATCCTTGGGGAGATCAACAAACAACAGAGGCTATCAAATGAGTTAGCGTGTAAATTGTTTCACTGAAAATGTTCTTTTTTTTTAAAATAACATAAAATTAATCAAAATTAAAGTGTAGATACTGTTAATGTTGGAAAGAAATTCTGTATCTAAAAAACAGCTATTGGCATAGTTTTTTTAATGGAATGGTGTATCTACATGGGTGTACGGAGACCAATTATCATCAATAATTATCAACAGTGAAGAGGCAACTCCAGGACGCTGACCTACTAAGTCTGAAGTGTCTCAATATCAAAGAAGAATATTTGTGAGATGTAGACTCTGACAAAACACTCCTCTAGCAAAGATGCTAGAGGTGTTTTATGCCATCTGCCAAGCATAGTGAAGTAGTTTACTGGTAGTAAAATGTGTGAAAGGGATAAAAGAAACCTTGAAGAAGGGAGGCTATCACTCCATTTTACAATGCTATGCCAAACTCAATAAACAGAGCTTCATTGAAGCCATAAAAATGACCCAAAGTGCACCTTTAAACTATGTAAGAACTATTTAGGGAAGAAACGCCTCAACATAGTATAACAAAGTCAAAGAATTCTTTGATGGAAGGATAATTTGACAGACACATTTATTCCAGTTGTTAATTAATTTATTGATAGAATCATTTTTTCTAACTTTGTCAGTGGCTAGTATTTAATATTAAAAATTATTTTATCTTTCCCTCGAAAACAAGAGAGTTTTTTAGTGCCCCCAAACTGTGGAGTGGTTTGTTTGACTTTCTTCAAATGTGTGCGACTCTACAATAACAATGAGGATGAGCAGAGAGTGAGTGTATGTTTGTTGTTACCAAGCACCCAGGGCAGGATCATCCATTCCACAGCAGTAGGTGCTGGGCCCTGACAGTCCATGGGTGCAGACGCTATGTGCTGCGATGCCAAGAAGAGCAGAAAGAGGAAGGTCAAGTAGGAAGCTGTGTGACAGATGAATTTGACGAAGGGCTTACGGATGAATAAGCCATAGCGACTCTTTGGTGTGATCAGGTACAAAATGCACAACAGTGGAAAGAGGAGGCCAATGAAGACACAGGTGATGAGTTTTCCTGCCCAGTGACGCCTTCTCCAGCCTGGAAACTCGTCATACCACCGAGATGCCAGCAGCTGCTGACAATTGGGCTGAGCAACAAACTGAGGAAATGAAAATAAGGAAGAAAGGTGATGAATGTTTTATAAATTTATAAAATCCCATTTCTGAACGGATTTCAGAAATTATAGTGTTCTGGTTTGCATTGCACTACAATATATCACTACTAAACAACATGCCAGTATGTGTACAGTATTTGCCCAGTACGCTAGACCAGTGATTTATATAAGGAAGTGCCAGAGCAGAAATTTGGGTTATGCATGAACCAGAGTTTACACATATTTATTATGTACTGTTTTTACATAAAGTCTCAAACTTTTTAAGACATGTTAAAATGCCAAAAAGTGCAACACAGCCTCCTGCTCCTACAGCAAATGCAGCATTTAGAGTAAAAGGAAAGTTTTCCCCCATCGCACAAAAAAAAAAGAGGCAAATATCAAGTCAACAGTTTCATGTCAAGACTTTGTCAAATCTGTTTCCCGTACTAATTTTCACTGCTTGTGAAATTTGATATAATCTTCAGCTGGACATCTGTGCAATGGAAGTTAATTTCAGTGTAACCAAATCATGGCCAAATGGATCCACATTATGCTGCTGTATAGCATTAAACAGTGGCTGATGAGGTCATCTGTCAGCCTACAATCTTACATGTTTTACATTTGTCCGTCCTTTTGTGATGCTGACTTGTCATGACTGGAGGCAAAGGTGGAGGCACCAGATTTTGGACACTTTGGACACAAGGACATTTTTAAATAAGGAAAAATTCCCTATGACATGCTGTAAGCTAGTTAATTCATTTTAAAACACTTTATTTAATTAGAAATATATGTAAATCAATACGACAGAAAATACTTTTTTGGGCAGTTTTTGGGAGATAGGATTAACAATGGTGGCATTGTTTTCTTTAATTTTAAACCTAGATAAAAGATTAAACTTAATCATCCAATAATCAACTTCTTATCGGCAAATACAAGCATTTTTTTTTACAATTTCTGTTTACCACTATGGCTCCTAACACATTTTAATCTAAAAACAAACCAAAACAAACCTCCACACAATATTTCAAGATGGGAGAGCAGAAGGTAGCAGGAGAACAGAGGAAACCGTCCCTACTGAATACATCAAACAAACACTTATATGCCACTAATAACGTGGGCATCCAGTAAGTGCTGGCGGTCTGTGCAGTCCATTACATCTGTTTTGTGTTTTTTCTTTAGAGACATAGAAAATGGCAATCTCCCAGAATGGCCCAGCTTAAGGACGTGTGCGGTTTGTCTGGTCATTAGCATTAATGGACAAATGGACAATGAAATTCAACGCAGTGTATAGACACAATTTAACACATTGATAATACACAACAACCACTCACTTGCCATTTTTCTGAAGCTTAAGGAATGGCAGTACTTACTCCCTACTTAAAACATTTGTTGAAAACTAGAAGTCTGAAGTTATGTAGTCTGGAGGTGTTTGGTGAACAAAGCCACAAAATGTCTTATAATGTTTTATTCAACCTCTCAGTACCTGAAATAAAAACGATAAAATGCTATAAAAAGTCTGAAGTCACAACATATTTTACAGAAGAATTCTTTTTTTCTTTCAGATATCTAAATGCTGGCCATCATCAGTGGGAGTGTGCATATAATGTGAGTTAAAAACTATATGGTTAAACAAAAGCCACTGATATGGGGTCTGAAAAATCAGCTATAAAACCTTTTATACCAATTGTGTCACATGGAGTCGCTGACAGTCACACTGATCCTCCATCTCACATTTCCAACTGTCTCATCAAAGTCAGAGAGAAAAACCAAAACACTGCAGACTGTGTATCTTCTAACAGGGGGATAGACTGACTGCATTATATTGTTAATATACAGATCTATTTCACAACATTGCATTTGATCCAAGGGATATGTATTCCAAAGAAGACGTTAAAAGACAGTAAAATGTTCCCTCCCTAATTAAAATATTATGAGTTTGTATTTCAGGGAAATGGCCATCACTTATTCCATCATTATCCCCAATTATCCCATCGTCATGGGACTACATGGGCTAGGGTAATGCATTGCTAAGAGCCAGCCTAACAATTACATGTTTTTCTAAACTCCCAAAGGACATCTCCACCCATCTCAAGCCATTTACAGCTCATCTTGGCACTGCTTTTGTCATCTTGTCCATGTTCTCACCTACTTATACTTGTTCCTTGTGGTATATGTGTATTTAAAAACACTGACTGTGTTACCAAGACAAACCCCTGCATATTTCTTCACTTGTGTTTCACCATGAAAACATTTTTTACTGGTTGATTGCTATCAACAAAGAGCTTACCTCTTTTTGGCAGTATTTGATAGCAAGCTTCAGTCGTGCCAGATCGTTAGCATTCTCATCCAGCAGAGGATTGATGTCATCACGGTAGTTGAGGATTATTTCCAACTCTTTAGAGCTACGGGTCTGGTCCAGGAGGTCCTTTGCAAATTGTTTGCACACATGGGACAGCTCCTCATACTCTGATTTGAACTCATTCTCGACTGTACTGAGTTCCTTCAGCTCCCAGCTGAGCTGGAAAGCCGTGAGGAAAGGATCCTCACTGGAGAGGGCGATGAGAGAGGGACTGGCAAGGGCTTTGTAGATGTTAAGACGAGAGCGTGAGTGGCGCAGGCCATCCACGTCTAAACTGGACACACATTCCACGCAGTTGCAACGTACAGCATGTGGCTGAGGTATGGAAACACCTCGCTGCACAAGCAGTTTGATGATCTCATAGTTGTTGGTGTGGGCCGCAAGGATGATTGGAGTGATATCTGGGGTGAAGCCGGAAAACTGTTTGTCCAGCAAAATCGGTGGGACCTTTTCAAGAAAGCAAATGACACAGACAAGAAAGAATATGTTTACAGTATGACATTATACAATGAAATAGTTCACAGAACAACACAGCTTTTTAAACCCTTACAGGAACTGAAGCAACTGGTTTGAGCGGGTCTAATTTCATCTCTCGGGTCTCTGACCATCTTGTCTAACAGCAAACACAGCTAATGGCTTGTGGTTCAGCTGACCTCAAAATATCTTCCTGTTTGGAAGCGACTACAATCTTTTTTATTTTCCTTTGCAGAACACACAAAGTCCATTACGGGGAGACCCGGCAGCGTTGAAAAACAAATTTACAAAGATGTCAAGAAGCTGAACGCCACTGAGGCCTTTATCAAACTCGCTGATACACAGACAGTTGTAGAGGCTGTGGAAATAAAAAGACCCAAAGCAACACATCAAAAGACAAAGTGCTGCAACTGTCAAGCGGAAAATAGGAATTGGATTTCTAAAATAAACATGTCTCAAACTAAGAGACAGAAAGTTGTTTTTGTCTTTATTATCTGTGTTTAATTAACACTAAAGACTATAAATATGATCCCAGATGCAGATTAAAGCACTACACACTGTACTTGTGTACGCTGAGTCCTTTTTTCTGTGCAAACACTGTAAATCATCATATTTATGTTAAAATGGTTACCTTACAGTAAGTCACACCTTAATGAGAGCAAACATTTGTGTAAAGAAAAGCTGCATATATATGATGTAAATCAATGGCCGGTACCTGTTTCTCTCCACGTGGCTTCTTGTGGTTGAGCAGCAGCTCCACAGCCCCTACCACTTCTTTACGGATGGCATGCAGCAGGGCATCACCCACATACACATTATAACTGAGCAGCAAGTCAATGATCTCCAGATTCTCATTCTCAATGGCAATGAGCAAAGCTGTGCGTCCCAGGGGGTCGATGCAATTTATGTTGATCCTGAAGTAGATCTCTGCCTCCTCCAAAGCTTGTTTAACACTGGCGTAGTCCCCCTTCTCCACAGCCCCCAGGTAGGCCCTCTCCAGGGCAGAGAGCTCCGATTCGGCGCGCACAATCCTTAAAGGGATGCGGTCTCTGTACGAGGAGTTGTCAGTTTTCTTGTAATACAGCTGTGACATTGCTGCAACAGTGACAGCTGAGAATGGATGAGACATCAAAAGACAAAATGGAAGAGGAAAAACATGAGGTCAGCTTTGAGGTTTCAGCTTTATTATCGCTGTTTGAAATGATAAATGATTAATTGTTATAATTCATCATCAGATAATAGAAATGTTGTTGCAATAGGTAAATAGATCCACTCCCATAAACTAAATCTAAAACACGCTCAAATCCTTTTTTTCCACAGTTAACAGTTCAAATCAGAAGACTAAACGATATGAAACGGAAATCTATCTGAGAAAATAACCAGGATTTAAAGAAAACCAGAAACTTTACCGTCCTCCTGTTTCTCTCCACTGATTTAGTCGTGAACTCCTCCACCGAGAACCAGCAGCCGCCACTGACGAGGAGGAAAGTTGTTCGGTCAGATCCTCATCTTATGACACTAAGTTAATGGCATGTCATTCAGTCTCCCACCCCCTTTCGCTCTCTCTTCTGGAGGAGCATTTTAAAGACATCTTATTGATCCAGACATTTCTATGTTAATACACTCTTCGGTGCTGTTGATGACCAAAGGTGCGTAAACTGCTCACAACTCTCTAAACGCAGCTTCAGCCATTAACGCGCACCTTCACTCCAAAACCCAGGTGTCGCGAACTAACTGCTGGATTATTGGTAACTGGTTTTATTTAGCACTAATGAATCCAGTGACCTACAGTTTACCTTTTATCATGCAAACCATTTTCATTTTTCACCCAGTTTCAGTGGTTTGATTAATTTATCACAGCTATTTATTTGTGCGTAATTAATAAGTCTCTTCAATAGCCCATGAGCAGGTTTAAGTGTAAAGTATATCAAATACTATTTAAAACATAAAAAAGATCTATTGTAAGCAATGTAAGGGCTGATGCTGCTCTTTTAAATGTATTCAGTACTTGACAAAAATAACATCCTGTATCTCTGACCTCAGCTGCATCTGTTTGGTGAACAGGTCTGCTGAGGAAATGGAAAAACAAGAAAACAAGTGGACAAGGACAAGGATGTAAATAAAACAACAAGAATACACAAATATACTCTCGAATAAACACAATTCATCCAGGCAGTTTGAATACCCTGTAGCTGCCTGCAAACATTTGCACATGCTGTATGTATATGTTATACTAATTACTTGTATAAATCAACTGGCAACGCTTGTGTGTTAGCACTGTAAACCTACAGACATATACAGGTTTCAGCTCGTGTTGCAGGTAATATTGTTGGGTTGATCAGGATTACACTGAAAACTTGCATTCTGTCCTCTGCATCTCCACTGTTCAGGATCAGGATCCTCACCTTGCTCTTCTGAAACCGATGATCTTTTCCTTGGCTTTGAGGACTTGAGTGTCGTATTGTTTTCAACACCTTTCTGGGAATTTATAGAGCTTCCTCTCTGTAGACAGATTCATCTGTATGTAGATTCATTTTTATATTTATTTAGCCTCACCTTTTAAATGCCATTCACACACTTTACAATAGTGTTTGAAATGTATACGGGGATGTGGTCATGGGTATGGACAATGTAAAGGACAGGTCTTTGAATACTGTCTTGTTGTCCTCCAGAGTGGAGCATTAGAGTAGATTTATCCCTAAATCCCTAGGGGCAGGTGGCAGAAGTTCCTTTATCCACATGATTGATGGCCCAGGTTAACTCTGACAACCATTATATTGAATATAATCTTATTAAATGCAGATCTAGTCTATAAGCAAAATCCTCACACATATCACCTGGTGTTCATAATGGAACAGTGCAGTGAGGAGGACTGTTGACCTGCTGGCCCTGTAAAGTGGGAGGAAGAGTGGATTTAATATAATAATAAGTTGATTTTTAAGTGCAGATTCGGAAGAGTTCAGTTTCAGCAAGTTTCAGAAAGTTAGTAGTGAGATAGACCTGGATAAGGGAGTTCAGGTAAGCCGGTGCTGTTGAGTTGACCACTTTCTGGGCAACAGTCGGGGCTTTGAACTTGATGCAGGCACAGATGAAGAGCAAGCAGTGAGTAGGTAAAATGGTGAAATTCAGTGGAGGGTTGGCAGCACAGCTGAAAAGTCACACACTTAAAGAACAAAGCGAGTGAATAGTTTGCAGGAGCACTTTGTGTAGTGGAAGACACATGCATAAACTTTTAAAATAGATTCAGTTCAGCAGAAAATCCAGAGCTTCAATAATTGGAGGACACAATACAATACCCACAATCCAAAAATGTGAATCTTTTCACAAATTTAAACATCTGAAAATCAGGGAAAGCCACATCAAACGAAGCCAATGAATTCCAGATGCAAACAACAAATACCTGAGACAGAAGATTAGGTCAGAAATAATGTTCAGAAATCACTTTTAGTACCAAAAGGGGACCGGACTGTCCCAAACAGGCTGTTGCAGGAGACAAGAAACAGGTCAGGTGAGGAACACAGGCTGTTGGACTGCATAATGATGCTGGTAAGTGTCTATGGACAACAGAAAGAAAACAATCTAGCAAGGAGTAAAAATGCAAAGAGTCATGGTGGAGCAGGTGCTTCCACTGAGGAAGTAGGAGGAGCCGGGCAGGTACCAACAGCAGACTAGGTCCAAGCCAGAGGGGGAAAGATAGCGATGACAGAGAGCAACATAGTGATCTGACATAAACCCAGAAGTCAGGAAGTGGGTCATGACAAAGTTGAGTGAGTAAAGGTTTTGGCCAGACATGTAAGCAAAGAGACAGGTCTGTAATTCTCTACAAAGGAGGGTTCTTAAGCAATGGAGTAATCCAGGTCTTTTTAAATATGGTGAGGAAGATATTAATTGTGAGACATGTATTAATGATGCGTGTAATTTCTGTTAGTGTGGGTATACCATGATTGTTGGTAGTTTGCAGCAGTGTCATTCCAGTGTCTGCTGCATTCATCCGGAAGCGAGCAAAGACATTGTTGAGTGGAACAGCTAGAGTTTTATTTTCTAATTGTTGGAAACCTTACCAGCCACGATGGGAATCTGCGCTGGTGGAGTCGTTGTGTATCTTCTTCTTGTAACTTGTAAACTTTTATTTAAAAATGGAAAATTTTAGAGCAGAAGAACTAAAGCATAAAGCCAGTGTGCTGAGAGGAAAACTAAAGGCACATCAAGCCAATATCAATAAACTAGTGGCGACAAACGCTGACTGTTATGTCGATTCAGGTCGCCATTGTATGGACCTAGGACTGAAGATATACGCAACAAAGCAGCGTCTCCTTACTACTGTCACATCACTATCACCACAGTCCATGAAAACACTAACTATGTCATGTGCTTGCTTTTGTCACTGTCAGTCAGAGTGGTCCCTCTCTTTTGCCAACTCGCCATGCTGAATCAGCCCCAAATCACTGAGCTACAAGCAGCAACAGTAAAAACTCAGATAACGGGAGTAGTCTCAGTGAGAGCTGAGAAAGCTCAGTGGTTGGGCATCAGAATTTTAAGCTGAGGGCGCAGTCTTCAAGTCTTTGTCAGGTGAGATGGACTATTTAATGTGATAACAATAGGTAATTCTGGCATGTTGTCTGGCATTGTCTATGTTTCCCCATTGCTTTGCATGGTGGTGGGGTGTCTCCTGAAAATATTTACATATACATTTTATATGTATCCGATAAATAAAAACATGAATGAAAGCATGTGCAACATTTATATTTTTAACTTAATTAAACTATTTCAATGCAGGTTTATTTATATAGCACCAAATCACAACAAAAATAACTAACACTTTACACAGTAATCGAAATCTTACAGTTATTTAGCCAACAGATTCCCCTGTTTGAGAAAAAAACTATAACAGAATAAATCTCAAGCAGATACAGTCTCGGCGATTAGCATTCAAAACACTGGTCGGGTTGGTGGGGCTAGTACCTGCACAGTGGAAACAGACACCTCTGAGGTCAGAGATACCTGCAGGAAGTAACAGAGAAAGAGAGACAGAGAAGAAGAACAACGAAAGGTGAAAGAAGACACAAAGTTAATGACATTAATTGTGGCACATGGGGAGAAGAGAGGAGCTCAGTGCATGAAGATTGGTCCCCCAGCAGTCTAAGTCTGCAGCAGCAAACAGAAACATGTTTCACAGCCAGCTCGAACTATAAACTTTATCATAAGGAAAGTTTTAAAAATAAAGAGGGTGTCTGCGAGCCCATAATGAGCGCTAGTTCCCCAGGAGAGGAGCTTGATAGCTAAAGGCTCTGCCTCCTACTCTACTTTTAAAAACTGTGGGAACCATGAGTACACCTGAACTCTGAGCCGCTCTGAACTGAGCGTGAAGTGTTCTATTGGGATATTATGGTGCTATGATGTCTTTAAGATACGATGGAGCTTGATCATCATGAGCTTTGTATGTAAGAGGGGGGATTTTAAATCGTATTCTATGGGGGGCCAAATGAGAGAAGCTAAAGAAGGAGAAGTATGATCTCTCTTGCTAATTCTGGTCAATACTCCAGCTGCAGTATTTTAGATCAACTGGAGGTGATTTAGGGAGTTATTGGAACATCCTAGTAGTAGGGCCCAGTCTAGACGTTATAAATGCATGGACTATTTTCACCGTGTCACTTTGAGACAGGATGCTCCTAATTTTGGCCAATTGCGCAGATGAAAGAAGACTGCTCTAGATTTGTCTTGTGTGAGAGTTAAAGGGCTCTCACATAAGGATTTTCACAGGACAAGCACAGAATCCCCACACTCGCCTCTTTTACTCTTTCGAGCCTTAAGGATGTTTTAGGAATCCAAGATCCCAGGATTTGTACTGTTCTCTGGTCAATCTTTGAGTCTTGCTTTTTTTTTTTTTTTTTGTACCACAATGACTGTTTTTAAATCTCATAAATATTCACAAGAGTCCTGAAAAACTGCAAATTGAAAATTGAAAAGAAATTATTACCAACAGAGTTTTGGGGGACGTTGAAATGTGATGTAGGCTGTTTAACACCAGCTCTTCGCTGGCTGATGTGAGCATGCACAGTTGCTAAGAAACCTCTTGCCAACCTGCCTCTTTCTTCCACAGGGAAGAAGAACAAAAAACACCAGATCTTTATGTGTTTCCCCCTTTGAGACGGTCTACTTCTTCTTCTTCTTCTGATGGTCCATGGTCTTTATAGAAAAAGATTTGGCTGTGACACACTGAACAAGGTTTGGCGTGTTTAGTTTCCTGCTTTATGCCGTCATGAAAAGACTCCAATGGGAGCAGTCTTGCAGGTTTGACTAATGAAAATTAATTATTACAGTGGTGACAGATTTCGTTATCTAACATGTATACGTTTCAAGTTTTTTGAGTGCTCTTCCGACAATAACGGCTCACTTTCATCAATTGCTGCCACCGAAACGAGGATACTTTTGCAAGGAAAAATGTGTTTTAACATGCGTCATGCTGCATGAATCACAAGTTCACATTCACTGTTTCCTTCTTTTCATCCTAGTGATTGTAATTAGCGTGTATTCAAATGTGTTTTTTGTGTTTTTGAGTGATTCTGCCAGATACTGTATGTGTGTGAGAAGACACAGATACGTCCCCCTTCCTCTGAATGAACAGAATTCATCACTTACGGGATGTGTGATTGTTGTCATCATCACTGCAGCTATTATCACATCACACTCATCGCTAGACATCTGCAAGGCAATCTGGTAAGATGCGCATTGATCAATACAATTATACTAGTACCATCTAATTTAGCAGTACACAGAGGGAATATTGTATGTCATGATCAGTCATAATTTTTAATTGGACCTTTTATATACAGTAAATCATATATTGTGAACCCTCTTACATTAAAAGTTGGATTATGGGTTATCGTGGTTTTATAAAGCTCGGCTAAATGGCTCTAATTAGCTCACTATACTTTTCACAACATCACTTTAAAAGCCAACTCACTCATTCCATTTTCTAATGTGGTTAAAAGTATACTTTCATTTCCAACTATCACACTTTAGCCTGCCTAAAGGAAGGACGCAAAGACAAGTTAAAATCACTTTGGAATTGAGTAACTCAGCCTGAGATGGTGTATAAAACATTTGTGAAATGGAACACATAATAATGCAAGACAAGAGGAGTGTCATTACTGGTAGATGTGCTCAGTTTGTCCCGGGATGGTTTCTATTTAGTTGACAGTTGTTCCTGTCATTTCCCACTCAACCACCAGATGCCTTTCTGTCCACACCTACACATACACTTTACATTAGCTAATAAACCCTTTTCTTGTTACCTGTTGCCAGTTTTTGCTTGTCAGGCTGTTTACCAGACTGTCTGCCTGGCTAAAGCTTTCATTTTTGCCCGCACATACATACATTACATAATTAATCTGCCAGACTTCATTCATTTTCATTGTTATTTTTTACTTTACCTTCATCTCTTCCTCTCTGTAATCCTGCTCGGTTTCGGACTGCTCTCAGATTGACCCTGCTTGTCGATCTCCCTGCTTAGTTCTGAGAACCACTGAACCCTCTAATCCTGTGTGCCTGCATTTGGGTCCCCTTTCTGCCTGAGAGAGGTTTTATGACAGAATCTCCTTAACAACCTGACTCCACATTCCAGGCTCTTAATTTATTTATACCTAATTATTAAGTGGGCGAAATATGATGGTCAACGCAAGCACCTGGCTACACCCTGGACAGGTTGACTGTGCATCACCAGACTGACCTAGAGACACAGACGACCATGCAAAATGTTGATTTATTTCTACAGTATAAAACAATGACTTAAGAATTGAATCTTATCACCACAGAATTCTCCATCAAACCACTTTAACCATATACTTAAATAACAAAAATATTTGTACTGAGCAAGCTCATTCAACCCAGTAATAGATTTTTAAATTTTAATTCAACTGCACACCTAAGATCAAAGTGACCATGGTGGCATTTGAAAAGATCTGTTAGAATATCAGTACATGCTGTAGCTTCCCATTTTGTCTCCTGTCCTATTTCAGTATTAGAGAGCACTTGTGAGGCAGCTGTTGTATAGTTTTTGTGCCCCAAGGAGTTTTCAGCAAAGTGTCTTTTCTATTTATTCTTCATGAAATGTGACACTCCTGACGTGGCCACCTTTCAAATATTATCTATTTATTTTTCGAGATAAGAGTTTCCTCATGGAGTTGCCTTCCATAACACTTGTCAATTTAACTTAAGGTCAGTTCATGTGCTGTGTTTTTATTTTTGGAAGGGCGAGATTGCAGGATGTGACCTCTATTGCAATATATTTCCTCTTCCTGGTCCCAACAAACTGTAAACTGAATCAAACAAATATTTATATTTATTATTACTTTTGTACCTTCTGTTAAGGGTGAGGCATGATTTATCTTTAGGTTTTGATACCTACGCTTGGTTAGTGAGTTCCCAAACAGTTCCAATTATAGGCACAAACCAAATGGAAATAAAATGTTATCATCTACCAAAAGACTGATTAGCAGGTACTCCTGTTTAATGTGACACCAGTAATTTTCACAACAGCGAACAGTTAATTAACACTGTACAAATCTCAGGTAATTTTTTAATTTCGTTGCCACTAGAGGGCAGAGAGAGATTTTCTTCCCTATCAAAATCCTGGAGCACATATTTTAAGGCTTCAACCTACTAATAGCATTTTATATTACCTCCTGTCTGTCTTGTAGCTCTTAATGGCAAGTGTACTGACCTTTTCCCTGGTTATGGAAAATTATGCTAGTTCTCTGAATTACTGTGAAGCTGTTTGAGGAGCACATAAACTTCCCACCAACGTGAAAATCTGGGTTAAATGTTTATTGATGATCTTTGTTATTGCCAAAAAATCCTCTGACCCAGTTCCTGGCATCTTGATCACTGCTTTCACTTCTCTTAGGTATGCAATGACTCTCAGCATTTTTGTGCCAACACTTCATGTTTAATCTGCACATAATAAATTACAAACTGCAGTACACACACAAAATATATTTATTCACAACAGTAAACTTTAGATCAGGTTTCTAGTGTACCAGCTGCCAACAGTTCCTGGAGACATTCACAGAGTTATGGATTTACTGGGGATTGATTATGTTATGTAAGATCTCGCTTTCATAACTAGGCAACGCTGGCACACAATAACCATTCTCGTAACTGAGATAAATTGTGTTTACATCATTAAGGCAGGGAATAGTTCTGAGGGCCACATTTGAACGTTTACTTCTGCAATCCAACATCAGTTAACAAACACTGTCCGTGTGACAACGGTGACAACTGAAACATAATCAGTCTATTCATTATTTTTCACTGACTTTGCTGATACGCTTCTGTGCTGAATGTTGGCTTTAGCCGAATTCAGTTCACTTATATGAATTCCTTACAATTAGCTCGCATACATGCAGGTATACATGTACAGTATTTAATGGGAAGATTATGGCGTTTTCAAAATTCAACTCATACAAGAGGCATGTTTGAATTCACAGGAGATCGTCAGAAGTTACTGTGCATGTGGGTGTAGAACTCATTTGGCATTGCTGTCCAGCTCTCTGTCAATTAGATGTAACATGTATTGGCCAGGCGTGTTTCGACCCAGGTTTCTAAAATTGAACACTGATGCAATACTCAAGCTGGCGGCAGAAATTCGAAATCATTAGATGAGGTCTTGAACTGATTAGTCTTACAAGTCTGTCAGTAAGGAGAAAACACAGCTACAGTATGTAGCTTGACTGACAAGTTAAACCAAACCAAACACATCTGAACATTTACATCTGCGTGATATTTTTGTTTAGCATTGGTTGCTCTCCCCTCTACATGATTCTCTGACTGCATGCAGGACTTTAGTATCGTCTTGCTAAATGGCTGAAATCATCTCTGTTTTCAGGTTAAGTTTGTTAAAGTGTTTCATGTGAATTACGAAACAGAAATTTTAAATATGTGAACTATACTTTAGCTTCATAATAATCAATAAGGCCTAATAGGCATTAAATTACACACTGCCTTTTATTATGCATTAGTTTTGTTTAAGACACTTATTTTTATTTGGGTGTTACCATTATATGATAATGCAAAACTCTGTATATTAGATGCACAGTATAATGAGATGTTGCCATCTTCTGGCAGTGGCAGTGAAGTAATTTACATGACGTTACACAGTTACTATCATGTGCTGTATATGGTCTTGTATGCTAAATGCACAGTGCATGTTTGAAAAGCTTTCTTTCTATGAACTTATACAAATAAATGCAGCATAAACATGATTAGGAGAGTCTCCAGGCAGTGCACGGATCTCTCAACTGGTGTTTGCTACCTGTGGAGAGGTAATGAAGCATGGAGGTTATAGGTTCTGTTTATGTCTGTCTGCAGTGGTATTTACTAAACTCAATGAGATCAGCAACACCCCATCACCTGACAAACATGAGCAAGAGCCTGACAGTTTGTGTGCTGGTGCTTATTAGAGCTGTCAGCAGGGGAGATGTGTGTGTGTGTATGTTTGTGTGATCCTCATGTATGCATGTTTGTGTGCAGTGCTGCAGGTTACAGGGTTAGAAATCACCCTTAAGTCTCATTGCTAAAGCTCACATCTATTAGGAAGCATAAAAAGCACCTTGTTACAAGCGTTAACTCTAACAGATGACAGCTGACTTTGGGCTAATGGAAAGATTAAGTCAATTACAGCTTGGCAGGGGGACTTAGAAATATTTGAGACATTCCCCAGAATATTGGAACAATAGGCATCCACACAGATGCTGTCACTCTGTGGCAGTAAATGTCATTATGTCAAAGTAAATCCAACATTATGCGCTTGGTTCATTTTCTATAAAATAAATCTTGATAATAACATAACTATGATGACAGTAAAACGCAGTCCAAGAGAAAGTATTATTGTCCCCACATGTGCAGTGTGTGCAGCTTTTTCACGAGTATCTGGTGAATGCACTCTGTTTCATCTAGATCACATTGTTGCTGACTTATTCCCCAACTTTAGATTAAACAGAGAATGTATTCAACTCAGCAAAAACTGAAAACTCAGAAATGTTGAGGAGGATAAAACGCTGTCAACGTAGAGAGAAATGGGCCAAAATATTAAAATCCTGACATTTAATGGAAATATCTGGCGATTGGTGTCATCGTTTTTGAATGTAATTGTTGTTGTAGTAGGTTTGTTTGAGATGGCTTTTCGAATATATTTTCCTTTCCTAACAAAAGGTCAAACACAAATTCTAAATAACCATGTCTGAAATCTCATAATCATTTAATTTTTTCTGTAGGATATTTGACAAAGTAGCGGATGTCACACAGCGACTCTCACCAGGTAAATTCTCCCTTTCCTTTTTCCTTTTCCTTTTTACCCACAGGGTGGGCATTCATGTTAAGTGCCTCTCAGCTTTAACCCTCATCAGGAGAAGGAAGGCCTGTGGGGTAACTGGCAGCAATCCGATTAGATGATGTGACCTTTGACGTGTAGGCGACCACACCTCCACAGGAAGCACACGATTTAGAGTTTTTAATAACATATAAAAGTCTGAAGTCAAAGACACATTTTTCAGTTACGGATGAATGGATGCCCATTGGTGCCCTTAATGCCACCACATCAATCAGGTTCAGTTAGAATATAATGAAGGCAGTTTTGATAGTGCCCTGGTGCCCCCACAATTGCTCTTGCACTGTTAAAAGCTTTTGAGCACAGCATTACACATCGTACTTTATCAAAATCTTTCTGGCTCATGGTGTGCTTACATGAGTGCAACAACTTCAAGTCATTAATTGGTCAGAGACAAAAACCTTGGTTTGGTTCTAGTTTGGAGTGATTGTGTGTTGTACTTATGTGGAGGTTACATACACAAATTAATTTACAAGAATTGTTTCAACTCATTTTTAAAATTTTCTATGTAAAGTAAGGACCTGACCTTGAGCTTACACGAGTAGAAAGACATGTGGGATATTCAGACTAAAGGTAGTAATGTAATTTCAAAAGCCAGATCTGTGTCTTTTAATATTCTCTGTGTAAAATTCAATTCAATTCAATTCAATACAATTTTATTTGTATAGTGCCAATTTACAACAGAAGTTATCTCAAGGCACTTTACAGTGTAAGGTTTAGACCTTACGAAATATTTATACAAAAAAGTAGAGAGAAAAACCAACAATCCCATTTGAGCAAGCTTAGGCACAGTGGAGAGGAAAAACGCCCTTTGAGGAAAAACTCCACAGACCAGGCTCATAGTGGGCCCATCTGCCTCGACCGATTGGTGATTGGAAGAGAAGAGAGAAAAGAACGCAGCAAATAAGACAACAACAAGCATCAGACATTGGGCAGATGAACTGGATTCTGGAGATGTAAAGCTCCAGGCCGAGGATACCTGCAGAAAAGTACAGAGAGAGGGAGACAGAGAGGAGGAAACACAACTAAAAGAGAGAGAAGACACAAAGTTAATGACATGCAATGGTGGCATTTGCATTGATACAGGAGAAAGGAGAGAGGAGAGGAGCTCAGTTTATCAGTAGAGGTCCCCCAGCAGAATAACCTATATCAGCATAACTAAGAGATGGTTCAGAGTCACCTGATCCATCTCTAACTATAAGCTTTATAAAAAAGGAAAGTTTTAAGTCTAGTCTTAAATGTAGAGACGGTGTCTGCCTCCCGAACCTGAACTGGGAGCTGGTTCCACAGGAGAGGGGCTTGGTAGCTAAAGGCTCTGCCTCCCATTCTACATTTGGAAACTCTAGGAACCACAAGTAAACCTGCAGTCTGAGAACGGAGAGTTCTGCTTGGAAGATAAGGAACTATGAGGTCTTTAAGATAAGATGGAGCCTGATTATTAAGGGATTTATAAGTTAGGAGAAGAATTTTAAATTCAATTCTGGATTTAACAGGGAGCCAATGGAGAGAAGCTAACGTTGGAGAAATATGATCTCTCTTGCTAATTCCAGTCAGAACTCTGGCTGCAGCATTTTGGATTAACTGGAGGCTCTTTAATGAGTTATTGGGACATCCTATTAATAATGAATTACAATAGTCCAGTCTGGAAGTAACAAATGCATGGACTAGTTTTTCAGCATCACTTTGGGACAGGATGCTCCTAATTTTAGCAATGTTTCTTAGGTGAAAAAAGGCAGTTCTAGAGATTTCTTTTATGTATGAAGTGAAGGAGATATCCTGATCAAAGATAACTCCGAGGTTTCTTACAGTATTACTTGAGGCCAGAACTAAGTCATCAATGGTGAGAATGTGTTTAGACATAGTGTCTCTGAGATTTTTAGGCCCAAACAGTATAACCTCTGTCTTGTCCGGATTTAGGAGAAGGAAATTGGAGGTCATCCAGGCCTTTATGTCTTTTAAGCATTCCTGAAGTTTGACTAATTGATTAGTTTCTCCTGGTTTCATAGATAAATATAGCTGGGTATCATCTGCATAACAATGGAAATTTATAGAGTGTTTCCTAATAATATTGCCTAAAGGGGACATATATAACGTGAAAAGAATCGGTCCAAGCACAGATCCCTGTGGAACTCCATAGCTGACTTTGCTGTGCATGGAAGACTCATCATTAACGTGTACAAACTGAAATCTATCCGATAGATACGATTTAAACCACTCTAGTGCTGTTCCTTTGATTCCAATGACATGGTCCAGTCTGTGTAATAAAATGTTGTGATCTATAGTGTCGAATGCAGCACTAAGATCTAACAAGACGAGTATAGAGAGTAGACCATTGTCTGATGCTAATAGAAGATCATTAGTGACCTTTACCAGTGCTGTTTCTGTGCTATGATGTACTCTAAATCCTGACTGGAAATCTTCATACAAGTTATTGCTACGCAGGTGGTCGTACAATTGCTTAGAAACTATCTTTTCAAGGATTTTAGAGATAAAGGGCAGATTGGATATTGGTCTATAATTCGCTAAGACCCCTGAGTCCAGAGTAGGGTTTTTGAGTAGGGGCTTGACTACAGCAACCTTAAAAGCCTGTGGTACGTAGCCTATTTGTAAAGACAGATTGATCTGATCTAATATGGACGTGCTGATCAAAGGTAAGACATCCTTGAGGAGTCTAGTTGGGATGGGATCTAAGACACATGTTGATGGTTTAGAGGAATTAATTACTGAAATTAATTCAGAATGATCTACAGGGAGGAAGCAGTCTAAGTACGAGCGTGGATCTAGAGTTGTTGTACAATCCATGCTATATGCAGGGATGATCTGATCAATTTTTTCTCTAATAGTTATGATTTTATTTGTAAAGAAATTCATGAAGTCATTGCTGCTGAGAGTTGAGGGAATACTAGGGTCAACCGAGCTATGACTCTTTGTCAGCCTGGCTACAGTGCTGAAAAGAAACCTAGGGTTGTTCTTATTTGCCTCTATTAATGAGGAGTAATATGAAGTTCTAGCTTTACGCAGGGCTTTTTTATATATTATTAAACTATCTTTCCAGGCTAGGCAATATTCATCTAAATTGGTGGAACGCCACCTCCTTTCCAGCTTACGTGATTTCTGCTTTAAGCTACGGATTTGTGAATTGTACCATGGAACTAACTTCCTCTGACTCACTAGTTTATTTTTCAGAGGAGCAACAGTATCAAGTATTGTTCCAAGTGAGGCACCAGTACTATTAACAAGATAGTCCAATTGTGCTGGAGTAACATTGAAATAACTGCCTTCCTCTGTGTTGGTACATGGCTCTGAAATAAAAGATGGAATCAGTTCCTTAAATTTGTCAACAGCATTTTCACATAAACATCTACTGTAGTGAATCTTATCTGTAGGTTTAGTAAAGTCTGGTACTGTAAATTCAAATGTAATTAAGAAATGGTCAGATAAAAGAGGGTTTTGGGGAAAAACTATTAACTGATTAACTTCCACACCGTATGTCAGAATAAGATCAAGGGTGTGATTAAAACAGTGAGTGGGTTTATTTACATTTTGGGTAAAACCAATGGAGTCTAATAGTGAATTAAATGCAGTGTTGAGGCAGTTATCATCAACATCTACATGGATATTAAAGTCACCCACTATAATGACTTTATCTGCACTAAGAACTAAATCAGATAGAAACTCTGAGAATTCAGTTAAAAACTCAGAGTAAGGGACAGGAGGACGGTACACAATAACAAACAGGACTGGTTTTTGATTTTTCCAGTTAGGATCAGAGAGGCTAAGAGTGAGGCTCTCAAATGAATTAAAACTATGTTTAGGTCTGGGGTTGATTAACAAACTTGAGTGGAAGATTGCTGCTACTCCTCCACCCCGACCTGTGCTTCTAGGAACATGATAATTAACATGACTTGAGGGGGTCGACTCATTCAGAGAGACATATTCATCCTGCTGCAGCCAGGTTTCAGTAAGACAGAATAAGTCTATTTGATGGTCAGTTATCAAATCATTTACTAACAGGGATTTAGACGAGAGAGATCTGATATTTAACAGTCCACATTTGATTGTTTTCTTGTTATTTTGTTCTAAGAGAGGAGTCGTCTTTATTTTTATTAGGTTTTTATGAATTACTCCTCTTGTGTTAGTTTTAGATATAAATAATTTAGGTACTCGGGGAGCAGACACTGTCTCTATAGGGTTATAGTAGTTTTTGGGGGGTGACGGCTGTAAGGAAGCTGCAGAGAGGTGTGTAAGACTGTGTAAGCTCAAGGTCAGGTCCTTACTTTACATAGAAAATTTTAAAAATGAGTTGAAACAACACAAAGGCAAAGTGTTGAACAAATCAGATTTTCATCACTTCCATTGATTTCCACAAATGTGACCTGTGACATCAAATACAATATTTCCCATCTTTATTAATTATGCAGTTTAGTCTTAGAAATATAACCCTCATCTTAGACATATTTAAATGTATTATAGTTTTTTATTTATATGCTACTACTTTTAATTTTATTAAACAGTCTTTGCTCTCAAGCCTCTTGGAATAATACTGAATAACACTTGTACCGTTCTTCCACTATGTTGGGTTTGTCTGTTTCTTCTTTAAAAAATCTACAACAACAGATAATCTCCTCTTGGTGATATATACATGCATATATTCTTAATGAGCTATGCATAAGTAACGTATTTACTGTTTTTGTATCCTACAAAATGTTCCTGAAAACGAACCTTCAAGCTTCTGAATCTGTTTTGTAGTCAACTAATAAGCACGCTTCATATTGTGTAAAGGTAAACAAATGTTCAGGTTCCAAGCTGGAAGACATTAGTGTTATTTTGCTTAAATGCCATTAGCTCCACTTTAGTGGTTTCACTCCTGTGTCCTGAAACTAAATCTCTGAAGTCTCAGGTTGTGCCTGGCTTTAAGTGGACGTCAATACAACGGCCAGAGAGTCTTAACCTACTAGCTGTAGGCTAGGCTAGGCTTTTTGTCCACTCAGACACACACACACACACACACATGCGTAAAAAAAACACACACACACAGACTCGTGTCCCCATTCTTAGAACTGGTTGTTTGATTATCTGTGTCTCCTTAGTTTTCTGCAAAGCACTTAGCAATTAATCTATTTGTTAAAAGCATGCTGTAAATAAATCTAACTTAACTTGTTTTCTAAGCAGTGTGATTGTTCTGGCCATAAGTTATAGTCTTAATACATGGGTCCACGTACACCTGGGGAATTAGGGAACACAAATAAAGAATATGATTAAGCTTGACTGGTTCCACTGCCTTTTTAGTTCTGTAGCATCCCAAGAGTAACATAAGCTGGGAAGATGGATTTAGCTGTTGGTTGGTTGTGCGTTGTGTTTCTATAGGTTACACACTTTGCTTTTATAGAGGCAGATCTTCAAAGTAGCCTGTGCCTCCATTTCAGCTTCAACCATCAAAAGATTTGTCCCTGACAGAGATGTAACAAACGAAAATAGCCTTAATGAGATCACCGAGGCCGGGGTTGCATTGTCTCTGGGGAATAACTACCAACAGAAATAGTGCTGTTAAGTCCAAGCAATTGTTAGAATAGAGTCACTTTAGCAACACTGAGGCAAACAGTGGGGAGACATCAAAGGAGAAAATGTTCAAGAGCATTTCTAGTGAGAAAGGGACACTGCTCAAATAGATGGAACAGTAATCATTTTAATATTAAGAGAAATTTTCTGTGCTTTTCTGAGGAGGAAGACAATTGAAAGTGATGTGAGATACTGTGTAAATTCACAAATTAATTATTTAAAACCTACATTAAGGCTATTTTCCAGCCACAGTTCAGTGGTGTTACACTCATGAATGAATTTGATACGAGCATATCGAGCAATAGAAATTGCTGTTATTGATGTTAAAATTGCATAAAGATAAAAAAGATTGTTTGGCTGTACATTTGAGCTCAGACTGCTGCAACTCATTATCCACGTCTCAGGTTGACGATGCGATGTCACTTCTCGGGGCTCAAGGCGCCTTACATGATGTATATCTCTGTTAACACAATTACAATAAGAGTGGTGTCACTGACAGAACGGTATGTAAGCCTTCCAGTGTTTAGCCTGTCAGTGTGTATGTGGAAATGACAAGACCGAGGATTCAACGGAGACAAAGCTAAACGTTAGAACAAACAACACACAAAACAGGATATTTTTAGGTTATGGAGGCATCTAATGTAAATTTGTTTTTATTGTTTTCTACTAGACAGTCAGTATCCTCGCCCTGCTGGGAGAGGCTTATTTAGCTGTCACCAGTGTCACCACAAAGCAACAGTTTCTGTGTGTTTCTGAGCAAATAGCTTGGAATATTCTGTTGTTGCTGTCGCCGTGTTCAGCAGTGAGAAAACTTTAATGAGCAACAAGCCACAAATCATTGTGATAAACATACATCAATAGTAAACAAAGGTGACCTGAGTTGCATTATTTCAGCCTGAAGTCCACGTACACTATGAGCATCTTTCCCCACAGTAAATCACCTCCACATCAGGATAGGCATATTCACTTCCTTTACAGTCCAAGAAACTCTGGTTATTTACAATAAATGTAATATAAATACGATATGATATGAGTATCATCAAACTTCCTCTCAACTCAAAAATAACCCTGAAGCTTTCGGTATGATCCAATTCCCCCTGTGCCATTGCCGCTGTCAGGAAGTTCTATTCATCTTCTTTTTCATTTTCTCTTGTAACTAGGAGCTGTCAAGGCCTCGGGGCTTTGCCTTGCAGTTTGCTTGGCTATATTTATAATTGGACTCTGTCAACAGTGTCCAGTGCAGCTCAAATGCACAGTTTGTTATGGCAGCTACCGTGTACTGATTTCAACACATGCCAGCTGTCGTATATCATGTATATTTGTAACGGAACTATAAGTGGGTGCAGACACAATTGCGCCCATGAGCTTATGGATGGAATGAAAATTAACAAAGAGAGATCACAGGAGGATGACTACAGCTGAAGTCAAATTCTTCCAGTCAATATAAAGCTCAGGGGACGTGTGAGTGCATCCAACACATACAAAGACTGTAGGATAAATACAACACACAGACCAGCTGTCTGTAGTTGTGTACACTGACGACACTGATTTTGTTTTACCATCATTTTAACTGAGAGAGTATGGCAATGGAATAGTAACCTACTTTAAAATATATGTGATTTTAATCTTGACGTGCAGCAGCGCTGTTAATCAACACAACTGAGTCACTTTACCTGCCCTGCTGTGCTGCACAATGTCTGTGTGGGTGTCCTCTTAATCAACACTGTTTTGCCAGACGAATGGTGCAGAGAGACACTGGATCATGACTGGGCTTGTCAGGAGTCAGAGGAGATGCTCTGCTGGGGGAGGCATCTGACACCTGGAAGACCTGCGTGATGGAGGAGTGGAACAGTAGGAAGCGGGACAATATGACTCCAAAAAAAGGGAACGTCTGACTCATGCTTGAAAGTAAAGTGTGGGGTATTGTATGCTGGCTGACTTGTGTGACAGTGGACACACTGAAATTCCTGCGCCGCTTTAGTGTCCTATAAAAAACACACACAGTTAAAGTGACTTCACTGCATGTATGTGTAACAATAGTTGCACTGTGCGCACAGTTCAACAGCAGCACATAAGAATCTCATTAGAAACTATAGTTGGAGACATGATGTGGATTTTTTAATGGTTGGTTTGAGTCCAGGAGCGCAAAACCACAAGAGGGAGACAAAGCTTGTCTCCATCGTCGATTGTAAATCAATCCCCTTCTATCCATCTGCACCTTTTGCTTTCTGTCATAGTCATAAATAGTCCAGCAGAGAGTCTGAATAATCAGTAAGAAGATATTTAAAAACTCCTGAAGTCTGCTTCAGGTGTGGTATCTTTAGATTTTCGCGCATCATTTCCACACCTTGCTGTTTTGCAGACCGTAGCTCATGCTTCACGTTCAAACATCGCCTTGTTCATTTATTTTCTCCACCTTATCCAACCTGATGAGGTCCAGCCCACGCGGAATCGCTTTTGTGTGCGCGGAATGACACAGACCATGTCCATTTAAAACCTGCCAAACTCATTCCAGCGGAGACACGAACCAATGGACTGAGAGGAGGGCGTAACTCTCCCTACTCTGGCAAAGCAGGAGTATGAAGTTTAGGTTATCAGTGTACAGCTGCCGCGAGAGAATGGTGCACCTCGGCGCCCAAAGGTGCGTGAGATTATCCAACTCCGATGTGATCTTCCTGCAACTTTAACAGCCGTACTTAGTTTCGAAGGGTGTATGCGCAAAGTTGAACGCGTCTCCTCTGCGGTTCCTCTCTACAAATGGCTGGGAATATCCCCCCGCATCTGCACGGGACTGGCGCCGCTTTGATTTTGCTTGCGGTCATTCTGACAGGTGATGCAGTTGCGCAGGTTTTTGACAGCTATGGTTTATCATACGCCCTGAGATCCGAGCTGTCAGAAGACACCATATTGGTTGCCAATAATGGGATCCGCGTGCCTTTCGGGAGATCAGTCTTCATTGATCCCATCAACGATTTGGTTATCCAAGTTCAGCCCGGTGATAGATGCAGCATTACAGTACTGGATAATGATCCGTTGTCTCAAAGGCCTGGACACCTCTCTCCGAAAAAGTTTCCGTGTGAATTTGGCCCCAACGACGTGAAGTATTCTCACTTTGGCTCTAGGAGTCCTCCGAGGGATAGAGTGAGGCTACAACTCCGGTATGACACCCAAACGGATACCATTATAATCCCTTTTATGATGGAAGTGGAAGTGGTTTTTACGCAGCTGGAAGTGCTAACCAAAAACATGCCACTCACTGTTGAGAGACTGCTCGGCACAAGTAACCCCATCGATAGAAGAATCCTAGAATTCACCTACGATAGAAGCGCACAACAGTGCAAAATAGCCTCTCTGTCCAGTGGCAGCGTGCTGCCCAGGTATGGAAAACTTGTGGATGAGGACAGCCTCGCAACAATGGTGAACTGTGATCATTTCATTACAATGAACATCCGTTATCAGCACACTTTTGCTTTAAAGTCACCAAACAGAGATTACATCCCAATGCTCGTGGAGTTGCATGATAAGGAAGGCAATTTGCTCAAGCAGGAGTTTTTCCAAATTTTGGTCAGGATTAAAGAGGGAGAGGAGAACACAGCTCCTAAGCCCAGCTTTGTTGCAATGATGATGATGGAAGTAGATCAGTTTGTAATGACGGCGATAACCACGGATATGCTGGCTGCAGAGGATGCTGAATCCAATCATGATGAATTAATTTTCAACATCACATCTCCCCTGTCCTTTGAGGAGGGCTACATAGTGAGCACAGATGATAGGAATTTACCAATAACCTCATTTTACCAAGGAGACCTCAAAGACTTAAAAATTGCTTACAAACCCCCTGCGGTGGATTCAGACACAGAGCGGATATTCCAGATTGAGTTCGAGGTCGTGGACATGGAGGGGGCTGTGTCAGACCCTTTTGCTTTCATGATTGTTGTTAAGCCTATGAACACACTGGCCCCTGTGGTCACTAGGAATACTGGCCAGTTACTATACGAGGGTCAATCCAGGCCTCTTTCCAGTTCCCAGAATTTGGAAATCAGTGATGAGGACAATTTAGACAAAGTCAGAATCACTGTTATCGATGGTTTGAGGCATGGAGAATTAACTGTACTGGGCTCAAGTAGAAAATTTTTCACCCCTGCTGACCTTGATGCTGGAGTAGTCATTTATCAGCATGATGGCAGTGACACATACAGTGATAATATCATTTTCAGAATGACAGATGGCACAAATGAGGTGGAGTTTCTGTTTCCCATCACTGTTGTTCCAACTGATGATGAGCCGCCCATAATCAATGCCAACACTGGTTTGGTTTTATTCAAAAACCAGATGATGCCAATTTCTCCCCTTATGCTCAGTGCAGCAGACATAGACTCAGAGGATTCTACCATAAAATTCATCACACAGCCTCCATTTTCCACAATTGGGCAGGTGTTGCTGCGTCAATCTGAGGCCCCAGAGGACCCATCCACCTGGAAGTTTAATACAAGGGATGAAATGTATGAGAAAGTAGTGACTGAATGGCTGCAGCAGGATATTGTTGATGGTAAATTGTTTTATAAGCACACTGGACCCCACAGCACCAACACTGTCATGGACCAGTTTGTGTTTAAAGTTCAAGATGACAATGACCCACCAAACCAATCAGGTGAGAGCTCGTTCATTGTTAAAATTATGCCTGTTGACGACCTCCCACCTGAACTCTTCCCTGGCACGACTCTGCAAATGACTGTACACGAGTATCAGATTACTTACTTGAAAAAGAAATACCTCCGTTACACCGACCTCGACTCAGAGGATCGGGATCTCAAATACACGATCATTCAGCCACCGACAGACACAGATGACAATAATGCTGTTGTATTAGGATCCCTGGTATTAACTGAAAAGCCAAACACCGAAGTCACAACTTTCACTCAGGCACAAATTAACCACCATAAAATAGCTTACAAACCACCCGATCTTGAGCTTGGAATTACCACTCATGTTTTGCAGTTTAGATATACCGTGGAGGATCCTTCTAGAAATAGTATAGAAGGAGTTTTCACAATTGTATTAAAGCCTGTGGACAACAAGCCACCTCAAATAACCAACACTGGATTTACTGTGCTTGAACGTGGCACGCATGTCATTAAAAGTGCTGAGCTGGACACCACAGACACAGACACGGACAGCAAACAGATCATTTTCACTGTTAATCAGCTACCACTGCATGGCCGGATCCAGTTTACATTTTATGACATGAGAAAGGGAGACACTTTCCACTTAGATGATATTAAAAATGGCAGAATTTCATACATCCATAATGGGGATGAATCAACTGGTGATGTAGTACAAATAGATATCAGTGATGGTGTCCATGTTGTCCCAATTACCATAAAGATTAGTGTGAAGCCAATTGATGATGAGACTCCAACCATTAGTCTCCCAGCTGGCACAATTGGTTCCTACATAGATGTACTGGAAAATGGAGCAACAGAAATCACGAGCAATGTCATCCAGGGGAGAGATGAGGACACGGATGACCTTCGTTTGACCTTTATTGTTGAGGACCCACCATCATTAGGAGAAATTCTGGTGAAAGGTGTCCCCATGGGTACATTCACCCAAGCTGATATCATTAACGGCTTTGTGGTCTATGCTCATACTAGTGGAGAGATAGGATGGACAACAAAGGAGGACTTTTTCAATCTCACGCTGACAGACATGTCTGATGAGTGGACTGTTGGAGGAAATAAGATTACAGGTGTCAGAGTGCACGTAACAATTCTTCCCCTGGACAGCCAGGCTCCAGAGGTCTTTGTAGGACCACAGTTCACTGTTGTTGAGGGAGAGAAGAATGTCATTCAAATTCTTCATATCAGTGCCGATGACATCGACACCCCCAATGATGACCTCCTTTGTACAATCATTGTACAGCCAACTTCAGGTTATGTGGAAAATATCTCTCCAGCTCCAGGCTCAGAGAAATCAAGGTCCGGTACAGCTATTAGTGCTTTCACCATCAAGGACATCAGGCAGAATCACATTTACTATGTTCAAAGCATTCACAAGGAAGTCGAGCCAGTAGAGGACAGGTTTACGTTCAGATGCTCTGATGGCATCAATTTCTCTGAAATGCACTTTTTCCCCATCTCCATAATCCCCTCTAATGATGAAAAGCCGGAGATTTACATGAGAGAGTTTGTAGTGATGGAGGGCATGAACATAGTCATCGACACTCCCATTCTGAATGGTGCTGATACAGATCTCCCCTCTGATCAGCTCACATTCATTATCACCAAACCCCCCAAGCACGGATTTATTCTCAATCAGCTCTCCACTGGCACTGTCCCGGTCTCTAACTTCACCTTGGATCAGATCAAGGAGGCCTCCAGCATCGTGTATGAGCACGATGACTCAGAGACTACAGAGGACAGCTTTGATATTGTTCTCACAGATGGAAAGTTCAGTGTAGAGAAAACAGTAATAGTTATGATTATCCCTGTAGATGATGAAACCCCGAGGATGGCGATCAATGATGGCCTTGAAATTGAGATAGGTGATGTGAAAGTCATAAATAGCAATGTTTTAAAAGCTACTGATCTGGACTCTGAGGATAGTATGCTCACTTACATTATTCGCTATGGGCCTGGCCAGGGGTATTTACAGAGAACAACACCTTCTGGAATACTGGAAAACATCACAGTGGGAATGAACTTCACACAGAACGAAGTGGATCAGGGTTTGATTGTATACGTCCATAATGGGCAAGAAGGCATTCGAGACCTCATCAAATTTGACGTGACAGATGGCATCAACCCTTTAATTGACAGATACTTCTATGTCACAGTGGGCGGCATTGACATGATTTTCCCAGATGTGGTCAGTAAAGGTGTATCCCTTAAAGAGGGGGGCAGAGTTACTCTGACAACAGACCTACTCAGTACTAGCGATCTGAACAGCCCAGATGAACACTTGGTTTTTACAATCACTCGAGCTCCAATGAGAGGACACCTGGAGTGCACAGACACACCTGGGATGCCCATCTCATCTTTCACACAACTCCAGCTGGCTGGAAACAAAATCTACTACATTCACACAGTTGATGATGAAGTGAAAATGGATAGCTTCGAGTTTGAAGTCACTGATGGCTACAATCCTGTGTTCCGCACTTTCCGCATCTCCATCACTGACGTGGACAATAAAAAACCCGTGGTGACAGTGCATGGCCTGGTGGTCACTGAAGGGGACAACAAGCTCATCACTCCATTTGAGCTAACAGTGGAGGACAGAGACACTGTTGACCGCCTCCTAAAGTTCACAGTTACTCAAATACCAGTTCATGGTCGCCTGCTTTTTAACAACACCCAGTCTGTCACCTCCTTCACAAAACAGGACCTGAATGAGAACATGATCAGCTACAAGCATGATGGCACAGAGAGTGCAGAGGACAGCTTCTCATTCACAGTCACTGATGGCACACATGCTGACTTCTACGTCTTCCCCGACACAGTATTTGAGACTCGAAAGCCCCAAATAATGAAGATTACTGTCCTACCGTTGGATAATGGTGTACCACAGATTGTAGTAAACAAAGGTGCCCCAACATTGCGGGTTCTGGAGACTGGTCATCTAGGGTTTGTAATAACCAGCAAGACCCTGAAAGCAGAGGACAGAGACAGCATCCAGGTTGCTGTGACATTTAGGATTACTATTGCCCCAGAACATGGCTACCTGATCAATGTTGGCAAAGGAAATGCAACTATCACCACCTTCACGCAAGGTAAGAAAGCCTCATTTCAAACTACTTTGTAATCCTGAGATGTTCTGTTAGACTTGCAATGTACTGCAGGGACTCACATTCAGGACTTTGTAACTCTCAGAGGTATTTAAGCCTAGTCCTAAACTCATTTTACATTTACCCACTCTGCTAAATGTGCTTCCCTGTGATGCTTGAAAAATGCTGAGTTCAAACATAAAGGTTTTTGTTTTCACTCAAGAGAGTGCCTATTTACTGAGATGAAGTATGCCAGTGCCTCAGGCTGACCAGTTCTCACTAGAGAAGTGCATTTTTCAAACACTGCCAGACAGTCTTTCACTTTGGAAAGGAACTGATGGTTATTTGTACATTACTAGAGTAATATGTTCAAACAGAGGACAAGTGAATTACAGACAAGATAATAAATAATGTGAACATGCAAACATGTCAAAGTGAGAGAGATGTGGTAGTTGGACTTGCAGCAAACCGATGGTTCAACAGGCAGTACATCACAGCAGTTACATTTCAAACAGACCAGATGAGTGTCTTTGTAAATGCTAAATATCAGGGTAGTAGCATCACTATATAGTCAATATCCATGTATTCCCTGCTTTTATTTACCGAGTCACTGTGAGATGCTTTCCCCAAGAGGCCTGTTCAATATTTCAAGAGTTCTCACAAGAGTAAACAGACAGTAAATAAAGACACTATCTCATGGGCATTGGAAAATTGTGGCCATGCATTTTTATGCATCAGTTCCTTTGAAGGGAAATGTTTTGGCATCAAATATTGAAGATAGCAGATAGCAAAGCTGTAAACTTCACAATCTTTCAGATTCAGGGCTATAAAGAATCTTGTCTAGCACCACACTATCGGGAAACAGACCGCTGTGATGGAGCCTCATGAGTCAAGCTATTCTTTATGTTCAGTGTCACTTAAGTGTTTAATAGACATACTGCCCTTGTTACGTTGTCCCACAACTCATGGAGCATGTACATTTCATCTCACAGCCTGCTTCCTAAAGCATGCCTCTGCTATGATATAGCGTTTGTGAACATACGGTGTGTCAATAATAAATTCCTAACATATTTTCTAACTTTCATTTTAACCAAACAACCTATGTGAATGTTCATGAGCAGAATATAATGGATATTTACACAAATATATCTTTTTTTCCAGCTGAAATTGATGACATGAGCATCTGCTATGTTCTGAGGGATGGAGACAATGCTACAAACGACATCTTCTATTTCTCCATTGAGGACAACGGCAAGTTGTTTTATTTAAACACCCTCTCTTAAAGTTATCCTGTGTGAAATACACACCAAGTTTAAAATTAGTCCTTGTTTTGCAGAGTATTGTGTTTTGAACCTGAAAACATTAGATTTAGTTTCGCTGTCTTAAGTTGAACTTTAAGACAATCAAGTGCATACATTTGCCTAATTTAGCAATACTAAGCAAAAGGTATGCCCATAGATTTCTAGAACCTTAACTTCATACAGTTTCTTATTTTAGCATTAGAAAATAGGCATGCAGTGAACATGAAGTCAAGAAAATATACTATTTATAGATAATTTTTTTGAATTATGCATCCTTGTTGAAATTTAATCAGACACCAGCTCAGTGAATAGTTTGAGGCAGCCATGCTGGTGTTGCTGATTAGCAGAAGCAGCTTGGCAGTGTGTCCTTTCTGCTACCCTTCAGCAGTGATGAGTGAGCACAAAGGACCTCTCTAATAGGGGCCCTCTTTTCCCACAAGCACCTCAGTGGCCCCCCACACACATTCTCTCATTTCTCAACTTGGGACTAATCTGTGGCTTCAGTTGAATAATAGACAGGTTAACATCTCTGCCAACAGGTGAATGGGGTGCTAATGAGCGATCATTAAAATGCAGGGGACAACTGCTTATCAGGAGGAGCTGATACTAAATGGCAGTTCTTTACCTGTGCTGCAGGCAAGCGTCGAGACCGTGCAAAGCTGCTTTGTTGTTGAATGAGGTTAAGTCAGTTCCTTTATTGTGTTTGAATTGGGTTATTTTTCAGGATTTCACACGGTATCTCTTTCTCCTGCCATCATTTTCATTCTCTTTCTAGCTTATTTGATGTGTGAGGACATATTTGTATCTCAAACTGATAGTTTATCTTCTCCAACTGGCAATTAGATTCACTTTCTCCATCGTTCCTAGCAATATTTTACATTAATTTTAGATTTGATGAGAGGATTCAGAACAGCTTATGTCTTTATTTTGTCATCAGTCACGGTTATGTTCTCAAAGAAGGCAGAGCATAAAATTGCAATGACCAGACACATTATATGTTTCTAAATGTCAGTCGTTGACGTGGGAATTGTGCTTTATAGTGGCTCCTAAATGGCTTGACAAATTGATGAAGAGTCTTGCTGGATGAACCATCCGTAAGGACTTGACACATACTGCACTGCAGCTTGTGAAGCAGTCAGTGAACATTTTTTTTATTAAGATTTAAGCTGCACTGGTGGCTGCCCTAAATCCCCAGACAGAACCTCCAGGTCTTTGAACAGTCGTGTTGGGGAGGAGCTGAATAGTGTACACTGGCACACAGCTGCACTCTGTCATGTTCAGCAGCAGAAAACATTCTCCTTCACACTTCAAGTTCATTGGGAAATTTACCAGCTGCACTTGGCAATTTTTAGGGTGAAAAGTTACTTTGCATTTCACACAGCTGTTCGGTGGGTTTCCAGGAATTTAAGTGAACAGCTGTGCTGAACTGTGGATGTGCATACAGTTTAAAGTTTATACATGTGCTGTTGAATGCTGATAAATATGTAAAATATAGGTTCTGTACATAGCCTATGTATACAGACGGGACTGGATCCACAGATGCGCTAAATTATGCTATTCTCCTTGTTCCTCTAAATAATTTGATCATTTGATCCATAAAATCTGAAAATATTTAGATTTTGTGGTCATTTTCAAGCAAACATTTTGCTCCACATTACAGTTTTGCTTGTTTTATTTTATTACTTTTACAGTCTATTATTATTACTGAAGTTTAATTATCTGTGAATTGACTAAACCATTGCTTAACTAATCATCTGGCACTAGTTGTTGGGGTATTATGTGTTGCTGCTGCTTCTAGATAAGTTCACAGTACAGAGATCGTTAAACCACACAACAGATTGTTATAGGATTTCTGCTGGCTCCATTGCTAATCCAGAAAGAAAGTGACTTAGAGCCTACACTCATTATAGGGACGGCCACAAATTTACTGTTGGCGTGTTTCTCACAAAGGGAAAATGAACTGAAGGTGTAAAGCCATTCATTATGCCTGATCCAAATGCTTAATGGAGTTTCGAAGTCTGACCACAAGGTTGTTTTAGCTGAATGTGCTATGATAGTTTCTATAATAGATGAATTGTCTTGGTACAGGACACAGTCCTAAACTGAGCTGCCAGGGGTTGTGTTCCTCTTGGCAGTTGCTTCATGGGTCGTTTTAACTGAACATGTTATGTTCAGGGGCCAAGTCTAGGTCTACATTGGATCTGACCTATTTAGATTAATTATTTGGCACAGTTATATGTGGATGCTGGCTACACTAATGACCTTTGCTTTAAGTGGCCATATGTTTTTTAGAAAATGAAACTCTCTAAATTGCTCTATATATTGGTGGATAATTTATACTTATGCAATTTAGACTCAGTTAACTTGGCTACATAAAGTCACCAGATGGCCTTTTTGCCACAAATAACAACATGGCAATTAGGCCACATCCCAAAATGCTTCTTAGTTTTAATCAGCATGTGGCACAATGAAAGAAGGATTCTCAATGTGTGAGTGAAACAGCTACTCTTAACTCTTTTGGCAGACTTCAGAGTAATACTGATATCAAAATTATACTGCACATTTTTTGTAATAGTCTCTAAATTTATAATCATGGGTAATTTTTGGACTTTATGTGTCAATCTCTCCTCAGTCTCCAATTTCTTTTTCATTTCAGGAAACTGCTGTTGTGCATTTTACAGCTGAATATAAGGTGCTTTTGCCAAGATTGAGATGACAGGGCTTATTTTCTCAGAGGTGTTTGTGTGTCTCACTGTTTGTCAAGCTTTCCAAAGCTTTGAATGAATAATCATAGGGGACAGAAATTACACATTCATTTGTGGGTGTCTGTTTACTGTTTCAGAGAAACATCACATCTGGACAGTAAAGACGCACATGGAAAGTGTCTTGCTCAGATGGTATCTGGATGTTTGTATATCTGTGTGTGTGCTGACGGGTGGGCTGGTACTATCATTCTAAGTCAGTTAATTGCTGTGATTCAACCCCAGCCCTTTCTTTGTCTCCTAAGGATTCGCATGCATTCAGGGCAGCGTACCTGAGCACACAGAAGCTCTGCTGTTACCAGGCAGTTGTTTGCGTAGATGAATCCTTGTCTGCATCAAGCAGAAGAAACAGTTTTGGGATATTTTAATATCTACAATGAAAGAAAATTTTAAATATGTGTATTATGTGACTTTATTATTATTATTTTTGCACAGAACGTATCACACAATATGATGAGACTGTGTTTTGACAAATCTGACATTCCCAGAAAACAGCAGGAACTCAGAGAGTCAGCAGTGCCACAGTTGCTGCTGTGACAACTCTCTTTTCGCAATAGCAGAAAATATTTTTTGCAAAATTGCTCTGGAAAATGTATTTTTGGCCCCTGAATCCCAGCAGTGGGTCGAAGCTGTTCTTTTCAGCCCTGCTGTATGATAAGCTGGGCTACAGCTGTAGAGTCACAACTCTCTTGCTGGGCCTGGGTTTCGGGATTGGAGCATAATGCAACGTATACCTCGTTTCCATACACTTTTTTATGCAGAAACATTTTCAGTGTAGCAGTGACAAATAGTGAGACACACAAGCTGCTCTGAGAAAATAAGTCCTGTCATCTCCTATTTGGCTGTAAAGGCACATGGTGGCAGCTTTCTGAAATAAAAAAGAAACGAGAGACTGAGGAGGGAAAAGTCCAAAAACCACCATGAGTATGTAGATATAGAATAATAACATATATATTATTAAATTCACTAAAGTCAAACACTGAGAATCCTTTTATTGTGATACACTGATTAAAAATTATAAGCATTTCGCAATGTGTCCTAGTTTTCATGTTGTCATTTGTGGCAAAAAGGCCATCTGGTGTCTTGATGTTGCCAAGTTAACCGAGTGCAACAGAAACTTCAATAAAACACACCAACCTCTTTAATTACTTATAAAGTGTCTAGTTTAGAACAGGATTGGTATCTGGACGTTCGTATCTCTCTCTCTCCCTCTCTCTGAGAGTGCTGAGGGGTGGGCTGCTGCTGTCATTCCAAGTCAGTTAATTGCTATGTTTC
This sequence comes from Anabas testudineus, assembly GCF_900324465.2. NCBI lineage: Eukaryota > Metazoa > Chordata > Actinopteri > Anabantiformes > Anabantidae > Anabas > Anabas testudineus. The sequence continues at coordinate 5,809,971 of NC_046622.1, read as the reverse complement.
AACTCCAGCCCTCCCCTTGTCTCCTGGGGATTCGGATGCATTCAGGTGAGCTTACCTGAGCACACACAAGCCCTGGCATTCCCAGGGAGTTGTTTGTGAAGCTGAATCTCTTTCTGCCTCCAGCCAGTCAATCACCATCAGGGATGTTTCTACTGACAGACACATTACTGTGTCCTTCGTTTTTCATTCCGGGCACTCGCGATCACTATTTTTTTTCCTTTTACTGAACTACAAAGACGCAGCAAAAGATTATTGATTATTTCATAAAAATGTGCAACTTCTGAAGGACAAACTCCACAGCTGTGTCCAACATCTCCTTATGTTTTTCATTTGACTACAGAGACTTATTTAGTATGTCAAGTGCATAGAGTATGTAAATGAATAATTCAGGTTTGTAGTGGAATTGGTCAGCGGTATATAACACAGATCAAATTCCTGACTGGATTATGTTTTCCTACATGGCAGCCCCTGAAACAGAGAGGAATGTTTCTCCTCTCCACCTCCACAGGCATGTTTTGTTTGTTATTTCTGCCGCGAGTAACAAGATAAGTTCAGTTCACAGTCAGTACCTTGACTTAATAAATGCTCTGAACCGTTTCAGCCTTGATTAACATCTGCGTGTAGGTGGTGTACGTCGTCCATGCTATCGGTGTGTAATGACTTGTGACACTGAGTGCATGCTTGATTCCATCTCCATGGTCTCCCCTCCTGCCTAATCCCAGGTTAGGAGGGATTATCTTTTTCCCCATGGTGTTCTAGAGGACAACAAAAGTAAAGGAGAACATGCACTCACAAGCACTAGGAGGTTAGTATAGACTGCGTAACTATAATAATATCCCCATCATAGCAAAGGTGATGAGTCTGCAGTTTCACTGTGTGTTTCTATCCTGTTATTAATGAAATTGTCTCCCCCGTACTTGTCTTGGGTGCTAAAACATTCCTCCGTCCTTGGGACCGGCGGTATGAATCATATGAATAAAGTATGTTCTAAGCTTTAGCAAATTACATAGCTGGTCCAGTTGTTGTGTTTTACAGTGTTAGATTTTTCTCACAGTCCATCTGTGCTGTGGCTAATATAATATTAGGTATTCATTTTATTGTTATGGAAAAATGTGTTGTGATAAAACTCCCAAGAGTTGATTACAGAGCTATTCCTGGGTAACAGCTGCTCCTCTTTGGGGATGAAATACTGAATTACAGAGAGGATTTAGGCTAATTGTTTTAGATGGAGAGTGATTTACATGGTTCACTGGTTCCTTATGTCCTCAGTCACTAACTTTCTGTTATAAGGTGCTCACCAGTCTGCATTGCAACTATATTTGCATTGCATATTGCTCAGCAAAGCTGCTACAACCTTTATTCAGCACTTTATTCAACTCAACATACACAAGTGTATCTGCACTGAAAAGAACCCATTCTCATCTGTGAGTGGATGAAACATGCGTGTGTAATCCCAATGTAGATTTATTCTTAGAGAAAATACTTCCTAGAAGTTGATGAGTGTCTCATTCAATGAGGCAGATAAGGCAAAACAAGTTGATGGGTGCTTTTTCAGTTATGAATTATGTATAAATTAGTCAGTGAAGCCTTTTCATTCTTTTACCTTGCTTAGAGTTAGAGGGTCAAGTTTGTTGGATTATAATGAGAAGATATTAATAGGTCTTATTTTTCTCTCACTATTTTAAGCATCTCTTTCTTAGATGTGTCTGCCGGGACTCTAAATGTGCATATCACATAGAATCTGACTAAACCATTTTACTTAGTGAAAGATTTGTCCTCATTTTCCCTTTGGACAAAGCAGAAAACAGAAGGGAAACCCTGCGTGATGTTTCCTTTTCTCTGTCTTAATTTGCTGCCAAAGTAAGTGTGTGGAGCAAGGTTAACAAAGCAAAGACGAATCCCAGAAGTATAGAAAACCCCAAGCCCAGGCTTGTTCCCTGATGGTGATATGTGTCGTCATACCTGCCTTAGGATATCAGTCTAGCAGAACTGAGGTTTTTCAAGCAATGAGAGTTCATAGAAAATCCCTCTTTTGCTCTTTTGAGGCTAAAAGCTGTTCGTTTTGAGAAGAGTCCGAAATCCCAACAACTCCAGAATACTTGACGAATAAATGTAGAAAATACACAGAGTGTTCTAAGAGTGGCAAGGGAGAAGGTGAAAATGTGTAAATGTGAAAGGAAAATGGTCAAGTTTAGGATCGGTTTCACACCTATAACACAAACTGTTTTTGTAATCTCAGTGTTTTATGATTTATGTTTGGACTTAAGTTACCAGGCCTTTTTAAGAGACTGTGTTTTGATAAATTTGACATTCCCAGAAAACAGCAAGAACTCTGAAAGTCGGTGTTGCTGCTGCAACATCTCTCTTTTCACTGTAGCTGAGCTTTTGTTCAATTTTACTAAATCACTCCGGCTAATGTGTTTTTGGCCCCTGAATCCCAGCAGTGGGCCAGAACTGTTCCTTTCAGCCCAGCTGCATGATAAGCCTCTGACAGCTGGGCTAAGGCTGTAGTGTCACAAGTCTCTCCAGCTGAGCTTGTGTTTCAGGAATAGAGCCTGATGCAGAGTCCACCTCCTTTGTGCGCACTTTTAATGCACCAAGACTTTCACAATCTGTCCATCTTGGGGTCAGCTGCCTGATCCCATAATCAGATATAAAGCTGGCGATGCTAAAATGTTGCATTAAGATGCTAAGCTTCAACTACAGTTTAATTGATAACTCCTTTGTCTTTGATTTCAAGCTGTTGTCTCTTTTGATTAGAGTGCTATGATGTAGGACAGGAAAAACGCCAGCTCCTTTCATTTTCATATCATCAGCATTTCAAAACGCCAAGAAAATACATATAGTAGAGGGAAATTGAAAATGCTACGCCGTTTGAAGCGAACTCTCTTGAGAAGCTTTTGATTTTATACACTCCCTGTGAACATGGTAGGAGTGTGTCTTGAGAGTAACAGGGCTCTTATCTCATAAAGGTGGTGATGAAACCTTTTGAGGATTCTGTGCGTGGATCAGCCTCCCTTTCACCCTCACCTCCACCAACAGCTTTTCTCCGTAAGTGGAGCCTGATAGGCAGGATATGAGAAGTCATCTAGTTGAGAAATGGGAGGGAAGAACAGTCTGAGGAGATGAAAACTGGGAGTGTTCTGCTGGTCCCAGTATTGATGGGGGCAAGGCGTCAAGCTGCTTCCTGTCGCCTGTAGCGGTGCATGAAAGTGCTGATGTGCAGTTCACTCTCTAAACACCACCTGCGTTGACAAGTTGTGAAGGCTCAAATACTGTATAGTACTTGTTCCCTGTAGGTACACAACCTACAGTTGGCTAAATCTTTTTGATTTCGCTGTAGGCTTGATTTAGATGTAAACAGAAAGTGTGGTGCTGGCTTATGTGTGAGGTGTGTATCCCACTTCTCTACATTTCTAAAAATACAAGACAGCTCCAAACTGCGTGGTTATTTAAGTCAGGGAATATTTTTGTCTTTTACTTCATGTACCCTTCCAGCATCTGCAGTACATCTCTGAAAAGTCAACTTTTAAAAGGGGGCTAAAAAGAGACAGTTTCTGCTTGCAGTCTTTAAAACATCAAGTTACTAGTAAAGCAAGTCATATTTTGTGTTATATGTAGATGACGCCATGTGAATCATTATCTGCTCCCTTTTTATAGAGCTGTAGCAGCTAATATCTAACTAAAACAGCCTCTGTTGTGCTTCCAATTCCAAGCAGATTTTCAGTGACTAATTCCAAGTATTTTTCTGTGTAATACTATATGTAATTATATATGCGTGCAAAATGGTGTTTAACGTACATGTGAGTTTTACAGTTGTTCTGTTTCGGTCCATATAACTTTAGGAAGCATAAAAATCAAAGCGTGTCAATCGAGGAAATGTTCCAAGACGAATACCGAGGAAAGTCTTGTTACCTCAGATTAATTACACGATGCCTGGGCTTATCTTGGTTTTCCAGGACATGGGTTTGGAGTTACATATTAGCAAACAAATGGGATGAGGGAAACAAAGAAAGGCCACAGGATACAGATCTACAGATCTAGTCAACTGGGCAATCTGATACAGTGTTTACATCTAGGCCCTTAATCCCCAAGTAATTGGCTGAAGCTATTAAAATGATCACAAAACTTTGCTGAAAGTCTTTAAAGGTTATCACTGCTCAGTTAGTTATATATGAAAACTGTTTATTCAGTACACTGGTTTGATTACAGGGAGAAAACATTTAGTGCTACTGGTGCCTTGTGAGCCCGTTGGGATAGTCAGGTAACTGAGGTAATTTGCACCTTAACTTGAAGACAGTTGATAATTTTTAAAGGGCATTCAGTGAGTTAAAATGTCACAGGTAGAGCTGTAGGCAACAAGGCAACTTCTGCATCCTTCTTATGTTTATCCCATTTAACATTTAGCTTTTGTACTTATGATCTTATAGTTTTCAGTGTCTGTGAAATAGAATTGATGACATCCTACGACTTTATTCCATGCAAGTCCAGGTGTTAGTGCACCGAGCTGTGCATCTTTGAGTGTTGAGTACAATAGTCTGTGATGGTAGCCCTGACACAGTGAGCAGTGTAAAGCAGAGTAGGTTTCTTTAGGTCAGAGTTTTTGACAGATGTGTGTTTGTTTGGGAAATATCCTCATTGGCATCGATAGTTGTCTCCATCACCTACAGCAGTGGTGCTCACAAGCTGACCTAAGTGCTGTCATGATTTCCAACCTTGTTGGTTGCATGAAATTAGTTTTGTACTCAAAAGTGTGTCTTGCAAACATCAAAACAATTTTTAGAACAGTTATTATGACTGTAATATTATGTAAAATAATATTTCATTGCATGTGCCATGTTGATGACAATATGTAGTGTTCACATTATTTAGCAAAGACATCCACTAGTTGTGTTTGCAATGATTCAATAACTATTTGCAGTTTCAGTGTAAGTTAAATTTGCAAGTATCCTTAGAAGTAATGTTCTTATAATACCTGTACATATTTTTCAACCCAAGGTTTGTTTCGCTGCACAGACTAATCTTCAGTCCGGTATTACAAGAAGAAGACAATAACTCTAAATCCGCAGACATTTTCTCCGCTCTTTACATGAATGCAGACTAGCACGCTTATCTTACATGTGCAGGTTTTCACAGTTCTACTTGAAGGCTCCTCTTCACCAGTCATAAACAAAAGACCAAGAGTCATTTTAGGAATTACCATTTCAGCTTTTCAGGGAGTTTTTTCTTCTCAGGAAAAAGCCTTTCTACATGTGAGGATTTGCAAGGAACAACTGTGTAATGCAGCTGAAACATGTTCTTATAAATAAAACCGGTGGAGGCCCTAAGAACAGCCTCAACAAACAGCAGGCTCTATTAGTATGGACCTCATGAGTTTGTGGGACTGGGATTGGGTTTTATATTCTATGGCCTCACACTGCTGCTTTCAGCAAACAGTCCACCATTATCCGGTCTGACAAAAGAGCAAACATTGTGCATTCAGGGGTCAAGAAAAAGCACATCCCCCTCCCATTGTCGAGTCCCTTCATGCAGCATCCTTATGTTGCTTTGTTTTCTCTTACATTTTCACACTTCCCCTTGTATCCCCTTAGTGTTATTTCACTACTCCTTTCTTTTCTATTCAGTCACCAGCCGAACTGGAGAGTTGAGGTGCTTTAAACACATGCATTTATAACAGTGTAAGGCTTTTGCCTCCTGGGATGGAGACAGATCTTTATCTCTATACAATCCTGCAACCACAATTACATTTTTGTAGGGAACATAATCGCTTGCTGTATTATGTTCCAATACAACATACTTTTTCAGTGATTGAAGTGTTGCTTTTAATAACAACAACAGAGCTGCAAGGAGGTGGTCGGGCACACTGGTACAATACAAACCTGAGTTTGCCTCTAGAGTCCAGTGTGTGCTTTGGTTTAGGCACTTATGGGTATGGTTAGGGGAAGGGTTGTGTTTTTTAACACAGTTGTGTCTGAAGTTTTTTCTTATTGAACTAGACCACGATTTTTTCTAACTTTAACCAAGTGCTACAAAACATAACAAGGAAAAAACAGAAACTGGATGGTGAAACAAATAAACAATAACAAACAAAGAACATTGTATTGACATTTTCATGCATTTGGGACTTACATTTTTTATGAATATATATCCTCTCTATCAATAATAGAAATAATCTGGTTGTAACAGCATTCTCTACAAAACCTTACTCACTATTACAGCTTAGTATTTTTAGGAGATGTTGTCTCATCAATTGTTTGACATAACACTTTTTCAAAATAAATCTAAAATGAGTTTAACATGTTATTCTTTCACAACATTCAGAATGGAGTTATGTGTAATCAGGTCATATTCATTGCCTACATCACAGCAAATGCTCTTTGCAGGTTTGCCTTTATCCATCTTCAGCTCTATCTTTTTCAGTTAGTGATGGAAGATTTGCAAAAGCTACTTCAGTAACTGGCCTCGTAGCTGCCAGGGCGTTCATACTGTACATAATTGATTTGCAATGAGTGAAAAACTCTTAATTTTAAATCCACAATGACCTTTACATCTTGAATGCCAATGAAAGCCCTGCAGCTGCTAATTCAGCCTTTTGTTGCTATTTCTCCTGCTATTGAGGGTTCAGGCTTTTGCTCTCTAAACCGTGTGGCTGACTAATTAAGACACTTGAGGCGACATCCTCTTTGACAGACAGGAATGCCATTCAAGGGCAGTAAAGGAATAATTTGTCTGACCTCACCTACACAATTGAAACAAGGGAAGCCCTTAGCAACCACTTTATACCTTTTTGGATTAGGTTTCTGAAGCTCAGGGGTGCTAATTAATTTATTTACTCACCCATGCGGTGATACAAGAGAATCTTTGTAGTTTTCAGATGCAATACTCATCATCCTTCAGATCACACAGCAAAAGGTCTCATAGAGTCTGAATGTAAGTAAGTAGCTGCAGCATTATTATTCTTATACAAGTCATGATCTTGTTAATAATTCATACCTTTAAAAAAGAAGAAGTAAAAACTACAAATACTAGAAAAAACTACAAATACCCTAGAATGACTTGTGCCCACCCAAGTCTGTTTTTCAGCACTAATGAATTTGCCATGATCTGGGATAAACCCTGACCTTGAGTGCTTGGCAAAACACCCTGTGCCTTTGGGTGGAAATCAGCAGCCCATGACAGAGTAGATCTTCGACAGAGTTGTGCATCAAGAGTTGGCCGCTTGCTAACCCTTAAGATGTTTGAAAAATTCAGTTTCAACTAATACTTCCAGGCGAGACTAATGGGATTATGCGCATTTGTAATGCAAGGGATTTCTAGACAGGAAAATATTGACCCCAGCAAATACCATAGAGCTGTATTGAGTTATTTTGCTGTACACGTTCATTCATACTTTAACCTAGCAATGTTTTTGAGCGTTCCTCAATAACTTTTAAAATATTGAACCTCTCCAGTCAAAATGCTCCCATATCGGTTTTGTGTGTGTTTTCTGTAGCAAATAACAAATGACGTCATTTGTGTGTGAGGACATGGAGTGTGAATCAGACACCCAGGACAGGAGTGACCTTTCCCTACAAACACATTGTACAGTATTTCCTTTGCCACATTTCTCTCCTGGACCATGAAAAGAGGAGCCCCATTTGAAATTAGAGCTCGGAGAATTCCTCGCTGCCTTTTTCCTCACAGCCGAGTGGTTTCTACTTCGTGACCTAAGAAGCAAGTCACACAGTTGTTTCCACAACAGCCCTACGCTGCAATTTGGAATCAAAAACAGAAATTGTATGATGATGGAGGTTTCTGCTTTGCTTAAAAGGTTTCTTACTGTCAATCACAGTGTGGAGCACAACTTTAAAGTCTGATTTTCTGACTCAGTGAAGGCACAGTTAAATCATAAACTAAAGTAAGTGCTTTACCTTGAATGGCTGTCTGGGGATATTGCATGGTGCCGCCTTTTCAAAAATATGTCCCTGCTATTCACATTCTGTGCTCATCCAACCATCATCATTATTTATTGATGCAGTACAGTTCATGTAGCAGTTTGTCAATCGTAATGTAAGGTTTTCTCTGCATAAAGCCAAACTAAGGAAGTAATATAACAGCACATGTTATTTGTTTCTACATCTGTAAATGTGTGAAAATATGATTTAAAAAGCCTACATGTGAAAATGTGTTCAAATTGAATATCAATAAAAAGACAAACTACTCTGTATTCCCATAGCAATGAACAAGAAGTGTAATAAGCAAACCTCTGCCTCTATGTTATTACATTTCTAAACACTTAAATACCTTTAACAAGTTTAATTACGTCATTGAAAATTTAGGACAAAGGTAATTTTAGCCATTGTGCTTCAAATCTGGAAGGAGCACTGAGAGTTAAATCACCTCTGTAGCTTGGGTTTAGATGTTAATCTCAAAGAACTTTTCCTGCTGGGAGCAAAGCCTTGCTTGCTTTAAGCCTTGCATGGCTCTCTGACCCAGCACTTTTGTTCAGAGGCGCCTTTGGCCTTTCTTTCAGGCCTCTCAAACGTTGCCAGTGTGTCATAGTGGACAGCAAGGGGACAGTAGCCCAAGTGAACCCAGCAGAGTGGCCAAATTTATGGCAGACCCCGTCACTGAAAGGCTTTGCTGGTGGGAAAGGGTTTAGAGTCTGTAAAATCATAACAGTTCTAAATCTTTCAAGCCATGCCTAGCTCCCTACTCGTTACAGCTGATGCAGGGCTTAGAGTGATTAGACCGTATCGCTCACTCTCTCTGCTCTGCCATGCTTTCTTTCTCTCAACAGGATTATCATATCCCTTTTCCCTTAATTGGAGGGGTGAAAAGTATGTTGGTATGGTCTGAAACATCATGGAACTTAAACACAGCTCATTTTGTAGAGTCAGTGTTAGTTCTAATGATAAAATATGTTTACTCTCCATCAAAAAACAGGAAACCTTGAAACAGAATTAAATATTGATTCCTCCAAACTTAGCTTAAATGTTAAGTCAGCTGGCCATCTGCCTCAGAGTTCTTTGTGAAACTGACATTTAAGTGTCTCAGAGGCAATCCTCCTACCTTATTAAAAATAATTAAAATGAACTAAATTAAACGTCTGAAGCCCAAAACACCCACCATCTACTGCAATGTTCATATTACAATGTGGAAGACACACCAGTATACCGCCTAGCACTTATCACCATCATTTGACAGTACTGTTTAGGTGTAAGAACCGAAAAGATGTGGTTATTGTAGTAAATCATGACTTTCAGCTGCTTGCTGAAGAAAAATAATAACTGTTTGATAAAGAATTAGGGGTTTTGATGAAATGTGTAATTATTATGAGTGAAGCTGATTTAATAGGGTGCTTAAACCAGCCTTAGAAAAAAACGAAAGTCCCAGTGCAGGTGCATAAAGCCATTTTATTATCCACATTATTAAATATTTGGATGCATGTAAACAAATTAATTTTGAGAGTATTTTCACATTTATATTTAAAAGTCGTGTTGCTGCATATGGGACATTATTACTGTTTGTAGTATTTTGCAGATACTGTCACTTTAAAAACGTCATATCTTCCCGCATTTCTCTAACATTAAATGTTTTCCCATTAAAACAGAGCAGAGTTAAAATGTGTTTGTAAGCTTGAGCTAGTTCCTCAAACTGCCATCACTTAAAGTACACTGTTGGTCCTAAAACTGGTCAGCCTCCAGTCTGTTTTAACGTCTGTCATACTAAGAAGAGGTTGTAGTTTTAGTGTTAAATGAAAACATTGTAAAATGATGAGCTCCCATGACTTTGTCTTCCAGGTGTGTTTTCATAAGACCACACTGAGAGATTTCTTGTGAATCACACACTGATCCAGTGCGATATTGTTCACCCATCCCTGTAGTATGTTGCGTGACATTTTAACGCTGCAGTCGATGACAGTTTGAAGACAGTGCATGCAAACTTCGTTTGCAGTATGGGATCATTAAGTATTTTTAGATGTATTGTGTCTATTGAACAGGATTCACTGACTGGTCCCAATTTATCCTGCCTAATCAGTGTGGTACGAGCTTTGTGGGCAAAGGGCCGCCTGCCTGTCTGCCTGTGTGGCTGAATGAACAGACAAGGGTCCATGGGGCATCGTGGCCCCACGATGCTTAACGGTGGCCAAATAAGGGCTGTCTGCAACATGTAAGCAGAGAGGAGACAGGGGCACTAAGTTGGCACAGTGCAGCCTCTCACATTCTTTGGCCTCTCTCAAAAGGTTTCTGTCCCTCATCACACATGCACATTAGCCAGAAGTTGGGTTTGTTCAGCTACGTGAGCTATTCAAGGGTCCCTGTCAAAAGGTTCATGTGCAAAACTGGTTATGTTTAAGTGGTTAAAACTATAAAGGCTGTCTCTCACTGTTATTTAGAGGTGCTTATGGCTCAAATGCTAACATGTTAAACAAGATAGAAACTTACACTTAATTTAGTGAATTAATTAAGAAGACAGTGGAGTGGGCAGGATTTCTATTATATATCAATTTTGATGAGGATATGAATATTAGGTACAGTCTAAAATTAAGTCCATAGCATGTTATGAGCTGCGTATGTGGTGGATTCACTGCTCGTTTCTGCTCTGAACTGCACAGCAGTGCAAAGATCTAAACATAAAAGACACCGATATTCTTCACTAAATTCTGTCTCGGAGCTGCGAATCCCGGTTAAAGATTAACTCTTGTGTTTTCCTTGGGGCCTCTTTGAAGTGGACTTACTCAAACCCCTGCTTATCTTAATTAGAAGGAAATCTGGAGGAGTGCAGTGGTTCTCTGGAAACGAGCACCTCCACTCCTCAGCTCCCTGAAGGCTACACCTCAGCATTACCGGGACTTAAAAACCTCCTAAACTCAATATTTGCACAGTCATGGTGGAACTATATATACTGTATAAACCGTGAACATAAATTATTTTTTTGGAAGTTTGAAAGCATCACTTTGGGATGTATCTCCCAAGAGATATAAAAAATAAATAATTGAAAGAGTCAGTTTATGTTTGTGAATACTGCTGAAGGCGAACAGGTGTTTAATGTGATTCATATTGAAAAGAAGAGCAGCCTCTTTGAGGCTTACTTAATGTGTAGGCTGTTTCTTTAATGTAGTCTAAGTAATTATGCAAAATACATTTAATGGTTATGAAATGTATGATCTCCTTAGCAAAAATTCTACCAATGAAGTATAATGGAAAATCTCTGTCTGAATATAGAGAGCTGATGCATATAATCTATTTTATTCATTTTCTAGATTTATGCCTGAGATCATGTATCTTAGCCATGTTATAGCTTTGACAAGGCCTGTGCCAGTGTGGGAAGTCAGATGAATAGCCAAGACCTTCTCTGTTTCCATTACCTCAGTGGGAGACAGGCTTCTTCTTGACTCAGAGATCACACATGGAGTGTTTACCGGTGGCATGCGTGCCGTGCTGCTGGCTTTAATCCAAATGGAGTAGGGAGGTCCTGTCATACAGAGGTCTCCTGTCTCCAGAAGACTGACGTGGAACACACAGGAAGCAAAAATCCTACACTGCTGTGCACCTCAAGAATGTACGAATTAATAAGAGTATTACTCGAGACATTCTCATATAATACCACGTTTTGAAACCGTCTCTATTAGCAGTTGTACTTGAGCCAAGCTTTTGCTGATTTGTGCCAAAATGTTTTTTTTTTTTTCTTGGCAACATTATCTCAACTTTTCCCACTGTGCAGATTTATTAAGTTTTTGTGCCTTATGGTAATGTTCATGTCATGTAATGCAAATATCGGCACATACACAAAATACTTCACATCTGAGGTAGTTTACATTACCATTAGTAGTAGCTGCCTAGTTGGAATAAGCAGAAGAACTGGGTTGTGCATAGTAGGCTGACAGACACAAAGAAATATATCTACTATCAGATAGAGTTTTTGATTATATGACTATAACATTACAAACTTAAAAACTTAATTCCATAATGCCAGATTACATCTTTAAAGGAAGCATTTACACCCATTGTTCTTTCAATATGAGCTCTGAAGGAAACTATTCTTTTATTCATAATAAGGTCAGAAACTCATTAACATTGTTGTGCACACTTATATCAAACTGGCGCCTCTGATGTCAAACAATACCTATTTTTAAACGCAAAGAGATTCTGCGTTCATCAGAGACGATCAGATTCAAGTCTCACTTCACTGTTTCCACATTGCTTTGTCCCAGTTCCAGCTGGGTGTCGACATCATCAAGTCTGTCTGTAGTTTGCTCTGATGTGGATCTGCAAGCTGAAGGAACACCAGCATCTGCCTTTTGTTTTCTTCTTCTTTCCAGCATTTTTCATTAAACCCATTAGTGCTGGTAAACAGAACTGCAAAGATAAATTAGGGAATAGCAAATAGCAACTATACTGTTTCGTAGAACACATCAAAGTCATGTGTTAATTATGGATTAACACACTTTTTGTACTAAATTATTTGAATGAGTTGTTAGTTTTGAATGAGGTGGAGAGAAAAAATAACATTGTGCACACGCTTGTCCTTGTGTGTAATACTGTCCTTTTGTCCCAGTTAAGTCAACATATTGTCAGAAAACTGTGATGTCAGGGGTATTAAGACCCACTTTTACTCTGTGTGACAAAATATGTACTCTATTAGATAAAGGAAAAAAAAAAAACCCACTAAGGAACAGGTGTAGAGAACATGTGCACACACACACACACACTCTTACTCACACACACACTGGTCAATGCACACACCCTGACACGTAGTAAAACACCCGGGTAAATGTGTATAGGTCGTTGAAGGAAATTGACACAGTGGAGTGGATGGCCGGACGTGACAGATTTACTGACCATAACAACTGGGGTGGGGCAGAGTAGTGGCTCTTAGTTGTGCCTTACACAAAGCTTTAAAACCTCTGCACAATGTCCCTGCAGCCTCCCGGCAATTTGACTTTTATTCCATCACTTTCAGGACTACCAGATGTTTAGTGGATCTCACCATCCTCAGCTGTTAACAGCCAGCAGCTTCTCCTTATGTGCACTCTGGTGGATGCATCCTGATTTTTTAGTAACCAGTAAATTATTATTTAGAGTACTTTTCAGTAGTCTAGACATGCAGACATCAACTCACTTACATTACCTACTTGTTTTTTTGTTTTTTGTGTATGTGATGCAGACTTTATTGTCCAGATTTGTGTATTCATGTTTGTTTGATGCCTGTGTATGTGGCTCTGCTTTGAGTCTTCATGGGCAAATCAAGACATTGATACCCTCCAGTACTGCATTGGCCTTTGAATCCAACTTCAAAAGGCAAGGATAAAATGAACCAGTTCAGACAGGAAACATCTTAATTAGAAACGAAGCAATTAGATAGTACAAACCCTATTCCTTTTGCAGAAGGGTTGTGCATCCCTTATACCTCCCACTGTGCTGTGTAGGAGTTTCAAAGTCAAGTGTAAAAATTATCGGAGAAATCATTCTAATAAGAAAAACTGATCATTCCTGTGCCTTGGGATAAAAACAGTTTGCAACAACATTGTTAAATGATTAAGACATTTTGTTCTAATTGTCTGTATGATGAATTCTTCATTGTTTTCGTTTCCAGGAGGCAACAAACTAAGGAACCAACAGTTTCGACTGAACTGGGCTTGGATCTCTTTAGAGAAGGAGCACTATGTGGTGGATGAAGATGTTAAGTTCCTGGAGGTGGTGCTGAGACGTCGGGGCTACCTGGGGGAGACTTCATTTGTTAGTAAGTAGACAATGCAAATCACTACTATTAATAATTCCATCAGTGGTGATCTGTAGTTATTATTAAATGTTAGTAGAAATAGATGTGAGCATGCAATGTTTTTATTTATTGAATTATAGATGTATTATTAACTATACTATAATTATTATTTATATAACATGAAAATAGATTCTAGAAAATAAAAGAGAAATACGAGAAGAACATTTTTCTATTTACTGAAACCTAAAATGCCATTGTACAGCGTATTAGTACACAACAGCACACAGACACAACTAAATACATGTACACACTTTAAAATGTTTTAAGACCATTCCAGTGTTGGTGCAGACGCCCTGTGGGTCACACAAGTTATGACCTTTCACCTTTCTCTTCAGGGCATTATTTACTTTCCAGTCACACAATAACAGAGACAACACGTACACATGAGAAAGGTCACCCAGAGTTTCTGGACATAGAAAGGCGCCACTCCAACTGTTAGTCAAGTCAATTTACTGTCCGGAACTAAACGAACAATAACGGTTAAACACTGTTAAAAAAAAAAAAAAACTAGCTGCTGTAAGTGTTTATGAGTGGAAGGAATTCTTACTACTGCAGCAAATGGCCTATTTTAGTGCTGCCATTTATTCTATACAGATAAAATGACCTGATGTTAAAGGTCAAATCCCATGGGATGACTTGCTATCTGTATCTCTGTATGCCGCAGGATTTGAAATAATGAAACATTTCTCCGGCGTGAAATGAAAGTTTACAATGCACATGATATTTGTATGTATTTCAGTGAAATTATCATAAAGTAGGTTATAGACAGACAGAAAAATAAAAACTAAGAATACACATCTATTTTATAATTCATGTTTATAAGCTGAAACTGAAAATACAAAGCATCTTTTAATATATATATGATGACTGCACTGAGAAACCAGTGCAAATTAATATTAAACAACAAATGTATGCGTCTTGTAGAATACGTTGGACAAACAATCAAATAATTATCCCTTGTTTTCATTTTCTGGTGCATCACTACTGTTTTATTAATAGTCGCATTATATATTAAAGAAGTGCTTATTTAAACTTTGGATGACCTCAGTATTAAGTGCTCAGAGGATACACAGCTTGCATTTTCATAATGTCCACAATTACTGTTGTTTGCTTCACAGTTTTGCTCCTTGCAGATTTCTTTTGACTGACGATGATGCACCTCTCCATACTGGGGATCGAAAGCACACAAAGGAGTAATTTTGAAATATTTTTTCCAAGTCAGAACCATTTCGTTTTGACAATACCCTCAAAGTACAATAAGTACTAACGTTTCTCATTCTAAAGGCATAAGTGGTGAAACCTTTTATGTTGTCAGTTCAGTAAGCGAGTACATGTTTACATCCTCAGGCAGCAATTGTCTCATCATACACCGCTTTGTTCTGTTTTGTTCTATTCTTCTTTTTCTTTTATTAAACCTCAGAGATATATTATATAGAATATTTTTGTAGACCAAACTAAAAAACTGTTATCATTGTGCTATTACACTGATATCTATTTATACCAGTGTCAAACCATTTGCTTTTTTATTTCTGCCCTTTCTCAGCCGAAGAATGAAATCTCAGACTTTAATCATAAAGTTTGGTTTTAGTTAGAAACATGCTACCTAAAATATAATTAATCTGAGGCAGAATAAAACAGCTATTGCCCTCTCTCAGCAGGGTGAGATCTCTCATTGTAAAAAATAAAATAGGAGAGCAAAATGCAAACCATTTGATTAATCAGCTGTAACAAGAGCAGCCTGACAATTCAAGCCCCCATCTGCTCCAGTGTTACGATGAGGCAGTGACTGATTTCAAGCCAGCGTCGTCTCATGAGGACTGAGAATGTTTTTTTCTTGCCCAGCCCGACCTGAGTGAACACTGATCAGAGGAGTAGACTAGGTGGCATCAGTTTGGAGGCCATAGTGAACCCATCTACCTCAAAGCCTCAGCGACTGCCGTGATCAGGACCATCCAATCCAGACCGAAGGCGATGGAATTAGGGGCGAATCATACTTCTCCTCTCCTAGCTACGTACTCTTTGAAGACTGTTTACTTTTCAAGCTCCATTGAGCACGGCCATTTTATCTCAGCTCATGTCTGTACTTGCATATCAAAGCTCACTTTTATTTTCATCAAAGAACAGAATGGAGATTTTCTTGAAACTCCCCAGATTTCCCCGTCTATTTAAGATCTTATGTGCAGTACAGCTGTGATATTTTCGTTTTTCTCGTTCTTTCTCTCTCAGTCGTAAACAAACATTATAAAAACTCACTCCGGTGCTTCATTTTTGCAGTAATTTCGTAATTTCTACATGTTAATTCTACAACATTTACTGCTAGACCCCTGTTGTGGCCCCTAGACGTGTGGCCAATACAACAACAATGGAAAGGCTGTATGACATTTCACCAGCTTCAGTGCTCCTGCTCAACAGGGATCCTGCCTGTTTCACAGCTGTAGTGACTATAACCCTATCAAACAGCTCACATGCTGAAGGTCAGGGAATGCAAGTCAGTGTCTAACCACTTCTGCTAAGGCCAGGCTGACAAGAGGGATAATTGGCTTTATTCCCACTTTGGCCATTTCAACTGAGGGGTGGGAAACTGCACTGAGAAGATGGGCAGATATTGTTAGATTAGACCAACTAGGGTTTGACATTTTCCTGGCTTTATAGTACTTTAATTGCATCTTTTTTATTTACAATATATGCATAACTTTAGCTATTTGCAGGCACGCAGATAAACAGTTACAAGAAATGTGTTTATTTAAAGATAAATATGAAAAATTAATGTTAAAGGTTGTCAGTGCCAAAAACTGACAAAAGTGGTACGTTCCCTGAAACGCCTGATGTATGGCATTTTCACAGGTTTCGCAAAGGTGACCTGATTATGATAATAACCATTTTTTTCCATGTCCTTTCTAAGGTATTGGTACAAAGGATGGCACTGCAGAAAAGGACAAAGATTTCCAGGGGAAATCTCAAAAACAGGTGCAGTTCAACCCAGGCCAGACGACAGCCACGTGGAGAGTCAGGATCTTACCAGATAGCAAGTATGAAGTGTCAGAGACCTTCCAGGTCGTTCTGTCTGAGCCAGTGATGGCAGTACTTGAATTCCCCGAGATCACCTCTGTGGAAATCCTGGACCCAGATGATGGTCAGTAATCATTTCACTTTCAACCATTTATTTTTATTGGGATATTTTAATATTTAATTTACTTGCCTAAACTGGGGTTTTCAGCAGGTTTGGTGTTGCAAAAATCCAAAACAAATATTTGCAATGTACTTTGCATTTTGAATTTTGGGGTTTTGTTGCTTCACAATGCTGCACATTCAGGTGGAGCTACAGTGATACAGCAGCTATGTGAAATATCATTCAGCATTTCATGTCATGTTTCTTCCACCTAAGACGAGCCCACTGTTTTGCACAAGCGTTCACAGTCATATACAGAGAAAAAACCTTTATAGAAGAGACAAAGATGCCAGATTTTGAATAAGGGGTGCAACCTCAGTGGCTGGCACACCCATGACAAAGTAGCTGTCTGCTTTACCAGCGACAAATAACACAATACGTGTCTTTAATCTGTGGTTTAGAGCCTGAAAAATCAATAAGGAAATAAGGCACTGGATTTTAGGGAAAGTAGATAAGTCAAAATAATAAATGGTATTTTAAGTATCTAAAAGCTGTTTTGACAGCAGGACATCCAGGAATCTTTCAGCCTTTCTCTCAGCTGTATTCATGTTTTGAGGATTTATTAGAGAAATGCTTCTGTCAATGTGGCTGAAGGCATCCACGCACATAATATTTAAAAATAACATTAATTTACATGAAGACTAACACCTGAGAGGAGGTAACAACACTGCGAAGCCAGCATGCATTATGAAAACATTTTCTTTCCGCAAGAGTAGATAAATATGGTAAAAGAAGATGTGGAAAGCAGATATATAACCATGCTCACCTCCTTTGCATGTGAAATGATCATAATGTTAATATCAAAGAACAGATGAACAGTTTTTCCAACAACAGCTTGAGTGTGATAGAGCTGAGATGGAAACTGCATAATATAAATATGGATAATGCCTCTCATCATCCCATAGGGCTTCACTGGGTGAAGAGAAAATTTGCCATCAACAATTTATGCTAATTAACATCTTTTGTTGGGACTTTTTTTTTTACACAAAACGTCAGTCTCTGGATGGCAATCAATAAAACTGGCAGCTATCTCTCTGCAAGATGTAAAAATCTATTTTTGTTTTCTTATGCCCTTTACCGACATTACCTCCCTGCAGCCATATGTCTATTATCATATCATTATACTGTTTATATTTTCTAAAGTTTTAATGCATTTTGGCCTCTTGAGGTCAAATAAACTTTGAAGGTTTATAAAAATGTATGTTTCTTTACACTGAGTGCAGAAAGATGGAATAGCCCAGGGGCTGTCACCATGAAACAGGCAAAAATAAATTATTTCAGGCCATACCTACTAAAGTGGCTCAGACTGAAAACAGCTGGGTGGGTGTTAGAAGCACAAAGTAAAGAGTGGCCACATCGTCCTCTGCCATTGTTTGCATGGTGCTTTGGATTGGAAAGGACAGGTCAAGTTCTGTTGACTTTCCAACGCCTTGTTAATGTGGGTGACGATGATGCTCGCAGAGAAGGATACAAAGCTTCTGTTTGTGCTCTGTGGATTTAATGGCTGAAATGTTCCAAGCTCATTACCTTTCTGAATGCTGCACGAAGAAAAGGGAAGACAAAGAGATGGAGAGCTGCCAGTAAAACTGTTGAGTAAAAAAAAAAAAAGGACAACAGGTTTAACATGTCTCTGCCTGCAAATATAATGAACACAGCTTTTTATTGCAGGCAAAATAAGTGAGCAAACAACAACAGACTTCTCAAATGAAACCAAGTGTGTTATAGACAGATGCATGCACATTGTTTTTTTTTATTAAATGCTTAATTTTTAATTAAGGATTCCTGACAGCATTTTCCACAACCATCTGTATGACTTGCTGGGTCAATAACCAGTGCTGTCTCGTTGTGTTGTGCTCTGTAAACGGACTCTAGCTTTTAATATTTGCTGCAGATAAATAAATAGTAGATGGTGGGTTTTGATAAAACATGATGGAAGCACAATCAGAGGAGATGTAATGAAAACTGTCATTTGTCCCAGTGCACAAGCTGCAAGCTTTTGTATGAAAGGATTCTGATGCAAATAATGTCGCATATGATTTGATGTTCTGAAGCTTCTCAGCATTTAGTTCTATTCCTGTCACAATGAATTTACTGTGTTCTATTTACCAGAGAAGTGATCACACACACTGGATTTTCTCTTGCCAAATATCGGAGAAGATTTAACATAAAGGTTTTCAACTAAAATGCCATTAACCGACTGCGTCATAGTATTAATGTGTTATGTTGATACTGGATTTTTCCCACATACAGAGTCAACAGTGTTCATACCCTCAGCTGTGTACAGCATAGAGGAGGACATTGGTGAGCTGCTCGTTCCTGTACAAAGGAGTGGAGATGTCAGTCAGGAGCTTATGGTCATCTGCTACACCCAGCAAGGTAATACAGGGATGATGTAGCATTTCATCTATGTATGTGATCATTGTTCATCAAAAAAAATAAATCCATTTCGGGGAAAAGCAGATCTTATATTGTAAAAGTAAACTAGTTTTGTGGCAGAATCTGGATCATTTCCTGTAATTCTGTTTTGTGCCCACACAGTTTCAGCCACAGGCACCGTCCCCACCACAGTGCTGTCATACTCAGATTACATCTCCAGGCCTGAGGACCATCACAGCATCCTGCGTTTTGACAAAGGAGAGGTGGAGAAATCCTGTCGTGTTGTGATCATTGATGACTCCCTGTATGAAGATGAGGAAAGCTTCAATGTCACGCTCAGCATGCCCATGGGTGGCCGTCTGGGCTCAGAGTTCCCCACAGCCAGAATCACAATCATTCCCGATATGGATGACGGTAAGATGACATTTCACCAATCTTACTGTATTTGTGACATGGAAATTAAAAACAGTGTCAAGTAACTTGTGCATATACAAGGAATTAAGGGGATTAAATTATTAAACCTCCTTGTATCAGCTAGAGACAAGGTTTTTGTGCATTTTACTTTCAATTATGTTTAAATCCTTCCAAAAGAGGCAGCAGGAATCTGATTTAGTTTGAGGTATTATTGTATTTGTGCAATTTCCTCCTTTATGTGTGTATAAGCCGATAACCACCTTGACAATAGCAGAAAACTAGTTTTGAAAAACTTTTGTGAATGCAGTATTTTTTGCAGCATACGTTCACACAAAGAGACATTCAAACAGGTAGTCAGGTCTGCAGACAGACAGCAAACATGTTGGTGTGCATGTGTTTGAATTTTGTGTGTGTGTGTTTATGCTTGTCTACGAGTGTCTCAGAGAGAAAGCATTTGAGAGTGCAAGCCTCCTTCCTGGAGGCAAAGCCTTTATCTCATATCTGCAGGCTCAGACTGGAGCGCTGATTTTCTCCCATATCTTCCTGACGCCTCTTTGTTCCCCAACACCTGACGGCCATTATTCAGTTCCCTATCGTTCTGACTATCTCCGGAAGCAATGCTGTGAAGTCAAGACTCTGTGATCGCAGGCAGGCAACACTGAACCTGAAAAACCCAGCTTGATTGTTCAACCATCTTTTCCCCCTTAAATCAAAACACATCTGAATCTAGATAACTGGGGTGATGATGAAGTATTCAGTTCAGCATTTAGTTATTGGATTTCTTGGTTGTAGTGCTTTAGCCAGAACACCATGTCCAATACAAAATGACTAATTTTGTGCATGTGCCTGAAGTTTGCTGCAATTATTAACTATTGTCTTTCTGTTATAGGTCATATAGGAAATACATATATCATGTTTGCTGCAGAGTGTTGCTAATAGCTAGCGAATGACAATACATATTTAGGCAGCTTCTACTTTCAGGGAAGAATCGGTGCTAAGGATGTGGATCATTTGTCCATGAACCTCAGGTAAAGAGGTCTTGTCTTTGAGGCAGTTTTCAGACTGTATAGGAGCTTATTTTCCTCTTCTATTCCCATGGGTCAGAGGGAGACACACTTCAAGTGGATTTGTTTGACCTGCTTGAGGAAGGAGGTTTTGAATGTTTTCGTACTGTAGCAGCATCCAATGTAACCTGAGAGTGAGCACAAGGCCTTTTAACCTCTGCCGCTCCTGGGTATTGACTTCAGACTGTCAAGACATCTGCTCAGAAACACGTTTTTAATAGGATGTACAACAGTCTGTCCTTCGAGGCATTCATCCTGCTTCACATAGAAGTGTTTTTTTTTACAGCAGCTATTACATTTCCAGATAGTGTCACGGCCTTTAGAGATGGCTCTGAGCCAGTGCTCTCATGCATGTGTTTATGTCTGAGATTTGATTATTGTTAGTGAATCTCCTCCATGAGCAATTTAGCATAAGGATCAAGGATGTTTGAGTTGACAAATAAAACAGATATTACTACATCGGATAAGATAAGCCATTGTGAAATTTTCTTTGAAAGGCGTCTCAGAAGGACAAAAGCGAAGGATTCATGGTCTAAGGAGTTACTTCCTTAGGGGGTCACACTTACTGCTACTGACAAATAACATTACTGTTTTTTCATATAGTTGAATATAACAAACTCTAGTTCATGATGACCCCTGGTTAAGTGAGCCAGTTGTGCCATCGTATCGTAGTTGTTCACCTGTTCTTGCAGGTCGAATAGTCAATTCATGATAAAATATACAAAGAAGTGATTTTGTTGTACATTCTCAGGACGTAACAGGTCCTAAGTGTTATAGCACACAGAAACAGAAGAAAAGACGACTCAGTGCGTCAGAAGATTAACTCAGCTCAGACTCACAGCCAGCGTTAGCAGTCTGTGCTCAAGTTTATTCCTGTTTTATCTTTAATCATGTTTTCTTTGCCTCTAGCTTTGTCATGGTAGCTGAGTGACAATCAAAATCTTGTTATGCATATCAGTTTTCAGAAAGCGGCAAACTCACAGGGGTGCCCCTATGCGGCATGATTGCAAGGGCCGGAATACAGCCTGCTTTTGTGGAAGCCTAATATTAGTGTGTGTTTAACTACTTTTGTGCAATTTGGATTCTCGCTTTTACAACTTTAACTATGGCATGGTGAGAAACAGTGTCTGGAGCTGTGTGTATTATCTGTTAAGCTGGTTTCCTATTAGAATGACACAAGTACCTGACATCGACTCGACTGCCTGAACACACACACACACACACACAATATGTGTAAAGCTTGCACAGCAACACCTCCAAAGTATAATTTGGATTAGGTGGAGGTGTTTAGGTTTCTAGCATCCACTGAATAAATGGAATGTGAAGCGTGGGGAGAAATAAGGTGGTGTCAAACCTTCATATCTCCCTGAAGGAGGTGATAATGAAATGGAGCACTGATGGTGAAGTAAACGATAAATAGCTCCAAGGCAAGCGGAACAAGACCAATCTCCTGTCTGGAATAGTAGAAAGGTAGTAGGAGACTCACTCCCACTTTCAGTTCACCTATCCCTATCCTTCCTAGTTATTAAATATAAGTACTTCATTAGAGTTCCTTACTCCACACCATATATAAGGAAAAGAAGCAAAGAGACATCTGTCTTTGTCATCCTCCTTGTAGGAGTAGCTGTCCAGTGTGTGCTGTACATGTGAGAGAGAAGTCAGGCTCTTGCTGAGCACCTGTCCCTACTGGTGAAAGGTCTATGCTTCAGCTCCCCAGGAGGGCTCTCAGCAGCTACACTGGGCTGTGAGCTCAGATGGTTCTTAGAGACACACACTACCGATATCAGCAAAAATGCATCTCAGCAAGATGTCTTCTTTCCAAGCCAGTAAACCAGAGTAGCACAAGATGATGAAATTAGAAGCCACGGGGCACCAATGTATCAACACTGAGCAGAGAGTGGAGCTCTGTGCAAACACACAGTCTTGGCTACAAATGCCCAAGAAACCACACAAGTGCAGAGGGAGTTGGAGCTTGTATTGTCTGCCAAGGCTCTGATGTTAATCTGACAATTTATGGTCTTCTAAATTAAGAGTGTTTATAGCTTTTACACCTAAATAAGAGGAGGTTAATTGCACTTATAGCAGTTTGCAGTTTTGAAGATTGTGCCATGCAAGAGAATAAACCCTGAACCACAGATGAAGAGGAATTCAGCTCTGTGTGAAGTAAAAATCACCACATTCCTGCACACAAAATAAAATTTCTTCATCTGAGGGAATTGTATTAACTAAACAATTCAATCAACAGCTCTAATCTTTAGTTAGTAATTCATATTTCTGTCTAAACCTTTTTTACAGCACTTTATTGTAAGGGCATTTACATCAATCATGTGATAAAAGATGAGATATTAAAAAGATATATACATTAAATCTTTGATACAGTATTTACCATGACCTTGTTTAACAAGAAGCAATTACTACACTGTTAATGCAAATGAACTAAGTTGTTAACAATATGTCACCTGTGGGTGTCAAGGCAAAGTTACAATTTTTACCTACAGCCACACAGAGTCATGCAGGATCAGTTTCCAGCTGCTGTGTTTCGAGCTTGTCCAGAGCCTCCAACAAACAACTATCGGTGGTTGCAAGTGTGAGTGTGGTTAGGGATCATTGTTCACTTGCTGCACCTTTGATCCCGGC
This sequence comes from Anabas testudineus, assembly GCF_900324465.2. Classification (NCBI taxonomy): domain Eukaryota; kingdom Metazoa; phylum Chordata; class Actinopteri; order Anabantiformes; family Anabantidae; genus Anabas; species Anabas testudineus. The sequence continues at coordinate 5,786,547 of NC_046622.1, read as the reverse complement.
TGGTTGTTCAGGTTGTCTGTTCAGCAGGCGAGGATTTGCCAGGGATAGAGTCAACCCTTAAATACTAACAGACTCTGAACACAACTGTGCAAACTCAGGTGCAAATAATTGACTGGTGACTTGTCTACAGGATAAGGCTAGAGAGCCATGACTGTCACATGGCTTGTGATAAAGTAATTTAACTAATTGAATATTTGTCAGATAATATGCACCATACTATCCGGGGCCATGATAAAGATACATTCCATAAACAATACATATAAAAGGAGTGATAAATGTACTACAAGCCAAAGATTTTAGTTGCAGCCCCCTTTTTGTATATGTCAACTCTCCTTCTGTATGTAGAAGTGGATAATGCATGATTAATAGATAGGGAACTTTAAAAATTCACCTTGAAAACAAAAAATAGAGAGGAGAGTTTAGTAGAAAAAGATAAGCAGAAGCCAAAAACCCAAATAAAAAGTAAGGTCACAATAAGAATGGTAAATAGAATCTAAATGACTGCAGAACAGTAGAAGAGGCTGATAGTTGACAAGGTCAATAAAATATAAAGATTGTGTCAATTAGCAGGAATTAACCAGTTTCTTTTCTTCTCCGTTTCACACACACAAAAGCCTCGTACTAACTAATGCACAAATAGACACCTGATATTAAAGAGCTGCTGCTGAAAGCTTATTGCTAATGATGACAGTTTACTATTTTTACACCAGAGAAATGAATTATGATTACCTTCCTCTACAGATACGGAACATCTGGCAGCTTAACATTAAAAGACTGTAAAGTTTACAAGCCGTCTACGTAGTGGTGAACAATAGCTTGCACGAACAGCTGCTCTTCTCAGAATACCTTCTACTTTCCCAGCAGCACCATCTGTGCATAAATGGGCACATCTGTATAGCTTCTACTCTGGGTTTTGCTTGTGGTAGTTCTGGAGAAACTTGTTCTTTCTTGCTGAGTTAATTGCTGTTTTATATCGACTCCACATCCGGGAAAATGTTTTGGTGGTTGGGGGTGTAAGACATGGGAATGCTTGTACAGCAGGACCTGACTCGTGTATTTATAGTCTTGTGTCAGTTGCCTGTAAATTTTGTTCTAGTTCTGTAGGGGTGATTATGAGCTGTTTAAAAGATGGGTTATTCCTGTGTGTGTGCAGTATATCCTGGATAAGGATGAATCAAGACAGGTCCTACAAACCCTGTCATTATGTCTCACCTGGATTCCCATTCATTCTCAGATAAACAGATGTCCAAAGCAGAGAGGCGCTGGCTTTAATCAACAACTGTAGGACACTCAATCCGGAGTCAAACGTTTCTCACAGTCATCGAGTTGTAGATTATTCCATATTCTATATTGAATGCGGTTCTGCTTTTATGTGCTTTCGTTGCTAAACAGAGATTTGTCGAGCACACAGTGGGCATAAGAGCATTTGCCTAGACTCAATTGAATTTCACCATTAGAGAAGCCACTTAGCGCTGTGGGAATGTCATGCAAAGTTCAGCTGAAATCAAGCAGTCAGTGGGAGTGTAACAGTCCCCTTAGGGATAACTGTGTCTTTCCTTGTGCCTCTTCTTTTACTTTATTCACACTGGCTACACTAACAATATCTCCTTTTTTTGCAATAAATTGACCAGTATAATAACTATGGCTCTTGTTTACTTTACTTATTTTAACTTATTTTGTGTATTTTCTATCAAGATATCATTATTTTTTAAAACATCAATATCAATCAGATTTAAACTGGTTTATGACAATTATAAGAAATTATAGTAAATCATATAATAACTGCAAAATCTTACATATATATGACTTCATTTGTTTTGTTTTGTTTTATAAGTATATAATATTATATAATAATTTTATGGAAAGCTGTTTCATCTCCACTTACTGTAAATAAAAGTGACCTTGCATGTTTGTGGCATAGGAGGCTGCTGGAGCCTAGCAGCCAGTGGTTTACCTTTCAGTTAATGGGCCTCAGATCTTTGAAGTCTAGTATTTGTCTGCTGCACCAACCTTATCTGATTACTGGACTAGTACAACAGGGCCCAAGATTCTGGCTGCCAACCTAAGGCAAGTAGATCTGATTACTCCTCTTGCAGGGATCCAGTGCAGGTAGCCAAAACCATCTTTGTTTGGTTTCTCTGTGGGGAGAGCAGCTGGCAGCTGTAAACCTCTTGATGCAGCATTTATTGTCCTGGCTGTGCTTTCAGGATAGATTTGAACCTGAAAGTGATTTTTCAATGCCTTATGCCTGCACTTGTAATATTTTTTCAGCCATCAAAAACCACATGTGAAAAAAGTGTTTTCCTTTTTAGAACATGTTTTATCTTGCTAATATGGAGCTACCAAGGCAGACTGCATGGACATATTTTATATAATCTAAGACCTAGATTATAAAAAGAATAATTCTATTTAATGCATAGTACAAAATGGTAAACAATTAATAAGTAACAAATTATTAATAAAATAAAACATTTTCCTGATATTTTCCAGTAATTGTCGCTGGCAGCACTGCTGACTGACTGTTCATCTCTTTATCTTTTTTATTCTGGTTTCATTAGATAAAGAAAAATCATTGCACACAGTAGTCACAGTAGTATGGATTTGCTTTTGTGAAATGCCTTTATCGCTTAGTTCCACATTCCCACTTTCCTTTCTGTCTCATACAGCGATGATGAGAAACAGCTAAGTACTGTTTTGTAGGTGCAGAGTTTCATTGTCATGGAAACCCCGACTCTGCCCATGGCCATTACCATTCACCTAATTTATTTATTATTTGGTCACAGCCACTTTAAAAGCACAAGGCTTCTGTTGTTAGGTATTTATCAATTATATTAATATATATAGTATACTATACATTAATAGATTTTTGGTTTAGTTTCAGCTTTTGGCAGCTTAGGTTGTTTTTGTGTTGTTTTTGTGTTGTTGTAATAGACTGATAGACTGACTCCCTGTATTTTAAATTCATACTGTAAAAACAGTCTCTGTGATGGCAGATGACAGTTGCTGACTATACAACCCAAATTGATCATAACACAGAGGTCCAAACCCTTAGGTGGCCATTTCTCGAGCAGCATGATGTGCACAGTTGAGGGGAAACAATGTAGTGAAAGGGTTAAATAGAATAACAGTGGGTAAGTTTGGCTGCAGTGGAATCTCAGCTCATAGAAACACTAATTGCAGTCAGGCAGGCCCGGGCTGGCACTTCAAGCTCTACATCCCCCAGACCTCCTGTCAGGCCTCCTGTCTGTCCCATCACTCTCAAAGTACTGTACCACACTCATCCAGAACAAGACCAGGAAATTCAGCTGTGCTTTCAGGTTGCTTTTTGTCTTTTAATAATCGCTACAGATGTAGAAATCCCCCTCAAACACCATTCCAGGAAGTTAGAAAGTGCTGTTTAAGGGCTGCAATTACAGTGTTGACTACCTGCTGGTGTTTCAATGGAAACATTCCCTCATTTCTCCTGTAATCAGAGGTAATCTTATGCCAGCTATTATAGAGTCAACTCACTACTTACATCAGGAAGTTAAGTATCCTGTTGTAAAACAGCTAAAAGATGAATGTGGATTATACTGTATTCTCCTGTGTGCTACTCCTTATCTCCTTCACTCCTTTTTCTGTTGTGCTCCCCAGCTCCTGTCTTCTACTTTGGAAACACACACTACCACGTGGATGAGAGCGATGGCTTTGTGGAGGTGCAGGTGTGGAGGACAGGGACTGATCTTTCCAAAGGAGGAACTGTCACAGTGCGCTCCAGAAAGACAGATCCTGTCTCAGCTGAGGGTATGTGTCCCTGCAAGGTGCATTTCTCTGACAGCTTCAACTGTTTAGTGCTTAGAGGAATAGAAACTACAGAAAACAATAGACTTAAGTCATCACCCTGTCACTCACTGTTTCCCTGAGCTCAAGAGTCCACGGAAATCTTAACACTGGATGATGAGTAGATGACCTGAAGAATGTAAACAGTGTTTTGGGTTAGAGTGAGAGAACGCAGGGCTTCTCTGTTGGTCCCTTGCCCTGTAGGCATTTGATTTACACAGTATTGTGAAGATAATGGTGGTTTGTGAGTGAGGACACAGATTAGGAATGCATTCTGCTTGTTCTGCACGTTGGTAAGTGCTTTAGATTCTAAGACTGGTTTCCATCTCCTTAAGCCTGCCCTACAGCCTCTATTATTTCATGCCTCTAGGCAGTCTTCTCCATTTTGCATAGATTCTTAACATCTCTGCTCTTGTCTGCATTATAACTGTAAAAATAACTAGCATCTAATCATATGAATCACAGTTGCGCCCGTAAGTGGGTCATAAATATGGGAAAAAAGCCTGCGGGCAAAAGGTGAGCTCTCAATACCCAGAGTCTTGAAAGAATGGCAAATGAATAACCTGTTTACACTCTGGGACATATCCTATTTCATGCAGTGCTTCTTAATTCACACAACAATTCCTAACTATACGTGGTTCACAGCCACAAGATAGAAAGCATCATTTTGTCAGCACACAGGATATATGCTTTCATCTTGTGTTCTGGCTGACATTCACAAATGAATTATGAAGTAACACGAGAACAGATGCTGAAGTGAGTGTGGTACTGTAGTACATTTGTGCTATATCTACTTTATCTCATAAGCTCTCTGTTCTTTGAAACATGCCTGACCTAAATTGTGTTTTTGAGCAGCTGGTGTGGATTATGTGGGGATCAGCCGGAATCTGGACTTTGCACCAGGGGTCACCGTGCAGACAATTCGTGTGACCATCCTGGATGACCTAGGTCAACCGGTGCTGGAAGGGCCAGAGAAGTTTGAACTGGTGCTTCGCATGCCCATGAATGGTATCCTTGGGGAGCCGAGCAAGGCCACCATTCTCATCAATGACTCTGTTTCTGACTGTGAGTAAAAATCTTGATCGTGACCATAATCTATTGAGATGGGTGCACTTTGTGATTTGTGTTGTTTACACTGTACGTCTGAAGTTGATTTATGGGTTTAATCATGCCGTTCTAGTGCCAAAGGTGCAGTTCCGCGATGCTGTGTATGTGGGCAATGAGAACTCCGGGAAGATCTCAGCTATTGTATATCGTAGTGGGGACATCAGCTACAAGTCCACAGTACGCTGTTACAGCAGGCAGGGGACAGCCCAGGTCATGATGGACTTCAGCGAGAGGCCCAACACCGATGCATCCATTATCACCTTCTTACCAGGTAGGGCAGTAGAACCAGTATGTTTTCCTTTGTATGGGTTGTGTTTTTTCACACGGAGGTGGATAATTAATACGTTCGCCCTGTATATTTTTCAGGAGAGATTGAAAAGCCTTGTGTACTGATACTAGTTGATGACACAGAACATGAGGAAGAAGAAGAGCTGCGTCTTGTGTTGGGAAGCCCCAAGAGTGACTCTCCATTTGGAGCATCCATTGGAGTTCAGAATGAGACTCTTGTCAAAATAAAAGATGACGCAGACAGTGAGAATACTTTATTTTCTTCTTGTTCTTCACAATCCATCTGCAGAATTATTGTTATTACAGCATGTTTTATCAAAGTGTAAACAATATTGCAGGAACTGGGATAACAAATCCAGAAACACGCTGCAGCTTTTATATGTGGTATTCTGAAAAGTTTTCTAGCCTTATTAAAACTGTATTCCACGCGTTTTCAGAGGCCATTATTAGCTTTGGAGAGACCAAATTCAGTGTGAATGAGCCCAAGGACAGTGGCCAAGTCTCTGTGGTGAAGATCCAAGTGGTGCGTTTCGGGGACACCTCCAAGGTCTCCGTTGTCCGAGTCCACACTAAGGACGGCTCCGCTACCTCTGGAGAGGATTACCATCCTATATCTGAGGGTAAATAATATTGACAAGTACCTTTATCTGTACAGTGACAGTCTGGAATGTGCTGGAAAAACATTTGCCAAATCTCTCTTTTCTTGGCAGAAATTGTGTTTAAAGAGGGTGACACAGAGCACTATGTGGAGGTGGAGATTTTATATGATGGTGTCAGAGAAATGAGGGAGGCATTCACTGTTCACCTGAAGCCTGATGAGAACATGGTGGCAGAGACAAAGGTGAAAATGAAGATGAATTAGAATATAATATCTCCCTTGGTAACTATCACATTACAACATAGGGGCACTTTGTTCTTCATTAACATCCTCTTTTTGCCCTTGCTTGTCAATCAACAGATGAGCAAAGCCATAATCTATATTGAGGAAACCAACACCATGGCAGATGTCACCTTCCCCTCAGTGCCGAGAGTGGTTTCTCTGCTGCATTATGATGACATCGACAGGACCAGAGACTCTCTCCCTTTGGCTGGATACCCCGTCATTTGTGTGACTGTATGTCCCAGCTGATATACCAATAAATACTTGATTTACTTCTCAGCCCTGCTAATGATTTATTAAGTGCTGCTTTAGACTGGTAAATACTTTAAATGCAGCAGTATTTATCGGATGTGCACACTTTGCTCAGTTATTATCTATTTGAATGGTTTATCATCAGTATAGAGACCTAACTTAACCTGCTGAAGAGGTTTTTGGATGCATTTCACTTACAAACATGTTTTGTATTTTCCCTTTTATAGGCTTGTAACCCCAAACACCCAGACTATGACAAAACCGGCTCCATCTGTGTAAGCGAGAACATCAATAACACCCTCACTCGTTATCGCTGGCTAGTTAGCGCCCCCACTGGCCCAGATGGTGTCACAAGCCCTATGAGGGAAGTAGATTTTGATACCTTCTTCACCTCGTCGAAGCTCATCACTTTGGACTCAGTCTACTTCCAGGCTGGTTCTAGGGTTCAGTGTGCAGCACGGGCTGTGAACTCTAATGGGGATGAAGGTCTGGAGCTGAGCAGTCCCACAGTGTCCATTAGCATGGACAGGGGTAAGTGCAGCTCATTCTCTAGCCTGAAATATTTAATCTCTTGTGAAAATGGCTCAACATGTTAAGCAGCTGCTGATAGTGTCCTGCACTCCCACCACAGTACTTAATGTTCTTGCTCTGACACAAAAATGAAACAAAGAACAATTTTCTGTAGAGATTTTTTTCGAAAACAAAACATTTAATGTTTGTTTGTTCATGGTGTGGTTGCAGGAATGTGCCAACCTCGTGTTGCAGGCACAGTGGGGGCTGAGCCCTTTACTGCCAAGCTGCGGTACACTGGCGCAGAAGACACAGACCACCCCAACCTCATCAAGCTAACTGTCACCATGCCTCACATTGACGGTAAGAACACCAGATTGGATGTTATGAAGTGTTTTCATCCGTGAAAATATCTCTTAAAGGCAATTTGTTGATTTAAAATCTTAGTCGTGCTGGGAATATCGTGGTTTATGTTACTCATCAACCAAATTCTTTTAATAAGAAACTATTCCGTTAGTTTGTCTTTAATTATTAATGCAACATTCCTAGAATTTCAATGTATGTGTTTTTTTTACAACACACCTAAAATAAAAGACAAAACACAAAAAACACAACATAACACATAAAGAAATTATCAGTATTACATCAAGGCTATCCTGACCATAAAGGTGACTCCTGATAGTATCCCCTCATATACTGTACAAAGTATACACAAAGTATACATGTACTGTAGAAATGTTTTCAGAACCTAAATGCACTATACTCTAATGAGTTGATCATAAACCATTACCACTTATTGAGGAGGTCCCTTCCTATTCAAAATTTTAATTTCGATCTTTATACTTTACATAGAAGTGCCATCATAGATTATTGTAATTTTATTGATTGATTGTTTTCTCTGTATCTTCCCTCAGGTATGTTGCCTGTAGTGTCCACTCGGCCTCTCTCTAACTTTGAGCTCACACTGAGCCCTGACGGTACCCGTGTTGGCCACCATCGCTGCTCCAATCTGTTGGACTTCACTGAGGTTAAGACTCATTATGGCTTCCTTACTGAAGCCACCAAAAACCCAGAAGTGATCGGCGAGACCGCGCCTTACCAATACAGCTCTTCCCTCAGGGGATCAAGTACACTACGATTCTACAGAAACCTCAACTTGGAGGCTTGTTTATGGGAATTCACTAGCTATTATGACATGTCTGAGCTGCTGAGTGACTGTGGAGGAACCATTGGGACTGATGGACAGGTAGGTAATCCCATCTTTGAGATTCAGATCACTTCTGGTTTGTCATCTCTAGACATGAGGTGTACAGGGTCAATAAAGCAGTGGATCCACTAAGAATGTGGACTCCATTCCAAAATCCACCAGGATTTCCACTCATAATTAATCATTTACAACCATAGTAATCCTTGCTTAGCTGCTTGGTTTTCTTTTAAAGACCCTAAAGCAAATACGAAACTCTGGAGACATCATTCATTATTGTCTGGAGGTCCATGTTATCCTCTGAAGTAATGACAAACCCAACACTCTGTATTCTTCAGTTTCTGGTATTTCTCTTGTCAAAGCAGTAAGTCAATAACCAGCAGTCTCGTAAAAAATCCTATTTGTCTGTTTTGCTATGTGCACAGTGTGTTTGCAGCAGCAGCTATTATAGGTGTAACGAAAAGGAGACTTTACAGCCCTTTCTGTTCTCCTGGTACACATGCCTTGCAGCCTTCAACATTTGCATTCACCTTGGAAACCACTGTTAGTTGACTTGCAGTTAATTAAGGCTGAGAGTGATAAAGAAGGGCTGGAAGAGTGCATGGGGTACATCATGGTGAACAACTCCACTATGTTCCCTGCTGAGGATTAATTAATTAAAGACTACAGCAATGGCAAATATATTTAGTTTACAGTAATTCAGGAAAGTTTGTGAACCTTTTCAATTTTTTATATTTCTGTATAAATGTCCTTATGTAACTATGCAAAGGGAACCCGCTAATTGTAGAAAATAATCCAATCTTAAATATTTTGTATTTGTATTAGTTTTTCTCCAGTATCTGATTGTATAACTTTAATACTTCACTCATAGCAGGCTGTCCTGCAAAACAGGCCCAAATCATTAAATTCCCACCCCCATATTTCACAGATGGGATCCTACGTCTGGAACGTAGTGTTTGGTTGTCATCAGACATAACTGTATCTCACCCATTCAATTATCTTTTCCACTAAGGTGTTCTATGGTTTTCAGAAATCTTTGTTGGAGCCATGACACACTTCTACATACCGGTGTCCAGATCAACACTTAATAGTGATTTAATCCAGATTTATCATCTGTAAATAGAGCAGAGCCTCAAAGTCTCCTGCTTGTCATCCTAGTATTTAACTGACTCTAATTTCACCTTTAAGAGCATTAATCATCCTAGAAGTTCATAAGAATAAGATTGGATAATTTCCCACAATAATAAATTCATTTTAGGACTTTAAATTCCGATTATATTTTAGGATATATGTATTCTTTAATGGCCACTGCACCACTGTATTGGATTGTTATATTAATGGATCTTCCTCATTTTACATGGCTTTAGGTTTATTTAATAACCAAAGCATCACCAGGGTGATAACAACTGTCTGGCCTGTAGCCACATGATACAAACTTGAATGCAGCAGAAACGTCTTGATGAGTAAGCAGGCTGCTGTCAGTAATCTAAACTTTTGCTCGGCCAGTAGGGACACGTTGAAGTCAGAAATCAATAATGCACAAACCTTGCAATTATTAGCAAGCTTGCTAACTGCTTCTTTTTACTTTGTTCATTAGTGGTCACATTGACCAGAGATAATCCAATAGTTAAAAAACACAAACGTTATTAAAGAGATAAGTGGTTTTGGACTCAGCAACTGCTTAGCCTCAAAATCCCTAAGAACACACATCTGCGATAAAGACACTCCCATCAAGGGGAAGCGTGGTATACATTCACCTCTTGTACAGCTCTGTATGTAGATTTTGTTGCTATGGTGACTGCTGAACAGAGCAAAAGACAGTATGTAGATGCATAGGCTGAGGCGCCACAGGTCCATTTTCAGAATCTGTAAAACAGGATCAATGGAAAAAAAATACACCGAGTTTTTGTGGGTGCCCCTGTGACCTGAGCAGTCCTCTAAGTGGACCGGAAGGCTGAGCAGAAACAGCTCTGTGCAGGTCGGGGCCAGTGTCATGTCATAGTGTAAGGCTTAGTGTCCAGCTTACGTGACCACAGGAATCTATTAAGACCCAGCAGTTTCTGTCAAAAGGCTATTCTGCAACTCATTTGCCTGAGCTCTCGGCGCCCAGAGGCATAGGCACGTCTCCACATGAACACAGAGCCAGTGCAGGCAAGTACCTCTCACAGGTCAGTGGAAAGTGCAGATACCAGAGAGCACTCCCTCTGAGGACTTTAACCACTTGGAATCCTTCGACTGTTGTAGCAAATCACGGTGTTAAATAAAAACCTAAACACACTATCATTTAGACACATTAAATGTTTTACATTATTCTAGCTGAAGGTAAAAAATGCAGTACTATACTTGTGTACTGTACCAGTGCATAATTAGCTATTTTACTACTCCCAATATCTCCGTAAGAAGTATCAGCTGTATGTGAAGTATCAGCTGAACCTTTCGTTTTGACACAGTATGTTGTTTTTCCTGCAGGTATTGAATCTTGTGCAGTCCTATGTGACCCTGCGAGTCCCACTTCATGTCTCCTATGTCTTCCACTCCCCTGTCGGAGCAGGAGGATGGCAGCATTTTGACTTACAGTCAGAGCTGAGGCTGACATTTGTGTACGACACTGCCATCTTGTGGCGGGATGGTATTGGAAGCCCACCAGAGTCTGAACTACAAGGCAGGACTTGAATAGTAGTTAGCAATATAAGATTTATTGGAAATGTGAATAAAATTGTGTGAAAGTTGTTTCTGACTGTCTTTGCAGGTGCCCTCTATCCAACCAGCATGCGTATAAATGGCCAGGGAAGACTAGTAGTCAACTTTCGCACTGAAGCTCGATTCAGAGGCCTGTTTGTGTTTGCACATCCAGGTACAGAAGCGAAGTTTGACGTGAAATGCAATACTGCTTTGTGTCATAATATTTTGTGTGAAATTTTTGAACTTGTGTGTAAGTGTAAGAGTGGGTTTACTCTGTGGCAACGCATTTTACACTTTACAATTTAAGGCTCATTATTAAAGCTTAGAATACTGTGTATTTTAAACCTAAACGTGCTGATTTTCACTGCTATGTACATATCATTAAGACAACTAATGTATTTTTCCATCAGCTACACCACTCACCTCTATGGTTATGTGTGCGGACCACCCTGGTTTGACCTTTAACCTCAGTCTTGTGAGGAATGAGCCAACTTACAACCAACCTATCCAACAGTGGACTTTCATCTCAGATTTTGCTGTAAGAGGACACTTTGTTTTCCAATTTCATTGTTTTTGACACCACATTCTTACTGATTATAATTTGCCTCCTCAGGTGCGTGACTACTCTGGCACGTACACAGTGAAGTTGATCCCCTGTACATCCCCTCCCAGCCTGGAGTACACTATCCCTCCTGTCTGCAATCCCAGAGAGCCTCTTACCTTTGACCTGGATATTCGCTTCCAGCAGGTAATTTTAACTTATCTGATGTTTATTGAGCCTTATGGTAATTAAATTTAGCAGAGCCAGCATTTGGAAGAAGTGGTGGATAAGTCAGGAAATAGACCTAAACATTCTAATCACATAACATTTATGGAAACTATAACAAAGCAAGTATGCATAAAGTCACATATTTTACGTAGAATTAAATTAAATATGGACCACTACTGTGCATTTGAAAAAGGTGCCCTTGAAAGTGAAATCAGGATGATTCTCCTTCATTCATAATTTCCTGTATGCCACATCTCCTGTCTCCAATTCTTTCATTGATTTCAACAACCTTGGAGGAAAATCCCTTCCTATTCACTCTATCCAATTATGTACTCGTGAACTTGCAACTCTTCTCACTTACTCTGAAAGGAATAAATATCTAATTAAATCCATTTAGCTACATTATACTCACACTGCTATGTGTCTAGCTCCTTATGATGATACTATCAAACCACCTCAGAATCAAAATACAACAGGAATGACAGAGCTGAACAAACTCATTACTCCAAATATAATGAAAGAACCCATTAAATGATCAATTATTATTATCAGTTCAAGGAGATGTGGAATTTCAAACCATACCAATACATGCAAATCATTCCACTGACAGGTGAAATAAATAAAAGCAAGCTAATTCTCACATTTTTAGAAGTTGTAATGTTGCTGTTTGCAGCTCCACAAATGTGTTGGTCTGATTATGCAAATGTGAATGTGAGAGTTCTGGAGCTATTTGCACATACAAGCAAGATTGTGAATTCACATTCTGACAAATCTACAAGTGACAAGGCATTCTGCACATATTGCACCTGAAGCTTATTTGCCGTTTGTCTGCCTTCTTTGTGTTTCTAGGTTAGCGATCCTGTGGCTGCTGAGTTCAGTCTGAACACACAGATGGTGTTACTGTCTAAACAATCGCTCTGGCTCTCAGATGGCTCCATGGGCTTTGAACATGAGAGTGACACTGCCTTCTCACAGGGTAACACAGTAACACACAGTCCTGCTCATGTTTAGCTTGTGAATTAAACTTTCTATTACTTTGTTCTCGTTGGAAGGGGAGGTTGTGAAGGATGTAATAGTCACACCTTCTATCCAACCCCTCTTAACACCTGACCCAACCTGGTGCAGGTGTCTTCCAACAAGATTATTAAAGTCTTTAAAAAGTCTATGACATATCTGTTCTATTGACTGTAGAAAGCACAAAAGTCGTAGAATGGTGGTAGCAAAAGTCCTAATGTTGCTAGATAAAAAATATTTTATTACAACTAAACATGGTTTTTAAATGGTAATTGGTAAACTAAATTTTTCTTTCCTCAGGAGACACAATTTATGGTCGAGTGATGGTTGATCCAGTGCAGAACTTGGGCGACTCATTTATTTGTAACATAGAGAAAGTGTTCCTATGTACAGGAACTGATGGGTATGTCCCTAAATACAACCCCAGCAAATTTGAGTTCGGCTGTCTGGCCGATGCTCCATCGCTCCTCTACAGATTCAAGATCATTGTAAGTGAACAGAAACTTGTCTCTTGTCACATCATGTGTTTTGTGTCTATTCAAATCTGAATATTCACTTCACTTTGTTGTCGGACTCCAGGACAAGGCCCAGCCAGAGACACAAGCCCAGTCATTTGGCAGCGTAACGTTCAATGCCCTACTGGCCGTAGATGACCCTGGCGCTTTACCTTTAGTCAGACAACCTGGATCAGATGGTTTCAGAATGGATTCCTCGGCTCTCTTCCAGGTCAGTATGAAAGTCAAGCACATGAAACCTCCAGTTAACACACTCAAATTGTCTATATTTCCAAATTTCACCATGTGCAATGCGCTGCAGAAGTTATTTTTTGAAGGAATTTACGGTTTTGTTCCGCCAAGCTTGTAACTCTAAGGCGACTGTTATAAAAATGTGGTATCCAACGGAAAGTGGATAATAAAAGTCTGAAACTTACTGTACTGTGTGGGAGTCACATAAAGCGACCATCAAATATTTTTTCCAGTGACATTTTACTTTTCCTTCTCAAAGAGCAGAGAGAATAAAAAACACTGACTTTAGACTTTGTGTCCTTAAAACCTTATTGCAAGTGCACAATCATAAGAGCTGGCCTTTATAGGGCTTCTGATGACAGGATCAAATGTATGACTCAGCTCTCCCCCTTTTATTGAGTCCAGTTTGCTTCTTTTGATCAGTGAGGTTGTGTTTCTTGGCTTGTTAAGAAGAAAAGGTCAGTATCAGTATCTCTGCATACCTGATGTGCATTTCAAATGACTGGAAACTTCCCTGCTTTTCAGCTCCATTGTACAGTAACTGTACAGGGTATATTGTATGTTTGACGTGACTTTGTATTGTTTATGTCTGACCTACAGGTACGCCTTATTTTCAAACCAATAACTGTTGCTTTCTCCAGGTGTCTGCGGGGAGAGAATGGTTCATTCACACCATCTACACTGTCCGTTCTCGGGACAATGCTAACCGTGGCATAGGGAAGAGAAGCCTGGAATATCATGTGATGAGTCAGCACACAAATCTGCTGAGAAAAGCGCAACATCGCACCAAAAGATCAGTTAATGATGTGCCAGACATAACAGAGGAGATCGGTGTGAATAACAATCGTGGCACCAACATCCTGCACATCACACTGGACCGCAGCAGCCAGCAGAGGACGAGCCCAGAAAGGGAAATCTTCACCAAAGGCATTATCCCCCATGAGCTCAACCAGAGAGACAACAGTGATGACAGGCTGGTGCTTATAATTGGAGTCTTTGTTGGGCTGCTCCTCACGGCTCTCCTCATCATTCTGATAGTGTTGCTGGTTCGTTCCAAGCGGGAGAAGAAAGACATACCCAAGAATTCCAGCAGCGCAGAGCCCATGATGACACAAGGCCTCAGTAACAGTGACAGCTCAGAAGTCTGACAAACAGACTGATGATTGAGAGTTTTAGTTAATATTTTTGTTTTGCAAGTGCCTCACATTTAGATAAAAAAGTGGAAGATTTTGGTTAAAGCAACACAAATTACAAGAGCTTTGATTCTATTCAGAAATCTACTTGAAATTCCTGCATCGCTTCCACAGCCGTGGAGTGGTCCGGACACAAACTGTTAGTAGCTGTTTCAAGGTACTTGTCAAGTTGTCAGCACTCACGTATTGATTTGCTTTTGATGCCACTTTATCCAAAAAAAAAAAAAGGTGTGTGTTATGTTTCCAAAGGTGCTACAGAAGATGCCTCTCAACTGAAATGGTTTCTGGTGTTTAGATGAGTACTTCAAGAGAAGGTGGATATTTTGCATACTGTATTAACTGTTAAGGCTTTGTATGTTTGATTTGCTGCGTTGCAAAACTGTCCATAGTTTGCTTACACTGGGTAAAACTTATAGAGATGAATTTGTCCTTAGATTGAGTGTGTTTTTAAGAAATCACAGGATTATTGAGGTGTCATTGGTTTGTCCTGTGTGTTCAGTAAGACATCTACTCAAATAAAACAAATAAATCATGTGAGGGAATATTTGTTTTCTTGTACTTATGTTTTTGCATGTATTTGTTTTTGTATTTTAACATTGTTTAAAAGTGTAAAAAAAAAAAAGTCCAAATGCTGATTTTACTTGTAACAAATGTGTCTAATCTACTGTATTTCCACCATTTTGTATTTTGCATAACAGTATATTCCATGAAAAGCAGTATTTATCAATAGGTATTTTATTATTGTTAAATTCCCCAGATGTTTAGTTGCTGAACCACTGTATCGTTTTAAGACCTTATAATTGACACATGACAGAAAATCAAATTAGAAAAGTTTAATTGCTGGGAGTCTTCAGTGTTGAACCAACTTTTAAGACAGCTGGTCTGCAATGTACAGTACAGTGTAGTATAGTAGTAGTTCCAAAGCCACTATTTGAGAAAGGAATCGTTATTTGTGGGGATGAAAACATTGACTACTGTAGCTTAATAGAGATTACTGGGTCTCTAAATTCACGTAACAACAGGACTGTACGTTATTTAGGCTGTTTAAATTTTATGTCAACTAGTAGAGTTCACTTAAAGGGAATGAAATGTTTACCCTCAATCGTCTTTATTGTCAGTAAATTCCTCCCAATTCATTACTTCTAAATGTATTTATTTATATTTAATGCATTGTTATTTAGTGCCAACAAAAATCATCAAATACCATTTCTCCTTTTTTCATTGATTTAAATCTGTTTATGTGCCATGTTCGCATCAAAACACTGTACACACAATGAAACCTTACACATGTTTACCATGTACAAATGTTTTGATTTGCTTTGTACTGTCAGATCCAGGCACCGGATTGCCAAAGTATCTGATTACCTCATAATAATGTGTATCGTATAATACACACTGGCTTCATAATCATACTTTCTAAATGTAATTTTTATTTCCAGATTTACTTTAAAATTTATAACAATTCTATGCAACCTGTGAGATACCTTCATGAAATACCCCAAATATAAGTTGTTGTTTTTGTTTCAGTGCACAATTTGCTTGCTAAATTAGTTTTGACACTGGTTCTTTTATTCTGCTCTAATGCATTTTGAGCTTTTTTATGCACATGTACTGTATGTATGTATATACATATGTATTACCTATAAATATACCCTTTAGTTGTTTTGGGAATGGTTATTGTTAAAAATACATACTGTATGTGCTGTAAGTATTTGTAACATAGACCAGAAGCACAACATGGTCTGCAAATAAATAATTTTTTCAAGAAAATGTGTTTTTTTATTAAATAAATGTGTTATATGACATTATTTGATCCAGGTTTGTTCACCAAACCTTAGTATATCAAAGAGTTCTCACAGTAAACTATCATGTGGACTATGCCTACCCATCTCATTACCACCATTCAGTGATGCGGGTTAATGCACAACAACTCAGTAAACCATGTGCTTTTATTACCAGTGCATATTCATAGAGAAAACAAAATTGTCTGTATTGGTGTGACACAAACAGCGTAGAGTGAAATGCTTCAGACACATCTCAAAAAGACGAGCCTTTGAATCTTTACAGATATCTCGGCTCCTGTTTGGCAACAAGTCAAACAACAGATCAGGTGCATGAAATACAGCAGTTTCCTGGTATAAATAAGGTCATATCCTGGAGTTTATAAATGTCCACACCACTGTATGGACGATGAATGTTGGTGTTTGGGTGTTTAGCACAGTGCTGTGGGTAATTTTGTCACATCAGTAAGTTACCTGCTTTCTGCACCTGGTCTCTCTTCTGCTGTGGCACCAGGCTTTCTTGTGACATTACAATAAATGAACACTGGGGGGAGCAAGATCAGCAACAGCTCTACTAGTACAGTTTTTTCCTTGGATCTAACTGGGTTAGCTTACAATAGGCAAGTGTACGCCAAAGTATGGAGGAGTTTGTTGGCAAATGTCATCTCATAAATTAAATTTGAATAATTTTGTAACTGTTATTTATGAGAAATGAAAGAGAAAAAAAAGAAAACACAAAATTCATACTAAAAGTTCCTGTGACATTAATGCCAGAATGAAGAACAATGAAGTTATTTGACATTGTTACTTTGATGGGGTGGGTTTCCTGAGATATGTATAATATTTGATTATTCGTGGTTTGTACTTTGATCAATAAAGTCCATATCCTTACCCACTGACTCTGAACAGAGAAACAAAACACGAGTTTGCAGCTTTGGAGAAGCGCTGAACTTTTCATGTGTGGGGCGGTGGGGTTATGGGGTGGGGTTGGAGGGTGCTGAATTCTGCTTTAAAGTGAAAGTGTCTTTAGGAAACAGGGGGAAAGCGTGAAACTCAAAAGAAAAGAAAAAGACATCAGCTTAGAAAAATAATTTGTAAATGCTGAGCTAGTGTATAAAATAAATTAAATTAGCTTTTTCAGTTTGTTTTTCCCTTTTAAAACAACAGATATTAACAAAAAATGATAATTGTGCTGCTTAGATTAGCAATAAATATGACACTCTTCATTTAAGCATGTGCTGGATATGTTTCAAGAGCACACTTTTTAACAGCTGCCATACATACATGTTTAAAATCCTAGACTTCTTGACTTGACTCCTTGACTGCTCTCTGAATAGCCAAAAAGCTGTGTTTCAAAATCGCTCCACATACACACTCAGTGAGCTAATATACACAATATACATTTATGTATATACAGTACATACAGCAAATCAATGCACAGATGGTGGTGACGTTTTATGTGAGATAACAGTATAGGAGAAATTGTACATTTCAAGAAGCATAGCGCTGTTCGTTTCACTGCAGGCATTAACTAGTTCATGGGAAAAGCAGCCGACGGGTATACTGTGTTGTTGTCTAGGAATCAAGATAAACTAAAACTTCATGCATTTGTACAAGTTATGGCTCATTAAATAATTGTCCTACCTCTCCTAAATCTCCTACCCTATCCGGTCTCACACAAAGTGTGCTGAAATAATACCATCAGTGAAAGTTGCACATTCTCTAAAACCAGTCCTCATCTCCGTTTCTTGTCCCAAGGATTCTACATCACTTCACTTTAAAAACAGCCTTTAACACACATCTTAAGGAGAGTCAACTTATGTTCATACACCTAATTACATCAAATCAATTTTGATGCGAACATCAAAAGGCTGTGTTGGAAAGGTAATTGCACCCTGTGGAATACATTTGCTTTGTCACTGTCCGTTCTTGCAGCGGCGAAGAGGCCTGCGTCAGGTCTCTACTGCAGGTAGCGGTAGACCTTAAAGCAGTGGTTTCCAGAGTCTGCAACCACCACGTGACCATCAGATGTGAGGGCCAGGCCCTGGGGGCCATAAAGGGGGTCCGCTGATGTGTTGATGTAGGACAGAAAGGACCCTGAGCTGTCGAACACCTGGTTGGTAACACAGCATAAAGAGGTTGGGTAAGTGAGTGATTTACTTAAACATCTTCTCTCTAGGTTCAATGAGATGTAGTTTTCTCAAGCTAACCTGAATTCGACTGTTACCCCAGTCAGCAACGATGATGTTTCCATTGGTATCCACAGCGACGCCTGTTGGAGCATTGAACTGACCGTTTCCCTCTCCGTGGGATCCGAATTTAAATAAGAACTCACCATCTGCACTGTACACCTGCAAGGGACAGGAAGATGAGAGCATGAAGCTTTGTTGTAACACATAATAAGTCAACAGCATTTGGTTTACTGTAACTGTGGCAATATAAATATATTCAAATAGAGATTTAGATAGATCAAGTTTATTACAATGAAAATATTTTCAGTAAACGATACCTTGACTGAGTGGTTATGGAAGTCTGTAACCACAATTTCATTTTTGTTATTTATGGCCACAAAGTGAGGACCTGGAAGCAGCAGACAGAGAAGGAAGAAGGAAGATGTGTCATCCAGTGCTTTACAACATATAAGAGGATGTTCCACGCTGTTTTTGGACTTTGAAAACAAGGCACACAATGATCTCAAAGTGACTCAGTGAGTTGACATGGGACAACAATGAGACATGACAGGACTAATGCATCAGCATGTAAACATGTTCTTAGTTCACACTCACGGTAAATTAGTTACTTACTGAAAACAGGGCCAGATTTACTAAGCTTTTGTTCCAGTGAAATGTTTGCATCACCTTTTTCTAAAGGAAAAGAAAAGGTCCAAGTGAGAAATAATATTGAAAATACAAATAAGTTTAAGTAACTGAAGTCCAACTGTCTTTGCAATAACTGAAACAATATCAGTGAAGGTTTCTTTAAGAAAACAAGAAATGCAAATTGCTATCAACAGCAGTTGATTGAGAGGCAAAGGCACCATCAGTCATTACAGCATCATGCATTAGTGTGCATTATGCCCCTGCCTATGATAATCAGGTGTATTTATAGTTCAAAATGCTCAGTGCAGGAATAAATGACCACAAACAAACAAGCAGATTAACATCATGCAAAAAACTTATTCTGAATCGGAATAAAATAAAGGGTGTGAGAAAAGCAGATAATTTAATAATACAATTAGTTCAAATGAACAGTTCTGTAAAGCATGAAATATAAATGAAATCTGTAAATCTGGCCCAACCACAAGCCCTGGCATATGTATTCCTGTGTTTATCTCAATCTTTTACCTATAAGAGATATCATTAATGACATGGCCACATGGTAGGTTACTTGTAGTAGCACACAGTACCTGCGAAGTGTCTGTCTGATGTTCCTCTGGCGCCAAACTTTGTCACCAGCTTTCCATTTGACTGGAAGATGAAGACACAGCAGGCCTTGTTATCAACCGTGATGATATGGCCATTCCTATCCACAGCCACACCTTTCGGTCCCATCAATCTTCCAGCACCAATTTTGTTCTGTGACAGGAAGAGGAGCAATTTGATCAGTGGAAATATATTTTTTCAGTTATATTTTAAAAAGTTATTTTATTTTCTGAGACCATCCACCTTAAATTTGCCATCTGAGGAGAAGATGCTAATCCATCTGTTATCATAGTCAGCTACAATGATGTCACCATTCATGTCCACTGTGACTCCTGTAGGGCGCTGCAGCTGTCCTGGAGAGCGACCCCTGACCCCAAATCTCATCTTAAACTGACCATCATTGGAGAATACCTACAAAAAGACAAAATTTAGTTACAGTCATGAGCTGTTTCAATGTTAAACAATAGAATTAGCCATTGCAATAGTATTGTACCTGTATGCACTGATTGTTGCTGTCTGCCACCACAATTCGTCCATTACTAGAGGTCGAGATGCCTTGTAGGTTAGTGAATTCTCCTTTATCTCGCCCTCTTGTTCCTGCCGAAGTCAACATTAGGTTTTGTTATCCCACAGATGAAGACCAAAGCGAAATATTCTGCATCATCAGGCATTCAAATAGAAGTAAGTGTGTGCTCTAGTGGAAAACTTCATGCAGTTCAGTCAGCAGCTGCGATAATTAAATTCAGAGCTAGCCTGTTTTTCACCCACCTACTCTGTAGATCATCTCATCCTCTATTGGATTTTCCTTCTTCTTGGTGGTGCTGTACATGCTGGAGGGCCTGCGCACAGCCTTCTGCCGAACATGACCTCCTCCTCCACTCGGGGACTTCACTCTTCTCTTCACATCGTCTGGTGACTGCAAGACATCTGACGGTTTGACAGCACGCAAACGGAACGGACTCCCCCTCACAGGCTGTTCATATAGCAGCAAAGAGAAGGTGTATTCTCCCTCCGAGCGGATGACATATCCAACCTCATAGGTGCCATTTTTGTTGTCTACCACCTCAGCTTCAGTGCACGCTCCATCTCCAGAGACAATCTCTGCCCTTATAACAGCGTTACCAGTCTTCACCAGTTCTCCATTTTTATCTTTTGTTGTGACTGTGACGGTGGTGTGCTGGCCGACCAGTGCGTGTCGCAGGCCTTCACCGGTGGCTACACTAGTATGGCCTACAGCACTTGTTGTGATCAGGACTCCCAGATTCTGGATGGAGCGTCTCAGTCCATCAGTCTCTGCTTGGCATTCAAGGTGTCCATTTTCATGGGGATGCTCGGGAAAGTTGTGTCGCGCCAGGGCACTGACACGCTCACTCATTTGTTTCTGGACCAACAGGACCTCAGTGGCACTACCGTGGCTCAGGGCCTGCTCTGTGAAGTTGCAACTGCTTTGAATGTTTTCCTTGCCCTGAAGCAAAGACGTCAGCTGGGCTTGAAGCACCTGAGAATGTCCAAAGAGGAAGAAACAGACAGTCAATGGTGCTTGGTCTAAAACACAGGACATTACAGCAAATTTTCAAATTAAAAGACCGCTGACCTTCTGCTTGGTGCTGCAGATGTTTTCAACCTCAGTAATGAGAGCAGTCTTGCGCTGGTGTAAGGATTTCTCCAGCTCATCAAAAGTGTTACTGATTTCAGTCACTGCCTCATTTTTCCGCTCCATAAGCTGCTTGGAGATCTCATTCACAAGCTCAATGGCGGCCGCCAGCTGAGGTAGTCTGCCAGAAGAAAGCAGAGAAGGTTAGCCAAAAATAAAACTTTGAAATTATCATTCGTTCCAGTACTTTACTTTAAACCATATATAATCCGTTATGCATTCTGGATTAAAGCACTGACATTTGTACCTGTTGCGCAAAGTGTCCAGCTGATTTTTAAGCGCTGACTTATGCTGTTCCAGCACATCCCGCAGAGGAACGGTCACATGTTCCCTGTGTTCTCCTTCTGTACACTCCAGACACATGGCGGTTTCACATGACTCGCAGTAAAACTCCATCACCTGCAGGTGGTGCAGTGGAGTGCAAGACAACTGAACATCACATTTCTGAGGATAAATTTAGTTGTAAAATCACTGATTATAAGAAAACATATTTATGTGAATCACTGGAATAATACACAGTTTTTCACAAACCTGGTTTTGTCTAATCAACCCTGTGTCCTTTTGTTTAACTTACCTTGCCCTCGTGGTTTGGGCAAGAGAGGGGAGGACAGGCTGTAGCTGCACTGGCCGACTCAAGGACATTGCAGGCCTCAGGTCGGCTGCATTCTGGGTCTCGTTGTAAGACCTCCATAAGGTTAGTGATGAAGAAGTTATTCTGCAGGGCTGCCACACCCTTCTCTGGCAGGATGGATGTCTGTCTGCACACTGGGCAGGACAGCGTCAGAGACTGGGGAGGGATGTAGTTCTGTAAACATCTAAACAAAGGCAAGATGTAAAAGAAATCAGTGAGTGGGCTGAGGTGGCATAATAGCACTCATTAAAAGGTCAGCATGGAGTCAAAATGCAGAACTTTTTTAATACTTGCTCTGAGAACAATGCGATTCTGGTGCTTACAGTTTACTAAGCATAATAAAGGCCCTCATTATTTAAATAACTGTGATATCTCCTCCATCTGAGAACAGCAGAGCCGTTGAAATCAGGGCTTGTTGCCAACAACACTGTGTCATAAAGGATGCTGCCGGCTTTTTGTGGCCAAGTTCAGAATGATTGTTTGCCACAATGCCACAATGATGAGAGCTGGTGGTGTGATTTAGAGTCATTACATGTAATTTTGAATTTTCTTTGAGCATTCCTATTTTGCAAAGAATATATATATATATATATATATATATATATATATATATATATATATATATATATATATATATATATATATATATATATATATATATATATATCTCACAGGCAGAGGTAATACAGAAGGTTATTATATTAAATTACTTGCTATTGACTTTAAAACTTTACTTTTTGCTTTCTTTGCTTTTACAGCTAAGCATATTATGTAAAGCATAAAGTCTAGTACATCTTGTCCTAAAAAAGGTTTCTTAATTTTTTTAATTTCTATGAATTTGACTTTAAATGTTTTATATTTCTAATCTAATCTGATTGTATCTATAAAATACATAATTTGTGGCAGTCTTAATTGTTTTCCATTCCTTTTCTATTTATCATTTTATCTTATTATGCTTCTTAGCATCCAGTAAAGCACTCGAGAGTGCACTGTATGAAATGAGCTGTACAAATGAAGTTTGATTGATTAATTCAGAGCTTACTTCTCACAGAAGGTGTGCAGGCAGGGTAGGACCTTTGGGTTGTGATAATGGTCCAAACAGATGCTGCAGACCAGGAACTGTTTGTCTATCTGCCTGACCACGGGGCTTGTGCTGCCTGTCTCGCGCTTAGCCATGGTGACGGACATTCAAAGGATGTACAGGGACCGCTTAACCTGCTCATACAGAGTGGAAGAAACAGGAGAAAGGTCAAGAACGCCTTGAGGAAACTGTCAAACAGGGTGAGGAGGGTGTATTCACTTACCCTCAGCATGAGCACAGGGAATATATGAGTCATAACACTGTTAACGTTATTAAACCTCATCCAAGACCAGTATCTGCCGGCATTTTTCACTTTCCTTCCCTCATTAAACATTCAGTAGACATTTTTCCACCAACCTCTACATAGCTATTGTTGTTTTTTTTTTAACTGAAAACTCTAATCAAGCTAATGCAGTGGAAGAAAGATGAGCTATGTTATTAACACCACAGGGCGGGACTCTCAACCTAGTGTAACAGCCACCCAGTGTGTTTACAGTGGTATTAAAAACTACAGTATATCTGTGTATACAGTACATAAAATATACTGTTGATAAATGACACTTTGTGTTTATATTGTAACATGCACAATATCCTCAGTTTTATTATCCAGCGTGTGATCAGTGAGATGCTGTTACATGTATCACTCGGTCAAACACACATTACCTCAGCATACACATGACATGCTGAAAATCTCTTATTATGTACATAAGCACAGAAAGGCTAAAGACTGCAGGCACACAGCTTTAATATAAGCGATAACTACTGCTTACAGAAAAGCATTAACATGTACAAAGTCAGAAAATATTAAGCTCCTGGCCAAGACACCTGGTGATCATGTCATTAGCGACTAGCTCCTTTTTCACTTTTGCCCTCGTTGTCATTGTAATGCTCCATCATGTAACAACAACTGAGGCCGCATTGTTCCTCTTGAATAAAAGCTCTCTAGATTTCATAACAGATGGATTTTAGAAGAGAAATGCTCATAGGATAATTTAAAGAGTGATGTCACATGATTAATTACTATAAAAAGCCAATTATAGGACAACAGTGATCAATAAATCACAGGTTCGGTGGTTCAGCTACTGTTTCTTTCTGGACACATGTGGAAGTGTCCCTTGACACCCTGTAGTAGTGCCATCATGTATGCACAGATGTCCAACATAAATTTCCCCATGGGTATCAAAAGTATATCAGTATTATTATCTCAAGAGTAATTATAATTAATCTCATATATTAAAAGAGTAAAATATTGCTCTGTAACTACAAGGCTTACAGACTAGTCCAAGACTGGTCTGTATTTTATATGAAAAATTAGAAACACTCACAATTACTTTCAATGTTAGTGTGAGTGGAAAAAGTATGTGAACCCTTGGTCATGTGCTAGAATACCTGGAGTTATGCCAGCAATGATTTGAAGGCATCATAGGAACTGGCTAACATCTGTGTTCATGAGTCTACAGTATGTAAAACATTGAACTAGCAGGGTTTCTATGAGAGGAGACCTTGAAGGAAGCTGCTGCTTACTAACAAGAACATTGCTGCACACCTGAGGTTTGCCAAAGAGCACATTGACACTCCACAGCAGTGTTGGCAAAATGTTTTGTGGACTGATGAAACTATACTGAACTATTTGGAAAGAACTCACAACACCACAGTTGCCATAAAAAGATCACTGCATATCATCATGAAATCTTCCCCATCCCCAATGTAAAGTATAGTGGAAGAAACATCCTGAGTGTTTTGGGCCTGCTTTGCTGCGTCAGGTCCTGACCAGCTTGCTGTAACAGGGGGGAAGAAGTGTATCAAAAATTTCTTAAGGATAATGTGAGAATGTCTGTACGTCTATGCTGAAAGTTCTATGAGCTGGGTGATTCGACAGCACACACTCTTTCTAGCCAACAGTTGTTCCAGACAGTAAATTAATCCTCAGAGTAAACACAAACCCTTTCTTAGAAAGTATTGCCAACTTACACATCACCACCTCGTGCGTCACAGGGCCATGACTGAACAATCCCTCAACCTCGCCTCATCTTTGATCCATTGATCCACAAACAGGGTTTGTAATCTTGACTGTGTGGTTGCATTCACACAGCTGCAGTAGAAGTTAGACCTGGAATGGGACTAACATCTGGTCTGCAAATCGTTTAGCATCAGGAGCTAAAGCTTCCTACTCTGACTCTCATACAGCATAACTAGTCCCCTTTTTCTTTGAGAGGAAGGAGAAGGAGGAAGTTTTACAATAACACTCCCTGAATATTTCCTAGCTCCTTCCGCTGACTCCCAGCTGACTGAGTTCAGGGACCACCTGTCTGAGAAAATTCACAGTGAACTGGGTTCTCGATCTCGTTCTGAGCCAGTGGGGCCTCAAAGACAGCTGTCCCTCTCTGCAGTGCAAGGCAGTGAGCTCTAATAATGGCATTCCAGCTCTGCTCACAGCTTACCAGCCCACATCCCTTCCCCTCCCTTCATTCCTCTTCTGTTTTTCCATTGTCCCCTCTTTTTTCTCTCGCCCTCAACCACATAAATGTGCTCATAGCTTTGGCAGATCTCATCTCAGTTTCAGACGTCTTGCAGGTTTTCTCAGGCATGCAGTCCACATTGTTGCTACTTGCCAAGTGATTACAAGGGCTACTGATTAAGGAGCTCTGCCGAGCCCTTTCACTGTCCACACAACCAGCCCTTCACCCACATCCTCTGCCTCCCCCTCCCCTTGTTTTCTCTCATAAGCCCTCCCCTTCCTTTCACATGGGTTTGAATCACAGCAGCTGAACGGTGACATCAGGAGGAAGCTTTAAGAGCCAAAGCTGTCAGGCTCCTCCTCTCTCGTCTGGCTTGCCTCTGTGTTTAGGGCTGCAACAGTCTTCCCCCACCTTCCCTTCCTCCCTGCCTGTCTGTTCAGTCAGCAGCCGTCCTCAGCCCAGTTCCTCCCAGTGTCCTCACCACAGAAAGAGGACCTTTCTTTACAAACGGTCTCTCCCTGATAGCAACTCTTAGTTGGGCATGTGCTTAAAGAAAACCCGGATCACACGAGCAAAAGCTACAATGAAAATTAAACGACAAAAATACCACTGAAAGATAGATTACATGCAATTTAAGGTCTTTGTTAAAACACATTTAAGAATCCTTATAAATGGAGTCACTCTAAAAAAGCTGTGAAACAGTTGTTAGTTAGATTAAACATTAACAAATCCCTCATATGAAGATATAAAGTACAGTAAAGCATGACAGTGACATACTGACTGAATATCATTTGTAAATTTGAAGTGTACTTTGAAGCTGGATGTGACCGGATGTCCTCACGGCTTTGTCATGATCAGCACTTACATACAGATGAAGTCAATTAGCTAAGTCAGTGTGTAACAGTGTTTTCTCTCTTTGGAGTGAGTTCCTTCTCTCTGTCACAGCAGATTGTGACGCCTGCAGAAAATCCACACAACGTGTCTGTTTGATAGCAAAACATCTCTTGCCACTCTCACCCAGCATTACAGTTAAGTGGCTTAACGTCCTCCTGCAGGGTCAGGCCCTGTCTGCCATCTGGATTACTGTGCCTTCCAGACTCGATCATGCCCAGTCAACCCAAATCTAAATTAAGGGAAACACACCACATGGGCACACAGAAATCTGGCCTGACAAATTAGCACCAGCGAAACAGAGGCAGCGGTTGCTTGTAAATAGACCGGACTTTAAGGAGGTATTGCATTCTTAAGTTGAGCAGTTTGTGTGCTAAACATTCTTCTTCTCAAGACGGCGACATGTAATATGAATAGTTTAATTGGATTTCAGAAACATGAGCTCACAGTCAGAGAAAACATCGCTCTCAGCTTAATCTGCTTGGAGGTTGTCTGCTGCATGAGGGCAGGATGCCATGTCCTGCTCTTCAACTCTCCTATAACGTGAAACTTGTTTTTGTAGTTGTGCATTGTGTAGTCGGACTAAAGAGCTACACTTTCTGCAGATTCTCTCTCTATTACCTTTCAGTCAGAAGACACTGACTCATATCTGCTAGTCCAGTACATTTCACTGCTTTGTAAGGCAAAATAAATAAATGAAAGACACCTTTGGCCTTGTGACTAATCAAATGGGTTTTGTTATATTTTGTGGATGACTAAATGCTTCACTTAGAGCTGCTGACTACATCATCTGTGTCTAACGCCAACAGTTGTTCTTAATTATTTATGAGATATATTACATAATATTCTGTTAAAAGTCCCTACTAAATATTATTTGAAGTCAAACTTATAGCAAATAATAATTATGTGTTATTATAATTTTTCAGTTTTTAACACTGCAGATTAAATTTCTGTTGCACTGGGATGGTGACAGTCTCAGTGGCACAGATCTTGAGACCTAATGATAAAACAAAAGCATTAGGACTGTGTATGATTCTTTCTGACTAAGGCATTATTATAAAATAATAAAGATACGCCATCATGTAGAAAAATATGTGTAGAGTCAATGTACAAAATTGTCAGACTGATGCTAAAACTAATTAATTCCATAGTATCCACTTGTCCATTACAGCTTTTACTATCATACTATCATTGTGATAGGATTTAACTGAAAGCCTATAAATGGTAATGGATAAATTGTAATCTGGCCCTTAAAGCAGGCTGTAATTTGACCATTGTTAATATCATTCCCTAGCTGTGACTATTTAGGATTCCAGGATGTTTGCACTTCAAGGGCCATAAAAAGAATTTTCCCTTCCCTGCCTCTTCCTCCGTAGAGGGAGGAGTCTTGAAGTCTTGAACTCTGTTTCTCAGCAGTATCTGTTTGCTATTTCTGTACTGTATCAATGGTAAACTATGTGCACCATTATTCAGAAGATGTCCTTTGTAATTTTGTTACATGAAAGTAGGATTTTAGACTTCGACTTATGTTTATTTCAGACGTCAGCTGTATGGAAGACCAGTAAACATCAGTGATCTGAAGAAGAAGAAAAAGAAGTGTTTGTTTGACCTTTGATGTTGTGCTGTCAAGATTATGTTTAAATATAGACAGTTGTTTCTGTTTCCATAAACTGCACGTCATTATGCAGTAATTGTTCCTGCGTATACCTTGATCTGAGTAGAAGTAGCCTGCTCAGTTTTGATTACTTTAAGGAAGCTTGTCGTGTGTTATTCAGAGTCATTTATTGCAGTTGTATTAGCACAACCATCCAAAGAGTCCTTCTGCTGTCTAGAATAACAAGGTTAATGTCGACATCAAAACAATACATCCACAGAATCAAGTCCCTGAAAGTACACTTCTATATTTTGGGGAGTGTAAAGACGCTGCTAGGGGGCCAGTGAGGGTGCCTGGCTCTGTGATGATTCATTAAACATATTCGCACAACACAGAAACCTCAGCTCAACCTAACAAGTTCCCTTTACACCTCACTGCATCAAATGAAGGAATCTGTCTCCACGCATCAGGCTCTGTCTGGACATTACAGCAGTGGACGATGTGTTGCACATCATGAAAGCAAATATGTTCAACACAGACTCAATATAAGGCATAACTATTGTTTTTGTTTTTTTATTGTGAATTATTTTATCCACAACCCACTACTCAGTGTATTAATTCATTTTTTATTCTTCCCTGACTGTGTGAGCCTGAGTTGAGTCGTCTACAAATAAATGAATGATTAACATTTACTGACAAAATCAGTGCATCACCAACACTGAAACACAATGGAAATGGACTCTAATTATAAAGTGCAGTTGGTTAGTGTAGTACAAAAGACTAGCGCTGCAGTTGTCTTTCATCTTTCAGGCATTAGATTGAGGAAGAAAAAGACCCATCAACCAATGAAAGAAGATTAGATAAAGTGATGAAGGGATGATATCATAAGTACACTACTCAGCAGTCTTTAATCAAGACTTACATGAAAGGCAGTCATTTGTGTCTCTACCTTGAGGCCACTGTCACAGAGGCTGACAGAACACAATGCAGCATGCAGGCAGTGCATCTGCAGGCACAACATGCACTGCAGATTTTATAAAAGGTCAATTACAGTACACAAGCTCAAGCTGCCTGCGACCAACTGCATAAGAGCTATAGAGTGACTGTGGTATTTAACATGGTGAAACCATGTCTTACACATGTTGTTCTGTGCAAACGAACTATGATTTAATTTAATATTTTTGTCCTGCATGGGAGATTTGGTTGCAGAACCTATGATTACAGGTTAGCGAGGGGGCTAAATGTTGAATATTAAGTGTCTTAATTAATCAGAGACATCCAACATTACATTTAAAGGAAGGCCCAGGTAAATGAATGGAACAATTTCTGTCCTATTTGTTGCGCACAGGTTATGACAATTTATTGTCAAAGGCCTCATTTAAACAAGGACATTTTAACCACAAGATTAAATTATTAAAGCATTAAATGTGAAGATCAAGGCTTTAAATCATTAAAGCATTAAATGTGAAGATCAAGGTGTCTTGATTAGTCTATTTCCTTATCAGTGTGGTCATAATCAAGCAATCAATCTGCCTATCTTGTCTTCTGTGTGGGTGCAGTGGAAATTGATTTTGACAGCAAATAGGATTTGTGCTACATTTCTTTACATCTTTACTGCCTCTGATCAAATTAGTATTCACACTTCGTACTGTACTATATGTGGTCACTTCAAAGCTACAGTTTGAGATCAGTTCCACACAACCTGCACTTGGTTATTTGTTAAAGATTGACAAAAATGTGTGTTTTAGTACTGTATGACTACGCTTGGTACTTATTTGTACCACATTGTCTTGTACAAAACACTGTCTTTTGTACCTAGAAGACACAGACATAGTATCCGACTGCAACACTATATATACAAGCTGAATGGAAGCCTGATGCCCTGAGACAGACATGACTCCCTTGAAAACTATCTGGCTTTGGCTCTAGCTTCCAGGACCATCTGCAACCTCCCAGTGACCCAGAGCAGGAAACCATCTGAGTACAACCATGTCCACCAGCTGCACTCATCTAGAATGTGACTTTTGAGATAGTTTTACAAAAAAAGGTATGCCATCTTCCAGAACAAAAGACAAATCAATAAGGAACCACTGAGCCATCTGCTCACAGTCTAGGCCAGGCGTGTGAAAATGATGCATTGGCTGTTGCTGCAGTACAATGCAACACAGAAGAGTGACATAAGCAAACAACACGCTGATTGACATGTGGCTCACATAGCCTCCCATCATTATAGCCCATACAAATTCAGATCAGAAACCCAATGAAAGATAACTAATCCTCTAACAAAAGAGCATGAATTCTAGATTAGAGAGAGCCAAGCCCTCAGACTGCAGCAGAGATGCCCACCTGCTACAGAGCCGGTAGCCAGGGCGTCCTAGGAGCTAAAATGGAGAAGTGTGTGGGTTGGTTGAGGAAGCAATAAAGAGGCAAATCAGTCCAATAGTTTGTGTAACGGTGATTCTTAAACAAGCAGGGAATAAAATGTTTGTACTCATTGTCTACCATGACTGTTGAATATTAAAAATACAACGTATCACAACATAGAGTACACCATGGTTAAAAAGTACAGCCCCTCTCTACGAATGTACAGATGCTGGGTGGAAAGGAGTAATCAATTATTGATCTGCTCCATTCCCAATCATTGTATCATCACGGACTCCAGATAATGGTGCAAAACAGGATGAAAAAGCAGGAACACAATACAATAAAAAACATGTGAATAGGCAGATTGTACTCACATGAATTCCCAAGAACAGGGAGTGGAGTGTCAGCATTGCAGGCCGTAGAGAAAGCTTCCCATTGTCAGTGTCCCAACCCTCTACAACAGAATCCACAGACCGGGCGACAGAAAGGAAAGGGCAGGGTCTGTCTGGAAGAAGAAGGGGACAGTAAGGAAGAGAAGAAGGGAAAGGAGGAGACGGGGGGGAGTGGTTACATGCAGCTTTAGTCAGATGACTGATGGGTGGAGCCGAAGAATCCAATAGCACAGAGAGGGGGCAGGGAATATGCAAAAGAGATGAAATCTCAGGAACTGACTGAGGGAAACAGTCTGTCTGGTGCAAAGGGGTTTGGCCTTCTTAGATTCCACCCAAAACCCTTAAAAGGACAAAGGATGCAGTTTATTACCTTTAGGCTTTGCACTATAAGAGTACAAAGATTTACTGGAGTGTAAAGACAAAGGTGTACCACAGTGAGGCTTTAATCAAGGAACTGACTGCAGTTTAGTAGTTTAGTTTCACACTATGTTTCCATTTTCATGTTTTCATGTTTATAACTGTAAACAAGGACATTGCTGATTATATGTAGAGTTTGAGCTAAGGCAGAGTACCGGGTGTGTACAATCAGCAGGGAATTCCTGCTTGTTCTAGTAACACAGTTATTTGGGTAGAGACAGGTGGTGTACAGTATGGGGGTGGGGTCAGAGCACTTGATGAGTCTGTTGAATATGTAATAAAATAGGTTGCTAATAGAAGGGGGAAATTCAGATTTCCTCGTAGTACTGAAAGAGAGGTGTGGAATCTGTCAGTGTGATATGTTTGTGTGAGAGGGAGGGTGACAAAGAAAGGTATGACTAAGACACAAGCATTGTATTTTTATATGGATGCACTCTGTGAGGCTGCTGTGGTGGTGCAGACGGTGGGGACTTTGTTGGGGGTGGGGCTTGGGGTGAGGAGCAAACACACTCATCTCTGGGTTTTATCCTGCAATGTGGAGTTGCCATGGCGACTCTTTCCATCGTATTGTTAAGATGGCTGCTGCAGTCGAGCAGCATCAGCAGCACTGAGCAGGTCACCCAGTACATACTGTAGGTAAGTCTCACTATCAAGACTGACACATCCTCTGAATCCTGCGATGTGGTTTGTGGCATATAACATGCAAATGCAAATATATATTCATATAAAAACATAAAGCAACACACAGTTTAAGATAAATTATTTGCTTTAATTTAATTGGTTTCTTTGACATTTTATTGAAAACATTTTCTTCATGACAGTTTTTAGTGAAGCAACCAATATATTGACAGCTATTGTTAGCAGTTATTTGGTAATATGCATGTAATACAATAACAAATAGTATTTTAAGGCAGGTATCTCATTTTTCAAAAGAAAGATGTTACTTTAAAAATGATCACTCAAACAACAGGGTCTTACAGAGCCATTTGTTATTATTACATTGCCATTGTTAACATATAATAAAGGTTTCCTCACATTAGATTTGGGTGTTTTGACACAACAAAGATAAGACAAGCAACTCTTTTTTGTCTCTTCTTTAACCTAGACTGAAACTGAAAGGCGTTACATCACTGTGCATCTGCAACCCAGGAGATCAGTGGAAAGAAACAGTGTATTTCTGCTGTCCAGTTCAGAATTACAATGATTGACTGTATGTGAAGTTCATTACATGAGAGGAGCGGGCAGAGCGGCCTAGCACACTTATATTTTATATTATATCATGTCATCACACACTAATTGTATAAAAACAAAGCTGTATAAATATGTCGTTTTTAATTTGAAAATAAATGCAACGTGTGAACACAGAGGTCAACTGGACACTGATTCAGTGATTCTCTATTCACTATTGTAACTGATACAGTTACAATACTGAAATAAATATAAAAATAATTGATAGTATGCTAAGCTAGTTATTGTGACTCTGCTACCAGCTGCTAAGAGTTGAACCTACATCTTGAACCGTTGAACATCTATTGACACAAGATGTGGCCTCACTAATTCCTGTGTATGTGCTCACAACCTGAGGAAAATGCTGAACTTGTAGCTTCGGAGCCACACGCAGGAGTGTAGGTATAGTACAAGGGGGCTGGTGCAGAGCTCCATCTATAATAATGTCTTCTCAAGTTAACATCAGTGCCCCTCACGTTGCCATTGACAGTCTGTGATTCAACTCTGGTCAGATACAGGCTGCCTTTGTAATACTGACCCATTTAAGACAAGAACAATGGATGAATTGTGCAAGAGCCTAAAAGCATTCCTGACATTCTGCATTTTTTTGTCTGCTTCAGTGAAAACACTGAAAGAGGAAAAACAAAGTTGCAA
The DNA here is from genome assembly GCF_900324465.2 of Anabas testudineus. Taxonomy (NCBI): domain Eukaryota; kingdom Metazoa; phylum Chordata; class Actinopteri; order Anabantiformes; family Anabantidae; genus Anabas; species Anabas testudineus. Next base: position 5,753,516 of record NC_046622.1, on the reverse strand, counting down.
AAAAATACATCAACTGTAAAACCTAAAATAACATTATTGTATTCAAGTATGCAGTGCAAGTAGTCATTTATCAAAGTATCAAAAATAACAACCAAACAAAGATTTGAATACAGTTCAGTTTCTCTATTTCATCTTCACACCGTCTAAACTCCACTGTTGTTCTATGTTGTGAGAAACAATTTAACAAACCGTCGGCTAGGAAGTAACTCATTTATCCCACTGAGGAAGATAATGCACATTATCATGCATAGTTAAAAAGTTAAGACAAAATGTTCCACAGTGAGTCCCCATCTTTCTTTTGTTTACTACACAATACGCAGGCTGATTGGAAATTTACAACACAGCAATTTGTGAACAAAGGTTTCCCTTGTTGTTGTTTTATTCTGCCATCTAGTGGTCAATATACAAAATGATCTTTCCTTGACTTTCTGCGACGACACATCCATTAACCATCTGTCTGTCTCTTCAGTTTCCAAAAGTAACCGTAGAAAACACTCCAACATCACCATGATGAGATACTTGCATTAAAAGTCTATACACCAGAACTTGTGCTCTTGTTAACTGTATCTTTGCTGTTCTGCAGTTTGCCCATGTCTCCGAGACGTTTTAAGAAATTGAAAAATATTCCAGATGTCTCAGTCTTAATCCACGTGGTCTTCGGGGGAATATTTTCGTTATTTCTCTGTAACTGGTTGCCTGTGGGCCCCACCAATTTGCCCTCTTGGTTTTGTCCTTCAAGCACTTGATCTGGAGCTTGGGTTGAAGAAGCATTGGGTAAGCTCTTTTTCTCTGTTGATGCCATCTTCTGGTCTTCAGCACGAGGATTTAGAGTTTGTTTGTTCTGAGACACATCAGTAAAGTCAAACATCTGTTTCGAAGGGTTGTGTTCAGTACCCTGTGATGGCAGTGCTCCTTTTTCTCTTGCCCCAGGAGTGCTTACTGGAGGCTGAGCCCACAGATTATCTTCCGCTTCTTCAGTTTTAGGGACCTTAGGGGTAGATACAGTATGGCGACGGCCAAGGTTCCGTTTTGATGAGGACTGCTGAGGACTGAACAAAAATCGAACCAAATCGTCATTTGGTGGCTCTCCAAGATACCGTTCTGTGTCCTCATCAACGGTGCGCTGACGAGGCAAGGTGGTACCTACGCCAGGAGATTTCTGATTTTCCAGACAATACTCCCCGGATGAGACACTGCCACGGCTGTTCTGAAAGCGCAAAACCTTTTTAGATGCTTCCCGTAACTTCTGGGCCTCCTCCTCGTTATTGTCCTGCTGATCTTCGTCACCATCAATGCTGGAAATGGTGTTCATTTTGGCGCGGTGTGTGACTTGTCTAGAATCCTCTGTCCTGGATGTTTTCATCTCTTCTTCGTGAGGAACGTTACCTTTTTTATTGACATCACAATTTGATTGGGTTTTGCTTTGTGAAGCGTTCACTGTGAGTTCAGCTGCCGAATTCCACTCTTTTCTGCCCATCTCCTTGGCTCTAATAGAGCCTGCTCTCATTCGAATTCGAGTTGGAGGCGTCGCCTGTGAATTCATTTCACATAGGCTTCCACTTTTGGGGCTGCCACCCGTGGGGCTTCCATGAGTAGATATCGGCCTACCAGATCTCCGTCGAAATACATTATGTGTAAGAACGCTCTGTAATGCCGACTCCAGAGCAATACCTTCCATTTCCTTGTCTCTAGTGGAACAGGTAGCTATGGACCTGCGCTTGGCAGTGCTCTCTAAGCTGTCTCTCTGTCTCCGCTTCGCCTCTGCCGTCTCTCGATCCTTGTTCTCCTGCACATTATAGGTTGCACACAGTTAATGGATCAAGCAGGTTTTTTTAACCCTCCACTAATGAAAACATGTCAGTACAAGGCTTACCTGTATGGCTCGTATAAACTTCTCACAAAAGGAGTTGAAAATGGAGCAACATTCCTCCAATTTGAACTTATTTGGGTCTTCACAGAAGTACTCTGCCACAGAGTCACTGATTGACTTCAGTTCCTGAAGATTGGTTTGTATTTCTGCCAAGCAGACCTCAGCCTCCTATATTGAGTCCAAATAAAAACATCACATGTAATCACCATCAAAATCCACACAAAGCGGGCTGAATTCCACAACAGAAGCTTTTCTCACCTTTAGAAAATCCTCCATCTGTGCCTTCAGGTCTTCCTGCTTCAAGGTGTCTGCCTTGGCACCTTCTATTTTCTTTACCTGTCTTCCAAATTCAGCTTCAATGTCACCTTTATTTATTCTAAAAGAATAAGAAAAAGACTCATTTTATGGCCCAGAAATATAGAAGGAAAAATATATGTACATAAAATATGAGTTTGAGCTTTTAATATGAGATTGTATACCTTGCTGCAGTTTTAATGTGTTTGAGTTGTTCTGGAAATGCCAGCAACGACACATCTACCTTTTGAGCTTGCTGTGGGGAAAATGACAGCTTGCATGAAACTCACATTTCACAAACATGCCTTGAGACACAGAAAAACACACTCAACATTGCAAGCACATAGAAATAATAAAAGCTACTTGCCATCACGACGTAATGCATGAGATTAATTCCAGGTTTGTTTGCTTTGGTATCCACTAACTTCAACAGAGAAGCCATTCGGAAGCCAACTGCACTCCCTGCATAGCCACCCTTTGTTCAAATAAAATAAAATGAAAGTGAGAGATGCACAAACACAAAAGGCCTCTAAGATCTCATTGTGGCATGTTATACACTCACAGCATTCATGTAATTCCCAGTCTTCAGTACCAGGCGAATGACAGAATGGAGATGATCAGACTCCAGTAGTTCTAAAAGAAGAGACACACACCATGTGAAATCTAAGTCTAAGTAGGTTAACAACTGAAAATCAGTTATATAAAAGAATCGATACCTTTCCCAGCAGTTGTCAAGGTATGAATGAATTCCTTGATTTCCCCCATGAGTGGGAAAAATTCTTCTTTTAGCACCATGCTGCTAAGACGCTCCTCATAACTAGCAGACACAAAGTTTCCTTGATTAGTAAGTCATCACTGACAGTGAAGATGTGCAATACAAGGATTTACATTCAGGCAGCTCACCTGGGAATATTGACCAGCATCAGCATAAACAGATCTGCTTCAGGGAGAGCAGAGGGGTCGCCTTTAAAGCTGACCAGCTGCTTCATCTGCAATCAGTGAAAGAACGACCAAAAATGTTAATCTGTGTTTTTATGATGTAAAATAATAATTATATAAATTACAACCCACGAGGTTTTAAAAGTTACATAACACTTTAAAAGAAAAGGAGCAGCTGATGTGAGTACCTCCCCTTCATCTGGCAGCATCTTGCACAACTCCCTCAGTTTTTCTGAACCAAAACTGAGACTTCTTCCTGATTTTATTTCTTCAATCATGTCTTTCACAGGCCTGTGGAGGGAGATGGTGAGACACATAAAAATGATCTTGATGTTTTTCTTTGGGGTTGGGATGTGTCATGAGCACCGTGTGTCATGTTACTACCACACTCTGCAAGCAACAAGCCTGTACCTGCTTAAATAGTTTTGCGTAACAGCTCTGATGCCCATCCTCACAACACGCAGTGTACAGTACATTACAGTACAAATAATGTAATACTGTGTTTGGAACAGACACAGCCTTTTTAAATATATATATTACGTAGAAACATTAGACACTTTTTGTTGATCCATATGTTTTGCTCTGCTTCTGGTGACGTGGTTATCCACGTATGTTTTGGAACATTACAATATGTGACATTTCCTGTTGGAAATGTCACATTTGCCAAATAGCCTCTAGCAGTATATTTACAATTGCTCTCATTAGCTGATGTAAGAGCTGTAGAACAGATCAGATCAGACGTGCCAGGACATGCTGGCATTGAAAAGTTGTTGAGTGCGAGGCAGCCATGTTGCAGACTGATCTGACAGTTTATTCCTGTGTTGTTTTACAACAGAATGGGAAAAGAATATTGTGCAAAACCAATCACTCCTTAAAAATCCCACCACTGACTCACCGCTTGAATTGTTTCAGGAAAATTCCAATGTTCATGCTCCTCTTAGAACTGAGGATGGAGACCTGGGAACAGAAAAAAGACAACCCGGACATAATCAGCTTGTCAGTTACTAAGATGATTTCACTATTGACTGGAGGAGTATCTTTCGTATCACATATAACTCAGCTTTCCAAACTGTTTATTCCAAAGGTTAAGAAGCCTTTGATTTCACTGTTTTGTACAATCAGGGCAAAGATACCATTTTGCATCAGTGATACAGTTTCTGAGAAAAGGACACAGATCAAAGTCACATGTTGAATGACAGCAGGGATAGAAATAGATATGCAAAAAAGCTCTTTGTTTCAGATTGTAACATTTGATCAGCTTTAAATGAATGGAAATAAATGGACGTTGCTAGTAGGCTACAGAATAGTGCTCTATGAGGACACAAGTATACCTTCCTTTAGCAAACAGATATGAAGAATAGCTAAACTCCACCCTTGTATTGAGTTATTCTAAATAAAAAAAAACTTTTCAAATATGATTGTGGAGAGTGGCATTACATTATTCTTATTACATATATGCTAATGAAATGTACAAATGAATCCCTTAATCTCATTGTCTCATTCCCTAAAAAATGTACTATGATTCTTGGACTGACAGGAATCTTTTCTGTTTATCTCAACTCCATGTGTAGAAAACAAAGTCAGCACAGCTCCATATCTCAGCATTACACAACAAAAAAATTCCAGACATTTCAGCCCAGTGGGGTCAAAGTATCACTCTGACTCAGCAGAGAGCAGCACCTGTAACCCTGGTTGGTCCTACTCACCATTTCCCCTCCTAAGGCACCAGTTGGTTGCCCCCTCAGACTGTGGCGCATTACGGTCTTCATCTGTTGCTGGTCCTTTTTGTGGCTGAACAGCTCCTCTATGTGATCAGTGTCCAACTCATATTCCCCATCAGTCTTATCTGTCGTCCAGATGTTGTGCTTTCCTATCACACTGTGCTTGGGAAGAGTTTCCCAGTTGAAGTTGCGCATTTTGGAGAGCCGGCGCACCCCCTTGGCAGAGAGACCTGAGCCATGTAGAGGTGGAGGGAGGCCAGGGGCTGGGGGTGGAGGAGGAGGTGGTGGAGGAGGGGGTGGTGGCGCGGGAGGACCTCCTGACTGCATCTTTAGTCAAAGAGATCTCAGCAGTTTTGGGTTGTAGTCATAGCCTCGGATTCACATCCAGGGAGGATTGGAGCCTATAAAGAATTAGCAGTCGGTTATAAGCTGGTTTGAAGATTTGTTTTTATAGGAGTATGCTGAAGCGTCTGTGCTGGACTTGACTTGTCCAAAATGTTTCCAGTCAGGATGATACATTCACAGTGAATGAACTGGAACAGGGTGGAGACACAGTTACAAAGACTCCCATGTACACTACAACAGTGAGCAATAGTGTTTATTAAGGGCTAAAGAATTCACTTTCTCCACAGTACCTACATTGAATTTCTGTAGTATTAGAGTCATAATGGGTGGTCAAAACTTATGAAAACAATGATTAAATTCATAATCGTAATACAGAAGTTTTGAGTAATAACGTAATGAGTAATAATAAGGATCTCTGTTCATATAGAGACTTGTGAGGACTTGACAGCTTCTTGATCTAATTATTTATTAGTAAATACAGTTTATAGTTATTTTAATAAAGAATCTGCAAACAGTAACATCAACTAATGTTAAAAGTGTGACGTGAATTGTCTTGCAGTAAAAGTGAAGGTAACATAAAATGGAAATATTCTTGGAAAGTACATCAAAAATCGTTCTCCAGTAAAATAACTGAGTAAATGTACTTAGTTAAGACATAATAAGAATAACATGAAGACACAGCTTTTGACCGTGTTGAATTCAGTCCACCTGACTGAGTTATTTCCTTTAGTAAAGCCTATTCGTGTGACTATGTTAGGAAGAGGCTTGGACAGGTCTGGTGTTTCATTCTACATCCAGCTAATCTGGTCCTCGGCACAGTCGGAGCGACTAAAACCACTGGTACAAGGTTTGTCAGATGAAAACTAAAGAATTCAATAAAAAAGAGGCCACAAGACAACTTACCTTAGTTTGTGAGTCAGCAGCAAAGCCTGCAACCTGCTTGTTTCCTTTTCTATCTTATTCCCCATTCCTTGTTAAACCCTCCATGGAAGAGTTGCATCAAGCAAACAAGCGGCGAGTGTCGAAACCTGTGCGTAAACGGCACGCCCAGGTAACCCATTTACGTCCACAGCAGCCCACACCTTTCCAGCAGGAGCATCTGTGGGATTTTTATTTTTTTTTTTTTTATGTATTTATGTCATTTGTGCAGTGGCTGGAGTCGGCACCCCGCTGTGTGGTTTGTCCAGCGCGCTGCAACTTCTGTGCGCACTCCGCTGAATTTATAAACGCTGCTGCCAGCGTCATGAGTCTCCTGACTGATAGGGACAGAAGGTCGATGTCTTCAAGGTGTTTGTGGAAAGCTGCAATTTTAAGTATGTAATCCAAAGAATTATACCGAATGCACCATGAATCATGTGTGGAAATGCTAAATTGGCTTATGTTTGTTCTGTCTGCAAAAAAATTACTAAAAATACAAGTGAATAAATTCAAGTTACAGTGACCACACAGGCTGCGCTGGTTAAACATTAAGCCTTTTGACCATTATTTGCTTGAATGTGGGTTGGTTGTCATACTGGCCTTTAACTGTTTGCAGGACAGTCAATTAGCAGCTCTTAAACTCTGCCCTAAAAATGATAAGCCTCAGAATAACAGATGTCCTAGACGCATTTGTATGCAAATCACTTCTATACTATCAAACAGGCACATAGGGAAATCTATAGCCACTCTAAATATAGCCTGCTTTAAACGAAATCGATCCAGATGTGATGAACTGCAGGTAACACCTCCAGCTTTGAGTTTAGATGCACTTAAGTGGTGGTAGTAAATGTTATATATTTCCTGAATTGATAACAGGACAAAAAGGGGTTTGAAGCAGCTGGATGAAATTAAAGTTTCCCTGTGTTTAAGTTTTTCTTTTATAACTCCCTCAATGAAGAAATAACACATCTGTCACTAACAACAAGCTGATGTTTATAGACTCAAATACTTCAAGTAAATTGTGGGTTAAAGACAATGAAGGCCTCTAGAACTTCACTGGAGAATAAGGAAAGTTCTAACATTGTTGTTATATCAGTATTATTTTACATCAAATCATGGTTTATTTATTTTATTTTTGTTGCTTAGTGTTGTTTTGTCTTCATGTTGTAGCTTTTAACCAGGATGCTGACTCACCAGCCACTGGACCATGCAGATACAGGTGTATTTATAATGCAACCTTTGAAACACATTTGTCACACTGGGGTGATGTGTGACTTCTTTAATCATTTGGCTTCATCAGCGATTAACAAACTTATTTTAAAGAGGCTGAATACTTATAACTTAAATTTTGGTTTTATATTACTTTGTGATGATAATGAAGTAAGTCATGGAAAACAGGGTAGAGATATATCAGACTGTATTGTCATGTACATACATATTACATATACTGTGACTTTTCTGTACATAGTCTGTGAAGGATTCCCCATCAAACTGACAGGACTGTATCAACTTCACAGTCGAGTGAAACAAAACATCCAGCAGAAGTGAAAATGCAGACCAGGACAAAGACAATCAGCTGACTAGAACTTAGGAGACATTTAAGTAACATATAATGCTATGTTACAGATTGGGAAATAAATAACACAAAATAATAAAAATGTACTCATACATTCTGTCCTTGAACAGACACTCTATCTCAATTACATGTACTGTATCCAGTCATTTTCTGTAAGTGTTAAAACAGTAATATTAAAACACAATCATAACCCGCCGCTCGCTATATGTTACATTTTTGATTTGTGTATCTTTGTAATAGCTGAGTTGTTTGTATTTAATCATTAAAGAATCCACTTTGCCGATTAATGCCTTTCTTGTGTGTTTAAAAAAGATACTTGCAATGATGCTGGATGCTAAGAACAAATCTTAAGGTACCCAAAACTCAAGTGTCAGATTACTTATGGATTGTATATTAGGCTAGAGAAAATCACTATATTCACAATTTATATTTATCTATGCATATAAACTGTAAACAGATCATTCAGGCAGGTATTCCACAAAACAACAGAAACTTAGCAGGATATATATATATCCTAATGACTTTGATTTATCGATTATCTGCAAAACAATACTTGAAGAATACGGTTCAGTCATGCTTACCCATAAAAACAAACACCAGGATATTTCAGAGGATATTCCATAAAACATCTGACATTATCCTGCTAACTTGCTAATGTCATTTGTGGAATTCCTCCCAGCGGATCCACTCTAAAATATAAAAGGTCAACATTTTAGACATAAAAAACAACAAAATAATGCATGTGCAAAACTGCCAAGGTATCTCTTCCACAACAGTAGACTAAACTGTACAGAAAGAAGAAGTGATATACATATAAACGATTGTGCTACCTAAAGAATAAGAAAGTAACAAAAGGTCATTTTGTGACTTAACAAAAACTTTCTAAATACAGCTGAAATCATTGTTCCATCTATTTAAAATAAGTGATATTGAAAAACATTTCAAAAGTAATCTCATGTTTTTCTTCATCACTGGCCACTACGTATCCTACTATACGCTCCTTTATAGGGTTTGACTCCTTTCCATCTAACCACAGTATCGTGTTCCTCACTGACCAGAGTGTCACTGTATATCTCAAATAGCTGAACCCTGAGCGCTCATTACTGCTCCTCAAGCCAGGATGGCTTGTCTGATCCGGGGGGCTTTAACTTGACGTTGAACTGTATTAGAGTTTGTTCCAACTGCTGCTGGTTGCCAGCAAAGTAAGCTGAGATAGCATTATGGAAGAGAAGCAGCTGCTTGTGCATCACCTTCACCTAAAAAAGACAAAAACAAAAGGAAGGAAAAGTCTGCCATTACAAACACAGCTTAAACAGCTTACAGGAAACACCCATTTCACACCTGTTAGGATGGTATTTACTAGCTTGTTCTGACTTTGCCACATTTAGAAAGCCACCCAAAAGCTAATTAGAATGTTTATTTTTAAGGAATAACACCAGACAGGAAAGCTGTGCTTTGCTGCCCTCTCTGGTTGAAAGCTGAAAGCCAGTTTCACCTCTGAACACACCCAGCATGGTCACTCCCTGTGGTGGAGGGTGTGATCACAGCTAACAATGATGTCACAGGGTCCTGGACTACATTTATCTGTGACTGCACGGTTAAGACTAGAGGTCATGAAAAACAAGCTTTCACATTAATATTAGTATAGATTAATGTCAAAAGAAAAAATAATTTAAACAACAAACTTTGTTTTCCTCCAGGAATTTGAGCTTGATGGTGACATCACTACGCAGTCGTTCATATTTGTCTCTGTGGATCTGGTACTCGTGCTGAGCCATCTCAATGCGGACCATGGCAGCAGCGTCCCTAGGGCCTAAACTCAGCTCCTCCAGATCAGAACGGTAGGCATCAAACTCAAGTCTGCACATAAAAACAGTTAAAGCTCAGTAACAGGCGTCCCATAATCACACATATCACCTTATAGGGATAGATTCACATGTTCACGGCAGTAAAGACCTTGTTTTCATACCTTGCATTTTCATACTGTTTAATGGTCATCAGAGTATCCTCCATTGTTTTGTTTACCAGGGTATTGACACTGGATACAAAGAAGTTGATGGCACCGAGCAGAGCCTCGCCATTCTTGCACAACAGCTTTTGGGTTTCTGCATTATACCCAAATTCATCCTGAGAGAAACAGAGAGTTTACAAACTAACTGCATTTCCAGGTCATGCTACATGAGGAGCTTTGGCAAAGCTGTACCTGCAGCTCCGGGGACTTCTGGCTGAGGTCAGTGAAAGTGTCTCCCAAAGCCTGTTGTGTCTGCACCATGTTTTGAAAATGACTGATGAGTGCAGTGGCCAGTCTGAGGATGTTTTCATACTTGTTCTTGGTGTCTCTTAACACATCAATCTGAGCCTCCAGTTCCAGGTCTACTGTTCTTGAGCCGCGTCCAAACCTCTCTGAAAACATCTGTTTGGTGCACTGCACAGGAGATACAGACAGAGATAGATTAAAGCCAACCAATAGAAAAAGAGATGGTGTGAGAGGAGGATGAAAATATTTAGCATGCGTAAGTGGTCACAGCTGAAGACACAGCACATCACAGAGTTATCTTTTTATGCATGTGTGGAAGTATTTAAATACATATATTTTTAAGAACATTTCTCAAATGTCCTACTGAAACAAGCTTAATATTAATCAGAAATATGGTATCCTTCAAGCCCAGGTATTTAAAATGGCTGTTGATCAGTCACATTTCCCTTATTCTGTCAATTCCAAATTTAAATGTGTATAAATATTGTCCTTTAATATAATAATAATAATAATGTCAACACACAGTACCTTGTATGTGTTTATGCCCCATTTCTTAACACTGTCCAATTTCTCCACTGCCACACCACGGGAAACTTCTTCAGTTGAACTATTAGTGTTATGGTTTGAGGACCCTAAAACAGAAAGAATAAAGTAACATGCTAATGGATCTTATTCCTTGAAAGTTTCCAAAGGCTGAGGTTTGCAGACATTTTTATGAGTCGTGACAATGAATGAGTGTGGACAGTGTGGACATGGTGATGAGCACAGTGGTACCTGGATGCTGAGCTGTGCATTGAGCAAGTCGACTGGCTGCAGACTGGCTGTTAGGAAGGCTAACAGCCCTGGATTTCATGCGAATGTCTGAAATAAGTATGGTGATGACACAGAGTGAGGATGAGAAGAAGGAGGCATGGCAATGACAAGTGTGTCAGAGGAGCTTGTCAGTGAGATATGTAGCTGAACAGCAGAGTATGAAGACTCAAAAGAACATGTTAGGGTCTGTGGTGGAGGATGCATAAGTAGGAGTTAAACGGGGTTTGAAATAACCCAACATGCAGGTTGCTCATGCAGAATAATATGATTTACAAAAAAAAAGACAAAAATAGACCCAGTGGAATGAAAAGTGAGTACCAAGCGATGACAAAACAGTCATGTAAAGTGCAGTTCAAATGAGGACAACCTTGTTAAAACAGCAATAGAGCATTTCAGGTGACGGCCCTGTAATATCAGGTTAGTGCATCTCTAATTTTGAAAGCTGCCAAAACATTTCTTGTTGCTGAAGCTGTAGTTGAAGAGGTACAAGCAAGGTTGCATTCAACTCCCTTAGTCAAGCAATATCAAAACCTTTTACGGGGTGCCAAAAAAAACAAAAAAACAACAATGTATAAAACCACAAAAAAACGGTCGTTAGAGTACACAGCCACCTGGTGCTGCTGCAGGGGCCTGTCTTCTGTCCAGATACTCAGGGTTGAAGCGAATTGCAGGCCCTATGGGATATGGATGTTTGTAACATGAACCAGGTGCCTAAATGTCAGCAGCGCTCTAGTGACAAATTAAAGTACAAGGAGTAAAAGCTCTCTGTAAGGTCTCTAAAAGGGGCATTAAGAATCAACCTCTATCAGTAAAAGGATTGCAACATCATCGTTGGCAATGCTCATTATAGATCACAGACAGAATGGAGTTGGTGGCATTCGAAACAGAAATCAACTGAGCCGTTTAAAACCAGAAATGTCAGCAACTGGCAAGTTGACAACCCTGTTCAAACAGATTCCAATCATTTTAAGTAAAGCAGCTTGTTAATCCACCTTCATAACACAGAAAAACCTGTAGGGGATGGTTGGGTTGCTAGCGGTACCTTTGATGGTGCTGGTTGGAATGATGCCCCCTGCAGGTCCTCCGTAACCTCCTGAGACAATGCTGGTTTCATTCAGGTTGGGTCCAGATACCATCACCTGCTGCAAATCCTGATGGAAATGCATCAAAATAGTGGCAATAAATACAGTTCTGTTGACAGTTATCACCACCAGCATGCACAGTAGAGCGTAACTAAAAAGTACACGAAAACAAAAAGATAAGAGAGTAAGTGAGCGATCCACTTCAACATAGGCACAGCTTGTGTGCAGCTTTATTTTTAATATAGTTTTACTTTTCTTACACAGATATATCATCTGTGTTGGACCACTGATGCTACAGCTTCCTCGACCCTGGTAGGATGTACCAGAATGAGACATAACATAAAATAATGCACTACATTAGATGGACGCCTCGCAACCCAATTAATGTTCGTTACACCTTGACCTTGCTCTGAAGGCATCATTCTTAGTTGCAGGTATTTGGAGGTGGTAGTAGAATAACGTTACTGTAGGTCCTAGCTGCAGGCCTGTGCATGATTAGGTAACAGATGGCCTAACTAGCCTTCCTCTCAGACTGTGCTGTCATGTGAGAAGAGATAGAAAAGCACAGACTGAGCCTAAAATGTCAATGCAATCTTTAATAAAAAGGACACTAACAGCGAGCTGCCAGCAAACGTGAACAACTGACCTGCTCCAGGCTGTCATCCTCTGCTAGAGTCCCTGTGTCTCCATTGCTGTTAATGGGGATCTCCATGGTAGCAGCTTTGCTCATGATACTGTCTGCCATAATGAAATCTCTGCAAGACAGCAGCAAACACTGACACATGAAGATGGCATCACGTTTGCAGGTCAACAATAGGACAACAATGTAGTTTACTAATCGATACCGATACAGGGTTTTAAAAAAACAAAGCTTGCATGCACAGATGCTACCTTACCTGGCTGATAGCAGCGGTGCTGATGTGGCTGTCTGGAGGCTAATGCTACTGCCTGACAGCTAGCTTAACGTTAGCAGCCTGATACTGGAGCCAAGTCCAGCAGGAGGAACAAATCGTTGTCTGCAGAGCTGCAAAACCACAATAATGTCAACGGGAAAGCGCCGTTGTCTTTAATTATCACTGAATGCTACGTCCATGATTGTTTATCTTGCAACATTCACGCTACGTGTCTGACTCCATCTAATTCAGCCAGAAAATCCCTGCATCCAGCCAGCTAAACGCTTTAGTGGGATCCCTTCAGAATAAAGGTTTGCGTCATTTCATTGTGTTGTAATTGACATAAATGAGCTTTAAAAATGACGGGCTTTGAGAACACCAAGCTTTTCAATGCTGTTTAGTGAGTTATATTTTTACAAATGACAAACTGAAAGCATGTCTTGTGGACGGGTGCTCTTATTTTGAAGAACAACCCCGTCACGTCGCAGATCTTCCAGCTTCCGCCCCGGCTCCATCTTCCACGTCGTGCAGCGCTGACGCTGCTTCATCCCGGAGCTGCAGCTCCATCCTCCTCCAGAAGATGTCACTGATACCTCACCAACCCTCAAAAAGCAAAGCCGCGATGCCACACAGACAGCAACTCTCCATCAGCGACTCCATTAAAGCCCCTCAAATGTTAATATTAATCATTAGAAATAAGGAGGTTGCCTCCTGCCTGGTGCACTGATTGCAATATCTCTTGAAATCAAACTGTATAAATACAGTCGTTTGTTTTGAGATGTGAAAGACCTCAAGATAGACCTCACCCTTGTAAACTGACCACACTTCCAATTTTTTGCCTCATTTGTTTCAATCAAGGATCCATGGGAAGTGCACATGGTCTCCAAATGTTGAAGTCTAATTAAACTACACCAACTCCAAGCAGAGAGCCAACGCTTCACAATCCTCATTCACAACTTGGTATTTAGGTGGCAAAATGATGCATTTTTCTTGATGTGCTGACTTTTATTACATCAAAACTCTCATGTCAAAAAGAACTTTTTCCCTTTCTTGCTACTTCTTCATCTCCACGCTCGTTTTTTTTTTTCAGTCTTTTGCGTGTCTGAGTTTGACTACTGCACAGAAGATCAAAGACAACAAAATGACAAATAATGAAGCTCAGTTATTTATGTTTTAAACTTCAGCATAAAAATCAACATGCCTAAGGTTATTTCACTGACATTGATCATCCTGCCAGACTTCATAGATTTCTTTAGCAATGCATTGAACAAGGTAACCCATGTGCTAAATTATACACAAATATAGGTAAATGACACCTCCACTCAATTCTCAAGATATTCAGGAGCATGTATGAGAGCCTGGATAGCTCAGTCGGTAGAGCATCAGACTTTTAATCTGAGGGTCCAGGGTTTCAAGTCCCTGTTCGGGCTATCATCACTTTTAAAACAAGCCTGGACCTCCATTGTTAAAGCTGCTGCTCCACCACTGTGATCTCTGACTATTAAAGGTAGGAAAGGCTGCACTGACTGAGACTAAAGAAAAGATGCATGTGAGTTCAAGCTCATGTTGTATAATAGCAGTTGGTTAGTGTAGTGGTAACATCACTGCTTTCCATGTGGGCGACTGGGGTTCAAATCCCAGCTGTGACCTACCTCCAGTAGGGGTCCTTAGGCAAGACCTCTTTGTACTTACCTTGTAAGTTGCTTTGTATAAAAAGCTTCTGCTAAAATTAAATGTATGACAGAAGCATTAAATGCAGCTCGTTGTTTCTTGATGCGTGCTGTTCTTTTCTCTCTCTTCTTTTCACTCCGAACCGTTCGAGGCAGATGGCCGCCCATCCTGAGCCTGGTTGTGCAGGAGGTTTCTTGCTCTAAAGTGAGTTTTTCCTCCTCACCGTCTCCCAGTGCTGCTAAAGTGGGGTTGTTGGGTTTTCTATATAATTCTGTATACAGTTATATTTTCTAAACCTTACACTGGGAAGTGTCTTGAGATTACCTTTGTTGTGATTTGGCACTTTACAAATAAAATTTAATTGAATCTTTTCACCCACCTCTCTTCTTACCCTGATGCTCCCGTCACTCAGAGTAAATCTGGACTCATCGGACCACATGACCTTCTTCCACTGGACAGTTCTTAACCCAGTTTTAATAGTTTCAACAAACTCCTTAGCTGTTTTCTTTGCTTAATTCATGCCGATAATCTGACCCTTCTGAAACAGATTCCCCTCATTTCTACAACCACAGTGTGTGTGTCTTCTGACATGGTCGTTTAAGAAATGAGAAGCTACTCACTGCTTCAGTTAGGGTCAACTTGTTGCCAGCAGAAACATATTCATCCATGCGGTAATTATGCAATGGGAGGCTCTTAGTTAGATCCAGGTGGTGACATTTTTTTTGGCAGGCAGTGTATTTCGTGTTTACCTGCAATGCAACTATCTCTGTCTTTGCGAATCATGTTTTAGTCTTTTTTGTTGGGAACATGCGTCAACTTGGTGGATGGTGACTATAAATCAGTTTGTTATAATAACGTATCTGTTCACTTGTGGAGAAAATAAACAAGGCCACAGCTGATACTGGCCCAAAACAGTAAAGGAGTAATAATACATTTACAAAACTTGTCAATCAGTGACTGTAATTAATTACTTTATTTTTACAGAGGCCTGTCTCAGAAATTTAAAGGTAATGAGTGTTTCTTTTACCATCGCTTGAAAACTAAATATTTCAGTGGTTGGCCAGCTACTTTAGTTCCAGCCTGGTGAGTGAATAATTGAAAGGGTATGTTTTGACTTACCATTTGAAGAGACTGAGTGACTCAACATCCTTCAGCTCCGGTACCTTTGACCTCCACATTATTCATGGGCCACAAACAGGCTGCTGTTGCTGAGGCCTGAGTTTTAAAATAATTTGTTTTGTCTTTTGGAGTGGAGGTAAAGGAAATTATGTACAGCAGTTAGGTACAAGCGCTGCTCAAAATTGCAAGCTGTAATTAGGTAATCGAGACTTACTGAAAGAGAGTTTAACAAAAGATTTTCCCACAGTTAAGCATGGTAATGTGATAAACATCATAGATACAGCCTTATAACAGTCAACAATTTTATGTTTTAACAAGGGTAACAAGGGCTTAACATGCTGTCAAGCTCACCCCACTCTCACCCTTGCTTAGAAATATTGAGGCACCAAATTCTCACACATGAGAATGCAAATTTAGTGTTACCTATAAATTTAGAACATGGTCAAATTAAAATTTAAAGGTCTCAGGCGGGGTCTCCCCTGGGAAAGTGCTGCATGTCACAAAAGCAGTGTTTGCATGTGAGCAGAGTGTGAGACCTAAACCACAGCGTACCCCGCCCCCCTGCCATTTTAGAGAATAGTTCATCTTGTTTTTTAATGATCATTAAGCACACTTCCAGATGTTGGGAGGGGAATTTGTCCTCACACAGTCTCCTGCGCTCTCCAGCAGCAAACAAGAGCGCTGGAGTGAGACAGAGGAATTCAGAAAACCATGGCAAAACAGTGCTGCTTGCATCCTTATTCGATGGGAATTTCAAACAGAGCTGAGTTTTTGCATTGTAAAGCATATGGAAGTGATTTATATAGTGTCTTTAATGTGCTATTTCAAACAGCCTGTCAGTCTTTTTCCCAGTTGGTGTTTCAATCAATGCTCTCTTAGAGAAACAGCGATTCATCATCATAATGGTTGTGTGGATGCTGTGAATGTCAATTTGAAAGGACAATACAACAATACACGTTTCTATGTGTTCCCTTTACTGAGGAATAATCATAAATTATGCTTTAAAAAGGTTTCAATTACAGAAGAAGTACAGAGGCGGGTCTTTGAAATAATGCATATTTTAGAGGGATGCATCAAACTTCTCAGGACAAGAAGAAGTATTTTGATCGACAGATGTGTTTTCAAATGAATCCTGCTGCCATAAAGATTCTTCTTCCATCTTCTAAATTTTAAAGGCCTATGTTAAGAATATATATAGAGCTGTCAAGACTATTTCTTTTTTTTTTTTATCAAAACCCAAACAACTGAGGAAAGTAATATCTTAACACATGGAAGTTAGAAAAACACTTCAGGGCATTATCTAGTGAGTGTGACATCTTTATTTAGTGAGTTGTTATTTTCAAGTTAGATTTCTGCTTGTGTGCAGACGTCTCTGCGGCAGTGAGCGCGGTGACGTTGGGCATATGGCGTGAGAGCAAAGGCCCTCGTGAAATACAGGCTTTACAACTTCTCTGATGTTTCCAATTAAATTCACCTGCATAATCCGAGAGACAGCGAGTGAGAGGCCGCAAGTAAACAGAGGGGGCAATTTAGGAATCGTAAATCCCACAAGGGCTTGTTGGCATTTTCATTGAAGTGTTAAAGGAATTGTTAATTTTGTTTTCATGGAGGCTACCTCTGGTTGGCACACTGCAGGCTGCGGTCAGAGTATGCACGAGAGGGCATGTTTAGATTCTTTATACTG
The DNA here is from genome assembly GCF_900324465.2 of Anabas testudineus. Lineage (NCBI taxonomy): Eukaryota > Metazoa > Chordata > Actinopteri > Anabantiformes > Anabantidae > Anabas > Anabas testudineus. The sequence goes on along the minus strand of NC_046622.1, from coordinate 5,736,334 downwards.
TTTACTTACTTTGTCATGCAAGTTTCTGTTTCACAGGTCTTCAATTTTGTTAACTCATTCATTTTAGCCTAGGGTTTTTGCTAACCATGAATTAGTGATGCTATGTAAAGAGATTGTATGGTGAAATAAATCTCTCTATATAGTACATGACTCACTCACAACAAGTTTTTAAAGAAGCTATTATGACAAATCAAGTATTTTTTGACATCAAGCTATGCAAATGAAATCTTGATGGAGTCATGAATCATTTTTGGCAGAAGTAAACTTTCAATTTGTGGCTGTATGTGAACAACACATGCAGGAATCCTCCCATTTCAATATTATTTTCAAATAATAGTTCTGTCTGAGACAGACAGACAACAAATGCTTGATACCTCTAGTTATGTAGCAGCTGAGAGCTCTATCAGAGTTTTTCTCTTCAGTTTAGATTTGCTCAGGCTACTGCATACAATATGCTCCACTTCAAGTAATCACGGTGCTCAGCAGACATTGCTGTGACTACTGAGAGAAAACAATATACTACACTAGAAAAGTGTGGGTGTCTTCATGTTATTAAGCTACACAGTAGGAAAATAAGAGTGATTTGTGGATATGCAACCACATTTTTACTGGCTAAATAGTAATTGAGAGAACTTCTTATTTTGACAGATTTCATTACGATGATCTAAACAATTAGTGTTTCTTGGTAAATACTTCACTATAAGACACCTACCGTTAATTACATGTTGTTAACATAATTAAACATTGCGATCAGAGCAGTAGAAACTGACCATTGTATCTCATTAGTGTTTTCGTCACCTTCTCCAGTCTCTGTGCCCACATATGGTTTGATTGATGCTCACTGTCTGTGCCTGTCCCTCTGCTCCCTCTCTCTAATCACCTAATTAGCTCCACCTGTGTTCACCCTCTTCCTTATAAGCAGGTCTGCAGCCCTCGCAGAGCTGTTTGACACGTCTATGTCTGATGTTCAGTATTGAGGCCACGTCGGGACAAATGGAGAAAGCCTGGGAGCACATGGGTTCAGCACAGCGCTTTAATTGTGAACGCTGTCCTCTAACAGGTATGCCATGTCAAGTGAATTTGTAAAGACAAAAATCACATGAAAGAAGCTGCTTGAGAAGAGGCCATTCAGAGGGATGCATACTTCAATAGGAATCCTGACCAAGAAAATGTATTACCAACCATTAATGGCAAGTTGCAATGAAAACTGGAATAGAGTTTAAAAGGTTTGCAAAGACTCCTGTTAAAAAGGACCAGTAAGTAAATAATAAAAGATGATTTAACTCCCCATACCCCTTACATATTTTAGTTTAAACAGACAGAAAAACACTAATCTAATAGCATTTTGAATAAGTTATAGACTTCGGGTGAGTGTTAATACCTCGTCCGTGAAGCAGACACTCTGAAAGCTTAATGCTCACATTGAAGGAGCTTGTAAAAATGCAATGTACAGGAACCAATCTGTTCCTTCTTGCACAATTCTTCACAAGATACTTTTGGGGGAACTTGGTTGCAAACTTTTTCCAAATTCTCAAAACACATGTAGACAGGATTAGCAGACTGTCATGGTGTTGGAGTTAGATGAGGGGATATAAAGGCCAACCACTCCCTGCAACCATGAAGGAATCTGAATTGTTATTTGAATAGGTTTGAAAATTGGCTGGAGCACATTGACAAAGGCTTTCCAAGAAAGGTGTGACTGCTGTTAAAGGCTTAAACACATCCACCTACAGTATCTGCTTCTGCTGAAAATATGACCATCAACCATTTACAAAGCTGTGTCACTCTGACAATAGATTTACAGCATGCAACAATATTCAGAGCATTCTGCATTTCAGGTCAGCCTGCCTTTCATCTCTGTGTGGAGCTTTTTAAGCTACATCATGGTGCACATTTTCAGATCATGAGATGAAAGAATGTCTATGGCATGAGAAGAGGAAAAGAATAAGATATGTATCTTATCACCTGAAATAACATTAATGGGTAGATCTGAAGCATATCATGTGGATTTGAAAGCCCTTTCAGTGGCTAGGCGCTACATAAACTGCTATTAAACATACATTTAACTCCACTGAAGGTTAAAAGGTAACGTATCTTCATTTGAAGATGACTGTTTGACATGCCCATACACTTTTGCAGACAGATGTTAAATTTAACCATCAACTTAAGTTTGATTCTATTCACATTGATCAATTCTACAGTACAGTAAGTACTGTTATCTCACAAAGAAGCCCAATATCTGGCCTGTTATTCTTTTTTCCTTTATCACTGGGGACATGATTCCTCTGGCATGCAGTAAGTAGAACAGCACCTGTAGGCATCTTGCACTCTAAATCACAAAAACAGATGACGTGTGATAAAGCAGATGTGGAGCTGAGTGACATGTGTTGATTAAAATCTGTTTTTATCCTTTGTCACCATCAGCCCAAAGCTCAGTCTCCTCAGCCTTTGCAAGGGACTACACATCAAAACCTAACACTGCCATTATTGAGATAAAAGCTGCTTCACAGAGGTGCCGTGCTACACTATACCTTTGCCAGTCTTCTACACTTTGTATGGGCCACACTACATTGACTGGTTTCTGCAGTGCTTAAAGTGATATGTAAATCTGTCTGAAATTAGGAATCTGAGACCCGATACGTTTAGAAAAAATCTACAACAGGAGAGACTTTTGACAACGTCACTGCGACTATATTTAGCTGTGACACAAAAATGCGTAGGTACATGCTAAGATGTAATAAATTAGAAACTTTCAAACAAAACTTATGAATTTTGGCTAAAATTACACAGACAGGAAGAGCGCTGCTAGCCTGTCTCTTCTTGTGGTATCTCTGAGTGATGCATCATTCAGCAGTATGTCTAAATGTCTGGAAATGTTTTTCCAAACAACTTTTTTTTGTGTGACTGGCAATGTGGGCTGGACAACTGTGGTCAGTCTAAACAGAAACTGTCTCTAGGATGTGTTTTGATGCACTTGGGGAAGCATTTATTCAAGTTCAATTAAAGGTTTTTGACAAGGCAAAGCTGGTGTCAAGAGATTGCTAACCCTTGGAAACAGTCAAAACCTTGGTAAGTGAAGAATGAGCCTGTTAAGTTTTTTTTTTTTTTCATGGACTTTAAGGGGAGAATCATGATTCACCTCCCACTCTGTGAATACTAAAGGGGACTCTTTGAAGTTTTAAACCAGACTTGCAAATCAGTGCACTGCTTTCTCATCAACACAGTCCAAGAGAGGATCACTGACACCTTAAACAACTTTAGGAAGAAACAGACCTCTGCACATTCCAAATCCCTGATCCGACCAAGTGGATTCTGCACTTACACAGTGCCTACGTTGATTTGCCTTTTCACATTATGTTATCTTTTTTGGCCCCTCTTTCAGAGCAACCGGGGGTCACATACAGGCTTTCTGCAATTTGGCATAAAATTATATATATTATATTGTATTTGCTGTCAAAGTCATCAAATAGTTTTCCATAACAATCATAAATCAAACATTAAAATCCTAGTAAACCTGTTTCAATGGTTAGCTGCCAGAGGCTTTCAGTTTAATCAATCTCCTCATTAAACATGAGCCGATTTATTATGAGTTAAATAATAGAAGAAGAAGAAAGACAAACAACGAAGGTAGGAACACAAACAGTGTCTTGCAATTCAGTGAAGGCTCAGTATGCATTGCAGAGATAGTCGGAAAACAAGCAGGGCTGTGGCTCGGGGTTGCTTACCAGTAGCCTGAGAAGGACGAAAGATAGAATGTGCTGTAAAAAAGGAAAAGAACCCACTGTTAATAATTTACATTATTTTGATTACGTATTCCTTTGATTTATACTTTGCAACATCTGGTTCTCAAGTGAAACAGTATCAATACAGTGGACTTCTTTCTAATCCTGCCAAATAGGCATCATCATAATTCAACCGGACCCGGAGTCTTTTGCTTAGTATCAGTCATTAGTTGATCGATGCTGCTGATTTTTTTTTTTTTTTTTTTTTTGTACCAGTCATTCTGAGATTTCCATTCACTGTTTTCATCTCTTAATTTATTTCTTTATTATTGAGTGGTTTTTAATGTGGTATTTTATGTGTGGTTTCTGGTGTGATGAGTAAAAGCTGGTGTATTTATTCAATTCCTCTCATATGGTTAAATAAAGTTGTATTGAACTCCTAAAAATATACAGTACACGTACAAGTAGCAGCCATTCCACATACGCTGTACAATACGAAACCGTACACACAACCTGGAAAACTGAAGTTCGTTGGTTGTTAGTGGTTTGAAAATGTATTGTAAGGGTGGAAAATGTTCAGGTTCAGTAGCATAATGTAAATAAACCAACTTTGTGAAACTAAAATTTCCAGGTAGTACAACAATGTGAAAAGTAAACTGAACATATTTAGCCAGGGTTCACTTTAGGGTTAGGGATAAAATGGGATCAACATTGTTGCAGTTTTAAGATCAAGCGGTGTGGAGAAGCTCCAAATCTGCCAGGTCACTCCAGAAAGCAACAGCTACATTAATTTGCTTTTCTACCAAATAGTTCACGTTGGAAGTTTAATTCTGTATATATTTGCAGATTTTACACTTGTTACCATTGATTTTGTTCATGATAATATGGAAAAGCTTCAACTTTTAGTTGATTTTCATTTGACCAACATAAAATTCACAGTTGCTTTACAGCTGCAGGTTGAAATAGGCCACATTTATAGGTACGTGCGACTGGGATCAACTTGCTTTGAAGTCAAATCTGCAGCACACTGTTAAGATTTTGGTGGTCTATGCATTAGTTTCTCTGTGGCTTATATTTACCCAAGAGCTCTTCTCAGCATAAGTTAAAGGATATTTTTTTTTACAAATGTCTTGCGCCTTAAAAAGATGGCATACTCCAATCCTCCCTATCAACACTGTCAAAGGCACAGTGAGGTGCAGTGGCCAATGAAATGAATTAATTTTGTTTAATTGGCTGACTGGACTCTATTAAAACTAGACCTAATGGGTTTAGAGTGTTTTTATACCTTGATTTCTATTTATATTATACATATTTACATGACCTTACAAAATGGCATCTGACTAAACCAAAATGACTGAACAAAGAGAACCCGAGCTAATTAGCTAAACACTAAGGAGAACATATACTATATAAGCTAATTATGCCATTTAGAAACAAAGTGGGTAATAGACTTCAAAAACTAAGCATCAAATATTACTAAATAGGAGAGTTAGTCTGCAAAACCTATGTTCTAAGAACCACAAATTACATGAATTGTGTGAATGCTTCATTTAGCAAACAGTATTATGTTCAAAGTACTAATTAACTAAATTCTAAACCAAACAAACTTTATCTAATCTAAATGTCTGCAAATGAGTATAATGTAACTACACATGTAATAATACTGTGTGTGAAACTCTTTTATTGCGTGGCTGTGGATACAACCATTAAATGCTTTGAGGATACTATGAAAAGCAAGAATGAGTAATTAGTAAACATTACTTTTTTAGAGATGAATGCTGTGAACTTACCACTTACCATATTCACCATACATACACATACAAACACCAATTTAACATTATCCATATGTATAGGCAGTATATGTCAGACCTAACTTCAGCTCTCATGTGGGGGATTTTTACAGCAATACTAAATACAATTTAATGTAAGAGACTCAAAGGAACAAGCAGGCAGTTTCTGAGGATTTCAATGACATTCTTGTCTGAGTTTAAAGTTTCAAACTTAATAGTTTCCTATTAGCAGTAAAAAGTTTTGCAATTACGAGCCATAACTTTTATGAGACACAGAGTGTGTTACTCCGAGATCCAAGCACACCCTGTTTTGTGAACAGCTTATGATGATGAGAGAAAATCTCTATAACATCAATATTTTTGAAGTGAATTGCAGTGTAAAACACATAATCACCCACATGTTGTAGACAATATCTATTTAGATGGGGAATCAAAGTGAAAGCAGATGGGACTGTAGGCTAAAATACTTTCCACTTGAAGTAGACCGCTCTTGCTCGCGTTCAGAGCTCTCTCAGTAGCTGGGCTTGTTCCAGACTCCCGGCTGGAGACGTGAAGTTCAAACTACTTGGCTCCCACCACTCTCACCATGCTGTCGTAGGGTAGAGTGCTGATTTATGACAAAAGTCCTCCTACTGCAGTGGACCAACCCAGGGCAGACATGAATAATGGCACCCAACAATGCAGACACAACAGTGTATTTTATCTAGATATTCAAGTATCGTTTCTTCATTGTACATGTATGCAGCTACTAAAAGAAAAAACATATGAAACAAAGAAGCTCATGAGGCATGACTGAAATCAATCTGAAAATAACATAACATATTGAATATACTGTATTTACAAGTATTACTTGTTCACCTACTGTAAAAAAAAAAAAAAAGTAAAAGTATATTTGGTCAGCCAGCATCTAGTTTAAAGATAATAAGAATGACAAAATAAGGAGTTTGTCTATCAAGGACAGTCTGCAAACACACACTGTTAATCCAACACTGTTTTATTAGTATTCTTAAATTATTTTTCATTCAAATAAGACAGTTGTCTTAAGAATGTGTACTACAGCTTTTTTAGCTCTCCCTTTCGTTTTTCCCCTTCAATTCACTTACATTGACTCACATTTTGTTGACATTTGTGACTTTTTCCAACTGAATCTTCAATAGGTTATGTTTTCAGTGTTTTTCAGTCCATTAAACACTCCAGCACATTTCCTGTGTAAAGTCAGCAATTCATTCACAAACACATGCTCAAAGCATCTAATAGGGATTTGCACAATGGAAACTGGAGAGATTTATTCATGCTTGTTTGTGACATCCTCATGTAAACAGCTAGCAGGAAAAAAAGATCATAGCTGCTGACCCAGCCACAGGGTGAGTGTGCACTGGGAGGAGCAATCTATGTTAGATAGGATGATGCAAACATTTTTCTAGCAGAAAATGATAGATAATTTAGGCACATTTCTTGATTATTGCAGTGCACTGATATGCAGATGACTTCATTTCAATGTGAGTGTGAAGTTTTTGTATTTACTGCACACCAAATATTGCATCACTATCACTGTCCCACTGGTTCTGTCTGGTTTACATTGTTTTGGTGGTTGGTGTTCAATGAAATGTTTTATGGTCAGAGATGTTCCAATAGCATGTAGTGACGCAATGGTGCCACTTTTGAATGTGAGGAGGGCAGTTGGAGGTGCTGGTGTGCTTTCTTGGAGAGCGTTTTCACTGGAACGTTTATAGAAGAAAACAAACTGGAGGGGGTCAAGTGTGATGAGGAGACTTAATATGCTGCAGGACCAACCTCTCAAAGCACTTCATGATGATACGTACGAGAGCTATGGGGTGGTAGCCATGCAGACAGCACACAGGGGACATCTTAGGCGCCAGGACGATGCCAGTTGACTTAAAGGATGTCAGGGAGGATTCTTGGGGCAGACAGATGTTGAAGACGTCTACAAGGACATCTTAAACATTTAAATTTTATACTCATACAAGATTATCCCTAAGTCAAGAGTCAGGTAAAACGTTGCAGCAGAACACACCATCCTCCAATTAAAACATCAGGGATTATTTCCCAACATAATTTGCCAAAGCAATTCAACAAGCAGTCCCCTGTTCCTCCACGAGAGGAACAGGGGAAAAAAAGGTGAAACTAGCAGTTACAAAGGATATGTGGGGAAAAAAATGTTAATTATGCAACACAATTGGTCAGTTGCAAGCAAAGTAGGAATTGATGAATTCCCAGCAAGCACTGTGGCATTCAACATTAATGCACAACAGGCCAAATTGATAAGCTAAGTGATGGACCCCACACACACAGTGACAGGAGGTTAAAGTGGTGGAAAGGATTAGGCAGCTCATGGATCTGTGGTTTTCAATGCAGCTCCTCATGGTCTAGACTCTAGAGTACAGTTTGTTTTGTATAACAAAATGTTAATTCCGGTCACTTGCAATCACCTGGCTTCCCAGGTGTAGCTCTGTTCTTGATTAGAATCAAAACCAACAAAGTTTGTTAACTAATGCAAAACAAGGAGGGTAAATAAGCCACTGCCAAGAACTGTGTCTATTTCCCAGCTGAAAACGGCTCCAGGAGACAGAGAATCAGGATTAGAAAGATATATTTTTTAAACAGTATTTTGCATACAAATTTCTCTTTGATGTAAAAACTATTAATAGTATACAAAATATAAAAATATGTTATAAAAGTTATATACTGTACCTTTAAGTGTGGCTAGAATATGAATTAACTTCAAAACAGTTGTGCAATAGGTAATAAGCAGCACTGCCAGAGCTGTGTTAATGAGATGCGTCAGGTTTTGTCCATGGGGTAAGAGTTCTAGTCAGCAGGGGGTCAGGCTCTTGTTCATGAAGCCAACTGCATTTGGGAAGAAACTGTTGTTGTGGTGAGAGGTTGTGGTCCAGCCGGAGGGGAGTAATTGTGGAAAATGTGTTTTATTTTTTTGTTTGTTTGTTTTTAGCAAAAATATTTGAGCTGCATTTTTGTGTGTACTGAATAAAAAGGCTAATGCTAAGAGAAATTTAAGAACCTTAGCTGGGGACGACACACTTCACTAACTGCTTTGTGACTACACACCTATCCCCGTTCAGTGTTAACAATCTCGCCATTGAGCTGTGAGCATAGTGAGCTTTAGAGAAAAAAGAAAACCACTTGGCAGCTAAGCACTGCCATATGTTTTTGATTCATCATGTGCACCATAATAAATCCTCAAAGCGGTAGAGAGTGTGTGTATTTGATATAAACATCATCGAGGATCATCATAAATTATTGTTACCCTTTTGGCTCCAACTTTGTTATCGTACCCCACTTTCCCACCACCAGGTATAATATGCAAGTGACAGAAAGTTCCCAACAACTGATGAGGTTGTGTGTCCATTGTTCAAACCTCAACGCTGGCAGTTCTGTTCTTTTGCGACAGAAACATGGTGGAATCCCTGCAGATCAATGAAAGCAAAACACAGCCATGCATTGCTGTGCACTTTTCCATCAACTTAGAGCAGAAACAAGATTATGAAAAGCCAGTGACTGAAAGGCAATGGATCTAACCAAAGGTTCAGTTGGATTTTAAATCCAAATTGCCCATCGTCCCTTTCAGGCTTTAGTGCATGTTGATGTCAGGAGGTTAATTAGCAGCAGGGATTAGTTATTTCTTCATAATCAGGTCACCAACTGGAAAATGTTTAGTCTTAAATGAATGTCAGTGGAGCCAGACTTGATTTTTTTTATAAAGTTATAAAAGTTATATTATCTGGCACCAGCCTATTCATATTTTGTTTTTATTACCTGCATTTCCCCTTTTTTTGTTTATGGAGTCAGTCACAAATGGATGACTTTGACAACAGTAAATGGCCTTTAAGATTTAAAAGTTGATTATACACCGAGCGATGTTCAACACTGTGGAAAGTTTGCACTGGTCTGTGAAATAGCAGTCAGACATGTCATGATAATATCAACCACTGAATTTTTACAACTGGAAACCAGGAAATCTGAACTCGACTAGTTGGTAAACAATGGAAGTCTGAGTACAGTATGTTTGTAGACTAACAATCTGAAGAAGAACAGCACTGGGCAAGTCATTGGCCTATTAAAATGTTCTCAGTTCAAACATTTGATGTGTGTTTTTATGATCTATTGTAAATAAAATATGATTTTATGACTTTTGCTAACTGTGGCATTTTTTTTTAGGTAGATTTTACACAGAATCACAGCTTTTTTGGAATCAGGTTTGTAAATACAGTGTATATGGTCATTATAGCATTTCTTATGTATGTATGCAATTTAACGTGTGATAGTTTAATAAAAAGAGAGGTGAAAATAACTCATGCCTTCTTCTGGTCTTCTTAGTTCTGCTTGTCAGCACATGTTTTCATAGTCTCAGATTTATGTTCCTTAGATGGATAGAACTGGAAGGTAGAAATATTTGTAAAAACAGGTGTTGAGTGCTAAGTTCCTCAGTTACAACTGTTGGACTTGGTGTTGGTTTATCAGACCAAATCTGTCTAGAAAGTATGTTTATGTGCCACTGTGAGGTCACTTTCCCCCTCAATACTCCCTCAATACTTTATAATCCTTCTCCCTCAGCACCTGTATACTCCACAGGAGATGCAGGTTGGCTGATAATTATGTGGGGAAACGTCTGAAATTTCAATATATTCACTGTTTTTCTCTGAAACTGCCTGTGGTCGTTCTTACAGCAGAGGTGTTGCTTTCATTCGCCATGAAGGAAAATGGAATCTGTTTGCACTGAGTCCATCAATTTGACTCTTCAAAGGTTTTTCCAAGTACTGAGTCAGAGATAGAGATATTAAACTTAAGAAAATAATCTCTGCAATGTCATTTATCTAACTAACAATAAAAACTAACTAATATGAGTATTTGTCTCATTATTATTATTATTATTATGTTGTTGTTTCTTGGGCTAATTTTTATTTATTTTTTTCTCTTTCAGAAATCTTACCGAATCACGGCCTTCAGCAGATTTCTGGGGTTTGGCGATTACTAACCTAATACATTTTTGAAATGGTCATGCAGATGATTTGTCATGGGGTATGTAACTCTTTCTCTAATCATAATCCAATTTCGACAGAGTGAAGTATTCCTTCATCTCTTTAATCAAATATGATTTGTCCAATAACAGAGAATTGATTGATTTTATTCACTTGGTTCTGCTTCAAAAGTTGAACATTTCTTAGAAAGTCACTTATCTAAATGTTATTAAGTGAAGGTGACAGTGTCTATCAAACAAAGTTGCAGAAATGTAATGAGGTAGTTAATTTACCTACAGTACTGTATACACAAGAAAGCACCCGAGTACACTGTAGATCTCATACCTGTTGTTTAGCTTGAAACTTGTGCCTGAGAAAATGCCTTGGAGTAACTTAGATCTATAGTAACACCAATAGGTTTCTTCTTACTGTTGGAGCATGATTGCACACAGGTGTTGTGCATTTAGGAGTTAAGTGTGAGGAGTGACAGCGTACTGAAATCTGGGTCTGACCTGCTAATAGTCCATGGGAAACATAGCAGGGTTTGCTGTATCACTCAGTTTGACTATGACAATGTGATACTTTTCAAGTGCATAACAAGGAGCAATAAGCCATACTACTACTACTGTAGGCTTGGATAGTCTAACCTGATAATGTCCAAGATATTTAACCATACTCTGCTGTTTCACAGTATACTGAAATAGGAAATCAGTTTAGAACCCATTGGTCTCTACAAGAAATTTCCCATCAGAGAATCGGTGATGGGAAACACTTCATCATCAGTGCAGCAGTACACTGCTGTGAGTCATTATACTCTACAACCACAAAGCTCTCCACTTTCATTCATGCCATAATGTTTTGGCTCGTCAGACTGAGAGACTACAGCATCTTTTGCCTCAAATTGGCATAATTACAACCATTGTCATTATAAATCCAAAATCATTGTCAGCCTCAATAGCCCTACATAAAAATCTTTAAAAAGATTACATCATCATCATCATTGTAATTAATTACAGTTTTTTTTTTCTTTTTGACAAGATCCCATGTCACTTTTTTCTTAAGAAAACAAAGGAAATCGTAACCCTGGCATAAACAAACATCCTCATCACCAATCACAGAGGATAAGTTATGCCAGTTGTAAAATTATGCGAAAATTATGTTAATTGTGTTACTGTCAAATAAATCAGAGGGTGTATTTTTTAATGGGAATTCACTGTGCCCCTTTGTTTGTTTTTGTTTTGTTACTATTGTTTCAAAGAAATGGGTAAGACATTTAGATATTAATTAGTAATTACAAAAACTTCCAAGTGGTTGCAGTGCTATATCGGACTGTAAATTCAGTATAGCACTCTTCAGATAAGCCAAAGCAGGAATAACATGTTAAAATTTCACAAACAATAAACACCCCATTCATAATTCCATCCCTATCTCATTGTCTGTTGCTCAAACTACACACAACTGCAACAAATCACAGAAACAGAATGGCATCAAGCCATGGCATACATTGCAGTATATGCTTTTGCAGCAGACCTACCAAACAGTGCATGATGAAAATGAATTAACAATGAAGGATTAATTTGAATGCAGTAATTTAATCATGGCAAATTTAAGACGAAAGTTAAAAAGGGGCGAAACAAATCAAAACAAAGTAAAGCATGAAACACAAGCAGATGGCCTACTAATGGAAAGCAGGTTGGGCTGGTTTCTAAGTGACAAGGGCTAAGATGAGGGTCCATAGTTTTGGCCGCGGTTTTGCAGGAAAAACACTTCTCCTCCCTAGACTGAGCGACCCTCTTTCCCCATAGTGCTGTGGTTATGACGCTGGCGGGGCAGGACAGGAGGCCGGCCTGACCAAATGAGAAACAGACCCCCTTCACCCCAGTATTGCCTATTTCTCCCTGTGGCTTTTTTGTTTTCAAAGAAAAAAAGAACGCTCTCCAAAAATAGATTTGGGGCTCGCGTGCCAATGGGTTTTGAAACCTTTTTTCCACTCCCTCTAGTCACGCAAGTAGCCTGGCAAGACATTGAAGAGAGAGCAGGGGAAAAAACAGAACTCGTAAGAGACAAGAGGATTGGAGGGGAAAAAAGTCCCTCTGAGTGTTTGGAGAAAGGATTGTGGTAAGCTGAGGATGGAGCATCCCTGGAGCCCAGCCTTTTGCTGAGGGAACAGGGAGCACAGACTTCGTGCAAGCTCCAGGTATGCAGGGTTTATGGGTAATCCAAGCATGAGCAGAGAGACCTCTCTCTGGTCTGACCACATTTTAACTGGAAGGTAGCTTGGCATTTGCCAGAGAAAAGGCCAATCTTTACCAAAGGGCCTTTGGATAAAGAAGTTCACACCCCTGAAAGCAAAGATTTCTTTGCAGTCTGCAAGTTTCCTTCACTATGACTTAGCTCATAGTTGACTGATTTCTGCAACTTGAATTCATCTTTTTATCAGTCACATCATGTACAATGTCATCAAGATGGTATCATGGCCTAGATTATTAAAAAGAAAAGATCTCTGTATTTTGATAGTTTCACTACATGAAGTGCTTTTGAACATGAGACAGTGAGAAAGACCCATGGCATAAGCTTTTCTGCAGATGCCATGTTAAAACCATTATTTTCCCAAGTCGTTAGAGTCATTTTGCTGTCAAGGCTACATAAGCCTTCTACTGCTAAAGGGCATGAAAGTCCTTTGAAACATCTGAGTAAGGGTTAATTTTTTGGCTACCTTTGGTGACAAGTAAGCATGCTTCACAAAGCTCTCTGTGACACTGGGGTCCCACCCCGTGCCCCAGTGTGTTTTAAGTGAACAGCCCCACAGTAGGATTTCTCTGCACACATACAGGTTACAGTCTGCAGTCGCCTTTATTGTAAATTATAGATCTGATACTTAAGTTTCAGTAATTATGTTAATGGATTGACCTCCAGTTCAGCTCTACTACTTACAGTAGTATAACAGAAGGGAACTCCACAAGCTCATTTATTTAAAATTTTCCCTTTTAAGGTTTTCACAGCACAATTGAAGTTAATTACAGTCAGAGGCTGTGATTATTCACAATTAATTGCAGTTTTAAAATGATTTAAAAAACTTAGCATCTTTGCAAACATCAGCCAAAATGTGTTTTGCCTAAAGATGTTATTGTCATGCTTTGGTGGAAGGACAGTTCCAACAACTTTGCACAATATGTGCACACAGCCTTGGTTTTATCCAAACTTCCATCTGAAAGCTTTTTACAATCAAACCTGTTGATCAGCACAGTGAGTGATGTCTCCTCAGCCATTGTATCCCCTGTTTTTGGCATGGCCTTATCACACACAGTCAGTTAACCATCTGTACTGTGATTACAGGGAGAAGATGGTGTCAAACGTGGTTTAATGAATAATATGCAGTAACCTGTTCTCCAACACAAGGCCCACAAAGGCAGCACAGCAGTGCTACAGTACATTACTTACATCATACATTAATTTAACTGCTATTCATTAGCTAGTAGTTCCAAATCAGCCAGATCATTCTTTACTGACCTTTAATATTATAGTGTTGACCAAAAGATTGCCATCTTTCAGGTTGGTTTACAACTCTGACTTGCTGCAGTCTTGGTGACCAATTACTGTTTTTCTCAGCAGCCATGGTCTGATAACAAAAACAATTTACATGCCAAGTATAATTTTTCATTGGCCAAATAATCTACCAAATTTTATTAGAAGTTACTGATTACTGCACTTATTTAGTGGTCTATTAAATAAAATCTAATCAAATCAAAATCACAGTGCCCCAGTCTTGATGTAAAAATTGCTCACTTTGTCTTATTATGGATCAAGTTTGTATTATATCAAGTGTAATTATGCATGGCAGCCCTCAATCACGTCAAGTTTGCAGATGTCTGCATGTATGCATTGCAGATGCGTCCACACAGGTGCTCTGCATAGTACAACTGAGCAATTAAAATCCAATCGTGCTCTGTGACGTTTATAAAAATGCTCAACAGACCCAGTTGATTCAGACTTTGGATCAAAATGGCAAAAAGAAAAAAACTAAATGACTTCAAGAGGGTTCATTGTTGGGACACATATGGTAGGAGCTTCAGTCACAAAGACTGCTCAGTGGCAAACTTCTCAACAGGACCAGTAACTATAGTGGTATCTGCATTTGGATCCATGGGAAAGACATAAATAAGATCAGAATATGTGGTCAGCAGCGCACATTATGTTATGTGGAGTTTTATGTGGAGTCAGCACTTTATGTTCTTCCTTTACTTTGTCACCCATGTATGTGTTGTTAACAATCGACAGTACAACATGGTAAAGTGCACAGAATCAGTCAACGTAAAATGCCACTGAAATGTTTTTTCAAAAGAGGAAAACTAAAATCTAAATTACCTATTTTCTGATGTGCTGCCACGGATCAGTGATATGCAAAGTCACATCAGTTCAAATAAAAAACACAAAAATCCTCCTCAGATATTCATAGGATCATTTTGTTTTACAGACACATCTTAGAAACTTGCATGAGGGACAATACAAATATGAGACTACCAGATGTTTAACAATGTGGTACCGTCAGAAAAAGTAATTATGCAACTTTTAGAGCTTTTTGCTTGCATTATACAACTGAAACAAGCACCTACATTTTGAAGCAACACAAATTCCGTCAAAGGTTGCCAGTAAAGAAAACATTAGCACAGCCATAATTTTGCATTCATCGTCTGTTTGCAAGAATAAGAGAATATAGCATCTATTCAGAAGGTTGCCATCATGGTAACAAAGGAAAAACATTCAGCAATGCATGAAATCAGGTGATTTGCATAATCTTTTATCAAAGTGTGGAACTGGTCAACATGAAAAACAACATTTTTGTTCTCCAGCAGGTTTTAGCATTTCTAATATCCTGATCCTTCTCACTGAAAATCCATCGTTAACTCTGCACAGAATGACAGGTAACTAAAACACTGATGGTGCTTTCAAAAATTATAGTTTATGTTGTTCATTGTGACAAGTAGTCATGATAACATTTCATTACAACCTACAGTCTAGAGCTTTGGACAGCATGATCAATACGCTCCTTTTCTATGCAGACATTCTGTGTCTGAAAGGAGATCTTTTTTTGTGGTGACCAAAAGATTCAGAAATCAGATATGAGGCTGATTTTCCATCTACCCTGTTGCAGTTTTGTTAACCAATTACTGTTTCTCAGCTGCCAGTGCCTGGTAAGATAAATAATCAACTTGCCAAGTATAACTTTTCATGGCCAAAAATGAAAATGTGAATAAGAGACACTAACCTTAAATTAAGCAGAAAAAGAATATCTTTAATCCAAAAGTAAACATAGACAGTGCTGGAGGTTGCTTTTGTAGATTTAGATTTACATGTTGTGTAACATGTGCATTTTCAGTGTGGGGATTTTTATTTGGTTCATTAGAAGTTTAAGTAAATAGAAAAAGGTTTGTAAAGCTTCTAAAATGGCAATGTACAGGCAACACAGATTTCACTGACTGTACATTATAAGACAGAGGTTGACACAGTCCATCAGGTAAAAGGGCAGCCTGGCACTGAAGATTGCATGTTAACAGAGCAGCCGCCAGTGTATCCACTTTGTGTTGAAGGGAAAATGATAGATTTCATTTGGTTTAGAGACAGCCTTTAATTTAAGCTTTGAGTAATGACTTGGCTTTTGCCCTCTTACTCATATCATCTGAGTCCTGTTGTGTATATCCTGGCCTCTGATCCAAGGTGCTTGGTTTGGGTCACAGTATACATCTCATAACCTGCATCTGCTATGGCTCTCTAGCTAAGTGTATCAACAACAGGCTGTCCAATTCAGCCAGCACCACCCATATTTCCAGTTCAGGGACAAAAAATACACACCATGAATTTACCTCTGTGTGTAATATATGTAATAGGTTTCAGTACCATAATAAGTCAGAGGCATGCCTTAAAGCAGGCAACCACTAGTCCAGTTTCAGCTCTGTTTCATCAGGCTGCAGTGTTGTCCAGCCTTGGGCAAAATTAGAGTGATGCAACAAGTTTGATTGACAGGGTGGAAACTAAGAATAACCCTACTTAGTAACATTGTTGACATGCATTGATTATTAAATATGAAAGGTTCAAAAGAAGTAAGTTTAACAAATACATCTATAGAGAGAACGGTTAGAGGAATTAATATTCTACTTGAACCTTCTGATGTTTAATAAAAAGTTAATTGCTGTAAAGCTAGAATTAGTGTCTCGCCTTTGTATGCCTCCACCAAGTAGTCAAGTTGCAGTTTACATGCATGCCCAGCCTTGTGGTCTCATTACATTTACAAGGAACAAAACTAGGCCCTTGAACCAAAAAAGAGAAGTATAAAACTTTAAATAGCAATTTGATGATTTGTGTTGTTTTGTTCATTGATCACTTCAGTTATTATTAAAGGGTCTATCGTCTTTCCTTTGCAGCAGTTCCACAGTGCAGTAGTTTTTGCTAAAGTCAAGTCAGTGACTTTCTCTTATTGATCAGTGTCAACTGGATTTGGATTCAACTTAGACAAATCCTATCTGTCAAGTTCTCATTGGTCAGCATTTGTAGGGGTACACTTTTGAAGTATATGTGTACCCCTCCATGTCACTGGCACCGTCCTACCACAAGCACTCTACAGTACTCATCAAATTCTTTCTGCAGTCGCGTACTGTAGATGCTTGGTTGCAGGAGGATCCAATGGGAGGCTCGCCATCTATTTGTTGCTTGGCCTCCACATGGTTCTCACTAGAAAAAAAGGCCTGACCTGCTTTTACAAACAGGTTTATAGTCTCTGTTGAATTTTCCTATGATTGTCTGTTGATGTCTGTGATTCTTGTGTTCTCATGTTGTACAACGAAAAAGTACTTAAACCTATTAAAACCATTGTTTTCTAACACAAAATTAAACATTCTGGTAAAACCAAACCCTGATTGTACATAGTGACTTCTCAACTTTGCTTTACTTCAACATGCTGTTATGTGTTATATGATCTGCAGAAAATAAACTCAGGACAATTAGTAGACTAACAAAGACTAAGTGCACGAACAACAATAGAGAAGTAATAATATTCCAACAATTGAGAACGTCAATCACATACACCTAAAAACACAAAGATTTGAGATTTGATCTAGGGTTTGGTGTGGTCAGTGTTGCATGATGAATAACTGCTGACTGCTGAATATGATGTGCATGAGATTTGTGTTGGCAAAACAGATGCATGAGCAGTACAACACAAAAGCAGGATGGAAATAACTCTGGCTTCACATTACTGTGGAGCTAATTTAAACAAACAAATATATAAATGGAATAAGGCTGATCTGAAACTTTTATATAAAGAAGAGATTTAGGTTTTCTCCTAGGCTGTAATGAAAATGCTTTATTATGTTAAGTAGAAATGGGGGCATCTGTAAAGCCAATACTTAAAATAACCACAGTAGTTATAGTCATAGTATTGTGATAGTATTACATCAACATATTGCCTAGACGGTTTTACATAACACTTAATGGCTATCATTAAATCAAATATTGTTCATTTGAGATACATTTACTTAAGATTTGCACAATACTGGGACTGAACTGGGCTGTTTGAGGCCTGCATTTCTCCATTTATCCTGCTGCCCCAGGGACAATGGGGAGTTTTAAGTGATACAGTTTATACAAAGTCTGAAGTTACAGGTTAATGCTCGTAACCTTAGCCGCATTAAGATTTTGGAGGTCTTGGACGCCAGAATATACTAAAGGTGTCTAAAGCAACAAAACATCAGTGTTCACAGGAGCCCAGTATATAAACTTCTCGTGTGCTTTGGCAAATGTTAACATGGCATCCGATATCACGCAGCTATGAAATACAGTAAATGGATTCATTGCATATAAAAATAAAATTCATATGATTTACCAATCTTCTAAGCTGAAAAAGATATGACCCAGGCGACAATGTGTTCACATAAGTACTTTAATCAGGCACTTTGCTCAAAACATTTCTCTGGACAAGCCTAGATTTGTATGTGTGAAGATTTTCACTTCTCTGTGGCAGCACTATACACACAGTTTGGACAAACAGGAAATGTAAGTTGCAGGTAACACTGTTGAATGAAAAACAATACAAACAATAAAATACCTTCATTATATCAAAGTAGGTAGTGTTCATGTATATTTGGCAATTGTCAAAATAGTATTCTTGTAAATAATTTACCAAGCCTCTCAGCTTCTGAAGGCTATCTAATAAATAAAAATACTGTAGTGTGTTAGCGTTAGGTTATGTTACTGAGAGTCTAAAACTAATGGGATTAAGAAGACAAAAGACTTTTATAGCATGAAGGAGGGAGACATTTGCTTTGAGACAAAAGCAGAGCTCTAGGGAGTTATTAATGAAATGTACACATAATTTTATTGTAAATGCTGATGATGAATATATTTATGGTTTAGGCATCTCTGTAAAGTAAAAGCATTATGTGTAGATGATATTAATTTGTTCAGTAATCAACATTCTCTGGTGTTTCAACAGTCCTAAGTATACACCTTTTTTACACTTCCATCATACATCTGTAACTTATGTTAGTATTACAATTAATTCTTTTTTACTGAAAACATTTCTTTTTGTTAAAAGGTGTGATCAAAACAAGAATCATCATCGTTTGTTGGTAAATTAGAAAAGGCTGTTTCTTTTCTTTACTGAGGAATATTAGATAAGTAGATAAGACCTGCTTACATTCTCTAAAAGGACTGAGCTTGCTGATGGAGGAAGCAGTTTTACATATCTGCAGTGTTCTCCCTCGTGTTAATTATTTGCACAATTCAGAATGAATAGCAGTAAGGCTTGCTGTGAGAAATTAAAGCCAGGGCACCTGCAGGACAGGTTCATTGGATGTCAAGTACCATTTTCCAATGCAGAAAATGAATGGAGGCATGTTGAGAACTAAGACAGCATTTCACATTCGTTATTACCCTTTGATGTGAGATTAAACACTGGACCTGTATAAGAGTTGTTCTAATAATACTGTATTCTGACTGATGTTTCATTTGTTCTAGCAAAGATGTGTCCTACTCCATATATTGTATATTTACAACAGTCGGTTGCAAAAATTCCAATTAACAAAGCATAAATGAAGAGCTTCAAACCACAATGTCAAGAATTACAAGAAATAAAACCAGCTTACAGTACAAACAATTATACAGTACAAGCTACAAATATACAAATATAGAAATATATTCTGAGGTTTTAGCAACCTTTTTGACACTTTAATGCCATTTCTTGTCAGAAACCACTTGTAAGTATAAAAATATAAACAATGCGTCTGTACAAAATATTGACATCATGTATGTATTCCCATTCGAATGTGCAAATTAACACTGATCAACAGAAGAATGAGTTTCTTTCTACTCACAGCACACACACACACAAACAAACACACTCTCTCAAAAGGCATAGTCCATTTTGGCCTGTTAGTCGTGTAGTTCAAATTTGTCTCCAGTAAATACCACAACTTCAGCTATTTGGACTTCTTAGTATAACCTAATTGTTCTCTGAAGAACGAAAATAGAATCAAGAGTAGCTTTCTCTCAATTCAAATTGCAGCCTCTGTGGTCATACAGTAGAATACGTCTGAGACAGCTATGACTTAGTTTTATTTCACCCTTAAGATTTGTCTTTTCAGTTTAAATCCTCAGCTCTGCCTCCTCGCTGTGTTCCAAATTGTGTTCAGTCGCGCTGATCATGGATGCAGAGGGGCCCTGTGAGACACTGAAGGGTGTGACTGCAGGAGATCGCGCTGCCAGTGGCGAGAGAGAAGGGGAGAAACTCGGAGACATGGCAACTGAAGAGATGGATCCCTCACCACTGATGGGAGATCTTCGTAAAGAAGCCAAGTGGGGGAATGTCCTCCCTATAGCAGGCTTTGGAGGTACAGTTTTTGCCCCAGGGTGGGCCACAGAGGTTATGAGAGGAGGGGGGTCAATTCTTGACTCTGCCTTTGCTTTGTGATGAAATGACCTGCGAGGATGAGTAGGAGCCGTTTCATCTTTTAAACGAGCTATTTCAGTAAAAACGTTAGCTAAGGGTTGGAACTGGGGACACCAGTTTAGCAAGTAGTCCCAGTTATAGCTGCCCCTCAGCTCCTCGTCACTGGCTACGATAGCAGTTAAGGAGCCGTCCACAGCAGGCTTTCCATCCTCTGGGAAAGTATAGTCTTTAGGGTGAGAGATGCTTAGTCCTCGTCCCACGCCCGCATACCCACCCCCCTCATCCCTGTAGACTGGCACCTGGCCAGCTAATAAAGTACCATTCAGACTGCCCAGCTTCTTCCCTTTGAACCAATCTATAGAAGGCTCACAGGACACATCTGACAACTGATCTGCATCCTGTTGGATTCCCGAATCTGGACCTCGGGCAGAGATGCGTTCCTGCATGGAAGAGGAGATACTTGACACGCGAGGGTATTCATTAATCATTCTGATCTCATCATCTTCCGCTGCCTCTGCCTCAGCAGAGCCACGCCCACTGGAGTGGGAGGGATCTAGGGATCCTCCACGAGTGTATGGACCCCCACTGCTGCCGCTCTGATCAGCTGTGTATCCAGGAAGGGCCTGATGATAAATCATTTCATTTGCTGCTATTTTTGTTTCCTCAAACTTGTGCATCATGGTGCCTGCTGTTGGTGTCCGTCCGTGCACTTTTTGCTCCTTCTTCTGACGTTTTAATTTAACAAAAAATAGCGCCACAGCGATTATTATGAGTATGACTATGATACCAAGTGAAATTGCAATTACACTGATAAGCAGCATATTCATGTCTGTATTGAGACCAAAAGATGTATGGCTCACGTCTATGGTAACTTTAGCTACTGCTCTACGGGATGTCTCCAGGGGGCTGTGAGCAGTCACGTCCAGTGTCATTAGACGCACCTCTCTTTTAGAGCGACTTGCATGCCTACTATGGCTATCCATCTTTAAGGAAATTCCTCCTGTTGATTTATTGACTTCAAAGTAAGGCGAACTCTCTGCTAGGGAGTAGAGGACAATGCCATCCACACCTCCATCTTCATCTCTGGCTTGTACTTTGCCAATGATCTGACCTTTCCTTGCTCCCTCAGGCACTTCGAATGAGAACTCTGAGGAGGTAAAAACAGGATCATATTCATCCTCCCCAGTAACATAAACCTGTACTGTTACAGTAGCAGAATAGTTGCCGGCATCCATGGCAACAGCCAAAAAGTGGAAGTAATGTACTTTCTCAAAGTCAAAGGTAGAGCGAGTTCGTATTTCTCCTGAAGTTTGGTTGATGAGGAAGGCCTCTCTTCCCTCTCTGGAGTTGTCTAACATGTAATACTTCAACTGTCCAAAAACACCTCGGTCATGGTCAATTGCATGCAGCATTGTCACTAAGGCATTCTGGGGTTGGTTTTCCCTGATGCTTGCAGTTACTAGTTTAAGTGGAAAGAAGGGCCGGTTATCATTAATGTCCTTCACCTCAATACTGACTGGAGCCAAAGCATAGTGCCCTTGACCATCAGTAGCCTGGACAACAATTATATGAGACGACTGTCTCTCGCTGTCTAGAGGTCTCTGCAGCCTCAAGGTTCCCGTCCAGCGATCCACCTGGAAAAGTTCTGTCTCATCCCCTGAGCTTATGGAGTACTGCACTTCTCCATTTGGAGCCGAGTCTGGATCTGTGGCAGATAGATGCAAGATCTCTGTCCCTGCTGCCGCACCCTCAGTCAGTACTACACTGTACTCTGCTCGGCTGAAAGCTGGAGGGTTGTCATTGGCATCTGAAACACTTATAAGAATAGGCACACTGGAGCTACGTTGAGGGATCCCACGATCTGATACCACAACAGTCAGGTTATAACTTGGCACTGCTTCGAAGTCCAGCTCCTCCACTAGGATCAAGCTGCCGACTGTTTGAAAGCCCCGCCCCTCCAAGAAGCGCACGCTGCTCTCAATCTGGAAGGCATTACCCAAATTGCCACTGGCAATTGCAAAATCAAAACCACAGTTTTCTCGGGACAGGTCTCCGTCTACAGCTTCCAAGGTCAGTACAGTTGATCCAGGAAGCCCATCTTCAGACACTGTGGCTCTGTACTCAGACTGGTGGAAGACAGGGGCATTGTTGTTGACATCGGAAACTTGTACCTGAACAGTTGCAACAGATGAAAGGGATGGGGTGCCTTGGTCCCTTGCCTCAATCATCACCATGATGGAGGGATTCTCAAAATCAAACTCAGGTTTTTGGTTGACAAATAGAGTACCTGTGAAGGGAAAATGGACACAAAAGAGCACCTTTATTTTATAATCTTCTGTATCAAGCTCACCATATTGATTTTAAAAGTTGTTGTTGTTCACTGCACAGGGTAGTTTACAGTTAACTAAATAACATTAACAGAATCATATTTATGGTAGGAAGTTTGGTCATATGCATATTTTGATGCAAAAATAATTGTATTTGAGAACAGGAGACAGAATAGCTTGAGGCAAAATAGCTCTCTTTTATAACGCACTTATTTTTAGATGCTATCTGAAGTAAAACATCTGAGGCAAATAACATTAAATCTGTTTTTCAATGACTTTTAATAAACAAAATTATTACATATAATGCAATGCCTGTCCAAACCCCAAATGCGCATTCAAGTAGAGCCTTAGGGGATAAGTTTTTATGAAGGATAATTGAAGAGTTCTCTGGTTAGAAAATTGTTATAAACAATCATGTGCATACAATACAATAATCTTACCATTGCTTGGGTCAATGTAAAAGATGCCCCTAGTTGATGACATTACTCTGTAGGTAATCTTCCCATTCTCCCCAGAGTCACGGTCAGTGGCTGTTACTGTGATGACTGCACTCCCTGCTGGTAGGTGCTCCAATACAGTCACCTGATGAGAGTAGAGGTACATTTATATACCGTATTAGAACTACTACAATGACTTTACAAACCTTCCAGTTTGTAAAAGGGGCATGTGCTTGTGAAGATTGTTGTACCTGATACAAGTCTTGGGTAAAGGTGGGGACATTATCATTCACATCATCCACCAGCACAGTAAGGTTGGCTTCGCTTTGGTGTTTAGAGTCAGATGAGCGAACAGTCAGCGTGTACCACGTCCTCTCCTCATAGTCCAGAGCACCAGTCAGAGACACTCCTCCTCCATAACGATGAATACCAAACATGCCTTGGGTGTTTGGGTCCAGGTGTAATGTATAGGAGAGTGCCGGCCCTGAGTCCACATCGTTTCCTGTTACCTGGGTGATAACCGTGCCAATCAGCGTATCTGTATGTTTGTGATAGTGAAGTAAGGAGGCAGGAGAAGAAGAGGAGACATTTAGGTTACGGCTGAAATGAAGCACACAGAGAACTAAGTTTTTTGCTCTTTATTAAGAAATATCCTGTTCTGGAAAGTCTTGATCTAAAAGACAGGAAATGAACAGAGGAACTTGGCAATAGACTTTTCTCACTGAGCCCCGCTGAGTGAGCTGCCAGGGATCGTGATGTGAGGCTTTATGATAAGATCACTGGACTAACTTCCACTCTGAAACTGACTTACCCTCAGGCACACGGATCTCCCGAGGAAGGGGAATCATGGGACTGTTGTCGTTGAGGTCAATGATGATCACAGTAAGGGTGGCAGAGCCAGCTAGCCGTGGGGTTCCCCGGTCTGTTGCCATAACAACAAGCCTGGAGCCACAGAATCGATGTCAGTGTCAGCATCTCAACTATTATGAACGTGTTTGCATAATGTTTCGCTCCCACCAAGATCAATCTTTTTGTTTCAGAATTAAGTTTAAGATACTTGTTTAACAATAATACTGCATCATCACACTGTACTTGTTGTGTAGAGAGTTATTTGAGGAAGGCAGTGAAGATGATAAGAGTGCACTGAAGAAACGTGTGAAATAGAAAAAGAGCCAAACTCACTTAGTTTGCGTCCAGATCTCTCTGTCCATTATGGCTGCAGTTGTGATGCTGCCGGTCAGTGGGTCTATCTTAAACAACCCACTCATGGATGACGACCTGATAGAGTAGGTCACCTGACCGTTTTGACCCTGGTCCAAGTCATCTGCTGCAACCTGAAGAAATATTTCTCAGCTTTCAACAGCTGCTTTGGTGTAACATGAACTACTGAGCAATATTGGATTTGGAAGTCAAGTGATATGAATGAGCTAGATGGACCTAGCGTCATGGCACAAACGATTCTGTATATTAATTCTGGGATGCTGGATGCACATGCAAATGAGCAGAGTCAGCTGAATATTTCCAGATTAAATAACCTTAAATGCTTTTTTATTCTATAACTTCATACTTAAACTACAGCCAACGCTAATAAGCATGTAAGAGACAAGCTACTGCACCTGGATAATGGGAAAATCATAGCCCTGCGCCTCTCTAATGTAGGCTACATAGTTCTGGAGTTGGAAGCGTGGCAAGTTGTCATTGACGTCCTGTAGGATTAAGTTGACAGCCATATAGGAACTGGAGGATGCCGTCTCAGCTTTCACCACAAGGCGGAGTTTTGGGGTTTCCTCAAAGTCTATTCCTTCAGACTTCTGGACCCATATTTCACCTAATTCACAAAAACAGCAATGAGTCACACTGTAGATTTGCAAAACATCATTTTGTAGTGTATGATGTGCTCTCTGCACTCACCAGTGATGGTGTTAATTCCAAAAGCCTGCATTCTGTTTCCACTGAAGATACTGTAGCTGATACCAGTTTGAGAGCCATCCGGGTACTGGGCCTGAGTCTGTGTTACTATTGTGCCTAAAACGTAAAAAGCATATTCTGCTGAGACATTTTTCTTGTACTTTTCCATCATACATTCACAAATGTCTATTTAAAAAGGTTGAAATTTGATATAATCAAACCTTTAGCAGCGTTCTCCTGTAGACTGACATCTCTAGCTGTGCGAGAGAAGCGAATGCCCCTGTAGCTCTGTTCTTTGATGTAAATAATAACGACCCCCAGGGAAGATTGAGCTGGGTTGCCCTGGTCCATGGCCTGAACTATCAAAGTCCTCTGACTTTGGGTCAGAGTCTCCAACTTCTCTGTGGCCTGGATATCTCCCGTCAGTGAGTTAATGGCGAAACCCCTCACAGGGTTGGCGAAACGGTAAAAAACAGAACCATTAGCCCCAAAGTCTTTGTCCTCCGCTCTCATAGTGGCCAGCACTCGACGGCTAGACACACTGGTGGCAGAGATGTTCACAATAAGTGGGTCCTGAATGAAGTAGGGAGCATTGTCGTTCACATCCTGAATGTAGACGGTCACCTGAACTGTGGAGTTACGTGGGTTTGCGGGTGAGGAGTCAGTGGCACACACTTCAAATGTGTAAGAGGCGGTTCTCTCTCTGTCTAGTGGTGCTGCTGTGATAATGCGGCCCGTCTTCTCATCTATTATAAACATGCTCTTGGCGCCACGGCTCAAAAAGTACAACACCTGGCTGTTGGGACCATGGTCCAGATCGGTGGCTTTCACCTCCAGGACCAGTGACCCAATAGGAACATCTTCTGAAACATCTGCAGTATAGCTGCTGCTCTGAAACTGAGGGCTGTGGTCATTAATGTCCAGAACCGTCACCTCCACAGTAGCAGTGCTGCTGAGGGGTGGATGGCCCTGGTCCTGAGCTGTGACTGTGAGCATGTACCCAGCCCTCTTCTCCCGATCCAGCGGTCTTAAAGTAGACAGTACACCTGACATTCTGTCCAAGCTGAATTCTCCGGATGGATCTCCAGCTGCAAGGAAAACAATGGCAAATGGTGTTCTCAGTTTGTAAAAAGATAAAAAGGTGGCTGCTAGGTTTTTATTTCATTTATAAAGCAAACAGTACATCAACACATATTCCCACCTGTAATTCTATAGTTCAGCTTCCCGCTGTCTTCTGTATCTGGGTCAGTTGCTCTGAGGGTGAACAGAGGCAGTGCCTCCAGGTTTTCAGGAACCTCAATGCTATAGTAGAGACGTCCAAAGACAGGGGCATTGTCATTCTCATCAAGCACTCTAATCCGCACCGTTGCTTTGGCATAGTTGGGTGGAAGACCTCCATCTTTTGCATAAACTGACAAAGCAGAAGAAAAAACACAATCGACTTAAAGGTAATTTCAGATAATTAATGCAGCAGGTAATGTAGATGTCAGACAGGGACTCTAAAAATGACATGCAATACTGTACTGTAAGTGAAAGCTGCCATGTTTTATCTGTGATGTTGTAGGATAGTCTGAGCAGTACCTGTAACAGTGTAGTACTCCTGGAGCTCCCGGTCCAGAGCCTTAGTGGTTGTTATGACACCTGTCACTGGGTTGATGCTGAAACTCTTTTCAGAAATTCCACCATAGGTCACCTGGCCATTGGTTCCTACAGCAAAACACACACAGGGTGTAACAAAATAACAAAATGTCACCGAAGCTCAAAAATGTTTGTTCCTATGGCAAGTTAATACTTTACTAAAACAGCATTTAGGATGTTTTTGTATTTCACTTGCTAATAGCTTGTGTGCCTATTTGTGCTATCTAAGCATTTGGCAGCGATGGCCCTCCCGAAGGTGTCTGGATGCCAGATTGCGTGCTAACAGAAAGCCGTCTGGCAACCTCACCTGTTTACTTCACTAATTGCTTTTGGAGAGAAAGTTTATAATCCTTCTGTTTTATGTGCTTCTGACTAAGTCCAGGGGAATGCTCCATTTCTGTGCCCCAGCCCCCACACTCCTGTGCAGTCCTCAATTAAAAACAACTGTTAATCTCTGTAATGTGAACACATACTCGGCACATGAAGGCAGAGAATATTTACAGGCATTTTTATTTGTCCTTTGCTGAAGCAGCCCAATTTGATAACTGTTAAGGCATATTCCACATACAGTAAAGTACATACTATGTCCAAATGTAGTTATCCAGTGGATAAACTTAACAAAATATAGTCATTTAAAAGGCATAGAAACAACGACTATATGCAACTTAAATATCTAATCCATAAAGTTTCTGCAAATCTGTAATTTTAACTGCAAATTACCAGTGAGTGTTCTCTGGTAATACGTGTTTTATAAAAAAATGAGTTGGTGAGTAAACATTTTACAGCTCACCTTGGTCCAGATCAGAGGCAGACACTGTCAGCACACTACTTCCTGGAGGCTGGTTCTCAGAGATCTGGGCGTCGTACTGGCTCTCCTCAAACCAGGGCACCTCATCATTAACATCAATCACATGGACACACAGCAGCTGGCTCGATGAGTGTTGAGGTATCCCATGATCCTCAGCGATTATTGTGAGGTTAAAGGCATCCTGTTCCTCACGGTCTAGAGGCTTGAAAATAGACAGAGAGCCTGTAGAGAGATGGATCAGAGGTGAAATGTGAGGAGGGATTTCCTGTGTATGTTTGAGTGTACTTTATTACAGGCTGTTTCACAGAGGCAGTTACACGGGACGACTATAGTATGAAAGCATGTTATCAAAGGCAATAAAATATGCCACTTTCCACATTTGTGTGCAGTCAACTGGTTTAAAAAGAAAGTGTGAAAAGCTGTCGTGTGAGGGCCAAATCAGAGCTAGTCTGCTTCACACACACAGCTCTGCCTACCTGAGTGCTACCACCACCACTGCTGTAACAGCTCAACAGTCTGGCCACAGTTTATGAGATTTTCCATTGGAGAATGCCACAGCCATTGAGAAAGAAGCAGTAAACACACACTCTAGACACGCAACAGCCAGGCCTGCCGTGTGCCGCAGAAATTAGGGGCACCCTTGCCTTTTCATTATCCTGCCCTAAGAGGGTACACTTTGCATTGATTCAATTTCAATTTCATGCTTTAAAATGAGCTGCAACTCTTAAAAACGAAGGGTTGTTTTGGTTCTAACTTTTTTTTGTGCATGTTTTTTACTTTGTACCTTGCTAGGACTGAGATAACTTGCCCCTGAGCTTTTAATCTGGAAGGATTTACAAGCTGGAATATTTCACAAAATGTGACTCCTCTGTGATCCTCTATGATCTCTGGTCACTGATAACACATGGGCAGAAAAAAAAAGACGAGGGTGAAAGTTTTTATTTGGGATGTTTTCAATTCCAGTGTCTTAAGCCTATGCGGGGTTTGTGGCGCCAACACTTTGGACTGCAGTATCAGGGTTAGCTAAGGTTGTTCAGACAACAGAAGTAATTTATCAACATTTGATGTGTTAATCCCTCAATGGTGTTGTCTTTTGCAGCGAAGCAAATTCACCATATCACCAGTGCAGTCTCCCGTCACTCCAAAAGCGGAATTAATGACCTCCCTTATGACAAAGAGTGATGACATCGTGCTTCGCTCTTTCACTTTATGGATTCCTAATAATAGCTCGGTAGTTTGGTCTTTTGTGATGCCAAAGTAATGAAAACAGATTGTGCAGAGATGGTCCCGGTTACTGACCCCAAAACAGGAGCAAACCAGGTGTTCAGAAGATTAACTCTGTCATTATTATAACAAATAACCAGTGTGCATGAAAACACTTCAAGATGACTGTGCATACTGGACTCAAGCAGAAGTGACATGCATGACAGACCATGAATGTTTCCATCCCCAGCTGCTCCAGGGGGCCTTGTGGTTGGCGACTTGAAGAGGAAGGTGGAGCTAACGTCGACACGTGTCTCAAACACCACAACAAAGCCCACAGGACCAAATAGCCCAAGGTCAGCTTTGACTTAGTGACAGAATCTCATGCAAGCACACAAACACATATGCGCATGCCTACACACACGTGCATATACATAAACACGCGTAACCGATCCCTTCTCTAATGGTTCCCAGAAGCCCGAGCAAGAGCTTCCTTGGTCTTTCATGGGAATAGATCCACAATAACAGATGATGGTTTGTATGTGTGTGCTTGCCCGTGTGTGTGTGTGTGTGTGTGTGTTATGTTTTTGGCAGGCTCCTGTGTCTGTCTGGCCTCCAACTGAGAGAAATAAGTCATGAAGTGAAGCAAGAGTGGTGCTGTACATAGACGTAATCAGAGTAATGCAATAGTTAATGTTTTTGCAGTGGGAGGTTTGGCGATTGTGGTGGGTGATTTTACATGCAATGCAAACTAAAATTTAGAGGTGTCAAAAACACTTTAAAAGCTATTTAAAAAGACCCAAACAGAGGTGAAGAGATGCAAATTTGCCTTTGGTTAAACTGAAAATAGTTTTTTAGAATGAGTTGAATTTGTATTTTTTTATATAAATCTACATATAAAGTACAAACTTGCAATGAGATGCTGTTTCTACTGTAAAACATAATACTGCAAAATGAAAACAAAACTATATATATATAAACTAGTATATTGCATGCAAGTCAGCTTGCAAACCCACCCACCAGCTTTCAACAACCTCCACACCATCACTTTTTGCCTTGCAACATAAAACATACACCACCTCTCACTGTACCTCTTGGCTAGACTTACCAGTGTTAGGGTTGAGGTTGAATGTTCCTCCAGTGTTGCCTGACTGGATGCTGTAGGTCACTCTGGCATTTTCCCCTTGGTCTGCATCTCTGGCCATGACATACAACACCACAAAGCCCACTGGTTGGTCCTCCATCACACTGACAGCTGTTGGTGAGCTGAACACTGGTGGATTGTCATTCTCATCAGTTACGTACACCCTTGCCGTTACAGATCCCCAGCGCCTCTGGTTGGCATCAAGAGCAGAGTCTGTTGCCTTTATAACCAGTATCAGGTTGGAGGTGACCTCATGGTCCAGTACCTGGCCCAAGGAAAGAACGCCAGTGGAGGGGTCGAGGGTTAGTAGGCCAGGTGTGTTTGGCCACTGTTGGAGGATGGAATACCTCAGCTCACTGTTGGGCCCACTGCCGTCCTTATCTACAGCCTGGAATGTATAGATAGAAGAGCCAGGCTCCATGTTCTCAGAGATGACGATGGTGATGGGGTCCTCAGGAAACTCAGGGGCATGGTCGTTGCTGTCCTCTACTTCAATGTCCAGGTGGACCATAGTGCTGCTAGGAGGCGTCTGAGAGAAGTCATCCACCTCAATCTGCAGGGTGTAGCGTGCATCTTGTTCGTAATCAAGAGGACGAGCCAGGTACACATCTCCGGTCAGACGGTCCACAACAAAGGTGCCATCTCGGTCTGCACCCCCAACTACCGTGTAGGTCACCCCTTCCCCCTCTGGAATTTCTCTGTCATGAAGACGAACTGAGCCAATGACAGAGCCAGGCTTGGCTTCCTCCACAGAGTTGAAGGATAGGGAGAGTGAACTGGTCTTAGAAGTAGGTCTATTAATGCTAAGGATCTGCAATGAAGAAAAACAAGTATGTGTATTTGACGCCAATGCAACCTGACAGTACATCTAATGCCTTATTTAGATGAGCAGTAGCAACTTAAGTTTAAATGTTCAATAAAAAAAATGAAAATATTTAATAGATTTAGGGAAAGCATAAACACATTTTGTTCTCTCCATTTGCTCGTACTGTATGTGTTCACTGGGAATAAATGAAACCAGTTACAAGAGGTTTTTATAGACTTGAATATCACGCCTGCTAACATTAATCACACTTAGTCTGATACTCATGTTGCTGCCAGGAAAAATAACAGATGATAAAAGTAACACAATCAGAAGAGGAAACAGCAAGAGGGGTTGGATTTTTAGTACTGGGACATATTCCTTCACTGTATATAGCTTTACACTTCCTTTTAATGAGTAGTTCAAGTGTCTTCAAAGACTACAACATTATTCCTTCTCTCCTTTGTATGAAAAGAGCACTATACGTAACGTGACACGTTGTTTAAATAAGACATGTTTTTCTTTGAGACAAGAACGAACTGAGAACATTTAAGCAGCTGTAAAAGATGGAGATGGAGATGTAGAGGCTTTGTTGATGAAATTTTCAGCAGCATTACTGACAGTGTTCTGTAAGCTGAAGGGGTGATCTGGTTACTCAGCATTGTATCTGACAGTACAGTTCCCACAGTAAGTAGGCACTCAATAAATATGCTGTTTGTTGTGAAATCTTACATGACAAGCTGTAAATCAGTTCCACATTAGATGGAAAAAGAGTGTTCCAGAAATAAATTGGTATAGTCCCATCCTATCATGGATGAAGGATGATTAAAGAAAATAACAGAAATGCGTGAGTGAGCAAGAACAATACTCTACTGTTTAATCGAATTAACCAACAATTATATCTTTCATTGTTTTGTTGTTGGAAATAACCTGGCACCGATCTCGGTTGTTTATATGGCAACTTGATTTTCCTGGAACCTTTAAATGTCTATTCCTTCCAGGATTCCTCCACAGTGTCCATTTGCTGTTTTACAGTATATTAAATATGAACTGAATTACCTTCAATAACGTGTTTTACGTGAGTGAATAGTTATTCTGCTTTTTGTAAAAAGGGCTACTGTATTAAGAAAGTGTTGAAGTCATTGAGCATGACCTTGATTAGAGCTATAGCTACAGCTGGCCCTCATCACAAGCCAGCTGGGAGTATTTCATTCAGACCCACTTTTCCATTTCAGATAGAAATTTCCCTTTTGAAAATTCACAGGGGAAGAAAAGGGAGGAGATGGGAGGGAAGCTTGTCAGAAGTGAGGCTGATATGTCTACAGCTAGTCTGAGGGGCCCAGAGACATGGATCCTCTCAGCCCTGAGTCTATTCTTTGATATTAAATAGGTGAGTAGTAAGGTTGTTTTTGCTGGCCAGGATCCAATGGATGTCTGACCTGAATGGTGAGGGAGCAGGAGGTGCTGCGAGGGGGCAGTCCTTTGTCAGTAGCTGTCACCGTCAAAGTATACTCGGCCCGCTCTGAGTGGCTGAGAGGGGATGATGAACGCAGCTCACCAGTGTTTGGGTTCAAAGAGAAACGCTCAGCCCTGGGACCTGGGAGAGACAGAGAGTCTAAACCTTAACTGGAGATCATGTGCGAGGGAGGGCTACAGTAAATATAGAAACCAAGTGAGTCAATCCAGTGTTATGTCAGCACTAAATCAAAGCCATTTCATACGTATTTCACACATAAGTGACAGATGCTGCTAGTTGCCTCAACCATGGCGTCACTTGTTTACCATATTTACACACACAGTCACTTTTATAAAAAGAGATACGAATGCTGTACACTAAAATAAATCAAACACACACTAAAATTAAATTGCAGGAAAATAAACCAAATAATCTATTCAATTAATTAAAAAAATAACAAAATAATACAAGCAATAAAAAAACAAAATACAGTATATTGTTACAATTACCTATTGCTATACATACAATAAATCAAATAGTTTTGAAGTACTGTACCTGACAAAGAGTAGAACACAGTGCCATTCTCCCCTTCATCTGGGTCTTTAGCTTGTAATGTGCTCAGTAAAACTCCAGAAGACTGACCTTCTGTTACCTGCAGGTTGGAAAAAACTAAATCAAATAGATGCCACTAAAAGACTTTTCATTTTCTGGTTGTCTGTGTTTCTGGTCTTGTGGTTTCACCTGTATGATGAGGTTTTTGCCTGACTGGCTTTGGATAAAGGCCGGGTCGTTGTCGTTGTCATCGAGGACAGTGATGAAGGCTGTGCCCGTGGCGCTACGAGGGGGTGAACCTCCGTCTTGTATAACCACCACCAGCTGATAACTAGACTGCTGCTCTCGATCCAGACTCACTCTTGTACTGATCTCACCTGGGGAAAGAAGGGGGTGGATGAGAGGGATTTTATGCCGAGGCACTAGTTGAGAGTGCTGGAATAAAGATGAGAGACTTAAGAGCCAGCAGCGGCTTTGATCAATGACACACAAGTAATAGAGATGCACAGTGAGCAGATGTACGCATGCATGTGCACAAAGACTCTCTCCCACACACAAATTAAGACATTTTGGAAAGTTGGCAGATGCTACAGAAAGTCAGAGCTCAGTCAGAAACTGATCACAAATCAGCACGTGAGTCTCCACCCACAGACTAAAAGGCTCAGCAGGCCAATTAAAGTCCACCAAGACGCTTAGTGCTGTCACCATCATCTGACTAATTTATGACAGTGGGGAAGAGGTAACTGGAGTCCCTCATCTTTTAAGATGACTCAGTGAGTTGACTAGACTCTGATTTCATTATTTTTATAGTCAGTGTTGTATGAAATCATGATAGCTTGTTACAATGATGAAGAACCTTAAAACTCATGTAGTAAGTTATGGCTTCCTTAGTTCTTTTTAGATTGGTATAAGCTCAATCTTTGTTGAACCGTGATATAATAGAAGCGATCATGTTGAATCTTTGGCTCAGGCATCCTGCCGTTCCCTCTGAAGGCAGATATTGTACATAATCTAGAAGAATGATTCATTGATTCAAATTCAACAAATAACATTAGCAGTGCTGCCTTGCGTTTACTGTGAAGGCTCCTCTGTCAACAGCAGATTTATTAAGCATGACATTACAGTCTGCTTGAAACTAGTCAGCTGTTTTTATTTATTTATTTATTTATGCCTGTTCTGTTACACGCATCAGGCATATCTCTCTTCAACACATCCTTGTGCATGCAATTTCTGGCTTCAATACCCAGATTTTCATTGGTTGCGTATTGAAGTAAATCTAATCCATATTGTTATTTCAACACTCCAACCAGCTGTGACTGCTGCTGTGATCAATTTAAGTACGAAAAATTTCAATTAACCTGAGTGGGAGTTTATTTGGAAGTGGCGGTCGGGGTGCAGGAAGCGGTAGCCGAGACGTCCGTTAGGGCCACTGTCTCGGTCTGTCGCTGACACATAACCAAAACCTGTCCCTGCAGGCAGATTTTCTCTCACAGCCATGAAGACTCTCTCTTGTGTAAGCCGAGGAGAGTTGTCGTTCTCATCGGTTACCGATATCCGCACTGTGGCACTGCCTGTCTTCTTTAGCTGTCCATGACCGGCACTGGCCATTACTGTCAGAAGATACATGTCCTTGACTTCTCTGTCTAGGGCACTCTTCACAAACAGCCAGCCACTATCTGCAGCAATTCCAAACCCTGCAGCATCTCCATCAGGACGCAGGTGATACGCCAGAGGACTGGAGTGGCCTGAGCCGGGCGCTTCTCTGTTCAGAGCTCTGACTTGCAGGAAGCGCGTGTTTATCGGCGTCCCTTCTTTTAGTTCCACACGGTAGGTGAGGGTATCAAACACAGGTCCCTGATCATTCTCTGCCTGGACATGAACCACAAGCATGAAGGTGGCACTAAATTGGGGTACTCCACTGTCCTTAGCAATCACCTGGAGGTCATAACGTGGGGTATTTTCATAGTTAAGGTTCCCCACCAATCGTATCTCTCCACTGCTGCGCTCTATGCTGAAGGTCCTCTGGATTCCACTTGGAGAAGAAAGGTCAAATGTGAGTTGTCCATTGACTCCAGAGTCTCTGTCCTCAGCTTGGACCCGATACACTACTGTGCCCATTTCTGTGTGCTCTGGCAGCAGCAAGGACTCAGAGGACGAGGGCAGGAAAACAGGGGCGTTATCGTTGATGTCTGTGATGGTAATGTGGACACGGGTCTGGCCAAAGGCAGGGGGGTTGCCACTGCGGGCCTGAACCTCCAAATCCAGAGCTGTTAAGGCTTCATGATCCAGGGGTAGGCTGGTCCGTAGGGCCCCAGTGTCAGGATCCACTGTAAAGTAGCCTCCAGGATCCCCAGAGCTGATGGTGTAAGAGATATCTCTAGTGGTGCCTAGAAAGAGAGAAGACGATAAAAGGCAAATACATCACCCCAGCTTACAAGGCTGTGCTCAAGGCAATGATGTGGAAGTCTCTTTACTGTAACAGAGCTCTAATATTACAGAAAATTGAATATATGAACAGTTATA
Organism: Anabas testudineus; assembly: GCF_900324465.2. Lineage (NCBI taxonomy): Eukaryota > Metazoa > Chordata > Actinopteri > Anabantiformes > Anabantidae > Anabas > Anabas testudineus. The sequence goes on along the minus strand of NC_046622.1, from coordinate 5,701,087 downwards.
AAATGAAATTTCTGATTATTTCAGAGTGAGGTGTGTGTGGAAACACGTTTTCATGACAGCCACTATGACTGATAGATGTATGCTGAACAGTTCGACATGGGCTGTGGAACTTAAATTTAGTACGTGAGTGAAGAAGTGAGTAGAAACAGCATTTGTCCCCCACCTGTCTTAGTGTTGGCCAGGACGATGCCAACGACTGTCCCCCGCAGGACGTCCTCTGATACAGTGAAGTAATATTGAGTCTGTTCAAACACAGGTGGAGCCACCAGCCCTGCCACCACACTAATGTTGACTCTGGCGTTGACAAGCGCAACCAGGCCACCTCCATCCTGAGCAGAGACTATTATGGGAATGACAGAGTTGGCCTTCCCGTATACAGACCGAGAAAGGGAGATCACACCTACAAAAAGGTGAATGAATGTTAATGCACAATATTATAAATCATACAAAACAATAATGTGCCCCTTCAGCAATTGAAATTGAAAAATATGGTAGTGTATGCAAAAGTACTTGTGCCAACCTGTGTCTTTGTTGAGAGTAAAGTATGGGGAGGTCCCTCCAGGGACTGTTTTATATGTAATTCTGCCATTCTCGCCTGAGTCTGGGTCATAGGCCGCCACTCTGACAACAGATGTCCCAGGAGCGCTCTGTGTGCTCAAACTGACAGCATAGCTGACTGGGTAGAATTCAGGTCTGTTATCATTAATGTCAACCAGATCTACCCTCACGTAGGCTACCGAACTCAGTCCACCCTGCAGAGGAAACAAAAGGCTCTTTTGTTATACCCTCACATTAAATTATGAAGAGAAAAAAAAACACCTGAAAGCAGGATTTAGGCCACGTTAATGGCTCAAGTAAAAACCAACAGTAAATTTCAATGTATAGTAGACACTCTAAAATATAGTCCCAGCAGGTTTGTGCATGGATACAGATTGATAGTTTCCCTCAGGAAAGAGCAATATGTCATGACCTGTGAAGGGTGAGAGGGCTCACCACAACCGAACAATCTGTTTCATAGGCTTTTCATTTGCACAAAATACAGTGCAGGCTTTTCATTTAGACCAGGTGGCAAATATGAGGGAGGCAGGAGTCCAACTTGTTAAAATATTACTGCCTGACAGTTCAGGCATTTCTCAATCTGATTGCTTTAACATGGCAACAGTAATTTTCTTCAGTTTTTAAGCATTTATTTTTTAAGTATTATTTGGCATAAAGTGGACAGGATGGTGTACTAACTTTTTAATATGCAGGCCATGGAGAGTCTTTCAAGATTTATTTTTTACTTGGCTGCTCAAAAGCTTTTCTGCACAGTTGGTCCCGACTTTGCTCCCCTGTCTGTATGAAAAGCATGGCTGCTGTGTTTACGTGCATTAAGCCTGATTTCAAAACGCAATGGCTCACCCCATCCACTGCAGTAACTGTAAAGTCGAAGCTGGCCGGCCCTTGATCTCTGTCTAGTACACCACTAGTGCAGATCTGGCCAGTCTCTTTGCCAATAGTGAAGTGAGAGGGAACAGCGCTGTTAATGCCAGAGCCAAGGGAGTAGGTAACGGAGCCAAAGGAGCCACCATCTGCATCTGTTGCAGTCACCTACAGAGAAGAAAACATTCTATTGGTTAACACATTCCAACATTATGCATTAGATTTAAAATTTATTAAGTTGGAAGGGAAACAGCTTACTGCATAAATGCAAAGCAGTTTCCATATTCATTAATGATATCACTGCAGCCACAGCAAATCATACCTCAAATGCTATTAAAGGGACGTGAGAGTCATGGCAAACCTCAAACTGAAACAAGAGAACTATTCCAGGTGCAGTTTGAAAGCATCTTTGGACCTGTACTTTGTTGTTTATCTGAGCCAGAGCATGAGCTAAACAAGCGCTTTGGCAGCAAGGGGTTCTTAGAGAATGAAGGGGGTTGACGGGAAGGTGGATGACTTCTGCAGACTCTGGGAGGGCTGCCAGCAGGGAAGTGCTGCCAGCTTCAAGAGTGGCGTCTGTCTGCATAGGACAGTGACAGGGATGGCTGGGGAACAGTGGGATACCACACAATATGCTTCAGTGCAGAGCATTATACCCTAATGTAATGCCCCGCTTGCGGTCTGGTTTTAATAATGCTACACATCTAAAAAGAGCTGGAGCCGCTCGAGCTGTAAAAGCAGTTCACAAGCCATCAGCCGGGGAGCCGACTCAATTACTATAGGATCTCCCAAGACAGCACAAGCAAACAGACCAATCAGATTGAGCCCCTGGGTACCAGCAATGTAATTGTTTGCAAGTGTTGGCTCTGGATCACAGTTCGCAAGTAGAGTTAAACCACACAAATTGATTAGACATCTTCTTCTTCTTCTTCTTCTGCTTCTTCTTCTTCTTCTTACAAATGCATCTTCTTGGGAAAACACTAATTGGAAGAAATTTGAGGCTCAAATCAGAAACTCTGCAGCAGGGAGCCTCCTCTGTTTAAGATGTAGTCATCAGGAACATTGCCAAGATAAATAATGCAAACCATGCTTATCATCAAACACTAACTTTTTTAAAGATGGTATTGGTACAGTATGAGTGTGAGTAGATGGAAATCATTCATTCGAGGTGATGAAGTTTTGGCTGTGGTAATTCAGGCTCCAACTCTTTGCTGAGCAGATGGCAGACGGGGGACTCAGCAGAGAGCATGCCCCACAGTCTTCACTCTAACTCCTAACAGAGGGTGAATAGTGTGTAGGAGTGAGGGAGTTGTAAAGCTGGCAGATATGCAAGCCAAAGAGAAGAATAATAAACCACATGAGGAAAGGGGAAACCAAGAGCAATACAAGAAAGCTACTTCATCTTTTAACGTGCAGAGGCTGCCACTTACTGTAATATTTTATCATTTTGCAGGGGGACAAGTTATTTATAACAACCCCGGCGTTTTATATGCTTGTTTTCCTCACAGTTGTTTGATGAGTGTCAGCTGGATGGAAAGCTGAAGGAGCATTTAAGCACAAATACCTGGGTCTTGTTAAAGAAAAACATTTAAAAGCCAGTAGATATGGTACAAACATTCCCATGCAGATCTGAAAAATATTTACTCATTTCTGACTGACCCATCGCAGGCAAGCAGTGAATACACAAGCTAGTTGAGAAGACGGCATGTTGCTTTCCATTTCACTAACAATCATGTTATGTAGATAGTGTGCATTTATATTTATGGGATGACAACTTGAAAACTGTATTCGCAGCTCTTTTCACTCTATGAATCTATAATGATACACAGTAAAACATGAAGAACAGAACACACAGTTCACAGTGAATTGAGGGGTTCCCTCTGAGTTAAAAGCAAAGTACAGAGGTTCAGAGTGTGCTACAGAGATACTGAGTTTTTTTGTGAAGAATAGGTTCAGTAGAGACAGAACCGAGTGATGTGTTCACCACTATTTAATTTACACATCGAGGATGCAGTGCTTTATTATTTACACTTCTCCCACTGCTAAGATCTGCGTAAAGTGGTGAGGATATGTGGAGCCGTAAGTGGTTTGAAAACCTAAGGATGTGTTCCATGAATTAAGTGTACAACTCTGCTGAGGAATGTACTGTGAAATAATAAACCGCACAATCACATTTGCATAAATCCTAACCACTGTAAGTAGACTGCCTGAAGCATTCAGTCTATTTTGGAATCTGCAGAGACTGGGATTTCACTTCCAGTCACATTAATAGGTTAATAATAGCATATCAGTGTCATCCCGCTGGAACAGAGAGGCTTGTCTGTCTAGGACATTATAATTTGCCAACCACCCATATAAAATGACACATGAGGCCATGTGCAAATAAAAAACAAGCAGGACATTTAGCCAAAACCACAAACCATGAACTGCCAGAGATGAGAATAACCTAACATAATGTGGTCGCTGGCATCAAACTTTCTGCCATAAAAGTCTGAAAAAGATTAGAATAAATCTCAATAGATAAAACAAGATTCACACAAAGCCTTGAACAGCGATTGAAGCTTGCTTGGGATGTTCAGCAGCAATATTACAGCAAAGAGTCATCCATCATTCATCTCAGATCTTCGACAATACATTTGTACACTTTATTTCCCTTCCAAATATTCTCTATTTAGTCTTTATCGTATATATTCACATGCAGAAAAGAGATTAAGAACATAATCATCTCTATTTGTACATGTACATGTTATAATGTACTTGAAAAATTATATATTTAACTTAATAAAGTAAAGCACAGTAAAGTGAAGTACTTAGTAATTTAAGACCAGTCAATGTAGGAATTTCCACCCTGCAGGGGGATTGCATTGTCCTACACATTTTGACATCTCTCTCTGTTTCCCACTGACTTTTTACCCTTTCCACTTCAATGTATAGAAATTACAAACACTGTCTATTTTATTTTTAATTAAAAGTTCAAAAGCAGGGCTAATCTTACATCAGCAGCAGCCAGGAGTATTCGTCCTACACTCCGTGTATATGAGTGAGTCATGATGGAAGCTGTCTTATCAGCAGGGGAAAGGCAACATTTGGCAAAGTCCTTAGTAAAACAACCTGGGGGAATCCAAAGATAACTGGGGCACTTTGTGGTTCTCCCATCAGATTCCAGAAACCTTGCAGATGACACTTTCTGACAAACTTACTGACTGATCAAGAAGCAGGAGTCACAGGAGGGAATATTACTTTTATATGATTTGTATGTAGAACATCTTCAAATGGAATAATTATATTGAGGTTTTAGGATGTTCTTAAGTGTTCCAGCCCATCTAATGTCCTCACGTCGTGGTCTGAGGCAGAGTCGGGTCTGGAAAAGAACAAGCCAGGATTTGTGTGGTTTATATTTTTAGAGCTGAATTTCTCCAAAGGACAAGAATTATCATGCAGCATACGACTGACCGCGATGACGTTCTACTTGTCATTCTTCTTGACATCGGAGCCACATGTATGTCACTGTGACCTTCTTTGCTCAAGCTAATGCTCCTCTCCACATCTTTATTGTTCAGCCATGCAAAACAGCTGCACTGTGCAAAGAACAAAAACCTGTGAGTAAACCAATGATGTAGAGTTGAAACCACTGAGGCCAACAAGGGGTGAAATGAAGGCAATGTAGTTTTTAATCATGCTCCCAGTATTTTAGAGTGCCCAGTCAAACAAATCTGTCTCACGTAGTTCTCAGTGGAACCAGCCAATCAGGACTGCACCTCTGCCAATCTAAATAGGCCACAAATGACTGAGTTCATATGCAAATGTTTGCCAACTGGGAAATTATCACACACATCAATCAAACTCTGCGTGCACATGTCCTTTGAGTGTACCTTAGATGCGTAAGCAAAGACACAAATGTACAAACAATGGGGATAAAGTCATTGCTCATCACAGTCTTGTGGAGCCTAATGCCAGTGGAGCAAACTACCAAGGACCCAAAATCTTCTTTGTATTCACTGGAAACTTTTGCAAACAAACCAAGTACAGATGAGTATGAAGCAGTGGCTACTGTGACTGTGGACCAAATTAAATAAAGAAATGTTCGGAAAATACTGGATGACATTGCTAAATCTCTTAAGCCGAAATTTATGACCAAGCTTGCTTTTATCTTATTTGGATTGTGCGCTGTTACTTAAAGCACCATATGTGTCACATTGGCCAGATGAAGTACTTAAGCTGCAGAGATCTGTGTGGATGTTGAACAGGGACCAATTTCCATCCAAAGGGATATTGAATAAAGAGAACTTTATTTACCAAATAGATTTATTAAAGGTGAATAGGTTGTGTACTCGACAGTATGAGGTACCTGATTAATGATGGGTAGCTTACCATGTCTTTATGTCGAGAAATAGGCCCTATATCACTCTGTCAGTGATTTACAACAATGTCAAGGCCAGTTACATGCTCTTTCTCCAAAAGTGTAAACTTTCCAGATATTAATTAAATAATGCCAAATAATATATAGGTAACATATTCTTAATGACAGTTACACTGACATGACCAATTAAGCTTTTAACAGTTGAATTTCCACACAAGCAATTAGAGGCAGCATCTGATTGATTGATGGAGAGACATGGGCATCATTAAAACACAGTAACGGCAAAGAGGAAAGCGTAGGCTCAAAGAAATCAAACAAGTGGGCGAGTTGCAGAAATCTGGACTGAGAACTGCTTTGAGCTTTCACAGCTGGTGTGAAGCCGTGCACACTCCTCTCCCTCTATTGTCCTGGCATCACTTCTGAGGCGAGCATAGATGAGGAGAGAGAGGCGGAGACCTCCTAAAGGCCTCATCCACTTTGCGCTAAAGCAGCAGATAGGCAGGTCAGAGTTTCTGTGACATCTCCGCTGCCACACCAAAGACCCAGACAAAGCCCACATCATCCTAGTGGAAGGAAGAAGCCCACACATTGTTGACAAATATATCAAAATTTCAAACATTTTCTGCACAGGCAGTATTTGCTGGATTCCAACCAACCATATGTGAAAGATTTTGGTGGTTGCTCAGGAGACAAAAAGTTGAAATCTTCACTGCATAGTTTAAGGCATGTGTAAGGTCTATGAAATGGTGACATTAAATACTGCCAAACTGTGGCCAGTAATGTCTAGCGTCTTTGTGTAATGCTGGAAATATTGGCTTGATTGTGATGCTGCACAAATAGTGGTGGCGGGGAATGTGCTCACACAGAATTTAATTGAAAGCAAGTTCAGCAGTTTCCAACACACCTTATCAAATGTTCACCTGATGAAAGCACATGATAAAAACCCATAGGAGTGATGGTTGAACTAATGCATCAGGACCACCATGCTATAACTCTGCTGCTTTTGAAAAAAAAATAATTTTGATTGTGAGCAAATCTTTGTGTGTGGCCTGCTAAATAACTCAAATACAACTATTTAAGCATGACTTGGCAAGTAACATTTGAATTAATTGTCATAGACACATATCTGTTGTAATTATACAACAAATATTTTTTTATAGAGTTGGATTCATTATTAGCAATTCAACCTCAAAAAAACTTCATTCAGAATCGCTGCATGACTTCACATGAGCAATCAATTCCAGATTTATCAAGCACTTTCTTTGCACACACTTCCACTATAATACATCTGCTATATTGGGGTATCCCTGCGAAATACCATATACCTGTCAAGGTCGGTAACCATCCTAATCATGTCGATTTCTCCAAGAATATATAGTTAAGTGTCAGTTGCCAAATCATTTCATCCAGAACTGTCCTTTCAGTATTGAAATGGATTCCAACTGTAGGAAGACATTTCTATAGTGCAGGGCAGAAATAGAAATGCAGACACTTACAAAATCCCTTACAGTTGTTCTGAAGGGTAAACTAACCCTAACCCTAACAACAAATAATGTTTTCCAAAATAACGTTTTTGATCTATATCCGTTGCCCAGTAATCTTTGGTAATACTGAGCAACTTTTGTTTGATTGTTCTGCAGCACCAAAGCACCATTTCACCAAGCGTATGGCCCCAGCAGGTTCTACTGTCCTTGTTTCCTGGAAGACGACTGTCTCAGCTCTGTTAAGGCACAGAAACTATTTTCTGACACAAGAAGACAAGAAGTATTGATTTCTAAATCAACAACGGTTCCATGAAATGAACTCATATTTTTCTCTGTGTGTAGTACACTAGCATAAACATAGGGGAACTGTGTTAAGGGAAGCGCGTTAGTGTGGTGTACGGTCCACATATCTGGCAGAGGAACAGAGGGGAGAAATAGAGCAGACAGGGATATAATGACACACGTGCTAGAGCGCAGACATGGGAGAGGATAGGGTTTCTGTCTCTTTCCTTTCCCCTCACACATCACTCACCATAACTACTACACTCTTGGAAAAAAAGTCAGTCAAAACATCATGACAGAGTTTCTGTGTTTGAAGTGGACAGAAGGTCAGTGAATTAAATATAATACAACGTGCAATTTTAGAACATCAAGCCAGAAAAAAAATAATTATATTACCAAAGACAATTCTGTAGGGTTCCCTTCCAGAGAACAAGGCTTGTTCAGTAAATTAGCTATTTTCAAACTGATTAATAGGCTTAGATTTGAAAAATGTTGTCATCCTTTTTATGATTACAACTGCTCCAGTGCTAGTGCAAGCATTTTCAGGATTATAACAATTTGGCAAAAAGACTTGCGTTAGTTGCGTTGTTGTGTTCTATGCTTTTTAATACTGCTACTGTACAAAGCTATTATTATAATCTGAAATCCCCACTTAATGCAAATTACTTAAAAAAAGAATACTTCAAACAAATAGCTGAAGCCGCTCTTCAAGAACAAATGTACTTCTGTTCACTAATAATGTCAAGAATTTCACCCGTTGGGTGGTATTATGGGTAAAGTGTAGTGTAGTGTTTTAAGACTCAATCTCTAATCAAGGCACAGCTTGGCATTGATTACCATATTTTTGCCCTAATGAACCACCAGTAAACAAATACTACATCAGTGGGTTATACTACTGTAAATAAATACAGAATCTAACAGTAAAAAGAAATGCAGAGTCTTCTGAATAAAAAAATCTCCTAATTTTCAAACAGAGCTCAGACTACCTTCAGGGTCTTTCTAAACCTATCGAGCTCCGAAACACCAGAAGTTATTTTAAGTCTTACAAGGCAACAAAGAGAGCCTATACAGGCACTCTTTGTTGTTTATAATTTTCAGAGTTGTGAGAAGCTCCAGTTGTTAGAAGTTAGGTGGCCTGCATTTTTTTAAAACTTTCATTAGACTTTGCTCGAAAACTGAAGCGTCTGTCTGTCTTTCATCTGGACCTTGCATCTGGAAGTGATTAAGCATCAAACCATTTCCAGGGTTCCAGAAAAGGCAAAATGTGCAGAGAGGAGAGATATTGTGTTGCTAAAGAAAAAGGTTAGAGTCAGTAGAAATCTATGGAGTGGAGGCTGCATTTAAAACCAGACATGCAATACTATTTTCCAGGTTTTAAATGATCTGTGCAGGTTACTTACAAAGTGCAAATGATTGCAATAATGATCTAAGAAAATCTTATTGAGGATGAGGAAGAAAAGCTTCTGTGTATAATACAACTGTGTGTCTACAAGCAGATCGTAGTCATCAAGAAGGAACGCGATCATTCAACACCTCGCAAACAACTTTCAGGTGTTTTTAAAAGCCCCCTGGTGTCTACTAACCTAGTGGACTATGATCCCAACAGGTTAACTTTAAAACCTTAATTTGTAGACCTTCTTTAAAAAGTAAAAAAAAAATCTTGCAATTCAATTTACAAAAGCACATGAATGGAGTCGCTGACGTTGGTTTACTGTAGGGTCACAGCTGCAGAGGACGTCACCAAAATATGCAGCTTTTGCCTCCACTGACACGTCTTCTCACTCAATAACAGGGATAATTCTCTAGTCAGGTTTTACTTTGGCTAGAAAAATAAATCTGACAAAAACTCCAATGGAAGTATAAGAAGTGTTTGCTGTTAAGCGTTGGCCACCTGGGATGATGGAGGTAGCTCAATAACCCATCTGAGAAGCTTCTGCTCAAGACATTAGACTGTTTATTTTGCAAAGGTCAAATGAGAGAAACAAACCTGCCACTATTTTCTTATGCATGCTGACCACTGGTTGGTCAATGAAAAGAAAACAAAGAGAAAATTGCTAGTTCGAGTTATTTGCAATGAAGAATGATCATTATAAATGACATTCTCATAACAAGATGTGGAGGTTGGAGGGTTTAAAAAATAAACAAGTGAGTTTGAGGAGACTGCCTCAGTTTAATATTTCTAATGGATGTAAAATTGTTTTACCATTAGCTACTTTGCAGATGTTGTATATTTTTTATTCACATCTTATTTCACCCAGTCTAATGGAAAAAGTGAAAGTTTGGGTGAAATTAATATAAACACACACAACTTCATTTCAAGGGGTGCAGCGCTGGTAAAATGCTAATTTATACAACATGGTGTATGCAAATTCATTAGACTGAAAGAAAAATGCAGCACACTCGAATCTGACATGATGACTGACTCGCATATGATCTAGCATCAGCACACGCTGCTGAAGTAACCTCCAATAAACCCAAACCACTACAAAAATTACCAGCAGAGCTTGTTAAAAGCCTCTGAAATCCACCCAAGGTCAAGTGTGGGAGCTGACCTGATGCTACAAGTTCACTAAGTAGTTCCTCTCTCCACCGCGGGACATGACCTTACATCACATACCCTTGTGGCCGGCCCTGTCAGACTCTTGCTTGGCTCTGATTCAGCCAGTCATCTCTTTCACAGCCATCCAATAGCTGTGCTAAGCTCTGGTCTGCTGAGGCAGGTCAGGTGGTGGATCCCTGGATCTGTGTGGGTGGGAGGGGAACTTACAGTATACCGTACAGTATGAATCATGTACTGAACAGCGTGTGGGGGAGTGCAGGAGTAATGATGTGGGCTAGACCGGGGTTACAGCTGCCTGCAGTGGGTGGCAGAATGCCTACTGAGCATGGCATGCACAAACACAGATCCAGATTGAGCACTGGCTCCCAGAGATCTATGAATCTATCTGATTCAGTGCTGATACAATGCAGTGCTGGAGTTTGTCTTCTCTTCTTCCTGAACCAGGCCCAAAGTGATTAAGCTGTCTTTCTGTAAATTTCTGATTACAACTAGCAACTAAGAGTAGCAACAAACACTGCTTCCGCCAGACAGGATCACTGGAAACAACTTGTAGGAGACAGCAAACTGTTCATCTTTGACATGGATTAGTATTCTCCAACAGAGAAACTCAAAGCACGTACCATGCAACCACATGCTACTTTTGTCATTCAGTGGTCAACTCAAAGCGCAGCATATAATCTCTAATAATGAATAACACACTGGAGACATCAGATTTAAAAGTCTTGTCTGCGTTGACAGTTGGCTGTTAAAAAAAGCAGATCTTTCTGCTCTGCTTTGATATTCTTTCAATGAGGATTTAGATTTGCATAAAGAACTCTGCTCTACACACAGAATCACATACAGATGCGGGCAATGCAACGCACATGCACATGTAGACATGTAGACATAAATATACAAGCATTATTCACTTTGTGTGCATTTGCAGTATTGTCCCTGAGGCTCAGCTGAGGTTAGCAGTGAGAGTAAGACTGGGATTGGTTGAGATTCCCAGTGCAGCAGAGGGAGCCAGATTTGCGGTGTAGCATGGACTTGGAGTCTTCCAAGGTGCAGCTTATACTACACAGCTGTAGTAGAAACTGAATACCGAAAACTTCATCTCTGAACTACCTTTGTATTTCAGAGGGTAATGGAAAAAGCACTGCACAATAAACAGCTTCCAGGAAACACAGACATTTCTAAGTGATTAATTTTTGAAGAGTGATTTCATGTTTCAAGTCCCCGGCATGAAGGACATGTTTATTGACAGTCATACTTCCCTGTGATTTCATTTCTACTTGCCAGAAAACAATAATTACAGTGAAGCAGCAGGGATAAAGTATGTGTCATGTAGTTGCTTATATTGAGTGTCTAGCTCTGTCCTGTCTCACAGGTGTTTGTGTGATCCTCCTCACAGGGAGACGTTCAAGATTTGCTGCAAAGTAAGCCTGAGGATTTTTGACACACAATAAAACTCTCTCAATTGTACTTTTGTGTTTAGAACACATCATTTGTCTTGTTGAAATTTCACTTCACATTCTCCATACAGTGCTGTGTGTCCTACATGGTTTCAGTTACAGTATTCTGGTGTCTTTAAGGTTGGTACTTGAAATAGCTTGACAGAGCCACTTACTTCAGTAATGTAAAATGTAAATAAATCAGTACATCACCAGCATGGTGCTTGTATTTCCTCTAAATATGGCTCCCCTATGTGACTTTTCTCACCCGAGGCAATGGCAGCTCCACATAATGATGGAGTTGACAGACTTCCCTGCTTTGATGTGGCCTGGAAACAATTTCACTTGACGGTTATTCTGTTACCATGTGACACCAGCTCTCCTTTTAATGTTGCAGAGATCAGTCAATTTATCAGTCCGCCATTGTTTCAGAAGACTCTGTTTTATTATAACCCCACTAAAGGCTTGATGTTGTTTTTCAGTCACATGAAGACCAGACACAGTTAAAGCAACACAGTCTCCAAAAAATTGCATTTCTACTGTAATCGCTAACATTACATCCTGCATATTATACACCCTCCATCCACCTCCTTGCAATGTGCTCTGTGTTGTAGTAATGTAGCACTTCATTCATTCAAAGAATCCCACATCACAAGATAATCATTTACATTCACTACAAGTGCAATCACATTTGCCATTTCATTGCATAGGAACATACTTTTTAAGGGGCAGGGTTAACAGCATGTTTAATGAGGTTAATGTTCAGTGGCCTTATTAATATAAACAACCTTTTCTGCACAAGTCATTTTGTTAATGACCTCACAAAAACCAAACAGTGATGACAGCTCTTACGCAGTCTACAGCAGGAAGTAGTATCTTTCAATTGTCTGTCTCACATCTGTCAGACAGATCAGAAATGATTTGATTTGAATCAATGCCGTTGACTACATCAAACAAGTAGGGGCCTGTGCTTCGTTTGGACTTAACTTTAGGTCTCAAGGGGAATCTTGCAGGTCCTACAGAGTTGTCCATGAATGATGGACTCTCTACATTTCATCATCCATGTAAACATTCAAGCATGTTACTGTAAGCCTACTGATTAGAAGCAAGAAACTTACAAACAAGAACGTTGCAGACGCAGCTTTATTGTGCTACTCTTGTAGTAGAGTAATCAGTCCTGACGGAAGAGAACTGAATCATTCTGCAAATGTCACTCTCTGCAAGGCGAAGGGAGAGGAGATGGGATGGTGCAGGAGTGGGGTGAGTCAGGGCAATGGGGTCATAAAGGCCTACTGGAACCATATGCATAAACACACCCTGTCGCTGACTGATGAACACTGCAAACAAATGAGGACTGCCCAGGCTGTGCGCACGTGGTTTCTCCAGTTAGGTCTGTTTAACTGTGAGCCCAGTCCTGAAGGAACTCATCCCTGGTTCAGATGTGGGTTGGACACAAAAAGACAATACACTCTGGCAACAGAGACGGTCCAGAGAGATGAGTGTGTGTTTAGATCTCTTTCCTTTGTTTCACCAAGTCAAATAATTGCGAGTCACCACTGATTCATCCTGAGCTGAATCATGAGAAGCATGTACAGATAAGACAGATGAGCGTGCGCAGAGACACACGCAATGTGTCCTGTAACTTTCCAAACAGTTCGCTGCCAACAACAAACAACAGCTGTTCTTCGCATAAAACTTTGGCTCTGTCACATGGACACGGAGATACTGGCGCTCTGTCATTGTTACACCTTTTATCTTGTTTTTAAACTCGCTGGAAAATGTGATAATGAGATTTTCCGTGTTTATACATGCAGATTTTCCACATGCGGGTAAAACTACGTCACCTCTAAAACTAGAACGCCCGTTATTTACACTCAATTTCCTATCTGACATGTTCAGTATAGTCACTACGCAACACTTGTATATTTACGATCGCAAAAAAAAAAAGTTTGCTCCCATTCACGAGGAGTGAATCTTTTTTTATTTTTTATTTTTTTCACACAAATTCTTTTGAGCCACCAAAGCCATAGGCGGGTTTCATTTCCTTGCTCGGATATTTATTTAGTTCTCAGCAAAATATTTAGGTGATAGGGTAATTATATTTTATCTTGTATACATGTCCAGTCTCCTCCTTCATGTGATTCATTTCAAACAGTCCCTTCTGAGTATACATAAGGTAGTCAGTGAGCACTTCGGTTGTTTCTCACAGCAAAAGGGACTTCCACAGTAAACACGTCCCCCACAAGATTACACTCACGCAAGCTCTTAAAAGGAACACACACAAGTCTGAATGAAACATATTTAATCTGTTTGAAAGACAAAAACCTGTTTGGGTTATACAAAAGTTGAGCCCAGGCCAGGATTTCCCCCTGACGATCCCGACGGCATACACACCTCAAATTCACCTCACACACTGATCCACAAGCCTGAGTCTGTTCAGTGATTACATTTCCTGCTTTTTGCTGAGAACAGAGAGTTGCATAGGATGGGCTTGTTATCATCAAATGTCTGGACATATGCTGCAGTATTAATTGATTGTCCAGCTGTGCAAGAGAAAGCCTTCTGTGTGCAGTTCGTGAATGGAGACTCAGTGCTCCCGATGATTTAAATGTATGTTTCTAGCTGTTGTTAGTTTTTTAAATTGCTAGAACACAAGATTATCAAATCATAGCAGCACAAAGTATTTGTACCATTTTCCATTAGTGGTATCAACAAGATTGGACTTTCCAGTTTGTAAACATGAGAAATGTTGGGGGGCCTAGTCTCTGGGACTAGGGGCCAGATTGAGAATTACTTTAAAATCATCTGGTTGGAGTTGTTTGAAAATAAGTGCCACCTCACTCAATCAGAAAAAGCAGAACCCACAGATCATGTCTTATACTATAACCTGGTAGCCAGCTCTGTGCCTATGTTGAGCAATAAGCGTCACCCAGAAGAAGAACAACGACCAGTGTAGCACTGGGACTGTACAAACATAAGATGGTGTATTTAATAAAGCTGCAATGAATCCAGGGAATGATGGGAACAGAAGATAATGAAGACATGGAGGCATCCAGATATGAAGGCAGCTAACAGCTTTGTTTTGCCTTTAGTTCTCCATACTATGCCAATATAGCCTCTGATAAGGACTATATCTGGTTTTCATTGACAATAAAAAAGGTTTCCTTCCAAAATGAGATATCCCCCATAGAGCAAAACTAATCAACTCAAAATTTAAATATGGCTATTGTTTGCTACTAGAATGGAAATCCTTTGTTGACAAAACCTGACACACATGTTCTTGTAAGAATATACAGCATCTCTTCTCTTTGAAGAACTAAATAAAACAAATATTTTCTCTGCTTGTTAGAGTCAAGACCTTACAGAGTACAAATATCAGCTCATTGTGGCATGAAGTGCTATGTGAAACCTGTCCTGCTCATCTTGTATTTCTATTGCTTTCTGCACTGTTTAACCTAGAATAGGCTACATGTTTGTGCAAACCAGCAGCTAGAACTTCACATGGATGATGTACAACAGATATATTTGATTTCTTAAGACAATCGTGAAAAACTGATTTAGTCCTTCTGGGGCTCCCGTGTCAATCCTAACCCACCTGTAAACACAATACGTGACCACGTGTGTGATTTACACACAGGAGTACAAAGCATACCTAACGTAATCCAACCAAGCACAAAGTTCTGCCTAACGCGAGGTCCTGGGTCAAAGGTCAGCCAAATGTCCAGCTGCTCTCCACGACCTTTGTCCTGGCAAACGTCTAGTCTGTCTTTCATCTGGTGGTCGGCCACTTGTGTGTCAGGGGGGAACATGAGGTTTGTCTGCCTTCATCAATAACATTAACGTTGAGGCAGACAAGAGAATTATGGCACAGGAAAAAGGAAGGGTAATATGAATCACCAATAAATTGGCATCTGACGTCTCCCACGAGTTTTTTGTGTTTTTCCATGATCCAAGTAAATGTTCCGACTTTGTAATTAAAGACTGCTCTGATGTTCTGAGGTATGATATTATAGGGCATCTCCGTCTAGCAAATGATCTTCAAATAAGCCACAAGTAGTAACCCATTTATTAAACACGTAACACAAGCCAAAAGACAACATTTTTAATGCTTTAACATGTTGCACTACAATTCTGTAGCATTCACATTCATTTCATTTAGATGCTGGAGTCACTACTCCATTGGCTATGCTGAAACCCCATATCCAGCCATGCTCAGCATTTAATTTGGTCTCAATTTGTGGCGGTTGTTCTGATGAAAATAATAAGGCAACCAAAGAAACGACACTGAGCTGACGTGACCTCAAGAACACAGCGGAAAAACATGATTGGTTTAACTGAATGCATGCATCATACATATAAAAGAAGTGAATGGGTCATTATCTGTTATCTCCTTATCTGCAAACACATTTAACAAGTTCAATATGAACGTTTGCTGTTACGCTATAGTAGGATACTGTTCCAGCAAAACATATGTCATGGTGCAATGGATAATCTCAAATCTTTTCTTGTGTGCGAACAGATAAAGGTTTGCCAAAGCAACTCCATTATCATCAGCTTCATGTGAATACCATGCTCTGGAGAATCCCTCATTATTACACATACATTCATCTGGAAGCCAAAAGATTTTAGTCTGCTGGTGTCAGTATCTCCTTTACTACTCTCTTTTTTGATCCACAGGAGCAACTCCATAATGCTGATTCACTCAAACTTCTTCTGAACAAGTAGCAACCAACTTGCAGCAGTTGTGAGTGTGGTTAAAAAACTCATTATTCAGCATTAGTTATTGTGCCTTGAACTGCTATGGTTCAGTGCAGCAAACTATTTATAGTCATGCATATTAGACCATCCCACAATAGTTAAAAAGACTATTGAAAAAAAGAACATCCTATAGGAAGTGAATGGGTTAATGTATCATATGCTGCAACCTGACCTGCGCTTTAACCCCCTGTGACTCTCTGTTAAGCACTCGGACTCAACACTCCCATGACAATGGCAAAGATAATTCAAAGTCTGATTCCTGAGGAAAGATTTATCCAAAGGATCGTGTCAGAGGTTTTAAAGATGACCTGACCTAACAGACGCAACAACAATCAAAGGTCACTGTTCTCTTCCTTGTCGATCTGACTGGCGAAAATAGAAGATAGTAAGGGTGTGGTGCATTAGGAACAGAAGAGGTCATAAATAACAAACATCAGCATATGTTAACTATAAAGGAGCACAAGTTTGCTTTGAAAGCCAGAAATCATATAAAATGATCCAGTTTAACCTTATCTTGTTTACCAGAGCAGCTGCACTGTAATTAGTTTATGTCAAAGGCTACTGGGGATAAAACTAGTCCAACTTACTAGTTTTAATGAGCTGTTTGTAGGAGCAACTTGGTATTTTGCTCAAATTAAAAAAAATGTCCCTCCTCTCAGGTGGCAAAAACCGGACTTTGATTTGAGCAAATGTGGGTTTGTAAGTAAAGGGGTATGACTTTTTTTCTAGTAACTTCTTTGATAAGTGATGTTTTTACAGCCTAAAAGTCTTTTTCCTTATCAGACATTCTTGCCCTTTAGATTATGGTTTGGTTCTGATGTAACACACAGAAGAGCTAACCGATTAGCCACAACATCAAATGCACCAGGTGAATTTAATGTTGACAGGTATAGGAACACACAGTGCATTACAGATTGCTGCTTATGGAGCTGTGTGGCTTCACAGCGGTCAAAGTGCCCATGCCCACCCCTGTCCACCACAACATTAAAACCACCAGGCAGGTTTAATGTTGCAGATTATATGGTCTTCATATCAGAGGCAGAAATTTGAACAGGTTCTCTTAGCACCTGTTACATGAAAAATGGTCTGAGAATGTAAGAGGCTGCTTTGTACTCATGAAGAGCCTACTCCTGATATAAAACTGTCAGTATACTTCAAACGTGATGTTAATGCAGAAACTGCGTTTAGAGATATCAGCACACTGATATTTAAGCATACGCATACAGGAGAGGTCATGAAAGCCATGGAGCACACAGAGAGGAAGGACACAGACCATGACCAGATCAAAGGGAGAAGTAGGCTGTTAATGACAGGAGCTACTAAGCAATTCAAGTCCTGTAGAAGGGAGGATAAGCTGTCTGAAAAGACACATGCACCCATGTCTTACATTTCTGGTGCCTCTCTGAAATGGGAGAAGGGCCAAGGCGAACAGAGCGAGGCTTCCCTGGGGTCACTGGTTTCATGGGTAACGGGTGAGCTGGTGCGAGTGGCAGAGCAGCTCTAAGCCAGTCAGACAAAGGAAGAAGTGCTGAAAGATTACCTAAATAAGCAACCCAGGGAAAACAAACAGCCAACAGAGATTTCAGTCAAGATGAAAAGAACAGAAATGAGAGATGTTTTTCCATGACACAAAAGAAAAGGAGCATTATTCTTCCGTGGTGTGTCTGTGTTTCCAGCAAT
Organism: Anabas testudineus; assembly: GCF_900324465.2. Taxonomy (NCBI): domain Eukaryota; kingdom Metazoa; phylum Chordata; class Actinopteri; order Anabantiformes; family Anabantidae; genus Anabas; species Anabas testudineus. Next base: position 5,683,108 of record NC_046622.1, on the reverse strand, counting down.
AAGTGACACACTCAGAATTGAAACTGAGCAAGGCCAAATATCCTAGAAGAGCTAAAGCTGCCCAGAGTTGGTTTTATGATGCCATCATTGAGCATAACAGTAGGAAAGAAAATGTGCAGGCGAAACAGATGGGGCACATGGCACCCCTATGGTCCTGATTAACCCTGCCTTATGACACAACTGTCTGTTTAATAAAAACATTACAGTTAATCCTAGACAGATCACACATTGTAGAGAGCTGTCTGAGATGTTATAGCTTCAGTGTGGGTCCAATCCATTATTGTACTTCCTGCTTTTGGTTTGTTTCAGTAGGAAATCATCAAATTTGGGATGTGGTACGGAAAATCTCTACAACTGGGGACCTCAAGATTCATAAGCATCTTGCTCACATGGCAGGTTAGAAAAATTATGGTTATGAACTCCATTATGGTTTTGAAAAACTGCTGAAGTCTTCTCTTTATTGGAAACACTGGGATTGGAAAATAAAACCACATTAAAGAACACCAACAAAACTCATGATAATGCATAACCATTATGTGACCACATGCTTATAGTTCCAGTCTGAGGTTCTTTTCAAAACACTGAATGAAACTTGTGTTGATATCTTCTGTTCTCTTGCATTGATTTGCATCTAAAACATGAACTGCAAAGCTGAGGATTGTAAATTAACAGTAGCTTGCATCTGCTGGTCGTAGCCTACTTGTCTGAAAGTGTAAAGGCCAGAAGCAAATTTAGTACCGTTGTACAAAGAAAGGAAATGGGGAAAACTCTGAGGAAAAAGTGGGAAAAAGTAAATCCAAAGCCTGACAAAAAAAACACTAATCCTCAAGCCCTGCTCCCAGTTTCCTCTGAGGCTGGGGCCCTCCAGGGCTCATTCACCAACAACTATACAATGTTTTCCTTCCCTTTAACAGATTACATCAACACACTAGAGTGTATTCCCTTCAACTGCAAACAGTTGCAGCATCTCACAAAAGCCTCTTTAACAGTGCCTGCTTGTGAGGGGCCCTGGCTTTTATAGATCAGCATGATGGCTGACACATATGAGAGAGCACAAAAAAATAAGCACACGTCATTCCAAAGAGCTCCTAAAAGAGCCAGTATCTACATGCATGTATTGCAGATGAATTAGTAACTGAATCCATTGATCCAGCAACACCACATACACGGCTTGCAAACATTTCAATAAATGCTTGAATGTGGAGTAATGAGGGATTAGTTTTGGCTTCAGTAAAGAAACCCAAGGCAGTGTGGGCTGCTTTAGTGTTAATAGTAGAATTGAATAATGGCACAAAGGAAACATATTGTAATCCAAAACTGATTGGGAAATGGGTACTATGAAGAAGTGGCTAGTCATGGGATCTCTCAAACTCACCAGTATAACTTAAGCTCATGTGATGGGTTAAAGATTCAGATGTCACATGACAGATTCTTTTGGGGGGAAACCGGCTTGGTGTGGAGCAGAACATTAAGCAGATCAGCCACTCCTCAAAGGGATTGCATGTAATTTCTGAGGGCAAAAGCTCATAGGGGAGAGCTAGTAAAACTGAGAATAGCCGGCCTATGACCAAAGTGGGATGCTTGGAACTTATTTTTTACATTATTAATAATGAAAAATAACTAGTCTCCTCTGAGACATATCATAATACACAAATTATCAAGCCTGATATGGTCACCACCCGTGGAGCAGAATACATTTTCTGCCCAGCATGATAAAATAGGCATATTTAAAATGTGCTGTAACAAAATGTTCTGAAAATTCACATTAAGCTTCAATCTCTGATCTGTCTGTTCCCGGATCAAAACCTTCATCCCAGCATCCTTTCCTTTTTTATTAATGCTGATTCTAAAGTGTGAATGTGCAAATGATGACCCAAAACTATCAACTCTGAGCAAAATCTTCAATCAGTGATCAATATGAATAAGTAATGAATACTAGCATCTCTTTGCACCATGAGTACATAATAATTTACTATGCCAACAAACTGTTTAAGCGCTTGTGGACGATGATTGCTGCCTTTTGTTTTAGTCCCATTAAGCAGTTTTGTGGGGAAACGGTTATTTCATTGCCAAACGCCTGCTCTGGAGATCAAAGCCTCAGTTTTAGAGATATTTCACTTCTTGTTCTGCAAGCTGTGTGGCCTTTGGTAAAGAACCACACTGTTGGAAAACACACTTCACACATTTGACGTTTCTCTTATTATTGTGAATTGACTTAAGACCTTTTGGCTGACCAGAGACTGACTTTTTCTAAGCGTTTCTTTGTTTGATATCCGACTGCCAGAGTTTTTCATGTGTTTATAAAGGAAAGCTTATTTGTAGACATTCCAGAAAATATTTAAGGGGTGAATGGACCTGGGCTGGCATGGCGGGGTGGTGGTTAGTGTATAGTTTGCGTCTTCTCCCCATGCCTGCATGAGCTTCCTCTGCTTCCTCCCACAGTTCAAACACAGGTTAATTGGTGACTCTACATTTTCCATAGGTGTGAATATGAGTTTGAGTGGTTGGCTGTCTCTGTATGTCAATACTGTGATGAGCTGACAACCTGTCCAGAGTGTAACCAGCCTCTTGCATTATGACAGCTGGGACTGGCTCCAGCACCCTTTGCAACTCTTGACAGAAAAAGCGGTTAAGATAATGGGATGTGAATGAACTTAAATTCTCCACACGGTGAAGCCTGGCACTCAGAGTGCTCTGTGGGAACACCTAGGACCTGATTAGTACTTAATTTTTAAGTTGACAAGGAACGGAAACTGCTATGCTATTTAATTCTAGTATTAAAAACTCTATTTTACAGTCTGCTCAACTTCACATTTTCATCTGCTTTCATCATTCGTCTTTCTTAGATCACTGTCACTCTAGAGACAATGACTAGGCGGGTGAAGGGGTGGCTATAAGCTTTCCCAGACCCGACTTCAGCCGAGGACTATGTATAGCCTATTTATGAGGTGCTTTTGAAATGTGATGATGTCACACACCGGCTGTGAAAACACGTTAGGCGGCCATTGCTTTGGCCCTAATGAGAATATTAGCAATGAACACAAAGCAGTGAGTAAATGTGCAGGTGGTGTGGAACTGAGTGTGTGGCCTCTTCACTCCCCCTTCTGTTAATGCAGTATCAGAGATGTGCGGTACCAGATGTCTCACGCGCCACTTCATACAGACTGTGAACAAATTAATAGAGCCAAACAATTAGATGTACTTGTTTCGGCGCAAAGCTAATGCACAAAACAATTACTGATATCTGCGAACATATTCATGAGCTCAATGATGAGGCAATGAACTCAACAAGCCTGATGTACTGCTTGTTGTAGCATGATGTAATAATTCATTAGGTGAGAGGTGACCTTTAACTCCAGTGAAATCACAAACCTGCAGTGATGGTACCTTTCATGAAGTTATGGGCAAAGTAATATAACATATTAAGACATATTTAGCCTTGTCATTACTTAGGTATGGGTAAGCATCACTGTTTCATATTAACTTAAAGTTCAGTTTGCACAGAGACGGGTCGATAATGTTTTATCTCCATGTGGAAAAACTGTTAGCATATATTTTTGTTAAAGTTAAACGTAAGTGACTTCAACATGTAGCACTGAACAACTTTCAGAGCTTTAGGGTCTATTTTTGGATCCGACACACAGTAGGTACTTGTTTTTATTTAAAGGTCTTGTAAATGTGACTGTCTCAGGGGGATTAGGTCATTGATCACAGAGTTTACATGTAATAGCAATATTTAGGTTTGCTTTATTTAGAATTCAGTGAGTAAGGTACATTAGTTGTGACAGTTGTTTAAGTTTGAGTGAATTCGACACATCAGTGACAAGAAACGGTTTCATGTCCCTTTTGATCTTGTTCATTCATTGCATGGAGTTTTAAATACTTTTCAAACATGATTATTTTTATTACGGGAAGTAGGAGGTTAACATAATCACTGAAGAACATGTCTGTGATTTAATCCTGTCCAAGCTTATCTTCAGTTGCTTTTATACACATGGCTCCAGAAGGAAGACATGTTATGTTGGCTTTTCTATCATGTTAACACAGTCGAAATCTAAAATGGAACTGAGGATTTTCCCCTTCTGTTTGATAAAAAAACCCAAGGGAGCGAACGTGTGTGCCAAAAGTAACCAGTACAAGTTGTGGTAGCACTGTAGCCATACAGTACTTTAGGTGTCAAGTACATGGCCTAAAACTATTAGGCTACATTCCTACAAGTCCTGGGCCCATTTGTTTCTGTTTTCTAGTGGGAATCTGTGAAATGATAAATGAGTTTCCGCTAACTGACATTTTTATGATGTACATTTTAAACAGTAGGTCATTGCTCGGCTATACGTGCTCTTACCACCCCAAGTGTGGTGTGAGTTAAAAATGACCACCAGAGGAATGAAACCTATTCACTACTCCCATCTTGATAGTATTGGACACAGCCTGAAGAATTCCTGAGGTAAAAAACGTATTTTCACACCTTGTCTGGACAACAGATCCCACAGAGAAGGGTTTAGGGAGGAACTACACTGGGTGATTGTTTCAATGAGGCAGTAAACTGCTTTTCAGAAAACTAGAGCAATCATCTTATATTACACAGAAACTTAACCTCATATCCCAAAATGTACGACAAAAACATAGTCGTTGGGAATGATACACTTGCAGAGCATAATCATAGAATAATTTCCTCATTAGCTGTAAGAAATTTGGATAGCATATTGAGATTTATGCTAATGGTGAAACATGTAGGGGAAGACTGCTATGCTCTGGTGATCCTGTTAAAAACCACCAGCCATGACCCAGGAACCACACTTTGTGACCATATGTTCTCATAAGAGTTTCCCCCACAACAGACCCCATTAGTCTGTGGGATTAGGACCTTTCCTATCGCACAAGCCTGCTGGAGGGAGACCAAAGAAGGAACAAAGCTCCCCGCCAATCTAATCAAAAGGGAAATTAAGGACTATTCCTGTTTTTATGCTGACTTATTTTTTAAGTCAGATAAAAAGGACAAAGCAATGGAAGCAAGATGGTGACTTTCCAAATTTCACAGTAGCATACAGTATATGACCACCCATAGACCTCCCTAAAATTCAAATCCCTCACACACACAAACATCTTATGAAAAGCACTCAAAGAACTAGAAACTCACTTGCATGGGCAAGCTGCCCAGGAACCCTGGTCGTAGTACTAGGGAGGGAGCAGATCATTTGTCTTTGGGCTGTTGTTCCCCTAAAGAGAGGCCCAGCCGTAAGCCTGGGACTCAACACCAGTCCAAAACGAAGACTGTCAAAAGCCCACAATATAGCCACAGTGAATTCAAGAGTGGGCCTAACTCATTAATCACTTATCCTCTTGCCATTGTTTAAACTGTACTGCTCAGTGACTACAAAGCGGGTCGAGCCTTTCTAACTTTATTTTCTCTTTTTTAAACTAATAAGCACAAACAATGAAATGAAATTATTCAAATTATAAAAAACAGAAATCAAGCTGTCAGGACAAATCCACTGAATTGACCAAACCAAAATCTTTATCTCAGAGCCGTGACGTTAATGTTCCAGACACAGTCAAAACGCTCAGAGATTTCCAGATCTTTGTAAGCCAGGGAGAAATCTGAAACCTTGTGTGTGTGTGTGTGTGTGTGTGTGTGTGTGTGTGTGTGTGTGTGTGTGCGTTGGGGGGGTGGGATAACAAAAGGCCTTGGTAGTAAAGCACTGAGAAGAAAGAGGCAGTTGTCATGCTTTACCAAATTTCAGATGAGATTTAAAAACATCAAAAGAGTAACATAAAACATGTGTATACATATTATTATACCCAATAAGAGTGTTTGTAGAGAGTTTGTATAACTCATTTAAGCTTTGAATTAGTGAAACCTAGAGGTGAAAGTTCAGTTTAAGTCAAGATGTCTAAGATTTCATGTTGGTTCACTTTTTGTTTGCCATTTTACTACACGTTATCTACAACAGAGTCATGAGTGATGAAGCAACAAAGTATGGCAATGAAAAGGTTGGTAAGTTAGTGACCACAAAAACTCACGCTGTCATTCAGTGGGATTCTACAACAGACTGGAAGAGGGTGTTTTTGATAGAGGCAATGTCTCCAGAAATAACAGCCACTGCTTGCACACATGCTAGGAAACTTGACTGCTCTAAAATAAGCTTTTCTTTCATATGGTAGTTTCCCTGTTAGACGGTCTATTAGGTGCACAAGAGTTGGTTTGTCTTGACTGCAGACACAAAGCACACCACTATGTCTGACACATCTTCATCAACATGGTAAGTGAGCCAATGGGTAGATTTAAACAATGTCAGTGGGTGTAAGCAGCAATTGCAATATGAAGCTATGGCGATATAAGTGTATGTACAGTATAGTATAGTGTTATATTTGACTTACGTCAAATGTCAATTGAGAGAAATACCAGCAATGTGTACATAAGGTATAGGAAGAATAATTAATTAGCCTTTCTTGGTGACTAATTCAACATAAACATAGTTTGGTTGTCAAGGGAACAGGTATGCAGTGTTGTTATTTTAATATCTTAGTTGGCGGAGGGATCTGCTTTGACTGATCCTGCTGAGATAATAGGAAGAAGTCTTTGATTTGAGGTAATTCCTGGTAATAGTTTCCAGAGAGAGCCATTCAGCACAGAGGAATGTAAAGTAATCTGCTCACATTGGTTCTGCTGAACCCCTCAGAAGATCCCGCAGGGTCGTCACCCTCGTAATACCAGCTCACATTTACATCCTTCTTCAATAGAAAGTTAAAGGAGGAGGCCTTGAAGGACGATGGAAAGACGAAGGGACTACTGTTCACATGTGCAATGAATGTACTGAGATCTGTCATAATCTAAAAGTGTGAGTTGCTGGCTGGATACATGGAAATAATAAGGTTAAAGCACTTGACAGTAGTCTTTTCTGTAGAGTTAAAAGATGAGTGTGAAAGACCACTGAAAAGGCTCTACTACCGCTTGGCTACATCAAAACTTTCAATGAGCAACTGCCATTCAAAACTCAGCGACTTGTGAAATTGAATTGCTTATTTGTAATTTCACCACTGCAAACCACAGAGAAGACAACATTTCAGCTGCCAGGACCCTTCTGTAATGGCCTAAGCCAACAAATTAAGAACGCCTGGCGTACTTTGTGAAATCCTGTTAAGAATACTGTTGATGGGCAGGGACTTTGTCACTATGCAGACAATGGCTTCACTCTCTGCTCCCGGGTCGTTTTCATTAATTAAGCGACGTGGCGTTCAAAAGCTAATCCGATCACACAGCAGTGTTTTCTCACGGTTCCGGGCCTGGCTTCTGGATGACTTTGGTGGACTTACTGCTTGACACCACAAGCAGCACAACAATGCGCATTGCCAAACAGAGCCAGAATAGAAGATGGGGATCTGGAAAGAGTGGAGGAAGCAAAGGAAATAACAAACCACCCATACATAAACTAACAAAGCCAAGGCTCAACAGTCGCCTAAATTCACTGCAGTACGTCAGGATTTTATTTAATGCTTCATGACACTGACTCTCGACAAAGGATGAAAGAACAAATAGCACCTTTCATGTATTCTGTTTATTCTAAAATTACTACTGTATGTTGACAGCAGGTGTTGTGAGTCACGGGAGTCACAGATACTATGTATTATGTTAAAAAAGAACATTTTTCAAAGGTCAAATCAGTTTTATAGCAGCATCATGACCTCTCTTTTCCACTCTGTTTCTGGTAGAGTCATTTGGACAGCCAGGCATCCCTTTGGGTAAGTCAATTCGTTTGCCATCTTCTCATTCAGCACAGCAGCTTCCTCTGTACAGAACAAATGCTCTGTGTATGGCCTTGCTTAAACCCACCACGGTCTGTCAAGAAGGTCCCTAAACTTTAATTCAGTTAATTATTTTCCAATTTATTTTAAAAGACGTTCATACAGTTTGTTTTATTTTGTTTTAATCATAAAGATTCTCACAGACTACATGAAGTGGGTGGGTAGGTGGGTGTTTGGCAAGATCTAGCTGTCACATCTGATTTAGGGCCCTAAGAAATTCAGGCGCATCCTTCTTCCTTATTTTCAAGTTCCAGTGCTCGAATAATAAAACACCTAAGACTTGAAAACATAAAATACTGAAACTGCAACTGGCATTAACCTGTTTATTACCAATTAATATATTTTGTCGAGATTTTCTGAAAGTTAAAGCTGGGGCAAATAGTCTCCATGGTTACAGGCTCATGAACTCTATTCACTTCGTCTGTCAGCCTTTTAGCAGTTTCTATTTTGAAGCCCATACTTCAATTCTCTGCGTGATGTTATGTGCCAATAGAGCATATACTGCTAACAGTTTGACATATCCCTTCAGACAAAGAGCCACAGGCCTCCTCTGACTAATGGATATAACAGATCACACCAGACCCACATGAAAAGAGAAAAGTCAAATTTGGGAGAGCAGCAGAGGTAGACGAGTAGGGGAGAGACCCTCTCAGTATTTTATTTTTTCTTGTTCCCATGTGGAAAAACCTGATTGATTGAGGATCCTGGAGCACAGCTTTGAGTAGTGAGCATGTCTTAGATATATTGTTTCAGGTCATGCAGAGATGCTGAGCCTACTGCTGGCCACCCTGTGAACCCTAACCCCTGGCCTTACCCACCCGATAATCAGTGAACACACGTCACAATAAGTGTATTTGACTTCCATTTTTGCTACTCAAAACACAATTTAATGCCTTTGACTTTTAAATTATACATAAATATGCATTTTGTCACTGCCAAAAGTTAATCCTATCTGTTCTACTGCTGCCTTTTCCCATATCCTAGAAATCTTAGGCGCCCAGTGTTTTTTTTTTTTTTTTTATCAATTAAAAACAGCTGCTAGTAACATGCTGCTGCACTGACATCACTTCATACTACAGTGTTACCTTTCCATAACTATCTCACCATGAGAAAAGCAAATTTACATTTATATTTGTGAAAAGGTTATTGATGGATCAGTCACTTATAAAATACATTTGGTTTCGCTGACAGCAGTTATGAAGGATGCATTTGTTTTCAATCAGGGGAACAACTGTGGGATTAAACCAGTGGACTCCCATAGACAGAGTCGATGGACCATCTAACAGCCCTATTTTTACAACTGTCCACTTAAGATTAAGGCAGCTGACAGATGGTATGCTGTGTTGATTGAATTCATGCTAAAGCTGGCAACCCAAGTGTGGCACTCACCTCAGCCTGGTCACAGATACTCCCACCTGGGCATTATGCTATCCCAGGCGGAGACAGCTGCCTGGAGAAATTACCTAGCCAACTCAAATGAGTCAGCCTCTGGAGGTGTACCTGATTGCATCCAACACTTTCCCACTTCGTGCTTCGAAAAACAAAACAGAATTTAAAAAATCAAGCTTGGGAACTATTAGATTTCATTGTGACATGGCGTGGACTTTCACAGGGCTTCACTCATGCCAGCTACTAAAATTCTTTAGTTTCAAATAGTATGGAGTCAATGCTTTCACAGAGAATGTGGGACGTCCCTGGCCTTTTGTTGAGAACAAATTAGGCAGGCTAATTTTCCTCAAGTGAAGTACTGCTTCATGTCTCATCCAAGAAAATGTTAAGTTTATTATTATAAATGGATTCTTAATTTCTTCCAGAAAAGAAAATCCGCTTCTACATTTGATGAGCTCAAACAAGCCTGAAAGGTAATTGAGCTTCAGGACAGAGAGAGAAACTCCAGTCGGGTGTAATTTGAGAAACTGTACAAAGCACAACTCGCCAATCAATTACAAATGGTACCACAGAAATTAGGTGCTGTAGATATATTATATCTTACCCACAGTAATCTGCAGTATCTCTGCAATGTGCCTGGTGCATCCTGCAAATAAGGATAACAGTGAGCAGACAAATCTCTCTGCAGCTTTAATGTGAGACTGATAGGCTGGCACGGACCATGGGTAACTATAGACTGGATCTTTTTTATCTTTTGGAAGGGTGCAGATAAATGATGGACCAAGAGAGCATCACACAGAGCAGCAAAAGTAATGTGCAAAAACTTAAATGGCAGCATCCCTTCATTTGGCTGACTGGCACTCCAGGGCAATCTTGGAAAAATATTTTTCTCCAGTCTAGCCAGACTTCAGCAGGCTGCTGGACTAACTCAATGTGACATCTACTTCTAATGCAAAAACGCAGAAAGGCCCACCCTCAATACACAAATATAAAGCCCTCTCTCTTTCTCAGACAAACGCACGCACAATAAGTCCAAAGACCAGGGGAGCAAGCCCACTGTTCACTGAGACACTGGGGACTCTAGAGGAACACAGAGGTGAGGGGGCTGCAGACCTTCCCTTCTCTGTTACATCCCAGTGGAGTCCTGCACTACTTCTATTTCACAAACAAACTAAGGACCGTCGCACAGGATGTGGGAAGTGGGGGAGCCGTGGTGAGGTCCGGCTTCCAAAACAGAGAAACAAACAGAAGTCTGAGCCAGACATGAGACCAGGTTTGTATCTGAGTAAGTTGTCTCTAATAAGAGGAAAGGGAGAAAAGCTCTTAGTGAGTTGGGAAAGCTGAAGATGGAGATGTCACATTGAAGGTGGTTGAGCAGTTGCTGTCCACTAATGATGAACTTGCACAACCGAGTTCAAGAACAGTTTTTTCTGGGCTTTAATGGAGTTTCATGAACAATGCTTCTGACATTCAAAGACTAAAAAAGGTGCCTGGCTGTCTTACTGCATTACTACAACAAAGGTTTTTATGATAGTTCATAGTAGACAGAAACTAAAAGATCTTTACTTACAAGACATAAAATTTTCCCCTTTCTTGATAGTTATGCAGTGGAGAGCTTGTTCATTTTACCTAATAAAACAATAAATAACAGAGGCAGTTGTGTATTTAAAGTGTATTCTGCCATGGGGTATTCTTTAAAGTGTGGAGACCTCTGTGGTGCACAGCCACTGCCTATGGCACAGTCTCAAAGAGCTCAGGAGATACAAGGGGTTATGTGATACCCAATCAGAATGGAGTCATAACAGACATGCTTGCAGAGAAAGATGAGAAGCAGCTGCTTACTGCTGGCTACTTGCTGGGCCTCACTTCACCCTGTTAAAACCACTCACAGTTATGTAAATGAGAAAACAAAGAGGGCCAAAAAGGTCAATCAATTTTCATCAGTATAAATCACTGGGGACGTCCTTAACATTTTCAAAGTTTTTTCTGTGCAAATGAAGCAATCTCTTATGATGCATACACAAAAAAACTGAAAAGGCCGCCCTTAAAAAATGATGCAGCCACGATTTTTAACTTTAGCATTTACCTTTGGTTGAACATATGGTTGTCAGCCTTCACAGAAGTAATCTGATTCTGAGTCAGTTTCTATTACCTCCATTGTCTCTGTGCCAGCAGAAATATGCTGATTACTTAACACAATTATTGTTGTTGATGTAGATCTTCATGCTTTTACTGTGAAATGACAATGAAAGCATAAATTAGATTTAATGCATTGTCTTAATGCCGCTTCCCAGGTATTACTGTCACTTTAAGAAGAAATCCGTTTTAGCTGTTTTATTTTTTTTATGTTTTTCCCCAATGTGAACAGTGAAGCTTTCTATTTTCTAACATGTATAACATTATATCACAATACTACTATGCAGAGACCGGAAGAAAAATAATGCACACAACTTTCTACTGATGTTTTTGCTTCAGTGTATTCTCAAACTGTGTCTGTCTTGTCTCTATCAGAGGCCACTTAAACCCTGCAGCTGTCATCCTTCCACAGGAGACTGCCATTGTCTCTGCCTTCCTCTCCATAGATCCTTATCTCATTCAGTGTGCAGTTTTCATCTTCATCTACCAAGCCACCAAAATAGTAAAAACGTGTGGCATTTAACTTGAGAAGAAGTTAAGGATCCAGTGGAAAGTGAATATTATTTTTAGTACACCACTTCTTCACTTCACCACTTTACTTCTCTTCTACAGCTTCAGCAGCTGCAGCACAACATCCCACAGTGAGGAGGAAAATAAGTGAGGAGGGGGTTACTCAATGTCACAGAGCAGTGAAAGTACATAGTGAAAGGTTTTCAATCGTCCAACACAGCAGAATATCTATGACTTAGGTTTGATAGTTATTTTTATAGTTTGCAGTTAAATCAGATAATATGACCAGTTGTATATTAGAAAATGTTTTAATCCTAAATATTAAGTTTTATCTTTTATTGCACAAAACAGACATAAAAACACATTTTGTAAGTAACTACAAATCTGATGGGGAATTTCCAAGACTCCAACCTGGATTGAGATTCAATAAAATGCTATCAAATCCCATGCGTAGACACCTCTCATTTCCTTTTGTCTACTAGGGGCAAACATCCTGCTCCCTTGACCTCCATGAGGGGATGCGCTGCAGCACCGCCTGCATGCCCCATGGTCTTAGACTACTTTCCATCTGTTTAGGCAGACAGTTAATATTACCTTTTATCCCAGGTCTTACTCCTTAAAGTTGAGCGGATATGATTTGTTTTATGTGTGGGAGATAGCTGAAGGCTGTTCTGTCCTTCTATGACCTGCTACACTGCTCTCATCTGTCCACAGGCTAAAGACTGAATTGAAAAACATGGAACCAGTTAGCCAGCGTAGGTAAATAAGGCTCCACTACGTGATGACTTTAGGAGGAATTCGTAAAAAAGGAATACATATGGTCCATATAATCTGGCAACAATCACTTCCACTGGATGTACACAGCACCTCTTTTCCCTGTTTGCATTGGAGTTTGTACAATCTGCTGCTCTTTTTCCACATCAACACACTGTCTTGACAGCCTTTAAAAACATGAAAGAAAAAACAGCATTTTGTGTCTGAAAGAAATCTGAACATTTAACCGTAATCCTGCTGTTTTCTTAAGAGTAATGAGTAGGCAACAAGTCAAAAAAAGAGGAAACCTGTTTTTATTTAATGCCCATTGTTCATCTTGAAACAAATATGGGAAATTTTGAATTGATTTCCGTATTTTCATATTCTTCCGAAAAGCAATTACGCACAAATGAAGTTTAAACTGGTATTTTCCATTTTAAAAGAACATTATGCCTCTTGTACATTTAGACTCTCTTTCACATTTCACTGCAGCACATGACAGTGGCTGATGGATTGGGCTTTTGGTGGTTGAAACTGCTCACAGGAAGATTGCTACCAGATGAAAAGGTCTCAGAGTGCAAACTGGGCGGTTTTGAATAAAGCTATAACTTTACACTCTCCCAGGAGTGTTATCAAGGACCACACTAAATAAAAAACACCGGTGTGACATGGACAGACATTAAACTTAATTTGCTTCAAATGATCTGATAATATGAATTTCAAATAAAAAACATTTGCTATTGGAGACGGGTCTTTTCCCTATTTGCCTAAAGCAACTTACAGTATACTGTGATAGTGGGAATATTTTGAGGTTAACCATTTTCAAAGACAATTGAAAAATTAACCCCAAGCCTCACAAAAATGGTTTTTGGTGGTTGTCTTGATTGTTGGGTGATGAAGTCTGTGAGAAAATGGAAAATATACAAGTTTGTAGCTGGATGGAAACACTACAAACTACACTTGTGACTCCTGGCTCCCAGCAGGATCACCTGTGGTAAAAATGTTTTCTCGTGAGATATGATGACAAATCTAACTTTTTCTGTCTTAGCAACAAGGCAAGACGGACCTAAAGCTGGAGATGTATTTTCACGTTAGACTGGCTGGTGATTTTGTATTTTCAATCCATTGTGGTTTGTTTTGTGAAGATGAAATAAAAAATGTTTTTCATCTTCAGACGTTGGTTTTCATACCATATTTAAAAAAAAACCATCTTCGCAAACAAGTTGCTGTTTAAAATATAGTATTAGCCGCACCATTTTCACCACGTCATCTTTATTCAAAAGGGTTTTTCGGGATGGGAATTATAACTTTGGTGCAGTCGTTGGACAAGCTGTGTAGCACTTTAATAAATACTTTCAAAGAAAAACTGGAAGATATAAGTCCGACTCTTCACAGACAGAACAGAATATTACATATTTTACCTTAGCGCTACTTCAACGTTTCCTCTTTGTCCAACAGAGAAAAGAAGTGAGCACGTTGGTAATAAAAAGACTCAACTTGCAAATTCCTGATTTAGAATAACTAAGCAATGCAAGTATTCATCAAATTTTAAAACTTATATATGTTTCAATTCTTGGCCAGCTAATTACAGTATACAGTTTGTACTCGCTTTGTAAGAAGAAGACTTAAAAAAGACATAAAAACCATTAATAAAACACTTTTTGTTCACATTATTTAAAACACAATGTCTCCCTGTAAAGTGACACTTTGAAGGAAGCACAATAATCTTCACAAGACACAACTAATGCAAATCAGATTTTCTTCTGTCTTTTCTTTCTGTTCTTTTTTCAGTTGAGCGAATAATACGCGTGTAGTCCCTTAATCCACTTAATATGTAAAATTTCAAATGGTTTTGAAAACATTTTTCCTCATAATATCCTCCAGATGTGGAACTAAGTTGAGCTGTCAGGTTCTCTTCAATTCTTTGTCTGTCAATATTTCCCAGATGACAGTATCAACTTCCTGGTAGCTGTTTGCAACATCAAGTCCATTTTACTCACAATGATTCTCCAAAACACACTCTACAAGTCAAGCTACCCATAGCTGCATCAAACATCTGATAAAGGCTGCTGTCTACTGGAAAATATACACATTTTGGATTTAGGATGATTTTACAGAATAATTATATTGATCACATCGTCTGGCATTTATAACAGCCCTCCCTCTGCAGAGAACAGGAGAATAGAAGTGATAGTAAACCTGTGAAATTTGACTCCCAGATCAGTGACCTCCTGCCGTTTCATGTCTCTTTCTTCAGCATCAAACTTGATTGATGTGACTTACACTGCAGCATGCTGTCATATTGCCTGTGCAGTTCAAATGTCAGGCTTCTGACTCAGTAGCAACCAGCTCCCATACTGAGTGAGTAACTTTGCTAAACCAACTGAGCCATCCCAGCAGTCACACTCACACACACAAAGCCCTGCAGATCTGAATTGACACCTGGCTGGGTGCTCATCCCTGCTCCTGCTCTGCGGTGTGAGGGATTGCTCTGTCATTCAGAAAGCGGAGCAGCGCTCAGTTGCCTTTCAAAGTCTCAGATGCTTGGCCCCCCCACGACCAGACAGAAAGAGAAAGAGTCGGCCTGGCGCTGGAGCCTTGGCAGTAAGAAAGATCTGCGGTGTGGCCCCTCCTTTTTCACTGGGCTGGGATAAGCTGGGAGTGTGGCGCCTCTGAGGTTAGTGGGCTGCCTCATCGAGACACCAGCTCCATCATGAGCCTATTTTTATTCCATTTTCTCGCGTTCCCTTTTTTCTTCTCCTCTACTCAGACCTATGTTGCTCTGTATTTCCCCAACACTCGGCTTCTCTGTTTATCTCTTCACCACTGTCTTCTTCTTCTATAGTGTTGAGATGTGTTTCGGTCTGTATGCACGACAAAAAAACGAGAAAACCTACACAGCTCAGTTTCTGGTTTGGATCCCAGCATTCACTTGCTTTTTTCCCCCCATT
This sequence comes from Anabas testudineus, assembly GCF_900324465.2. Classification (NCBI taxonomy): domain Eukaryota; kingdom Metazoa; phylum Chordata; class Actinopteri; order Anabantiformes; family Anabantidae; genus Anabas; species Anabas testudineus. The sequence goes on along the minus strand of NC_046622.1, from coordinate 5,667,563 downwards.
TCTTTCTTTCTGTATTTGTTTTGCACAGACACTTGCCAAGATGGCTAGAGCTCCCTGTCACTGGTTTGGCAGGATCCATGCACAGTATATAGTGAGAGTGCTTTAACCTTTATGCACAAAAGCTATCTGTATCTACAATAGAGACATTGTAAAGCAAAATCTGTCCAGCTTCTCATTTTTTCTCCATCAAATGTTGATTTAACCTCAACATGTAACCTCTTGCATAAAGCTGCACCAAGAGGCATAATTAACATGCAGGTTGCCACCTTTCTCACACTACGCCAAAAACAAAGAAAAAAAAAGCAAGACTTTACTGTTTTTGTTGTTATTGTAATGCCCTAACTGTCAGGATTTTAAGTTTAAGGGAAAGCATCACTGTATTTGAACAGCTAATCCAACACGTCGAGTCAGTTCACGTACAATGCCGTTGCGCTGGCGAGTTTGCAGGGGGTCCTCGGCACACGGTAATGGAGTTTACCATTATAAAGCAGCTGTCCCACATCAACAGTCCACACAGACAGAGACAGTGGCGTGTTTGTCCCATAAGTGATTCTATACAAGCACATTGTGGCAACTCCTCCAGCATTTTTTAACAGCCTGGCAACAGCAAGCTCACAAAGTGAAAAGGGTCTAGACTGGTTTTCTAAACAGAGCCCCGCTTCACATTAGCTCTCCAGGTTAAAGGAAACAGTGCAACAAAGATACTGATGTACTTGTAAATAAAACCTTAATTAGGACTGGTTACCAGAACTTTACATTGGAACAAGCAGCAACTACAGCAGGTTTTCGAAGTAGTACGGGGGTGAAAATTGAGGACATGACCACAATTACCACAAACATATCTAAAGGTCTGAAAGCACTAATATTTCTTTAGCACTTTAGACAAAGTTTCTCTGGAGTCAGAAGGTGCTTGGCAAGAGATAAAGGAATTGCTTGATTTATTTAGCACCAATCTGCTTTTCTCTCAGTATCACCCATCACTCTGCTAACAGCCATAGCTAAATGAGCTCTGTATCTCAAAAAAGGAGTTTCACACAAAGTATTCTATAAGCTGTCCTGGCTGAGTTGAATTCATTTGAATAATTTACTCTGCAGAGCCGCATGAATATGGGGAAATGGTTGATCCATCAATCTAGTGTGACATGGTGCTTTTGAAAAACACAGTTTCCCCTCTGTTGTTTTTGTGCATCTAATGAGCAAGGAAATAAAAAACAAAGGTAGAGAGTTATATAATAAAAGTTTTCTTTAGTGAGCCCTGGAAAGGATTTGAAAACCCTGAATTAGTTTGGTGCTGCATGAGCATGCAATTTCCTCTCTGTCATCCACAGCGCACACGACTGACATGGTGTTCATTTCCACTGGCTTCCATCTGTGCCCACATCTGAAGATTCCCAAGGTTTAAGCAATGATTGGAAATTCACCTATTGTCCAGCATGAGCACAGTTTTGTGGGCATGTCATGCCACTCTTTCCAGTCAGAGCGCTCTGACGTCACACCATTTATCCCTTTCACCATACCACCCAAGCCTCAGGGAGACCACACCAAATCCTGCACTCGCCCCTTTGTGCAGAGGAGTGACTGCCCCTGGGATTGCTTTAATGAGCCTTATTACATACAGTAAGCCCGTAATGAACTTCACAGAAAGCAAATACTAAGAGCCGTCCCAGCCAAGGGTAGGTCATTCTGTATCAGAACTATTACAGTTACATGCAAGTTATGAGAGGTCACCAGAGAAACTCTCTACAAAATACTTCTGATTCATAAGCATCAAATCTTCTGCAGAGAAGGAATGCTATTTCTTCAAGGACAAGTGGACTTCTTAACAAAAACAAAGCCTGGATTCTGAGCATCCTTTGTAGGTTGTAGGACAAGCATTTTTCCTTTTTGTTACAGCCCATCTAGGACAAACCCCATGTACTTGACATCACCATAATGTTGAGAATGTGACCACATATTTTCACAAACAATACTGCTGTCAGTTTGAAATGCAGCAACAGTGTGACTTTGACAAAAATAAATTCAGACTTGTTTGCTGTGGTGGATTGCACAACTCAGGCAGACTGATTTTCATACCGTACGGGTTGCCTGGAACAATATAAAATAAAAAAAAACACTGAGATTTGCACACAGTGGTCTTTTAAACACCATTCGGGAAAATAATGTCTCTGAAATATTAAACATTATTGATTTTTTTAAACAAAGTTTTTAAAAAGTTGTGAGTCAAAATATTAGTGCTGCTTGAAGAAATAGCACGAGGTATTTTAAAAAGTGGCCCAGGTGGTTCACAACATAATGAAGGTCTGGAAGTTGCAATGTCAACTCTGTAGCATTTGCTACACAAAATAAAAACCTATCATATACTTTTTCTTGTTCCCTTAACGATGGCCTGCGACCTAAAGAACTTCATTCCTCATTTCCCTCTAGTCACAGCCCATGCCAACATGCCAAACCACAATGTGGACAGTGTAAAATCCTGCTGTAGTCCCCCACCAGCCCGAGTCTCTAAAACTAACAAAAAAAAAAAACAGCTGTTGGAGCTGAGTGAATGCACTGGATGAATGAAACTCAAGCTATGAGGTGTTACTCAATGTAATGCCACTTACAATAACGTATTCATTCATTTAGGCTCAAACCCAGCCGTACATCCTTGCCCTTATGCAAGTATCTGCTTGTATCTGTGTCATTGAAAGAGCCACATCTGTTAGTTTGAAGTGTCATTAACCCCTTCCAGCAGCTCTGCACTTGCTAATATTCATCACTCTCCCTGGTCCCATTTTGCAATAATGGAGCGAAATGTAACTTGCTACTTTGCAAATACTTATTTTTCACAGATTTTCCTGAAGCATTATTGACAAAAGATCATTTTGGGAAGGAGGTGATTCACCCGCAGTTAGCCTATCTTCCACTACAGGCCAGTGGGAGACACAGCAACACCCACAGACATCACACCGAATTCAGTTTAGTGTGCAGGGTGCCTTGTGTCAGTTTAATTTAATTTTCTCCAGTAAGCTCTCATCTTTAGGCACTTGTCTTACCCTATAATATCATTAGCAGGCCTATTTTATGACTTCAGCTAAAGCACACACACAGAAGAATTAGGTCAATTAAGTCATGGATTGCTTTCAGATCCCATTGGTCCCTGGGTATGGATCTGCTGTGATTCAAGCATTGTCTCTTCTACATTCATGCCAAGAAATCTTTTCAGCTTGTGTGCTTTGGCCTCATCGCGATGCACCCTTCTTCTACTGCACAAACACTTGCCAAATCCTGCAGCTTTGTCCCACCTTCCCAAACGGGGAAAAGAACACAGTATAGCACGCAAACAGCTTCATAGTTTTTTCTCCCTTGTCACCTTAAAATACATCTTACAGATAGTTTTTAGTTGCTCAAGGTATTACAGTGGAAAAACCCAGGAAACCTTGCGTGTCACTTCACCAGATACAACAAAAAAGACAGCAAATAGTTAGTTTCTCTAACCTAAATTTAAGAGTGTGACATGACTAAATGGTTCAGTTCTTTGAAATTAGTGATAAAGGCATGTCCCTCTGCATGTTATGCAACTACAACTTGTGAATTAGACCGACAATACAAGAATATTATAACTTCCATCAAAAAATTGATTTCAGAAAAACACATCGTCCTTCCTCAGACAGACTTGCATCAGTCCAGTGAAGGCTGTCTTGTTTACATTGTTGTCCACCGTGCCTGCATGTGGTTTGTCTGGTCTGAGAAAACAGATTTGTGTTTGTTTGACTAAATTGTGGGACATAAATGTTAGCAACAGTCTGGCAGTTCCAGGCAACAGGGGGCTTGTAGGTGTGGAATAAGTCTGGTTCTAGGGGGAAGTGTTTTTCAGACTGATAACTCTTTTCTCCCAAGAGGAAAAAGAAGGGAAAATTGAATCTAATCATTCTGGCACTTCATTTGGATGCCCCTGATCTGTTATCAAAACACAGGAGAGCTTGAGGAGACAGAGTGAGAGGAAGTCCCTGCAGTGAGACAAAAAGCAGGGACAAAGACGTCTGAGCAGAGCTGGAGTTTGGAAAAGAGAGACGAGGCCTTGTGAACTCTCCACTATGTCTGTCTTTCATGACAGATGCAGAGGCCCAGCCATTGACAACATGTGAGTTTTAGGGGGTGGGGGGAACATGTTGAATAAACATATTCAGTCCTCGGCTACCCCCCGTCCCGTCTCTCCCTCCAAATGAAAACCTTAGCTGATCTACAATATAGATTCATCTGATAGCTCAGTTTATAGTCTGTGTTTATACAGCAGGATAAATGTACCTTCTCTAGCCAAGAGATCATGATGTTTCTATCTCCAAACAAACATCCTCAGACCCCGCTACATGTTCCCCAGACCACTAGGATGTGTTGATAATGCTGCGTGATAGCTGAGACAGCAAGACAGTCCAAACAGAAACAGTGATGAACTCTGGAAAAAGGACAGTTTAACTCTAAGCAGTCGTTTAGGACTCTGGTTCATTTTAGGGACAGTCCTAGCTCATACTCCTCCAAAATTACAAAAAATCAAATTGGCACATTGGAGTGATGACTTGCCCGAGGAATCGATGGGGTTTCTTGTTTATGCCACTCTTCTCCCTCCTTTCCTCCCTCGTTTCCCAATATTGCCATGGTAACAAACCACTGCCTGAGCTGCATCTATGCCACTTTTGCACGCACGCAGCATGAGGTAAATCACCTTTTTTTTATAATCTGCTTTCTTTCTCATTCTTCCTCCACTCTTTGTTTCAATAATTTTCCACTTTCTTCAATTAGTCTCTACAAATGAGTCTTTTATCTCAGTTTTTCATTCAGCATTTTTCCCCCTTTACTGCTGGCAAACTTTGTGCGTGATGAATACCTGCAGTAAAGACCATCTTTTAAATCTTTTTACTGAATCATTTTGTCATTTTAAAACTTAAATGAACAGAAGATAGATCTTTTTACTGATTCTGTCCTTGTCTAAGTGGCTTGGCCCATGATGACAACAGCCGTGGTTCCCTTCCCCCATCTCTTTAGCAAACAGCCTCACCATACGTCCATGAGTTGGTGTCATGAATAAAGAGAGGAAGCAACAGGGCATAGGGCAACTTCACACTTAAAAGATGTATTTACAGAACGACAGGGGGGAGAGCACTTGGACGAATTTCCATTCTCAATAATCATTCTTTCATAAATATACAAGAAGAGTAAACTGAGGATATAGAAAACTGGAGCTGACTACTATTTGAATTGTGGCATCTTGACAGAACAAAATATTGCTCTGAAGGTAGAAAGGTTACAGTGAAGTTCATTTCATACTGAAGACAATATTTCAGAAATGGAAATAAGAGTATAAAAACAACTTAGACACCACTAACCTTGTGTGAGTGTAGAATTAATATGTTTGCGATAAGAAAAAAGGAAGGAAAGGAAGGCCTATGAATAAGAAATGGTGCAGTAGCAGCAATGACAGGGATAGTGACAGTGGAAGAGCACAGACTGAAGCTGGCTGAAATTTAAAGCCGGGAATGAAGCCTGATTATGCAGTCATATTATACCCATATACATGATGTTTTATATAAAGTTGACCGTGAAGGCATTGTGACAGTGCATTAACCCACTAAAAGTAGAGCTTAAACACTGAAATTATGCTTAGTGCATGAAAATAAAATGCTTTGTGTCCACAAATGGGTACAGTTCAGATGTACATTTCCTGTAAGATATTCAGGCACACAGATGACTGACATTTCTAATGCAGCAGAGAGAACTAATGTGAACATTATATGATGCTCACAGTGCCAAGGGTTACATTTTAGGGATGTGCTGGAATCATAATGTACACTTTGAACATTGCACACATACTGTAACAGATTTTCCATTAAATCATAACCATGAAAGGAGTATTTCTACTCTATGTCTCCACTGTCTTATCAAATATTCTGTTTGCTTTGGAGACCACACATCTTTTGGAGATAGCCCAGGAGACTTTCCAGATGTCAAAATCAACTCAATGGTTTCCCCCTGGCTTGAAAACATTATACATTTTTAATCAAAGTTTTTGTTATACTAGTGATGATGAAGCTGCCTATGTCCTGTATTCATAGTGTTGTCAGGACTCTCTGGTCGTCAAAACGTGAGACCAGCATGCTTGTGATTGAAAGTGTGACAGTTCACATCACTGATGGACTTGGAAAAGCCAGTGAAAATGGGAACAGATTAATTCACTTCCCATCCCACAACAACTAGGTAGCCTTGAGCAAAACCTGCTTTGTCACCACCACCAAGTCTGTGTTTGTACTGGGAAGCTGTGAATGGGATGCAGGAAGGAAACAAAGCACCGAAACAGCAAGTCACTGACTCTTCCTGAATTACTAAAGAGTTAAAAAGGCAAATTAGTTCAAGTAGATCTTTGAATCAGCTACAGGTCCTCCAGCATGCTGTGACTTCACATACAAAAGGTAAAATGGTACATTAATCACAATATCTGCTGTCTTAACTAATCAGAGCCAGTAAGGAATAAGTTGTTGAAAGTAAAACTTGGCAGCAGGTGACTCTTTAGTTCTCCTCAGGCACAAAACCACAGATCTGCACTGGTACACAAATCAAGATCATTCACATCTGCACACCCCCCAATTCAGTTAGATTACATGAGAGTATTACTGCTCGCCATAAGATAGCAGAGTTGTACTTAAGCAATTCTACCAACTCTGATGCAAAAAAAAAACCTCTGAAGCAGCACTAAACATACAGGTAATTACAAGGTCACTTGGTTGTACAGAAGGGTAGATGGATCTAGTGCTGCAGATGTTCAAGGAGGAAATGATACAGCATCCTGTAGCACATGACATGCATGCAACTGAGAGTTGAGGTATTTGTAGTTGCATCAGTGATATGGTGATATATGTATATTTTTCATAATTTCTCTAAAGACACAGACAGGTTTTCCTAGAGACAGCCTCTGAAACCAGATGTCTGGATGCCTTCAGTCTTGGCAATTATGCATTGGCTTGTTGAAAGCATCAACAACTTGTTTCTCCATTATCCTGGCTACTGCACTGACCGGCTCCCTGTCGGTATCGATTTGAGCTGTGAGTTGACTTCGCAGAGGCCACTACAGAAAAAAATGCACTTTTCTTTTTCTGCGCGCTTAACCATGAAGTTCTTTTTTTTTTTTTTTCATACATCCTCTGAGGGTGATCAACTTCACCATATAGTCTGAAAAAGAGCCTCTGTACAGTGTCCACAGGCCACTCACAGTGAAAACAGAAAAATGTAAGGTCAGTACATTTTTCACTTTATATTCCAAGGTGCTGCAACTCAATATGCTTTTGTCTTGATCAGATGAGACTGACTGCGTGGCCAACTTTTAACCTACTCTGAAATGGAAAGGTGGTGTAGACAAGCGATACATACTATTTTAGTTTAGCCACTGGCAGCCAAATCATATCTGTTTCACGAATTTCCCTATTCCCAGGTCTCCTGTGTTGATGCTTTGGCTCCCACAAGATGCATTTGCGAGGCAATCTGGGAGGAACCCAGGGCACTGATTAGAGGATTTCTTCCACCCTAAAACCCTGTCTACACTAAGACACATACATATACATACCCCTGGGTTTTTGTTCTCTTGCTCTGATACCACATCACACATCTTAAGTCCTGCACTCCTGCATACCAGCTCTGCCTAATTACAGCTGAGAGTCCCACTGTTCCCCACGCTGCCCCCAGGCCCCTCACAGCAACGGGCTATACACAAAAATCTAAACAAAGATTTGGCCTTTCAACATGCTTGTTAAAAGAAGCGGGACGGCACTCTCAACATGAACTCTGTAGCAGCGGACCAAATTAGCCTTATTGATGAGATACATAACCCAATTAGTCTCTGCACTAAATCTTTAAATCGCCTCCCAGTACTCAGAGAAAGTCAGTGTTAAGTTGTCTCCTTATTACAACTAATCTGTCTTCCCTTATAACACAAGGGGCATTTGTGGTAGATGTGGCAAAGGCCTGAAGATATGCAACCAAGAGTGTGAGGGTGGACCACCATGGAGCATCAGTGCACACAGACTGGGAGTCTGGTTGAAGCAGGTCTGGGTGCCTCTCTGTCTGAAGCCAAGACAGACAACTTTGGCGAACCACAATGTAAAAGTGGAGCGCCTCTTCCCACAAACCTTCTTCTTCGTGTGGCTTGTCATTTTCTCCATTTCTCACTATTATTTTCTCTGTCTTAAATGGCATGGCAAAACTACTGACTCAGTAGAAGTGAGCCAGGTACCAAGTACCAGAACATGTTTTGCTTTTCTGTTAATCAGCTTATCAACTTTCAGTCATTCACTCATTTATCAGCCACTGATTTCAGTCCTATTAAGGTATTGTTTGAGGAAGTATGTTATTTTAATACCAATAACAAAATAGTACTTGTTGCAAAAACTTTGTGTGATTACAACATTTTTCTAGAAAACTTTTTTTTTCCATCTATTAAAATAACAAAAATGTAATGTTGTAAACAGTCATACAAGAACTTTGGCTAAATAAAAACCTAGATAAAATTTCCACAAAGTACAAAGCAACCCATGGTGCCACGTGTTAGTCAGTCCTAAAGTGAGGTTCAACAAGCCCAAGCAGTAATTTGGTCCACTGAGGAGGAGCAGGGTGCTTTCATGGCACCATTACTGTTCACAAGCATCTGCAAAACATCCTGTGCCAGTGTATATTTCCTGAAACACTACATCCTATCACTTATTTCTCACATAAAGCGCTGTAGAATTGCCTAATGCCCATCAGGTCTGGTCATAAACCAAAAAAGATGTAATTTAGTGCAGGAACAGGATGATCCGACCACACGCCCTGTAACTGAATGCACCACTATTTCCATGAGCTTGTTGGGCTCAGTAACATTCTTCTCAATTGTTATTTTCAGCTGGCAGTCAGTGCAGTAGCATGGCTGGAGCAAAAGGGGACTGAGGTTTCTGGCAGACGAAAGCGATGCATTCTTTGTAAGAGTGAAGTTCTGGATATGGAGACAATTTGCTCAGCGGTTAAGATATTTTAGGGCTGTGAATATATATAGTCCATGCTTTTCTGGGGAAAAGACACTTTATTGAATGTAAAATACAACATGTTGGAAACCGGGTTATCTTCCATAATGTACTTCATCATCGTACCAAAAATGATTTGTTGCTGTTTGCTTGTGATCTGGTTTCCTTGTTACTGACTTTTGTTACCTGGCAAGCTGTCACTCAGCGTCTGCTTTCCAGTCTGGTGGCTTCTGATGAACAGCAGGGGACTGGATGGATGATTTAGCACAGATTTGCTTTGGAACAGAGCGAATATCATGAGCAGATGATGCTTCCTGATGCCCAGCTTGTTTATCAATGCCAACTGCCTTGCACATGTGCAAGGGACACGGGATGTGTGAACAGAAGGCCTGGCAGCCTTTATCACAGCGAGCCTCTTGGTCCATCTCCCCTACTCATTCATACGTCTCAAAGGAAAAGGGACACAAAGTGAATATTTGTCTCTATTTATGAAGGTCAAGGAAAAGTGTTCCTTTTCACGACCATAACACTGAGACAACGTCACTGTGAAAGCAAACACACCTGCAGTCTGACTTCACTCTGTTTAATCTCTGGTAATTTACACCAATTTCTTCCTTCTCAAATTAGATAAGCCAGGGCCTGGTCTGTTGGGAGCCACAAAGTGCGGTTTTCACTTCACTCCAGGGAGGCCTGAGCCTCCCCAGGCAGGCAGATGTGCTGCTCTCACCTGCTCTGATCCACATGTCCCCGCTCCTGAGCGAAGCAGGGGAAGTGATGAGGTTTAACTAAATCATAAAGGGGACACAGCAGTGTGGGAAAAGGAAGGGTGAAGAGATAAGAAGTCTGGACGGTCGAGGAGAAAAAGCGAAGAGAGGGAAACAGAGACAAAGACACAGGAAGAGTGAAGGAGATCCCACCCCAGAAAGTCAGAGGATAGATGTTAGACGAGGGATCAACAGCTGTATCCAGCTGCCAAGCCAGAGCTGTGTCACAGCTGCCAGAGGCTGACTGTCCCTCTGGAGACTCAAATGTTTTTCTTTTCTCTCTCTTGCTCTCTTTCTCTCTCTCCTTTCACTACTCACACACTGTTTCATAGAGACTTGTAGCCCGTGATAGGAGCTCAGCCTCACCTGCAGTCTGGCAGACAAGCTGTACTAATGAAAATTCTTGTCCCATGAGAGAGCTATATAAGCCCATCTTCCTTCCTTTGCCAGATGTGGGCAGGAAACTCCTCCAGCAATCTTTTATCTCTCACAACTTTTTCCTTCACAGCCAATACTCAGCGTGGCTGCTCTGACCTTTTGCAATCACCCTGAAGTCTTGTAAACACTGCTTGCTTTAACACTCCGTACTCACACAGCAGACAGCAGCCAACAAAGCAATTTAGTACAACTTAGTGAATGTTTTGCAAAATATATCACTAGCAGGTCATTGCCCATGTATGACACAGTAACAACATGACAGCACGTACTCCTCTCATGGAGAATTTGGACAAATAACAAATAAAACCTAGTAACACGTCAAAGCAATCGGCTATCTGGAATATGACTGTTAATCACCAGTTAATTCACAGTAAATTCCACATTATTCATCATAGAGCCCAATTGCCACAGATTCAGTGGTTTGGGAAGCAAACACCCACAGCTTTAGCTTTCCCTTGATGAGGAGCATTTCCTCCAATATTTCGTTTTTGACCAAATATCATAAAAATTTCAACCACAGTTTTCTCCTCTACTTGTGCTGTTGGAAAAAGAGGCGGTGAATTTTCTGATGGACATCTGAGCACAATAAAATGCACTTAGCTGTCTGAAGCACAGCAACTTTGACCCACACCCACACTCTATCCAGATGTACATCAGTGTTTATGTTCGCTTCAGTGCCCCTGCTAGGCCCAAGAGTAAGTGTTCAAGGAAGTATTACATTTGCAAACACGTTAAGTAGCACGTCCAGTTTCCTGCAATTTCACTATTGCCTGAAAATACTGTTACACTGCAGAGTCACAGCAAAGCTTGGTCGTTAGCAGGAGGATAAAGAAATAGGGGAGACCAAAACCAGAGTCAGCTCAACTCAACCTAAACCAGTCGCACAGGGAGCAGTCTGGTATTAAAACTGACAAGAGAACATTTCGTTTGACACAAGCCATCCCCAGAAAAATGTCTGGTGAGAATTGATTACACGGTTTGTGTACTAAAATACCAATCTGAAACTGGCAATTTCACTCATCTCCACAGTTAGTCTCAGTTATTTGCACAAAGTTGAATCCTCATTTGGATATTTAAAAAAAAAAGTCATACTGGAGAAGTTAGTGTGATTCATTACAGAGAGAAAAGTGGCAATATAGAGAGTGATTGAGCCAGTGAGCAGCCAGGTGTCCCTTTCAGTCTCCAAATCAGTGCATTTTACATACCTGTTTTGCAGAACTTTAGTTTGGGTGAAAGTGGAAATGAGCATTTTGGTATGCATTACAGTGAGAGCTGCTGGGAATATGTGGTTGACATTTTAAGAGTATCAGCAAAACACTGAGAGGAGAAAAGGTTTGTTGAGGAGCAGAGTGAAGCATAACATGGGTGCTTACTGTTTAAATAAACCAGAAGGCAGCAGAATCATTTCAAATCACGCATGCCACTTGCACTTGACATTATTATAAGTTTACTGTTGGTGAATTACTTTTGTAATTGTTTTTCTTTTTTAATATGAAGTAAATCTGTTCTTTAGGGAATGTGAAATAGGTATTATTGAGCATACAAATTAACACAAGCAGACAGAGTAAAAAAATATATTCTGGCAACGTAGACTTGACCCTGTCCAGTGGGAAAACTAGAACAAAAGCACCTCCTCTAATTACACAGTGAACACCAGATCTTTAGCTGGGCTGATGCGAAGAGCATTATGAATGTGTCTGTATTACAAACATTATTCTCTCACACCACTGCAGTAGTCATTTAGCAGTCATTTTTTATCAGACATCACACGATCAAGGACACCATGACACAGGGTATTGGAATCAGTGTTATTAGCACCTGTCTGTCGGTTACCAGTGGGTGGTCACTATTGTACAAAGACACTGTGGAAACTTTGAGGTACTAGTGTGAAAGAAGCATTTCAATCATTCATTCTTCTCTACAGGGCAATTATGATTATTCTTTTTTCCTTTTTTTTCACATAGACTGTTTGCTTTTATGTTGGCAGAAATGGAGAAGTGATTCAGAGTACCACTTCTCTGAGGTACCTCTTTCAACTAGGCTGCCTTTATAGAATTCGGTGAAATAATGAATGTGTTCGAGTGGAGCTGTATGTTACACTGCTTTAAAAGACCCTGCATATGTAGTTATCTAAACTAAAAACAGCAGGCTCCTACTGTGATCATCATTATTGTTGCACAGAAGAAATCCTAGCCAAAGCATTACAATCCTGAAGATTATCAGCATGTTTTTCAAGGAAGTGATGTATAAAGTCAAAATGTTGCCAAGGCACCATTACGACAGGAAGCACGTTCAGTGGTAAACGAACTGATAATAAAAAGGTTAGAAACAAAAATGGCAAAATGTTTACTTCTTCACGTGCAATGTTCGTCTCAGGTTGCAAAAGGGGGCTGCAGCAATGACAAGCAGTCCGTTCTGTCTTGAACACGGGGAGGTGGGTTTATAAATTAGATCTGGTCTTTTCTCACACCCAGCTAACGAGAAATGAAGTGAGATCAGATAAGAATTTGGAGAAGGACAGACCGACGGACAGACGTGGAAGCCCCCCTGCTCATGTCACCTCCGCCACTCATGCAGCACTTGTCAAGGCTCATTTCCCCCTCAGCTGCCCGGAGACCCCCTCTCGCCTTTCTGTTGGAGCCAGAACGACCCCCCGACACAGACAGAGGGACAATTCTTTACAGAGACACTCCAAGCCAACCAAAAACCATAACAATGTTAAGTGCAAATTATTCCCCCATGCAAGATTCTGAAATAACCGACTGAGTCATTACTTCGTAAGTGAAATAACACATAGGAGACCGCTGTGCCTCATTATCCCCATAAAATATGTTATAATGACATTTTATATTACTCTTCATCTCCCATATCACGAATCAAAAGCCTTCTATTAAATTACCTCAAAGAATTACTTTCACCTTTTTCACTTTCTATTATTCTAAAATGACCCCACACATTTGTAATAAAACATATACTGGCAGAGTACAAGTAAATAGTACCTCTATAGGGAATGGATGTTCACAATGCTCAGTGTAAACCAGAGTTTTTAAAATGGTGCAAGAGAGCTTCACTAGTCTTATAAATGAAAGGAATAGATGCATCAAAGGGTGTAGCAAGATCCCTCAGACTTGTGGTTCCTTTATCACGGCAGATCCATAGTTTAAATGTTATGTTTGACCGATCACAATCCAGAAAACTTGAACAGAGGCTGAAAACTAAAAACGTTGAATATTAGCAATGGTTCATGAAATACATTCCACAATGCAGCTTGTGGTTTTTAAAATGTTGTTTTTTATGTCGGAATTGATTTCCCCTCTTAAGGATGACCTATTTTCTTTGCAGTAGATGTTGCGTATTGAATTGCAAGACTGATTGCTGTTAATAGGCTTAAGTCATTATTTTTAGTTATCTTTTTCACCACATATGTAATTATAAACCCATAAACCAACTGATGTATAGCAGAAAGTGACAAAATATCACAGGCACCACTGTGGAGTCAGACTACATTAGAATAATGATGAACTGATGTGCTTTTGACCTGTGGAGGAAGGGGGGAAATTAGCCACTTCAAACGTTTGAATTAATGATCACAATATCCATATTGTACTTGATTTTTTGGACAGCATTATGGATGGAAAAAGAGGACATTGGGAATTTCATCTGCAGAGAAAAAAAAGGCAGTCATCAGATGTCTTGCTGAGATGTTTGGATGTAGAGCTGGCACCCTGAGTAAGAGCGGTCTGTTCTCACATGGCCCGCCAAATACATGTCTGCAGCAGCCAGGCAGGCCTAAGAAAGGCCAGAGAGCAGAGACTTTGAAGGAGTACTTCATAGATGGGCCTTGTGAGGCTGATGATCAAGCATGTAATATTCTGAAAGTTATGTATGTGAGCTGGTAGCTACACTTTTGGAGGCACTGCAGAGGAAAGAAAACTCTGACCATCTAACTTGCAAAATCAGGGTTTTCAGATAATTTTACTGAACTTCAACCCACATCGGAAAGAGTGATTGTAGAGCTTAACAGTTCTCCAAAGCATACATTTTTTTAATTATTCTCTGGTTCACTTTCCTAAGTCCATAATCAATTTCAGTACATTCCTCTTTTTCTTCACCCTTGTGGTCCCTATGATTTATAACAAGAGGACCTCCCACAAGAAGCCTTCATAGCTTCTATTTCTGCATTCAAGCCAGAAGTCGCGGTAAGGCTTGCATCTCCCTTCACCCCTCCCTCTCCGGAGGCCAAGCCCTGGGCCAAGATCCCATCTGCTGGGCCCAGAGTCCTGACTGCTCTCTGTGTTCAACTTCTTGATCCTACTACTTGAATACTACAGCAGGCACTTGTGAAACCGAATTTGTAGAAACGTCTACACTTGCTGATTGGAGGAATTACTTGAATAATTTACACAACTGATCAGCTCTCCTTTTGTGAGTCTTTTTTTTTTGTAAGATGGCTAAAAACAACTTGAGAACATAATGTTTTAATGAAACAGGACTTCAGTCAATGGGGCTTCTGTAATTTGTCTGAACTTCAATTCATCTTGTCGCCTATGGCCATTTTTTCTCACGCTTAACTAGCCTAATTAATGTGCCTTTTGAGAGTGAAGTGACATCTATTTCTTTAGATAAAGCCCTGAATTTGTCTCTGCCTGTGAATATGTGAAAAACCACTTTGTGTCCAGGCTGACAGAGGACTTTAAACTGCCTCTGTTACCCTGGAAACCTTTTGAGAGGTGAAGGGGAGGACAGCCAAAGAGGAAATCATCTTGGCCCAAAACTGCAGGTAAATCCTCACTAAGGCAGTTAAATTTACACAGGTTTACCATTACAAACCATTTCTTCTCATAGGAATGAAAGGAATCAGCAAAGTTAGAAAAATGTATCTATTTATCAAATCCATTTCCATTTGTAACATGTTTACAAAATCAAATCACAAACTTATAATGAAGTAAGTCTGAAAGAAAATCTCCTACCTCAAGAATGCAGGTCCCTGGTGCTGTATTCTCCTTGATGGACACATTGTAGAAATGTCTCTCAAAAACAGGCTCGTTGTCATTTAAATCCTGAAGTACGACATTTACTACAGCAGTCGAGGACAGGGGTGGTTTCCCTCCATCTGTGGCGACCACGGTTATACTGGGATTCGGGTTCATTTCATAATCCAGCTGGGAAAGTGTGGTGATAATTCCCGTAACAGAGTCTATAGTGAACCATTTGGAGGAAGCACCTCGGTCTTGCAGGATGCTGTAGTTAATGTCCCCATTGGGCCCCTGGTCTTTGTCTCTAGCTGTGACCTGTAATACAAAACTTCCTGGAAACACCACTTCGGGGATGACCTGTCTGTACACTGTCTGGTCAAACAGTGGAGGATTATCATTAATGTCAACCACCTGGATGATGAAAGAGGACTCTGCCCTGAGAGGTGGTGTGCCTGAGTCTGTTGCCATCACCCTCAATTCATAGGTGTCTCTCTCCTCCCGGTCCAAAATCTGATCCACACAAATCAGATAGATGATGCTATCCTTAGTGGTCAGTGCAAATTTTCCATCTCCTCCCTCGAGCGACACATTGACATTTGCATACTCTCCATAGTCTGGGTCAGTGACTGAGATCCTGGCTACATACTGGCCTGGTTGTGCACCCTCAGAGATTCTGGGAGACCCATCCTCACTGAGAAAGATAATGGTCATAGTGGGCTGGTTGTCATTGTAATCTCTCACATGGATAGTGACAAAGGCATTGGTCACCTCTGGCTGGGTTGCGTTGTCTTGCGCCTGTACCACCAGTTCATGAACTCGCCTCATCTCAAAGTCTAGTGGTTTGTTGAGTGTGATGATGCCAGTGCGAGAATCAATGACAAAGTAGCGGTCTGGGTCACTTTGTCTCCTGTTGATTTCATAAAGTACCATCCCATTGTCTCCTTCATCAGCATCTGAGGCGAACACCTGCAGGATGTTGCTTCCTGGTTGGAGATTCTCAGAAATTATAGCATGATAGCGGCTCTGGTTGAAAACAGGAGCGTTGTCATTAATGTCTTGTACAGTAATATCTAATGTCATCTGATCAGTCCTTTTGGGGGAACCGCCATCAAAGGCTTCCAGGGATAATGTATAGGTGGATCTTTTCTCTCTGTCTAGAATGGCATTGACCACCAAGTCGAGGTAGAGAACCTCATTGCTTCCCCTCCTGGTCTCCAAGGTGAAAGCCTGGCCAACATTTCCATCCTTGATAAGGTAACCTTGTGTTGTAAGCTGTCCTTTATCAGCATCCACAGCCGGCTCAAGAGGAAACCTGGTGCCGATGGCAGTCTGCTCAGGGATTTTAAACTGTGGTCTGTTTTCTTGAAAATGTCGGGGCATGGTCATTTATGTCATTCACCTTGATGGTGACCTCCACTGTTACACCTGTCATGGTGACTGCAATGAAGTTGTACCTATCCCTCAGTTCCCTGTCAAGAACTTTGGCGGTTTTAATAATGCCTGTGCTCTCATCTATGTCCAGATCACTGCCCACACCGGTGCCCTCGTGATCTGATATAAAGAAAAGGGATGCTGTGATACCAGGAGGAAGTCCAGCACTAATGTCACCCACGATTGTGCCTGCTGGCTGTTCCTCATCTAGCTGTAGCTCAAGGGTTCCCAGGGCCACTGGTGAATGGACTGTTATAAGCTCCAGGGCCACATACACCATTAGCACTATCCTTCTGTTCCACCAGCCTTCACGGTGAGAAAGATCCATTACAGACTTCCCAAAACCCTTGGCAGCTTTCTTCATCTCGGCTCCCTTTTAAACCTGGAGACACACAAAAAGGAAACACTGCACAATATTAAAACCTGACAACAGCAGAAGCTAAGAAAAGGTGTGTTATGTCTGCATCGAAATACAGAGTAAGTTAGTTTAAGAAAAATAGCTATGTGCCTTAAACACTTTCCCATATGTTTTATGGGCTCAGTTCCCAACCATAGTACATACAAATGGTTTGGCACATAACATTTTCCTACACTTTTAGTTCACCTAATAAGTCAACACCTAGTTCCTCCTACATACCAGAAAGGTTGTCTTTGCTAAAGAAACATCAAACCACTGGCCACAGCATACAAACTCAGAAAGGGACTTTTTGGCTGCCGCTACTGAACTCTAATATAAAAGGTGCAGGAATCATTCTTGCCATGCTACCTGCTGTGTTCACCATAGCAGTGCCCTATAATGTACATCTTGGACATTGGGTCGTGAATTTAATATTTATGTGTGCTACTACATTTACTGTAACTCATGGAGTGAGCAGTTGTGAAATATTCTTCCAGGAAGATTTAAAATATTTAACTCTCCTCAAGCAAACATATTTATCTTTCAATACTCATGGGAATTAAGAGTTTGAGTGATAAATCAAGAAGAAAAATATTCAAATGTTGATATTTAAAAGTAGCAGAGGTGTTAGAGTTCCTTGCATAAACAATAGTTACGCTCTGGCAATGGACCCACACCACTGCAGAGGATCTGTAATTGAGACTGAGAGACACTGTCGAGCAATGTGGAAACTGTTCAACAAGACTGTCACCATCTGCAAAATAATCCAAAACCAAGTGTCTGGCATGCAGAAAAACTGTGTTTTTTCATTAAATAAAGAGACAGTCTTTCAATTGTCTGTGGTCTAAATCTAAATCCATGTAACTGTACTAACTACTTTGAACTGCTGCAGAGTAAATGTAGTTTTAATTTAGAGAAAACAAACTCTAGTTTCTAGTAGAAGATTTACAAGGCTCCCCCTAGTGGTTCAACTGATCCCTGCAAGGTAACATTCAAAAGACGTTTGTGTATGTATGTGTAAGCATGTACGTGTGCACTAAATGTCTACCATGTGTCACTGAACGCAGTGCGGCGTTGTGTCTCAGCTGTGGTGGTGACAGTGTGTTTGAGTGACAGAGTAGTACAGCAGAGTTGAAAGGCTCCATGCAGTCTACCTCTTTCCCTTTTTCTGGCTCTGCTGCATTGTAATTGAGGTCTCCTGGATGATGGCCATAAGCACAAAATTCTGGAGCTAATTTCAGTCTGCCATGATTCGTAGGCCACAACACTGAAGATACTAACTTTAACACTATAAACTGATTTGAATTCAGTGCAAAGCACAGCTTGTTTAGAAATTTGACATAAAAACCGGTGCGATTATTCGACCATTAGAACCATTAACAGAATAAACTCTGAATCAGTTTGCCGCATTCATTCCTAATTTATTTTATATTCACAGAAACCATAATAATTGCAAATGAAATTTCTCATTACATACCATGCAGTATGTTGAGTTGCTTTGTGAGGGCTGTTCTGGCCAAGCACATGCATGACAGGCAGAAAATCTTGACAGCACTGAACTTTAAAGTCTCAGTATTGATTTACTTGTGGATGCACTTCTACAAAGCTTTCTCTAGAGCACAAAGGATAATTTTCAAGGCCAGATTTTTTGTCCAAATGCCACAACTGAAATAATGCATTCTCTGGTGGAACTACAGTGGAGGACCTCTGCAGAGCAGCACAGCCTAATGGATACAGCAGACACACTTGGGCAGGGTAATTGCACAATACCAGGTTGAGAAGGACATATGGTTTAAAAAGATTCAGTATGAAGTTAAAAAGAAATGTCTGTACTTGAGCCAAAAAGTTCACATTCACATACTGTGTAACAAACACTGTCAGCCCTCCCACCCAGATATCCATCATTGAGAAAGTTAATAGTCATTTAGCACCTATTCGTGTGTAGGGCTTCAGGGAAAGCAGTCCGGAAAAAAACAGACCAGAATAGCTGCTGATGGTTGAAAGCTGTTGTATTTAGTAAGCCAACCTCATTGTGGCTTGGACTCAGATGTTTTCCCTGCATCATTATACTAGATCATGGTGAGTCCCTCCTACTGGTAGTTAAACACTGGTGAAGAGTTTTGTTAAGATGATGTAACTGCTGGAGGATTAACCCCCATGTACCTTCGACAAGGACACAAAAATATTTAATTTGCACAGCATAAAGTGATTAGTTGCTTAAAAATAAAAAACTGTCAGTGATTCACTCTAATGAGGCATTTTATCAGAATATTTGAAAACTGCAGGTTCTTTAGCCCTACTAATTAAAAAAAAAAAAAGCCAGATTCACTCAATATTAAATCTGCCTTTTATTGGAAAATGTATTGAAAAAGCTGTTAGGATTCAGCTGAAAGGTTTTTAAAAGGTAAATGTCCTTCTGGATAGATTTATGTCTGGTTTCACAGACAGATAAAAGTGCTAAATGACATTGGTCTGAATACTGACCTATGATGTGGCTGTTTAATCTTTGTCAACCAGCATCTGAATTGCCTTTGATACCTTGGAGCATATATTATATATTATATATTATATATTGGAGTCAGGAGCTATGTTGTTTTCATTGGTGATTATACATCTCAGCGGATCACCATGACAAGCTGCAACAATAATGTTGCTTATCACATCTTATCGTTGCTTATTGCTTATTATATTCAGCTACAAAAAGGGAAAGCATGAGAGTGAATGCCCCACGTGATTTCAGAACGATCAAGAAAAAAATCCCAGAGTAGAAATCCTGGTGTTTTAATTGACTCAGATCTGAGTTTTAGGATACTCATGTCAACACTTTGAGAGACTCATTCATTCAGCTTCTGCTGTTGGACTGTTGTAACTGACTATTGTATTCTGTCTGCTCTGCCAGAAAATGACTGTTAAGACAATTTGAGCTCATTCAGAAAGGTGCTGCCAGAGTTCTAACAAGAACCAGGACAAATGAGCGCATCACTTCTGTTCTTCTGTGCTACAGCTACTTCACAAAACACTCGTTAACACATAAATGCATTATCATTTCTGTGAACAAAGTTAACCCAAGAAGGCTCTGAGATCTTCAGGAAGCAGTGAGCTGATAGAACCTGGAGCTAGACCCAAACCGGGCGCACACAAATGGCACCAACTTCCTGATGATGGTAAATGTGCCCCAATTCTCGGCACTTTCAAAGATAAATTGAAAACTGTGCTGGTTTCCTGTGACTTTAATGACTTGGTTTCTCAGTTGCCCGTTTGTTTCATCTGTTGCATTCAGGGCCATACTGCTCTATAGTTATGTTTCTGGTCTATTTTTATCTTTGTCTGTTTTCGTTTTTTATCTGTATTTAATGAATTCTAGAAATGTGCTATACCAGTTAAGCTGCCTTGCCGCGGCACCACGATGTGTTTTACACACATAGTGTGCACCTGGTTGTTAGCAGTAACTATGGCATTGACCCAGTTTCTTTTGAATCCTTTAATCCAAGTCAACTGACCATTTCTAAGGTTTCCGGGTTGTACATACAGAATGAAACCTCTGTTTGAATATAGTGGCTATCACTTCAGCCACTTTGGTAGCACGACTGGAATCAGCATGAAAATCCCTGGTTGAACAATCAGGGCCTCACTTCTGTATCTCAATCATGTTCAGCAAAATGTGCCAGGTTCTCATTTTTTGTGATAGCTGAAAATGCATTCGCTTGTTTGATTCTTGTTTCTCATTTTCTGTCAAGTACTATTTGTCTGTCTATCAAGACAGGCAGGCATGCGGCTTGGCAATAGGCAAGGCGTCTGAATAAACACTTCTACCTCCTTCTATGAGCCAGTCCTTACATTAAAAAGAATGCCAGACCTCTGGTAAATGTAATATGGAAATAGGATTTTTAACAGTGTAGATTAAGAGACGTGTTAAACATCATAAACAATATAGTGTACTATTTCAAAAATCATGGCAAAATGTTTTGTGTTGTTTTTTTTTGCCTGATAACATATTAGTGTCCCTTTAACTGTCAAATGCATATGTTATTATCTTAAAATAATGTATCTATACCACAATATTTTACAGTCTAAACCAAGTGTCTGCTCTACAGAGAAAGAGCACCAACACTAGCTGAAATTCATCCCATTTCATCAAAAAGCTGGTCTCAAACACAAAACTTCATCTGCACTACTTTAATTAACACAGCAAAACATGCCAAGAGGGACTCTAGTGGCAGACTACATAAAATGAGCTTCTAATTCCATGTCATGATTTCAGTTAACTCAAAGAAAACTTATGTGGTTTCAAGAACATGCCAGGCTGCCTGAGGCTCAATGGAGCCATAATGGAAACCACAGACAGAACTGCAGATTGACTGGACACAAGGATGACAGGCTTAGCACAAAGCAAACTAAAAAGCACTGAATGTTTGCCAGACTATTGCCTCTCACCAGTGTCTCATTTCTATGCCGTGCGTTAGTCTTCATTCCCTGGGCATGTAAAAAAAAAGCCATAACAAACACAGTGTTGGAAAAACACACTGGCTACTTTTTCATGGCGAGTTGAAGGTTTCTGAGGGTCTATGACAAGAAGGATCATCTCTTTCCCACAGCAAGAACAGCATGGGATAGCTCAGCTGTTTATGTAAGATGTTCTGGATTAAAAAAACACACACACCTTATGTCTTTGAAGATGATGGCATCTGATATTGCGTTGGCTGTGCAAGTGGTTGCATCATTAAAAACACATGTGCATCAAGTTACAGTAGCGGGGATGCAAGGAGAGTTTGGACAACACCACTACATCTAAGGTCACCGACCGCCTCATATGTGAGCCATCACATGCAGGATTCTAAAGACGACAGGACTGACGGGAATTTTTAAACATTGATAGCTTCCTGCTTTAAGCAGCGCTGTTGATTTATTGTAGGTGACAGAGTCTCATCACGAAAGAGAAAATCAACTCCTCCTCAAAGGCCGTGATTGATGTAAACTTGACTTAATTTACCGATGATGACACCACGGGAAGATTTCACAAACCACAGCGACTACAGCCAAGCAATTTTCAGAAATGTAAAGCAACAAGAAACTTTCTGGGTGGTGTTGGTGTGACCGTCTTGGGAGAAACATATCTCGTGTCTCTCATTGCTTCTTAGCTGTCTGAAACACTAGCTTCATCAAGAGCATATGCAAGCTACAAAGACAGGACTAGTGAAATGATTACTTCATGTGCTGCACCACGGGTTTATGACATAATCCCTGAATTCTTATAAAGGCTGTGGAGGTCCAAGTCCTGGTTTTATCAGTGCTGCTTTACTCTTTGTTTAACTGGAACACATTGGAAACTGGATATATGTCTATGGAGAAATTGAAAGTAATTAATGTATCACCAAATGTTCCCAAGCTTAAGTGGGTATTAGGTAGGAACAGAGGGGGGTCTGTGAACAGCCTCCTTGACATGGGGTGGACACTTAGCCTCACATTAATGTACCAAACTGAACTTAAACTGTTGACTGTGGGTGAGAGGAAAAACAAGCTGGCAGCCCTTGATGTGTGTAAAGTCAGAAAAGGCTGCATAATTACTCATTGATGGAACCCAGTGGAGACTTAATTAATTTATTAATTGAGGGAAAGGAACACCTATTCACGGTCAATGAACACCAGTCTGCCACCACAACAACCGTGCCGACATGTGGGGAATCGTTTGGTATGAGTTCAACTGGAGCAAAAGGGAAGCACAAAGGCTGCAGCGGCTGCAGCGGCACTCGGAGCACAATTCAATAAACTCCATAGGTTGACCAATTTGAGAGGAATGTCTCCGAGGGGCTTCAAGAAGTGCGACATGACACGCAGTTAAAATATGTGGCTGCTCTTCAAAGTCTGTGTGCAAGCCGGGGGAATAATGTGCAGTATTACACAGAACAAAAAAACACATCCACTAATTCACACTTTCATGCTATAAGATCCATGAATATCCTTATGAGCAGCTTTTGTGTGGGATTGATTGCAGCTGTAAAACAGCTGGATACAGCTGGCATATCCTAGTGTAAGTCCATTTATTAGAGGTTTCAATGCATACTAACTTTATCCTGTAACTAAAGGTAAATAAGCACCATAGGCGAATATATGAGAACTTTGTGTCCATCGCTGCGCAGAAATCTGGGCACGAAAGAGGTGCATGGAAACAAGTCTACAAAGAAGTAGGCTGCGTTCTTAGGTCAATGAGTTTAGCATCTATCCAGCCACTAGAAAGCATCCAGCTTCCTGCAGCCAGTGAGTCTCTCTGTGTGACACTGAAATGATGATGTTGTGTGTTCACTGATCAACTGCACGCACAACTTCAGTGCATCAGGTTGGATGTGGGGGGGTGCGGAGATGTGATCCGTGCTGTGATGAAGAGCCTACTCACATTCATTTGTTCTTCTGCCGTGTTTTAGAGAAAACGAGCCACCCAGGTTCTTCTCAGTTTGCCCTCATGAAGACAAAGTCCGAAGTGAAAGTTACATCCATCTCAGGAGCTTCAAACACTGATATCCTCTGCCGGTGATTCTGGAGATATTCCTCTACCTTTCACACAGCTCGCTTTGGCACTTTTCGACCTCTTGCCAGCTTAAAAAAACAGTAAAACTGCGAACTTGGGCGCAGATCAAACTTTTCTGTTCTCTTCCAGCGACGCTATCAACTTCTCGGCATCCACAGCCTGTCTGTGTCTGTGCGCGCTCGCAGACCCACTGCTGCAGCACGCTGACTGAAGCCGAACAGTGTGGGGCCGAGCAGCCGACGTCCCCCCCCCACCACCCCTCCAAAATCTAATGTATTCAACACGTGATGGAGTTCAACCTCCTGCTCTGCTGCTGCTGCTGCTGCTGCTGCCACACGAAGCCACGCCGACTGCAGCGAGGCAGCTCAGGTTCTTGCTGAACTTTGGTGCCACCATCCTATGCGTAAGGGAAGTGTAAATCAGCTGCATCACTCTCAGAAGTTCAAATAAGTGAGCGGAGTGATTACACAGGTTGGAATAGTCAGGAAATGGGATGGAGTTTGAAAACTCTGCAAACTCCAAAAGTTTGGAGTGCAATATGCATGTGGAAGCACATTTCTGTGGTTTTAAATTGGGTAAAGTTGAACCTCTGAAATGTTAAGCAGCACATAGTAATCTGGAAATTACCACGCTGCATTATATTTTAAAGATATACAGTATGTAGCCTACATATATAATACCACATCAATACATAGATTTGACATATTGCACTGAATATGAGGATGAAGGTGAATCTTTATTTCTTATTGTCAAGATAACGTTTACAGGATATGGGAACAAATGAGAACAAAGAGATGTAGAGGTTCGAACATTAGTACACAGTATTATAAGAGCATATTGCAAGTGTATAATGTGACAAGTAGTGTTTATTAAAGATATATTAAATAAAGAGTTACAGCTGAAAAGACTCTCAGGTGCCACTGTGATGTTCACCTTATATCCAGCTACTTGTGTACTTGTCAAATCTACCTCAACAGAGCCATGGCATCATAAAGGAGCCTAGCTATCATACAGACAGGGTTTTTCCTTCCAATGTTGGAAACCAAAGAGACCTCTTGGGGATGTTTTCTTCCAAGTCAAAAAAAGAGACAATGTCCTATAACTTTTCCTCACATCTTGTCAGGCTTTAAAGGAGCACAGCCTGCAGCTCCACTCTGCTCCCCAGAGGAGCTCTGCTTTTATCTGTAATGGTGCTGGAGCCGTAACCCTGCTTCTTTTTCTCGTCACTTTCAACTCTGAAAGTTATTAAACCCTTGTCGCTTTGCATTTACAGTTGATAAACAGGAGAACAACAGATGGGGCCCGTCGCGTCAACAGTCATATTTGGTGTTGAGAAACAGTTGACATCACAGTGGGGTCAATGCATGCAACTAATCATCTTGTTTTCAATCACAGTTGTTTGATTGTTGCTGTTATCGTCACTGAAACATCACAGAGACGTTCTTTTAAACTGACTCACACTTTATGATAACATCACATTAGGCAGGCTGAGTGACAGAGCAGTATGCAGTAGTTCTGCGTGTGCTGATTAAGAGAAAAACAACCTAAAAAAAGTTTGGTCAGGGATCCCGACAGTTCAGCAGTTTTGCTGGCTAACCATTTTTGTCCTCCGAGCAACCTAGTTATGTCTCCCCACACTCACTCTGTGAACTGGCTGTATCACCAAGTGGAATGACTCCCAGTCCTGTGGCAGCTTCTCATTATTACTGTGACAGCAGAGCAGAGGAGGCAAACACGTCCACACACACACACGCGGCCACACACACACACACACACACACACACACACGTCATCATCATCATCATTATTGTCAGATGACACTTATTTTTTGCTGACTCAGAATAGCCTACAGCTTTACTTCTGCAGGGACAATCATCCCCGTCATCTACACTGTCGGTCCCATATCTGTTCCAACAGGATTTATTCTGGTTAAACTGAGAGACAGACAAACACAAATCATGATTGCTTTAGTTAAAAAAATTTGATCGATAGAAAATTGTACCAAGACTTTTTGCAAATTACGTGAAACAAAATAAGACACACGTAGAGTCGTTGAAGACATAGCTGTGGTTTTGTTTTATTATTTTTCATCATGGGCGGCTGGTTTATATAATGCACTACTTATTCCATTTCTCTTATCTGTGTAGTCTGTCACCGTGCGTTTTATCAAGCAAAGCAAATGATGAATTCCTAAAGTCTTATCAAGATGCATTTTTATTGCAAATCTCATTTGTTTTGTGTTTTTAATTTTGTGAAACCAGGTGAAAAAACTCAACAAACACTGCATGCTGTCAAGTAAATTGATTCAAATATCCTGTTGACAGCGCGTTAATCCGATTCTGAGATTTCTAAACAATGAAAGATGAGAAGATGTACAGAAGCTAAATGTGAAAATGTCAGCCTGATGCATTTGTTTATGGTTTGCAAAACAACAACAAGCATATGAAGTATTGTAACGTTGAGAAATTGCATCAGAAGATCAAAGGATTGTCTGTTGCGTGTTTGACATCATTACTTCTATATGAACCATATGTAAAAAAGTCCAACTTTGGTTTCAAGCTGTTAAAACTTAATCTGCATTAGTTTCACTCACTTCACCCTTTTAGTTAATTTTTCATCTCCTTTTTGCATGAATGAGACTTCCCAGTGCATAAAATCCACTGGTCCCAGTTGATAGAGAGCATCTTGACTTCTTCTGTGAGTCATAGGAGATGCTGAAAAGAAAAAGAAATAAGATGCTGTGCTGGTGGATAAATCTGCAGTTCTACTTTGAGGTTACGTGCTGTCCACATCACAAGGCTGTGGTCATTGCAATTTTTCTGTGATGGCTATTTTAGTGACATTTGACCAAGGATTAGAGGGGAAACCACAGAGCTTGGCTCTTTTAGCCTTGCTGAAAGTCAAAGGAAGAAATAATAAACAGATCGAGTTTAATCAGCATTGAAGTTAAGTGTTTGACAGGCTGCTTTGCCAGAAGAATTCATACCAACCAGAACAAAAGTGCATCCAACCTGATACGTACAGTGTAATAACATGACAGTAGGCATGCAGTGCGTGATCTATGGATGCAATATGACTTTATCTTTCCACTATAAGTATTGAAGTGCATTATTTTTGCACTGCTTCATTCAATATTAATACAGTGGCAAACTAAATAGGATTCTAATGCCCCTACATCTTCATTATACTTTGTATAACTTGTAATGAGATAGCAAATATATACTTCCTGTCCATTAAAATAGTGACACACAATATGTCATTGGACCACCTTTAGTTTTGATTACAGCACACATTCGCCATTTCAATGCGCTTCTGCAATGTCACAACATTTATTCTCGTCCAGAGTTGCATTCACTTTTTGCCAAGATCTTGTATTGATGATGGAAGAGTTGGACCCCTGCACAAATTTTTTTCCCAGCACATCCAAAAGATTCTCAATGGGGTTAAGGTCTGGACTCTATGGTGGCCTGAAAATTATGTGTCCTGCTCCCTGAACCTCTTTCACAGTTTGAGCCTGATGAATGCTGGTATTGTCATCTTGGAATATGTCTGTGACATCAGGGAAGAAAAAATCCATTGATGGAATAACCTGGTCATTCAGGTAGTCAGATGACCTAATTCTTTGGGCACATAATGTTGCTGAACCTAGACCTGATCAACTGCAGCAACCCCAGATCATAGCACTGCCCCCACAGGCTTGTACAGTAGACACTAGACATTATGGGTGCATCCCTTCACCCACCTCTCTTCTTACCCTGATGCTCCCATCACTCTGGAACAGGATAAATCTGGACTCATCAGACCACATGAACTTCTTCCATTGGACAGTTCTTAACCCAGTTTTAGTAGTTTCATCAATCTCCTCAGACGTTTTCTTTGCTTGATTCATGCCAATAATTTGACTCTTCTGAAACAGATTAACATCTTTTCCACGACCACAGGATGTCTCTTCAGACATGGTTTAAGAAATAAGAAGCTACTCACTGCATCAGTTAGGGTTACAAAACTTTTTGCAAGCAGAAACATAATCAGCCATGCAGTAATTATCCAGTCGGAGGCACCTATTTGCTTAGTTAAATCCAGGTGGTGCCTTTTTTTTGGACGGGCAGTGTATATACTTGTATGTTTTTTCTTAAGATTTGTTTTGTTGAAGTGGGCAGCAGTTTAAAATTTTTTAAGTAAAAATATTTGGTTACAAAGTTTTTTTAATTCAATAAAATAAAATGAATAACAAAGATTATTAAATGTAAGCAAAGTCAAACTAAATGGAACTTAATGATTGTGTTATTTTATGACAGTTTCCTGTGATATTAGGCTTAATCATCAAACATAAAATTGTTACTAGTTAATTAAGGGTAAATTTAACTTCCTAGCATCCTCGTATTTGTTCATTCTTTTAAAATGCTGGATCAGTTTCCCAAAGCAAAACACAGCATTAGGTCTTTACAGAGGGCCGTGGAGGGATATTTGATGGAGAGACCACAGTGGTGTTTTCGAGGGGGTTGTGCTCGATCAGAGGTCTAATGTAGACTTTTACTGAGACAAAACACTAACCAGAAGCACTAGTGGACCATTTCCTGCAGATTGCTGTTCATCTGCATCTGAGGAAACATGAGCTTTGAAAGATGTGAATATGACACAGTCATAATTATTCTACAGACTTTGTATGAATAAAAGTAAAACTGCTGACTTGTTAAAGTTGCCTTATATTAAAGCGTATTTCCATATGTCTGTTTTGTGTGTGATACTGCATGATACTTCCAAAGGACATTAGATATTGAGTGAACATGTGGTTTTCATTTGGTTAAGAAGAATTCTGGGAGTACCAGCTCTTCATCATCTTTTAGTTAATCATGATGTAAAAGCTCTTTTATAGATTTCTGTTTAGTGTTACTACTGCTTCCCGACTCCAGAAATTGCAACAATAAATCTTCCATTCAAAGAAAAAACAAATCAAAATTCTTTGTGATACCTTAGACTGGATCCTGAAATGAAGGCCTGCAGACTCATCATATTTCAAACAAGAGATATTCATAACTTGAATTTAGAGCAGGTTGAAAGGCAGACTGCAGTGAGGAAGTAAGTTTTGGTTATCATAGTTACAGTTATCTGCTTGTTCGACCAATGGACAGAGACCAAGTAGATTAAAATAAATATCAGCATCCAATATGCTTTTTGTTGCCCACAGATGCATTTATGAAGCACGGTAGGGATATATATACAGTACATCGTATATGTGTGTTTGAAAGTGCTGCCTGCAGAGGTGATCCTGTCTCCACGCTGCTGTTGCTGGGTCAAACCTCCCTGTGAGGTTTGAAAACTTTATTATTTTCTGCCTAAGGTACCAGAAAAAGGACATATCTGTTTCCATTACTCTCACAGCTATTTACTTAAAAATACTCCTTATCTAAATCATCACGGACATTTATAGTGTTTGAATTTGTTACCACTGTTCTCTATGACTTATAAACTATAATCTAGTCCGCACTGTAACAGAAGACAAAGCGCAGAATTTGTATTTTCACCCAGGAGTCAAGGCATAATTTTGGCAGGATCGTGCTCTTCCTCAACATTTAGTGCTCAGGGGCCCCTTGGGAGAGCTGTGATTGTGCTCAGCGAGTCTCAGGTGTGCATGTGTGTGACTAAATAAATACCAAGCAGGGCTCTGCAAATGAAGACCCTGCTTGCTCTGCAAATACTTTTGTGGATTTAAAAAAAAAAAAGCTTAAAAAAGTCTGGCTAACCACAACAATATTGTGGTTCTCATGCCTTCTCTGACAACAAAGCCAGTAAGTTGCCTGCAACTCTTTTGTTTTTCTCCTGCATGTTGTATGTAGATGGGCCAAATCTGCTCATCTACTGAGAAATAAAGAAAAAAATCCTTAACCTTTAAATAATGTAACGTTGCGAAACAGCTACAGGCTCTTAACCCTGTGTTTCTGGGCCTTTGTTTGCTTGTGTATCTTTTTAAATCCCGCACCGATCTGTCTATATCTACCATGGTTACAGTATTTTCATGGTCCACAACAGAAACTGGTCTCTTTAAATGTACCCCACAGGACTATACAAACTGCTGCAGCTATTGAGAATTCATCTAATATTTTTGACAGGCTAAGTATAGGATTGAGAAGAAAATCAATAAAACTCACATTTTTCCTCAAGCCATGCAGCAAAGAACTTTCATTGTAACCAAAAGGGTTGAATTGAACTCTTAATAATTCAACATGTCAGCAATATGAACATTTTGCTTGAAGATGCAGCTCTTTTGTGATTAGTAAATCATGCAAATGGGTGCTTCTGAGATCTAAAGTGAATATTAAATTATTCAATTAATCCAAACATAACGATATGTATTTACAGTACAGACAAAAATGTTCAGTTTTGCTTCTAGATACTATACAGCAACAGATCTGCCTTGGACCCTTGCCCAGTTAACAGCAGTCTGGCTTATAACAATGACACCCACTTCAGCAAGTCTTTTAGGCTGTCCACAATGAATGCTTTCTAATTAATACACTATCAATCACACAGTCCAACATGTCGTTCTGCTGCAGGATGGAATTCCTCAGACATTGTAGGGAGTCTAACTAATTCTGATGGAGGTCACTTTTATTCTCCAGGAATGCATTATATTGTTAAGCAAAGGAATGTGCAGCATTGAGAGAGATGCTCTGGAATTCCCCAAACAATTAAATTGTTCAAGCAAACATTTCTTTGAGGAGAGAAAAAAGACAACTAATCTCATTACTCTACACTTCACAATGCTGTCACTTGACAAAGTTAAGAAATGACAGACTTTACTTTTTTTTAGTTTTTTAAACGCACCATAGCAATAAGCCATAGAATCGAAGAAAACGACCACTTTCGGGGTCAGCACAGAGAAACCTGGGTAAATTCCTCCATCTTTTCACCAAGACAGAAGACAAAGAACTCTACTCTGTTACAACAGACCACAGGGGCTGATCAAAACAGTTACCAACAAAAAGGGTGTTCATGATGGAGTGAAAGGATTAACTGAAATAGTATATATTTATGGAAACTGTTTTTCCTACCATGAGCCTGTTGATGTAATAATTTTCTTTGGCAGATATGAAAGTTTCAGTTGGTTCCACAGGAAACATAAATGACCCACACCCTCCGATCACCTATAAATTATAACCCTGTACTGTGGCAATGGGAGCAATTTTCTCTACTCGTGTCAATCAAAATCAACAAACAAAGAAAGGATAACAATACTGACAAAAAATGTGTAAAAAATAAAATAAAAAGAAGCCCATGACCTTGTTTGAGTTAACAGGAAATAAAAAAAAAAAAACAAGATTATGAATGTGCATGTGTTGTTAACTTTTTAATCAGGACCACATGCTGAAGCAGGCCTAATACACACAGTGGCTGGAAGACGTCTCAGTGTCATTATGCTCCACACGAACTAGACGTTACCAAGATTCATTGAAGACATAAGTGCAGTTTTTTCTTGTTAAGGCTATCAGCAGGATTTGTTTTATATTGTGGTTAAGCTCTGAAAAAAGTGACATGTGCTCAAAGAATGTTGTTTTGCCAGTTGTGTATTTTGGGGGTAAGGCATAAGCCCTCAAGGCTGCTAACTTCACCAAGAATTTGCTCAAGGGTCTCATATGGTCATGCTCATGAACAAACATTTACATAACAAGACACAAGGCTGAATAGTTACATGGTAAATAGATCCTTATGGAGATGCAAATACAAAACGTATTTTATGACTTTATGCTTCAAGCAATTCAAAAAATAAAGTGAAGTTCTAAGTTAAGTAAGTTATAAAAGTATTTGCACACAGGTTGTGTTATCTGCTTTTTTTTAATCATAGCAGCCAATTTGATTGCTTGACAATTAAATATGACGCTTATAGTGAGTGGCTTGTTTTTTGAATAATGTGCATCCACTTAATACCCAGTGAACAGATAAAGAAGGAAGTGCTATTGTCATCATCATTCAGCTATGAGAAGAAACCCCAACAGGAATATGGGGCAAGAGGTCAAGTGTAACTGGCCATTTGTCTGAGGAAGTGCATGCAGGAAATATGCCATTTTTTGGACAATTAAGTAAAGACCATCCCTCACCAGAAACCAGTAGTGTTGATGGAAGGCAATGGAAGCAGTTTGAAACCTGGAGAACTGTATATCCTCAGGGCTTTTTAAAATCCGTCCAGCCTGGTAGGATCAACAACCTATTCTATAGTCCGGTACACATACTGTCCATCTGCTCATTCTCAGACTGCCATAAATTTATAGTGACTCAAAGTCCACAAGTTTCAAACATGCACGTCCACAGGATATTACTTCTACTAAATAAAATAATAAAATAAAATAATTGGTGGAAATGATCATATGAATATGTATAGCATAGAAGGCAAACAGAGTTCTCATCATATTGTCCCTTTGTCTACTTCTAGATCTCTGGCCTATCCCACTGCATGTCCACCTTCCCTTTGTTTCGTTTTATTAAAGCTCATTCAGCCATGTCCCCTTCCTCATCTACTCACCTGGTTCCTGCATAAATACACATCCCCTCTTATATTCACCCTCAGCCAGATTGTCACTGCACTCGATGCTACAGACTCCCCAATCTCTCATTGGTTTCTGCTTCTGTTTATGTACAGTTGATAGTTCTGCCCTCTGAGCTGGTAACTGCACCACACACCTTACAACCTGTTGTTTTGTACTTGGGTAGACACATTGAGGCTTAATAAAAATGTCAGGCTGGTATCTTATCTGGTTTCTATACACTCTTGGGAGATTAACATGACCATTATATGCCATAAAAGCGAATGATTTAATAGCTGAAATGTTACATCCAATGCCATATAACTGCAGCTAACCCTCTGGTCAAGTCCGCAGGGACCTTCACTGCATGTCGTACACCACTCTCCTCTCCTACAGTATGTTTCCCATCTGCCTCTTTAGCACCACTATCAAATAAAATAATATTTAAAAAAAAACTGAAAAAAACC
Organism: Anabas testudineus; assembly: GCF_900324465.2. NCBI lineage: Eukaryota > Metazoa > Chordata > Actinopteri > Anabantiformes > Anabantidae > Anabas > Anabas testudineus. Next base: position 5,635,028 of record NC_046622.1, on the reverse strand, counting down.
CAAACAATTCTCTATGGACTCCAGTATCTCCGTTGTGTCTGTCCTTGGGACAAAGCCTTCAAATTGTAACGACTTGCATCTTGCATTGGCCGGGCTCAGCTGCGGAAGCTAAGACTATTACCTCATATTTATACTGTGAGAATTGCTGGAATACAGTGACATCAAAGTGCAAAAACACACAGCTGTGATGATACAAATCCATAGTCTAAAGTCTGGGCAAATGGTCAGTTATGATCTATGACTTTAAATCACCCAAATAAAAAGTGCTTCACTGCTTGCATGCAACACAGCCTGTTGTGTAAAATAGGTCTGTCTTGGGAAACATAAGAAATGCTTGTCAGGAATTTAGGAACAAAACAAGGGGATTAGAGATCCAAAAAACACAGGATGGAAGGAGAGAGATGGGGTATAAAGGTGATGGGGAGTACATCGAATATATAAACGGCCCATGGGAAGATGCTACATCAGTATGTCAAGTTTTCAGCTTTAGTCATGCACAGATGTTCATGAAGAGATTTGCTATGATACTGTCAAAGCCATATGTGCTTTGGTTTGCACAAACACTATAATCAGTAGCACTCTATAAACCAGCTGCTGAGGCCACAGCTAAAAATAAACAGGCAAGGTTTCATATTATAAATTAAAGATAGTTGTGCCAGTAGAATCATTTTAATGGTGAAATTATTTTATAACCTCAGATACAGTAAATAACCACATCCCGTTTTTACTCTGTGATGACTGACTGAGGTTTAAAACCCAAATTCTTTTCCTGAAGTACAGGGATTTAATTTGTTCTCTGACTCATTGGTTGAAGTACCTAAAGCCAACGCCTGTAGCCAAATAATTAACAAATGATAAGGCTGTTCTATGAGATAAAGTAGTTCAAAGTAAAGGGGTGAAGCACGGGATGCAAGATGAGAAGGCAGCACTTGGCTTCTATACGTCAGTAAAGTCACAGACACGACGCTATTGTAGACAATGCTGCAAACCTCATATAAAAACAAATCTAGACCTTCTCCAGCTATCCCAAAAGAACACTATAAATAGAAAAAACAATCCCTACCCAAAAAATGCAATTATGTCTTAGAGATTTTATCATAAGATTTATCATTAGTGCCATTTAACCTTTTAGTGAAATTTTATTTAACGTGAAAATTAAAACCAACTCAAAGCAATAGATTGGGTATGACTCAAGTTCAAATAATAATGTTCCTTTTAGTCTTTTAAATCAAGAGATTGGTAATTATTAAAACATCACGCACTCACAGAAAAGCCTAAGAGACATTTAATACTGTCAGAAAAGAGCTGCTACATCACATCTGCTAACTGATGTACAAGAAAATACAATTCATTCTCCTTATTCACCTGCTCATGCTGATCTACACCAATCTACAGGTACTAGAGATAATAAGTACCTCTGGAATAATGCGAGCAGGATTTAGCTAATACTCAAACTATGCAATTAAGGAAACCAAACTCTACAATTGAAAGGCCTTTGGGTAAAGACATGGTCCCACATTAAATCTCTTTGAAGACCACCAGGCAGCCAGAGGACAGTCTGATGATGGAGAGACTGCAAAAGTGGTGCAGACATGGGACTTCAATAATGTAGGATCATCTAAATTCAAAACAAAAAACAAATGCATGTGAAGGACACTGATGTTATCACGACCCACAAGTCTTAAGGTCCTAACTGATCACTCTTAGACTGCAGGGGAAAACTTGAGGAAGGGATATACAGAAAGTAAAAGCCAGAGTAAACAGAAGACATCCCTTTGATGTACAGAACAAAACCATTTCATTCATGAGAATGGGGGATGAGGGGGTCACAATGAGGGTACATCACGAAACCTAGCTTCCGATGTCATGCTCAGTGAGCCTGGGCCAAAGATGTTGTTTTAATGGTGTGCAGAGAGAGGGAACAGGCAGAGACAGCGGAGGGAAAGAATAACAGGGTGTAATATCCACCAAAGTGTTTTTCTAATCACCGCAGGGAGCCCGTAGAAGCAGAAGACTCTCCAGACCATCTCAGGTCTGGTATTAACATCATATACAGTGCATCAATATGTCAACTCTGCAATCACTCTGTAGGTGTATTCATGTCTATGTTTCATTAGCTTTACACGTCCACAGTGGATTCTAATGTGTCATGTGCAAGACCGGACACCGATTTACTTGCATTTTTCATGTTCTATGAAAAAAATAGTATCTAAAGTGTAACAGCAGAATAATAACACTATAACAATTTAATGGTAAAATTCTGAAGAGAACAATGACGATCAGATTTGCTCTTCTTTGTCTGCTGTTCTAACGTGATAACGTGATGCTCCCAACTACATAAAGTACAGTATATGAAGTTTAGGAAGTAGTATATGGAGATTAGCACTAGTTGACATTTTCATTATGAATGTTTTCATTGTTTATTCCTTTATACACTATCCAGCCAAAAAAAAAGTCTCCATCTGGATTTAACTAAACAAATAGGTAAGAGCCTCCCATTGGATAATTACCGCATAGATGATTATGTTTCAGCTGCCAACAAGTTATTTAACCCTAACTGTTGCAGTGAGTAGCTTCTAATTTCTTAAACAACCATGTCTGAAGACACATCCTGTGGTCGTGGAAAAGATGTTTATCTGTTTCAGAAGGTTCAGATTATTGGCATGAATCAAGCAAAGAAAACATCTAAGGAGATTGATGAAATTACTAAATTACTAAAATTACTTATAAAGAACCGTCCAAAGCATTATTAAAAACTGGAAGGATAGTTGGGAACCATCATCTTTGAGGAAGAAATGTAGTCGGAAAAAAATTTTAATATTGAAAATAAGAGCATTTCCAAAAGCCCAATGCGAAGGGAACTCAAGGGATTGGGACCAAACAGCTGTGTAGCCTTACGAAAAAACACTTGTCAGTGAGGCTAATTGGAAAACAGGCTTCAGTTTTTTTGGGGAGCATAACGCTTGGACTCTGGGGCAATGAAAGAAGGTCATGTGGTCTGATGTGTCCAGATTTACACTGTTCCAGAGTGATAGCAGCATCAGGGAAGAGAGGCAGATGAAAAGATGCACCCATCGAGGCCTAGTGCCTACTGTACAAGCCTGTGAGGGCAGTGTTATGATCTGGGGTTGCTGCAGTTGGTCAGGTGTAGGTTCAGCAACGTTATGTGAGACAGAGTCCAGACTTTAACCCCATTGAGAATCTTTGGGATGCGCTGGAGAAGACTTGAGCAGCGGACTCTCCTATCATCAATACAAGATCTTGGCGAAAAATTAATGCAAGTCTGGACAGAAATAAATGTTGTGAAATTGCAGAAGCTTATTGAAACAATATCACGGTGAATGCGCGCTGTAATCAATACTAAAGGTGGCCCAATGAAACATTAGAGTGTGTGACTTTTTTTTTTTTTTGGACTTGCACTTTATATTTGTGTTTTTGTGTTGGAGTGGAGTAGACACTCTAGTAAAGCTGATGTTGGAATATGGAATCAAGAGATTATGGGATGTTGTGAAGTGTCTTGTGGTAGAATTATATCAACAAGCACCACATCTTGGCAAGTGTTTATTATGTAAAATATATAAAAATGTTCTCGCCTCTATATCATCAGTGGGCACAGACTATGTGATATTTAGTGGTTCACACTCACCCATTTGGAAAAAGAAAACATTTTTTGCAGTTTCCCATAAGTATTTTGCAAGCAGCACTGTTTTCAATCATCTTGCTGAATAGTGACAACCCACAAGCCAGTGGCATATCCCAAGGCACCAAACTAAATCTGGGTGCAGCACAAACAGTCTAAATTTAATAGGACTTCAGAAAGCATCCTACTTCTCCTTGTGGTGAGTTACTCTGAGGAACAGAAACATCTGTACCTTACGTGAGATGGTCTCCACATCTGGTCTGAGCCCTGATTGTTTAAGGGGTGTAGGCATGCACCAACAGCTGCAACCAACCACTCCCATATGTTTCTGATAGGCAAAGTGTCTAGATGTTTGTTAGGCGTAGGGTGATCTTTGATCCCTCAGCAGCGTTGGCCGTAGTGTTATCATGAGGAGGGCCTGTGAGGCTCTGAGAGACACACAACGGAAGCACAAAAACCTCACAGAAGGGCCTGTGGTGCACTGTGGTGAAAACAAGGATGGTAAAGTGACTTCAGCTGTGGAAAAGAACTCTTTGGAAACCACCCAGCATCTCTATCCAGACCCAGTTGTGTTACTGGCATCATCATAAAGGCAGTAAACGCATAAATATAGTATATACCTGGTGATTTAGAGTTGCATCAAAAGGAAGGAGAAAAGTGTGTAATCTCCAGATTTAATGAAAAAAATGGAAATCTCAGTTTGTAATATATTTTGTAATATATGTTTGAAAATATCCATGTTAATGTTCAGTTTCTATGCTGAAATGCTTTTTCCATCATCGGTCCTGAGTGGTGTAGCACATTGTGGCATGGAACAGACCAATGTCATAAATAAACCTTTTTCTGTTCCACTGTAAAAGGAAAGAAACTTGCCCTTCTGCTGACACGGTCACTCTGCCTCAGCCACACGTGCCTAAAGCCTCTTTGAACTAATCAACATCCTGCACCTACATCCCAGCACTATAAAGCACTAACTATCCCTGTCAGAGTTTTGACAGGCTTTGTACACCCACCATTCTGCTTCAGAGAGATGGTATTTTAGGAAGTGGTGTGCACCAGGCCAGAACTTCAAAAATAAACATGGCATTTATGAACCGGAAAGGGCTTTGCATTGCTGTGCCACTCCTGCTTCCTCTCTTATCCAATATAGCTTGGTCCCAATGCAGGAGCACTTCAGCAACAGGTCCTAATGAGGCAGGACAGCACATTTTTCTCTCATGCATTAAATCACCATGACATGAGGTTAAAATTCACAGCATTTTAAAGCATGTAAAAGGAAATGATACTGTATAACTCATGAACAAAGAAAAGGCCACTGTGGTGCTGTGTTTTGAATTCTCTTCTCCTACACCTGTGCAGCATATTTAATGCAATGTGCATATCACAGTGGTGCACTGACCAAAGAATCCATTCACAAACAGTTGGAGATCTACTGTTTGTGAATGGATGTGGTCAAGTCTCAAAGGGGAGACTGGCTAAAATAAAAAGCCACTGAAGTCAAGCTGAGTGTAAATGTTGACATCACATTCCGTTAGTCCATCACTGAATCTCAGATGCATTTAAAGGTCAAATTCCAGCTTGCTGCTCATCAATAACCCATAAAAGCTATTTACAAATTCCTGAAACTTGAAAGAAGTACTTTTCCTATTTCCATAATGCTAATTGTCATAGATTCAAAGATTTTAAAAAAGAAGAATTACTGGCAAAAAACCCCACAAAAAACAGTGCGTAACCTTAAAAACATTTTGATTTCACAACATTTCCTTATAAACATCACACGATTGAGATTGATTCCATGCAGCCTAACCGTAAATGAGGAAAGACCTCAATGTTAAATCACTGTCTTGTTTGTTTGTTACGACTCCACATAACAAGTAAACTGAACAAGCGGCTGGAGGCCGTGATGTTTTCAGGTTGTCCCTATGCACACACGTCCCTTTCTCACGAACATGATATCTCAAAAATACCTCGAAGGGAATTTCTTCAAATTTGTCACAAATGTGACGCAAAAACTGATTAAATGTTGGTGTTCGAAGGTCCACCACGGCTTCACTTGTTGTTTGGAGCCCTACAGCTGCAATGCAACAACTCCAGCTTTTTTAAAATATGGTTCTTTTTAAATAAAAGCGTGGTTGAGCATTATGGGCTTCTGCAATTCTAGAGTCAAGGCATATGACAGCCTAACGTGATAAATGATCTCTACGTGTATGAACGCAGTTACAGGCCGAGTTTTAGCAGAAATTATGACACCAACTTTAAGTAAGTTCAAGTTTGACTTATGATGAAAAACATGAAAAGTCACTGAAACTCATTTCATCAGGTTTGACAGTCAAGTCAAGTGATTTACTGGGATCATGTCATCTTACTACAGCTCTGCATTGATGATTATAGAGTTTTCAGATATTTCAGTTGCAGTGGAACGTTTCACTCATATTTAAGTTATTTTTATATTATTTGACCGGGTTTTACATCCCTGCTCAATGATTAAAGATATATTTTAATCTGTTTTGCCATGCCTTAGAGGTATTCCTTCAATAAATATTCTATTCGGTGCATTGCTCTGCGTGAGCTGACAATTACAATTTGATTAAGTTTGCATCGTAGCAGACAGGCTACACAGTTTTAGCATTATTATTTTTAAAAGTTCTGGTCACAGTTTCATTTTGTGCGCCCTTAGGGGATAACACAAGACTTGTGTCTCATAACTTCTGATGTTTTCTGTAAACAAAAATTATCTACAACAGCTTCATGACAGCAGGGAGTTGGGGAGTTAATAAGTGGGTCCCAATGTCTTTGAACTATGTCCCTAGAATGAGTGTGTTTGACAGAATATTAGAGGAGCTGTGTAATCATATTGTCAAAACTGACTGTATCAACTCAAAGTGAAGTGATACGCCTTGTCCTATCACAAATAATTCAAAGAGTTTTGTATCAAGGCATTTGCCCAATTTAAGATCTTTATTCTAAAATTGTCTTGAAAGTAAACAAGTGTTTGGTGGTTTCAGCACCACAGGCAGCTGTGTTTTAAAGCTTTTAGAGCTGTGAGTTATAGTCAAGTCACCAGGATTCCAAGTAACATCCCTGACAATAGCAGACTGCTTGAATGTAAAATAACTGTGTCTTCTCACAGTGTCTTTCTATCTCACAATAACCCAACTATTTAATCACATACAACTGTGATGCACTCGTGTCTGAAATGGATTCACAAAAACATTTCTGGATGGAATTTGATTATTGAGCTTTTTGTTAGGGAGGACAGCTGCAATTTGCCAGTCTACCTGCAACCTCAGTTACAAGTGTGAAGTTTGCATCATGTGGGTGACAAGTGATAGTGAAGTGAAATACACTATGCACACACATACATCACACACATATGTATTTGGCCCAAACATATTATATTATACATATTTACTCTCAAACCAAGCAAAGGTGACCCCTGGTGGTGGTCATGTATCTAAAAGAGCAACTATGTGCATGAGATAATGTCAATAACTGTGTTTTACACCCAAAAAAGACCTTTTAAATGCTTTCTGAATAGCGCTGAAGTCTTTGAGTCAGTTTAACAGCAACTCTGAGATTTGGTTGGACAGTGCCTACAAAAGCTTATTGAAGGAGTAACTGAGAAGAGGCTCCACTTTGGTGAAAAACCACTTGCTCTTCAAATAGGCTACAAAGCTAAACCACAACTATGTGAACATGGTCTCAGTAAAATATGTTTTCTCCAAAATTATTATCCTGTAATTGAGTGGAACTAAAACAAGGCATGTTGAAAACTGAAGATCATAAAAAAACTGCACTGCGACTATAATCTTTTCCCCAACTTTACAAAATGATATACAGTTTGTAGTGGAATGTGAGTGTCAGAGGTTTTTATAAAAATAAATGATGTCTGTGTTATCTCTGATGTAGCCCTCCAGCCTACATAAATACTTTTCAGCAAATTATTCAACAACAATGTACATGTTACTGTATATACTGTAAATACTTACCTGTGAAACAGAAACAGCAGGTAGAACTACACATATATACATGTATGTTTAGTGGGAATGTGAAATGTATTAGCATACTGTTAATTTACCCAAAGTTAAATGTAGATGAGAATAAACAGGTTATAAATTAGTATTAAATTGTATAGAGCAGGGTTATCAGGAGCTAATAATTGCACCTATTATAAATGGACTACATTAACCTCTTCAGACTGCTCTTCTTCATGTTACATTTACTGTGTTTCTCCTAGTGTGTATATAACTTTCCAATTATTATTGCTGTAAAAATGTGCATTATAATACAGAACAGACCCGTGTTGAAGAATTAACAGCTTTATAAGTAGTGCAAACTTTATTTAATAAGATTTTGAGCTGGAGGGTGCAGGAAAGCTTGTCCTCTGAAGAAAGTAGTGTCTGAAGCATGCGGAACTAAAGTTCAGCGGCAAACGTTTCCGACCGGACGATGGATTTGTCGGAAGGAGTTCTGTTTACACCACAACGTGGGTCCGTGTGACAGAACTTGTATGTATAGTATTAAAACAGTAAAAATAGAGCTGTAGTCTACTAGAAACTGCTGTTGTTCACATTAAAATGGGTAAAAAACGCCGAAGCGAGGACTCGGCAGAGTCGAGCGCTGCGGTGAAGAAAGTTCCGGAGTTCAATGGGACTGTATTTAAAGCCATGCTAAAGGAACCCACCACAGCCATGAAAGGTGAGTTTACAATCACGTTATGTGTTGTTATTAACGCATCTAATTTATCTCTTATATTAGGAGATGTATTTATTAGTATTTCAACCATTCATGCTCGGTTTGATGCTTTGTCACCCGCAGGACTGGAGAAATTCATATCCACTGCTAAGAAGCTGCCATGCTCGGACTTGTATGATGTGGTTGAAGGTTATATTAAAATCTCAATGGAGTGTGCAGAAATATTCAAATTGCTGGAGGGGGAAAAGCATACAGAGACTGAGGTAAGCTCAGGTGCTTTTCTCAGAGGATTATTATCTGTTACCTGAGGAGCAAACTGTTCATCTAATCCTGCTTCTCTCCAGATGATGCTGATTTTTGAGAGCTTGGAGATGATACTGCTGCGGACAGCCAGTGACCTGTCCCACTTCAACATGGTTGGCAATGCTATTGTGAAAAAGACTGTTTCTAGCTATATGAAACTTCTGCAGGGATCTTTCCATTCAGAAAATCACAGGTTTGACTAAATGTATTAGTACAGAGACCTCATTGTCAGTCCTCACTGTGAATTGGATTTAACATTGTCCTTTTATTGTGCACAGGTTGGTCCGTCATTGCCTCAGTCTAATGTCCGCCTTGGTGTCTCAGAGCTCAGAAGCTGCCAGAGAGATTTTAAGTAACATCCACATCAACAAAGCACTGGCTGGACTGGCAAAGAGAAAGGATAAGAAGGTGCTGTTTTCAGTTTTAGTGTGTATTGGAGTTGTCAGGTTGATTTGTGTGTTTACATTCTTCTCTGTAAATCGTCCAGGGAAGACCAGATGTCCGCATGGCTTTCATCCAGTTTGTGTTGTCCTTTATGGTGTCTGGAGATAATACAACAGTTGGACAGATTTTGGAAATTAAAGGTAAAATCTAGATCTGTATTAGAAATTGCACAACAAACTGATAACTTCACCATGTTGATCACATGTCAATTTGATGTATCAGAGCTGCTGCCAGAGATCCTGAATACAGGTCTGAAAGAGGACAGGATGTCCATAGTCAGTCTGATTTTGTCCACACTGAAGACTAGAGTAAGTGCCCATCAGATCCCTCTTTTCATTTAGAAACAGTTTATGAATATGGTGTCAATATGTATTGTTACTTCTCTTCTCTATTGTTACTGCAGGTTGTCCTAAATAAGGCCATAAGCAAAACGCAGAAAGTACGTTTCTTCACACCTGCTGTGTTGGCCAACATCGCGTCGCTGTATAAATGGAATGGGATTGTGGATGCAACAACTGATGATAACAGAGTAAGTCATTTGGTTTTTGTCACCTGTGTTAAATCAAAGCCTCCATCAACTTAATTCACTTTACAACATGTGCATCTAATTTTCATTTATTTATTTATTTATTTTGAAGAGCTCCGAGCATGCTGGGATATCAGTTGTCCGGGAACTTGTTCACAGTTTCCTTCTTGACTTGTGTTGCTCTCGTAAACATGGAATCAACTTTCATGATGCCAGCTTTGGCACAGTTGGAAGGTGAGTCATTTGTAGGATCTCAGATTTACCCAGTAATCTTCTGCAAACTCCTCATACTGAGTGATAAGTTTTATTTTTTACAGAGCTGGTAACATTGTCTTGCTTCAGTTCCTGGTGGGTCTGAAGCAGGCCACAGAGGATGAATTGGTGGCAGAGCTGGTGGTAAATGTGCTGAAAGCGAGTCCTGATATTCTGGCCAGATACTTCAAAGAGACTCAGTATTCTTACACTCCTCGCCCTAAAAGTGCTTGGCAGGACAACGTCAAGTTACTTAAAAAGGTAACTACTGCTATCATATGGGAATCCCAGCATTAACTGATGTCTTGTTTGCCTATTCTAAAATCAATAATGGCCCTCCTGTCTTTTTGTTAGATCTACGAGGCCCAACCAGAGCTTCCCACAGTCTTTCAAGCTCAGGAGGTTATACCTGTTCCTCGCCAGCTCTCCATGATTATAGCGACGTCGCTTCCTCCCGTCTGTAACAAGGCCTTCTTCACGCAGGGCCTCAGCGTGAGTAATCGAGTCTCTTAAAATAAATGAATTGTCTGTTGTCTGTTGAATTGGTGCAGTAAATTTTAAAAAATGTGTTATAATAGGGAGTACTGTACATTGAAAATGTCTCCTCTTGTATCTGACAGCTTGCCAACACAGCTGTGCAGCTCACAACTCTGTCCATGATGAGTTTCATCTTAAAAAGAGCCAGCAAGAATATAGAGTACCTTTTGGATAAGTCTGAGTGGCAGAGTTCAGATGTATGCATGCCCGACATGATGGGGAATTTATTACAACAGTACAGGGAGACACTCAGCAAGGTAAGTTCCGGCAAGTGGTGTTTTAATACCCATAAATATTAACTAGACACCAATCAAAAACAGATTTTTTGATTTTATGGTTTGTTTCAGATTTTGCCTGACATGACGAGCATTGTAGCAAAGTGGCAGTCACTTAGCAAGAAGGAAATGACAGGTGATGACAAAAACAAGACCAAAGCTGGGGAGAGTGCTGAACAGACGGAGAATAAAAATAAAGAGCCTGGTAATAACTTTTACAGCGCATGTATTTATTATGAAAAGTCCAGTAAAACAAAGGGAAAATCAAAGCAATTCAGTCTGTTGTGCTTTATTTTGAACAGCTGCTGAAACAGCTGAGGTCATCCTGCTCAAGGCTCTGATTCTTCAGGTCATTTGTCTGTACCAGAAAGTAGTACCACATCTGGTCAGCCAGTGCAAATTTGACTTCAGCAAGCTCTTAAAAGGTAATGCTCCCTCTGTGGACTAGCAACTATAGTTGCTTGTGGAGGCAACTGTAACTAACTCAGTATTGTTCTGCTGTTTTTAACAATATAGTAGAGTAAGAGTTGTTTTTTTACCACCCTAGGAATTGTGTCAGAGAAGGGAATGAGGGAAGAAGTTCCCCCAGTTTTGCAGTATCAGATACTACAGTTGGCTTTAGATCTCCCTGCAAGCAAGTTCTCCTGGTTCCGCATACAGGTGAAGAACTCATTCTACAGTTTAATGTGTCGTTTTCACTGATGGCTTTTTGAAGCTTTTGCTTCTCATCAGTAATGTTTCTAATGTGGTCTATATTACTTTTCTCCAGGATGCTGCAGATACTGAATCACCATCTGGAGAGAAGTCAGTACTTTATCTGCTTCTCAAGATGTTTGTCACCAGCAGCAACAGCTACCTGAAAAACTCCACACAGATGCTGGTTCTCAAAGTAGGAACATTTCTTCTTTTGTTGCTTTAAGCCTTCAGTACATTAGAGACATAAATATTTAGATATTTGAAATATCTTTATATTGTCCAAACACACAGGCATGCTTCAATTTCAATTTAGATAATATTATTCTGCAATTAGTGGGATTTACTGTATATGGGATTTTCTCCATACATCAAAAAGACGCCTAATTAACATATATTATATTGAACAAAAATGAAGCTTAACACATTTATTACTTCATCTGAGCAAATGGCATAGTTTCTAGATATGTTTGCAGTTCTTCATCTACATCAGGTACAACAGTTTAGTACTTAACATTAAGAATAGTAGTTTTTTCATACTGAAAGAGCCTAAATCATAGTAGGAAAAGTCTCAGTCTTGATATTTAAGAGTTTTCAAGTCATATTACCACATTTCACTCAACAGGTGCTGAAGGACAGTGGGGTGTTTGAGTACACCTGGACTGAGCTTGAGCTTTGGCTCAACCAGCTGACCAGAGTAAAGCCAAACCAACAAGATACTGTCATCCATTTCTTAGAGAGGGTAAATCCACATTGATAAATCATCTCTGAAAAATGTTGTTGGTTAGACAAAATTATACGTTTGGAATCATAACATTGTGGCCACAGTTAATCATAAAATCCGGGTCTCTTGCTTTAGGTGTTTGTCAAAGTGATGTGCAGCTCCTACACATACACAGATAAAGTTGCCAGCCTGGTGCAGGAAGCAGCTTATCTGCAAGCTAACCTGACTAATCAGGAGGGCGACGCTGCCAGTATCCCAGTCTCACACATTGATGGTGAGCATGTGAAGATGGAATCCAAGTTATTACCTTGAGCTTATGAATTTAGGTTTTGCAGTTTGTCAATTCTGACAATTCATGTTCCAGATGTCCTGGACATGTTGGATGTCATCATGGAGGGTAATGATGGCGAGATGGAGGAGTTCGGGCCATCTCTGAGTGAAGATCTCATTAACCAAACCTTCCCCTTCAGTGTGGTGGTTCCTGCTGCTCTGGAGGCCAGAAACAAGCTGCCAGCAGACAAAGGTAAAGTACTCCTGCTTAAACTGGAGCAGACAGTGCACATATTCAATCAATGTGGAGACTAGAACCATTTGTTTCAGGTACACCAAAAAAATTCAGTTGCAAAATCAAAAGTGCTAAAAAACACTGCAATAAATCATGTCCTGGTTCTTTCACTCTGTTTTATGAAGTGTTTTGGAAGACTTATAATGTGGTATGTTGTAATGTTCATAATCATCTGTTTTCTCTTCCCTCAGGAGTGGTATATGACTACTTGTCTGCCGTGCTCTCAGATGTGCTGCACTGTCAGAGAGAGCCGCTCCCTCTCTGTCTGGCTCTGATGCAATACGATAAAGAGCTTGTATCCTCTGAACACACTGCTACTCCTCATCCATCCATTGTACACCTTCATCAGTATTACTCCAAATGGTTACCACAGCAGTGCCGGGAGGAACTGGTTAGTTTTTGACAGCGTCAAGTAACTGTTTAATTTAATGCATTTGATTTGTTTATGTAGAAAATAACTGTTTTTATTTTCACAGTTCAACGCATTTCAGTGCCAGTCAAAAGAATTGCCATCCCCCGTTTCATTCACTGCACTGATGAAAGCTGCAAATATCCAGGGACCGAGCACTTTGCTTGAGGACACCTTCACAAAGAAAGTCCAAGAAGTTCTAGCTTCAATGTCTCTGACAGAGTTTCCAGTAGCAATCAGGCAGATTTTACTTTACATCAAATCAACAGTGGAAGACTTTGGCACGGTAAGACTAAAAAACAAGCTCAATGAACAGGGACATTTTAGTTAGAAATATGCACAACACATTATATTTTTCTGCACAGTTCACCAGTGACATAGGAATCAACCTGCTGAAGACCTTCATGGAAATACTCCGGGATTTGGTGACAAAGCTGCAGGACTTTCCAGTGACCACAACGTCTGAGCCCTCTGCAGAAAACTTGCAAGAAGGATCAGATCTTTTCCTGGAACCCAACCAGTCGTCCACGGTGGAAGCCAACAAAGAGAAGGTTAGGAAAAAGTTCAGCTTTTATAGTAATTGTCTGTGGCCAAGAATATCAATTTATTTTCTAGCATATTAACATTTAGTATGTCTTATATGGCCCCTCTGTCTTTAGATCCTTGTTTCAGCACTTGGCTCCATCTTTAAACACCCATGTTTGGAGCAATGGTTTCTGGCTCTGGAGCTGGCTGCTTTGCCTCCTCAAACTCTGAACCCCGTGAGACTAAAGCACTTGTATGCTCAGCTTAATGATGACACGCTGGACCTGTTGAAGATCTGTGCCCCCATTCTACGTGATCTGGGTCACCTGGAACTTCTTTGTAGCTACATGGGTGCTGTGGAAAAAGCTGTACTCATGGAGCTGAAGGAGAAGAGCTCCCAGGCTACAAAGAAACAGTCCAGACCCTTTCATGCTCTCCTGTCTCTGCACAGCTACATGGACCCCTGTAATCTGAGGGAGGTGATCTCCAAGCTGCTGCTCCTCCCCCAGGAGAGACTCATCTCTTCCAGCAGAGAGGGTGCACATGCCCAGCTTAGTGTTTATGGTCATGCAGCATTGCAGATCTTAACAGAGTATAAATCTAACTCTTCCCAGGACGACAGCACCTTTCTCACACAGTCACACCTTCACGGCTTGGGAACCCTTCTGTTGTCCTGCTCCAGCCCTGCGCTGGACGCCTTCATGCTGCAGACTTTATCTAGTGAGCCAGGTAGTGCCAAGCTCATCCACTCTGACGTGCTGCTGCACTGTCTCCAACGACCTCTCCCAGATACCCAGGCAATCAGCTCTCTTCTACTGAAGAACTCCTCCACCCACCGTCTCCGCTTTGAGGTGTGGTGTCTAGAGCCAGCAAACATGCAGAAGCTCTCAGACCAGACAGAAACATTCATTCCACTGATTAATACCTACTTACAGATGGCAAGTAGAGAGGATCCGGCCAGACCACAAGATGGTTTGTATTAAAAAATAAGTTCTGTATTGTCAAAATGCATGCAGCCTCTTTTCCTGTCATTGTCACTAATGATTTGTATATTCTTTTTTCTTGTGTTTTTATAGTGCAAAAAGAAGTCTTAAAAGCTCTCAAGCAACAATTGTTTGCAAAATTGTCCCGATGTGTTCTGGAAAATCTGGCAGAAGACACTGGAGCCCAGCTTGTGGAAACACTAGCCAGTCTGATCAAGCTCTCTGCAAACATCAAGGACATCAGAGATTTCATCAACAGTCTTCCCAAGGTTCTTCAAAAAGTGGACAGCTTTGAAAGGTGATAATAAACCCCTATTAAAAAGAAAACGATTAGTGTCAGAGTTTGTTAACTGAATGCTGCTTTCTCTTCCAGATGGAAACTCGTGGATGTCATCTCTGAGAAACTTGCTGATTGCCCAGAGGAGCAAGAAACCTGGAGGAAGTCTGTCACAGCTTCTGCTCTGAAATGTCTCATCACCTCTTACAGTCAGTCTAAAGATCAGGCTACTTCTCCATCACAGCAGGAGCAGAGCATCCTGGAGAGACTGCAGCGACTCCTAGTGGGTTAACTTTCCTAAAACATACTCTCTAATTTTACTTTTCAGCATTTTATAATTTGTCTTCTTTCCTCAGACATCAGCTGAAGACGTCACTGCATCTGAATGGAATAGTTTTGTCAAGAATGGATTAAAGTAAGAAATGTGTTATTTTATTATTCTTTTTTAATGGTCAGTGTTTAATAAATAGCTTCTCATCAGATATTTTTAATGAGTGAACTAAAAAAAAAAAACAATCTACTGTAGATATCGCTACAGAGACCATCACTTCCTGAACACTTTGAGCTGCCTGGTGGAGGTGATGTACAGCAGCAGTGACCACCAGATGGATCTGATACCTTTATCCACGCTTCACATGATGAGCAGCAGCCATTCTCTATTCCTGCCCACCATGTTGGACTCTGATGACGAGCCTAGCAAATATGAGGCTAAAGGTACTGTATCTGAGATAAAGATCAAATCACAAACCTGAAGCTGTATCCCTTTTTTATTGAACACAAGCACATTTTTGTTCTCATTTCAGAAGCGTTAGTGTCCCTTCTTCTCTGCTTGGTGAAAAAATGCCCTACAGTCTGTAACATCAATCACTTTGTTGTACTTTTGGGAGCATATGGAGCTACGCTGAACACTTTAGGTAAAACATGAAGTTTGAGGATTTGGGGAGTTCGTGCGTTTGTCTTTTCTTCTTACATCTTTTTGTTTTTCAGATCAGAAACTGTTACAGCTTCTTCAGGAATATGAAAAGAACCATGTTAGCCTGGTCAAGTTTCAGTGAGTTACATTTGTTTTTTATGTTGTACATGTAAAAAGTGCAGCTCTTTTTTCTTCAAAACACTAAGTGTGGGTTTCCAACTATAGATCCTTCCTGTGGGGCCCAGCAGCTGTGGAGCACCACAAGACCAGGAAAAGCCTTGGAGCTTCTCTGTGGAAGCAGGCAAGCTCAGATGACCTGTTGGCCCTGCTGAAAACTGACAGGATGCTCAAAACTATTGCACACTTTCCCCAGCACCACAGAATCATCCCACAGGTCAGACTTTACTTTCCAGAACAATAGTTTTATAGGTTTTGATAAAGGTCCATTTCTCCACAAAATGTGTTTTTTTAATTATCCCTAGCTGTGTGGATGGGTTTTGAGAAATTTTAGTTTAAAGCTGTTTCATATTAACCACAGTGAAGATCTATTCTGGAGGACCACATTTTTTAATTATAGTTTTATTACTTAAAGGAACCTATATTTATATATCAATATTCCATTTTGCTCTTTTACAGGATGTTAATGAGCTGGTGATCAGTGGAAACGCAGGAAAGGACCCTGGGAATGTGTATGATCCCCGCTTTCTTTTGCCTCTATTCAGTGCCATACTGCGGCCAGGTGATTATATTTTACTGCTGTTGGTGTTTTTACCCCAGTTATCAGTTACAGTCATCAATGGTTAACTCTGTGGTATTCATCTTTCCCTATGTGACAGAGTGTGTGATTGACTGCCTCAAGTTTGTATCCAGTCATGCTCTTGGAGTAACTGTAATGGCTCTAAGTAGTTACGACCCAAATGTGAGAGCAGCAGCGTACCATGTGCTGAGCTGCTTCTACCAACACCTAGAGGGAGCTCGGTTTAGAGAGAAGAGACAGGTGAAGCGTCATGGATGTAGTGTGTGACTATTGCATGTTTGGAAATCCCCTCTGGATCACACTGATCTTGTTTTTGTCAAACAGCTGCTGTATTTGATGGACACAGTGAAGAATGGAATCCGACAGAAGAATCAAAGACTTCCTTTCGTCCTGACCACTTACATCACAAAAGTGGCTCAACAGATGCTAAAACCTGGTGTGTAACCATGAAAACTCCGCTTTTTTCCGGACCTGCCCTGTTCAATACTTTTATCTAAAGTAAAATTTTACCTTTGCCTCTTTTTGTTTCTTTTTCTCTGTTGTCTCTATTTTAATATTGTCTGTGGCATTCATGTTTGTTCTTTTTTCTTGTTTCTCCCCATTTTGCAGAGGACCACATGTACGTGGTGTTAAACAGGTTTCTGCTGTCCCATCAGAGTCTGGATTTTAGAAGGGTCCCTGAGTTCTTTAAGCTTTTCTATGGCTTTGACTTGGAGGTAAATCATTACACCAAACTACTAAAAACTGTTCCTGTGTTTTTTTTCCTCTGCAAGTTAATCATGTTTGTCAGATGTTACCCCGAATAGATAAATGACCGACATAATAAACTCTTACATCAACAACATTCAGCCTTCATCTGTTTGTGTTGTTCAGCTTAGACTGTATCTTTGTGGGGGGGTCGGCCATGGCAGTGTCACTGAATGTTTTTGTTTGGTTTTTTTTCTGCAGCACAAGATTGAACGTGAGTGGATCCTGAATGTGCTGCAGGAGGGGATAAGTGATAGACACTGCTACGACTTGTGCGACCAACAAGGCATCTTTCAGAGCCTTTTGGGGTTCAGCAGCAGCCCCCTGTGTGACGAACACGCCCAGGTACACCCACTGTGAGAATCACAGTGATTCAATATGTGGGTGGTGAACTCAAGCAGATGGGAGATAAAATAGTTCAACTATTAAATTAAATTAATAACAGAAAAATTAAGACCATAAGTCGTCTGAATTACCGAATGAAAGCTACAAGGTCAAGGACAAGGTGATTGATGCTTGTTATGTCTAAAACACATTTCTTTCTCATGTATTTCTCTACCAGGCACAGATCATCACAGTGTTGTGTCAGGCTGCCCGTGTGAACAAAGCAGCTTATAGCCTCACCAAGAGCTGCGGAGTTCTAACTTGGATAA
Source organism: Anabas testudineus (assembly GCF_900324465.2). NCBI lineage: Eukaryota > Metazoa > Chordata > Actinopteri > Anabantiformes > Anabantidae > Anabas > Anabas testudineus. Next base: position 5,617,110 of record NC_046622.1, on the reverse strand, counting down.
TACAAGTTGTTGAAAAAAGGTACAGTCGAGAGTCAGATGCTGTTTTAATTTTGGCTCTTTACTTTTAAATAGTAATATTAAAATATTCTATTAATCAGTTTATTATTTAATATTAATATTTTATCCTCCTCAGAAACCAAGACCAGCAGCTGCTAAGTGCCATCATAGATCTGCTCCATGTGCTGTGGTTCACCAACCTTGGACAGAAGGAGATGCAGCAGATGGAAGGTGCCAAAGCTACTGCATCCACAAATGAGAAACCTCAGAGCTCACCGAAGTGTCTCCCTCTCCCACTTATCAGTGAATTCCTATGTGTGGCATCAACTCTCAGCAAACACTTCAGGTAAAGCACCTTTCCTATCAGACACCTACAGCAATGGTGAACAATCACATTTAGACAGTACATTAACTTTACCCACAACCGGTAATTAAATGTTGAACTGCTGACAAAAGCTGATATGATAAATGATCGATGTTTGTCTGATTTCTTTTGGTTGAGGATGTCTCTGTTTGTTTGACCCCATCCTGTCAGGTTGGGTGTGAAGGCCGCTCAGCTCAGCCTGTTTCTGCAGACACTTTGCTCTATATTGAAGCACCATAGGACAGCTCTCAATGTCAACAAGCAGGCTGACCGGTTCACACTACCCCCACAGCCGCTTTCCTGTACTGAAGTCCTTGCTCTGCTCCTCTGCTGGGCCTCTCTGTCCCACGACACAGCACTCCTTTCCCAAATCCAAGCCTTGTCTGAAAAGCACAAAGTGAAGGACCTGCTGGGTGAGTGCCATTAAATGTACTCCTCAATACATGCTGTCTCACCAAAGAAGTCTTGTCAATATTAATCCCCACAAATTATGATTTATATTCAGGGCCCACAAGACAACAATAATGAAAAATGTATGAAAAAAGGTTTAAGAAAATATGTGATAACATTACATGTTATAGTGTTTCTGTTACAGTCACTGGAGAATTTTTTCTGTTTCACAATATGTATTTAATATCATTCTTTGTATCATAATGGAATAATAATTTTTTTATCATCCTCTCAAGGGATGGGAAGGGATAAAGCCCGAGGTAAAAGCTCCTTTTCCCAGGCCCACAAACGAAAAGAGAACCTGGCAGAGGACACCGACACTGAAAAACAAGACAAGAGTCTCCTGACAGAATGTAAATTTTACCTCAGCAGCATCTTTGTTCACTGGGAACCTGTGTTTCCCCTCTCTGAACCCCAGCTGGCTCAGCCAAGAGACAAACTGGATCCCAGTCGGTTGGCCTGCGATACTGTGCACCTGCTCACCAAGTGGTCCCTGAGGTGCTTGGTGGAAGTCTCATATGATGAAAACAGAACTGAAGAATTCTTGTGCTGGCTTGAAAAGACTGTGATAAAACATAGGGAAATCGTAGATGTAATGCTCGATCCAGGCATGAAAGCAGATCTCCTTCGACTCCACCATCAGGCCTTTGAAGCTCAGTGTCACTCTGGCATTTCGGCAAGAATGGAAACCTTCCAGAGATTTACCAACATTATGATACGCATGCTAGAGGCAGAAGGTCATCTCCCAGAGTTGCATCAGGCAGTCATCTCTGCCTGCCTGCCAGAAGGTGCACATGATCCATGTAGATGTGGTAAGGTCCTGACACCTGACAAACTATCTGTTAGAGCTGATGTGCATCATCTTCCTACTCCATACTACCATTAGACATAACTAAGAGTTACCCAAATGTTCAAAGCAGTGATCCCAAATCTTTATTTTAGAAGTGCCAAAAATTATTTAAATTAAATACGTTTGGTATATGTGTCCCATGACTTATATTACTCTTGAGCAGTGAACTATGAAAGTGCCAACATTTTGCAACATTTATTGTAAAATTAGATCATATATATACGTCATACATATGTACATCATTTGCAATGTTAATTATCATTCAGAAAGCCATTCAAAGTGCATCATGAAGGCCTGTCAAACATTGCTGACTGTAGAGTAAGACGTGAAAATCTGCCATCAGCCACTGCAAAGTAACTTCAGTCTCAAATAAATATTGACAATTAAGCATAATATCAGCGAGTCTACAAACATTTTCAACTCAACATGACTACATATCTTCTTCTTTTTTTCCATCTTTTAAAGATTCATCATTTGTAAAACGTTGCATTGTAATTCAGCTAAACCTCTTGTTTCCTCCTTTCCAGAAGCTGGGCTATTTCTGATTTCACTGTACATCCATGAGCTGTGGAGCGGATCTTTATCTGCAGAACTGTTCATGTCTCATGTCAGTTTGGTGACCAGAGCAAAGTGTAAACGACAGAAATCATCCAAATCACTGCCACAGACGGCTATCAGAGACATCTGTAATGACATCATCGCTATGAAAAGTTAAATGTGACATCTGATCAGAGAACTAATTATAAGAAAGCCATTCCTTTGCTTTGATGCTTTGTTTGATTCCTGTAAACTAATTGAAGACATTATGTAAAATCCTGTGTTATAAAAGGCTGAGAGTAAAAATCTTTTTTAACATATGGTTCCTGTATAACCTCATACTTTTAGCATCTAGTGTTGACATGTACACACACTGCTAGTTAAAGTACAACATAATAGTTACTTAAAAACGTTTGAATGGTCACAAATGTTTTCACCACATCATCTTTTCTTATCATTTGGAATTTAAATTTGTTGTCCATCACCCAAAATGTAAACATTTTTTGTCACATCCATAACGAGTGCCCTCATTTAGCCTCAGGTCAAGCTGTTGATAGCCTGTGTCTTCTGTTGATGTGGGGTCGCCTGCAATAATGACAACAAGGAATCATTTTAAAGTAGAGCTTTGTAGGTTTACCCTCATTTAGAACACACACAAATGTATACACATGCACGTTATACTTACCTTAGCAGGTTTCTGCTACAAGACATTAGATTCAAACTGAGAAAGAGGAATCCCACAAAGGCAATCAGAACTATCCAACATGTAATGACAACTAAGTCTGAAAGGGAAAAAGAAAATTATCTTTCATGTCACAAAGAAAAATGCCAAAATGTTAGAAAGCATAAAGACTTACATTTATTGTATGTCAGCTTGCTCTCATCCACAAATACGGGATCAAGATAATCATAATAGTATTCCCATTCATAGGGAACAGCACTGGTAGAGTTCGTCGCTAAAGCCATCATCTCATTTTGAGAGAGAAATAAGTTTTTTTTCCCCCTAAAACTTTGGAATCACTTTTGTTTCTAATCTATGTGGAAAGCTGATCTTTCAGCAACAGAGATAAATCCCTCTGACCAGCACCCTGGTAGGTTTGCCTGCTTGGCTCCAGCTGTTTTTCTTCCTGTCAGTTGTGCTGACGTAGATACAGCAGATTCATGCAGTGTGATCAAGAAGGACGTTCAGGAAAACAAACAAAATTGAGCAGTTACGTTCAGTAAAAGTTCAGAAAGGACACAGAGAAATGATATCATAAATAAATGTCAATTATTATTTAGTATTCCAAATAAGAAAAACATTTATGAGCAATTCTAGGTATATTTATTTGTATAACCAATATTTGTTTATCTTAATTTACATGTGTTTATTTACACATTTGTTAATATGTTTACTTTATATTTATACATGTTTGTTCATTTATTAATTTAAATAAGGAGACTGATGAAAGGGTTGGGCACTTTAGTGCAGTCGGGAGATTGTAAACACGATCGTTTACAAAATGTTAAAGTTCACATTATTCCAGTTCTCGGGAGTCTGAGATAACTCGTTAGAGTAAACATAATATGACAGGGTTATGGTCAGATTCATTCCCGCACAAGGCGAGGCGAAACACATGTCGACTTCCGAGACTTGTAATCTAACAGCAAGCTTTTACAAACAAGGTAGCGCCATTGCTTTTTCCCTGACAAACGTGAAGGCAGCATTGTCCAGTGACATCACACGCTTACGCGCAGTCGCACACGAGAAGGAACCGCGAAGCCAATAACGTTAGCATTCCGGAGCTTTAGCTAGCAGCAATGTGAGCCCCTCAGAGTGATCAGACCGAGCATTTCAATTGTGCTAGATGTTATTAAGCTACGTTTATGACTACACATGGTTATGACTGGCTAGGGGAACGAACTCTGTACATTCATCAACCGAATTCCAGTATAACAAGACGTTATGGATGCAGTGAACGCGTTCAACATGGAGGTAAAGTTTGTTCGCGTTTTATCTTCGGTAAACACGAAGGCTAACGTCAGTGCTAGCTAACTAAGTCCTGTCACTTCGTTTGGGTTTGCTAATGCCTAGCTAGCAGTGGTTATATTCTATATAAAGTATGTAATTATTTTGGGGGAGAGACTTTAGTTCGCTGGTCGAAGTCTGTTAAAATAAAAACCTGGTTTGATTGGTTTTGTTAGCCACTAGCTTAAGTCGAGCTCAGTGTGTAAACGCTAATGGTCATCTGTTAAGGCCCGTGATTAACGTTAGTAAACATAATGCTACGACACTGAGAGCACGATGAACGGGTAAATGAAAATGACAGGATAACAGGTTATAAAAGGGTTATTAATGTCATGCTGTCAGTTTTAAAAGTAAATGTCAGCGCTGGTTGAATCGTAACCCAGTGACCGACTGGTCAACGTCACTGTTGCTTGTTTTGAGGAGGTTGAATATCGTCTTTCGTTATTAAGCCCACACAAATATCGGCTACTGAAGCTCTGCATTTAGTAAATGCATTACATTTGTTAATGTTACCACCTGATGTCTCTGTCTGTCTTGTTTTACTGCCTTGTTGAATGTTTGTATTTGTGGTTGGTGGACAACTGGGAGTGGTGAGGTCTCATCTGAAGACATGATATCTTAACCCTCATGCTTCTTTTAAAACCTGTGACACTGTCATTGATCATAATTCACTGTAAAGGTGATAATTGTACTATGTTTATTATTGAGGTCATATGATTTCAGGAGGTGTTTCTAATGTTTATGTAAGTAGGGAGTTGTACTGGAGTGCATTATATTAACATAGGGGTGGCTGACCTTGGTGCTCGTTTTCCAACCACCCCTGCACTTAAACCTTGTGATTGGCTCAACACACCTAATTCAGGGAAAGAAAACAGACTGACTGTGTGTGGCCAAAACATTAGACACACCTCATAATATAACGCTTTCCAGTACAATGCCACAACCCATTAGTACTTTAATAATGTAAAGTGTATAATTATCATCTTTCTGTAAATTTAAAGGAAAAACGAAACATTATAACCTTTCAAAAGTAGAATTTATGGCAGACCTACTGTTTTGTATTGCATTGGGTTGTACAGGTGGACCTAACTGGCCAGGCTAGTACATTTTAAAATTGTGAAGAAAGATTGAAAAATTAGGATTATTTGCCTTTGTCAAGTACTTAAATTATATATAGATTTATTAAAAAATAACAGTGCAATATCACATGGAAAGCCCTCGTTTACACTCTTCTTCTTAATTTTATTTGGGTGGTGTTTGAGGTTACAGAATTTAATTTTCTTTCTTTCTTCACTGAGGAATGACTGTAATGTGCTGTGATATAGTGGTGTCTCTGTTGCTAAGTTTTAAATAAAGGACACAGCCTGCTTTCCCAAGTAATTCTATACCAGTATTTTCTGTCAAAATTGATTCATATTTTTTTTTAACCTATCAGTTGTTCTCCATGATTGACATGAAGCCTCCGATATCCCGTGCTAAGATGATGTCTGTAACAAAATCAGCCATCAAAGCTATCAAGGTAAAGTGAATACAGTAGTTTTCGAATTAAGGAGTGATTCATGCAAGTCGTGATCTCCTTTTTGGATGTTTTGATTTTAGAATTAAACACTGTTTATTTGATTATAATCAAACTGTTATGACTAAACTCAACATTGATTTGTAATATGCAGTGTAATTAGTAATGAGATATTACTTCAGAGAATTTTCCTTGTTGGTTAGACATTGCTCTTATTGTTCCAAAATGTGTCTGTTAACTGCTAAACTTTACCAAAAGGACTATTATATCTATAAATAATAATTTTCACATTATCTCATCTTCAACAGACAGTAATTGCTGCTGACCAAACCTACTTAATCTTTCAGTGAAAGTCTAGTTCATAATTCATAAACTACAAAAATAATTTAGTAACTGATGACTAACTTGTCATCAGAATTTTTCACTGCTGTTCTGGACCTTTGTGATTATATCCTGCATGACCAAAAGATCATAGTGTGCTGTGACTTATACAAATTCTTGTCTTTTATTAGCTTTACAAACATGTTGTCCAGATTGTTGAAAAGTTCATCAAGAAGGTATGTACCATAGAGGCTGTTATTGTACAATATATAGAATATTTAAGTTTAAATATATATTATAATATGTTTTGTTCTTTGTTTTGTTTGTTTGTTTGTTGCTCCATCAGTGCAAGCCAGAATTAAAAGTCCCTGGCTTGTATGTGGTTGATTCTATTGTTCGACAATCACGCCATCAGTTTGGTGTTGACAAGGATGTATTTGGACCCAGATTCTTGAAGAACTTCACAGACACCTTCCAGAACCTTTACCGCTGCCCAGAGGATGATAAGGTAATCTAGATTTGTGCTGTTGGTATTTTGCATTCTTAAAATGAACGATAAAAGGAAGTATCTCAGGTAGGGTCTTCCTGTATCTTTATTAGAGCAAAGTTATTCGCGTCCTAAACCTGTGGCAGAAGAATGGTGTGTTTGACATGGACATCCTTCAGCCTCTAATGGACATGGCTAATGAAGTTGTTGTACCTCCCCCTGCAATGGAAGGTAGAGCAATTCATTAAAACGTTGTGTTACCCAAGAGTAAAGGAAAAGTGAAAGAAAGTGAGATTGTAATTTATTCAATGTTTGATGAACTGCATGCCATGGTGTTTTGCAAAGGTGTCAGTCTCTTTCTTGTTTCTGAACAGTTCCTGCTGACCCACAGCCAGAGATCCAACTGCCTATAACTAGTGCCTCAATTGCATCTGTTGTGCCCCAGCTACCCACTCCTGATGCCTTAGCTGCTGTGGCACAGTTGTTTCAGTCTCCCCATGGTCAGGAGGTAGGCAACAATTTGACAACAAATCTACTACTATCACACTGGTATATAAATGTATAAATTCTGTATTATAACATTTCCCACTTCCTCTTGTAGTTGCAGAGGATGCTTCAAAACTTCCAACAGGCAGACAAGACCTTAGCAACCACCATGTCAAACAGCACACCAAACCCACCCCAGATGCCTGTGGCTCATCTCAACCCGTATAATACACATACAGAAAAGAAAAGCTCTTTAGCCGAGGTATGGGCCTAGGTTGTAACATAAGCTGATTTTGGTCATACATTTTACAAATCACATAAATTACATGTTTAATTTACTTAAATATATTTTCTCAGAAACTCCTTGACCGATTTGACTATGATGATGAACCTGAGGAAATCATAACTATTGATGGCAGTGCCCAGTCACAGTGAGTTATTTTCAGATTTGTTAATCTCACTCACTGCTACAATATTGAATACATCCTGGCGACTCACTCACACTGTTGCACTCAAGTGAATTTTCCATTCATACTATAAAAAGTGCAGACATTGTCCTATACTGATAATTAGAAATGTCACAGATTAAAGAGTATGGCCGCATATGAAGGGAAACATGACAAAATGTTATAATTAAACACCATGTTTACAAAGCAGATGCATTAGTTAGTGGTAATAGGCTTGTTTCATTGCAGATATTCACTTGTCACAGTATTTAAAGTCCTAGCCACCATTCAGAACAATGAGGTTATGGAACTGGAATCCCAATCCTTTTCTTTCTATGAAATTTCAACATGTCTGCTTTGAAAAAAGGCCAACAGTACACATCTTTTAGTGTTGCCTTGTTTTAATTTTGTTTATAGATTTTAAATGCCCATTCTAACTATGTGACTTGTATTTTGTTATGACAGAGCCATTCCTGAAAATGTGTTTAACCAGTTTCCTGTTCAGATGCCCAACACAGAGAATATTCATCCACATATGATGGGACAGACTGGTGCTATAGAGGTATCCAATATTACAGCATAATACAATAAATATCAGTCAAATTTAGGAACTCTTTAGTATAATACAGCAGTATGAGTTTATACAATCTAAAATATAGTTAAAATGCTAAATGCTTCAAAATTTGACACATACTGTAAGTATGTGAAGAGTCAACCGGGTAGAACTGCAACTCAGTTGAAATGTGCTGTGGTTAATGTCCCTGTGGTGCCTGTTAACTAACTTTCTTCTGTGATTGTCTCTTTGTAATCCCTCAGCACAATGCAAGAATGAATCATGGTGGAAATCAAGTGATGCCAGATGGATACCATTCCATAAATGAGGTTTATTTACAATTACAGGTAAATGTTCAAGCCTAATTTAGTTTAAAGTTATTGAATGTCTCTGCAGTGATAGACGTTCAGCTTCCAGCTGTTGCTGCATTTACATTTTAATGCCAGTTTTTCTTATATTAATGAAGGGAGACAATACCTGTTGTGTTGTGTTGTGAAATTTAGACTGATGTGAGCTTAAATTAGAACTCAGAACTCACTTGTTTTCATTAATTTGGGGAAAAACAAAATTGTAATTTCATCATTGTAATAGGGAAATTCAAGAGAAGACTCAACTATTAGACGAGAGGGCAGACACAGAGGCTTTGGCAGGAGATCAAGATCCAGGTCTGGTTCCAGGTAAAAGACACAAAACGTAACTGTGTAGTGTTGTGGATATTGGACATTAAAAAAACAAGACAAAAACGTTTTTATGGTGCCACGTGTTAGACTTGCTTAAGACTATTTTGTACCTGTTGTTTAGGTTAAAGTTGAAAAAGAAATAATCATTTTTAAAATCACAAAGCCATTTCTAATATTTTTCAGGTCAGGTGCGAATTTTATGTGTGAAAAAGATGAGTTTCTTTCTGTGCGTTATTGTTATCGCATGTTGTTCTGACTTGTTTCAGATCTCCCAGGAGAAGATCGAGATCCTCTTCCCGTTCAAGAAGGTCAAGGCATCGACGGTCTCATTCTCGCTCTAGAGAACAGCGTTGGAGATCTCGTTCTCGTTCACAGGACAGAAGTGAAAGAGAGAAGGACAGAGAGCGCAGACAGAAAGGTCTTCCAAGCTTAAAGAGTCAAACACTCAGTGGTATGTGCTACAACAGAATATTACCTATGATACAGATGGTAGAACTGCTGGAATCACTTCTTACATGTGGCTTCCATTCCCACTACCAGTTAAATGATTAATGAATTGATTAAAATTATCATCAGTCTAGAGGTTAGCCTGTTCAAACTAGATAAGATAATAAATTGGAAAATTTGATTGACTTGTGGCTGATGATTCACTCAGTGCAGTCTGCATTTTCTGAAGTGTTTATATAGTAGATATTTGATTTCCTTGTCTATCACAAATTGCACCACACAAAGTCCAAAATCGATTTAAGGAAATTTAGTAACACTGTCCATTACATAGATTGTCCACCAGAGAGCGTTAACAAGCAGTTTTTTTTCAACTGTACATATTCAGCATAGCATTTCACTTGGTCACAGGCCACAGTGGTCCATGTCAACATAGTTTTTTTTTATGTGACATTAAATACTGTGTGCATTTTTTATCGGATCTCATGCTAATTTCTAAAATCCACAGTTTGGGCCATAATTTAAATAGACCCACTTTTGTAGGTTGTTTCTGTTATTACAGTTACTTTAATCTTAAAACAGCAGTCAATGTAAAATGACTGCATCGTTTAAACATATTGTAAAATGTATCCACCTTAATTAAATCTGTCTTCCAAGGTATTTAAAATGTCCTTTTACTTGTAGTTTGCAGTACTACACTGTGGGTTGGACAACTGGACAAGAAAACACAGCAGTCTGATGTGATGTCCCTGCTAGAAGAGTTTGGCCAGATTGAGTCCATCAATGTAAGTTTGGAGAGTTCACAACAAAGATAGTTAAGTTCTTATGATATAAAGCTAATCTTCTCCTGTATTTCACATTTACCTTTTCTTTTTGGTCCAGATGATTCCTCCAAGGGGTTGTGCCTATATTGTTATGGTTCACCGACAAGATGCCTATACAGCTTTGAATAAGCTCAGTCGGGGGTCATACAAAGTCAATCAGAAGCCAGTTAAGGTACATGTTCTCTTTCTGTTATTTCCATTTACATGATGGTTCTGTATAACTTGTTTTTGATAATTGATTAATATAATGCTATGTAATTCTATTCTAGATTGCGTGGGCTTTGAACAAAGGTATAAAATCAGCACATAAGAAGTTCTGGGACGTGGAGCGGGGAGTCACCTACATTCCCTGGAGTAAAGTCAAAGTTGAGGAGTTGGAGAGCTATCGTGAGGGGGGTATGCTGGACATGGAAACACTAAATCCTGGTAAGCTTTCCATTGTTTTTTTTTTTTTTTTTAGCATGGCCAAATTTCACTTGCAAAATGCAATTTTCTTTATGTTGTATTGTACCTTCCTTTTGTGTACAGAGTGGAATAATGCCATGGACCTCAATAGGCATGTGGCTGTGAATGGAACATTGGAAGGTGCAACAGCAGAGGGAACAGTCGCTACTCACATTCAGGTAATGCAGATAAAGTCTTTAAGCACCTTCTTTTTATTATCACAAGTGGTCTTTTTTCAATGGTGTATCGACCTCAGTTTTGGAGGTTTATCTTCCGAACCTCTTTGTGGAGGCAAAAAAAGGGAAAATAAAATATTGTTGCATATAAGTAGTGGAGCTTATCTGAACCATCATTTAATCTTCTCTTCAAATCTTCTAACTGTACGTTTAAACTGAGATACTATAAGTGTAGTGCTGGGCAATGTATACACTCTTTGAGATATATATATAATTTAAACACTATGAAAATAAAAATCTTGCTAAACTGTGAAGGGACATTGCTTCATAGCACACATCAGCCTATTATGCCACAGGAATCAACGCAGTTCTAACCAGTCACCTGACAGTCTTTTAAAAATGGACCACGTGTCCAACAAATCCACTGATGGTTGGTTGAATTAGCAGAGCTACTGTGTTGGTAAAGCGAGTGAGTCATGAAGATGATTGTGCCCTCAGAAGAAATGAAATGAAAAAGTGTTGGTGAAGACGACAACAGTTCTGCAGCTACAACATCTTCACAAGGAGATAAAAAGGTAAAAAGAGGACTGTGGTTTTCACTTCTCTAAGTCTGATATGGCATACTCTTGCTGTGCATTGCAAACTGCTGAGAACTTCTCATCTAAACAGGAAATACTACAAATTTATTCCACCTGAAGCCGTCCAGTATAGCATGCATAATATAAGCACTTACAGTCACAAACACTGGCGATGTCTGCTGTGTAAATGAAAGCATTACAATTTTAAATAGTGTTAGAACCTTGGTTCAATACTGTGCTACTGTGTGTTGTTGACAGCCTGTTTTCCACTGACTTACCACAGCTGTGTGGCTGTTAACACTGTTCATTACTACAAACCCGTATAAACTTGACTGGCTCAGCTGATGATGATACCAAATGTCGTACTGACATTCTGAACTGCAGCACACATGTCTAGAAATGCTGAACAGACCAGGCTAAAAGCTTCTGGGCTCTTCAGGGTAAAAGGATTTTTGTACTTTGTATCATATCTAGATTACTTCTTATATCTGTAGCTGTCAGAATAGACTGTAACATAAAGTACATGCAAGGCGGTATGTAGGTATTTACTGTACAAATACAAATACTGGTTCAATACCAAGAATCAGTTGTAAACACTTTGAACACAGTTCAAGATCATCCCTTGAAAATCCCTATTATTCTATAAATTGGTGCTTAGCCTATGGAAAGTTATAAGTAACCAAGATAGCATTACTGATGCTTCTGTGATGTTATTGGTGGAGTTCAGTTATGGTCAAACAAACTGACCTTTGAAACACAGTCTGAAAATGGATGATGGATGCTAAATCGTTGCTATTGCTATAAATGTAATGTAAGAACACAAATCAACAGCGGCTTATAAGAGTACATATGATTCATATAGTTAAATTGAGTAGTGATCCTATGGCACTTTGAGTGATTTACTCCTCTCTGGTGTACACAAGGCAAACATGAAATGAGCTGCTGATCTTCGGACAGAGATAAAGTCAGTCAGCAGCAACAGCTGAATAAACGATGCAAATTTACCTGTTGGCCTGAATTTGTTTGTGGGCCTGTGAGTTCCATGTGTCACAGTTGCACACCTGAAGTGTAATTGTGACCTTTAAAACACGGATAAAATAGAACTTAAACACAAAATATACCCAAATAATATTGCTTGGAAAGAAAAGGTGCAACAAGATCACAATATATTGCGTTATTAAAATACAACAATAATGAAAAGCTGCCTTGCCACATAAAAGAACAAGAGCATCAGCCTGCAAGGTAGAGAGTGAGGGTGAAATGAGTATAGAAGATGCCCTCGTCACTATTAAATTATTACCATCTTGTCTTGTTCTCGTGAATCTAGCATTGTGTGTCATCTCGTGGGTGAAGTTATGCATTGATGTGAAAATTCTGGAGGTTAATTATTGGTTATGGATATTAATGAAATACCAGCATATCATACATTGCATCCATTAATTCAAACTTTAATGCAAATTTAGAGAGAAGTGGTCAATAAATACCTAATAATTGTTGCCTTGTTCAGCCTGTAACCTGCTACAATTCACTGCCCATAATTTGTAATTTTCAAAGTTAAGTTACTTAAAGTATGTGCAACCGATGTGGGATATGATTTTAGTATTAATGAGTGTTGGGAGTGCTTTATGCATCTTGTATGATAATCAGATTATATTACATTGTAATGGGGTTGTCAACATAACACGTCCGTATTTGCATCATATGGGTTTTTCAATTCAGATAAGCTCCTCTGCTCATAGGCATTAAATTCTAAGCAATGCCTATTCATTCTTTTCTCCTTTTTCTTATATATATTTGAGTCTTCACTCAGTAACCTTGTACTGTGCAGAATAACACATTCAAATAAAGTGGGAATTACAAAAAACCTAAAATTATTGTGGTACTGTGTAGAGGGAAGCATTTGTGTTCATCATTTCTCTCTTTTTAGTAACTGACCTCCATAATCCAGTAATTTTTGTAAATGTTTTGCATCTTAATGCAAAAATATTTTCTAACATCCACAAAATAAATTAGTGTGTAATAAATAAAGTGTGTTCTCACAGAATTGAGAAAACACACAACGGGTGTGAGTCTGAGGCTTGAACATATAAACACAGTTTGTGTTCTTGCAGTAACTCAATTGAAGCATCAAGAGAAATGAGATCTGTTGATCCTCCAGCATGATGTCAAAAACTTTTCTATACCAGCAGATCAGGTAAAATTTTAAAACAATTAGTCCCCCCCAAGACCACACGCTGAATAGATGGTCCGCGGAGTTGCTTAAATAAAATCTACTCCAGCTGGACTGCCTGCAACCCACAAGGCCTGCTAAACCGAGCACCTCACTCGGAGGAAAAGTGGCGCGTGTCATGAGGTTGACAGTATGTGACTGTTGGATGCTGGTGGGACTGAAATTTTGCTAGGAGGAAGAGAGTCAAAATGGGAGACGAGGTAAGACGACAGCTCTTAGAAATTTGTGCTATGTTCCACTAAACCTTGGAAATGAATACTGGACAGGAGGTTTTGATTTTTTTGTTCTTTGTAAGTGGGGGATTGCCTAAGATGGCAGTCCTGGGTCATGGTTTTGTGAATGGCAGCTTACAGTCAGTTGTTTAGGGTATTTTATCCTTGTAGTGCATGTATAGGATGTTTGCCTTTCATAGTTGTTGTGCTTTTATTTATCCTGGCCTTGGAACTAGAGTGTTCATCATTAATCATACAACAACAAAACTGCTCGGATCAATCATGGTTTTGGGTATCAGCGAATCTCCGGTATACATTTGTGCATTCACGTGATTTATACAATCCTCAGTCCTCCACTATTTTTCATGCTTACTGTACATCCAAAAGTAGCCAAGAGACTTAACTCGGGCAGTGACAAAGATGTCACTACATCAAGAAAAATCTGTAAAAGCTATTGACTTCAGTTGGACAGACGACTGCAGTGGTTTGTCAGTTGTGATCAGAGCTGGACAGAAATGGAAAAATAAAAATAAAATGCAAGACTCACACAGATGCCAGTAGAAACGTTTTCATCTGACATTTAATTAAAAGGAGCTGCCAATTCGAAACTCACTTTAAAATGTCATATTAGCCCCTGAAATGTATCATTGAGGAATAAAATCCGATCAAAAAATCAAAACATTTTATGCAGTTTTGACAAAAATGCTGACATTCCCCAATGTTTACTTGTTTGTTTTAAGGTAAGAAAAAAACCAACACACTCAAGCAAAGTGGCGTTGCACATTTAAGTGTTGACATGTTTGTGCAAAACAGCTGGTTATTGCATTTTTGTCAGTTCTACAGTTGTATACCCGAGATTTGAAGTACAGCCATATTTTAAAATAATTCCATTATTTTACAAAATATTATTGTCTTAAATCAATAACCACTACACTAGTAAGTCAGACTACGTCATAGAACATCACCATGAAATGTGACGACTCTCTACCCCCCTCAGCCACCTCCAAAAGTCCCTGAGGTCAGGTAACTGTGGGCAAGCAATGCTTCTCCAGTAGAGAAGCTTTCTTTGAGATCTTTTTTTATTATTATTTTACTTTTGTGTGCGTGTGTGTTATTTTATCTTCACTACTGAGGCTGCCAAATTGCTAAATATGAGTCTTGTTTGCTGTTCACTTTCAGAACTGGGGAAGTTTTTCTTCCATGTGAAGTCTGGTGTTCTGCCACCTTCTACTTTTCTTTTCAGTTTCTGTGTAAAAGTCCTTGAGTATGAGTCCGGCCTTGCAGACTTGTGCCCTTTTATGGCCAATTGTGGTGTGTTTACCTATGTTAATAGGTACAGCTAGAATGTACTTTCAACCTACAAAGACGACTGGATTCATCAGTATAACAAAGGTACAAGCAAATCTAGGTGATAAATCTGACCTCGACTGTTCGTAGGACTCTTAAGAACAAATTTAAGAAACACTTAGATGTTGGTGAATAAGGCCCACTGTAATCAGAGCACCATTATAGAGAGTGTCACTTACGAAGGATGTAGATTTTACTGTTGGGTGTGAGAGGCTGGCGGTCACATTTTGAAAATGTTAAATTTGGTTGTTCAATAGTAGTAAAGGTATGGTTTGTAACACAAATCACTACAAAATGAAAAAGTTCTAGCTGCATTTTTACATACCCACTACGACCATATGTCTTATACTTTGTACTCATACTTAAATGAATATTGATTTATTTAATCAAAGGCATGTGTTTTGAAAAGTCGACTTTAAAATAGCAGGAAACCTGTCACGTTGGGCAAATTGGTTGATTGATTGAAAGACACATCACCCACCAGAGCTGTTTTGATATTATCTTTCCTTAACTTTAAGGGTTACCTCTGCAAATAAATGATCGTCCACCGCTGTTCTCTGCCTGTGCAATTCGTAGATAATCTCATACTTGTTTCAGAAGTACATTTTAATACCCAACTAGTAATGCTAACCTTTTGTTTTCAATTATATTGCTGCCTGCACATTATCCTGTCCACATGAATTGAACATTGAAGGCACAGCCTGCATTGTTCCACACATATCCTAGGATATTCTATGCATGTATCCCACACACCCACAATGTCCTGGCACACATTGTGTCAGGATACGCCGCTGTCTGCAATTTCATCACTTACTCCTTGGATCAGAACATCTAAATTACTGTCCCTTGACTGGCTCTTCTGTCTGTATGACATGGCTGGTTCGTGGTACCGGTGTCAGGTGACATGCCAGCTAATGTGAGGGTATGCTGCATTAAAAGGATGGGGTTTCACTGTCGGCCAACTTCAAATGCAGCACAGAGGAGGAGAGAAGTGGTCAAGGAAGAACAAAGACACATGGCTAAACAGCACTAGTGAATTGTGAACATGCAGTTGAAGCATTCAGGTGATGTCTCTCCTCAATACAGAGGGGGCTGACAGGGTTTGGGTGACTTTCTCTTTTTTTCCAATGCCACAATGCAACTTCTATCTCAAGTATCCACCGGTGACTGAAATATAGGGTGGTCACCTTTTTAATAACACCTGGGTTTGTACAACTGAGCTTTGTAAAAATAAATAAAACTAGCTATTGGTTTGATACCAATAATCTGGTCACAGCCAAGTGAAAGATCTCTCGTTATGTCAGTTGTATATGACTCCATAGCTAAAGTGATGAATCCAAAAAATGTCGCCTCTCTACTCCACAGAACACTAGAAGACACTAGATTTATTTTTTACAAGATGTGAAGCCCCCAAATTAGGCCTCAAAATGAAGAAGAAACATTTTGCATTTTTCTGGTCCTAAATAATCTCAGCACATATTCACTGCAGGGGGAAGTTTAAACCTAAGGCAGGGATTTAAAAAAAGTTTTGCTTCTTACCTAGCACATGATAAGCAACCTGTTATCTTATTCATGAAGGATATAAAGATGCATTGGTTTCAGTTTACAGAACGTTTTCCAAAATGTACGGGTGGAAACGGGTGAAACAGGTGTCGTTGCAGTACATCAGTCAGTGCCAAGCTGAGCTCTGTCCTCCATGACAGTAAAACCACCAAGTAGGAAGTTATTTAAACATCAAAATTACATTATTGATGTTTGAGACAGAGTTAGACTTAATTAAAATAGTTTTATTTTTATATAAATGTATCTATTAGATTGTTGTAATTACACCATTAGGTTGGTTTTCAGGTGCAGTTTTTTATTTATTTTTATGATTGTTGAAACTGCTTCGAACATAAATACTTAATAATTAATTGTAAGGAGTCAGGTGAGTGACATGTCAAGTTTTTACATATCAAAAGGCTCCAGGTTCTTTATAGTATAAACACTGCTGGTGTATGTTCTGGTAGTTTCTTTGTTATTATGGATTATAAAGTAAAATTTGAGCGGCCTTCTTCTTTCAGTCATGAAATGAGATTTCAAGGAAAGAGGACAGTTCTTCAATTATGTCAAGTAATACAACAGTATATCCTTGTTTGGAGAACATCTGAGTCACGAGGCCTCACAAAGGTGAGTATTACGGACATTGTCCTTGGATTTTTGGAAACACACTCTTGGAGGATACTGTGGAGTGATTAAAAGGTAATGAAAGGCTCATTCATAATAAAATGGACGTTTGAATTTATCCATGTGATTTTTTTTTAAACTGATGAATCTGTTAAACTACCAAATCTTAAAACAATTTTTTGTAGAGCTACCTCATTAGTGTCTTTTAGTGTCTCACAAGCAGGTGTAAACAAACAACAAAGAAATTACATTGACAAGCATGAAAGCACAAAATTTGGGGTTTCCTCTGTGGAATTAACCTGCAGGAAAACTGAAAGAGCTGCTTTACCGTTTCTGCTGATGAGTAAAGCACAGGGTACGAGCAGATCCTTCTTGATACCCTGGAATACTGACTGCACCAAAGCAGTTTGACATCTAAACTGCATTTTCAATTTTACCAAAATTGTATTTTTGTAATTACTAAACAGCATTAAATTTAAGCCTATAGGAAATAACAGCAGTTTTTATGACCTGCTGTTACCTCGGTTTTTGACTGTGTTGCCTCATGTAGCTAACATATACTCTACTCTCATAGTCCCAGCTATTGATTTGTAATTGTAAATTAGAGTGGAAAGGCATAATGGATAAATAAATCAAAAGACACCCCTCCCTAAGTTTTGTTATTTTAGGTTTGTGCACGTGGAAATCTTAAAGGTGCCATGTGTAAGAGTTGAAATTTTCCAACTTTAGTGCCTCCCAGTGTTGACATCAAAATTTACATTGTGATAAAAATAAATGGCGTCTAATAACGGTCTGCTATTGTTCCCTTTGTTTTTTTTTTGTTTTTTTTTTCCACATTATCAGTGCAGATTGTTAAATTATACTCTAGAGTCTCACCCTTCTCTAGAGGTCAGTGGTTTTTAAACTTGGTCCTCCCTCAGGCCACTCTGCCCTGCTTGTTTTCCAGTTATCCCTGACCTACCCACTGCTGGTTACCTGAATCAGGTGTGTCTTCTAGCTTCTGATTAACTGAGCACACTTCAGGTAATCAGCAGTGGGTAGGCCAGGGATAGCTGGAAAACAAGATAGAAGTTTTGAAGTAGAAAAGACAAAATGAAGAGGAAATCCAATGCCTTCCTCCATACTTTTCCCCTTTTAAACAAAGTTTGTGCTAGTGGAAAACTTAAAGCCACTATATGTAGGGTTTTTAACTTTGGTGCCCTCCAGTGGTAGTGTCGAAATTTGGATCGTAACTGACAGAAATCCACGTCGCTACCCAAGGATGCTTAGGTTCTGTAAAGATAGACTAAATATCTATAGAAAACTATTGTCAAACCTTGCAATCAGAGGTACACAACAGTGTTTCTGTGAATATTCTGTCACTAAATCCTTGAATGACATTGACAGGTAAGCTGCCTCAGAGCCATAGTATCTTGGGGAAGGAAAAAACAACCTGTAATATTTGTTGTCTCTGTGTTTTGTACTCAGGTCAGACATATTATTATAGCATATTTTGTTTTGTATCAGTAACTTCAGTCATGGGTGAATAGGCACCAAAGAGGGAAAGTCGAGGTGGAAGCTTGAGGTGATTTTTGCGGCATCTGGTAGACTACGAGTTAAAGTGTAATATATACAGCGACTCTTAGACATGCTTGGAGAGAAATGTTATGTGTTAATTTTAGAAATAGGTTGTAGGTTGAATGCATGACATATTTTGAGCAGTTTGAGTTAAAGTAATACTTATAAGGTGTTAACATAAGTGTCTCACTAAATATTAACTATTAACTAAAATTGAATTACTCAAGATTGTAGTCATGCACTGAATGCTGCAGCACACGTAGCAAGATGAATATGGTTCTTGTTTTTAGAATACATGATTACTGTGCAGTCCATTGCTTATATACTATTTAATGCATATTTGTGATATTTCTAGACCCATAAATTATAGTTTTTTTATATTTTAACTGAACATTCTTGAAGTCACTATCAGATGTACATTAGTCTCTAACATAGAATATATATATTATAATCATCTCATGTTATGAGGCCTGTGAAGGAAATTTAATCTATAGTTCATGCTTTAATACTTACAATTCAATAGCAGTCATTTGTCATTGGCGACAAAGTTCTTTATAGTTTCAGTATATACATGCACAGTTACATTATTAAGAGGAAGTAGTTGGTATGCTTGTGCTATGCAGCTCATACACTGTTCACTATTGATCACTGACAGATCTGTCTTCAAGTCTTATCTTGTATATATTGTGTTTGTTGCGCAGCAGGATATCTCACCCATGTAAAACTATTTCTATCAAATTTTGGCTGCAGTCAGTTTTAGTTGAAATAGTTTTGCATGTTTCTATTTCTTCCTTTTTAATCATGGAGTATGTGAACTCTGTACCCTCTTAAGCACTGAAACACTTGCCTGCCAGGTCTCCAGCTTTACTTTGACCTTCAGCTGATGTGTTGGCTCCAACTCTACAACTAATTAAAAACTGAGAGACCCCAAAGTTGTGCTTGCAGGGAAAGACACTTAAATTGACATTTTGGTTGTTTGGGAGTGTCACGGGTAATAAGTGACTTCTTCAGCATTGTTAGGCTGATTATCGGCCTTTCAGGTTTAATGATGTGTGAGTCTCTCTCAGCATTCAATAACAGTTAGCCCCTAATGGCAAATGTCTACATCCACTTATACGTCTACTGTAGTGATCTTCTTGTTCAAACTGTTTCTTAATGTCTATTCATTCTTCAGAATAGACATTCAATTTCTTAATGTCTATTCACATATGTGCCAAGCATGTTGTGCCTGGGAGTCAGTAGTGGTTGCTATGATGTGCACCAAATTAAGGGCACAGCTATAACTGCAACCCTGCTGTGGTTTTACACTTGGTAAGTGTAAAAAGAGTCTGTGGGCATTGTTTCCTTGAAGCCACACAGCATTGGCTTGAGTAGCCTATTTAAAAAGTGATACTGGTGTTGCTGGTGATGCAAGAAGAGGTAAGAAACACAACAGTCACACGTAGCCCATTTTTGTTCTCAGTTAATTCTGAATACACTTTGACTTAAAGCTGTTGTCTACATCATAAACGTCTTCTATCACAAGTCCTAATTTTATGCAGCTGTCAGCCTGGACCTCCTTTATGAATACATGCAATGCAACATGTCCCAAATAAACACACTCAGCCAGTGAATGTCCTAGTTGTTCTTATTCTGTGTTTCACGTTATTGCAGGTTTGAGTCCACTCAATCTTTTAAACATTAATTAATTAATTATGTGTCAGTGTTGTGTATGCAGACTCTGTGTCATTTCCCCTCCTTTACTGTTAACTGTTGCTCCTGTGAATAAAGACAGTTTTGCCATACACTGTTTGTAGTTGTTATTGCCATTTGTGTTTCTATCAGTGCATTTCCTACATCACACAATACCTTTTTACAATGATTCTTGCTTGACATGGTTTGCATTTTTGTTTTTAGTGCATTTGTTTGGATTATTATAACTGTCTTCTGTGAATTTTCAGGAATATTGTACAACAATCCTCCTTAAATGTGATGAATAAATGCACACATTTCTACAAATAGGATGCAGACATGCAGTGGAGCCAGAAAATGTTAATAAAGTTAGAACATTTTAATTGTATACTCTTTTATTTCTGTGTTTTCCAGGTGCCACCAGCTCAAACGGCAGCAGCTATTGGAAGTCCACCTGCCTTTCCCAGCTCCATCATGCTTTCCCCCACAGCCATGCCTCCCGGAGGTGCTCCTTTTATGCCCACAGAATTTGACCCCACAAAGCTGGTAACAGGTAAGACATTTATATAAAGAGAAAATGTTTCATCCACCATCATTAAAGAAAAGTGCTGTCACACTCATTTTAAAGTAACTTCCGTCTGAACTTGGTGATAATACAAACACTGCTATCCTGTAATGTTGTCACTGTTCTTAGTTCTTGATGTTGCTCCTTGAAACTATGACTGGGGTTTGTTTTGTTTTTTTCTATGCTACAGTGCTCAAATTCCCACTGGGATCAATAAAATCTTAAACTCTTTTGCAGCAGGAAGTATAAAATCTCCAGAGGACTCCAATGAATCTAAAGGAGAAGGCGCACGTTCAGATGTGGGCACTGACAAACAGTTAGGGTCTCCTGTAGCAGCGATGACCTTGCCAGGCCCGGCGATCATGCAGGGTCAAAGACAGCCTTTGCCACCTTTGCAGCCTCCTCCTGGCATGCCAAACCCTCATCTACCTCCATTCCTCTCACCTCCACACATGCCGCCGCAGATGATGCCTGGAGGACCCATGTTCCCACCAGAGAGATTCAGAATGCCCATGCCCTTCCCTCCTCGTGGCCCTCCTTTCCATCGACCTCCTATGGGACCAGAGGGCATGGATGACGGGGAAGGAAGACATTTTCGAAATGTGAGGCCAGGGTTTGGGTGTCCACCCTTCCACCGAGGGAGGTGGTAGAGGCTGCTTTGGACATCAGAGGCCAGGATGCTGCATCTCTGCAACAGATACTAATAAATGTCCGGACATCTAGTTCAACAAGAAATATTTGTGGTGCAGAAACTTGTGTTCAGACTATTTTATACCACCAGAACCTTTTCTTTTTAGTGACAAACAACAAAAACCAAGCCAAGGTGGGTGGATGTGGTCCCCCAAGTTCTCCAGAGAACAGACTCTTTGTTGGTCTTGGTTTTTGTATATTTGAAGCTGTGTAGTATGGTAATTGAAAGTAAACAAGGCAGAGTCTGTATTTTCCCTCACCGTGGTTTTGTTTATGGAAGAAGTCTGTAAAAATCTATTCATACCTCTGTGCTATTTTGTTTTTAGTAAAATGCATTTGTACCACACTGTTTAATTCTTTTCCAGAAATGTTGGATTTCATTTGAAGCTGAACATTTCCTGTCATG
This sequence comes from Anabas testudineus, assembly GCF_900324465.2. NCBI lineage: Eukaryota > Metazoa > Chordata > Actinopteri > Anabantiformes > Anabantidae > Anabas > Anabas testudineus. Next base: position 5,595,105 of record NC_046622.1, on the reverse strand, counting down.
CCAGTAGAGGGTAGAGTAAACCCTGCTACCACAGCCAACCTCTGTTGTACATTAAGGTCACATCTTGTAGGACTATGTGCAGTGAATATTAAAGAGAGATAGTATCGTTTGATCAGGTGTGTGTTTCTAGGAAAAACAAATTAGGTTCCTGAATAATCCTGCATGAGAGATTATTATAATGTCACTTTCACTTTCTGTGGAACACATTATTATTCTAGTTGGTTCAGTTATGGATCCTTGAACATGATACATCTTCCTAAATCATGATTTGTCTTGTTTTCACATTTCTTGTCACATTATTTTGCTCCTATTGGTGAAATAGGAGCAGCACAGACACTGTGCACTAATGCACATTTAAATCATGGGTTGGGATTAAAAACTCTCTGCTACTACCGTGTACAGTATTTCACTCCAGTCACTGAATGCCAATTCGAGGTGATGCGCAGCTGATTGGCTCTGAGGAGAAATAAGTGGCGTGCTCATGATCCACTTGAACGCCGTCTCCAAGGAGCGCGGGCTCCGCCCCTCTCAGCGGTGTGGAAACAGCACGCATGGTCCGCGCACAGGCAGAGAGGGTCCAGAGACGCGGACGGACGGGAAACACCGGCGTGGGAGAGATGAAGATTTCTGTGTCGGAACCGAAGCAGCCAGATGGCGACGGTGGCGGTGACAGGTATGTGCGCAAAGCGGGGAGCGCGCTCTTCTAATCATGAGAAGCATAAATGCACTACATGTCCGAGCATGCTTCCGCTTGGTCCTAGTGCCGTCTTCACGCATGACTGCGTCCCTAAATCATATAAGTTTACTGGAGGTGACGGACGCTGCTGCACGCAGGCGGTGCAGCGGACGCTGGGGTGCTGCACACGGGCATCTGGTGTCGATGAATCCCGTCAGACGTGTGATTTTTTTTGGGGGGGGGTAGAAACAGTCATGCAGCCTGAATCATGATGGACATGCAGCAGGAATAACCTACATGTCCAGACATTTCCATCTCAATCCCACTATTTGAATGCGCATCCTGCACAGGGGCTCCACCGACCAATGTGGCTTTCCCTCTTCCCTCTTTTAAGCAGGAGGCTGCTTTAACATTGCAGGAGAAAACATGCATGACGTCCCAGGAGGCAGGAACACCTTGGAGCTACTGTCATCTCCACAGGTTAGGAGAGGAGACGGCGCGCACGGCTTTAGTGCGGCACAATTGTTGCATGAAACGGTCATGAGATGAGACTCGGTGCAGTTGTAGATGTGTTCACATCGAGCTTTAGTGAACACATCCTGTGCAGGTGACTCAGCTGAATGGTGAAAGCTCATTTGTGCAGCTGTTTTACTTCAACGACCTTACAGAGTCAGAGGTAGTTGCAGCGTCACTACTGCTGCTGACGCTCAGGTGTTTTCTTCCTGTCATACTGAAGCTGCTCTGTGATGGTGTCACCCCCACCCCCCCCTCCAAACCACCAAACCACAGTCTGTTATCATTTGTTGAGCTGTAGCAGGTTAATGCTGCACCTGTAAATGAGTCGGATGATTCAGTTTATAGCTTGTGCTCCATTTGGAAAGCTGAAAGTGTGTCTGTTTTTTTTATTGTCATTGAGTTTTCTGCAAGGTGTTCTGCCAAATGAGAAATATGGATTTTCTACTAAAAGTCTCACCACGGGGACTGGCCTTCCAGGGTGCAGTTTCTCAGTCAGCAGCTTGTATTTATAGTAATTGCAGCATGACCCGACTGGTGCACAAGCAAACCATGGTAGATGCATCAAATATAATTTGTACACTAGAGAAAGGGTTAAATCTTAACTGGTGCAGCATGGAGCAGCCAGGAACGGCAGTCGAGTTTGGGTCGAATGTTACGTGATGATGCGTGTTTGCAGAAGCTGTTGTTGCACGAGCCAGTGGAGAGAACGTCAACAAAAGTGGATCTTGTTGAGTGAAAAGTTGCTCATTGATCCATTGGTCCGAGCCACAGCAGCCTGGAGACCAACACACAAGTGTTTGGTGTTTAGTCGGCACGTTGGTAGAAAACTTTGCAGCATGTAGTTACGGTGTTTCCAAATGCATAGAAAATTTGAGTGGGTTAATGTTGTTAATATTTTTTATATTGCTCAATTATTTTAGTTTATGAGGCTGTTGTAAAAATCGACCTGTGGAATTTGTTCTTGCAGTGTAAGAGAACCTGAGTGTGATCTGCACAGCAGCCTCATACTGAGAGCTGTTGGGAGGAAACAACCATGCAGTGCAGCACCCTACAGAGTCGCTTTAGTGTTCAGTGATGTGTCCTCGGGGTTGTAACCTGAGCCCACCTGTGTGACACGTCTGCACAGAGAGCTCACCCTGTGTTTGTCTGTCTTTGTTTGGCCGAGTTGTGACTAGTTTTGCTTCCCTTCGGCTCGTGTTGACACTCTGCATTTCAAAGATCTCGGAGTCTTGGACCAACTTGAGGTCGAACTGAGGCACTGTAGCCGCTCTCATAGCTACACATGAAGGAATGTCTGCACATTCATATGCTAATGTGTTGGCTTTTTTTTTCACAATCCATGACATTGTTCTTCATGCGTGTACAGAAATGTACGACCAAACACGGCTGATTTCTTGAAATGCACATAATTTACCCCTCGTAAGTGCTCTATTCATTTCCATCCCACTTGCACATAATTCTTCATTCATTTTCAGAGTGGTGCAAAATAAATACTGGAGACACTGATGGATACTGAGCCCAGTGTGATAATATTATAACAGGCCATTCATTTCAAGACAAACTCACTACTAACGACTGTATTACTTGCAGTGCGGCGTTTTTAATCTTAATTCCTCAATGGCTGCTTGTTGTTTGACTATATTTGACTTCTGTTTGATTTGTGTTAAATCACTTGCGTCCCAGTGTTGGCAGACTGAGTCAAACCATTAGTTTAAAGCCAGCAAATAAGAGGAG